>NC_044303.2:155021042-156251042 GCF_007474595.2 Lynx canadensis | reverse complement strand
CATTTTATAATTTGAAATGTTATTTTCCTAGTACTCACCACCTACAAGCAATCAGATGCTAGCCCATTTATAATAGGCTTTTCTCCTCCTAGGAGGACATTGCTTTTGGCTATAAAAAGTTAATTTCAGATCCTGATATACTTGCATTAATTTTTGAGACAGTGGCTGGGTGTAGTACAGCAAAAGAGTAACACGAACATCACACCAATGTGTGTGCTGTAGCTAATCGTTTATTACCTCAAGCCAGAGAAGCAGTGTTAATGTGAAGGCCACAGTATGTCTATGGAAAAGATGGAGACTGACAGAAAGGTCTTAGAAGATGGCCTTGTAAAGGTCTTGAAAGAGGGGAACAGGAAGAGAGAAAAATAATAGCAACACTATCGGAAGAAATACATTTTAATACTTACAGTGCTGGACATCTTTGGAATGTTTTATGATTAAAACAAATTATTATCTTGAATAACAGACCCCGTCCTCTCTTCAAACATCTTTGCTTCAGAATGGGAAAGCTCATTGTAGTGTTATCTTTGCAGAACCATAAATGTTCTCTAAAAAAACATATGACTGAGATGTTCATCAGCTGGGATGTTTGCTGTAATTCACCAATAAATTTGAATAATTTGACATAATTTCTGACAAAGATGAATGTTTCCACATTCATTTCCATAGTAAGGCAGTATCTACATGAAGAAACCAGTTTGACTGACTTTACCTGCCATATTGACCAGAAAAAGAACAAAACAATAGCTATTTAGTCCACAGAATTAAAGCAGTTTATGTGTACAAACTACCTTGGTGGCTTGCCATCTCCAAAACTTGCATTAGAGTATGTCTGTCACTTTGGAACCCATAGTATTACAAGGAAGCAGAGCACTAGGATACATCACCAAGGAACTAATGGCACGTGTGCTTTTAGGTAGTACAGAGTGGCACAGAATAAAGGAGAGGCATTATCATTTGTGGAATTTTGAGTTATAGCTGGGCCAATCCCATGTCTTTCAGAACTAGAGGTTATATCTAAGTCATTTCTTCTTTTTCTCATCTGTACAGAAAGGAAATGGACTGTGTAATTTCTAATGTCTCTAACAACTTTTCCATTCTTTACTTCAATATTGTAGGTAGAGCCACATCAGCATTAATTAATATTTACTGGTTTCAGTAAGCTCTGATGCCACCTGTAAATTCATTCTTTTCTGTAAAAGACCGTAAGAGATATTGCGATGCATTCATGACTCTTATTAGAATGTACTTTTTAAGGCATTAGGGTCTAACTCACCCACTCCCACACGCCATTAAAAAGTGGTGTCAATATCAAATTAATGTCTAGAAACATTTAATTTGAGTACTGGAAAATTCACCAATGAGTTTTTTTTTTTTTCTATGTGAGGAGGAAAATGACTAATAGATCATAGTACGTGCTGGAGCTTGTGTAGGAAGAGACAGACTTAGGGAAGCTTTGCTTTTGCTGACAACTCAGTGACAGAAAGTAGTATGGTAGATTTCATCATGACACCCACAGTGAGGGATGGCAGGTTGGGTTCTTGTGAAAGAGGGTTAGGATCAGAACTATGGAAATTCAACATTTGTTCCTCATGCCTATGCATTGTCTTCTTTTGTGATCTGTCTGTGGCAGTATCTTTTTTTCTGCCTCTTGTTACACTCCTGATTATGATAACCTTCCCTACAAGGAGTCACTGTTTCTTTTTTGCCTAAGATTTCTTCTTTGAACTTCTCTTGAATGTCATTCGCAGGCCTCCCTTCAGACACATTGATGTTTTGTAGTTATTTGACCTCCATTCTTTCATACATATATGCCTAGAAGGACAGCATAGAAACTACCTACCAATTGACCACTTCCCCTTTGCCTTATCTCTTCAATAAAGTTTTTCTGAAAGCACCTCTCTTCTTCTCCCATTTCCGCACCATGTCTGTTTCACTGAGAATCTCACCACGTAAAACCTCTGTGTTGTTCTGTTTTGTACATTGTCTTTTATATTATTCACACTCAGGAAGATAGTGTAAGAATTTCAGTCGGCAGGGGCGCCTGGGTGGCTCAGTCGGTTAAGCGGCCGACTTCGGCTCAGGTCATGATCTCACGGTCCGTGAGTTCGAGCCCCGCGTCGGGCTCTGTGCTGACAGCTCAGAGCCTGGAGCCTGTTTCCGATTCTGTGTCTCCCTCTCTCTCTGCCCCTCCCCTGCTCATGCTCTGTCTCTCCCTGTCTCAAAAATAAATAAAATGTTTAAAAAAAAAAAAAAAAAAAAAAAAAGAATTTCAGTCGGCAGTGCTGTCAGTCTGTCGCCTTTCATGCACTACTCTAAAATTGCAAAAATGTAAATGGAGTAATTAACCTGCTATGAAACAGTGACATATAATTGAATTTCTAAATGAGTGAACTACTGACTCTATTTTATATCTTTGCCATTTCAGAGGATTACCTGTTGGCTAAACTGGTTACTTAACAAAAGGTGTGATGTAACAAAAATTCTGCTTCCTACTGTAATAAATGCTGAAGCTTATTAAACATCATGTACTGTGCTGAGTTTATTTATTTTAGATTTCTTACTGTTTGAATTATTTCATATTCATGTAACTGAGGCAATATTTAATGATAATGGAATATAGACCCTAAATTCCTGACTCAACTAGTGGAATCTCCCCCAAAGAAGTGCTAATGAACAGACACGTGAAGGAATTTTAAAACACAGCTTGGAGAATAATTCTCCTTCATTCACACATCAACCCTTCCTCGGTATAAATTTTTCACTGCCATCTTGCATCAGAGCTGTCATCAGGTGTCTAAATGATAGGTTTCAGGGTTCTCTTCTTCCTGTTAGTGATCTGAAGTGCTACTCCAGCGTTTGCCATTATAGTGGATGTTGATAGAGGACACTTAGTGTACAGTGACTGTTGTTTATAGTTCACTGGTATATGAACTCAGAAGTGCTCTTTTACTACAGTTTGTATACGTGCTCTATCTGTGAGGTGAAGATGTAGCCATATACGTAAATACCTACTTTCATTCCAGCCCTGTCTTTTCTTCCTTTTAATGTTTACATGGTTTTGTGCAGTAAATACAATCCTAAAACGTCCGATCTCAAATGAATCTATTTCTTGTTTTTTTTTATGTTTGTTTATTTTTGAGAGAGAGAGAGAGAGAGTGTGTGTGTGTGTGTGTGCACGAGCAGAGGAGGGGCAGAGAGAGAAAGAGACAGAGGATACAAAGCAGGCTCTGCACTGTCAGCACAGAGCCCAGTGCAGAGCTGGAACTCACAAACTGTGAGATCATGACCTGAGCTGAAGTCAGACATTTAGCCAACTGAGCCACCCAGGAGCCCCTCAAATGAATCTATTTCAAGCCATTTATTCCCACCGACTTACTTTATCACTTCAGAAATGTGATATGTGCTTTCATAAGAAAAATGATTCCAACATATAATCAGAATCATCTTTTAATACCCTAACTTAAAGGATCGTCCTATATTTGTTGGTCAGTAGAGTTTGCATTTAAACAGCCCTCATAGGTGGTTGAATAGAAATTTCTTCCAGCAACAATATTCACTTGAATGTTTAAGCAGGCACATAAGCTCCAAGTACTTAGCATAACCTCCCAGGTAGAAGAGCCATCTGGAGATTCTTGTCCAAATATCGTCAAACCATGTAGGAAGTCTGTGACTTCTGCTTACTATAATGATGTCACTTTCCCCTTAAAAATGGGTGTCAACCTCTTCCCAATGTTTGATAACTCTCATAACTCACAGTTGATTAACACATCTGGTTTTAGGAACATTTACGTGGTCTTGCTTTCCTGTATCGATGGGTCAATGCCTACACTAGAATCTAAAAGTTAACAGTCCCCTTCCAGTTTATGCCGCACTTTTTTGCATAAATCTGAGCCCTGCATTTGAAGAAATATGGTCAAATGAAGATTACCCTCAATTCCTAGAGGCAAAAATTCAGAAACATCTCAGGACATGGAGTAACTAAGATCTTGGAAAGAATAAAAATCTTTTAAGTGTCTTTATTCAATCCCCAAATTTAGATAGCACAGTCTTTATTTATATCATCAAGGCTGCCATTTGAAAAGCCAACCCAACTACTTTTACAGTGAAACTTCCCTGTTCGTGCACACCCTTCCTTTTTCCCTACCAACACCGCCAGGTTTGAGTTTATGATGGCAGACACTAAGTGACTATTGCATACTTTATTTGAAGTTTGGGGTTATTTTGCACTCAGATTTGAAATCACAAGTATACCTTGCTTTTCTGACATACACATTTCATTTGAAATCCAAGAAATCAAATCATTCCCAATGGGTTTGTAAGATAATTTTTGAATTTTGTGATTTTGATGTCTTTATGCTTTTTAATAGTCAGTGTGTCTCCATATTTTGACTGTGTTTTTCCTTTAGAATCTTTAGTTGGGGGATAATGCAAAATTTGACAGGATAGATAATATGGAATTAGATTGTGAGAGACCTAAAATCCAAGAGGAATTTACTTGATCTCATAGATATTAGTGAGTTAAATCATAATGCAATCTTGAGTACACAAGTACTAAGTGCCAGGCAGATTAGAAGGACGATTTAGATTTGAATGGACAGTAGGCTAATGCTTAATTTCAGTTACGGCCTGTAGTGGACATTGTGATACACTGCCCACTTACTCCTTCAATAAAGGATTCTGTTGCCCCCACTGTTAAGAGTGCTTTCATAAGACAGGGATTGACTTGGCTGCTGTGGGGGCTCATATTCAAAGACAGAACAATATGGGTGATTAAAGGCCAACCCATCTAGGCCCAGCTTAGAATGACTCCAAAGGGTCATTCTAGGTGCAGAGCTTCCCTGGGGTTGTATGAGATGATCGTTGGACTTCCATCTCACCTTGACTTCTCTCTCTGCCCATTCCTGCTTTGTTTTACCCCCTACACCTTCCTCAGATGTTGATCATCCTTTGTGAACATCCTGCATGCTGAATTCCATTTCAGAGTCTGTTTCCTCGGGAATCCAACCTACAATATGGTCTGTTTCTTAATGCTCCAAACCAGACATCACTCTAACTTGCTAACCATTACTTTCCCTTATCTATTGCATTTCTGTAAATAGCACCTCTGTTTGTTTCACAAGTAGTTTCTGAGCACTTAGCATAGGTCAGTCATTGTGCAGGGAATGGTGATGTGTTGCTGACTTGGCAAATATGATCCTGCCCTCATGGAGCCTCCATTTCAGTGGGAAAGAAAGACCGTGAACTAATCCTTACCACTGTAACAAGTATTTCAAGAGAGAACATTTAAGATATTATATACAGATAGCCATGATGTAAAGACATGGGATTTGGAGTTAAAAGATGTAGCAGTGCCAACTTAGTAACTATGTGATACGGGCAAGTCATGTTCTCTAAACATCAATTTCCTCATGTAAAAAAAACAGGTACATAATCCTTCAGCTACCAATGTACTTAAAAAGAAATTGTTCTATACACACACACACACACACACACACACACACACACACACTCAGAATGTTAAAGGGCTCTACAGAACTTACCTGAACATGCCTTCCTTCCTAAATTGGGAGTTCTTCCCAAAGGTCAGAAATCATGTTTCCTCAACTTTGTAGTAATAGTGCATTACCTAAAACAGCTGATAAATTACAATATTGCTTTCCCTGTTTATTCCAGGTAACAGAGTATACAGTCCTTAAGATAAAGTAATTGAAACTTGAATTTTTTACAAAAATATTTTTTTTTCAACGTTTATTTATTTTTGGGACAGAGAGAGACAGAGCATGAACGGGGGAGGGGCAGAGAGAGAGGGAGACACAGAATCGGAAGCAGGCTCCAGGCTCTGAGCCATCAGCCCAGAGCCCGATGCGGGGCTCGAACTCACGGACCGCGAGATCGTGACCTGGCTGAAGTCGGACGCTTAACCGACTGCGCCACCCAGGCGCCCCCAAAAATATTTTTAAAGTTATAAAATAACTTTGAAAAACTTTAGTAGAATTTAAAACACACCAAACATCTATGTAGAAATTCAAAATAAAGGTTTCTTTTTTCCAGGTCTAGTGAGGTATAATTGATGACTGAAATTGTATATATTTAAGGTATACAACCTGATAACCTCGATATCTGTATACATTGTGAAATATTCACCACAGCCAAGTCAGTCAACATATCCATCACCTCACACCTGACTAATGTAAAAGCTTTTAAGAAAAATTTGTTAAATAACATAATCTCCTATACTCTGGTTATCTATTATATATCTTTGTGGCAAGAAACCTTATCTCTTTACCTTTCTTTTTCCCAGACCAAAATAAAATGGTGTGCTTTAAAACGAGTGTATTAACACTTTCTCAGCCAGATGTGTATTCCTTGCTTCTGCCTGACCTAATGAAATCTTTTGCCGCAAGTTTTTAAACCATTCAGTGATTGACAAATTCTGTATATACAAAAGTATCTCTGGCATATGCCAGTTGATAAAGGCTCATAAGTGATTTTTATTTAATTTTTTTTTAAGTTTATTTATTTTGAGAGAGAGAGCGCACAAGCAGGGGAGGGGCAGAGAGAGAGGGGGAGAGAGAGACAGAGACAGAGAGACAGAGAGAGAGAGAGAATCCCAAGCAGGCTCTTCACTGTCAGCATGGAGCCTGACACAGGGCTCGAACCCACGAACTGCAAGATCATGGCCTGAGCCAAAACCAAGAGTCTGATGCTTAACCGACTGAGCCACCCATTCGTCTGTCATAAGTGATTTTCAAACTGAGTATTGTGAACATGCTTACTACTTATTTGTATCAGAAACATTTCTGGGTGTATCGTACATTTATAAGGTTTTAATAAGTTTTCTCATTGTTCCATCTAAGACTATGTATTGTCACCAGTTAAACATCTCCTTTGCCAAGCCTGCCCCAGTTTTTTAGACTGGCAGTGTTTAGTTCTTACTTACATCTTTTTAATATATCCACTTGAGGGGCGCCTGGGTGGCGCAGTCGGTTAAGCGTCCGACTTCAGCCAGGTCACGATCTCGCGGTCCGGGAGTTCGAGCCCCGCGTCAGGCTCTGGGCTGATGGCTCAGAGCCTGGAGCCTGTTTCCGATTCTGTGTCTCCCTCTCTCTCTGCCCCTCCCCCGTTCATGCTCTGTCTCTCTCTGTCCCAAAAATAAATAAACGTTGAAAAAAAAAAAAATTTTAAAAAATATATCCACTTGATTTATGTTCATTATAATTTTTAAAGCTATGTTTTATAATATCCTGCCTTCTTATGATCAGTCTTATGACATTACATCGTAAAACATTTTAATCAAAGAAATCACTTTGATGAATCCTTACACTGTTTTCTTAATATGTGACCTCTTTTATTTTTTTCCTTACAATTAACTTGCCACTTTCATGATTGATGAAGTTTTTCAAACTGTTGCCTTTTTTCTGTCGCTATGTATTTTTTGTAAAGCACTGGTCTTCTTTTCCAGTTCCCAGATTGTCAATCACTTGTATTTGTTTGTTTGTTTGTTTGTTTTCATTTTCTTTTAAACCTACCTTCCATGTATGCTTTTTTTTGTCCCTGTAGGAGCCTGCACGTGGCAGCATAGTCTAGGCAGAAAAGGAAAAGGAAGTTATTACTGCTCTCTTCTGGCCACCTACAATACTAAATCATAACTTGCCATTCCCTAACTGGTGGCTGGAGACTTATCTTCATAAATACATGTGACCCAAGAAGTTTCAGTTTACATACCCTATCCCTTGGGGTTCTTGCCTGTGGAGAGCCTTTTCCTTCCTGAAATTAGACAAAGGTTGTAAGAATTGTAGCTAGGGCTTCAAAGCACAGGAAAAGAGAATGTTGTCTTATCCTGTTGCTACCATGGAGCTCCAGCTGGCCATGTTTATCTACCCAGGGTGTGAAGCTGTATGTCCATCTGTGAGGGGCTCAGCACAGCGCTAAGGCTTGCCCTTAAATTTTAAACTTAGGAACTTCTGGAAATATTTCTTGTATGTTTTCCTACATGATTATTTTTATAGTGATAACTTTATAGCTTTGGGGTATATGCTTAAATTGTTGAGCATTGAAACTTTGTAAGATCTACCTGTTTGCTAGAGTAACATTGAACTTCTGTTGTATATATAGTGACCATATAATTTATCATCCAAACTAGGATACTTTTAACAGTGGAAAGAGACATGACTGATCATTATGCCAGGGCAGTAGTTATGAACCAGGAATGTCCCGGGCTAATTAGAATGTGTAGTTATCCTATTTATACCTAATCATTGTCTCTACAATCATTTAAGCAAGCCCAAATCGCTTTACATAATTAGGGGATGGAGCAGGGGATGTAGTAGTTGTAGGACACACAACTGCTACCCAATTTGTGCAAATGTTGATGTCACTGAAGAGTACATAGATAGCATATTTAAAAGGAAGAGCAGATTTCAGAAATTAAAAATGAATGTCAAGGTAATAATGATAGCAGCTGACAATATTGATTGCTCCCATGCTTTGTCTCAGTTGTCCTTCGGTGATCCTATGAGGTAACTACTACTATTATTATTCCCATTTTTGTGTTCTGATAATGATGAACCAAAAATTAAAATTTAGGGACAAGGAGTTCCAAAGCTCATGCATGCTTTTAACTGCAATGCTATGCTGCCTTCCTCCCGATATACTTTGTATCTCTGTGATTGTCTTCTTTTTTTTTTTTTTAAATGTAGTCAGCTATACTTCCTCTATGTAGGAAACAAAGTGGTACAGGGACTCGCTGCCAGCTTGGCACTGCTATGCCACGGCTCCATGCTTTGTTGCTGGCCCAAGTAATTCTGAAAGGGCTCACTGATGGCAGGAAACGAGAGCTGCCACAGTATGGCTTCACCAATTCTGTTGTAATTTTTAAGCGCATAGTGCTATTACAGGTCCAGTGTTCTGATTACAAGATCTTAAACAAACACAATAAGCACCTCTTTCTATTTCTCGGCCAGGTAGTTTTAGAATTACTGAACCATGTACTCTAAAGCAAAACCAGCCTGTCATAAGTTTCTTCTCTTTCATGGACCTGTGTCTTTTTAAAAACCAGTATTTGTCATTAAAGGTATTCTTGGGTAAGCTTCTGTTACCTTTTACACTGAGAAAGGCTAGTTTACAAATATGGAGTAGTTTGGTGTGTTTTTATGGTATCATCTATTATAATTGTGTACTATGTGCCACATCCTCCACTAGTCGCTTTATATTCGGTTCATTTCAACTCAAAATAACTCTATGAGTTAGATGTATTTACCATCTCCCTCTTACCTGTGATGCAACTGAGACCCAGAAAAAATTGAAATAATTCACTCAAGGGATCATTGCCGGAAGCGGCAGAACAGGGATTTGAAACAAGGGAATCTGATTCCAAAATCCTTGAACCTAACCACTGCATCCCTTATAAAGACTGCTTACTCGAAAGTTTCTACTTTCCAAAAAGAAAAAGAAGGAGAAGAAGAAGAGAAGAAAAAAAAAGAAGTGAATGCAGATTAGAAATGTGAACTGAGTAGCATGTGAGAGCTGAATGTCACAGTTGTCTGGATTTCCCGCTGGGCAGTTTAGTCTTCATATTTCATCTACTGAAGTGTGTATATTTCACTGTAATCACTAGAGGTACTTCAAGGGCCTTGGGTGACAGGACTGAGGTTTCAATATTGTGGCAAAAGTGATATTTGTTCTGTGAATAGCACACTATTGGGATTGACATGTACAAAAGAATCTTCAGGAAGACATTAACAGAAAAGACTCTGCCAAACCCAGCGTCGGCTGATTAGTCATCTTGGCCCAACATACATTTCCAACCCAGTGGGCCTGATAGCACACAGGGCAGTGTGCCATGAGCCAGGAGATGTACAGGCACAAATGTAAAGTGATGGGAGAGGTTTGTGGTAAAGTATCATGGCTTATCAAACTACATAAAAACTACACTCAACTAGAAGCACTGAGTGTAATTATAATCTGCACAACAAAAATGTTACAAGGTGCCACATTTTCACACTTTTCAAACCTTTGAAACAGCTTAATCCGCAATCTTAACTCCAGGAGCTCGAGAGGGAGCTAATCTATTTATGCACACACACACACACACACACACACACACACACACACACGCATTTTTAAAAGACATCTCAACTGTGCTATTAATCAGAGTGATGATTCATTCATGCTCATGCAGTAGTAATGATCCTCAGATTTATAAATGTGCAGTAGTATCAGATCCTAATCTGATGGAAACATGCATTATTTGATTTTCTTTCAGAATATTCTTTCCTGTACAAGCGATTCACATGCTGTAACCCTCACAGTGCATATGTGTAGCACATGTCAGAATTTTAAAGGAAGGTAGTGACTTTTGCTGATGAAAGACATTAAGACATTTCCCTCAAAAACATGTTTAAAACATATTATATATGCTAATATAGATACGGACCTGTATGCACCTATCACATCCCTACCCCCAACTCACACTGCCTTCTTTCCGGAGGCCCCCTTGGACTTTAAAATCTAAGATAATTTATTCTGAGCACTATAACTGCTGGGCCACAAATATGGGAAAATGAAATAATGCACTTCTTTTAGGTTAGGGTGAAGACAAACCCAATGCAGGGTTCACTTCTTTATGTTGAGAGAACTGAACCTTGTGTTGGGTTGGATTCATAATTTCCAAAACCCAAGACCCTCAGCTAGAGATATGAAACTGCTTCCAAAGACTCATGGCAGAGTGTCTAACATGAACATCCCCCTGCCTTCAAAAGCTTATCGTCTAAGCTAAGACAAGTGGACAGCAACTTTTTAACTTAATTTGGTAGAAGTAAAGGAGTCTGTGCTTTCCTTTTCTAAAAGTAGTTCATGATAGATGGGTGGGAAAAATGAAATAGGTACAGAAAGGGAATAAAGAAACTTTTAAAGGGACATGAACATTTGGATTTGGCCAGGTACCTGTGAAGATAGTAGGCACGTCCTTCCTCTGAGGGCCTTGCAGAAAGCATGGTGAGGGGAGGTACGTGGACAGAAAAGATCTGTGTGATTTCGGGAGAGAAATGGTAGCAGGAAGGGCCATAGTGCACATGGAGGGGAGCATGGCTGGCTACTGCTGACAATGGCCCTCCCACACCACACCCCCCGTCCCCTGATCTTCATCTCACCAAATACTCTTAGGGTCTGATAGGCTTTCTTTTCTTGTTACAGTTACTTAATGTTTAAAATCTTACTCTAGAAAAAAAAATAATGCAAACTCCAAAAATTTTAAGAGTATGATGAGCCTGTATACAGATGGTATATGTTTTTAATCTGTTCAAAGTACTTCATATTTATTGGGTTAGTTAAGCTTTTGTCAGACTAGGAACACTCAATATGGGGAATAAAAGAGCAAATTAATTTTGTAGAAGCTAAGATGAAAGGACTATGAAGAGATAAATACAATTAAGAAAGGGAGACAGTGACTCACTCAGTGACTCAGTCTTGATTTCGGCTCAGGTCACGATCTCACAGTTCATGGGTTCAAATCCCACATCGGGCTCTGTGCTGAGAGTGTGGAGGCTCCTTGGGATTCTCTCTCTATGCCCCTCTCCTCTCTCTCTCTTTCAAAAATAAATAAATGTAAAAAAAAAGCGAGGGGGCAAAAATATCAGGTGGCAGCATCAAATACTTTGTATTTTCAAATCATCAGTATGTTTTAAAGAAATATTTAATTTTCCCTCTTACCCCAGACATCATTTTACTTTAGAACTCTAACAATAATTTTTTTTTATGAAATTTATTGACAAATTGGTTTCCATACAACACCCAGTGCTCATCCCAAAAGGTGCCCTCCTCAATACCCATCACCCACCCTCCCCTCCCTCCCACCCCCCATCAACCCTCAGTTTGTTCTCAGTTTTTAACAGTCTCTTATGCTTTGGCTGTCTCCCACTCTAACCTCTTTTTTTTTTTTTCCTTCCCCTCCCCCATGGGTTCCTGTTGAGTTTCTCAGGATCCACATAAGAGTGAAACCATATGGTATCTGTCTTTCTCTGTATGGCTTATTTCACTTAGCATCACACTCTCCAGTTCCATCCACGTTGCTACAAAGGGCCATATTTCATTTTTTCTCATTGCCACGTAGTATTCCATTGTGTATATGAACCACAATTTCTTTATCCATTCATCAGTTGATGGACATTTAGGCTCTTTCCATAATTTGGCTATTGTTGAGAGTGCTGCTATGAACATTGGGGTACAAGTGCCCCTATGCATCAGTACTCCTGTATCCCTTGGATAAATTCCTAGCAGTGCTATTGCTGGGTCATAGGGTAGGTCTATTTTTAATTTTCTGAGGAACCTCCACACTGCTTTCCAGAGCGGCTGCACCAATTTGCATTCCCACCAACAGTGCAAGAGGGTTCCCGTTTCTCCACATCCTCTCCAGCATCTATAGTCTCCTGATGTGTTCATTTTGGCCACTCTGACTGGCGTGAGGTGATACCTGAGTGTGGTTTTGATTTGTATTTCCCTGATAAGGAGCGACGCTGAACATCTTTTCATGTGCCTGTTGGCCATCTGGATGTCTTCTTTAGAGAAGTGTCTATTCATGTTTTCTGCCCATTTCTTCACTGGGTTATTTGTTTTTCGGGTGTGGAGTTTGGTGAGCTCTTTATAGATTTTAGATACTAGCCCTTTGTCCGATATGTCATTTGCAAATATCTTTTCCCATTCCGTTGGTTGCCTTTTAGTTTTGTTGGTTGTTTCCTTTGCTGTGCAGAAGCTTTTTATCTTCATAAGGTCCCAGTAATTCACTTTTGCTTTTAATTCCCTTGCCTTTGGGGATGTGTCGAGTAAGAGATTGCTACGGCTGAGGTCAGAGAGGTCTTTTCCTGCTTTCTCCTCTAAGGTTCTGATGGTTTCCTGTCTCACATTTAGGTCCTTTATCCATTTTGAGTTTATTTTTGTAAATGGTGTGAGAAAGTGGTCTAGTTTCAACCTTCTGCATGTTGCTGTCCAGTTCTCCCAGCACCATTTGTTAAAGAGGCTGTCTTTTTTCCATTGGATGTTCTTTCCTGCTTTGTCAAAGATGAGTTGGCCATACGTTTGTGGGTCTAGTTCTGGGGTTTCTATTCTATTCCATTGGTCTGTGTGTCTGTTTTTGTGCCAATACCATGCTGTCTTGATGATGACAGCTTTGTAGTAGAGGCTAAAGTCTGGGATTGTGATGCCTCCTGCTTTGGTCTTCTTCTTCAAAATTCCTTTGGCTATTCGGGGCCTTTTGTGGTTCCATATGAATTTTAGGATTGCTTGTTCTAATTTCGAGAAGAATGCTGGTGCAATTTTGATTGGGATTGCATTGAATGTGTAGATAGCTTTGGGTAGTATTGACATTTTGACAATATTTATTTTTCCAATCCATGAGCAGGGAATGTCTTTCCATTTCTTTAAATCTTCTTCAATTACCTTCATAAGCTTTCTATAATTTTCAGCATACAGATCCTTTACATCTTTGGTTAGATTTATTCCTAGGTATTTTATGCTTCTTGGTGCAATTGTGAATGGGATCAGTTTCTTTATTTGTCTTTCTGTGGCTTCATTGTTAGTGTATAAGAATGCAACTGATTTCTGTACATTGATTTTGTATCCTGCAACTTTGCTGAATTCATGTATCAGTTCTAGCAGACTTTTGGTGGAGTCTATCGGATTTTCCATGTATAATATCATGTCATCTGCAAAAAGCGAAAGCTTGACTTCATCTTTGCCAATTTTGATGCCTTTGATTTCCTTTTGTTGTCTGATTGCTGATGCTAGAACTTCCAGCACTATGTTAAACAACAGCGGTGAGAGTGGGCA
Source organism: Lynx canadensis (assembly GCF_007474595.2). Taxonomy (NCBI): domain Eukaryota; kingdom Metazoa; phylum Chordata; class Mammalia; order Carnivora; family Felidae; genus Lynx; species Lynx canadensis. The sequence goes on along the minus strand of NC_044303.2, from coordinate 156,237,218 downwards.
TCCCTGTCGTGTTCCTGATCTCAGGGAAAAAGCTCTCAGTTTTTCCCCGTTGAGGATGATGTTAGCTGTGGGCTTTTCATAAATGGCTTTTATGATCTTTAGGTATGTTCCTTCTATCCCGACTTTCTCAAGGGTTTTTATTAAGAAAGGGTGCTGGATTTTGTCAAAGGCCTTTTCTGCATCGATTGACAGGATCATATGGTTCTTCTCTTTTTTTTTGTTAATGTGATGTATCACGTTGATTGATTTGCGAATGTTGAACCAGCCCTGCATCCCAGGAATGAATCCCACTTGATCATGGTGAATAATTCTTTTTATATGCTGTTGAATTCGATTTGCTAGTATCTTATTGAGAATTTTTGCATCCATATTCATCAGGGATATTGGCCTGTAGTTCTCTTTTTTTACTTGGTCTCTGTCTGGTTTAGGAATCAAAGTAATACTGGCTTCATAGAATGAGTCTGGAAGTTTTCCTTCCCTTTCTATTTCTTGGAATAGCTTGAGAAGGATAGGTATTATCTCTGCTTTACACGTCTGGTAGAACTCCCCTGGGAAGCCATCTGGTCCTGGACTCTTATTTGTTGGGAGACTTTTGATAACCGATTCAATTTCTTCGCTGGTTATGGGTCTGTTCAAGCTTTCTATTTCCTCCTGATTGAGTTTTGGAAGAGTGTGGGTGTTCAGGAATTTGTCCATTTCTTCCAGGTTGTCCAATTTGTTGGCATATAATTTTTCATAGTATTCCCTGATAATTGTTTGTATCTCTGAGGGATTGGTTGTAATAATTCCATTTTCATTCATGATTTTATCTATTTGGGTCATCTCCCTTTTCTTTTTGAGAAGCCTGGCTAGAGGTTTGTCAATTTTGTTTATTTTTTCAAAAAACCAACTCTTGGTTTCGTTGATCTGCTCTACAGTTTTTTTAGATTCTATATTGTTTATTTCTGCTCTGATCTTTATTATTTCTCTTCTTCTGCTGGGTTTAGGCTGCCTTTGCTGTTCTGCTTCTATTTCCTTTAGGTGTGCTGTTAGATTTTGTATTTGGGATTTTTCTTGTTTCTTGAGATAGGCCTGGATTGCAATGTATTTTCCTCTCAGGACTGCCTTCGCTGCGTCCCAAAGCGTTTGGATTGTTGTATTTTCATTTTCGTTTGTTTCCATATATTTTTTGATTTCTTCTCTAATTGCCTGGTTGACCCACTCATTCGTTAGTAGGGTGTTCTTTAACCTCCATGCTTTTGGAGGCTTTCCAGACTTTTTCCTGTGGTTGATTTCAAGCTTCATAGCATTGTGGTCTGAAAGTATGCATGGTATAATTTCAATTCTTGTAAACTTATGAAGGGCTGTTTTGTGACCCAGTATATGATCTATCTTGGAGAATGTTCCATGTGCACTCGAGAAGAAAGTATATTCTGTTGCTTTGGGATGCAGAGTTCTAAATATATCTGTCAAGTCCATCTGATCCAATGTCTCATTCAGGGCCCTTGTTTCTTTATTGACCGTGTGTCTAGATGATCTATCCATTTCTGTAAGTGGGGTGTTAAAGTCCCCTGCAATTACCACATTCTTATCAATAAGGTTGCTTCTGTTTATGAGTAATTGTTTTATATACTTGGGGGCTCCGGTATTCGGCGCATAGACATTTATAATTGTTAGCTCTTCCTGATGGATAGACCCTGTAACTATTATATAATGTCCTTCTTCATCTCTTGTTACAGCCTTTAATTTAAAGTCTAGTTTGTCTGATATAAGTATGGCTACTCCAGCTTTCTTTTGGCTTCCAGTAGCATGATAAATAGTTCTCCATCCCCTCACTCTCAATCTAAAGGTGTCCTCAGGTCTAAAATGAGTCTCTTGTAGACAGCAAATAGATGGGTCTTGTTTTTTTATCCATTCTGATACCCTATGTCTTTTGGTTGGCGCATTTAATCCGTTTACATTCAGTGTTATTATAGAAAGATACGGGTTTAGAGTCATTGTGATGTCTGTATGTTTTATGCTTGTAGTGATGTCTCTGGTACTTTGTCTCACAGGGTCCCCCTTAGGATCTCTTGTAGGGCTGGTTTAGTGGTGACAAATTCCTTCAGTTTTTGTTTGTTTGGGAAGACCTTTATCTCTCCTTCTATTCTAAATGACAGACTTGCTGGATAAAGGATTCTCGGCTGCATATTTTTGCTGTCTAGCACCCTGAAAATCTCGTGCCAATTCTTTCTGGCCTGCCAAGTTTCAAAAGAGAGATCAGTCACGAGTCTTATAGGTCTCCCTTTATATGTGAGGGCACGTTTACCCCTTGCTGCTTTCAGAATTTTCTCTTTATCCTTGTATTTTGCCAGTTTCACTATGATATGTCGTGCAGAAGATCGATTCAAGTTACGTCTGAAGGGAGTTCTCTGTGCCTCTTGGATTTCAATGCCTTTTTCCTTCCCCAGTTCAGGGAAGTTCTCAGCTATTATTTCTTCAAGTACCCCTTCAGCACCTTTCCCTCTCTCTTCCTCCTCTGGAATACCAATTATGCGTATATTATTTCTTTTTAGTGTATCACTTAGTTCTCTAATTTTCCCCTCATACTCCTGGATTTTTTTATCTCTCTTTTTCTCAGCTTCCTCTTTTTCCATAACTTTATCTTCTAGTTCACCTATTCTCTCCTCTGCCTCTTCCATCCGAGCCGTGGTGGTTTGCATTTTGTTTTGCATTTCCTTTAAAGCGCTTTTCAGCTCCTCGTGACTGTTCCTTAGTCCCTTGATCTCTGTAGCAAGAGATTCTCTGCTGTCCTGTATACTGTTTCCAGCCCAGCGATTAATTTTATGACTATTATTCTAAATTCACTTTCTGTTATATTATTTAAATCCTTTTTGATCAGCTCATTAGCTGTTGTTATTTCCTGGAGATTCTTCTGAGGGGAATTCTTCCGCTTGGTCATTTTGGATAGTCCCTGGTGTGGTGAGGACCTGCAGGGCACTTCCCCTGTGCTGTGGTGTATAACTGGAGTTGGTGGGCGGGGCCGCAGTCCGTCCTGATGTCTGCCCCCAGCCCACCGCTGGGGCCACAGTCAGACTGGTGTGTGCCTTCTCTTCCCCTCTCCTAGGGGTGGGATTCACTGTGGGGTGGCGTGGCCCGTCTGGGCTACTTGCACACTGCCAGGCTTGTGATGCTGGGGATCTGGCATATTAGCTGGGGTGGGAAGGCAAGGTGCACGGCGGGAGGGGGGGCAGGCTTAGCTCGCTTCTCCTTAGGTGATCCACTTCAGGAGGGGCCCTGTGGCAGCCGGAGGGAGTCAGATCCGCTGCCGGAGGTTTGGCTCCACAGAAGCACAGAGTTGGGTGTTTGCGCGGAGCGAGCAATTTCCCTGGCAGGAACCGGTTCCCTTTGGGATTTTGGCTGGGGGATGGGCGGGGGAGATGGCGCTGGCGAGCGCCTTTGTTCCCCGCCAAACTGAGCTCTGTCGTCCGTCCGGGGGCTCCGCAGCTCACCCTCCCTTTGTCCTCCAGCCTTCCCGCTTTCCGAGCAGAGCTGTTAACTTATGACCTCCCAGACGCTAAGTCGCGCTTGCTGTCGGAACACAGTCCGTCAGGCCCCTCCGCTTTTACAAGCCGGACTCGGGGACTCTGCTTGGCTGGCGAGCCGCCCCTCCTCCCCGGCTCCCTCCCGCCAGTCCGTGGAGCGCGCACCGCCTCGCCGCCCTTCCTACCCTCTTCCGTGGGCCTCTCGTCTGCACTTGGGTCCGGTGACTCCGTTCTGCTAATCCTCTGGCGGTTTTCTGGGTTATTTAGGCAGGTGTAGGTGGAATCTAAGTGATCAGCAGGACGCGCGGTGAGCCCAGCGTCCTCCTACGCCGCCATCTTCCTGCCTACCTCTAACAATAATTTTTAAATGCTGCTGATAGTCTGGTTTAGCACATGACTGATTTCTATGTTGGTATGATTTTTAGAATTTCAACATTCTTTACTGATCTGGATTTGAATTTCTTTAACCATTTTTAAATGTCCAAGTCAATGAAATACTGTGTTACTGAAATACTGTAAAGAAAAGGAGATTAATCAAGTGAGTTCATTTATGTAAGAGCATTATGATATATTACTGAGAAATAGACCCCATGTGACTTTCATGAAAGAACACAGGACTTAAAGGCAGGGACAATGCAGAGCTGTGTCATTTTGTATCTGTGTGGCCTTTAACCAATTTCTCAGTCTCAACCAGTTTCCTCCTCCACAAATGGGAAAAATAATTCAAGTTTTGTATATATTTCAATATTATTTAAGAATAAAATAAGAATGATTATTCATTTTGAAATTGATGAAGTCCTACTCAGATGTAAATAAACATTGTACACACAAATAAAAATAAATAGTATCTTAATTATAATTTTATCATACATAACCTCTTACGCCATGAAGCTTTGAGATGTTGATGTCTAGGAGATCAAATTTTTTTATCACTTTTATTCAACTATTGATACCATACTAAAGACATTATAACAAAAAATGGAAGGTTGTCCTTTATTTTTGAAAGATTGGTATAGGTGTGAAATTGATCTTCATTATTTGAAGAGTTCACTTAGCAGGTACTTCAAAGTTCATCCAAGACTATATGGGAACATTGAAATTACAGGGTCTTATTATTTTTAGAGACTAAAATCCTTTTAAGAATCTAATGAAAGCTTAGGACCCTCTGCCAGAAAAATATTCCTATCATGTACAGACAGAATTTTGCAAGGAATTCCAAAGGAGTTCCTATCCATGGATCCTAATAAAAACCACCTTGCACCTCCACCTGTTCTATATTCATTCTATCTAGAGTCTGTCTCTTAAACAATCTTGATTCCTGTGTTCGCCCTACCCCATCATTGCTATTCTCCAGCATTCTTCATCAGTGCTCACTCCCAGTGGAGGCAGTAAGAGAGGGAAGGGCTATGAACCAAGCTAACACATACAAGAAGCCAGAGGCTTTGGACAGAAATGGCAGTTGCAAGTACCTTCAGTGAGGCTAGAATAGAGGTAAATCAATCCAAAGAACTAAACTGTTAAGATTTTCACCAATTTACAATTCTACTACTCCTACTAAACAGTCGAATATTTGAAATTCTTTGTACTGGGTTCACTTGTAGCCCGCTCTTCTTTGAGATCCTCTAAAATTTGACCACTCTTCACCTCTAGTAATATAATGTGAAAGTGATTTTTATACTGTAAAGGACTAAAACTGTATAAGAGATATCATGCTCGATTCTGTGAAGAAAAGTTACACAGCGTCACATCCATTGTGTGAAATGTCAGCCAGATGGAAAAACAGACCAAAGGTTTTTTTCTCTGATAGTCCATCTAACAACTGTATATTTTTCCAAGTTTAGAATTTTAATTACCACATTTCCTGCTTTTCCACTAAATCCTCAGCCTGTTTGACTCTTAATTTTATGTCATTTCACAAATGGCTTTCCATATTCTGTGTCTTCAGATAACGCCACCTTACACAAGTCAGCATTTGTTAACAACAACCACAACAAAATCCAGGGCAAATATTTTAAAATGCAGACATATTCTTAGAATACCAGAAGAGCATGCTCTTGTTTTGTAACTTTAGCAACAATCGCTCTAGATCTCTAAAAGTGTTAACTGTTTAGAAAATGAGAGTAAGGACATGTAGCTTCTTCATGAGCCAGGTGGATTCACTGTTGTGGAATTTTGAGTTCTACTATCTGATGTCAGTTTAAATTTTTATATTCTAGTGCCACCATGATCCATGACAATCTATTCTTTAAGGTAGTTTTATTTTTTTTATTATATTTTAATTTGAGTGTCATTGATACACAATGTTACATTAGTTTCAGGTGTACAACTTAGCAGTTTGACAAGTTTATACATCATGCTATGCTCACCACAAGTATAGCTACCATCTGTCCCATTACATTGCTATTATAATGTCATTGACCGTGTTCCTTATGCTGTGCTTTTTATTCCCATGACTTACCCATTCCATAACTGGAGACCTATCGCTCCCTTTCCCCTTCACCCATTTTGCCCAACCCCCTGCCTCATCCCCTTGGTTTATTCCCTATATTTATAGTTCTTATTCTGCTTTTTAGGTTTTTTGTTTTGTTTTGTTTTTTAGATTCTATTTATGAGTGGAGTCATACGGTATTTGTCTTTCTCAGTCTGACTTATTTCACTTAGCATAATACCCTCTAGGTCCATCCATGTCTCAAATGGCACAATCTCATTCTTTTTTATGAATGACAGTCTATTTTTAAAATAAAATCTATAAGGTAGCAAACTACTTAATAATGAATGTGAAGTACTGAATTAGAGTATTATTTTATGCTTTTAAAAATATGATTGATATTGCAAGATGAATTTTTGCAGTTACATTATGATGTTGACAAGCAACATTGATTTTAAGATTTCCACGTTATATAAGCAGAAAACAAAAGGCCTAAAGATTTAAGGTGTGGAAATTCTGCTGAAGCAGCATTAACAGTGAATTCGATTCCCATTAGGTAGTGTTCAGTGAGAGGGGATGTGCGTATGTAGGGTTTGAAGACATTTAAAACAGAGAGAGACATTTTTCATTCAGAATGCCAACAGGCATCATTTGGTATCAGAAGCCTGGCTTTTCAACGTTCACTGTATGAGCTTTCATCACCACTCAGAAGTCTCACTGTTTTAAAATGCAGTTATATACTTTTGAGAGACAATTCATAGAAATTAATAGCAAATGATTAAGAAATTGCTCTTTTTTAGAAGGAGAAAAGACATTTGATGCCAAGAAACAGTGAGGGCATGGCTATGAAATTTAGGGCTACTGCTTCCTGATTTAAGTGTAATTTTTTATTAAGCTTTCTTATGCTTGTGTCAATCAGAGTCCCTAGTCTTAGTAGATTAAAACCTCTCATGATTCTTTCGATGTGGAGCTATTATTTTTCACTTTCTTTATCTTGCAGACGACTGATGAATTCTTCAGTTTTCTTTAAGCCAAATGGCTCTTTTTTAAGTTTCAGAACCATTTAATTTTATAGAAATAGCATTCTAAAGAAAAAAGTTAGAGTGTAATACTGTAGCGTGTCAACGTGAAGAAATACATTAGAAAGCCAAATGATATTGATAGGCTTTGAAGAGAAAGATCTTTGTGGGCATTTAAAACACCAAGGAATTACAAGACTCTGTTGAAGAGCAAGCTAGTTAAATTGGAGAAGTCAAAGCAAGACATCTTTCATTACTGACATGCCATCTACTGAAAATAAGTAGAAGTTAGTCCTAAGTAGCTAACAGTGAGCCCCGGGTGCTAACTTCCCTGAAGCACTGAAATAGGAAGTGGTGGAAGAAAGTTGTAAAAGAAACCCTCAGGGATTCCTCCTTTTTCCCCCTGTGATCCCTTTAATCCTTGAATTGTCAAACCGCATGGAAAATAATAGAGCTGCGTAGTTCTAAGACTTAAGTGGTATTATCTTTTTAAAAGAAAATATTAGGTCTTTTCACATCTCTGGACAAGAACGGGGCATGCGTTTGGTACAGAAAAGAGTAACTTTGAACAAGAGATGCCTGTTACTTTTTCAGTTTTAATATATTATTATCTATGACTAAGCAGGCTGCACCCAGTAGGGAAAAAAATTATAGCCAATATTTTATTTTCCTTTTTTTGAAACAGATGATTCAACGAGAAGCAGATGTAAAAAGTAAGGTAACTGCTGTGGCGTTGACAGACTCTGTTCACAATGTGTGGCATCAAGAAGCAGGCAAAACGATTCGAGAATGGATGAGAGAGGTGAGACGAGATTTTTTTTTCAATGCTGAGATGAATGAGTGAGAGCCTTTATATCTTGAGCCCCCACCAACTTATATCACCTCCCGCCCCCAAACTCCCTTTCTAGAGGCGGAACATTTAGAGAGAATATAAAAAAGTAGACACGCTTGAAATAATAATAGAAAACCCTTCTGAAGAACAAATGTGTTTCTGAAAGCCCTTCTCCCTTTTTTTGGCTTTCTGTAGCATGTTATGTATGCATGTAGTATACAGTAGGAACTTGGGCTAAAGAAGGTCATGATCTGTTAGGAGGTTATTATTCTCTGATTTTTTAATTTTTCCACCAGCTATTTAGCATTGGTACAGCTCAGTTACAGGAAAGTAGCTTAATGTACATTGGGTCTCACCCTTTTCTTGAAAGGTGGTCAGTATGTGACACTTCTTAATGGATTGGCTCACTACTGCCAGTAGGGGGAGAAGTAAAAAGCTGATAGCGTTTTGCCAGATGGACCCTTGGGCCTGGAGAAACCTAAGGGCTGGTCATGGTCCAAGCTCAGGATAAGAAAACTTCTTTTACCATTCCTGAGGGCTAGTGAGCCTGAAAAGTATCATGATTCATTGAACATGCTCCTTTTTTCTTTTTTTTAAACTTTCAACCTATTATTTCTTTTATTTTGGTTATAGATGTACAGCTGAAACTTCTTTTTTATTTATCCTTATCTTTCTGATATTACAAGCAATTGACATCATCTACACCATGCTATATCACTTGTCCAGTCAAATCATATATTTCTTTAAATGAGAACTAGTTGACCTTCCTGATTTTCTCCCACTTGTTCTTAATAGAAAACCCAGACATTTATTCAGCAGACCTCTTACCATGGGTATGGTGGGCAACTTCTACCAACCCTTATGGTGTGCTGTAAGGACTGGAGAGTTAATGTTTGGAAAGAGTCTTGAATATATAGAACGACTAAGCTGTATAATCCCATAGTGGTATAATCATAATATTACCAGTGTGTTTTCACTGTTGTTGTTATTCTTTCCATTAGAAAAGGGTTAGAGAGGGAGGGAGCCAAACCATAAGAGACTCTTAAAAAACTGAGAACAAGCTGAGGGTTGATGGGGGGGTGGGAGGGAGGGGAGGCTGTGGGATAGGCATTGAGGAGGGTACCTGTTGGGATGAGCGCTGGGTGTTGTATGGAAACCAATTTGACAATAAATTTCAGATTTAAAAAAAAGAGAGAAGAAAAAGTACCTTCATGATGCAAAAATCTAAAATATTTTTACTCCATTCCTCATAATGTTGTAAATATATAAAGGTGGACTTTTCATCTGTTCTGACATCCAGGTGATTTCTAACCACATTGCTTTTCATATTTCTCCTTTCACAATTTATCCACATCCTTAATTATCATTTCCAAGGGCCTAATTTTTTTTCAAGAGAAATTTTGTGTATTTCATGCCTATACGTTTTTTTTGTCCGAGTGGGTGTGAAAACATCTCCCAGCATTATGTAAGTAGTAAGATTAATAAGCGTACCTTTTCCCCCACATATAACCACTATAGAACTTAGTACTTGTCCCAAACTAGAAACATCCCTGTTCATCATTTCTTAATTGGAACTTCTTCATATCTCATTCCAGGTGACGAACATAACAAAATTTATTTTGATTTATTATGATTTACCGTAAGTTGTTATTCAAATTCCATTTAGTTAATGTACATTGTAATATTAGTTTCAGATGTACAATGTCGTGATTCAGCACTTCCATACAGCACTCAGTTCTCATCTGAGTGCACTCCTTAATTCCCATCACCTATATCACCCATCCCCGCCCCCCCTCCTGCCTACCTGCCCTTTGGTAACCAGCAGCTGCTTCTCTATAGTAGATTTATTTCTTCAACTGTTTGTAACAAAGACTGGAGTAGGTGCTGCCTTCAAAAATCAGAATATATTAATCTATGCCTTTTTTCATCTGACTGAAATAGGCAATAGTTGAATTCATCTTAATTTAATCAGCACTGGCACTAATTTCTTTGTAAGCATAGCTTTTATTAAAATTTTTAATATTATATAATTTTATAAATGACCTATTCCTGAATAGTTCTTTTAATTCCCTCATTTATGCCTTAAGCATGAAATTGCATGAAGAGTTTTTTATTATGACATACCGAAATTCAGACTCTAACTCAGTCACTTACCTAAGTGTGTGATCTTGGCTAAGTTATTTAATCTCTTTGAGATTCAGTTTTTCATCTCTGAAATATGATACCTGCCTTGCAAGTACAGTTGGAAAATAGCATACATAAAAAAAAATGCATGGACATTGGCACTTTAAAGAAGTTCAATAAATCATAGTTCTTACTGTTGTTACCTTCTTGCCCGCAAGTAATATAAAATACATTAGTTGTATTCTTTTGTTTTATGAATGATTTGCATATTCAAAATAGCTTGCCATAGGGTAGTAATTCAGTGCAAGGAGTCAGAAGAACTGAGTTTTGATAATGATCTGGCTTAGTCACTCACTAGCTAAATCACTAACTGAGATCTGGCATATACCAGGTACTCTACTGAAGGCTTATTGTCTTGGGAAAGCCACCTCATCATTCTGGGCCTGTTTCAGATATAGTAATTCCTATCCCATCTACTTTGTGAACTACTTTGTGAAAAAAAGTAGTGTTCTAGAAAACACTGTAATATCCCAGAGATGAAAATTATTAGATCTCTGTTGTGGAGCTTTGAAATTATCCCTGCTTAGAGCGCCTCTCTAAAACAAGAATAAAAAAGGAGACTTTGGAAGCCTTTGCCAGATATCCTTGTAGGAACCCACCTAAATGTGTGACCCCCTCAGGGAGAATTCAGTATGGTTTGGCAAAATAAGAATCTGGTGTTTCTCAGCACTCAGGATAAAACTCTGTCGCTTTTTCTTTCTTTTTTTAGTCTCTGTCCACTCTGCAAGACTCCTTGAAATAATGAAGAACAAACAACCCTGGGTTCAGTGAATAGAAAAGAGCTGTTGTCTTGAGCAAGGGTGTTGAGAGAAGGGTGTGGTAGGGTAACGTCTGTGTCCCTCAGCACCTCCTCCTCTGGCTTCAGTTGCAATCGGCTCAAAATCTTAAGATATTTTGCAAATATGCCTCCCAAGAAAAACAACTTCACTTAACTGGAATGTTGTCCATAAAAATAGTAGTCTGGTTATAGATGAAGCCTCATTGCTTTTGGCCTCTTAATGATTAACTCCCTTATTTCACCAAACACCACTTTAAAAACATTAGAAGTGTCTCCTGGTACAAACTGTCTGGTCATTCTTCTTATACTACAAATTGATAAAACTGCTTTTTGTTTTGTGAGCATATTTAAATTAATATGATAAAGATACTGATTTTAACTATTCACTTAGTATAAAAAGCTGATTTGGGGCGCCTGGGTGGCTTGGTCGGTTAAGCGTCCTACTTCGGCTCAGGTCATGGTCTCGTGGTTCGTGAGTTCAAGCCCCGCGTCAGGCTCTGTGCTGACAGCTCAGAGCCTGGAGCCTGTTTCCGATTCTCTGTCTCCCTCTCTCTCTCTGACCCTCCCCCGTTCATGCTCTGTCTCTCTCTGTCTCAAAAATAAATAAACGTTTAAAAAAAAATTAAAAGAAAAAAAAGCTGATTTACTTTTTTTTTTAATTTTAGCAATTAGCACACAGAAAGAAAGTTAAGTACTATATTCTTGTATTACTTATATAATTTTAAAATAACAATTTGAGGTCTACTTTTGACAATCACTCTGAGTGAGAACTACTCCAAACCAAAAGACCAAGAATCCATACTTAACCATGACTCATGAGGAGAGGTAAAAAGTAGCCTGAGGCAGCTCCTAAAAGACACTTCGTATCTCAAGCTCCAGGACTGTCAAGTGGGTGAGACCTGCAGGATATTATGCTAGATGAAATAATTAAAAAAAAAAAAAAAAAAAAAAAAAAAACAGACACAATTAAAAATACTACATGAATACACTTACACGTGGAATCTAAAAAGGTTGATTACATAGAAACAGAACAGTGGTTACCAGTGGCAGGGAGGTGAGATAAATGGTCAAAGGGTACAAAGTTGCACTTATGAAGGGTACATAAGTCTAGAGGCCCTATGTACAGCATGATGTGCAAATATATCTCCAGATACTTTGCACAGGATACTTAGTACCTATTCAATACTGTATTGAATACTAGAAATTTGCCAAGAGAATAGATTTCTGGTTCTCTCACACAACACACACACACACACACACACACACACACACACACACAAATGGTAACTATGTGAGAAAATTAATTTGACCATTAATTAGTAACCATTCCACAATGTATGCCTGTTTCAAATCATCACCATCACATTGTACACCTTAAATACATACTTTTAATTTTTTTTTTAAAAAGTCTGAGTGGGCAAATGTCATTTCCTGACATATTCTTGGCCTCTGAAAATCTCCAGCCAAGCCAGATGTATGGTTCTACATAACTGTCATGAACCCTTACCCAGCACCATCAGATCTAAGTGGCAGTCCTTGGAAATACAATCTGCTGAATTGTAGTTGTTCTTGTCTGAGGACACAATGCCTTCCATTTTAAAGCTCTACCTCTAAGGCATTGGTGGATCTCAGGCAAATAAAATAAAAATGAGGAAGTACCTAAATTCAACCAGGTCAGCAAATATATCTCCAGATACCTTGCACAGGATACTTAGTACATATTTTTCTCTTTAAATATAATAGACTAAGTTCTAATCTTCTTATTAAAAATTTTAATTCATTTCATATCTACACTGAAATATTGTTCCCAACATTTTGTATTTCATAAAGAAGACAGTTTATAACCACAAAAAAACTGTGAGTTCATTATTTCAGAGTAAAAGACCTTTAAATTGAGAACACTTAACTCTAAGAAATACTCTCTGTATTGCCAATTTTTCCCCTCAAACCCAGAGAAACTTTGGTTACATTATGCATCCCAAACTCTTGGCTCTGGCCAGGGACTTCCTTCTCTCTATTTGGGATGAGGCAGGGCTACATCAGAGGCCCAAACATGTTTCACTTGCTATCTATAGTAAAGCATGCCTGGCTGCTCCTTAGAATAGGATCTCCAGGGGCTTAGGACACACTCCAGCATGTTCTGAATTTAGGTAGGACTTTCCTACTCAGCTGCCTCTGTTGCCGTCCAGGACACTACACTAGTGTCCGTCTCAGCTGAAGAACTGGGGTGAGGGCAAAGTGAGGGTGAAGCAAGAAGAGGAATAGAATAAGCATTAGGAAAACAATGAAAGAAATTTGGTTTTTAACTCTAGTTTTTAAACTATAGAAATGCATCTCAGAATAGGAAGTTGGGAAAAAAAAAAGAATAGGAAGTTGGATTTGATATGATGGAATTTCAGACAGATTGAATTCATGTGAATTCAGGTGTAATGGCTGTGTGTTTTCTCATATTTATTTCCATGTATCTCGCATACATTTACATTAATAATAATATTATTATCACTTCATTTATTTATTTTGTTATGCTCTGTCACATGGCAAACATATTTTTTTATTGTTTTACCCTTTTCTCTACATATTTTTCCCGGTGGGATAAAAATGTTACACGAACGTGCACACACATGTCCATGTACACTCATCAAACTTCTTTCAAGCCTTAACTGTCCTTCACAGGTACTTTGTCATTCCAGAGAACTTTTGGACATACTCACTTTATAGGATGTTTATTTTCTAACCTATTTTTATGAGAGATCAAAGACTAAACATGGATCTAGATAAAAACTGAAATTTCAGAATCATAAATATTAACCTATCTTTTGTTTTAAATGTTTGATTTAAAGGTGACCTGGGTAAAATCCATTTTATTCAGCTTTTTAAAGTCAGTGATAATGAGTTAGAAAATGATTAATCGCCTGCATATTGTAATGTACCATCATTTTCATTAATACTAGAAATATCCTATAAGACGTAGTTTTACATATGTGAAGTGTAGGTGAGCAGTATTAAGACTGACATATCACCTGGGTAATAGCTGACTTTCATCAGATTTGGAGATACTACTAGGATGAATAATAATTAAAATATATACCTAATCGCTGCCTGTCTGTAGGTAGTGCTAATTGCTGTCATTGAAAAGACTGAATTGTTTAAGAAAAAGAGAGAAAAAGGGAAAGTCATTCTTCATTGAAGCTATCTCCCTGTATCATTGGGAGCCTATTTTTAGTACCTATAGAAGTCATGATTTTTGAATTTATTAGGGGCTGTGATGAATGATAAAACGAATCATCCATTTACATATCTTGACACTGCTTTGGAGAATACTTATTTCTTACAAGCAAGTGTCACATTGTATATAAAAGCTGGCTAATTGTGTGCTAATCTTCTGCATTATCTAGAACTCTGTGATGTGGTATTCTATCAATAGTAATATTAATTTTACTTATTTCAGATGTATGAAATATCTTCTAAAACCCTACTTCTTTTATAATTTCTGCTTTCTCACATTGTATAATTTTGCATTCATCTGCTAATTAAGATTAGGAGTGCTAGTTATAGAATACATATTCACTTTAAACCATCAAGCTTTTGTAATACATAAAATACTAATATTTTATCCATTTTAAATATAAAAAGAGAGAAAGCATTTAAGACCATTACTAGATGTTGTGTTTGTTTTCATGGTTTTTTTTTTTTTTTCCACACAGTTCAATAGTTTCATTGATCTACTGTTTCTTACAAAAATCTGCCATGCTTTGTGAACTTCACTTTCTAATCTCATACAGCAACCCTTCCTTTATGTTATTCCTGCTCTCCCTGGTCCCAGAACAGTAGGGTTGCCTTGACAAATCTATTCAAAAGCCATTCCTCGGCCTTTATTGGTGGGGACTGGGGCCTTTGAAATTCTCTCCTCACTGCAACACAGCTGACATCTTCTTCCAGACAGAATGAATTAAGGAAATACAATAAGACACTTGATCTACCAGTCAAGGATCTTTCCACAGTGAGGACGGATTCCATGGTGCACAACCAGGGCAGCAAGCATCTAAAAATATACAATACATGCTTGTTTACCAGAATAGCAATCAGCGATTTTTCCAACATGATTGATAGGATGATTTATTTTAAAATAAAATCTGTCTGGAAATTCAGTGTGTGTGTGTGTGTGTGTGTTAGAAATTTTTTAAAAGCCATATGAAGCTAATCACATTTTTTTAAGCCAGACTTTAAATACAGAATCAAAATGTATAGAAGGAATATACATTGTTTTTATTTCATTTGTCTGAATGGTAAGTCATCATTATCTTAAAGATTGGCTTTAATATTGAAGGCTTTGTGTCCTCAACCACACAGCTTCAATTCACTAGGTTGTATTTCTTTTGAACTATTTGATACAGCCTTCATTGAACCCAGGTTGAAGTAAAAAATTACAGTATATTTATATAAGCCAAATTTTAAGGAATAAATGCAAAATTTATTTCTTGTAGTATTACAGAGACAAAGCTATAGTTCAAAAATGAAGCTATTCTTTCATATGATCAAGTTAATATTTATTTCCATCTAAAAGTTAAAAATGGACATCCTTTTCAGTTTTCCTTAATTATAATCTTAGCCTTTTGTTATAAATGTATTCCATCATCATTCACAGAAGCTTACATGTCTTCTTATCAAAACAGATAATTTGCTGAATTGTAGAAGATAAACTTTTTTCCACAGCCACATTGGTCATGAATAATACTGACTGTTTATATAAGAATTTTTTTTTACAGTGCATGGAAAAGAAATTGGATATACTTCTAGTGGTTGATTATATAGGATAAATTTATCTCTGCAGCCAGAAAAGTTGGTCTTGGTTTAAAAAATGTTTCAACGGAAAATTGTCTCTATTGCATTGCAGAATTGTTGTAATTGGGTCTCTAGCTCAGAACCATTAGACACATCAGTGGAGTCCATGCTGCCCGATTGTCCTCGAGTCTCAGCAGGTATGTGTTTGATGAGAAATGTGTGGGTTTTTTTCTAGGGTGAAAAATATGCTAATGAAATGTGGAATTCTATTTTGCGAATTAAGCATGTTGTTCTGCCTCATATCTTTGAATGAATTATTGGTAACATACGGCATGGGTCTGATCTACTACCAGAAATTTGTTAAGTGGCTGAAAATGCTTACTAACAAACCTAGTAAAGATGAATAGGTGAAGCAATTTGCAAGTAATATAGACAGTTGCCGCTGAAGCTTAGGGAGACAGGATGTACATAAATAAAAAGTTGATTAAGACAGGGACTGGTAGCTAATCAGGATCTCAGAATATTTGCCTTGGATTGAGTACCAAGTCAGTGATAGAACAGGCAGTCAAGGCTGTGAGTTCAGAGAAGAGAGATTGCTGTGACCTTTAGAAAAATTTTTCATGCAGAATATTTTGGCTGGACCTCGTGTAATAGGTAGGATGTGGATTATAGAAAGACATCAGGATGATATTCTAGGCAAAGGGAACAGAGCAGTGTAAGGAATAAGGGCTGGAATGGATCTGAAAATGTTCACAGGCAACAAAGGCAACATGGGCCTGCCTACTGGAAGAGGTAGAGGGTGAGGTACCTCAGGAAACAGGTGAGCTTAGGAAGACAATTTAAGGATGGAATTGATCTCCAGCCAACAGAGTTTGTACATTAGACTCTAATGTCTACATAAGAGGAGTGCTGATATTTTTTGTTGCTTTCTGGTTTTGGCTTTCACAATTCCCAACCAGTTTGGATGGTAAACACAAAATGAGCAGTGGTATCTGGTTATGGCTGCAGAACAAAAATGGGCTTGCTTTGGCCAGAGATGTCAGAGAACGAGCAGAAGTTTTGAAAACAAATTATTCCATAGGACAGTCATAGTGAACAGTTAATCACTAAGCACTTAGAGTTGCAGACATGTTTATATAATTGAAGGAAATAATTTGGAGAACAGTTCAAACATTAGGTAAAGAACTATTATGTAAAAAATTATTACCACTGTATTTCACTATCACAAATACCTAAACTTGAACTCAGCCTCACTGTCATAGATAAACTTTTCAGGTCTGTCAGTCAAGGTTCAATCAGAGAAACAGATAGGAGATATATATGCTACAATATATCTATATAATATGTATATGTGTGTATTTATATATATTATACAGTGTATATGTTATATATTATAGTACATATAATACATTCATATACATGTATGATATTATATATATATATATATTATATAATTAACTTTCTTTATTATCAGTAGTTGTGTTCTGTAAAGTCGCTGAGAATGCTGAATTAGTGAATCCTGGGGAAATACAAGATTAGGTTCCTACAAGCTTCTGGCCACAACATTTTTATTAACCAACCAATGTATAACCTTGCTTTATGAATGTTTCTATTTAAAGACACCTTATTTAATAAATATTGTTGAGTTCTCTAACGTTGAACTCACAGCCATCAACACTGTAACTCATACCTGAATGCAGCTTATCTAACACATTAATTTTCTCCATAAGACACATCATGGTCTTCTTAGGAACACTAGGGCTTAGTGGTTAGAAACACTAGACAATACTTCAGTGCTATCCTTGGAGGCCATTTCAGCCAGTGAAATCGCCAAAAAAAAAAAAAAGCACAAAAATGTGAAAAACATGGCACTAAATAGTCTGTGAAAAGGACCCTGAAACAAGAGAACTGAAACCAGAAAGTTAAGCATGGCCTTATTTGACCTTAGTTAGGAATGCAAGCTAGGCAACTCACATTTTTCACCACTCTGCACATGAGCATCAATTTGGGGGTTTTAAATAAATTTTAGTAAGTAGGTGAATTCACAAATGTGGAATCCACAAATAATGAGGATTGACTATATATAGTAAAGGATTTGTTAAAAGGATTTGACCTGGGATTTGACCAGAGCTGGTTAAGCTCTGTAAGAATGTCGACTTTGCATCCATGCTGGAGCTTGAGACCACAGAGCAGACCTTTATGAAAGGGAGATGGATGTAAAGTGATGGAGAGCAAGAATGAGACCCCCATGAACATGAACTGGAGCCCATGAGGATGGACATAAGCTCATGTTAGTTCTTTTTGCT
Organism: Lynx canadensis; assembly: GCF_007474595.2. NCBI lineage: Eukaryota > Metazoa > Chordata > Mammalia > Carnivora > Felidae > Lynx > Lynx canadensis. The sequence continues at coordinate 156,219,386 of NC_044303.2, read as the reverse complement.
TCTGTCCTTGGTGGTGTGGGTGTCCTATAGAAGGCAGTGTCCTATCCACACAGAGACACACACACACACACACACACACACACACACACACACACACACCTGGCCCAGGCATCAGGGATGCTGAAGGGGAATTCAGTGAGGGTGGAACAGGTGCACTTCTGGCCACTCATGCCGGTGCTTGAGCTAGCAGATGAACTACAACACGCATGAGCTAGAAATGGCTGCCGCTTGACTTCAGCCCTCCAAACGTCCCACAGAAATTTCCTTTCTGTAGCATCCTAACCAGAAACATACAATTTGAAACATAGTTCTGGGAAACATAGTTCAGTGTAGCCAAACTGACACATTACAGAGCCTCCACATTCACCCCTTGTCACCTTGGCAGTTATCCACATCTTCTTAAACCAAACTTAATCTGCAAATAATTGTAGACATTAACAAAGTCACGCTTGCACCTGATGTGATACAACTATCCCATGTACGAACGAAAACACACAACCCCTTTCCTCAGGAAAGGATACAAAGTTCTTTTATTGTCTTTGGCTGATGTCCACTCTTCTTACCTTTTGTATCCTGTAATTTAAATACTGAGAGATAAAGCTAATTATGCTGACACATCTTACATGAAATGATAAAGAAATAAGAGAGGAAAACAAAAATGTTTAATATGTGTGTTCAAATCAAAATAAGAAAGAAATACCCATAGTTATTACATTCCTCATTTTTGTAACTGGCCCTGTAGCTATAGCTGGTATTTAAAACTACCTTCATTCCACGTTCCCTTTGTTCTTAACAAGCACCTCAACTGGTCATGGTTCCTTGTCTGGTCGGCTGACCCATACCTTCATTGGAAACAGCCGGGCCATTAGGTATCCTGCCTGAATTAGATGGTTGTAGATTTCTGTTGACATTCATCACAGGAAATACTAACGGGTGTCCTAGATGGTTTGCTGTATTGCAGACACACTCCTCTTTATCCCCATTGTGTAGTAGCAACTTGGTTATCCCTTAGTAATCAGGATCAATCACCCCAGCCAATATAGTAATACTCTTCCATTCCTTGTTAATTCAGTGGTGTAAGGAGCCCATAGTGGCAAGATGACAGTCTCAGCTTCCAGTTCAATGGAATCATTGTTGTGTCACTCAATAGAAGCATTCCTCTCTGTGGAACTAAGACCTTTAGATCAGCAGAGCCTGAAATCATAGAAATGAGGAGACACAGTTTTGTTAGTAGGTCACTGAGAGTAATAACAAGAGAAACCAGTCCCATTTCCATCCCTTCATTCCCAGATCTGGGAGAATTATCACATGAATTAAATGCTGATTTAGGGTATGTACCACACCCTAGAATACCAATGTATTCTCAGCCCCACGAGGTGTTGTCACCTAACAGGCACTGTAACCTAGTCACCATTTTATGAAGCCTGCTGCTTAAGGGATAACAGGGAATATGGTAAGACCAGTGAATGTGGGTGGAGCTAAGGCTCTTTCTTGTCCTCTGACTTGGATCTCTCTGATGGAAGCCAACTGCTGTATTGTGAGTTGCTCTGTGCAGAGGCCCATGTGGCAAAGAATTGGTGGCTCTGGCCAGGAGTCAGTGAGTACCTGAGGCCTGCCCTCAGCCAGGTGTGTGACCTTGGAAAAGGATTCTCTCACAGATCAGCCTTGAGATACAGCCAACTCTTTGATTATGGTGAGACCCTATGCCAGCTACTCAGCTAAGCCACACTCAGATTCCTAACCCACAGAAGCTGTGTGTGCTCAATGTGTATCGTTTTAAGCTGCCCAGTTTTGGGGTTAATTCTTCTTCAGGAGTAAGTAATTTATACAACAGATTTAAACTGCACCTCTGGGGTGCCTGGGTGGCGCAGTCGGTTAAGCGTCCGACTTCAGCCAGGTCACGATCTCGCGGTCCGTGAGTTCGAGCCCCGCGTCGGGCTCTGGGCTGATGGCTCAGAGCCTGGAGCCTGTTTCCGGTTCTGTGTCTCCCTCTCTCTCTGCCCCTCCCCCGTTCATGCTCTGTCTCTCTCTGTCCCAAAAATAAATAAACGTTGAAAAAAAAAAAAAATAAAAAATAAACTGCACCTCTGGTGACCGCTCAAGCCTATGTAGAAACCACCAGAAGCTTTTTGGGGGCTAAAGCCTTGTAAGGCTCATCCTGCTCTGATATCTTAGGATTTAAGAGCAGCTTTCTAAAAAGGCAGTAAAAAGTTCATTGAAGATAATTCATTCCTAGCCTTGTTCCCTGACTGCCTCATTAGACTTTGCTGTACAATGTATCAGAGAAAAGATGTTAGGTTTCTTCTTTATCACATTTGCACACTATATCATTTGATCACTAAGTCTTCTCACTATGTAGCTCTTATTTTTCTTAGGACAGAATTTGCTGCTCCCTGTAACTTTTCTATTCCCTTTGGGTTTTTATTCCAAAAAATTTGGCTTAAATCAGAAGGAGATTTCATGTTCACTCCCCAGCATATATCTATCTATTCCTCAAATGTTTTTCTATCACTTATTATATTCCAGGTACTATTCTGGAAGTTGGGGGCATAGCAGTAAACAATAGCTTATCATGACTATCTTTTCTCCCCCCAAAATAAAAAAAAAATTAAAAAGAACTGTTTCCTGGACCTCTGCTAGTGGTAGATTCCTCCCTGTGAAACTGGCATCATGAGAAAAGAGGGCCAAACCCCCAGCATTTTCCACACGTACTTATAAAAACTGAACAGTTTTTCAATCAAAATCAGTGATTTCTCTCAAAGAGTTCTTTAAAAATGTTGAACAAGTGGTATGACATGATCAAAATGGGATTTTGAAGAAGATTAATTTAATAAATGGATAAAAGAAAGAAGCACAAACCTGGAGGCAGCAGACTCAGCCGGCCATGATGATAACACTAGTAGAGGCGGATGGGGTGAACTGGATTGGTGGCAATTGGAACAGACAGGAAAGGAGAGAGATGACAAATATGACTCGGGAAGAATCTGCACTCCCTGTTGGCAAATAGATTGCACGTGGAGGCTCAGTGAGAGGGAGAAGTAAGCTAGAATGAGAAGTAACTGGGATAATGAAAACATTACCAAAATATAGAGGAGCTGGAGGAGGAAATCAGTTAAGGGCAAGAGAGGATGAAACTATTCTATAGCCTACTTGATTGAGGTGATGGCACTTGAGGGACGGCAGGAAGTTCAAATGGAAATAACCAAAGCTTGTTGCTGTACCTTGGAAACACCTAAAATTCTCCAAGCCCAAGTTAATAATGGATATCTAGACTCTGCATTCAATTTAGTGAAGTCTTTTTTTCCCCCATCTTTCTAATTTATAAAGTTTTTCTTTTTTTTTTAATTTTTTTTTTTTTTTCTCAACGTTTATTTATTTTTGGGACAGAGAGAGAGACAGGGCATGAATGGGGGAGGGGCAGAGAGAGAGGGAGACACAGAATCGGAAACAGGCTCCAGGCTCTGAGCCATCAGCCCAGAGCCTGACGCGGGGCTCGAACTCCCGGACCGCGAGATCGTGACCTGGCTGAAGTCGGACGCTTAACCGACTGCGCCACCCAGGCGCCCCAAGTTTTTCTTAAGCGATATTGTTTTTATTGTTTGACTAAAGTCTGTGGTCATCACAGTGAAATTGCCTGTAAAAATACGTACTCATTTAAGACGGTATTTTTCCTTCATTGCTGAATATGTTTCCCTTCACAAAAAAATAGATCTGTTGTTCATAATAGATTCATTTTATCACTGTTATTTATCTGTGAATATATATGTATTTTAAAAACAGGTACAATAAAATTTTTAAGTTGTATTTAACATATCCATGGTCATTATTACCAGTACAGTCATGTTTTTATTTTTCTTTTGAAAACAAATATTACACTTGACAACTCCACACTTAGAAGTTGGCAGTGTTGTACCTTATGCTTAAAATGAAGGCTGACTTTTCACTTATAATATAGGGAATGGTGAATATTTGAAGGGTCTTGAATATCTGTCAACAGACTATTTGCCCCACCCCTATTAGTGGTGTTTCCTATTAGTAAAATCAGCCAGTTAAAAACACTGTTATTCAAGAAATTACATAACAGGTTAGTAGGACCTATGTTTATCGTTTATTGTATAGCCCACATTCTCCTTGTTTGTATGTCTGTTATGAAATGGCAACAGCAAGTATCCACCTCAGTTATCTTGTAGAAATGTTGTAAGAATAATTTGTGTAGTATCCGGAGGGACATTTTGAGTTCATCAGAAAGAAAGCCCTGTAAAAACCTAATGTGGTACTGTATATTCTCAATCGTCATTTTAGAATTTAAGGCTATCATTTTAAAACTATTAGTATTTTAATCATATGGGAATGAAAAAGCATTTGCAGACATATTGTCCCTTCCTTTCCCATCTCGAATTCTAATCTTAAACAACAAATAACTTAGTTGTTCATATTGTCGTTTGTGCTCTGTGACACTGATAAGGGTCACAAAATATTTCACAGAAACCAGAGTCACAGAAAGATAGAAAATACAGGATGAAAGCAACTGTGCTCCCTACGTGCCTCTCTGGGTGTATGTGTTCAGTCGGCACACCTTCATTCAGCAAACATTTACTGCAGTCTAGACGTTGTTCCAGGTGCCAAGGGGGTAGCAATGAATTACAACAAATAAAGGTCCCTTACAGAGCTTGCACTCTAGTAGGGGAGACAAATAGTAAACAAGATAAATGAGGAAAATATGTAGCATGCTAGATAGTGGTAATTGGTAGGATAAATATAAAGCAGGAAGAGAGGACTTGAAGCATGTGGAGATGGAGGCCAGAGAAGGCCTCACTGAGAAGATGACATTTCTGGGACATTCCTTCTAGTCCTGCTCTCCAGCCACTTCCCACTGATAAAGACAGTACTTGCCCATCTGACTTTAGAGATCCTTCCTAAATTCCAGGCTACCTACTGAGCTCAATATTCTGTACCCTTATTCCCTCCCAGCATTCTCTTGTTCTGGGTCCTTGAAAACCTCAACTTCTCATCAGATATATTTTATGAGTTCTGTAAGATTTCTGGTAACCATAAAGCATAGGAATGAGCAAGTTATTAAGGTACTCCACTCTTCCTTGAGCTACACATATAGTAAAGTGTAACATTTATATGGTGTCCTGGTTTTCACAGGCAAGGTTGCTTATGTCCAGGGGTGAAGGGACAGAGCCACTTCCAGGAGACCTGCAGGGTAAAAGGATCAGTATTTTGACACACCTGTGGTCACTCTGCACCAGGTTCACAAGGATGGCAGGCTCTGCCTCCTCACAGCTTCATTTTTCCACCTACTGTGAAGGAAATACCTGAAGCTAGATTCACTAAAGCTGTGTAGTCTAGAGATGTGATGCCTGTCAACTTATTTCCTCCCAGAACTTGTATCCATCTCATTTTTCCTTGTCCTTGTCTGTCATAGCTTGAGACAGGCCTTTCTCTAATATTTCATTTTATCTAGAACACTTGATATAAATCAGGGCACCTCAAAATTGGAAAGATAATAGCATAAATATTAAAAAAAGAAAAAGGAAAAAAGAGAACCATAGTAGTTGTCTTAGGGGTTAAGAATTAAACTTGAAAACTTACTATATTTAGATGACCTCATCTTGGTTCTGGATGTAGAAGGAGGCTGTTGATGACACATGCCTGTCAAGCCCCATTCCCCCTCCAGAACTGAAAGTGGAAAATTAGTAATTTCTAGGTATATTTGAATTGTAGAAAACCTGCTAACATAACCCTAATTTTACTTTGCTTAAATAATCCAGATTAACTCTTTACAGTGACTGAACTTACTGAATATTTGCTAAATATTTACTTCAGTTTACAGCTGAAAACATATCTTTAGGAAATGGCATGAAAGAGTTGTATCTCTCCTTTGTTAGTGAATAATCACTTGCTTCTAAAGATAGCAATGAAAAATCAACAGTAATTGCTTCTAGATGTGGTGTCATTCAGAATGTGTAGACAAGTTGAGTTGTCTAATATGTTTTTAGACACAGCTCAAATTAATTAGGTAATTGAAAATCTATACTTGCCTTGTAAACAGAACTTAAAATTCAAGGCATATTCTCATCTATGATACTGTACCACTATTTGACTATGTGTACTGCTCAAGAACTGTAGCATTCCTCTTCCCATTCAAAGGATATACATTTTAATCCTTTTAAGTGATGTTTTCATTAACTAAATAGCACTTTTCAGGCAGTTTTTGTTCATTACTGTAGAATTGGCCTTGTAGCTGTTATTCATCAGTTAGTTTCCCTATTCATTGTTCTATGCTACCTTATAATTATTAGTTAATGTAAGGGATGAGTATTCTAAAAGTTGACCACCAGAAATTCTTGTGTTTTCAGTGAATCATTCATTATAATTAGCTAGCATCAGGAATTCTGGGGAAATAACTGATTAGAGAATCATTTAGAATAACCTATCTAAATATGTGATATTTATGTAGATCACTAGTATTTTCCCTGATTATATATACTTAATCAGATCCAATATTTTCCTCTGCTTTTTATTCATTCAGTTTTCCAGTAATCACAGAGAATATAACTAGTTGCACTTCAAAAATCTCACTTAAAAAAAATTAAAAATAGCCACCATGTTTTTTACAGCTTTCTGAACCAATTTGCGAGAAATCCTTCAAAGAATTTGGCAGTAAAGGTGACAACTCTCCTTTTACTGAGCTAACTCTTCCTTTTAAAGATAAAAAAAATTAAACTATTTTTGGAATGCTTTAGGATAAATAACCAAATAATATGAATTTGTATTTGTACTTGAAAATTATACATTTTGAGTTAATTTGTAAGAGCGATTACATTTACTGTCCCGATAGCACTGTCTCATGGCTCTTAATGCTGTGTCCCTGATTGTTGGAAAAGTAAGTCAGTGCCAGTAGTACCTAAGACAGAAATGTTCACCCTTCTTACCATATATTAAGTATTGCTCTCCCTTCCCATGGCTGTCTGTGCTTCACTTGTCCTCTATTTCTCCTTCCCTCTGTCACTTCAGTCTGGGTCACTGCTCTTGATGGTTCCCTCTGTGTCTGTATTCTGACCTCTGACTCTCTGTCTCTCATCTGGCTTAGTCTCTGTGTCTGATTCTTTCCTTACAGTTTTTGGCTTCTGTGCGTCCCTGGCTTCAGTCCCCCCACCTAGAGTCTCTGTCTGCAGCCTGTGGCATCACATCTCCCCCAGCCCACCGTCTCTGCCCGCCCCTCCCTGCCTGACCTGTGTGGTTTGCCTGGGTCCACGGCCCGTCACTCCTCTTTGTGCACTTTGTGCCTCCCTCAAGCCACAAGGTCTCTGCCCTTAGCCACACATTCTGTGTCTGCTTCCATCTGCACCCACCCTGCCCGCTCTGTGTGTCTTGTCAGAGATGGACATCAAGTCACCAGTGACAAATCTGCTGACAAAATTACCCGGAACACAGAACTCTTCAGAAAAACTGTATTGCTTTCTAAAAGTGATCAGAAACATCTAAAATATAAATTCATTAGTACCAAGGTGAAAATTCAAAGTGAACATTAGGTACCATAGGCAGACCAGATATTTTCAGTGTATAAAATACCAAGATGTTCTAAGTTCGTTATCAGTACTTTAAAAGAAGTCATAGTATTTTTTTTTAAGTTTTTGTTTCATCATATTTTTAAAAAGATAGCCCTTTTTTAGAGGAAAATACTTCTATTTAATGATAAATTTTGAGAGATAATTTGATGAGTGAGTTCAGTTTTTAGGTACTAGAATTGATTTAACAGATACATGATGTCTAAATATTCCTTGAGAATTGGTATGGAATTTCTGTCCATATTGTTTATTAATATCCCTTCACTCATACGGATCTCACCCCAAGTATTCAATATGTTATGCCAATAAATAAAGAAATTTTATGCCAGCTAGCGTATAGATATTTTGAATAATCTCATGACACAATCCTTGACAGAATTCAGTTGTATTACATAATTTCTTAATTTCTAAAATACTTAGAAGTTACTTGTTGAAAATTTGGGCAAAGAAACATAAACATCATTTTAAGCTTTGTATAGCAAAGATCTCTATTAAATGAGACTCTTGTAAGAGACCTTAAATTAAAAATTGCTAATTGACTAAATTCAGTATTGGCTTAGAGATTCTTCTAGTTTTAGCAAATACTTGAGGTATGTTTAGAAAGCAAATATGAATTATTTCAGATTTTTACTTTTATTTCCTTTTAGTAAATTGCCTTCAAAAAATTTTAGTGTTTCTTCCCATTTTAATTTATGTGGCAAAGTAGCCATACCTTTCCTGCTTAGTTTCCACAAGGAAAATGATTAAGCTTTGAAAAAGAGATGGTTGACTTAAGGCCACAAATACAAGTGATTAAATATAACCAATATTTGGGGCACCTGGGTGGCTCAGTCAGGTAAGCATCTGACTTCAGCTCAGGGCATGATCTCACGGTTCATGGGTTGGAGCCCCATGTTGGGCTGTGCGCTGACAACTCAGAACCTGGAGCCTGCTTTGGATTCTGTGTCTCCCTCTTGCTCTGCCCCTCCTCTGTGCTCTGTCTCCCTCTGTCTCTCAAAAATAAATAAACTTTAAAAAAAATTTTAAAAATAAACACAACCAATATTTGAGAAACATTAGTGAGAAATGGTGGGAAAGCTACTTGTGGAATTAGATGATATGCAGTTTGAATTTTATAGTGAAAGTACAGTCTTCTATAACCTTTGTAGTTCCAATTTTTGCAGCACCAATATGGAAGAACAGTCTCTCAGAGTTACTTCGTTTGGCTTTTCTTCAGAAATAACATCAAGCAGGGGCGCCCGGGTGGCGCAGTCGGTTAAGCGTCCGACTTCAGCCAGGTCCTGATCTCGCGGTCCGTGAGTTCGAGCCCCGCGTCAGGCTCTGGGCTGATGGCTCAGAGCCTGGAGCCTGTTTCCGATTCTGTGTCTCCCTCTCTCTCTGCCCCTCCCCAGTTCATGCTCTGTCTCTCTCTGTCCCAAAAAAAGTAAATAAACATTGAAAAAAAAAAATTTAAAAAAAAAAAGAAATAACATCAAGCATATAAAATCAACATATGTGGCAAAGCCCAAATTTCAGAAAACCCAAATTTAGTTATTTTTACCAATTAATAATTTCTAATTAATTAGTTTCCCCTAAGATTAGAGTCTAACTTCCTGTCTTTCCACAAACTTGAGTTATTCTTGGTTGTTTTGAGGCAAAAAACTAACTGTAAATATGTGTTCCTTAATTCCATAAAGATTTATTGAGCACTTAATATGTACTAGGCACTAGTCTAGACTAACAGTGTAAAGATTGATAGATGTGCCTCTTGCCCCTCAAGGAGTTTGTGGTCTCCTAGCAAAAAGTCTTCTGTTTATTGCAAAGATTCTCTTTGTTCCTAAATAGAGAGCGTTCATTGAAATATATGGAGTGGGGAGGAAAGTTAAGGACATATGATAAACTCCTTCAGGACCCAAGAGTAATTCTTAGTTCCCTGACATCCTCCTTTATTGACTGGTACCCCACTGCCACGTAAGAGTTAGCACATCTTCTGAAACTGTCCACCATCCTTCCATGCTATTGTGAGACCCTGACTTTCTACTTCAGATACCTGTTTCAAATGAATATATTACTTGTCATTTCAAACTCTTTAATGGTAGTAAGTCACCACTTATGAGTAAAAGCTTTAGATTTGTCATGACTGTGGGTAGTTTGTACTCTCCCAAATATGTAGGAGAATTAATTGTATAATATGATCAGATGAAGATTTATAATCACACTGCCTATAAAATAGGGATAACACTAGTACCATCTCATCGCGTTATGGTCAGAATTAAGTGAAACCATCCATATAGGACTGTTAAAATTCCTGGCATATAGTTGAGGCTCAGTAAATGTAGTCATTCTTCACTTTGCGTGGTCCCAAATACCCAAATTTCAGTTACCATAGTTTAGTTAAATAACGCCAAATTCCACCCCCCACACACATACAAAAAAAAAACAAGGTTCACATTTCAGTTACCCCAATGTATTAACTGGGAATGATTGCATTCAGTACAAAGCTCTATGTAAATAACAGAAGCACATCGTGATCAGCAGCCAGTCACATCACTTCTTTCTAAGTTTTCACTGGCCACTGCATATCTGTTATTCAGTTTATGCACAGATAGCACTATCTTCCATTTTATAAAAATAGATGACCAAAAGAGACCTGGCCAACAAAGATGAAAGTGCAGCAAAGAAATGGAATGCAGGAAGTAAAATTGTAAAGTGTTTGTGACGAAAAAGATGAAGATGTCCCGGAGAGAGTGACGCTAGCAAAAAACACTCCACATGAAATGAATGCTCAGAGGTATTTCACGACATTGGAAGTGCGAAGGATAAAATGCTGGAAGCTGATCCAAACTTAGGAGTATGAAAATTAGCCAAGGCATAGAAAAGATTTGCTTGAACTCTATCATAAGTTCTATGAGGAGAAGGCAAGCACTGTTCAAACAACTTTGGTAAGTTTTTTACCAAGAAATAGAACATTTTCATTCTCAGTGTTTCTAATGTTTTAAATTCTTTTTAACATTTATTTATTTTTGAGAGAGCGAGACAGAGCACAAGTAGAGGAGGGGACACAGAATCCAAAGCAGGCTCCATGCTCTGCACTGTCAGCACAGAGCCTGATGCGGGGCCCTAACTCACGTACCGCAAGATCATGACCTAAGCTGAGGTCAGACGCTTAACTGACTGAGCCACCCAGGTGCCTCTGTTTCTAATGCTTTAAATTACAGTGTACTAAATACAGTTGTTTTTACCATTTTTTTTAATTCCCCTACTTTTTGCTGGCCACAGGTGGATTTTTATGTTTTGACAAAAAAAAAAAAATTTTTTTAAGGTCATGGAACAACCATAGTTTTTCCCATTGACTGTCATGATAACTGTGCATGGTTTCAACTTACATGGTCATTTTTTATAGTCATTTTATACTGTGCAGACCAAGGACTTCCTATAGTTATTATTATTAGAAATTGTTTTATCCAGCAAGTCAAGTTCTACAGTTTTAGAGAAATTGTTCAGTTTTTTTCAATATTGAGAATTAAAAAATTTCTGTCATTTCTCTCCTGCTTGTATCTTTGTATTTTCTAGACTAAGTCCTGATTCCAGTCATGTCTTTTCACAGCGTTAACTCTTAGAGCCTCCCCATGCATCTTCTATTGAAATACAGTATTTATCCTCAGTTTGCCTGTTCTTTAGTATTCAACCTCATTTCTTCATTGTCCTTAATCTACTAAAATTCCACGCTGACCCTTTTCCCTTTCATTCTTCTTGCTAATGTCCTGTTCTTCCACACTCCCTGAAAGACGCTTGGTTCTTTAATAAATTGTTTTTCTTTCAGAATGACACCTGCCCTAGAACATATCCCTGTGAGAAACTTCTTTAAATTCATTGGTTTCTTCCTTATGTTTCATCTACATTCCTGTCAATCATAGAAGACAAATGTCTTTCTTGAATTTAAATTATTACAAGAAATTCTGTGTAAGCAAAATGTAAAATTCTAGCTGGAAGTTAACCAAGTTAACACTTGGAAATGATGCCATGATTGGCAACAAAATAAAAATTAAAAATAAATGCTGTGCATTTTCACTATATACCTTTTTATACTTCTGGAGCCATGTGAATGTAGAGTTGGACATTCCAAAAAACCGTTAAATTTTCATTAAATACATAATGATAATTGAAATCTTGCTTTCAGTTCTCCATTCACACATAGCTGCTTTGACATAATTGCTTCCCAGAGTTCTGAGGCTTTCAGAAGATGAAACCTTCATCTGCCTGATGTTATGTGCACACACCTAGAATGGAGAACAGGCTACTGAGAGCTGCAGTGAACTCTAGAGAAATAAATGTGGGTTTGGGCATGAGTGTTCTGCTCAGAAGAGACGTTGATAGCCTGGTTGGTTCTCTTTAAGACCTTTGGAATCATAGTGAGATGACTTTGAGGAGGATTCAGGTAATGACTTACTACCTCACTGTCTGAAACCAGGGACTTTGTTGGGTTTAAAATGCTAAAAGGAGTTTTTAATTTATACATTTAGATAGAGTTACTGTGTTGGAACTTAAAATTTTAAGTCTGGTACTACCTCTTTTCCGTGGTCGTTATTGCATTTCATGTTACTGAACATAAGTGTTCATTTTTCCAGAAAAGATATAAGTGTCTCTGTTAGGTCTGCTTTAGTTCATAGTTTCCTAAGGAGATTCCAGGGAAATTCAGAGACTCCAAATATTGCGATGGTAATGGCACCAAGATCAATTAATTTGGAATTTCTTTAACAAAGAAAAAAAAAATACAGTGCCTAAAAGAATTATCTCCTATAAACAGAAATTCTCCTCTACTTCTCATTTACTTCTCTGAGGCCATATCACCTCCTGAATTACTGGTTTCATTGGTCATAAGTTGTCATTTCTGTTAGGTGTATTTTACTACTCAATATAATAGAATATTTTTCATTAAACAAGTTGTGTGTCTCTTGCTCTACAGTGTAAGGAGAGTACAAATTTGAATGCAGAAGAACAGTGACTAGACTAATCAATGCAAGAACATCCTTAAAGCTTTTCTTGTGTAACAAGGGCAAACTCAGCTAAAAAGTTTGTTTAAATCCCACTTGACATAACAAGAACCTTTACACTTTATCTATCTGTGACTATCTGTGAATATACCTGACTCATCACCAGAGTGCCTTTCAACTCAGCCCTGCTCAGCTCAGTTGCTCTTCCTGCCTTATATAGATAGACATTTAAAATTCTTTGAGGCTTCTGGTGAAGGCTGTAGAGTTTTTATATTTAATATTATTTTATAGCACAGGAAGTTCATAGTTCATGAACACTGCAGCTCTACAAAATATAATGGAAGGATTTTTCCCCATATACGCAAAACCACTTTGTAGCCTCTGGCTATGTGGTTGTTTTACATCTGTGTCATGAACTTTTACTTCTAAGCAGCAATTATATCACAGCAGAGTCATTTTTTTTAATAACAAAAAGAAGTAACAACAACAACAACAAAAGCCCTTCATAATCTGAATCTGAAAGTAAGATAATGAAGAGATTCTATGTCGGTAGTCCTACTACATTCTAGTTTTTCTCTACATATTTTATGAGTAAAGCGTTTGACCATCAGTAGCTGTCCTTTCACCCTGTTCTTGTCTTCTACTCTCTCCTGTGCCGAACAGTGCTATTAATCTATTTTACGCATTTATTTCTTTTTTAACATTTTTATTTTTTAACGTTTATTTATTTTTGAGAGACAGAGAGAGAGTACAAGCAGGGGAGGGGCAGAGAGAGAGAGAGAGAGAGACAGAGAGACAGAGAGAGACACAGAGAGAGAGAATCCAAAGCAGACTCCAGGCTCTGAGCTGTCAGCACAGAGCCTAATGCGGGGCTCCCACAAACGGTGAAATCATGACCTGAGCCAGACACAAAACTGACTAAGCCACTCAGGTGCCTCACAACTTCAGTATTATTCTGTGCACTTTACCTGCAGGTACACTTATGTCTTAATTGCTTAATTTATCTTTGATGCCTCACTTTGTCTTAATGCACTTTTTTACTTAAAAATCCACACAAAGGTTTAACGGTTTAATCATTTCCATGTATTTTGAGGTAGTTTTCAATGAACTAAATTGTTGTAAGGTGTGGTGTTGACTCTCTCACTGGAAGTTGCGAGGCATCTTTCCTTACTATCCTCAGCTGCCACAGTTTTCCTGGATGCCTGACTTTACTTCCTAGACCCAGAGAGAAACAAACCTCCGAGTGCTTGGATCTTGTCTCCTACCTTTGCCTTTTGTCCTGCTCCTTGACTAATGTGGTTCTTGGGGACCTACACCTGCCCTTCAGGTGAACAGTGCCTTTACACCCTGATGCATGGTCAGTGCTAGGTTATTAGGACACCTGCCGAGTGGAGGAAACTCTGAAAATAGCACCATCCGATCTGCCTTACCCTCTCTGCCTGACTTGTTCATCATTCTTAGATCTCCCAGTCTACTCTGTTGATTTAATTACATTCAAAATGTTTGTTTTGTTTTGGTTTTGTTCCTCTGCTAGAGAAATGACGTTTCTCATATATTCTTGAACAAAGCCCTCTCCTCTGTCTGGAGCATGAGCAGCTTTGGGAGAGGTGTTAATTGGAGAGATGAGGAAGCGAAGATCACCTTCCTAGACAATAAGATAACTGATCAACAGGATAGTGTGAGTGAAAGCCGGATCTCCTTCACATCCAGGTGTCTTTATGCACATACCATACTGAGAACACTGTGGATAGCTCATGCATTAGCATATGCTTTGGCCCATAAGTACAAAAAGAATGGTGTCTATAATGTCCATAGGAGATATCATATCTCCTAGGTGGGGAGGTAAGACATGAAACTCCAGCTAACTTTTAAGGCTGCCAATTTATCTAAGTGGAAATGCAGTAAGTTCGGGGCCAAGGGAGACCACTGTGGTCCCCAGTGTATGGGCAAAATTTCCCAAAGGGATGAAACTTGAAGCAAGCCCTATAAGAATGTTTATTATTAACTTTGCCTCCACAATTTCCTGCTTCTTACCATTAGTGGATCTTGGCAGCCAGTTTTGCTGTCTTAGAATAGAGAATACTTACGGAGAGCCTAATAATACAAATCCTGGTGCTTTGTGCATTTCTGCTTAAAAACCAACTTCTCTTAACTCCCAAGATCCTAATAATAGAAAATGGTTAACTTCTCTTTGAGCAAATGTAGCTGTCCTGTTCTCCTGACAGTTTTTCTCCTTCCCCATTTAGATTATAAATACACAGGAGCCTGGGACCATGTGTTTCTTATCCTTACTTTGTAATTCCCTATGGATAAGACTGGCCCGCTTCGTACATTGTAATCTAATCACTCACTAAGAGGTCTCTGTATTTGTTGAAGGTGATGGATTAGCCTTTCAAGCGCCCCAGCCCAAGCATTGCTGGTTGTCTTGGGCATACCCATCACCTGCCTTCTTCTGATCTCTGTTTTCTCTTCCAACCAAATATGCTCCTGTTTGTTGTTTTTTTCCCCCCTGATCACTCCATTTCCCTAGCATATTAAATATACTTTTATGGAGATGTCAAGACTTCTCTTAAGAATATGGGCTTTTATTTGTGGCGGCCCACATGCATTAACGGGAGATAGGCATGTTGGCTGATGAAATCTGCCCAAGTACAGAGAAAGCCTTAATTGAAAGCACCCAAGTTAATTTTAAAACCCATCAAGTTAATATAGCTTTACTTTTTCATTTAGGAAATGTTTTTAGCTACTATGTTTTCACTCGTTTAATATAATCTTTCCTCAAATTTACTTGAATTCACTTTTTTTTTCCAATTCACTAAAAATATTTTTCTCCAGCTATTGTTTTTAGACAACTAATGAACCTTTTCTCTGTGGTTCTCTCCTGCAAATGGGCTGGTTTCAATATGTGGGTTTTAATTTATATAATTGCTGTCTCTTATTCCTCTTTGTGATCCACTTTCCATTCTGTTTAGCAGACACTGGTTGCTTTGTAATTTTGAAAAAGGAATAGCATGCGTGTATACCTGGAAAGGTAACAGCAAAATTATTCTTAAGTGAAATGTTGTATCTTGTAAACTATTTTTGGTAGACTATCATCTTGAAACCTAACTTAAAGCAAATATGGATGTCTTCTCATCATTAATGCTACACCGATTCATTTCTTTAACATTAAAGAGGTATTGATTAGCTTCCTCCTCTGTGCCAGATACACTTTCAGGTGGTGAGGATCTCGCATTGAACTAGACAGACAAGGACCTTGCTCTTTACCAGCATACATTCTAGCTGAGGCTACAGTTGAGATGCAGACAACAATCACATAGAAAGATGGCAGTTGACTTCCCAACTCTTTTTCCCTTTACCATTGCTTCAAGGTCACATCTATGACCTTGTTACCTGTAGTGTTGTGTTAAATTTAGTCTCACGGTACTACTACCCCCAATCCCGTGTTTAAGGGCCTTGTTCTAGTACAAGAGAGAAAGAATAGAGATGCTCCTGAGAGGGTCAAGTTTCTTGTTGTTACTCTGGAACTAAATGTGCTTTACTCTCAGAATTGTAAAGGTGAGAATTCATTCACTCATTCAGCAAACACTTATTAAACAGTGTATCAGTCAGGGTTCTATTATGTTCCAGACTTTTATAACACCTACATGCCCTTAAGTGCCTCACACTCTAGATGGAGGGTGAGAGACATAAAATAAAAATTACTGATAAATGTTATAATAAAAACATACATATATCAAATAAGGGGAGCACTACAAAAGTAGGAACTAACTCTACGTGAGAGTAGGTTTCACCATCAGGTCACTTCTACACTGCATCTTAAATTTTTTTTAATGTTTTATTTTTTGAGAGACAAAGAGAGACACAGCGTGGGCAGGGGAAGGGCAGAGAGAGAAGGAGACACAGAATCCAAAGCAGGCTCCAGGCTCTGAGCTGTCAGCATGGAGCCTGATGCAGGGCTCAAACCCACAAGCACGAGATCATGACTTGAGCCGAAGTTGGACGCTCAACCAACTGAGCCACCCAGGCACCCCACTTCTAAACTGCATCTTAAAGGTGGCTGGAAATAGAGCATGCTTCATTTATTCAGGGAATGTTTACTGAGCACCTTCTATGAGCCAGGCACAGTTGTAGGCACCATAGACACTGCAGTGAACTGGACAAAGTCCCTGTTCTCTTTGCAGCAGAGAAACCTACAATAAGCATATGACAAATAATTATATATTAGGTAGTGATGCCTATTAATACCACAAAACAAAGCTTTAATAAGGGGAACAGAGAGTGATAACGGTTACTATTTTAGATAGGATAGTCAGAGAAGGCCTCTAATGAGATGACATTTGAGCAGAATCCTGAATGAATGAGACCAAAAAACAAAGGGAAGCCATTTCAGACAGAAGGGCCAGCATGAGTAAAGGTATAATAGTCGTGAAAAGTGTAACATCTTTAGTACAAAGTGAGATATTCTCACTGAGCAAGATGGAATGCAAGCAGGGAGAGTGTGGTAGATGAGGCTGGGAAGGAAGGAAGAGAGGGAGGGAGGAAGAAATGGGAAAGGTCAAGAACAGTTTCTGGGTCTAAGCTTGGGTGACTGAGTGGGTGATAAAGCCATTAACCAACTCGGGGACCCCTGGAGGAGAGGCAGTTTTAGGAATGCAAATAATGAATTTGATTTGGGGCAGTGGGAAATACAGAATTGGATATTAGGAGTCAGGGCTAAAATACAAATTTGGCTCTTACCAGCATGTCATGGAAATTTAAAAAGAAGGAGCAAGAAGAGTAGTCAGCCTTGTCAGATACTGCAGAGAATTTTAATAGGATGAGAATTTTTAAAAGGCCATCAGATTTGACATTTGGAAGGTTGGCAATAACTTCAAGAAGGCCAATTTCAGTAGATGTCGATAGGGCAAAGCCACATCATGGTTCAGTTAGAAAGTGAAAGGATAAGAGGCTGGGATTGTCCAGCCAAGGTGACTGTCTTCTCCCTTCCCAAAGCTCTTCCTTGGAAGCTTTGAACCTGAGGTCAGATCTTCTCCCACTCCTTCCTTAACTTTCTTCACATAAAGCCTAGTACTGGATGCTTGAGATGGGGACATGATGGAGGGACAAATATTCTCAGATCCTTGGGTCTCTGATGGGAAAGGGGCCAGGGATAGGGGAGCCTGATGTTGGTGAAGCAGGTATTAAAGGGAGCATCTTCAGTGGGGAACAGCAGGTCGGGCCTGTTCCGAGACCTGTCTCCAGAGGGGGAGAAAGATGAAACATATAAGTCTCTGTTGTATGTGGAAACCGGACCAG
This sequence comes from Lynx canadensis, assembly GCF_007474595.2. NCBI lineage: Eukaryota > Metazoa > Chordata > Mammalia > Carnivora > Felidae > Lynx > Lynx canadensis. The sequence continues at coordinate 156,201,538 of NC_044303.2, read as the reverse complement.
GAAGCTGAGGTAGGCTGCAGAGCAAAGGCTCTGGGGGGCTGGTGGGGGGAAACATGAATAATTAGTCAAGAAACTCAGCCCCGGTGAGAGAGTACAATGACAAAGCGTGAGGGCTGGGAGTAGAAGCTGACAGTTAACTGACAGACACTGGAAGAAATTTAGGGAGGAATGCTTAGGTTTCTTAGAGCACAGGAACTAAAGATGGGCAGGGAAGGCTATTGGCCGTGCTTGTGACCACAATGATAGCAGTGAGGGGATGGTTAATGAATTTAGGAATGGTCCCAGCAATACCTGGTATATTAGATGTTCAACAAATATTTGTGAAGCCAAAAGGGGTCGTTCCTCCACAGATAATGTGGAGGAAAAGGATTCGATACTGGAGTTCTGAAGAGCTGTTAGAAAATGCCTAGGTTCCCTTCAGGGAGAGGATGGAGGCAGTGACTGAGATCCCAGACCTCTTAAAAGTACAAAGCCAGAGAGAGAGAGACCTATACCACGGAGGGAGTTAGAAGCATAGACCAGGGTGGGAAACCCACTCGTTTAATCCTGCAGACCCAAGGGATTACCGGTAGGTCTACTAGATTTCCTCACCCCTGCCCAAATACACCCCTGGCCTCAGTTTCTTTCACCTGCACCTCTATCTCTGCCCACTAGGGGGCGGGGCTCAAGGGCAAGGCTGGTGGCTGTTCCGAAGCCTCGAGGACCATCCGTTCCTACCAGACTCCCTGCTCCGGTGCCGTCTTACCCCATGGCGGGACCCAGGCCCTCATACTTCTCCCCACTGCCAGGCAGTGGTAGGGGCGGGCCCAAGGACCGGTGCCGGTGCGGGTTGACACTCCGGTCTGGTTGACCGCCCAGGCGGCTCCGAGCATGCTGATGGTCCAGCCGGGAATCCAGCAGGGGGTCAGCCCAGGCCCTGAGATGTGGGAGATGCCCCTGGGTCCCCTGCCATACAAATTCCGGGGCGGGATGGCACCCTGCACCCCCGAGGTCGGAGCTGGCAAGGTGGGAGCCTGGTTCACGAGCCCCTCAGAGGGCACCTTCCCCAGGCCCTACATCGTCCTGCAGTGCATCCCAAGGTTGGCACTGCCAGAGGACGTCTCAGCCATAGAGAAAGAGATGGAGCAGCTGGCCAAGGAGCTGAGGCGAAAGAGAATGGCCCTGGGGTACTCACAGGCCGACGTGGCGTTCGCCGTGGGGGCTCTCTTTGGAAAGGTTCTTAGCCAGACAACCGTCTGCCGCTTTGAGGCCCAGCAGCTCAGCATCGCCAACATGTGGAAGTTGGGACTGCTGATGAAAATGTGGCTGGAGGAAGTGGACACCAAGAACTTTATGGGTGTATGCAAAATAGAGATGATCCTGCAGCAGGCTCGGAAGCGAAGACAGGAAAGCAGGGAGCAAGGCATCGTAAACTATCTGGAGAAACTCTTCTTGCAGTGCCCGAAGCCCACACCCCAGCAAATCAGCCGCATCGCTGGGCAGCTCCGGCTACAGAAGGAACTGGTCCGAGTTTGGTTCTATAATCGGAACAAGATGGGTGTTCAGCCAACCATTGATTTCTCCCCACAGGAGGATGTGGGGGCAGGGGGGTGGCCTCCTTTCCCAGGGGGGCCGGTATGCTTTCCTCTGGCATCAGGGCCCCATTTTGGTTCCCCCTGCTATGAAGAGCCCTATTTTATACACTTCACCCCTTACCCTGTGGAGGGGACCCACCTCTCTGCCCCAGCCACCCCTCTTGGCTACTCTAGGCTTTCAAACTGAGGGGCCCGCCCTTCTGGGCAGAGCTGAACTGGGGAAATGGGTGATGCCTGAGGTTCATTTCAGGGCTGTTAACATTAAGAGCTCCATTAACTGTCTAAAAAGGTTAATACTTAAGGGATGGTTTGGGAGTTGATTAGGAAATTCAGGGGAGGGAAGTTGAAGTTTATTATTCCAGTGTTTTTACCTAGCATTGACTTTAAGGTACATTACGTATATGGTTTAGGATATTTTGTTTCTCTCTTTCTCTGTTATTAATTGAAAATTACTTGTGTCTGTTATTCCTTGTGATTGTCAGTAAACATCGGATTTTTTTCCTTATAAACACACCATTGGGTGAAAAATTCAAACACAGAAGATTATTTCAGTATACCTTTTTTTTTTTTTAATCAAAACCAAGCAGAACTTTATGTAAAAATAAACATAGAGTCCAAGATAATAGTAACCTCTGGGGGAAGGTTTGAGGTTGGGGTACAGAAAGAGTACACAATACCTACCCAAAGGACCATGCTGAAATACAAGTGTTTTCTTGTGCTCCTCCCTTTCTTGAAAGATGCTTTTTTTTTTTCCTCCTAATTCACCTTTTCATTTAGAGTGCTCAGTTTCAGGTGGAGGTCTCAATCCAGATCTTCACCTTATGGAATCCCACTGGTTTATCCACAGTCCTGCCCAGGTCATTGTGTTTGGAACCCCTTTCTTACTGAGGTTGGCAAGGTGGACAACACTTGCTCAGCCTCAGCTCCAGCTTACTTCTCTGGTTCTCAGCTCCATTTGGTTTATTACCTGGCTGTTTTCCTTACTTTCTTTTGAACTCAGATATGCATCTTAGAGAGAATATCTGTGATGGTTGAGTCAACATTCCCTGGTTTTTGTGATGGTATATCTTATACCACTTTTCCAATCTCTCCTATGAAATTGGTCTTTTCTAGTTTTCTCCTTCTACATTGGTAAATTTTGATCATCATATACTAAACAGACATACCTGCATGTAATATTTACTGCTTTCTGATTCCATCACTAAATATTATATATGAGTTTGTCTTCTTAATTACTAATCTTGTCAGTTTTTTCTTTCTCCGTTTTTTCCCCTTAATCAGTTCTTACAAAATATTTATCTATAGGTATTTTCAAAGACCAAGTATTTGTAAAAATGTTTATCTTATTTACTGCTGTTTTTATTTTATTTTATAATTAATTAACTTTTAGCTTTTATTTCTATTAATTGCTTTTTTCTAGTTTTCTCTGATTTCTCCCGATGTATATTTTTCTCTAGTCAGTGTTTGAAGATAAAACACTGATGATACATAGAGGTTTGTGAAGATAGAGACAAACTTTAGATTCAACAGATGACTAATCACTTATTCTTGGACTCTCCCAGTAAAAGTCACAGAGCACCAGTCTCATTTCTTCCTTTTCCCAGACAGCCCTTCTGGACAACCTTGAAAGGGAGATGTTTCTGCAGAGGGCCAGGTAGTATTTAATGCTGGGATGAACAACTGTGGTTGTGTCAACATTCAGCTCCTAAAAGATATGAGGAGGCTCTCTCTCACCCAGGCTGCTTCTTGAATTCTGTAGCCCCTGCGTATTTGGAGAATTGGTAATGGGCTTTTGATCTCGGGAACAGCTCCAAGGACCTGCCTCAGCACCTGCACAGCTGCGTCTTGCACACAGCTGCTGCACCTCTGGTTAGGCAAGCACCACGTTGTGTCATTGATCAGCCTTCACATAACTTAAAATGCGATTTGTCCATCACTGGTCCTCTTGACTTGACTATGTAAAGAGAAAAGGCTGGACCTTAGGGAAACTTTGATCTTTAAAGGATTTCAGGTTTTTCAAAGATTTAAGATTATGAGTAGAAACCTTAATAATAAAACCCCCCGAAACTGAGAATTGAATTGCCCTTAGAATTGGGAGAAAACCAACAATGTGGTGTCAGTGCTGAACAGTATCAAATATACAGAGATCAAAGTAACATAAAATCAAGTCAGATATACCATGTCGCTAGCAAAGGTGTCAGTGATACTAGAGTGAAAACATTTTCAGTGGAATGGTTGGCAGAGGCAAAAGTCAAACAGTAGTCCAGAGTCTCCGTATTTACCAGATTTCCCCTAATGTCAATTAAAAACACGAATTCCAGCCACTCAATAAGATCTTCACCATCATTCCGAAATATTTCTTTTATCAAATGTTTCCTTTATCTCATGTTTTCTTTAGACAAGGCAAGTATTCTTAACCTGAAGACGTCGAACCCCTTTACAGTATAGGCAGAATAGTGTGTTTGTACATGTGTGCATCTTTAAAGATGGTGATGATAGCTTTTATCACATTCTCAAAGGAGACGTAGCTCTTTGTAGATCTACGGTTTCAGAATTTTAGAAATACATTCCCTTTGGCCACCTTACTCTCAAGAGTTTTCCCTTGACCCAATACCAGTCTAACAGGTAATTCCTGGTTTTCTTTGAATCTGTATATTCTGGATATCTCTAGCTCAGCGTAGAATAGACGACCTGAACCACTTCTTACATAAGTCTTTCAAATTCAGCCAAATACTCTATTAATTATTGCCTTTATTGTTCTTATACTTTCATCAGTCTTTGACACTTTAATGAGTTTCCTATCATAAAGAACAATTTCTCTTGTTCCTAGAATCTTTCCTATCTATTGTCTAAGAAAACTTGAGGTGTTAAGATATGCTCCCTTATTCCAAAACATTGTTCTTGAAATATCATCTAAATGTTTTCTATAATTTCATATTTTTCAAGTATACATACTATACATCTTTGCCTATTATACTAAAACTACATCAGGAGATTTATTTTTCATTGTAGCCACTTCTGTTTATAGCTTTCTTCTAGAAATTGTCTTGCTTACTAAACAGTATTCGTTTCCTTGGCAGAATCTATTTTTTTTTAAGGTACAAAATTGTATTATCTATGTAAAACAATGTTTTGAAAGTGAAAACTACAGTGCCCTCCAATAAAACCCTAGTGGAATATGAGAGTATTTCTTGACAAGGTGGTTGTAAATGGAAAGAATAAAACTTAGGAAAATAAAATTTTGAAGAAGAGAGTCAGGGTGCCCTTGTCCTACCAAATATTATGAAACTACAATAAACAGTATGGTGGTGGTTACAGACAAAACTAACAAACAATTATTTGACTATTCCATTTTGTGGGAGTGTGAATTGAGGCAACCTTCATGAAAGGCTATTGGATAATTCATATGGGAAGTTTTAAAATGTGATTTTTCTTTGGACAATCATTTCAACTTTAATGAATTTTTATAAGAAAAAATTGTATGTGTGTGCAAAAATTTAGTGATGAGGGTGGTCATTAAAGCATTTTTTTAACAACAAAAAGTTAGAAACACCCTAAATGTTCAACAAAGGCTAATAAGTAAATCAAAAGGACCACCATATATGGTAAAAATTGTATTATAGAGTTACAGTTTTCACAAAATTCAGAATAGATTGTTGAGTGAGGCAAAACAGTTTATTAAACTTTATGATACTTTTTATTTTTTAAGGAAAAGGTGTGTTACATATAGAAATATATACATAAGTAACTATCGTTGGTGATTTTATAAAATTGTTCTGCTATATGTATTATACAATAAAAAATATTTAAGAAACATTTCTAAAGGAAGGTGCTAGGAAATCTAGAGTTCCTAGAAGTATTCATTCTTCCAGTCTTTTTTTATCTGTAAAATGGTAATTTTTAATTATAAGGCAATTTTATTTCAAAATATTAAATTTGGCCTTTTCATTTTTAGTCAGATCTGTAGTTTCTTTAAAAAGAAAGGCAGTTCTCTAAACGGAGGAGTATTGGGATATATCAGAGACACATTGCTAAAAATTAGTTTTTTTCCTTTAAATCAGATGCCCATTAATGTTAAAGAGCTGTAGTATAGCTTAGTGAGTGAAGACACCTGCCATATGTCTGTTTTCCTGCACAACATGGTAATTTACAATTACAATCATTGTGTTTATATACCTCAGTGGTGTTAACCCATATTTAGAATATAATATAAGCCCAAATCATCTTCATGTTTCTGAATGTTTACTTTTCAATTTTAAAAACCATTTCAAAGTATCAAAATCCTGTTTTTATCACAGTAGAATCCTCCTTGCTTGTCGTATTTGAAGAAACCAAATGAATATAAATAAGATCCATAGACTTCTAGGTTTGAAGGCAGGGTCACTTCCTGTGATTACAGCCCCAGGTGAAAGGTGAACTGTCATGAAATGAATCTACCCCTATACCCAGTAAAATCCTTAACGCAAAGCATTAGCATAATCACAGTTACACCAGTGAATAGAAACGTTACCAGACGATCTTGAAGAGACTGTGTTGTTTATGTCCGGGGCTATCTTCAGAAGACAGTGCAGCACATCAGTGTGTTGGGCTGCTGCCCTGCCACCTCACTTTTAGCTCGGAACCCTGCTGTGAATTCTGCTACAGACAAAATTAGCTACTTTGGCATTGAACTTGGGCTTTTTAGACTTGCATCCCCCAGTTTCCAACAAAATGATGAAGTACCAACCAACTTCACTTATTACTGTTGACTCTGCTACTGACTGCCTGCCAAAGACTAGGGTTGGAAAAGGAAGAATTGAGGCCTTCCTGAGAATTCACTACATTTTGGATTCAATATTCGTTTCTAAAACTGTACAACCTGTTATATCTCTTCTTTTTCTCCAAAAGAGTAACTGCATTGTTTAATAATTAGTCTTCTTCTTACCCCCAGGATGTATGCTGTAAAACTCCTTTTAGTTGTTGGTGCAATGGCCAGGGCAGTGTATAAGATGCTTTAAGTTGATTTATTATCTTAGAATGGATGATTATGTTCCTAGAACTGCTGTAAAACTTTGACTATTATTGACTGAGTAGTGGGCAAATCTTAATATATACCTTTTTGTTAAAGGAGAGTTTGGTTCAGTGTACCATGTCTTAGTTTGCCAGGACTGCCATAACAAGTACTCCAGCTTGGGGAGCTTAAAGAACAGAAATTTATTTTTTCACGGTTTGGAGTCTAGAAGGCTGTGATCAAGATGTGAGCAAGGTTGGTTCCTTCTGAGGGCTATGAGAGAAGGATCTGTATCCGGCTTGTAGATGCCCGCCTTCACCCTGTGTCTTCACATTATCTTCCTTGTGTAGCTACCTGTGTCCCAATTTCCTCCTCTTATAAAGACTCCAATCATTGGATTATGCACTTGGATTATGCATTGGATTAAGACCTCATTTTAACTTAATTATCTTGGTAAATATCTCCAAATAAAGTCTAGGGTACTGGGAGTTAGGACTTCAATGTATGAATGTTTGTGGGGAAACAATTCAGCTCATAGCACCAGCCCAATTAAAATTTCAACTAGATTTAATTATTTGCTTCTGTATTCGTTCAGCAAATATTAATTGAATGCCCTATATAACAAGTAGTGTCCTAGGTGCTAAGATGCAATGGTGACCAAAAATAGGCCCATCGTAACCCTCAAGGAGCTTAAAGTATGGTTAGGCATGGACGTTAAGCAAATAAACATGTGATTGCAACTTGTAATAAATACCATGGGGTTATCAGATATTGGGGGAAGGTCTTCATTTAGATTTTATTTATAGTCTTTTTATAATATGTATTGTCTCTGATAACACCAGTGTTAACAAATATTCTAAATCAGAGGGACCTTCCTGCAGTGGGAGTGTGGACCTATAACCAAGCCATAGTTAGGGACACAAGCATTCCCAGATTAAAATCCCAGCTCAGTAACCTACAGTCTCTAAGTGAGTTATTTCTTTCAGCTCCTTTTTCTCATGTGTAAAATATGTCTAGCAATCCACAGGGTGAGAGATTTGATAAAAGCATAAAATAGGGTAATATAGAAAGAACCCCCTAGGACTTCCCTTTAATACAGTAGGCACTCAATAATTTTTCCCTCCATTGTGTTTCCACTCTACTTGTCTGTGCTTTATTTATAGCTCATAAGTCATTCCTTTGCATCCCTAGGAACTTTCACATAGTGGGTGCTCAACAATTAATAGCCAAAACTGAATAAATGAGAAAACAGAAAAAGTAGAAACAGTAGTCTCAGTTGCCAGAAACCTTACTATCTGATATTAGGAAACAACTTTCAAAATTGTAGTAACTGGAAAATAGTCATAAAGTCCATTTCCTCAGTTCTCAAATGACAACTAGGTAAAGGAACAGATGATAGTTTTGACTTGAAGGATATAGATGAAGGCTTTTTGAAAACCCATACAGTGTTAAGTCACTGAAAGGAATGGTCTCTGAACTCGTTTCTAGCCTGTAATAATTGTATGAATCTCCACAAATAAGAACAAAACAATGCACCACAGACTGAATATGGGAGCTAGGAGGAGACAGACTCTAGGAATGGACCGAATAGGGTGACACTGATCTTCCTACTATGATTCCCATTTAACCTCTCTATTCTGATATACTGTGGCTCTTCCAAATGTAGCCCAATCCTGCCTTTATACATACTATAAAATGTTCACACCCTCTAGCTTTTTGGTTCAAAACCTACTGTACTCATTTGCTAGGGCTGCCATAACAAAGCACCACAAACTGGGTGGCTTAAAGAACAGAAATATATTGTCTCACAGTTCTGAAGATCCAAAGTCCAAGATGAAGGTGGGGCAGGATTGGTACTTTCTGAGGGCCGTGAGGGAAAATCTGTTTCAGACCTCTCTCCTCAGCTTGTATGTGGCCATCTTCTGTTTCTTGTCTCTTCATAACATCTTCCCTCTGTGCATGTCTCTGTGTCCAATTTTCCTGTTTTTATAAGGACACCAGTCAGATGGGATTAAGGCCCACCCTAATAATGTCATTTAATTTAATCACCTCTGTAAAGGCCCTGTCTTCAAATAAGGTCACATTCTGAGATACTGGGGTTAAGACTTCAAAATACACATTTCAACAGGACACAATTCACCCCATAACACCCACCACTCCTGATATAGAGAAAATGTAAGTGTGAGATGTGGGGGAGGTATAGGAAGGCAAAGAGACTTGTTTATTTTTTTCTACAAAAGAGTTAAATAAGAGGTGGCGTGATAGAAAGGAAAGAACATTACCCATAGAGTCAAACTGCTTCGGATCTGCATCCTGTCTCCAGGCCATTCACATAGACAGATCACCACTCTAAGGGAACATTTCAGAAAAATAACATTTCTTCCATCCCAACCAATAACTTTATGGGCTAAAGAATTACAGTAGCTATTTACTTGTATCTATTTTGGGAACAGAACAGTTGAAATCTCCTCAGTGAGTTTGAGCAATATTAGGAAGAAAATTTTGGATATTTTCTGTTCCAGTGCTGGTTGGGTTGCAAGAAAGGAAAAGAAAGAAAGAGAGACAGAGAGGGAGAGAAAGAGAAAGAGAAAGAGAAAGAGAAAGAGAAAGAGAAAAGAGGAAAGAAAAGAAAAAAGAAAAAAAAAGGAAACAAGAAGGGAGGAAGGGAAGAAAGAGAGAAGGGAGAGAGGAGGGAGGGAGGAAGGGAGGGAGGGAGGGAGGGAGGAAGGAAGGAAGGAAGGAAGGAAGGAAGGAAGGAAGGAAGGAAGGAAGGAAGAGAAAATTTTGGATATTTTGATAAAAATGATTCTTACTCTCTCCAGAAAAATTGATATGTGAACCTATTGAGAAAGCCCTGTCACTTTCCACTAAGAATTGCCAGCCACTAATTTCATCAAGCTAATGTAACAGGACAGTCAAGTGACTTGCCTTTAATTTGTTATGATTGTGTTATATTGATGAAAAGCAGAGCTAAAACAGCTGATAGCAAGTGTTTAGACACTGATTGTTTTAAGACTACTGCTAAATCTAAGTAGACACCGAGTAAGTTTTCTCAGTACAGGAAGTGTAAATCATTCTTTCTGTAATAGTAACTCATTAAGTACATGCAAATACTGTAGATTATTACCTCATTTCACACATATTTTTATCGCTCTTGTCTGTCTGTAAATATGTATTACCTTTGAGATTTAAACTAAAGAGAAGTGGGAAAAGACTTACCATACAGGAATTTATTGTGTTCTTTTCTCTCCTGAAGAAGCAATCACACCAACACCATAGGTAGAAAAGAACATTTTGCTGTTTCTGTGTCACATCATTAAAGTAGTTAATCTAAAGCCATAAATTTTTGTCTTCTGGGCCAAGAAATTTTAAGCAAAATACTAACAGAAATGTTATGGTTTTAAATGAGAAGTGAAAGAATCTTTATCCTTTTTATTTGAGTTTCCAGAAATGGCACCCTCCATAAAAAATTATATCATTTTTATTTTTAAACTGAGTTTCTTGCATTAGTCAGTAAACAATTTATTTGGTGAACATTCTCTGTGCACATATATACACCATGTGAACATTTAGGAAACAGAAGGTACTTGAATTTGTGAGATTTAAATATTTTCTCACAGTTGATCCAGTGATACTGCAGTTGAAATAAAACCACATATAAATGAAATACCACTTTCTACTAAAAAGCTAGTATAGATTTTCTATCATTGTTTTAATGAGGACAATAATGATTCCATGTATTCAGTGGAATATCTCATAAATCTTTAGCATGTTTATCTCCATGTACATTCTAAGATTCACCCATAAAACTCCACCTGCCCCAATCACAAATACGCATGTATAATTACATGATCTGACTACATGTATTTTTATATTCTTGCAAATATTATTAAATTTATAGAGCGATGATTTCATTTCTCGCTGTTCTGAAAACATGTGCACATATATACTAATATTCATATAAATACATTATATAAAATATGAGCTGCATAGATCAAAAGTAATGCACCATAGCAAGGCAAGCGAAAGGAGAGCACTGAGGATGGCAGCTGTTCACCATCTTCCAGACATCCTTGCTGTAGCCCACAGATCAACTCCTGCTCTTCCTCCAGGTTCCACATTCTTACATTCCCATAAGCCATTGCATTATACTTCTGTACTTCCTCAGTGACTATCTACTAAGCACCTATTAGGGGCTAAACACTGAAGACTCAGAATTAGACAAGGAACATAGAGTTCCTAGATTGAGTAAAGAAGTGAGAAAATCAAGAATCACCTCAACAGGTGGCCCATATTAGAGGAACGGGCAAATGAGCAGCACAGAGAAAGGAGCACATAACTCACTGAGGGATATCCAGGAACATTATTAAGAGCCAGGACAACCTGAACTAAGACTTCACGGGTAACTAGGAGCTGTTAAGTGGAGAGTATGAGAACCAGGAGAAAAGACCAAAAGTCAGGAATGAAAGGAAAAGTGAAAAGAGTTTTTTTTGACAAAAAATCTAGGCTAAGATTAGTTACTGCAATTCAGAGTTAAATGTAGTGGTTAAAATCCTGGCAGCCATAGCAAAAAAGTTACATAGGTCTCAGTACTTATGTACCTTAGTCTCAGTTGAAGCTAATTACATGAATCTTCCAGAATGTATTAGGAAAAATATTTTATTTTTATTTTTATTATTATTCCAGTATAGTTAACATACGGTATTATGTTAGTTTCAGGTGTACAATATAGTGATTCACCGATTCTATGTATTACTCAGTGCTCATCAAGATGAGTATTCTCTTAATCCCCTTCACTTTATTTCATCCATCTCCCCACCGCCCTTCCCCTCTGGTAATCCATCAGTTCTGTATTTTTGTATCCTTTGGGTAAGTACCTAATAGTGCAATTGCTGGATCATAGGGTAGTTCTATTTTTAACTTTTTGAACAACCTCCATACTGTTTGCCAGAGTAGCTACACCAGTTTGCATTCCCACCAACAGTGTGAGAGGGTTCCCCTTTCTCCACATCTTCACCAACGTCTGCTGTTAACCAAGTTGTTCATTTTTGCCATTCTGACAAGTGTGAGATGGTATCTCACTGTAGTTTTGATTTGTATTTCCCTGATGATGAGTGATGTTGAACATCTTTTCATGTGTCTGTTAGCCATCTGGATATCTTCTTTGGAGAAATGTCTGTTCATGTTTTCTGCCCATTTCTTCACTGGATTATTTGTTTTTTGGGTGTTGAGTTTGAGAAGTTCTTTATAGATTTGGGATACTAACTCTTCATCAGATGTGTCATTTGCAAATATCTTCTACCATTCCGTTGGCTGCCGTTTAGTTATGTTGATTGTTTCCTTTGCTGTGCAGAAGACTTTTATCTTGATGAGGTCCCAATAGTTCATGTTTGCTGTTGTTTCCCTTGCCTCTGAGACATGTCTAGTAAGAAGTTGCTGTGGTCGAGATCAAAGAGGTTGCTGCCTGTGTTGTCCTCTAGGATTTGACGGTTTCATGTCTCACATTTAGGTCTTTCATCCATTTTGAATTTATTTTTGTGTATGGTGTAAGACATTGGCCTTGTTTCATTCTTCTGAATGCTGCTGTCCAGTTTTCCCAGCACCATTTGTTCAAGAGACTGTCTTTTTTCCCAATGGATATTCTTTCCTGGTATTTTGACAGGGATTGCATTAAATGCATAGATTGCTTTGGGTAGTATAAACATTTTAACAATATTTGTTTTCGAATCCATGAGCATGGAATGTTTTTCCATTTTTTTGTATCATCTTTAATTTCTTCCATAAGTGTTCTATAATTTTTAAAGTACAGATCTTTTATATCTTTGGCTAAGTGTACTCCTAAGTATCTTATAGTTTTGGGTACAGTTGTAAATGGAATTGATTCTTTGATTTCTCTTTCTGTTGGTTCATTATTGATGTATAGAAATGCAACAGATTTCTGTATGTTGATTTTATATCCTGCGACTTTACTGAATTCGTGTATCAGTTCTAGTAATTTTTTGGTGGAGTCTTTTGGGTTTTCTACATAGAGTATCCTGCCTGCAAATAATTTATCTGCAAATAATGAAAGTTTGATTTCTTCCTTGCCAGTTTGTATGCCTTTTATTTCTTTTTGTTGCCTGATTGCTGAGGCTAGAACTTCCAATAGTATGTTAAATAACAATGGTGAGAGTGGGCATCCCTGTCATGTTCCTGACCGTAGAGAAAAAGCTCTCTGTCTTTCCCCCTTAAGCATAATATTAGCTGTGGGTCTTTCATGTATGGCCTCTATGATGTTGAGGTATGTTCCATCTATCCCTACTGCTGTACTTTCTCAAATGTTTTTTCTGCATCTATTGAAAGATCATATGATTCTTAGCCTTTCTTTTATTAATGTGGTGTATCACTTTGACTGACGTGCAACTATTGAACCACTCTTGCAGCCCAGTAATAAGTCCTACTTGATTGTTGAATGATTCTTTTAATGTACTATTAGATTCCATTTGCCAGTATTTTATTGAGAATTTTTGCATCCATGTTCATCAGCGATATGGGCCTATAATTCTCTTTTTTAATGTGGTCTTTGTCTTTTTGGAATCAAAATAATGCTGGTCCTGTAGAATGAGTTTGGAAGTTTTCCTTCGATTTCTGTTTTTTGAAACAGCTTGAGAAGAATAGGTATTATCTCTTCTTTAAATGTTTGATAGAATTCCCCTTGGAAGCCATCGGGCCCTGGACTTTTGGTTTTTGGGAGATTTTTGATTACTGATTCAATTTCTTTGCTGGTTATGGGTCTGTTCAAATTTTCTATTTCTTCCTGTTTCAGCACAGGAAGTTGATAGTTTATATGTTTCTAGGAGTTTATTCATGTCTTCCATATTGCCCAATTTGTTGGTGTATAACTTTCATAATACTCTCTTACAATTGTATTTCTCTGTTGTTGATCTCTCCTCTGTCATTTGAGATTTTATTGATTTGGGGTCCTTTTTGGTAAGTCTTGCTAGGGGGTTATCAATTTTATTAATTCCTTCAAAGAATCAGCTCCTAATTTCATTGATCTGTTCTACTGTTTTGTTTGTTTGTTTCTATATTATTTATTTCTGCTCCAATATTTATTATTCCCCTTCTTCTGTCTATTGGCCTTAGGCTTTATTTGTTGTTCTTTTTCTAGTTCCTTTATGTGTAAGGTTAGGTTGTGTATTAGAGATTTTTCTTGCTTCTTGAAGTAGACCTGTATTACTATATACTTCCCTCTTATGACCAGTATTGCTGCATCCCAAAGGTTTTAGACTGTTGTTTTTCATTTTCATTTGTTTCTATGTATTTTTCTATTTCTTCTTTAATTTCCTGGTTAACCCTTTTATTCTTTAGCAGGATATTCTTTAACCTCCATGTATTTATGGTATTTCCAATGTTTTTCTTGTAGTTGACTTCAACTTTCCTAATGTTGTCTTCAGAAAGCATGCATGTATACCACTTCTCTATCCATCCATCAATGGTCACTTGGCACTGCTTCCATAATTTGGCAATTGTAAATAATGCTGCAATAAACATAGAGATACATGTATCCTTTTGAATTCGTGTTTTCATATTCTGTGGCTCAATACTCAGTAGTGGAATTACTGGCTCATATGGTAATTCTACGTTTAATTTTTTGAGGAACTTCCACATTGTCTTCCAGATTGGCTGCACCAGTTTCCCACCAACAGTACACAAGGGATCCTTTGTCTCCACATCCTCGCCAGAATTTGTTCCTTGTGTTTTTGAGTTTAGCCTTTTTGACAGGTGTGAAGTAATATCTCATTGTGGTTTTGATTTGCATTTCCATGATGAGTGACATTGAGCATCTTTTCATGTGTCTGTTAGCAATCTGTATGTCTTTTTTGGAGAAATGTCTGGTCATGTCTTCTGCCCATTTTTTAATTGGATTATTTGGTTTTTGGATGTTGAGTTTTATAAGTTCTTTATATATCTTGGATAACTAACCCTTTATCAAATATGTCATTTACAAATATCTTCTCCCATTCAGCAAGTTTTCTTAGTTTTGTCAATAGTTTCCTTTTCTGTGCAGAAGCATTTAATTCTGATCTCACATTTAGTTTCTTAATCCATTTTGAGCTTATTTTTGTGTGTGGTGAAAGAAAGTGGCCCAGTTTCATTCTTTTGCATGTAGTTGTCCAGTCCCAACACCATTTGTTGAAGAGACTTTTTCTCATTGCATATTCTTGCTCTTCTGTCGAAGATTATTTTACCATATAATCATGGTTTTGTTTCTGGGCTTTCTATACTATTCCATTAATCTATGTATCCTTTTTTGTGCTCATACCATACTGTTTTGATTTCTACAGCTTTGTGGTGTAACCTGAAACCTGGAATTGTGAGACCTCCAGTGTTATTTTCCTTTTTCAAGATTTCTTTGGCTATTTGAGATCTTTGGTGGTTCCATATAAATTTTAGGACTGTTTGTTCTGGTTCTGTGAAAAAAAAAAATTTGTTGGTGTTTTGATAGGGATTGCATGAAATTTGTAGATTTTTTTGGATAGTATGGACATTTTGACAATATTTGCTATTCCTATCCATGAACATGGAATATTTTTCCACGAGAAATATTTTCTTAACATTAAATGTAAAGATTAACATATCATTCCTCAGGTGACAGTGAGCAACACAATAGATAATTTCTTTAATTATATTATTTTTGTTGATATTGTTAGTTAAGAAAAAAAAAGTTATTCTTCATGTGGCTAGTTTTTATATTGACTGATGACAAATAGCCTAAGCCTTGATACTAAGATTTGAGGTTTTTAAGGCCTTCCTTCTGAGAACTAGAATAGTTTAGTATAGTACTGATATAAAGCTTCCTGATGGTTTGCCTTGACACTACTGATTAGCAAATCTACAGAAATTAATAGTCAGCAGATCTGCTGGCCTGTTGTTCTCTAGAGTCAATCACCTCCACAAGGCTTTTGATAAAAAAGCTATTTCCTTTAAGCTTATTGTGATATTATAAATACTGAGAAGGTTTCGGTTATTGAAAAAAACTATAAGGCACCAAAGGAAATGTGTTACGTAGTAGTAGCCTAGTTTCCTTTGTTTGCAAAAATACATTTGATTAGAAACTCAAGTTGACTGTCATGGAACAGTTCTACTGTCTCTGCCCATGACACTAGAGATTGAATAGGTGCCTAAATTTGTGTAGCATATAATTTAATTATGAAAAATAATCCATCTGTGTTTAATTCTCATATGAAATAAAAATGACTGCTATAACATACTCCTGTAAAGTCATTCTTAGAACACCCTGAAAAAAAAAATCCTCATAAAAATCATTGCAAAGTACTTAGGAAGCCATAAAGAACAATGCAGTGCTTCATAATGCTCTTTTTTGTAAAAAACAAACAAGCAAACAAACTTTAAATAAATCTAATGTTGCTTCCATCCATAAATACTGAAATGCTTTCACATATAGTAATTCTAATAAAACTACCTAAAATGAGTCCTTAGTATCAACATAGAATTTGAAGACTGAATATTTTTCCCAAATCAAGCAAACTCACCAGTTTCAGAGCCATCAATAAACACGTGTCTTGACATCCATGCTTTGTCTTTAAATACCAAGTGATACTTTTTTTTTTTTAATTCAAATTAGTTAACATACAGTGTAGTCTTGGCTTTAGGAGTAGAACCCAGTGATTCATCTCTTGCATATGACACCCAGTGCTCATCCCAACCAGTGCCCTTCTTAATGCTGATCACCCATTTAACCTACCCTCCACCCAGCTCTCCTCCAGCAGCCCTCAGTTTGTTCTCTATTTAAGAGTCTCTTATGGTTTACCTCCTTCTTTCTTTTTATCTTATTTTTCCTTCTCTTCCCCATGTTCATCTGCTGAGTTTCTCAAATTTCACATATGAGTGAAATCATATGATACCTATCTTTCTCTGACTGACTTATTTTGCTTAGCATAATACCCTCTTGTTCCATCCACATTGTTGCAAATGGCAGGATTTCATTATTTTTCATTGCTGAGTAGCATTCCACTGTATAGATATACCACATCTTCTTTATCCATTCATCAGTCAATAGACATTTGGGCTCTTTCCATAATTTGGTTATTGTTGATAGTGCTGCTATAAATATTGGGCTGCATGTGCCCCTTTGAATCAGCATTTTTATATCCTTTGGGTAAGTACCTAGTAATGCAATTGCTGGGTTATGGGGTAGTTCTGTTTTTAATATTTTGAAGAACATCCATACAGTTTTCCAGAGTGACTGCACCAGTTTGCGTTCCCACCAGCAATACAAAGGGTTCCCCTTTCTCTGCATCCTTACTAACATCTGTTGTTTCCTGAGTTGTTAGTTTTAGCAATGTTGAAAGGTGTGAGGTGGTATCTCATGGTTTTGATTTGTAGTTCCCTGATGATGAGTGATGTTGAACATCTTTTCCTGTGTCTGTTAGCCATCTGGATATCTTCTTTGGTGAAATGTCTATTCATGTCTTCTGCCCATTTCTTCACTTGATTATTTGTTTTTTGAGTTTGAGTTTGAGAAGTTCTTTATAGATTTTGGATACTAACCCTTTATCTGATATGTCATTTGCAACTATCTTCTCCCATTCCGAAGGTTGACTTTTAGTTTTTTTGATTGTTTCCTTCATTGTGCGGAAGCTTTTTATCTTGATATGGTCCCATTAGTTCATTTTTCTGTTTATTTCCGTTGCCTCCAGAGACACGTAAAGTAAGAGGTTGCTGTGGCCACAGTCAAAGCGGTTGCTGCCTGTTTTCTCCTATATAATTTTGATGGTTTCATGTCTCACATTTAGGTCTTTCATCCATTTTGAATTTATTTTTGTGTATGGTGTAAGTGGCACTTTTTAGCCTAAGTTATTTCAACAGACAAATTTTGTGGGGGTTTTTTGGGGGGTTTTGTTTTGTTTTGTTTGTTTTTTAAATCTTATTTGTTTTGAGGGGGGGGGGGGGAGAGAGCACGAGCAGAGGAGGGGCAGAGAGAGAGAGAGGATCCCAAGCAGGCTCTGTGCTGACAGCCCCAATATGGGGCTCGAACCCATGAGCTGAGCCATAAGATCATGACCTGAGCTGAAATCAAGAATCAATTGCTTAACCAACTGAGCCACCTAGGTGCCCCACAGGCAAATTTTGTTTAGAAAACAGGCCAGAAATCTTTTAGGATCCAGCACTGATAGGTCTATTTCTTATGAATATGTATTACTTCTGAAAATCCCCAAAGTATGTATGATTAAATAGTTGTTAGGTGAATAATTTTGAGACATCTGCATATGGTATCAGATTCATGTCCAATGCATTCCATGAGGCCATTGCCTTTTCAGACCCTTACTACCAACAGAGAATAGCCAGAGGTAGATAGCCTAGTTACTTGAGGCTTCTAATAGTTAACTATGTGGGAATTTAATAAGAAAGTGGAAGGTAAGTAATCATTCTGAGAACACAGGTATTTTTATTGGAGTTGTGTGTAACACGAGGTGGACTTATAGCTCATTCAAATCATAATGCGAGATGACAGGTTTTTTTCCTAGTCCATTTTTACAATGGTTTACATGTTAAAATGCAAGCAATATGAAAATTCATTCTGGAAAAGCACTTGTTGCCCAATGCCCATGGCCTTCTTACCCAAGAGAAATAGCTGCACCTAGCTCTCAGTTGTTTATGAGTGCATTGTTTTTTCAGGGAATTATCTGCAGTAAAACCATCTTTGGTTAGCATTCCTTTTTTTCCCCCCAGTATATTTCTGTGCCTCTTTTTCCCAATATTAAGCTCATGTATTTTCAGCAAATGCAAACTACTTTTAGTTGTGCCTAGAAAAACATAGTAAGGAGAATAAGCTCCTTCCCCTCTCCCACTGCCCTCCTCTCTTCATTATGTAAATATTAAAAAACTGAATAAATATTAAATATTAGAAAACTGAACATGAATTATTTTGGATTACTTACCTGTGTGGTTATCTGTAGCACTTACTTGGATAATTCAGACCCTTCTTGCCCTTAAACACATATTAACATTTTGCTGCCTGACTAGCTCGGTTGGGAGAGCATGAGACTCTTGATTTCAGGGTTGTAAGTTTGAGCCCCACGTTGGCTGTAGAGATTACTTGAAAACATGTATTAACATTTTTTTAGATGCTACTATTAAAATGTACTGTATAGTTATTTCACAGATTCAAATATGTACCCATGAATTCAAATATGCACACATGAATATCATTCTCACATTTTATAGCAGTTGAAAAAAAAAAGAGTAGCATACAATCTAGTCTTTTAAATTACTGTGTTAGTAGAGACTTCCTTCATTATAAGTCACATTACTCCTATTCAAACTTCTTAGCAAACAAAAGTAATTTAATGATTCATGCAAATGGAGAAACCCAAGGGTAAATCTGCTTCTGGTACAACTAGATATTGGGGCTCAAACTCTGTCATCCAGACTCTCTCTCCATCTTCTTCTCTACTTTTCTTTGCCATTTGGCCTCATTCTTTCTTTCTTAAAACAGGGTTTTCTCTCACCGGGTACAGGGAGGGTAGATATAAGCAGATGTAGCATCTTCTATTTAGCAATATCCCAGAGAAAAAGTGCTAGCATCTGAATAAGAATGTTAGTGAAAATTATTGGCCCTGCTTGGGTACTATGATGATCCCTGAACTAATCACTGAAACCAAAGAGTTTGAATAGTAGGACTGGCTGTGATTGGCCAGCCTGGCCTAGCCATGTCTTGAAAGGGTTGGGGCTGAGCATGACATTGTAACTGTTAGTCCAACAAAAGCTGTGTGAATTGAAGAGGAGAGCTTCCCCAAAGAAACATTTTGGATATGCCCCATAGTTGTCTAGTTTCTTGGAAAACGTAATGTACGTGCCATAGTCAGATGCTTATGTTATCTGATGTAGAGAGAAGAGAAAATGTGGGGTGACTAAATACAGAAAGATCCTACTTTTTAAACTCTTGAACTGATCTATCAGCAGATTATTTTCCCATTTGTGATTTTGAAATAGATCTAAATGTTCATACAATGCCCTGGGTCATCTTGCTGCACTTACCTTTTACTGCATGAAGCCTATGACCCGCTATGTGGAGGGCCTACTTGCACAAGTATTCATTCCAGCTAGTACCTTCAAGTTGTAAACGAATGGTGGTCCCATTCATTTACCCACCTGTATCCTAAGATAGCTTAGCAGTGGCTGTACCACAGAACGGTTTTAACATTTGCACGTACACAGACTTCATCCACTGGTTGTTCATGTTAATCCTACTTTAGCTATTGCTGCAATAAAATTAATCTTTTCAAGGGAAAGCTTCTGATGTTTTGGGGTTATTTCCCCCAGTTTTTAATTTCTCTCTTGGTTATACTTTTATTTGGTATCTATCTTTTAGCATGTAATAGAACACTGTAATACTCTTTTTTATGGAAATTACTTGAGATTAGGAGGGTCCTACATACTTCTGACAAAATTGTCCATTAACTGTCACAGACAAATATATTATGGCTTATTTTTTTAAATAAGTGAAAAATAAAAATCTAGGACCTATTTTGTTAGTCATAAATTATTTTTATATCTATTTGAAGTGAATTCTTACGATCTGTTTACTTTTGTTCTTTTCCCCAGTTCTGATGTTTTATTTCTTATTTCCCTAATTATTTTATTGGATGTGATCTTCTTGTCATCTGCCTTAAATCCTTGGTGGAAAAAAGTAGGAATATTAGTGAATCAGTAAATTACCCAAGCAAACCAAAATTACCAATGTATCAGTTGCTCTTCGTCCACTTCTGCCCTCAGAGAAGATAAAAAATATATGGTCAATGTCCTCTCAATGCTTTATATTCAATAAAATTTATTACCTTGTGACTAGATTTCAAAATTAGATTGCTCTTACATACAAACATACTCATTAAGTGCATTAATAGGCAAGTCAATTTATTATAAAATATTGTATTTCACTGATTACAAGATGCAGTTGTAACTACATAACATACAAATATATCTTGCAGTTAATGTCATAAGAAAACATTGTGTCAGGAGTGCTGAGTGGCTCAGTTGGTTGAATGTTGACTTCGGCTCAGGTCATGATCTCATGGTTCATGGATTCGAGCTCCACGTCGGGCTCTGTGCTGACAGCTCAGAGCCTGGAGCCTGCTTTGGATTCTTTGTCTCCCTGTCTCTCTGCCCTTTCCTCAACTCACACTCTCTATGTCTCTCTCTCAAAAATAAACATTAAAAAAAACAAAATAAAACATTGTGTCATAGTTTAATTGGCAGTGTTTTTTTCTTCCTAAGTGGTATGGGGAATAATGACAAACCTTAAAATTAATGGCATTTTGAATTTGATGACACATAGTGCTCTAATTATCCTTCTTCATTGTCCTGAAGAGTTTCATTTACGTGAAAATTCTGCTGATGGACATCTTTTAAGAAGTCTGGGTTTGGCTTAAAGATTCCCTTTTGGGGGCGCCTGGGTGGCTCAGTTGGTTAAGCGTCCGACTTCAGCTCAGGTCACGAACTCGCGGTCCGTGAGTTCGAGCCCCGCGTCGGGCTCTGGGCTGATGGCTCAGAGCCTGGAGCCTGCTTCCGATTCTGTGTCTCCCTCTCTCTCTTCCCCTCCCCTGTTCATGCTCTGTCTCTCTCTGTCTCAAAAATAAATAAACGTTAAAAAAAATTTTAAAAAAAGATTCCCTTTTGTAAAGCTAAGTTTATTTTTGTAACGTTAATAGTCACTTCCTAATATATCTATTTTATAAAATATAAATTTTGTTACTGTATTTCTTAATTCGGAGCATGCTTACATTAACAACACCATTCAGCCATCCTTTTCAGTTCTTGTTGTATGTACAAAAACCACTGGTGTCACTTAGATATTAGTAATTCATTTTTAAGATTTGGATGTAATTTTATATGTTTCATTCAAAGTGAAGACAGTGTAATATTGAGAACCTGCAACTCTTATATGTGAAACTATTTACATTAATCTCGATAATTCAGTTATGACTCTCTTGCTTTAAATCTCTTTGGTATGTTTCTGTTCTGATTTAGTGCCTGGTTTAAAGATTAATGTTACAGGGTAATTTACTGCAGCTCCACAGATGGTATTTGAATCTTCGTAAATGGGCTTTGGAATCTGTGCACAGTTCCATATAATGTTAGGTTAACATCAGTGTAAATGTGGAACTTAAAACGATTCTAAAAAATCGTGATAGAAATTTCATTATTCCTTTTCTAAAAACCATAAATTTTGAGGGAATTTCACGGGCAAAGTATTTTTACTTCAGTAGTGTGGTTACGATATAACTAGCCCCTTATATTTGAAATCACCAGCCCCTGTATGTTGAAAATAAACATCAAAAATAAGCTACCTTGTTTTAAACCATTCTGAAATTCTCGTCACAGGAGAAGTTACTGTTCTTATTTTTACAGCTTCCTATATGAAATGCTTTATAGAATCCACAAACACACATTGCTTTTAGTGTCTCTCCTTTGATGTCTATAAAAGACCCATTCAACACTGGAGCTAAGTGCTCCTAATGTGTACAACAGAATTTGGCTGAAGTTATTTCAAGCTATTAGAGATAACCTTTCTCTGCATGTCTTTTGAGGGAGAAACTGGTACCAACAATACCAGTTAAGCTGTAATTAGTGTAACTAACAACTAATATGAAAGAGCAGAGTAGAGGTCATTCTTAAGAATGTAAAGGTATTAGCAGGTTAAGGTTGTAGGGCATCCTATCCCCCGGCTTAATCTGTGCCCTAGCTGGTGAGATTTGTTGAAGTCATCAGTGCCCTCTAACCCTGAGGTGTTGCTCTCTCATAATTTATTGGTCACATGCCAAGTTCCTCTTTCCTGTCTGGTGAGATGACTTTGGGAATGGCAAATTCATTGTAAAGTTCTTGTTACAAATGCCTGCAGATCTTCAACCTTTTAATGTAGATAAAGGTTTACAGATTAATTTGCTTTAATGTTCTTGTCCTACCAGCCTCATACTATATGAAATTGTCATTTTGCTGCATTACAGAATATGATTTGTCGAGATCATTTAACATGTATTATGAGAGGAACGCTTAAAACCTAACTATTAAATCAGATGTTGTGTAACTGATTCTAATACATACTGAATATTCCACTTTTTATGGGCCACTTCTTCAAATGTAATTGCCCACCAGTGGCTTTTGTTTATGTTTACAGTCAACTCAAATGCATTTAAAGGATAGGAATTTAAGAGGAATGACCTTTTGTTTTCATGAGGTGTAGTTAACCCCTCTCTTCTAGTATCTGACTTTGGATTCTTTCTCATCTCATTACTTGATACCAACACATAAACAAGAGGAATGCCATAGACCTTAATCATCCTTCTCCTTTTCCCATTAAAGTCATTCCTGAAAGATTTCTGTAGTTTCTTTCTACTTAGAAAAACTAGAAAGCTTGAGGGTATTTTGTTTGTTTGTTTTTTTAAGCCGTGGGCAGGCAGCAAGAGTGCCCTATGAAGAAAGAATCAAAAGAAAATGTTTTTCCTTTCAACTTTTTGTGACTACCTTGGTCTCAGATTATAATTACTGTCACTTATAATGATAGTTTTTTTCTTTAAACTGTAGATTATTTATTATCCATGAAGTAAACTGGGGAAGTTCCCAGTAACTAACGTTTTATGGTGGGAGGCATCAAACCACATGACCCTGAAGAAAAGAACATTTAAAATTCAGGTGATCCCAGATCACATGGACAACTAAATTCTTAAAGAATGCAGACTTAAAAATCATAGTTCTCATTTAAGTATCACAAGAAATAATTAGGATATATTTTTCCCTTGAGTCCTCCATACTAGTGTTTTATATGCATACTTATGGTGCTTCACGGATGAACCATTTTTTCTTTTTGTAGTCATTTGTTTATCCTAATAAGTATTAGAAAGGGTGTGAATAACATGTGAAAGCCATTTAATGAATATTACTGCTTAGGGTCAGGCATATAGAAAAAGTGAATCGATGTAAAGAAAATGCCAGCTGTTTTCATAGTAACAGTAGTTTCTACATACGGCAAAATGCATAAAAGTATTGTACAAATGAATGGAGTTAGGTGAACAGTCTTCTGCCTCAATATGAAATTATCATAATTTTTCTTCTAACCAAAGACTCAAAAATACCCTTATCCCTTTATTTCTGCATGCTATTGGTTGTCATTTAATTTATGTATACATATGTGTGTATTTGGTAGTTTCATTTTTTTGCTTCTGAAACAAGCTAGCTTCTCTGGACTTCACTCTTGGACTAGATGATTTCTGAGGTTCCTGCCAGGCAAGGTTATCAGTCGTTGGCTGATAAGTTCCTCATGGTCAGGAGCCACATATGTATAACTAAGTGGTAGTTAGTATAGTGACAGTCCCAAATCACATGAATATGTGTGTTCTTATTGATTGAGCCACAGGTTCTAATCACAAATTTAAGAATGTTTTTGCTTATCCATGTGCATGCCCTAAACAATTTTATTTTTTTTCCAAACTAACAATTTTAATATTAATTATCATATCAATAATTTAAAACTTTTCGGAAAGAAAGAGCAGACTAGTGCTACTTAAGGTTTACACAGACACTGATCTTTTTTCATGGTGGGATTTCCTGAGCAATGACACCAAGGACAGTATTGGAAAGTCTTATTTTTTTCCTGTTCTGTACTATCTTACGATTAACCATGAGAGGAAGACATCAAAGCTGAACTGACTTCAAAGCCTGTAACACTCACAGTTCCCAGCTGTCACTGTAACCAGCCGCTTCACCCGAACCACGAACAGCGGGTCATACAAGCTGCCATCCTAGGTTCCACTCCCTGCTTCCCGCCTTCCCCCTTTCCAAACCTGTCAAATTAAAGACTACTCTTTAAACGAATCTTGAAGTTAAACCAGTCCAGGGAGTTGGCATATTAGCTTAATTTCAAGATTTTACCTTTTTTTTTTAATTTTTTAAAAATCTTTATTTATTTTTGAGAGAGAGAGAGACAGAGCATGAGCAGGGGAGGAACAGAGAGAGAAGGAGACACGGAATCCGAAGCAGGCTCCAGGCTCTGAGCTGTCAGCACAGAGCCCGACGCGGGGCTAGAACTCACAAACCGGGAGATCATGACCTGAGCCGAAGTCGGACGCTTAACCTGAGCCAGGCGCCCCTCAAGATTTTACCATTAAAGAGTAGATCGTATTTATTATTTATTCATTCGTTCATGCATTTATTCATTCAACTTTTCCCAGGATTATGCCTTTTACCACAGGACCTTAGGCTCAGTTCACATTATGTTCTTCATTATATTTATTTCAAAAGTATAGTATACACATGTAGGTAAGATTGTGTATGCACTTTCCTCTTTAGTTAGGCGTCACAAAATGAAAACTTAAAAGGGGAGTCTGGTAGCTGGCCCTGTAAATCAGTGAACTTAAAAGAAATGAAATCTAATGCATTGATTGTCCATCAGAATGCCTGAAGTATAATTTTTGGAAAAACATGCTTTCTCTAGTAAGAGAAATACATGGATATATAGTTTTCCAATTATGTGCAAATTAACATTTTCATTATTTTTAATTAATAGTAACTTTAATGTTCAAGCTCGTCCCATACTCATAACCAAGTAGTTGCTAAAATATTACACCGGCCAGTTTCTTGAGAACTGTACAGCTAGTGTCCCCTGAAGATTTTCAGTTTTTCTTCTAATAGTTGCAGCTCTTGAAATCTAGCAGATAGCGTCTAGATCTTGAAGCTATAGCACCAAAGGAACTCACAGAGATTTAATGATTTAGCTTTTCTCAACCCTGAACCATAAAAAATGTTCCGAATACTTTATGACAAAGGCTTTGATTGTGGATTATGGAAATTAAATAGGCTCACTATAATGATTGGATTGTTTCAGACACGGAAGGGGCCACATTATAAACTAGTGAGCCTTCTGTCTTTTGAAGCATTCAAGTAAAGGCTCAAAGCCACTTTTCATTAATATGATAGGAGGAATTCTTACTTTTGTTAGAGATTATATTAAATAATCTTTAATATCTATCTCAATCCTAGGGTTCTGTGTTTCTAAAATTAAAGGATATGAGGGGGTGCCTGAATGGCTTATTTGGTTAAGTGTCCAACCCTGCATTTCAACTCAGGTCATGATCTCACAGTTTGTGATCAAGCCCCTGTCAGGCTCTGCGCTGACAATGGAGAGGCTGTTTGGGATTCTCTCTCTCCCTCTCTCTCTGCCTCTCCCCTGGCTTGTGCATGCATGTTCTCTCTCTCTCTCTCTCTCTCTCTCTCTCTCTCAAAACAAATAAACATTTTTTTAAAAAATAAATAAAATTAAAAGATATGAGGAAATGAAGTTGAAGAGTAAGTAATGGCAATAGCATGTGGCTATGGACTGCAGTCCAGTAATTGGATAGATTTTATAAAGAAAGATTCATAAATGGGTATCTTAAAGAGATTTAAAAGGGAAAAGGCATGATGGCCTGACTAGGTAAGGAAAATAATGCATATCTCTACTAGTGTTAAAGTTTGGGAGAGAAAGGAACCTACCTACTCTAAAATGTCCGGAAAAGTGAGCATAAGGATAATGAGAAAGGGAGTTTTTTAATTTATTTTTATTTTTATTAATATTCAAGTTAGTTAACATACAGTGTAGTCTTGCCTTCAGGAGTAGAACCCAGTGATTCATCTGTTAATATGACACCCAGTGCTCATCCCAACCAGTGCCCTTCTTAATGCCCATCACCCATTTAACCCACCCCTCCAGCAACCCTCAGTTTGTTCTCTGTGTATAAGAGTCTCTTATGGTTTGCCTCCTTCTCTCCTTTTATCTTATTTTTCCTTCCCTTCCCCTATGTTCATCTGTTGAGTTTCTCAAATTTCACATATGAGTGAAATCATGATATCTGTCTTCCTCTGACTGACTTATTTCAGTTACCAGAATACCCTTCAGTTCCATCCACATTGTTGCAAATGGCAAGATTTCATTCTTTTTCATTGCCAATTAGTATTCCATTGTATATATATACCACATCTTTTTTTGTTGTTGTTAATATTTACATTGTGTTCAGCTGGTTTTATTTTTTTAATATGAAATTTATTGTCAGATTGGTTTCCATACAACACCCAGTGCTCATCCCAAAGGTGCCCTCCTCAATACCCATCACCCACCCTCCCTGCCCGCCCACCCCCCCATCAACCCTCAGTCTGTTCTCAGTTTTTAAGGGTCTCTTATGGTTTGGCTCCCTCCCTCTCTAACCCCTTTTTTTTTTCTTTCCCCTCCCCCATGGTCTTCTGTTAAGTTTCTCAGGATCCACATAAGAGTGAAAACATATGGTATCTGTCTTTCTCTGTATGGCTTATTTCACTTAGCATAACACTCTCCAATTCCATCCATGTTGCTGCAAAAGGCCATATTTCATTGTTTCTCATTGCCACGTAGTTTTCCATTGTGTATATAAACCACAATTTCTTTATCCATTCATCAGTTGATGGACATTTAGGCTCTTTCCATCATTTGGCTATTGTTGAGAGTGCTGCTATAAACATTGGGGTACAAGTGCCCCTGTGCATCAGCACTCCTGTATCCCTTGGGTAAATTCCTAACAGTGCTACTGCTGGGTCATAGGGTAGGTGTATTTTTAATTGTTTGGAACCTCCACACTGTTTTCCAGAGCGGCTGCAGCAGTTTGCATTCCCACCAACAGTGTAAGAGGGTTCCCGTTTCTCCACATCCTCTCCAGCATCTATAGTCTCCTGATTTGTTCATTTTAGCCTCTCTGACTGGTGTGAGGTGGTATCTGAGTGTAGTTTTGATTTGTATTTCCCCGATGAGGAGCAACATTGAGCATCTTTTCATGTGCCTGTTGGCCATCCGGATGTCTTCTTTAGAGAAGTGTCTATTCATGTTTTCGGCCCGTTTCTTCGCTGGATTATTTGTTTTTCGGGTGTGGAGTTTGGTGAGCTCTTTATAGATTTTGGATACTAGCCCTTTGTCCGATATGTCATTTGCAAATATCTTTTCCCGTTCCATTGGTTGCCTTTTAGTTTTGTTGATTATTTCCTTTGCAGTGCAGAAGGTTTTTATCTTCATGAGGTCCCAATAGTTCATTTTTGCTTTTAATTCCCTTGCCTTTGGAGGTGTGTCAAGTAAGAAATTGCTGCAGCTGAAGTCAGAGAGGTTTTTTTCTGCTTTCTCCTCAAGGGTTTTGATGGTTTCCTGTCTCACATTCAGGTCCTTTATCCATTTTGAGTTTATTTTTGTGAATGGTGTAAGAAAGTGGTCTAGTTTCATTCTTCTGCATGTTGCTGTCCAGTTCTCCCAGCACCATTTGTTAAATTGACTGTCTTTTTTCCATTGGATATTCTTTCCTGCTTTGTCAGATTAGTTGGCCATACTTTTGTTATACCACATCTTCTTTACCCATTCATCAGTCAGTGGACATTTGGGCTCTTTCCATATTTTGGCTATTGTTGGTAGCACTGCTATAAACATTGGGGTTCATGTGCCCCTTCGAATCAGCATTTTTGTATCCTTTAGATAAATTTCTAGTAGTGCAATTGCTGGGTCATAGGGTAATTCTATTTTTAATTTTTTGTGGAACTTCCTTATTGTTTTCAAGCCAGTCTGCATTGAGAAAGGGAGCTTTTTAAAAAAAAGTGGTAACTGAAATGGATTTTTAGCATGCTAAAAATAGAAACCAAAGGATTTTATATCTGCATTACTTAAAGGAAGAGAACAAAATAGGAAAATGAGAAGTTAAAATTGTACTTTATTTGAGATAGGTAGTAGATGGACTTTTGAGGAGGTTCCATTTGACTTAGGAAGGATACTCAGTAAGCAGTGTCAGGAAGGATGTAATGTGTCCACAGCAGCTTGCGACCAAGATAGCCTTTGCATACATAAGAACAAGACCAGAGTCCCACTGAGATGTGGTGGAAACGTGCGTTGAAATTTTAACAGTAGAAATATAAGGAATGTGTTGATCCTTGTTATCTGAAGGAAATTTATTAGTTGATGGTTCCCCCCTAGTTTTGCTTTGAGGAGCATAATAATTGCAAGGGACTAAAAAAGCACAATGTGAGTGGAGAATGATGAGTGTTGCAAAGCAATATGTGCGTTTGGGCCAGTTATTGTCCTGATCTCTCATCGTTTTAAGTATTAGATGGTTGGGTAGATAATTTTCATGATCCTTTCTAGCTCTGAGATTCTCTTTCTAGAGGCTTAATTCAGAGTGAATTAAATTCACACTTCATAGCCTAAGAGTTCAAACAGACCAGATGTTTCCACTTGCAACACCTGGTTTACTCTGCACTGTAGATAATAGCCATGGTAGAAAACTGATGATGATTTTGTGAAGATTATGACATTTTGAGGTATATAAAAGCTATGGAGAAATCTCCTGTGTGGGCAGATAAAATGTGAAGTTACCGGTGATGTGGGAGAAATTAAGTAGTGCTGAGAAAGGTGAAGGTGGACCCCTGCATTTGAGTTAAAAGAAATGAAGTTTAAAGAAATGAAGACTTCCAAGAAAGAACCAGCAGTTTGTCTGAAGAGCAGAGACAAGGCATTTATATCAGAAGTGAATCTATAGGTTTCATTTATTAACAATAAAGTGATAGGGAAATCTCATTAATGCATACATGTTTTCGAGTGAAGAAGAAAAAGGTACTGC
Organism: Lynx canadensis; assembly: GCF_007474595.2. Classification (NCBI taxonomy): domain Eukaryota; kingdom Metazoa; phylum Chordata; class Mammalia; order Carnivora; family Felidae; genus Lynx; species Lynx canadensis. Next base: position 156,172,319 of record NC_044303.2, on the reverse strand, counting down.
CAAAGAGCCTTTAGAGATCAGAAAAAGCTAGAAAATATAAAATCTACAAAGATGAAGAATGTGGAAAAATAATTTGAATTACCATTGAAGCCTAAACTCAGTAATGTGTTAAGGTACTTTTACTCCCCAGAAGTAAAATGTTTACCTCTTATTTACCATTTTTTTGTTGTTGTTAAAATAATTAAGCAATTTCCAAAAATGTCCACTCTCATACTTTCCAAAAATGTTAGCTCTCTCATTTCCTTAGAGTAGATTTTATATATATACTAGAACCATACTACTAACTGGGGATAATATTTGACTATTAATTGTGGTTACAGACTTTAAAGAATCTACTTGCATACACAGTTAAATTATGATTTGTACACCCTGGTGTAATTTTCTTCCCCAAGCTCTAGTTTTCTGGGTTTCCTGAATATCCATACAAAAACTTCTCATCACTACTCTGAGTCATATTATACCCTCTATTTTGAAATAAGAATACGAATTACATTTGATCCTTGAACAATATGTTTTGAACAGCTTGGGTACGTGTATACAAGTATTTTTTTTTTTTTTTTTATGAAAACAGTACACAACTGGGGTGCCTGGGTGGCTCAGTCAGTTGAGCGTCCAACTTCGGCTCAGGTCATGATCTCACATTTCGTGGGTTCGAGTCCCGCATTGGGCTTGCTGCTGTCAGCACAGAGCCTGCTTCAGATCTTCTGCCCCCCACTCTCGCTGTCCCGCACCCACTCCCACTCGAGCTCTCTCTCTCAAAATAAAAAATTAAAAAAAAAAAAAAACATTAAAAAAAAACAGTACACAATTGTAAATGTACTTCCTTTTCCTTATGATTATTTTTATTTATTTTTTTTTTCAACGTTTATTTATTTTTTGGGACAGAGAGAGACAGAGCATGAACGGGGGAGGGGCAGAGAGAGAGAGAGACACAGAATCGGAAACAAGCTCCAGGCTCTGAGCCATCAGCCCAGAGCCCGACGCGGGGCTCGAACTCACGGACCGCAAGATCGTGACCTGGCTGAAGTCGGACGCTTAACCGACTGCGCCACCCAGGCGCCCCTCCTTATGATTATTTTTAATGTTTACTTATTTTTGAGAGAGAGAGATGGAGAGGGAGAGGGAGAGGGGCAAAGAGAGAGGGAGAGACAGAATCGCAAGCAGGCTCCACACTGTCAGCACAGAGCCTGATGTGGTGCTCAAACACATGAGTTGTGAAATCATGGCCTGAGCCAAAATCAGAAGGCAGATGTTTAATTGATTGAGCCACCCAGGTGGCCCTCCTTATGATTTTCTTAGTAACATTTTCTTTTCTCTAGCTTATGTTGTAAGAATGCAGTATGTGATACATTTAACATATGCCGTATATATCAATCACTGTTTATGTTATCAGTAAGACTTCCAGTCAGCAGTAGGCTATCTATCAGTAGTTAAGTTTTGGGGAGGTCAAAAGTTATATGCAGATTTTCAACTATGCAGGGGAACGGTGCCCCTAACCCCTCTATTGTTCAAGGGTCAACTGTATATTGAAATGACCATTTATAGCAACGTTAATATTGTTTAACACTTGAGATCATTATATTGTTATTTTCTAGGTGGGAACTTTATGCCTATCCTTTTATATATTTTTTTAAGTTTATTTATTTATTTTGAGAGAGACCGAGAGTATGAGTGGGAGAGGGGCAGAGAGGGAGAATTCCAAGCAAGCTCCACATGGTCAGCACAGTGTCCAATATGGGGCTCAAACCCACAAAACCATCAGATCATGACCTGAGCCAAAATCAAGAGTTGGACACTTAACCTCCCAAGCCACCCAGGCACCCCATGCCTATCGTCTTCTAAATGGTATTTTTATCTGTGAATGAAAATTGTCTTATAATTGACACATTAATAGAAAGTTAGAAATAAGTGTAATTCTCTGAATGTGTTTTATATAACAGTTTATACCTTCAGTATTGATCAGTGACATGCTCTCCCCAGCTAAGTGCCATTAATTCATTTACTTTTGGAATGAAGAGACATTGCCAAAGAATTTTCCCTATGTGAATTTCTATGCGTTTGTGAATTGTCTAGTTTTCTTGTTTTCTTGTGTATGTGGCCCTTTGATGATTCCTAAAGCCAAGTCTCTTCTTTTTAAATTTTTTTTTTCAACGTTTTTATTTATTTTTGGGACAGAGAGAGACAGAGCATGAACGGGGGAGGGGCAGAGAGAGAGGGAGACACAGAATCGGAAACAGGCTCCAGGCTCTGAGCCATCAGCCCAGAGCCTGACGCGGGGCTCGAACTCACGGACCGCGAGATCGTGACCTGGCTGAAGTCGGACGCTTAACCGACTGTGCCACCCAGGCGCCCCAAGCCAAGTCTCTTCTTATTCAAGGAAGGAAGGAAGGAAGGAAGGGAGGGAGGGAGGAAGGGAGGAAGGAAAGAAGGAAGGAAGGAAGGAAGGAAGGAAGGAAGGAAGGAAGGAAGGAAGGAAGGAGAAAGAGAGAGAGAGAGAGAGAGAGAGAGAAAGAGAGGAGGGAGGGAGGGAGGAAGAGAAAAAAAAAGAAAGAAAAAAAACACTGTGGCAACAGTTCTGAATCCTTTGGCTGAAATCCAACTGCCCGGTTGTTTTGCCACACTTAGTTCCACATCGCTGAGTTGAGATGGCAGAAGAAACAGTGCTTTGTGCTGACCTATTGGTCATGACCACTCCTACTTCATTCTCAACATTTTCATACTAATCTACTTACACACATAATGTACTTCTGCAGTAGTAAAAGAAGACGTAAAAATCTAGAATCAATTAACCAGTGAAGTATCTCAGGATCCATTGGGATTTTTTTTCCTTAGTGTTATAATTTAAAGCATTTGTTCAATAGATACCATCTCAATCCTGTTTCACATGTGAAAGGAGACATTCAAAAAAAGTCTCCAAAACCTAAATTAAATACGTATATCAAACTATTGCCATAAATACTATATATTTCTTTGGTCTAAAGCATATACTTTAGCCTTTATAAAAAAAAAAAAAAAACAACAACGCCGCATGAATGGCTGATTGTACTGTGCACGTTGAATCAGAATGTCAGAATCTTCTAAATAAATCGTTATTATGGAATACGGCAGAACTTCAGCTCTGAATTTATATAATTCATTCCATGGTAGATTTTTTTTCATTGAAGAATACATTTCTCTGCCATAAATTGCACTGAGTATGAACAGCAGAGTCATTTGAGGTTCATTGAAAATATAGGAGAACATCATGTTTCCTGTCCTTTTGTTAAACTTGGCATATTGATTTTTTTTTTGCACAGCTTGCAGCACAGAAATGTGATATACAGCTATGGCAAGACAAGCTAACCACATGTGAATTTGTTAAGTACTGCTGGATTAGCAGAAATTGTCTGACTGTGCAAATAGTGAGATTTGACTTCTCTAGGAACTCTTTATGACTTAATCAATTAAAATAACAAGTTTTTATTTTATTGCCCAGAATAAATCATTAGCAAAATTCATTTTCTCCTGATCTCTCATTCGTAGGATGTTTATATTTATTTGGTTTGTGTATTTCAAGCAAAGTAATAAATATGTAGAATTTGAACCAAAAGTTCAAAGCCAAATCTAGGAAGATAAAGATGTAACAAATGTTACCTATTGTTTTCATAATGATTCATAAATTTTGTTAAGAATGAGATTCTAGATTTTTATTTAAATTCTCCATTCCTTCTCTTTCTGAATATCTCTTTAGTGTTCATGCTTTTGTTCCCTTTAGGCTCCAAGGCGGCAAGGATTTGGATTTGTCTAATACGTCTTACTGCATTTAAATATAGAACCGTATGGAAAGGGAGTCTGTAGGGCTCATTTGCTCTTCTCCTCACCTTCATAAACCCCCTCTTTAAATGTGTCCATTATACAGTTCACCTTGCCTGACGTCAAAGAGTAGAGCTGGAGAGAGGATGAGCAATAACTCAGCAGAGTGGGTTAGCCATGGTTTCTTAGAAACACAAATGCATTATCTATCAGGTTTATAAAGTTCTCTGAGTTCTCTTGGAAGCGGATAAACCATTGTGTGGTTTTCTGTAGACCAAAGCTGGCAGCCTATCGAAAGCTAGGAAACGTCCTTAATATCATGTACACACGATCATGTTGTCCCCTGCCTTTTAAGGAAATACTTTGTGTATAACATCTTAATCTCTCCAAATTTAGTTTTCTTTTATCAACATTTTTATCAACATATTTTTTTATTTGCCCTACTTGTTCTCATTACTTATAAACAGGTGGACATCTTATGAGATTGCATGCCAAATTTATTAGAAACAAGTCTTTTTAAATTATCTGGAAAATGCACAAAGCATGAGTTGTTCCCCTAATAAAAAGGGGGAAAGGGGTCAGAGCAAAGAAGAAAGTACCACTGGTTTGTGTTAGGTGACACTGTGCCCTGCTTGTCTAATTTGATTACACAGAGCCCCTGAAGCCTCAGGCAAAGCTGATTTTAGCTATAATCAGCTTCTTAACCTTTTGAGAACTAACGTAAACACTACCTAGCAGTGGTTAATTATGTTGCTCTGCTACCCACTACAAAGTGCAAAGGTAAAAGTGTAGAACTACAGTAACACATGTTGTGACAAAATTTAACAAGATGACTTAAGGGGATTGCAGCAGAATGCAGTTATGTATTCGTGATAAATTTTAAGTTAATAAAGAGATTTAAGGGTGCTTTAAAAAAATTTTTAAGGTACAGTTTTTGCTTAAGTTTTATCTGTAAGTGCTGAACATTGGTGTACTACGTTTAACTTTTGGCTGTCCTCACGTTTGTCCTTTTCTCTGAAATCCTCTTTTGGTTATACATATATATTTAGTAATACAAGTATATTCCTATACTCTCATTCTTTCATTTTCAAAGTAAACAAAGGTGGTTGCAATATTCATATAAGTAGAGTAAAATCCTCTCGGTTCGCTTTTTTATAAATAGTAAAAATTCATTAGGGGAATAATGGAATTTCTTTATAGTTAAGTGGAATATTGTGGTTACATGGTCAAGAACCTAACTTTTTGATTTAAAACAATAGCTCTTGATGTAAGCATCTGATGTGTCATATGGGAAATTAACATGTAAGATGATTTTACTGTCTGTCATTGGTGTAACTCTAGGGTAGTGATGTGACTAATGGGGTAGAGGACCATAAAGATTGACTAATGTACTTATCAGGGCTATCTCCTGAAAGTCTTATTTGCTGGGAAAAGTCTACTAGAAATATCCTCCTGCACAGGAAATGCAGGTGACCAGGAGAGTATATGGAGCCATAAGCCATACCCCATATTCTTGAACTCTATACCAGCAATTTTACCTGAAATTTCATCCCTCGAAAAAATTCTGAAGGGTAGAATCTTAATGCTCCCCAGTGACACACATTATAATCAGTCACTCTGTGTGGAATTAAAATGGAGTGGGAGGGGAAGGTTTGGACTAAAGATGAACTATTTTTTTTTTTAATCTAAGGTCAGTTCTTCATAAATAACATGAATATGCCACATGCTTATATTAAACAGTATAGTTCATGTTGTGTTTACAGTAAGCTTAAAAACTACATGTAGGGGCGCCTGGGTGGCGCAGTCGGTTAAGCGTCCGACTTCAGCCAGGTCACGATCTCGCGGTCCGTGAGTTTGAGCCCCGCGTCAGGCTCTGGGCTGATGGCTCAGAGCCTGGAGCCTGCTTCCGATTCTGTGTCTCCCTCTCTCTCTGCCCCTCCCCCGTTCATGCTCTGTCTCTCTCTGTCCCCCCAAAAAATAAATAAACTTAAAAAAAAAAAACAAAAAAACTACATGTAAAGAAGTGGACTTGGAGAGGAGAGCATCATGGGCCTTTCACAGTTTCTGAGGCCCTGGTTAGCACCCATTGGGCCACATGACCAGCTCTTTTTGGGTAAACTTGGCCTCGTGGTAAATAAATAAATGGCATGGTCTCATTAACAAATAACTTAAATTCATTAACTTAAGAGCCACCCAAAAGGAAGAGTTCAGTAAGTTTTGTAGCCACATATAATACTATGGGATAAATGAAGCCAGACAGCAGATAACTGAATGTTTTGGGCCCCTGACAAAAATGGTTTTTTTTAAATATATATAATATATTGTCAGATTGGTTTCCATACAAAATCCAGTGCTCATCCCAATAGGCCCCCTCCTCAATGTCCATCACCCACTTTCCCCACTCCCCTCCCCCCATCAACCCTCAGTTTGTTCTCAGTATTTAAGAATCTCTTATGGTTTGCCTCCTTCCTTCTCTGTAATTTTTTCCCCTTCCCCTCCCCCAGGAAGATGTGGTTTATATATACAATGGAAAAATGTTTTAACTGAATCATTTTCTCTGTTTTATAATCAGCTTGTTGAAAGAAACTAATATATAAACATCCCCATTACTGCTGCCATAGGTATCTTTTAGATGACATGCCTTTTATTTTACGGCACATGCTACAAAAATATAATACTTGTTGAGTATTCTGGTGTGGACGGAGAAGACTTCTCAAGGATGGAGGCCTCAGGCACAGTGGCTCCAGCTGCCCCTGGTCCCCTCTGCTATCCTGAGGACTGAAGCAGCACTGTCTCTGCACCCCTGTGACCCATTCAGGACCCATTGTGGGCCAAGAGGTGGCTGATTTAGAGACACTAATTTACTACATTTTATGAAGTCTTCTCTTAGGAGGACCCATAGGAGAAATCTTTCCCCAAATTCCATTTTTCCACCAAGCAATTATTTCTTTTCATCTTATGTCAATGAAAATCTTACAGTATGTGATTCCAGTGGTTCCCAAACTTTGCTCCACAGAGCATTACTTGAGCCAAGGCCTCTTTCCTATCACAGTGTGGTCACAGTGTCTAGGGTGGGAGCCAGGCATCAGCCTTTTTCAAAGATCCCCAGGTAGCTCCCAATTGTTCCCCAAGTCTGGGAACCACTGACATAGCCTTCTAGCTTTCACCATTTGGAAGGTTGAAGCTAAATTTGCATCACATCTGTAGCAACTCCATAGGACTAATCACATGCATTCATTATTTTCTTGTCCATTTTTGCTTTTGCCTTGACGTCTTCAAATGTTTTTGTGTTTTCATACAATTTTATGTTGTGTTTAATTTTTTTAAATATCATTAGTGCAGTAGAATTTACATACTATAAAATAATTTCATTGTATATGTACAACTGAATATTTTCTAGCTAATTTACAGTTGTGCAGCCATCACCGCAATCCAATTTTAGAATATTTCCATCACCCCAAAAGTTTCTGTGTGCCCATTTGCTATTTCCACCCACAGCCCCAGACCACCAATGATCTACTGTCTCTGTATATCATAGAAGTAGAATCAAAGAGTATGTGGTCTTTTCTGTCTGGCTTCTTCTGCTTACAACGTTTGTGAGATTCAAACACGTTCTAGCACGTACCAGTAGTTCATTCCTTTTTGTTGTTGAATAGTATTCCATTGTGTAGATATTCTGCATTGTGTTTATCCATTTACCAGTTGATGGATCTTTGAATTATTTTAATTTGGAGCTATTATGTTTAATGCTGCTATGAACATTCAAATTTGAATCAGTCCAGACCTGTTTTCATTTATGTTAAGTATATACTTAGGAGTGGAAGTATTAGGTCATGTGGTAAGTTTATGTGTAGCTTTTAAGGAACTGGAAAACTATTTCTCAAAGTGGCAACAGCATTTTACACTCATACCAGCAAAGCATAAGAGTTCCAGTTTTTCCACATCCACAGGAATGCTGACATATCAGTCTTTTTTATTATAGCCATTCTAGTAGGTTTGTGATATTTAAATTTGTATTTCCCTAATGACTACTTGATATTAAATGTCCTTTGATGTGTTTATTAGTCATACATATATCTTCTTTGATGAAATGTCTGTATTTTTTTAATCTGGTATTTGTCTTATTATTGAGTTGAAAGGGTTCTTTATATATTCTAGATACAAGTCCCTTATGATATTTGTGATGTACGAATATTTTATCCCAGGCTGTGGCTTGTTGTTGTCGTTGTTGTTTTCTCTATGCTATCTTTTGAAGAGCAGAAGTTTTTATGAGTTCAAAATTTGAGGAACTTTAATTTATGATTTTTTATGAGTTATATTTTTGGCATCATATCTAAGAAATCTTTGCCAAATGTAAGATCACAAACATTATCTACTATGTTTTGTTGTGGAAGTTTTACAGTTTTTCCTCTTACATTTAGGTATGACTCACTTTGAGTTCATTTTTGTATATGGTGTGTGGTAAGGATCTAAGGTCCTTTTCTGGCATATGGATATCCAGTTTTCCCCACAGCACTTGTTGAAAACACTGTCCCTTTCCCCGCTGAATTGCCTTGTACCTTTCTTAGAAATCAACTGAGCATGAAGTAAGCGTTTATTAATGGACTTTATGTTCTCGTCCATTGATCTATATGTCTGTTTTTTACACTAGTACCACGCTGGTTTGAATACTGTAGCTTTATCATAAATTTTGAAATTACAGTGTTGTTCTTTATTTGGATCATCTGTAAATTCTCTCAGCAATTTTTTTTCTGGTTTTCTTACATTTCTTTTGTTAAATTTATTCTTTTTGAGGATATTTTGAGTGGAATTCTTAATGTCATCTTCAAATTGTTTATTTTTAGTATAAAATATTAACTTTGATTTTTGCTTATTGATTTTGTATTTTTCAACCTAGATAAAACTTGTTTATTAGTTCTAGATTTTTTTTTTTTGGTAGAATCTTTTGGGTTTTCTAATACAGGAGCTTATCATCTATGAATAAAGACACTTTACATCTTCCTTTCCAATATTCATGGCATTAATTTCTTTTCTTGCTTTACTACACTGGCTGAAACCTCTTATACTATGTTGAATAGGAATGGTAAGAAAAACTGGATTTTTTTTTTTAAGGATTGTTGTTGGTGTTATTTTTTTGTTTTTTCATTTGTTTCTGTCTTGTTTTATTTGTAGAAACTTGCCTGAATTTAATCTGTAGAATCTATCTGTCCTTCAGTACGTACATGCTGATAATCTGGTTTCTTATTTTTGTTTTATGTTAGGCTTGCTTCCTAGAGATCACCCCTCTGCTGCATAGTTTAATGGTCAGAGTTTTTGCTCAATCATCCCACACCAGTAAGGCTCTATGGATGGATCTGTGTGTGAGTTGCAGAGTATATTCAAAGCTCATGCAGTTTTCAAGTCTTCCCTAGGCTTTTATTTTCTACTAGGCTTTCCTGGGACTTCTGTGCTGGCACTCAGCCTTCCAGACAGTAGGGATATGCCGGGGGTTCATCTGAGTCTCTCAGTGGCGCTCTCACTTCCGTGATCTTCCTATCAAACTAGTCCACCAGTCTGTTGCCCACCCCAAGTGAGATCACAGCTGAAGTGTGGTGGGGCCATGGGCTTTGGTGGTGAATTTCCCACCGAGTTTGCTTTATTTGCAGATAATACCATTGCACAGGGGCTTTTCTCGTACTCCAAATCAAAGTCAGGCCCTCTAGCAGTGAAGCTGCCGGTTTTCACAGCCAGTCTCACCCTGGCAACACAGCTGTGCCTTCCTTCCGAGCTGCCCACCACAGACTGTCACTGTTCCTACCTGTAGTTCAGCAGTTTCGCACGAATAAACACGTTTCATTTTGTTGTTTGCCTTTGATTGATCTCTAGAGTGCTGAAACAGTTGTACCTGACAACTCTTTTGGCTTTTATAGTTGTATCGTAGTCGGGACAGTTTGCCAACTCTTCACCTACCATCCCTGGAAGTCCTGCCTGGGTTCTTCTTTGTAAGCCCCCAACTCTTTTTGCAACAAGATCAAACAGTCAATACATAAATATAGAATAAAGTAAAATAGAAAAGTAAAGCACAGATAAAGGAAGTATAAAAATAAGAACATAAATATCGTTGTAGCAACAATAATTTTTAACTCCTATGACAAGTTTTCCCAGTATGCCTAGGAATGGAAGTTGTCCTGGGCTTTCAGTAGAGTTATTCCCTGTCAGAAAGTATAATAATCTTGTCATTGAGGTGCAAAATAAATGACAAAAAAAAAAAAGAAGAAGAAGAAGAAGAGATGTGTATTAGACCAAAAATAAATAAATAGATAGATAAGATAGATAGATAGATAGATAAATAAATAAATAAATAAATAAATAAATAAATAAATAAGAAAGATAGAGCAAGTTGAATCAAAATACTACCCTGGGATCCTTTCTGTTTCATTTTATTTTGTTTTCTCCCAAAGGTCAGATCCCAACACTTGTACAACTTTAGACTGTAGGAATGGTTTAGAAAATGTGCAGTGATAAAACTGCCAGATTGAAGGTTTCTTAAGTGCTACTGTCCAAAATCACTAGGCATGCTTGAAACTAGTAATTCTTGTCAGAATATACACTCTCAGTGTGTGACTTTTATCTGCAGGTGGCAGAGCATATGTTTTAGCACCAAAAAGTGTAAGGTGGCAGAGAGAGGATATTTAATGTGTTGTAACCTATTTTTATTTTTAATTTTTTTTTTCTTATAGCTGCTTAGTTCCGGTCAAAAGCAGGCTAACTAAAATAGTCTCAGGTCTTAAGGGCTATGTTTACATTAGGGAAGAAAAATGGTTCCAAATATAATTGTGTCATTTGTTTTTATTTAACACATGAATCAAGGTTATTGGACCAGCATCTCCCATGAAAGAAAAATACAGTGGCATTTTGGGTAAGTGAAGTCCAGAGAGTTGAGCTCTTCTCTTCAGATGAATTTTCTGGTTAAATTATAATTAACCCCTTAAAAACAATCACCTTTGTTTTTATCCTTATTATAACAATTCATTTCCCTGCTGTAGGAAAAAACTACCTAGGCATAGGTAGCCATTACGTGTAGCAAGCAAATACTGCTTAGTATTTCCTGACTAATGTAGTTCTTATTACGTGATTCAAAGTTATCATTCTATGCATTAATCATAGTCAAGGCCTTAGCTAAAGAACAGGAGTTACAAATTCAAACACCAGGTGATCGGTGACATGCAGGAATGCAAGCCCTGTGTTGTCAGATTTTCCAGTTTTCTCAGAGAAGCCAGAGATCTGTATATTTACTTGAAATCTCTTTAGTTTTAAGCATTGAAACTAACTTAAGCTTTAAAACAATTATACATTTCTACTCCTGAAATCATTGTTGCACTATATGCTAACTAACTTGGTTATAAAATAAAAAAAATTTTTTTTAAGCTATTTTACAGGCTAAAAAAATAGCTACCAGCCAAATCAGGCCCACGGGCAGCCAGTTGGTGAGCTCGCATTAGGAAGAATAGTCAGCGCCTGTTCTGACAACAACCTCTGCCTGGCTTCTTAGCATATATCCCTTGCTCACAAAATAATGCATAATAGGATCCCCAAATGGTTGTCTTCATTATTTTACTGTAGAATTCTGAGGTAATGTGTTTTAGTGGAAAATGCCCTGAACTAGTCATCCAAAACTCTTGATTCTGTGGTTAATAATATTCCTTAAGCCTTTCCTCTGCCAACCAGGCCCTGGTCTAAGCACTTTAGATGTATTAACTCATTTGATTCCATTAAAGTGTTACAATGTTAGGTCAATCATTTAACTTCTATAGATCTCTTTACTTCAAAAATTATAATATCTGAGATTAGACAATCTGTAAGAACTCCTTTCGGCATGAAAATGCTTTCATTTGGAGAATATGAGGTCAATCCAATGAAACAAAGATAAATTGTCAACCAGACTATAATGTTAATTTGTATGAGTTTATAGCACATTATCACATATATAACACAATAAAAGTAAATGTAGATAATCTTCAATTCACTTACATTCCTTCAACAAGTATCATGCTATGAAGATTGCAGGTAAGTTGAGGAAGAATTTTAGCATCCACTGACCACGGGGTTAAAAAAGCCTGAACCCTATCCTAAAGGAGCTTATGATCTCATTGAGGCAGTGTGTCATGCAACTGAAACTTATATTAGAGCCTAAAGTAAGTACCCAGATAAGGATTACACACAGCAAGGCCTACGTATTCCAAGGCTAACAGAATGGATGTATGAATATGTGTGGTGGGTCTTTGGAAGATGAAGCTTGAAAAAAGGGGAAGATTGGAATTGGAAGATGCAGAGAATCATTTAAGAGAGAAAAATCTCTCAAAGTCAGAAATTAGAATGTTACCATATCAAAGAAGTGGAAGGCTTATTTCCCTGATAATGCTTATAGAATAGTGAGAAATTTTACATAAAAGCCCAAGTAATTCTTATAATGCATTTTCTAACTTTTAACTGTTAGGAAGGTTGAGGACTATAGTGAATAATATATCCCAATACAACTCTTATAACTTTGACAGAAAACACGAATACTTAAGGGGCAGTTGTTAAATAAATTATTTTGTTTGCAACTAACTCTCAAACGGTTCAGGAAAATAATATATATAAAAGTAATGAAGCACATGTGGCAAAATATTAACAATTATTGAATCTAGAGGAAGAATGTAGACATTGTGCTATTGCACCTCATGCATTTAATTTTTTTTAACAAAGTTGGGGAGGGAATAGAAGAGTGGAAGAAAGGCTAAAGAAAAAGTTCTCCAAATAACTTAAAGATTAAAGAATCAATATAGCAAATACTTAGAATTGAACCATAATGAAAATACAGAAACTTTTTGGTATAGTAGATTACTAAATGAAGAAATTTATACTCCTAAATGCTTATATGAAAAAAGAATAAATGCTGGGACACCTGGGCGGCTCAGTTGGTTAGGCGACCGACTTTGGCTCAGGTCATGATCTCACAGTTTGTGAGTTCAAGCCCTGCGTCGGGCTCTGTGCTGACAGCTCAGAGCCTGGAGACTACTTCAGATTCTGTGTCTTCCCCTCTCTCTGCCCCTCTCCTGCTCACGCTCTTTGTGTCTCTCTGTCTCTCAATAATAAATAAACTCTAAAAAAAAAAAAAAAAATTAAAAAGAATAAGTGCTAAAAGTTAACGAATTTTTAAATTAAAAACATGAAATAAAATATAAAATCTATTTAAAAATTGAATTTAACATAGCAATTGCAGTATAGATAGATATGTAATTAGATACTTTATGAATATTTGATACAGTTACTTCATCTCAAACTTCTCAAATCTTAGCAAGTAGATCTTGCATTGTACCTGTGGCAGAAGAAAAAAAGAAAAACTGCTTCTGCCCATCAAGAAAGGTAAATAAAAAACAATAAGTGGTTTATTTTTTGACTCTTAAATCTCTACATTTTGGTAAGATTTTGTTCACTTATCTAAACAAATCTGAAACAAAGCAGACTTGCCTAGCTTCCATTCAAGTTTTGGGCAAAGTCAGTTTATTCCCCCATTTGTTCTTATCTTGTTTTGCCAGAATTATAAAAATATACCTATGATAATATATTTAACTATCCAGATGATTACTTTTCCACTTCAGTGAGGCACAGCCTAATCAAACAGACCTAGAAATTTTATGAGTTTAAAAAAAGTACCTATGGTAATTTCTAACTTTTAGTTTCAGTGGGAATTTCACTAATATCTTCACCAGAATTGTAAAAAAATGAAAAACCATTCTATCCACATTGTTAAGTTGAGGTAAAATTCACATAACATAAAATCCACCATTGTAACCATTTTAAAGTCTACAGTTCAGTGACTTACAGTACATTCACAATTTTGTGCAACTATCACCACTGTCTAATTGTAGAAAATATTCATCACTCCAAAAGGAAACACCATACCCACTAACAATCACTGTCAATTTTGCCTTTCCTCCACCACCCAGCCCCTCGCAAGCACTATTCTGCTTTTGTGTCTACAGAGTTGCCTATTCTGGACATTTCTTTTTTTTTTTTTTTTTTTTTTTTAATGTTTATTTATTTTTGAGAGAGAAAGACAGAGCATGAGCAGGGAAGGGGCAGAGAGAGAGGGAGACACAGAATCCAAAGCAGGCTCCAGGATCCAAGCTGTCAGTACAGATCCATACGGTGGGGCTCGAACTCACGAACTGTGAGATCATGACCTGAGCGGAAGTCGTGGGCTTAACCGACTGAGCCACCCAGGCGCTCCTGGACATTTCATATAAGTAGAACCATACAGTAAGTAGCTTCTCATGTCTGGCTTTGTGCATTTAGCATGATGTTTTCAAGGTTCACCCATGTTGTAGCATGTATCACTTCTTCATTCCTTCTTATTGCCCATTAATATTCTGTTGTATAAGTATACCACATTTTGTCTATCCGTTCGTTGATTAATGGACATTTGATTTGTTTCTACTTTTTAGTCATTATGAATAATGCTGAAATGAATAATCATGTACAAGTTTTTGTTTGAACACCTGTTTTCAATCCTCTTGACTGTATACCTAGGAGAACTGCTGGGTCATGTAGTAATTGTATGTTTTTAACTTTTTGAAGAATTGCCAAACTGTTTTTCTGGCCATATTTTTTTAACGTAGACTTTTAAGGCCAGTCTGTGAGGAAGAGAACCTTATAAAGTGAGTACTTCCAAAATCCCCCCCCCCCAAAATTGAGCAATAATGTCAATTACAGAGTAATTTGGGTTGAGGTCTCTCTTTTGACATTAGTAAGCATTCCTCTACCAGCTTACTTGAGTATTCGCTGGAGGGCTTTTATTCTGTGCTCTCTGACCAACAGTTGTGTAATTGAAAAATGTGTGGATGGCAGTAGGGGTGTAACTAGAGTTGTAGCTTTTGAAATATTTTTTTCCCTAAAGTTTGTCTTCAGTTAAAGAGGACAGATGCTTTACCTTTCAGTTTAGAAGCATAACTTATATCTGGAAGTTTCAGACCTTAATCAGATATACTTTAAAATAGTTTTAAATTAAAAAAAAAAGTTTTAAATTACAGTAGTGTCTTCTTAGTGCTCAGTAACTGTTTTAAATTTCCTAGTGTGTCCCAGAAAAAAAAAAATCAACACATCTCCATTAGAATCCATGCCAGAATATTTCTCAGCAACTGCTAGCCTTCTATATTTCAAATGGTTGCATTACTGAAATTTCTGAGAAGTTTGAGAATTTCTTGAGAAACTAAAATATTGGACCTTTTAAAAAACTAAACGGTCCACATATATGTTTTGAGGTTTTGGCCTAGGGTTAGCTTCCCCATGGAGCTGGAATATTTTATACTTGGTATTAAGCCAAATCTCTGGCTTGCACGCATTCAGCTTATGTTGCATTCATCCAAGTCCTGGCATTTGAATGGTCTTTTTCCTTCATCTGAATATTTTCTAACTTGAAGAAAAACAACACTTTCTTTTTAAGACTTGACTGCCTCCTCTCCTTGCCCTCTTCACCCACAAGCAAATGTCTTCATACTATGTACCTGCAATGCTGTGAGGAGAGAGAGCATCTTGGTATTTTCCGACTCAGAAGGATTACCCTGAAATACCTCTGACTTGGGGATCCATGGAAGAGCTGCAGGGAATTCCATAACCCTTTGAAGTTCTGTGCTGAATCGGAGTTATGGAGAGGAGAATCCTAGCTTTTGTCATATTTCCAAAGTGGTATGTGAGCCCCAAAATGTGAAGATCCAGTAGCCCTAGCAGTGCCTGAAAGCAAAGGGACACACTTCCTGGGGCACCATGACACATTGGATGGTGTGTGACTGAATCAGGAGTATTTTTCTGTCGGGCTTTCGGCTGCAGAGTCAACATAATAGCAGTGCTAAGTGGCAGAGAATCGGTAATGCTCGGTTTGTTAGGTCGCACTGCAAGTCACACTGCTTACTTGGGCAGAAATAATCCCTTTTGCATACTGGCTTTTCCCATCATCTCATACTTACAGAACTTGTCGTTTTTTAGCAATAAAAACAGACCTTTGAGAAAACTCATCCTTCTCTTTAATACTTTGTTAATCTTCAACTATATGCATGTCCCTTAGCAGGGGTCCTGCACCTTCCTTAAAGCTATTTTGTGGGCGTCAGTATAATCAGATGCTCCTAAAAGTGGAGGAATAGCTCAGTTTATTGCTTCTGGGCCTTGGATAGCCCTAGGAGATCTCATCCAGAGCTCACCAGCATTATAACCTTAAAGCTACTGATAGACCTCAGGGGTTTCAACAGATAATCCACTGCAGTGCTGATAGAGAGCTGTTTTCAAGGATGTATCAAGGGCAAATGCTTATGCTGCAGAAGGTGATTTCTAGGAATGGATGGAGGCAGGTGGGAATAGTAGGGCACTGACTACTTACCGAGATGGCATAGCCAGAGGTAAGGGCAAGTGGAAGAGTGTAATGCTATTACCCTGCTCAGAATGTGACATCAGCTTCTACCCTGAGGCTTCTAGTACTTGTACAGAGTATCTTCTCCAGCCAGCAAAGTATTTCTTTTGACTATTTGATCCCCTTGGTCAGTTCTTTGAAATGGTTTTACCTTCCATCTACCCCTTATTGGTATCCAAAAACCAATTTGTGGTCCCACATAAATATCACTTTTTCAGATTTAGTTTCTGCACTGTGGTCCTTATACACAAATTCCAGTCCTGTGAGCCAATGTACAGAAGTGAGAGTCTTAAAGAAAAAAAAAAGTAGTAAGGTATAGGAAGGACTGCTAGCTGGTTTTTGTTTAACTGATGTGTGAAGGGAAGAAGAAAACTAACTTTGTTTGCATACCTGCTGTGTGCCACTCACTTTCTGTGTGTCGTCTCGTTTACCCCTCGTGGTACATCTTTGTAGTGAGTGTTAGGTATTTCTTACAGATGAAGAAACCAAAGTTCACACAGTTTATAAGTTGAGAAAGTTGGAATTCTAGCCCAGATCTGATAGTTGTGACCCGCACTGTTTCCCCTACACCCACCAGAGAACAGCAGCTGCAGAGGAGGTTCCTGAAGACTTGTGGTGGCAGCAGCCTCAAGGAAGAGGGCCAGTGGACTTGTTCCTTAGTAGCATTGTGTATTTACAAATCTATTGTGTATATTTCGGATAATTTGGAGGGTGGAAGCTAATCAAATTTGTAAGGATGCTAAAGTCCCTGCACATTTGCAAGCTTGTCCTTGGTGCTTCCCCTGAAGAACTCTATGGGAGTGATTAGAATGAAAATGAAACAAGCAGCTAATAAATGGGTAATTTTTAATTTCTAGTTTTTGCTTAAATTATTAATATTTTTTCTTTATTCCAGTGAAATGTTGCAAATAAAAATGCAGGGGATTTATTCCAATTTTAACATAGTGGAAGGTAGAGTAAACAAATGGTGAAAAAAATTCAGGGGAAGGATTAATAATTAAATAATGAAAAGGTTAAAATAAACTTGAAAATATCCTTGAACTTTGGCAAAAACATGTACAATAGATATGGATCCAGATACCGTTTGATGCTTACATCTGGGAATCCCAAGAAATAAAAGAAGCATATTAAGAAGGAAACCTTAGAGTGCCACTGGATTGAAAGTTGATAGAATGAAGTCTTCCCCCTACTCCACTCCTACCCAACCCAACCTCATTCCACTAGCAGTTCTGACTCGTTCCTTCCCTCATTCAGAAAATATTTACTGAGTCCTCCTATATGCCCTACTATTCTAGATGCTAGAGATTTGGCAGTGATAAGGGTAAACAATATTCCTATTGCATCAAGCTTAACTTTTAGAAGAGAAAATAGATAATAGGTAGCAGATTATATGTGTGTGTGTGTGTATGTATATATGTGTGTATTTATATACATATACTCTGCTATATTCTATAGAATGTTATACATAATGTGTGTGTGTGTGTGTGTGTGTGTGTGTGTGTGTGTGTGTGTGTGTGTTGTAATGCATTTAAAATGTTTCAGGTTGGGGCGCCTGGGTGGCGCAGTCGGTTAAGCGTCCGACTTCAGCCAGGTCACGATCTCGCGGTCCGTGAGTTCGAGCCCCGCGTCGGGCTCTGGGCTGATGGCTCAGAGCCTGGAGCCTGGTTCCGATTCTGTGTCTCCCTCTCTCTCTGCCCCTCCCCTGTTCATGCTCTGTCTCTCTCTGTCCCAAAAATTAAAAAAAAAATAAAAATAAAAATAAAAAAAAATAAAATGTTTCAGGTAGTGGTGTCAGGATAAAAATAAAGTAGGTTAAAGGGTGAGAGAGTGCAGATGGGGGTGCACAGGTATGCTTTAAATGGGGTGGTCAGGAATGGCCTTATCACTGAACTTTTTGGGGCCTCAGTATCTTTGTATATAAAATAAGAGCATTGCTATGTTATCACTAAATGGCTGCAAAATCCTGTGCTTTCTGCAAAGGATGCATCTTTGGGTCAAATAATCTTTTATATGTATAAATTATGGTCTTTGTTGTCCATTGATCTAAAAAATAATAAGAATGTTCATTGATTCGCAAGGTTAATTCCATTTTACATTTGGGGAATTTAAACTGAGAGTTAAATGCCTTCCCAAAGGTTGCATAATGGTAAAAGAAGGATTAGAGATCTCAATTCCTGCCATTCTCAGTCTGAAATTCCACCACAGTATACGACATAATAAGAAGTGGAATTGAAATGTCAGGGAAGTTCAAAGTACATAAAGATGTGTAAGCTATGATAGACTAAAATATTTACAAATAAGGAATTGGATAAGTATATCCCACCACATTCATTTATGGCAGGCAAGTAAGCCATGTGGTAAGCTTTGAACCAGTAAAATAGCAAATCCCCCCCCAAGAAAATCTATAATTTTAATCAAAAGTTTGTTTCAGTCATTGAAATTCTGTTATTGCTGCTTACAAACATTAGAGTCAATCAAAACATCAGTAGCTTTGCAAGATCAATATTTTTAATATGTTTGCATTGCAGTACTGCAGATTTTTGGCTAATAGATCGCACCCATATTGATTTCCATGGGAAATGTTAGTCTGATACTGAAATAATTAAAAAAAACACACACACAGGGATTATTGGTTTGGAATTTTGAAGGAGATAGAAGTATAAAAATTGGTTATTGACTAAATTGCTTGGGGTGAGTGAACCTTGGGCACTTGCAATAAACTTGTAGCACTCCGTCATTACTGAATACTACCTTAGTCCCTTAAACTGAAAATCAATCAATAACTTATTATAACAATGCAAATTGTGGTGAAATAACAGACTAGGCATGTAAGAATCACATTTTATCAAAACAGATAATGCATAAACATATGTATGGGTATATTGAAAACGTCTACTGAAACTTAGTGACTGTTTATGACTTTCAGATTCCTGCAGATGATAGTTTGGGTAGCATTTTTAAAGAGATAAACTGCCACAAAATAACAGTAAAAAGAAGTATACAATTATTCTATGAGCAATAATGAAAGTGCAAACACTACAACATGTCAACTGACAGATTCTGTTATTTTGATTCAGAGCAGCATTACAATTGTTACTCTGTTCTCACAGCATTGGAATAATGTATGCAAGCATTAGATTAGATATAAACACATTCTGCACAATAAGAATGTAATGCACATTACATTTCCCTTGTTTTTTAGCCTTTAGTTAGGAAAGTCATATTTTCATCTAGAAAGTTTACTCTATTTTTTTTCATTTGGTTACCATTATAAATTTATGAATTCTTAATCTCTCAGAGGCAATCTAGTGTTTTAAAAAGAACATTTCTTTAATGTTTCAATATAGGTTCAGACAGGTATAATAGTACTTAAAAGTAGCATTTACATATTTTATTGCATATTTTTATTTAATATTTTTAATTGTGTTATTTCTATCTTATAGAAACATTTATTTGCCTTGAGAAGATTATAGGATTAAAAGATAAAACTGAAAATTAGTTATCACAACTGTTGATCTTCACTGTAAGCCTAGTCAATATTTTTCTTTGAGAATAAGTTTAGCTCTCTTTATAAATAGAAGATTGATCATGATTCCTTTCACTGCATGACATGGTAACAATTATATAATGTGATGGTCAGTCCATTTCACTTTAGCGTTAATCTTTGATGACTATTTTTGCCAAATTTCTTTCATCCTATTTTGACTTCTGTTTATCTTTTATCATTGTAAGTAGCATTACACCCAAAGTCTGTGATAAAATCTATTTTCTTCCTATTCTGTTTGAAATTTCTACCTGACTGTGACTTTTCTTAATCTGTGTCTCTCTCATCAGTTAGCTATTATTAGGATATTGTGTTATGATGGATCCAGCCTTCAGAATGATTTAAGAGACATAAAGCTTCACTATTATCTAATGTCGTATATATCATACCTGAAAATAATCAAGTTATCAAAAGATATTTACATATAAGCTGTATACATATTCATAACAGTTTTCCCTAAATCATTGAATGGCTTTCTGCTATGCCATAACTGGAAAATTATCATATCCATGGTCTTTAAAATAATTCAATTCCATTTCCCTAGCCTGCCATTTCCTTATTTTCATATACAGTTGCTCTTTCTATTGTTTATGCCTTTCTAAGAATTCCAGTCGGAATTTGTATCACTTATCATTATCAGAGAATGTTATTTCTTCAACAGGTAGAATTTGTGCAATCCCCAGTTAGACTCTCCAGTTGTCTAACTAGTCAGGGAGCTGGGCATGATGAAAGTGGGAAATCAGCTGTTAGAAATCAAGCAGAGCAAATAGTATTTCTGCAAGGTTCCACAGCCCACTCTCACATCCACATGGATGTCTGCCCAGAGCCCTTCTGGATTTTTCATTTAGGTCACTAGTGCAACCTCTACGCAGGATGGTTACTATCTGACAGCTCTCTACTAACCTGGAATAAGTCATGTAATTTGTGATTTGGTCCAGAATGTCTGATTTCTCCTGTGAAGGTAGTATCTAAGAGCAGGGCTGTGTCTGTAGAGGACAGATATTTAACGTGTATTTGTGGACCCTCATCATTTGACAAAATCTGTTGCACCCAGTAGACAATACTCAGAGTAAAAGAGGTTATCCTCCCTTTCTTTATTTAGAATGTCAAAAGACAGGAGGAAAAAGATTCCCAAGAGCTGCTCCTAACGCAGACTTTTTATACTAATGGGCTAGTGAATACCAGTGTCAGAAGTTCATACCACAGTATGAACAAGATGTTTTAGTTTTAATCTTTAGACAAAGCAGAATTTCTTCATTCTAGATCATGCTGATAAAAACTCATTCTATAATCAAACTATAGACAATCCATACCACGCCATACCTATAGCTGGAAAATACCCAAAGGTCTTTATTCATGAACTATTTTACAGGCATGGTGCTCAGAGAGTGTGCAAGATAGAGTAGTTAAGAGCACAGACTCTGGAGCCACCCTGCCAGAGTTCAAGTCCTTTCTCTGCCACTTTCTATCTCTGTGACCTTGGACAAGTTGCCTAACCTCTCTGGATTTTCATTCCTTCACTTATAAAATGATAATGATAGGGCATCCTCATACAGTGTTGTGAGGATTAAATACATGTGAAGCATTTATTACTTGATTCTATATACAATGTGTGCTGATGTCTGCTGTTGGGACAGAAATGAAAGACTTTAATCTCTGATAGCTTTCTCTCCAAAGTCCCATTCCTGTAGTCTGAGAGAGGCACTCCTATCTTCTGTCCCCATGGCTCCCTGTACCACCCCTACCATATGTATATTACCTGTATAGTATCTATTAACTTGTCTCTCCAACCGCCATTAAAGTGTAAGCTTCATGAAGGGCACCTGGGTGGCTTAGTCGGTTAAGCGTCCGACTTTTACTCAGGTCATGATCTCACAGCTCGTGGGTTTGAGCACCGCATCCGGCTCTGTGCTGACAGCTCAGAGCCCGGAGCCTGCTTCCGATTCTGTGTCGCCTCTCTCTGCCCCTCTTCCATTTGCACTGTGTCTCTCTCTTTCTCTCAAAAATAAATAAAACATTAAAAAAAAATTAAAGTGTACACTTCATGAGGACAAAAACCATGTCTGTCTTTTCATCGTTATTGCTTCGATGCCCAGCATACAGTTTGTAGTCTGTAAATAATTATGAGATTAATGTTTAATAGAATATAATAAAAGAAGTATGACAAATATTATTCATCCACAGAGTTTTGCTTTAACAATGTTATCATCCTGGTTTCAGCAGAGACTGATAGGGAATGAATGATTGATTTCAACTTCTTTGTATTGGCCTCTGCCTAGAATGTTCCACCCTTATATATCCACAGAGCTCACCCCATCATCTCCTTCAGGTCTTTATGATGTTACTTCAATTCCTTTCCTGACTATATCATTTAAAATCACATCTCTTTCGCTTCTCTGTTCTGTGTTTCTGTACCATTTATGACAGTCCAACCCTCTATGTATTGAATGATTTGTTATGTTGATAATACGTTATTGGCCTCCCCTTCACCTCCCCCCGACCGCCCCCCACGGGAATGTAAGCTTTGTTGGGTCTGTTCAGATATATCTCAAAGCATCTGTAATGGTGCCTGGCACAAAGTAGGCAGGCACTTTTAAAATACCTGTTTAATTTATTAATAACTTCAGTGCATTGGTGCTACCAACTTAGAAATAAGTGAAAGCAAATTTATTATTGAAGGATAATGAACAAATAATTAATGGGGCACCTGGGTGGCTCAGTCGGTTAAACATCCAACTTCGGCTTAGGTCATGCTCTCACGGTCCAGGAGTTCAAGCCCCATGTTGGGATCTGTGCAGACAGTGCAGAATCTGCTTAGAATTCTCTTTCTCCCTCTCTCTCTGCCCCTCCCCCACTGGAGCGCACATGCGCTCGCTCACTCTCTCTGTCTCTCTCACACACACACACAAAATGAATAAACTTAAGAAAAAAAACCCAAAGAATTTGAAATAAGAAACCTTGAGTTCCATTTTGAGCTCAATCATATGTGCTTTTGAGTGTGCTAAATGTTCATACTTCATCTCCTTGAGCCCTTTAACCCATCTTCCAAATTCTGAAAATCATCCTTACCCAACTATTCCTCCAAGGGCCATTCTGAGGAATGTATTTCAGGTTATTTCATAAAATAATATTCATCTGAGATTATGTCTTTATTTTTTTTTTATTTTTTTTTATGAAATTTATTGACAAATTGGTTTCCATACAACACCCAGTGCTCATCCCAAAAGGTGCCCTCCTCAATACCCATCACCCACCCTCCCCTCCCTCCCACCCCCCATCAACCCTCAGTTTGTTCTCAGTTTTTAACAGTCTCTTATGCTTTGGCTGTCTCCCACTCTAACCTCTTTTTTTTTTTTTTTCCTTCCCCTCCCCCATGGGTTCCTGTTGAGTTTCTCAGGATCCACATAAGAGTGAAACCATATGGTATCTGTCTTTCTCTGTATGGCTTATTTCACTTAGCATCACACTCTCCAGTTCCATCCACGTTGCTACAAAGGGCCATATTTCATTTTTTCTCATTGCCACATAGTACTCCATTGTGTATATATACCACAATTTCTTTATCCATTCATCAGTTGTTGGACATTTAGGCTCTTTCCATAATTTGGCTATTGTTGAGAGTGCTGCTATGAACATTGGGGTACAAGTGCCCCTATGCATCAGTACTCCTGTATCCCTTGGATAAATTCCTAGCAGTGCTATTGCTGGGTCATAGGGTAGGTCTATTTTTAATTTTCTGAGGAACCTCCACACTGCTTTCCAGAGCGGCTGCACCAATTTGCATTCCCACCAACAGTGCAAGAGGGTTCCCGTTTCTCCACATCCTCTCCAGCATCTATAGTCTCCTGATTTGTTCATTTTGGCCACTCTGACTGGCGTGAGGTGATACCTGAGTGTGGTTTTGATTTGTATTTCCCTGATAAGGAGCGACGCTGAACATCTTTTCATGTGCCTGTTGGCCATCTGGATGTCTTCTTTAGAGAAGTGTCTATTCATGTTTTCTGCCCATTTCTTCACTGGGTTATTTGTTTTTCGGGTGTGGAGTTTGGTGAGCTCTTTATAGATTTTAGATACTAGCCCTTTGTCCGATATGTCATTTGCAAATATCTTTTCCCATTCCGTTGGTTGCCTTTTAGTTTTGTTGGTTGTTTCCTTTGCTGTGCAGAAGCTTTTTATCTTCATAAGGTCCCAGTAATTCACTTTTGCTTTTAATTCCCTTGCCTTTGGGGATGTGTCGAGTAAGAGATTGCTACGGCTGAGGTCAGAGAGATCTTTTCCTGCTTTCTCCTCTAAGGTTTTGATGGTTTCCTGTCTCACATTTAGGTCCTTTATCCATTTTGAGTTTATTTTTGTAAATGGTGTGAGAAAGTGGTCTAGTTTCAACCTTCTGCATGTTGCTGTCCAGTTCTCCCAGCACCATTTGTTAAAGAGGCTGTCTTTTTTCCATTGGATGTTCTTTCCTGCTTTGTCAAAGATGAGTTGGCCATACGTTTGTGGGTCTAGTTCTGGGGTTTCTATTCTATTCCATTGGTCTGTGTGTCTGTTTTTGTGCCATGAGATTATGTCTTTAAAGTAATATGGGATTATAGTGTCAGAGGCATTCTTTTTTTTTTTTTTTTTTTTTTTTTAGTTCATTTACTTATTTTGAGAGAGACTGAGAGAGAAAGGGTGTGCACATGCCAGCAGGGAAAGGGGCAGAAAGAGTCTGTTAGTGCAGAGCCTGACATGAGGCTCAAACCCATGACCAGAGCCAACGTCCAGAGTCAGAGGCTGTCAGCTGGGCCACCCAGCTGACCCCGAGAGGCATTGTTTTAAGTGATTAAGCCCTAAAGGCAACTGCTTCTTTAAATATGTGAATATGAACATTCCATAGAACATGAATGAGAATCTCTGCAAGATTTTAATTAAGAGTAATTAAAATATCTATATTAAAATACGTTTCATTCTACCAGCTTAGTAGGGGTTTTATTTTCATAAAAAGTTTATTTTTTACATGTTACAGCATAAAATGGTACATTGCACCAGTATCAGCAGGGAAAAGGTAGTGTGCTGAAGGAATATGAAATAATGTGAATTATAAATTAAGTCCTTGCATTATTTTTGTTAAATTTTTTTTCATTAAGATTAAACTTTCACTTGGATGTTTAATTGAATTCATTATGAAGACATCACAAGAACACAAATTGAACAAGAAAATTATGTAGGAAGTAGAAAGGACTTGTGTATGAAACATATATTAAAAGATATAAAGGCTCTGGGACACCTGGGTGGCTCATTTGGTGAAGTGTCCAACTTCAACTCAGGTCATGATCTTGCAGTTTGTGAATTTGAGCCTGCATCAAGCTCTACACTGACAGCATGGAGCCTACTTGGGATTTTCTCTCTCCTGCTCTCTCTGCCCCTCTCCCCCCTCAAAATAAATAAATAAACCTTAAAAAATGTATAAAGAAAAAGCTAGAGAGGGAGGGAGGCAAACCATAAGAGACTCTTAAAAACTGAGAATAAACTGAGGGTTGATGGGGGTGGGAGGGAGGGGAGGGTGGGTGATGGGCATTGAGGAGGGCACCTGTTGGGATGAGTACTGGGTGTTGTATGGAATCCAATTTGACAATAAATTTCATATTTAAAAGTATATATATATATATATTTATATTTATATATATAAAGGCTCTCTGTGTCATGCATGAGGTAAGATTTTCATTCAGCTTGCTGTTTCTAGGATTATTTACCTACTTAAATAATCTTATTGATACTATAAGTGATTTAGGTAAGCTTACATTAATAAGAAGGAAAGTTTTGGGGTGCCTGGGTGGCTCAGTCGGTTAGGCATCCAGCTTCAGCTCAGGTCATGATCTCACAGTTTGTGAGTTCGAGCCCCACATCGGGCTCTGTGCTGACAGCTCAGAGCCTGGAGCCTGCTTCAGATTCTGTGTCTCCCTCTCTCTCTGCCCCTCCCCTGCTCACACTGTGTGTGTCTCTCTCTCAAAAATAAATAAACATTAATAAGAAGGAAAGTTTTGAAATATTTTAAAACAACAAGTGATTGGTTCCTTGCATGGGCAGGAAAGCCAGGTACTATATACCAAAACAAGGCAATCCCCAAGTGTTTATAAAGGGGAGAGATACACAGAAAATATTAAAACCCAAAAGCGAGAGCAAACAAATGAGAGAACCAGTAGCTATTAGGATAGATGAGATGAAGCTATCTCATAGTATAAGATTTGAAAGAGAATACATATAAATAAATATAAATACATATAAATATGTACAAATAAATATAAATACATATAAATAAATGAACAAAAACTAAATGTGAAAATAAAGAGATGGATGATCCTTTTCCTCAACATTGACAGGAATATCTAACCAAACTTGTCTTTTTAAATGAGTGACATGTGGGACGCCTGGGTGGCTCAATTGGTTAGGTGTCCAACTTTGACTCTGGTTGTGATCTCGTGGTTCATGGGTTCGGGCCCTGCATCAGGCTCTGTGCTGACAACTCAGAGCCTGGAGCCTTCTTCGGAATCTGTGTCTCTGTCTCTCTCTCTGCCCCTCCCCTGCTCAGGCTCTGTCTCTCTCTGTCTCTCAAAAATGAATAAACATTAAAAAAAAATGAAGAGAGGAGAGCCATGGGTGTGGCAGGCATTGTAGTATTTTTTATTCAGATTTTTCCATCAAAAGAAAAAAAGAAAAAAAAAACTTCTCCCTTCTCTCACCACTGCTTTCCCCATATTAGTCTCTCTGTGGCCAGTGATAAGATGTAAATATCATCTAGAATGAGTAACATATTAAAATAATAACACCCTCATCCATGCAACAGTATTTATTGAGCAGTATTACATATGCAACGTATTCTGTTAATAGAATAAAAGACAGTAGGTGGGAGATAAAAATTCATAAATGTAATAACTGAAGGAGAAAGGAATAAGGATCACAAGGGAGATATTGGTAAAAGTAATGGAGAAATTTGGAAGATGGTGTGATTCTATCTGGTCACAAGGTCCAACAGGACATTCAAGAATGGAGGACGGGAAATTCATTAAGTTGAACCTTAAGAGAGGGGTAGAGTTTAAAGAGTTCTAGAAGGGAAGAATATTTCAACTAGGATTGCCAACTTGAGCAAGGGAGTAGAAGTACAGAATATGTTACATAAGCATTGTCAGTGGCAAGAAGGGAGTTTCATAGGTGCATGATGGGTGGGAATGAAGAATAAGAAAACTAAAGTTATAGGTAGTAATGAGATGACAGAGAACATTAAAAGATAGGCTAAGGAGGGGTTTTGTGAGTATGCATATATGTATATGTGTGTGTCTTTAAGCCCTGGGGATTAAAGGGGTTTGGGGGAGGAAATAAACTATCAGCACAATAGTTCAGAAAGATGGATCTAGCAGCTAGAGTAAAATATATTAAGAAGGAAAGGCTGAAGATAGGGAAAATACAGTTGAAAGTCCATTATTATAGTCCTGCAAAAGGATATTAGGTCTAAATGCCAGTGATGAGAGTGAAAGGAAATAGAGGGGATAGGATCCAAAGACATACAGACATAGAATCCATATGACTTGGCCACGAGAGTCATCTTCAGGATTTTTCTTCAAATGGGTCAATTAGTTGTGTAATAGAATCATGGAAAGAATGGGACACAGGACAGGGAGGTTTTTTTTTTTTTTTTTTTTAATTTTTTTTTTCAACATTTATTTATTTTTGGGACAGAGAGAGACAGAGCATGAATGGGGGAGGGGCAGAGAGAGAGGGAGACACAGAATCGGAAGCAGGCTCCAGGCTCTGAGCCATCAGCCCAGAGCCTGACGCGGGGCTCGAACTCACGGACCATGAGATCGTGACCTGGCTGAAGTCGGACGCTTAACCGACTGCACCACCCAGGCGCCCCAGGGAGGTTTTAATGGAAGCTCAGGAAAGACTTCATGCCTGGAGATGCTTACAAGTCAAGATATTGCAGTTGGTAGACCAAGAGCCGCTTTGAGACACAGGGCATTGGAGAGGTTGATAAAGAATGAATGGAAATTGAGACTTGAAATTCAGCTACTTGAATTCAGACTTTATATATTTTTAAGTGATTTCAGAATTCAGATGATCTTGTTCTCCTCTAAGATTACTAAACCTTTAGGATACTTTCCTGTGGAAGCAAATTATTGGTTCTACAGGTCAAAGGAAGTGACCCAGACTGAGTGAAGGTCAAATGGGAATAATCTAATTTTGATGGGGAATGTGTGGAGTAGGTATAAATCTAGGTCTTGACACCTTCTTCTGATTAGATACCACAATGAATACATTCCAACTGTGTCCATTTAGTAATAAGTATTGCCAGTTGCAATCTATGCATTAATATACAATAATCAGTCTGATATGTTTGTACTTACTTTCTGACTCTATATTCAGTTCCAACTTATCCTGTCTTAGAAGGTTAAGCATAACTTAGTCTATTTGTTGTTTACATAGTACTTTTATGTCTTCTTCTACCCAGAAGTAAGCACATTTGAAAGAAGAATAGGCTTTTGAAAAGCCCCCTCAAGCATTCAACTTTTTTATTTTATGATGATTTTGAAACTTAAAAGAAAAAAAGAAAGCATTAAATTGAGAACAAAGTTAAGACTATTACTTTGGCTTGTGAGAGGCATTGTTTTTTAGTAGCCCAAACCACTTCCAAGTAATGCTCATAAAATCCTCACAACCTTATGCAGACTTGGATTTGTATCAGCTTTAGTGTTTCTGATGATCTATCTCTGCATAACAAACCATCCAAAAACTTAGTGGCCTAAAACAGCCATGTATTATCTTTCATTGTTCCATAGGTTGACTGAGCTTAGCTGGGAGGTTCTCACCTAGGGTCTCTCATATGGTTACAATCAGATTCAAAGTGGGGCTGGTCTCATCTGAAAGGTCACTGAGCTGACACCTCAAGTGGCTCATTCACATGGCTGGCAGTCGATGCTAGCTATAGGCTGGAAATTCAACTTGGGCTGAGCACTACACATGACCTCTCCGTATATTGGGCTTTCTCCAGCATGTGCTGAGCTCTAAGAGGGAACATCTGAAGAACAAGTAAATACGTCAAGAATCCCAGACAGTAACTGCAAAACTTATGCCTTAGCCTCAAAAGACAGGTAGCATCAGTTCCACCATATTCTGTGTTCAAAAAAAACCTCATGAAGCCAACCCACATTCAGGTGGAAGAGGCTATTCAAGAGTATTAATACCATGAAACATGGCCTAAGATGGGGATGAACAGGTGAAGGAGAGAGAAAGATGCTCTAACCAAAAGACCGCAGGTACATAGAGGATATAGAAGTTTATTTCTCTCACACATAACAGTCCAAGGTGGGCACTCCAGCTGGGCACATGGCTCTGCCCCACACAGCCATGTTCAGGGACCAGGTCCCTTCCATTCTGTTTCTCTGCCATCACCTAGGGAGTAAGGTTACCTGCATGGTCACAGCTTGGCTGCAGGTTCATCAGTATTCTGGATCACAGAAAGAGGGGGATAAGAATGGACCCATTTCCTTAAGGAACTGGCCAGAAATGACACCAATGACAGTGATTGGTCTTTGCTTTCGTCTTTGTTTTACTTTATTTTGTTAAAGACTCAGGCAATTGACCACACCTAACTGCAAGGAAAGGTGGTAAATGCAATGTATTGAGAATTTATGTGCTTGGTTACAATTGTGTAAGCAATGGTTTTCATGAACAGTTAGCAGTCTCCCCAAAAACATGTTAATAAATTATTACAGAACAATGTGAGAAGTGTTACACTAGAAAAACATACAAAGTGCTATGAATGCGCAACGGGGAGTTACCAGCTTACCTTGAGTGTTTAGAGATGGTTTTCACAGGAAGTAAAATCTGAACTGTTTCCAGAAGTAATGACTTGAGAGAGTCATTTTCTGCATTCTGTGCAGAAAAATAAGATCATATACCCAGGTACAGAATATAGAACAGTGTGACAGGTTCAGGGAATGGCAGAGATTTACTATGGCTGAGCACAAGAGCCAATGAGATGAGGAGTTCTAGCAAATGAGGTCCTCAAAATAGAGGGCTTTATGCTAAGGAGTAGCTTGGATTTTATCCTCTTAGGATATGGGGAGCCATCAGAAGTTTGTAAGTTTGGGACAGCATAGATTGATGGTGATGGTGTGAGGATATACTGGAGGAGAGGAGATTGAACAAGAGGAGACGAGTTAGGAGTAAATTCAGGGGTATGTGTGGAGAATGAAATCAAAGTGGTTATTATGGAGACGAAGGAGGAAGGAATAAATTGCTAGGCAACAGAGACCATCACTTCCTTGCTGCCTGGATAGGAGGGTTGAGAAAGAGAAATGAGTGCTTTCTACTTCTTTAAGGTGGAGGATTGGTGATGCCATTAACCAATTAACAAGTCCGAGAGGTGAAAAGTTTCCTAGGGAAAGATTTTTCCTTAATTTTTAGACATAAGGAATTTTGGGTATCTACCAGATATCTACACTTCTGACCTATTTTTGCTGGGTTTAACAGTAAGGGAAAGAACAGAGAGTGAGTCTAAGGACTGGCTTGACTCCAAATAAATGGCTTTATTTTTTTAATTACATGACCAGACATCTGGGAGAATGCTATGTCTTAGCAATATGGGGAACCATTTTGGTCTAGACTAGTCTGTGATAGTAAGACTTTAAATCATCACCCCTTTCACAGTGCTACTGCAAAGTACCCAGTGCTGTGGCTTTTGACACAGTATTCATTCACTTATATTCAGCCACTCTGCACCCCCCCATGTGCCAGATTCTGTACTAAGGGCTAAGGATACAACTCAAAAAGAACAAATACAATCTCTATTCTCAGAAGGCTAAGTCCTGAAAAATGTAAGAGTTAGCCATTTCTGGTTGGGGAGGGTAGAATTACATGTAAGGGGAAAGGGTGGGGGGCACGTAAAATAGTTTTCCGGTTTCTAGGCAGAGATGCAAAGAGATACAAAGGCAAGAGATATATGGTACATTTGAAGACTGAAGAAAGTCCAGTGTTGCTGGAGAGTAGAGTAGTAAATAAAAAGTCATCAGGCTGAAAAGATAAGCAAGAGCCAGATTATGGAGAGCTTTCTCAACCACATAAAAGAGCTTGGAAAGAAGGGTTCTAAAAAAGAGAATACAATATTATTCAATTTGCATTTTCAGTGAATATTCTAGCTGTGTGATGCGGACAATATATTAGAGATGACAAGACTAAAGCAAGACTAGTTAGTTTATGATAACCTGAATGAGGCAGTGGAAATGGAAGAAATATTTTGATGTGAGAAGAGTCAGCAGGACCTGAATTGATGGGTGATAGGATAGAAAGCATCAAGGTTGACGGCCAGGTTTTTGGTTTGGGTAATTGTATGGATGTTCTATCATCAACAGAGAAAATGAAGACAGGAGAGGAGCATGTCTGCTGTGGGAATGATAAGTTCAGTTTTGACACGCTGAGTTTGTGGTGTCTGTAAGACTTCCAAGTAGAAATGAACAATAAGCTATTAGATATATTGACCAAAGCTCAAAAGGAAGAGATTTACAAGTGATAGGGCTGACGAAGTCACCTCAGGAGAACACGTTCAGTGAATAGCACAGCAAGATCCCTGAGGAGCTGCAAAGACGGAGGCACCAGAGAACTAAGGGAAAAATCAGAGAAATGAAAGCCAAGGGAAGAGAATGCTCTGGGTCAGAGGGATGGTCAACAGTGTCAAATGCTCCTAAAAGTCTAAAGGATAATAAAAAGGAAAAGTGTGATTCATTATTTTGATCATTGCTAATCTACAAAAAAAAAAAAAATTAAATTTGTGTTTATTTGATAAGCAGGAAAGTTGCACATATTTTTATATAAAATTGGCCATTTACATTTATCTTATAAATTACCAGATATTTTTTCTATTGAGTCTTTGTCATTTCCCTATTGATTTGTAGTTCTTTACAAATGATGGATAATAATCCTTGTTATATGTGATTTATTTTTGCCCAGTTTGCCTTCTGTCTGTTCATTTTGCTTATGGAGTGGGTTTTGGTGTGTGTGTGTGTGTGTGTGTGTGTGTGTGTGTGTTTTGTTTTTATCCATACAGAAGTTTTTAATCCTTTAGGAGGCAAAAATGTCAATCATTTTTTTCTGTAGTGTCTGGTCTTATTGTTGTGCCTCAAGTCCGACTCCACAATTATACACAAATTCTCTTTCATTTTCTCTTAGTGCCTTTATGATTTTTTTAACCTTTAAATCGTAACATCTGGAAAGTTGTCTAGGATTACATAGTACGTGGCTGAATGTTGTGAAGGGCCTGTGGCTGATGATGATTTGTTTATAGGGGTAACAATCTGTTAGAGAGAAGCCAGTCATCTGGGTTCACCCACCATTGGAGTTTTCCAGGCAACTGCATTAAATGGACAATGAGTCAGGGCAGTTTAGAAAAAATACATTGAAATGGACTGTGGACTATAAGCCATTAAGGAGACAAGTCAAAATAGAAAAAGGCTAGTAAGGAAAAAAAGGAGAATCAATGGACTAGAATCCCTATAAGATATTTTTTGCAGTTGGAAAAAGGGATTATTTGAGTAAGATGGTTTAAAAAGATAGAAGGTTGTGGTCAAACTAGGGGAATATCTAAATTACTATTTCGAAGAATGCCGTAATGACCAGAGTTAAATATTAAGAATGGTTCGTCGAAGTGGAGTAGAAGAGGTCATTGAAGACCAAGAAATGGAGAGGTCAGAGTATTGGATAGGTTTTTCATGTCAGTTTTGGAGTCTCCCCTCTTGAGTGAAGTTGGGTGAGAGTAGCGTGCAGAAAATCATCCTTTGAACATCAGGGTCTTGTCTCACCAACACCTTTGGCAGTCTTCATTTACCTTTGAGAGTCCTGAAGTTGCTAAAGAAATAAAAACTCAGATTTGATTGAAAGTCAGTATCAAAGTCAGAATCAGAACTATCTGTATTCATGTTTGGAGGTTTTTTGGTATGGAGAAGCAAGTGATAATGTATGTAAAGCACTTAGCTCAGTGCCTAACATATATTAGTACTCAATTTGTTACAGCAATTATAATGATATTAGAGGGAGATGATTTACACGTGTTTTAAAATTGGTGTTTGTTTGGTATTCCTTTCAGGTTTAAGGTCTGGAATTTCAGCAACCCTGATCTAGTGTAAAAAGACTAAGTAGCTTCAGCATGAGCTTGTTTTCGGAATCCCAAGAGGGTTGGGAATGTATCTGCGAAGCCTCTAGAGCTCCATATTCGAGCCCAGGGAATGTAAAAAGAGGCAAAGAAGGAAAAGAAGCAACTAGAGGGAAGTTTTTAGATTTTTAGATAGAAAAACAAATATTGGTTAGTATTCTTTGCTCTCACCTTCGCACCTTTGCTCTGATTCCTGAGCCGCACCCCGAGAGAGCAGAAGTAAATTCCAGGTGAGGCTCAAGAATCTGCATTTTTAACAAGCACTCCTGGTTTGTCTGCAGTTCTTGTTTCAGTACATTTGTGGGAGATAGTGTGATGAAGAGGATAAAGGCTTTTGGGTATTTTATAAGTGTTTTAAATTTTATTTTCAATCTGGAAAATAGAGTGGAAATAAAATAATTGCACAAAGAATGCACACAAAGGGAAGAATTCAAGGGCAACTGTTGCGTAGGTCTGCTTTCCTTCTTTTCTTCACCCACTTAAAATACTCACTATTGATCTTGCCTTAATAAAAAATAAATAAATAAACTCTTTGCTGCTGAAGTTTATATTCATTTTTATAAATTAAAACATACTAGTAATAGCCTTACATATAACAAGGCTGCTCTGTAATCTGTTATAGCACCTTTCCATAGTGAAGCTCAAAATAAATTAGAAAACTTTTCAATACTATTTAGTATATTTCTGGTGAGAAATATTATGAATATAAGATCTAAAATGATTTAAGTCAATGACAAAATAAATATTTCAAAGCCACAGAACCTGAGACTTACTTTGTTGTCCACTCACAATGAGGTACTTCACAGAAATATAACTCTAGTTGCTATTTACACAATTTTTACTTTAGGTTTAGGTTAGAGAGTGTAGAAGTAATGATTTTCACTATGGCACTTAAGTATGTAGCAACACTGCAAGAAATATAAATGCTGCAAACTGGATTTGTTAAGGTAATGTAGTTAAATATTATGAGAATTCTAGCATCTACCCATTCTATAATCTGAGTTCATTTGTTTTCAAATTTTACCTTATGTGACTTTGTTGCTAAATAGGATCTGGGGGTTCCCTTTAGTATAAATGAAACAAACCTCTGTGCTAGGCACTAAAAGAAGTTCCAAAAGGAAATAAAAGAACACCTATTCTACAAAGACTGGAGAATGAGGAGGACTTTGGGACTAGATCTCCAAACACCTGGTTCAAATAAGAGTAATTCAGTCATACAAACTCATAGAGTCATTTTTGTTTAATTGCTGTCTCATTCTTGCCTAAAAGGATACCAAGGGTAGTCAAGCCTATTTGTATATACAGGTACAGCTGCATTTCACGGATTCATTTCTTCACTTAACAAATATTTACTGAGCATAGACTACATACTTGGGACAGGAGATAAGTGGAGAGTGAGACAAATGAAGAAGGTAATGATGATGTTGATGATGATAATAACAGCTAACAGGTATTGAGTGTTCCCAATGTGCAAATATTTGTGTGAATTAATCCTCACAATAACTGTATGAGGCAGATTCTATTACTATTCCATTTTGCAGGTGAGGAGGGAAGTTTAGGGAGATCTCAGATTTCTGTGCAACCAGAATTCACACACTACATATCTGAATACAAGAGCCAGATTTCTAACAAATAAACCATCAAATATCTATTCCTTTTTCTCAGGGAGCATATATTCTTGCAATTCATTTACTTAACAAATATTTGTCATCTGTTATGTGCCAGGTGCCATCCTAGTCCCGAGGCACAGTGATGAAGAGACAATGGGATCATTGCTGTCATGGCTTGAATCTTCTAAATCCTCTAATAAGTGTTTAAAAAGGAAGAAAGTAGATACATCCTAACACAATAGACATAACTAATGAATTACATTTATAAGAATTACAAAACTATTCAATATAATGCAGTATGTTAATAAATGCTCTACATTCGGGGCGCCTGGGTGGCTCGGTCAGTTAAGCGTCCAACTTCAGCTCAGGTCATGATCTCGCAGTCTGTGAGTTCCAGCCCTGTGCTGACAGCTCAGAGCCTAGAGCCTGTTTCAGATTCTCTGTCTCCGTCTCTCTCTGACCCTCCCCCGTTCATGCTCTGTCTCTGTCTGTCTCAAAAATACATAAACATTAAAAAAAAATTTTTTAATGCTGTACATTCATACATTCAGTAAGGGCAATGTTATTTTCATACTTTAATAGTTCATTTTAAGCCTGCTTATCTTACTTAAAAAAGAAAAAAAAACTCTGTTTAATCAAAACTTATTCAAGAGATGTTCCTTTCAGTTACTAAAAGGGGAAATTTTTTATCTAAAAATACAAATGTTTCATGAGGTGAGAAGTCACTAAGTTCACTAGAGGTTAAATTTTATCCAAATTTCAGAATAATTTATGATTGCAATACCAAATATTACTGTACAACATTCATTTTTTCAATGGGCAAAATGAATTGTGAAGAATGTTTGTAAAAAAAGTTTCAATATAGTCCAAAACTAAAAACTGGTAATTAGTTTGTAGTTGTTTCTAATTTATTAGTTACAATTGATGACCTTTTAAAATACTTGTTACTGGAGCACACTTCTTATTTAAAATGACTTCATTGGGGTAGAAATATTTTTTGGAAATAAAACTATTCCTTCTAAAGCTACGTAAGAGTATTTAACTTAAGAAAGTTAAGAAACTTAAGAAAACTAAGAAAGTAAGACTAGGGGCACCTGGGTGGCTCAGTTGGTTAAGCATCCAACTCTTGATTTCGGCAAAGGTCATAATCTTACAGTTCCCCGGGATCCAGAGCTCTGCGCTAACAGTGTGGAGCCTGCTTGGGATCCTCCCTCTCTCTTTCTCTCTGCCCTTCCCACCCCCCCAAAAAAATAAATAAATAAGAAAGACTAGTGTTGTAATATTAGGCAGGAATTTAATATTTAATAAGTATTTCAATTATATCATACATTTAGGATATGTCAACAAAGTTGAAAACTTGCCTGAGCAGTCATGAGTTGACATTTGGAAAACGTGGTTAATATTTGTGTAAAACACTATATATGTAGTTTGTAAATGAACATTCAAGCCCCGGGTTTATTTTTAGGTCCTTCTCTTACTTATTACTACTTTTAATAATCCCACCATTACCATCATTTTAAATGCTATTAGGTACAAGAGAATGTGCTAAAATCTGGCATGCAAAGCCTATACCTGGCCTCAATGAGCTTACCCAATGTAGCCAAAACAGGCATAGAATATACACATAAATGATAAATATCAATAAAAAGAGAAGATAATGACAGTTTTATATAAAGCAATTCCAATAACAAGGTCAGAGGTGGCATACTTTCTTCACTGATGGAGACAACAGAGCCTGAACTGGATTTTGTCAGAGAAGTTGTTGGTAATTTTGTGAAGAGGAAAAGGCATTCTAGGCAAAGGAAAGTGGTGGGATCCAAGACAGAAAGAGCTTGGTAAATTCCGTGATATTTTGCCTGGAGTTTGTTCAAAGAAATTGTGAGAGAATAAGTCGAAGCAGAATGTACAAGCGGCACCTAGAAGATCTGAAGAGTTTGAACTTAAATTTATAGGCCACAAAGAGTCACTGCAAGTTTTTGAACAGGGAAATATGATGAAAGCAACATTTTAGGAGGATTAACTAGCCAGTGTACATGTAAGATGGGTTGGTAGAGAAAACCAGTTAAGAGGATATCACCAGAATCCAGGGGCAGTGTTACCCAAACTTTGCTTCTTGGAATACTAATTTTGAGATATAGAGATAGTAATAAAAGCCTCTGTTGGAGGGATTTTTTTCTTAATGAACTAAAGGAAACATTGCATATTAAATTTCCCTCTTAGAATTACAATGGCCATTAATACATTAAAGTCCTATAAAAAAGAAAGCCATAATTTCACAAACTTTTTTGCACATAAAAGGCTTGTTATCTAGGGGCGCCTGAATGGCTCAGTTAGTTAAGCATCCAACTTCCGCACAGGTCATGATCTCATGGTCTGTGAGTTTGAGTCTTGCATTTAGCTCTATGCTGACAGCTCAGATTCTGGAGCCTGCTTTGGATTCTGTGTCTCCCTCTCTCTTTGCCCCTCCCTTGTGCGCGCTCTCTCTCTCTTTCTCTCTCTCTCTCTCTCAAAATTAAATATTCAAAAAAAATTTTAGAGGCTTGTTATCTATTCATAAACATATCACTGTCTTCCACTGAAATCACTTTCAATATTTAGAAATTTTGGTCTTATCAAATACCTACTTTTTAAGAAGTCCACCTAAGAAATAAGAGTTGAGGGAAAAAATGAAATTTAGCTATTTTTTAGAATGGAACTTTGACATCAGTTATTCCAGACCCTGTCTTTAATCTTGGCAATCAGAAACTAAAGTTCACCTTTGATTTTGATGCCTTTCTAGTCAAATCAAGTATTCCCTTAATGATATTTGTGTGCCACTCCTCTCTCCCTGCGTAAGTCATAAGATGTCAAAGAATAAGATTAACCTGTGTCTTATCATCTTTGTAATCTCTACATCTGACTCATAGTAGGTGGTGGAAAAATACCTGTTGACAGTTGAAAGTGATGAGAAAGCCAGAGAGTAGGTGATTTGCCTGTGGTCACACAAGTGGTAGCTGGATACATTGAAAATAATGAATTTCAAGAATTATAAAATGTTAGCTGTAAGGAGTAGGAAAGAAACTTGGAAATGAGAGACCTAGTAGATCTCAAATAAAACTCTAATGCTAACTAGCAGTATGATCTTGATCAAGTCACTTAACCTCTCTGGGCCTCTATTTCCTCGTCGAAGATCCAGCTCCAAAATATTGAGAGATCTCCATTTTTTAATACTATAAATAGCCAAAAATTAACTGGATGTTGTGATTTCTTCTACAGTGGAAATATATTCTTATGAGGGACCATGTTTAAATGCAGAAGACCTTTTAAGTATTTACTTCTTTATATTTATACTTCTGTAATATTCCTGAATTCATAACTTTCTGTTTTCTTATTTTCCTCTTCTTTCAAACTTTACCAAAGATCATGGAATCTCTACAAGTGTACCAGTGTGTGTGCTTATGTAATATTAGGACTGAAAATTTTAAATCTTAAAATGTGAAAGCTCCAGTTGTCAGAAGATCATAAAGTCTCTACTTTTAAGGACTGTTAAAAATCACCTTCTGTGAGATCTCAGCTTTGGGATTTTTTCTGACATTTCAAGACTTAAATTTGAAAGTGTAGAATCTCTATAAATACAACATTACCACAAGCCCAAAAAAGTCAAGAAATGCAAAAGGTTAGATTCTTACTAACTCCTCTCCCACATTATGCTCTAAATTGAGTTATGCATCTTAGAGTTAAATACGTAATCAGGAATACTTGATGTGAAATACAATTTAAATTATGACATATTAAGCTTTTCTCTTTGAATTTGGGGGAATAAAATTGTATATGTAAATCATACAATATCACATTTTTTGTATGTGCCCTTAAGGCTTTTTTATGTTTTCTTCACATAGTCCCCTCATTTACAACTTTATCTTGCTGTGGACTAACCATATGGGAAATCCACTATTTTAAACTTATGCTATTTTTGTGGTGTTACTGCATAAGAAAATGCCTTTAGAGTAGAAAAATTATATTTTTTTACCAGATTATATAAATAAAAATTAATTTTTTTCTAGTGGTCATTTTTTGGTTCAATTCAAAGTTATATAATTTTTAAGCCCTAAAAATCTCTAGTAAGTCTCTGTTGCCATGGCCAAGTGAAATGGAAGATAATAAAGGAGAAGTGTCATGAGACCTGGCCATTTTCAACGTGTTGAAGATTTAAAATTATGTGTAATTTACATGAGACATATAAATGAAAGGATAGACTTCACTACGATTTTTTTTTTTTTTTTGCTTTAAAAATAGGGTATTTCTCTCTTGCAGCAGCATCTCACATCTCATACATATGTGCATATTTAGTTTTCTGTGTAGCTTTCGGTCCCAAGAACACTAATTATAATTTTAAATTATCAATAAGATATAGGCTTAAAGTACAGTAGATGTTAAATTTCATATATCTTATAAGATTCCCTATGTAAAAGCAACTACTTTTTGCCTTTATTTTCATTTTTAAAATATTCTTGTGAACTTTCAGTCACTTATATTTTGCCTTTTAAAAGTTAAGAACACTCTGAATTTGTGGCATGTAAATACTATATTGCTTTTACGGCTAGAAAGATATTACTGATGATAATTCGTCTGTGCAGCAGGGATACAAGTAAAAAACCAACACATGGCCCTCAGTTCACATTAGACCACCTAAAAGTGTTTCTTTGAAGCGTCTGTTGGAAATATTTACAAAATGATTTACCATTGATTTGTTGGTATGCCTGTTACTATTGTTTACCAAAGAGCCTTGATTACAGTGCACTTAGGTTTTTGCTGGTTTGTTTGTTGTCTTTGAAGCAGTTCTGCCCACCGTGATTATGGTTGCCCCAAAGTGTGCCAAACGGTAGTTCCCTAGAAGTCCTGCTATTGTCCCCTGAAACCTCCATCCTCATTTTTATATTTTTCTTCTTTTCAAAGGTTAACTGCATTCTGCAATTTTGTTGTCTTTCTTAAATATGAAAACACCATCAAACCCAGACAATCATGTTGAACCTTCTCAGGAACTAAAATGTTATTTCTATAGCAGGTTCAGTTGTGGGAACCATATACAAAAGTTAACACTTCCCTGTAAAATGTCATTGTCTGGGGTTTGGGGCCATATTAGAGCCACCTATAGCAGCCAGCTTCCCAAAGAATATTCTGCTCTTTTGACATAATGGAATTATTTTTGGAAATGTCTCTCTTGGCCCAAGACGTGCTACCATCTCAAATAATATTTGGGCCCTTTAAGCATCTTCAATGTGCTTTGCAATCATTTTCATCCATTATGCACGCAGTTGTTTCATCGTTATTCTCTGATACACATTGACATTCGGCTACACAGTAGGTAAGAGGTAGAGGTAGGACTGAAAACCCCAGGACAGGGAACAAGGCCCAGTTTGGTCTCTTCTTGGCTAAATTCCATTTTGGACAGCTCTTTGTTTTTCTTTGATGTGTGGTGTTTAATTGCTTATCTCTAAACATAAGGCTCAATTGGTGGGAGCTTGTGTGAGGAGAGCCATTTGCCCTTTCCTGAATTAAAAAACTGAACGTCATTAACAGTTTATTTTCCACAGAGAACCATGCTGTAAGCATGTACCAAAAAAATGTTATTTCTGACTGCCCAGTTTTGCCCAGGCTAGTCCCTGATTTATGTCATGACCTCACAATAGCCTCTCGTGCCGCCTGGCCACAAAGCTTGATTATTTTGTAATTTGATCTTCGTGGGGATTCCAGCCGTGCTTCCCCGCTTGCTCGTGGGCAGCAGAATGTGGCAGCATGCCTGCTCACTTGCCTGAACTGCTATGATCAGATTACGCCTTCTCAGCGTTTCTTGCATTGGCTGCCTGTGAAGTTCAGAGAAGCCTAGAGTGGAGATAGAATAGGAACTATTAAAGAGCTCATGGCATCTTGGTAGCACATGTGTCTACTGTTAACAGAATCAGAGAGTCACTCCACACTGAGTATCTCTATTTGTAAAAATTTTTTAAGTGAACTTTTTTGTGCTGTGCAATTTCCAAAAACCATTCTTCCAACTTTAATGTTATTTTTAGAGCTTTCAGTTGGGTTTTAGCTTTCAGCTTTTAGAAATTTCCATAACATGTTAAGGATCTTCATAAAAGGCAGAAAAAATCTTTTTGTTATTTGTTGTTAACAACAAATCATGATAGGACATCGTAATTAGCAAAGCACTCTTCTCTCTGTATTATTCTTTCATCCAAATATTTATAGAATGATGGTATTTGTCAACATCTTTATGAGATAGCGTGACTGCATCCTGTTGAGGTTATAGGAGAACAGAGTGTACAACCTGGCACTGTAACATGACATGGAAAATTCAGAACTGATTCTCCTTCCATTTTTAATCAAGCACCAAGGATGTGTAGTCTCTCCCCGATGCACCGAGATGCAGTGGTGATCTAGATACATAGTCCCTGCCCTCCTGAGCTTACGATTTCGTCTTGGAAATAAAAGCTCAGATGTAGTAGACACATTTGGATGCTTTTCAAAATTATATTGGAATAATTTTAAATTTTGTAAAATGTGAAGCAAGCACAGAAACTGAGAGTTGGAAAGGACATTGGAGTTCATTTGTGAGAGCCTCCTTCCTCACGCAGTGCGGATTCCTCTCCATGGTATTTGCTCATAGGAGTGAACAAAATGTGCAATTCATGTTTCATTGTTCAGAAATGAAGAAGTCGTGATTATAGGTTAAGATATAATCTAAACTCCACTCAAAGCTCGATTAAAACAGTTTTGTTTTCTGACACTATCATTCATACGTTCAGTGGACCAGCAAGAAAGCTTGGAAAATGAAGCATAAACAATGTGATGCCAGTTTGCTTTAAAATCCCTAATATATGTTTTGTAAACAAAGCTTATAAAACTTAGGACTCTACTAATTAAATAACAAGAAAGATTTTATGAATACATGAAAAGCCAGAATCTGAAATGCCTTCAGGGGAACAGGTGCTGCAATGACATCACTGTGTGTCACACAGCTTTTTTTTTTTTTTTTTTTGATACTTACATTTGGTCATAATGGAAAGAAATTGATTCCAAATGTGTTTTCTTGACCTCCTTCTCCATTCATGTTAGTGCCTAACCTTAAATGATGTTTCTACAATCTCGGTTGTATTTACAGTAATTATATGCATAATGTAGCATATTATTGTCCGGACTTCCTGTTTAATCAGTACAGAGCTTCTCACAAGTGCAGCTGAAAAGGGCAAACAAAATTAAAGCTTTATATACCAAAACAAGTTTGATTTGCTAAGCTCCCAGCATTCCAAAGTACACAAATTTGTTCCACTAAGTTTTCCGATGGCTTGCAGATGGGCAATGATTAATCAGAGAGCTAACTGTGAAGTAGTTTGCAATTAAACTGGAAAGCTCTGAAGCATGCTAATTGAATCAGAAAATTAGAGACACTGAACAGTAATTGGCTATTTCTCATGCAGCAGGTGCCAGGCCACTCATCTGTGGAACAAGGTATTTAAGGCACATTAGCACTAGTAAAAATACTTCTTGATATGGAACAGTTAGATTTTCTGCTCATTTTCACCATGGATGTCAAAACATACAGCTGTGCTATCTGGTACTTGCAATTCATGTTTGAAGAATTTAAGTTAGGTAAACATATGGGAGAGGAGTGCTGGGCAACCTCTAAGTGCACAGGAAACAGTTTAGAAGTGAAACCTAAAATGAGGGGCTGAGGTTTTGTTTTTTCAACTCAATCACTTTTGCTCTCTTATGGTACAAATTTAGAAGTTGAATTTTCTGTTTAGTGTTAGTTTAAAGCAACAACAGTATAAATCTAGTACTGCTGTGAGCTTACTAGATACATAAAGCCGATTCATATCATGTCTCAGCATGAGTTTATATCTTCTAATTAGTACCACCATTTTATAGAGTGAGCACATGCTATGAAAGTTTGTTTGCCGTGCCAACAGGGACTGGGACATGTAGTTTTTCTTCAGTGGAACGATCTGCCGTAGGATCGTGAACAACTGTAACCTAACCAGTGGGTAACCAGGCAAGAACGGGATTTAATAAGTTCGGTTGTAGAGATTTTTTTAATAGTAATCATTTTCATATTATCAAGGATGGGGCATATGACTTCTGTTTCCCTTTGCTTTAATTAGAGTTTAGTGTTATTATTAAAAGTGAAAAATATAAAGGAAAATAAAAATAGACTAATTTATACTGTGTTGGGAAGCAGAATAGTACAATATTCACATGCTAATCATATTACTTAGCAGATGACTGCAGAAAATAGTGAGTTTGAACCAAGAGACATAAATTATAAATTGCAAATAGTGCATAGGGGATATGTTATAACTGTGTCTCATTTAAATTGAGACAGGGAGTTTTCTCTGCACAAATAATGTTCCTTCATTAAGTTTTAAAGTCTGTTTCATAATGTTTTGTTAAGAACATTTGGCAACATGTTACCAAAAAAAGGTTTTTAAGCGGAATACATAGGTTTTTTAAAAGTACAACACACTACATACAAACATACGTTCTATGTCTTTAAGTTACAGATTTTTTTTTTTTTTAAGTTAAAGCAAAAGCTCCTCTTTGGTAGACCTCCTTCCCCACCCCCAATAAGCCATGTACATTTTACATTCTTCAGTTGGAAAGCAGTTCTGAAACATTTACATGATCAATGTCTTTTGCTTGAGGGATAAAGTTTGCTCTTCCATGGACAAGTGAGAACATATTGATCATTTTATTCTATTTGCTATTTCTAAATTCAATATACCTCTTGAGTCGATAAGCGAGATCGAGAGCATATTCTTTTTTGTGTGTGCCTGGTTGTAGCTTGTTCTCAAGATCCAAGATACATTTTTGATTAATCACGAATGCTCTGAGGTCATGGAGAGCAAATGTGTTTGTGGAGTGTCAGCTGATGCTGTCAGATAAATGTCTTAAGCTTAGCCAGGGTTCATGCCCCAGCTTTAGGCTGTGCCAAATGTCTCCCCTTGTTGAGGCAGATAACAGCTACACTGGAGGCGACTGAGCTGTTTGTTCACTGAAAGGGCTGACCTTGCCATATGGGGCTACAATCAGGTGGAAGAAAGAGTGTAGATGTTTTAATTGAAACTTTACAAATTTAAACTTTTCATTTGATCAGAAGATCTTGGTATCCACTAATTTACATTCTAGCCCTTAAATCTTCTCTGATTATAACTACGTTTCTTCAGTATTTCCGATTAGTTTCCCTAGGATGAATAATTTCTCAATATTGTTCTTAGTGTATTCTGTGACTATTTTGGCATTATCAGTGTATTATTAAAATACTGCAAAAGCATGAAAATCCTTATTAGGATAAAAGGATATATTTTTCCTTGGCTATATGTAGTAGAAATTATTCTTGCTCTATAGTGTTTTTTTTTTTTTCTTTTTTTTCCAATCTACAAAATAAAAATATGGTCTGGGCAAAGGGAGGTCACTTGTGTTAATGACCCTTGTCCATGTACCCTCTTATCTTCAGAGGACTCATTTAATCACATTTACCCCCACTTACAGTAATTTGTCTTCTTTTACTAGACAGAGTCTATAAATAGGAAATAATGACAAACCTAAACTAACACCTGGAGAATGCTTTGTACTGAGGCTTTCTCTGTTTGAGACTAAAGGCAATCAGATTGATCATATGGTGATGCATAAATAAATGAACTCTCTGTGGGCTGTTAGTGGGCATTTGCTGCAAAATACCTTTAAAAAAAAGAAGTGCCTTTCTTCCATCTTACCCAGTCTGTTTTTTTCTCCAAAGAAGCTGGTCTACTTTTCTTTCCTCTCAATAAGTTCATACTGCCATGGGTAAATCATCAGTGCTAATTAGACAAAATAATGCTGTTTAAAAAAAAGAGAGATAGAAATAACACATCTGTCATGAACTCCCACCAGATCTCTTGGAAATGAGACATTTTAAATATTTTATGCTGAACACAAAATATCTTGGGGAAATGGTTTTATAATCTGTATCCCAAAACAAAACCATCAGTGTCAGAGACTAGTGCTACTTAAAAACATCCCATTTTAAATTATTTTCTTTAAAATTCCCTCACACTTGAAATGTGATTCCTACTGGCTGTGTATACCCAGATGGTAAAGTAGAACAACTTAATGGAACTAGAAGAAAATGAAAGATACTCTTTTAATTTTGGAAACCTTCTCTTTATCGGATAATACTAGAAAAGTATTACATTTCAGTATCTGGAGACAAATACGTTTCATGTGTATTGATATTAGTGAACAAAATGAATTTTGATTTGATTTGGTTTGGTTTCTGCAGTGGCTAAAATGACAGATAGACTGAGTAGAAATGAAAAAGACTGAGGATAACTTCTATAGTCACACATTAAGCTTCTGGTAATGTGATTAAAAGAGTCAAATCAGATTGTGATTTT
The DNA here is from genome assembly GCF_007474595.2 of Lynx canadensis. Lineage (NCBI taxonomy): Eukaryota > Metazoa > Chordata > Mammalia > Carnivora > Felidae > Lynx > Lynx canadensis. The sequence goes on along the minus strand of NC_044303.2, from coordinate 156,127,360 downwards.
CTAGAGTTTTCTTAATTGTTTAAAGATTAATAACAGCTACCACCCAGATCATACTTGCAATTCCTAGTTTAGGCATAAATAAGGAGATTTTTAAATTCTCTTTTCTTCAAATTTAAGTGCAGTTTAATTCTGCACTAAATTTTGCGGTCATTATGTTTTTTAAAGTATTCCTTACCCATTATCCTTGCTTTTTCTTCTTTTCCTCATTATCTTAAGAAATGCTTTACATGCACTAGAATATCACTGATGCATACAACAATGTTTTTGTCACTCCTTTTTCTGAAACCACTGCCTAAAAATGCAGTTAACCCTTTGTTGGTTCATATTGCTCTAGTCGCATCATTTTAAAAATAGTCAACGTTGTCATGCCCAAGCCCGATCCAGGAAGGAACGTGGAATGGTTTGGTTTTTCATATATAAATAGATTGTGTTATTTAGAAGACCAACAATTGATAATGACATAATAAAATATTTATTTAAGATTTAGAGGTAATTCTCATTATGACTTAGACCCATCTGTGGAATAGTAAAATAAACTGATTCTGAGCAAGACTCACTTGGCTCTTTCTCAAAATTGCTGTCTCTATAGCCATTGTTTGCTACTGTGCCTATGTACTTACCAGATCTTTCCATTGAAATAATGAGCTTATTATATCTCTAACATTTCTTTTTTTTTAATAATTTTGTTAACATTTATTTATTTCTGAGAGACAGAGAACAAGCAGGGGAGGGACAGAGAGAGAGGGAAACACAGAATCTGAAGAGCTCCAGGCTCTAAGCTGTTCAGCACAGAGCTGACGCGGGGCTTGAACCCACGAACCGTGAGATCATGACCTGAGGCGAAGTCAGTTGCTTAACCGACTGAACCACCCAGGCACCCCTATCTCTAACATTTCTATTTTTCTTCATACTACCTCATACCTTGATTCTTTTCCAAGCTAGTTCTTCTCTTTCCTCTCATTTAAAATTGCAGTTTAAATGATCACTTATTTCAGCTACCAACCGGTAAGTCTGAAAATTTAAAGAGTCCATACATATTAAAAAGGTGTTTTTCCTCAGCTTTAGTCTCTTCTTCTGTATAGGCTTGTTTGAAAAATTGCAAAGTCACCTCAAAACTTATGGAAAGAAACACCTGCTGTTTCCAAAAATTGTTTCTGTAAATGAAAATTTGCTTTACTTTTTAATACTATATAAAGTCTGATTGTATTTTCAGTTTCTGATTAGTTACAAATCCTACTTTTTATTAATCATATTCAAGGATGGTTTCCATTACACAAATGTTTTGGGTTTTTTTTTTTAATGTTGGTTTATTTTGAAAGAGAAAGAGAGCATGAGCAGGGGAGGGACAGAGAGGGAGGGAGAGAAGGAGGGAGGGAGGGAGGGAGAGAGAGAGAGAGATTGAGAGAGAGAGAGAGAGAGAGAGAGAGAGAATCCCAAGCAGGTTCCATGCTCACTATGAGATCATGACCTGAGCCAAAATCACGAGTCGGATGCTTAACCGACTGAGCCACCCAGAAGCCCCTATACATAAAGGTTTTTATGGAGATGAGTCCTTTTAAGGAGAGGAGCTCTTATTATTTGCCATTCAGAACAGTTTCTCAATTAACATTGTAATTCTCCTTTAGTTTACTTTATCATCCAAAATTACTTTTTTGCATTTGAATTTTTATCTTTATTCTTTACTTAACAAAACACTAATGCTAGGGTTTCTATTTCTCTATTATGATTCTTTATATTCTGTGCTTTTTAGTTGAATACAAAACTAATAGTAAAATCATTATTGACAATTATTACCCAGTAACAATTGACATAACAGTAATAATGACAGTCCATATTTATTTCCTTAGACTCATTTGGCTTCTTCAAGATTCTGGAGGGTTTGAAATTACTAATGTCCTGTCAGATAAAATCTATGCAAAATGCCTTGTTTTAAGGGTTTATAATGCTTGCCATACTAACGAGTAAAACAATTCATCATTTTCAAATGTATAATCAGTGTCAGCATTTTGTGTATCACAATGAAAGTCTTCAAGCAGTGGCATTCCGGATGTTCCTGTGAGGAGCCAAAAGAAAATCACTTTCCTCTTGTAAAGCACTTTTACAAAACACCAAGGAAGAAAAAAAAAATAGTACAGTTTTTAGTACAGTTATTTTATTTTTTTTTAATTTTTTTAATGTTTATTTCTGAGACAGAGAGAGATAGAGCATGAACAGGGGAGGGTCAGAGAGAGAGGGAGACACAGAATCTGAAGCAGGCTCCAGGCTCTGAGCTGTCAGCACAGGGCCTGACGTGGGGCCTGAACTCACGGACCGTGAGATCATGACCTGAGCCGAAATCAGACGCTTAACCGACTGAGCCACCCAGGCGCCCCTAGTATAGTTATTTTAAATAGTACAACTGTAAATGAAAGTAATGTGGAACTTCTCAGCATTGTGAAGTGTATAATCATAATTTCATTCTTATATATAAACAGAAGAGAATAGTCCTTGAGGAAGTCTGTCCCTTGCTAAACTCATAATTTTTACACATGTAGAAATGTATGTAAGACATCTTATATTTATAATTTTGTATCACTCATTATACATAACTAATTACAACAAATAAAGAATGAAATGGTACTTTAAGTTATTCCTGTGTGGATACTCATTTTGTGGGGTTCAAAATCATCTGTTTTTTTCCCTATACTTAATGACACTAAGGGCATTTCTAAGTACAACTAACAGACATGGTGTGTGGCCCTGAATTATGTTAAGTACATTTCCTTGACCCTCAGGAAATTCATGTAAATGTATCGTGATGTAAATTTATCAGCCTTGAAACCCACAGATTTACTCTACACAGACCATGGGAACAGAAAGGAACAGAAAAGAAGGCGAGTGTTCCTGAAGCATGTAGAACAAGGAGGGGATAAAGGCAAGGGCCATTTGTTCAGGAACTTGTAGACCTGGAGTCTGAATTTCCTTCTTATTCAAAGTATAGCAGAATGCCATCCAAGGTTCTCGAGTTGGAGAGCGATAGGATCTAACTTATAGAGGGAAAATGGATTGGTAGGAGAGCAAGAATGTAAGCAGCTGATTACTTAGGAAGCTATTGCGGTAGCCTAGGCAGGAGATTATGGTAGCTTGAATGATGGTAGTAGTAGAGATAGGAAGACGTCTCCAGCACGTCTTAATCCTTTAGATATGGGAAGTGAAGCGATAGAAAGGATGGAGGATGATTCCTAGATTTTTGGCTTGAACATCTGGGCAGTGTCATTTACTGAGAGTAGGAAGTTCTAGGAGAGGAATAAGTTTGGGAAGGAAAATTGCAAGTAAAATTTTGGCATTTAACCATGCTCTGTTTTTATCTTTAAACACTTATTTAAGGAAGTATTCTAGAAGTCAGAGAGAGGTTTCATGACAGGAAAGAAAAACAGCAAATGCTTGTGACTTTAAAATTTTTCTTTCACCAGCACATGAGATTCATAATATGAACTAGAAGCTATTTGACTAGAATGTAAGGATCTATAAAACTCATCACTGACTAACATAGGTTGCTGTATACCCTCAAACTTAGCTGCTTCTAAACAATGCAGATTTCATGTGATGGGTGGAGATCCACTGTTGGCCACTGTGATGGGCACTTTTTCAATAGCCCCAACATAAACATGTAACTCCAAAACCAAGTTCTCTTTCCCTTGACTTCCCTATTAAGGGATTGTAATGACATTTTATTAAGAACATACAGTTTAGGGGCGCCTGGGTGGCTGAGTCGGTTGAGCATCCAACTTTTGATCTCAGCTCAGGTCATGATTCCAGGGTTGTGGGATCGAGCCCCACATCAGGCTTTGCACTGAGCATGAGGCCTGCTTAAGATCCTCTCTCTCTCTCCCATTGCCCCTCTCTCCCACTTGTGCACGCTCTCTTTCTCTCTCTCTAATGAATGGACGGATGGATAGATAGATAGATAGATAGATAGATAGATAGATAGATAGAATTCACAGCTTAATGTTGCCTGACAAATGTAGAAAGCCTGTTTCATACCTTCTTTTCCCAGTGTCTAAGTAACCCTTTGCAAAAAGTTTTTTTTTTCTACTCACCCCATTCAGACTTTAAAAAAAGAGCCTCTCATACGATTTGGCAGTCAAATATGAAGAAGAGATGTTTCCGGATTCTAACTAGTTCTTCCCACTTCCACAACTGTCATTTCACCACCTTAATATTATGGTACAGTTGTCCAGAAACCATATCATCCTTCACTTAGGAGTTTTATCACCTTTTGATAGGTAACTTTTGTGTGTGCTTGGTATTTTGTTCATGTGTTCACATTCTAAGCAGCAAGGTATTTTGCTTTGAGGGAGTCGATTTTAGTTTCATTGTTTACATTCGTAGCACAGCCATAATAAGGAAAACCAGAATATGAAAGGACAAATTAGGTGCTTTACTTCAAACATGCAAATTAGGATGACTTTTAAAGTTACAGTCCCATCAAGTTAATTTAGATACTTCAGAAAGTACTGATGTTATCCAAAATCATTATTGAAACATTTGAGGATCACAAATTTCTCTGCAATTATCAGCTCACTTTTGCGAACATCAAATTATAGACCAATCCAGTTTCCCCCATGGCAGATCGACAGACCTGGTAGGTTGAGTAGATGCTATGTCTGCTTTATATATTGACCCTAGTAAAGCTAACCATTGTCTCTTTCATCGTCTGACAATCAATAAGGAGAGAACAAGATGAATGATAAGACAAGGAGAGAAGACTTTGATAAGAAGCTGGTCTTACCAAATGTAATGATACTGAAGAACAAAATACATAATGAGATGCAGTTGGGGGATATTCCTAGGCTTGTACACATGCTGTCTCCTGTTACTAAACCTAAAACAACAACAACAACAAACTATTAAATAGCACCTTAAATGCACTGAATTAAGTTGATTCAAATTTACACTTTCTTTTCTGTCCGGCTTTGTTTTGTACTTTGGAAAGTTCCTGATTTCTTCCCCCATGTTGCTTTTGAAAAGTTTGTGCCAGCCAGCATCCTATTCTTGTTCTCTTGTCATCTTTATATATGGGGAGATGTATTTGCTTTGCATTTACAGATTATAGTCCTTTATGCCTTACAAATAAAAGAACATCAAGTCAACACAATATTTTTGTATCACTTTTTAAATTAGGGTAACTTTTTCATAACAAAAAAAAGCAAAAATAAACCTACTTGTGAAAAAACATTAATAGAGAAATTTCGTAATTGAGGTTATTCCCCAAAGGTTTCATAAAATTGAGGAAACAATCATGACCATTCTGATTTAGTCTTTCTTTGCTCCTCCTTTATCATCCAAACTTTATGTCTTTGAGGTCACTAAATGTGACATTTCAGGCTGTCATGTCTAATGGTCATGAAATATACCTTTAAGTATGCCAGAACTATTTTATGAATTTACCTGTGACTTGGCTTAATATAGGAATAACTATCACTAGGTAAATTGTGGCTTTACTTTGAAAAATATATCCTGAAGAGTCCTCAACAGTAGGCATCTCTCAAGAGATTTTTGTTTTTGTTTTTTATGTAATAATTTTATCAGCCTCTCCCTGTGTCTCCTACCCCGTAGCCCCTGGCAACTCAACCACTTTTTTTTCTTTCTTTCTTGTTTTTTTTTCTTTTCTCCTTTTTTTTTTTTTTTAAGATTCCAAATATAAGTGACACCATGCAGTATTTATCTTTCTCTAACTAGCTTATTTGACTTAGCATAATACCCTCCAGGTTCATCCATTTTGTCACAAATAACATGATTTTCTTCTTTTTCAGGGCCAAATATTATTATATTGTATATATATGTGACCACATTTTCTTGATGTAAATTTATCTGTTTGTGGACACTTAAGTTGTTTCTATGCCTTGGCTATTGTGAATAATGTTGCAATGAACATGGGAGTACAGATAAGTTTTCAAGATAATGGTTTCCAGTCTTCCTACCACCATTTGTTGAAGAGACTATCCTTTCTCCACTGTATATTCATGGCTCCTTTGTCAAAAATCACTTGACATATTGTATGAGCTTATGTGTGGACTTTCTGTTCTGTTCCATTGATCTATGTGTCTTTTTTTTTTTTTAATTTTTTTTTTTTCAACGTTTATTTATTTTTGGGACAGAGAGAGACAGAGCATGAATGGGGGAGGGGCAGAGAGAGAGGGAGACACAGAATCGGAAACAGGCTCCAGGCTCTGAGCCATCAGCCCAGAGCCCGACGCGGGGCTCGAACTCACGGACCGCAAGATCGTGACCTGGCTGAAGTCGGACGCTTAACCGACTGCGCCACCCAGGCGCCCCAATGTGTCTTTTTTTAATGCCAGTACCATACTATTTATAGGTTTATACAATAGGTTTATAATAAACCTATACAATAGGTTTATACAATAGGTTTATAATATACTTTGAAATCAGAAAATGGATGCCTCCAGCTTTCTTCTTTTTCAAGTTTGCTTGGGCTATTCAGTCTTTTTGGTTCCATACAAAATTTAGGATTGTTTCTTCTATTTCTGTGAAAAATGCCATTGAAATTTTTTTAATGTTTATTTGTTTATTTTGTAAGAGAGATGGGGCGGGGGGGGGTGGAAGGGAGGGGGCAGAAAGAGAGGGAGACAGAGAATGAGACAGAGAATCCCAAGCAAGCTCTGCACTGTCAGCACAGAGCCTGATGCAGGGCTCAAACTCATGAATTGTGAGATCATGACCTGAGCTGAAATCAAGAGTCCTACACTTAACCAACTAAGCCACCCAAGCACACCATGCCATTGAAATTTTGATAGGGATTGTATTAAATCTGTAGATTTCTTTGAGTAGTATGGACATTTTTACAATAGAAATTTTTCTAATTCGTGAACACGGTATTTTTTTCATTTATTTGTGTCGTCTTTCATTTCTTTCATCAGTGTCTCACAGTTTTTACTGTATAGATCCTGGTTAAATTTATTCCTAAGTATTTTATTCCTTTTGATGCTATTGTAAATGAGGTTATATATTTTTTAATTCCCCTTTCTGATAGTATGTTGTTAGTGTGTAGAAACACAACTGATTTTTATATATTGATGTTGTATCCTGCAACTGTACTGAATTTAGTATTTAGTTCATTGTTTTGTTTGTTTGTTTTTTGGTGGAGTCTTTAGAATTTTCTGTGTATACTATCAGGTCACCTGAAAATAGAAACAGATTTACTTTCCAATTTGGGTGCCTTTTATGTCTTTTTCTTGCCTAATTACCCTGGCACTTCCAGTACTATGTTGATTGATTAAAGTGGCAAGAATGGGCATCCTTGTCTTGTTCTTGATCTTACAGGAAAAGGTTTCAGCATTTCACCATTGAGTATGCTATTAGCTGTGGGCTTGTCCTATATGGCCTTTGTTATGTTGAAAAACATTCTTTCTATACCCATTTTTTTGAGTTCTCTAGAATATTCTGATGGCTAACACTATCTGAGGCACTAGAAGGGGTTGTAGTTATGTAAAAATTGTAGGTATGATTCTTACCAATTAGGAGTTTTCACTGTAAGGAAAATGCTAATTTTGACTTCAAAAACAACTAAACAGCCAGACTGTAGGGAAATGAATAGGTAATTGAGAAGAGAGGTGGGGCAAAAGAGGGTTTCAAACTCAAGGACAAAAGAGGTAAGGAAAGCAGTTGAAAGGATTTTTAAAAACTCATACTATAAAAGTAGAGAGAAACAATTAAGGTAATATTTTAAAAAAACCTGCTCACTGCCAAGATTTTTGACATATGCAACTCATCACCAAGAACTGATATGACTTAATCCCGTAACACTTACTATTTTTGGCATTGTCTCAGAGTATGGATTGTGGCATGGAGTTTACAGATCCATTTCTGCACCCTACAGGAATAAAAATTCAGAATTTCATTTTATGAACCACAAATTAGACCACATTTCTTATACTTACAGCTCATAAATAAAATTGATTTTTAAGATTTTGGCCTACTACCTACCACACATTGAGAGTCCAGGTATATCACAGCATTTACTAATGGCCTTCTATGTCTAAGCACTGCACTAAAACTGGAGCTTTACGCTAAAGTTTCCTGAACAGTGAATTGTAAACCAAGTCTGCAGAAAATCAGGGATATACATTGTTGGGTAGGAAGGTGGGCATTGCAAGGGACAAACGGAAATGGATGGAATGTGGCAAACCGAAAGCTGCAGAAGTGGTAATAAGGGAATAAAAATGAATTGTTAGTACCTAGCATTTGTTAGAAGATTATATAATCGTCTTTGCAATGGCCTATTAACACAAGTTTAATAATAAATCTCCATTCCCCTGTTAAATGAGCCAGGACAAGTATTGTTCATTACTACATTCCTATAAGAAAGGCTATAGCAATATTTTGATAATTTAATGAATTTGTAAAAAGTTGACCTAAGCACCAGGGGGTCTGGGTTGAAGAAAAATACCTTTTTTTTTTTCCTTTACACGTTCCAAGGTGTAGAATGTGTACCCATTGTTCATGAACAAGCCTTTTTTTAATCATCCTGATTGATTTATCTCTCATTATCGAAGTGGGCAATATACCGTCTACATGTCATTCATGTGAAATAACTATCTGTACTCTGAATAAGATACAGATGCAGAAGATCCATGAGTGTACATTTATTCAAATGAAGGTTGAAGTCTTTAAAGATTCCCACCCAGGTATCTTATGTAATCTTCTATCAGGATTGTATCTCCATTTCAGTTTGTATGACATTACCTGTTCTGAATAGGATAAAGACTCATTGTTACTGTCAGGCCTGTTTTCAAACTAAATATTCATCTAGTCCTTTGTGGCTGCCATTTTTATCACACATTTAGAACAGCTTCCCTTTACTGATCTGCCATTTTCCTGCAAATCACTGTTTCACTTGTATGATTTCTAGTGAGACAAGCTTAGACCTCGCTGCCTTTCTCTCAGTAACAGAGAAAAGAAACGTCTCTGGTGCCTATGCAGCAAAGAAAGTTGATTCATGTGTAAATTATCATTTGGCCTTTATTTGCTTGGCCTGTGGAGAGTACACAGGCAGATAAAAGGTTCGGTGGGTCAGGGCTCAGTATGTGCAGGTTTCTCCGGTGGCTACAATGACAGCGTTAGAATTGTTGTCACAGATTATCAGACACGCTCTGATGTCTTATCATTATTTATTTGCAGTTTTCGTTGTAAAATAAACTCTAACATGGAAGGTACTTTTGTAATAACAGGATACCATGTACCTGTCCCATGTTTGTTCTGTCATCTCACATTCTAATAAGAAAAACTGATTTGTGTTTTCTTGAAGTTGGAACTGGTGTTTTTATGTTTCTGCCATCCATGTTTCTGGCTCTGGTCTGTCTTTTACTTCTATCTCGTGTTTTCATTTCTTCAAACCTGGATGTTGTCCAAGTTTGTTGTGAACCATGGGTAGATAATGTCTTAGTAACATGTCCTATTAATCTAGGTAGATGTAAAATGCTGTTGGGGTATATATAGCCGCTTCTAGGCACTATGCAGAATTGGATAGTTATAGAAACTACAAAATCTGTTATCTGTGACTCAGTTGGTTTTCTTTAAAATAAAATTGCTTGCAATGCTTTCATTATTATCTTTTTAGTATTAAAGGAGGTAAACAAAGGTTTAGCTTTTTTTTCTTTAACCACATTATATCAACCCTCTGGGTGTGTAGCTGACATGAATTTATAAGGTAAATCCGTGTGTGTGTGTGTGTGTGTGTGTGTGTGTGTGTGTAAAAACACTAAGAAATGCATTAATAAATCTCAAAATGATACGATGCTTTCAGTCTACTTTTATTGTGAAGGTCTTATAATATGTGTCAGAAGGGTAGAGCTGATATATCTATTTCTGCAGCTTTTTTTTATTTGTGTAATTCATGTTATGTATATACATTGTCACATTATGATCCATGTTTTTTTTTAAAGTATGTTAGAAACCAAGAGAATATATTTTATAACACCTACCTTACTAAATTGATGTTTATCAGAACATTATTGACTCATGGCCCCTCTGGTAAGCTTTCCTCTATTATAGTAAAATTAAATGAGTTTTAAATAATGCAGTTAGTATTATAAAATACTGCTTTCATTTTTTTCAAAAAGTTCTCTTCACTGTTGAAGAAATTCTATCTGAAAACAAATTCCTTTCACTTGGACAAAAAGGTATAATTTTTCATTGCAACTTTCACTATTCCATTAGGAAAACAACCCACTGTTTTTAGTATACTTATAATTAACTATATGCAAATTACTTTTATTTCCTTGTCACCAAGGCCTGAACAGTAGGAGGGTGATCTCTCCTTCCTTCTCCTTTCTCTGTCTGCTCCACTTGCCACCACTGAAGCCCAGCTGAGATACGGAAGGAGGACCGTCCCTCTCCTTTGTTATAAATGCTCTTAGGCAGGTTTTTCTGTGCACGGTCCATTCCACAGCCTCCTTTGCATGGAACAGGGGAGAGATAGGTATAAGTTAAACCCACTTATCCCTTTCCCTTGCCCAGTTAAACGTCACTTCTTATTTTCTCCTGATTTTCTTTCCCATCTCCTCTTAAAATCAAGTTATCCACTGAGTTTAGGCCAAGTGGAAAATGAGAAACCAAGAGGTAACTTCTAGCTTTCCTTTCAGGGTAAGGGGAATGCTAGTTCAGCTACCTTACCCATGTCCCAAATGGTAACTTTATAGAAAAGTTCGTATTTTTAGCCCATAAAAACTGCTTGGCACAGGTAACCTAATTGTTTTATCACTTATTTGGCTACAGTTGTTTATAGCTTTGTTTTAACAAGAGAGAGAATAGAGAAAGAGAAAGTACAGTTGAGGAAAATAGAGGAGATTGGCTGACAGAATAAGAGAGTATGGGTAAAACTCAAAAGATGATGTTACCAAGCATAGACCTGCTTAATCTCATCTGTCCACCCGGTGCTATACAATGTGGCAGTGAGGAAAGAGACAATAATTACATCGGGACCATCATCTCAGTGTTCCTGGCATGCATACAGAGTTGCAAGGAAGTCATAGAATTGTGTTTGTACATTTGTATAATTGATGTCTTACTACAGATATTTAGCTAGGTGTATGAATACATTTTGTGTATATGTGTAGGGTATACAGCATACAAATATATCACTTGAGTGTAAGTATGAACAGTTGTGACAATTTTCCTAAGAATATATCGTATGCATCTGTGTTGAGATAGGCATGCTATAATTATGACAATTAAAGACATTTAAAGGTAGCAAACAGATTTGTTTTTATATATAATAATTTATTTACCCTGGTAGCTGAACTCAACACGGTATCTCCTTTTCAGCTTACTTTTATCCATGAGGGGATAATGTGTTTTAATTAAGCCCTCTTGTCTATGAGCAATAGAAATCCACTCAGCTAGCTTGGATTGAATTTATAGTTTGTCTCCTAAAGAAGATTCGTACAGGGGCACCTACGTGGCTCATTTGGTTGAGCATCAACTCTTGATTTCAGCTCAGGTCATGATCCCAGGGTTGTGGGATCGAGCCCCTCATCAGGCTCCACGCTGAGCATGGAGCCTGCTTGAGATTCTGTCTCTCTCCCCCTCTGCTTTTCTCCCCAACTCTCTCTCTCCCTAAAAAATAAAAAATAAAAAAAATACGATTTGTACAGAGACTATAAGAACTAAACTCTATACTAAAATTGTAATTTAAGCCAGTTAGACTTTTGAATGTTGTTCTAAAGTGAAATGAACCCAGTATGAGTTATTGTGAGGATACTCATTGTCTTGTCATTGGAAAGTCACTGACAATTAATATTGCTATACAAAGCACCTACTGTTGCCACTTGTCTCTCATGAGACATATATTCCCTTAGAGGCATCTCTGTTTCTCTGTGTAATTCCTCTATTCACTGTATATGGACCAGCTTCTTCCTTTCTTACTCTTTCTGTCCCCTCAGAACTTTGGCAAATGGGTAGCCTTTCGACCTGTGCACTTCTGACTTTACTGCAGTTCCCATCCCTCACTAATATCTTCATTTCCTCCATTCAGATTCTTAAGAAAATTATTTTTTTCTTCTCATCTCTTTGCTTCATATCATAGATGATGATCCTATGAATTGGCCGCACTTAGATCAGTATCCATCCCAGGTTCAGTCAGCTGTGGATGGAAGGTGCAGGGTTATGTGGTGAAAAAGATGGCCCCTGCTGCTGTCCTTTGAAACAAGTCTGTAATAAATGTCGTTTCACTACAAGGGGTGGTTGGTGAGCAGATACTATGATTGGCACCTCTAGTATATATATAACCTGTGGTATATAACACAGGTTAACTCCCTGATATGGGGACTATTAACCAAACTATTAACATGGTCCATTGCTTAAATGTCACTCGTCAAGGAAGTCTCAGACCACATTCTATGTATGCTCCTACCATATGGTCCCATAATACTCTGTATTTCATCACCATCGTAAAACTCATCAGTGTTACTATAATTACCCAATGCTTCTCTTCTGTCATAAACTCAAAGGTCTGTGAAAAGAGACCATATCTTTCCTGCTCACCATTCTGTCACCGGTACCTGGCCCAGTTCCTAGCTTATAACGGTATCCAAATGTTTAAGTTATTTGATTAATAAATGCCTTAAACCTCTAGGAATCAAGAGTTTTAAATTTAGTAATCTGCCAAAAAGCAGCTCTTCTTTTTAAATGTCCCCATTTCTGACAGTGACAGTATCAGTATTCGTCACATTGGTACTGATTCTTCCCTCTCTCCATCAAGGCAATCACGTTTGCTTGATTCTTTCTTTCTCTTTTATCTGTAATTTCTTCTCCATCGCCACTGCCAGCCCTCTTAGTCCAGGTCTTCTTCACCTCCACCTGACTGGCCTCCTGGTCTCCATAGCTGTTACTGTCTTTATCTCCTACATATCTTCCTAAAAAGTCACTTTTCGCACCTCTTTCTCTGTTTAAACAACAACAACTTTGTTGGCTCCACTTCTGCCTGAAGAATGAAATCCAAATTCTTAAGTCCTTCATTCTCTTGTTCCTGCCAAATCTCTAATTAGTAATGCTTTCTACTACTGTCCTACGTGGACTCTTTCATTCTCTCCAAACAAGTCTACCTCTTATCTCTGAGTATATTATGAGCATCTCCATCCACCCCTTTGTTCACTTATCTCTTCCTCCATCAGCACTTAACTGTTCCTCATCTTCTTTCAAAACCTACCCCAAGTTCCACTTTCTTCATCAAGTTGTTCCTACTGCCCAGTCCTCAGTAATCACTTCTTAGTCTAAAGTGAGAGGACTTGTTATCTCTGCCATTCACCAGGGCCATACACATGCTGCCTTGCAGTAGTGTTTATTTTTGTATACGTATAGTATGACAATGAGAGATGTGAGCTGCAATAATGCAGTCACACTGCCCAGCTTCAGATCCTACCTCCTCAAGTCAGTATCTGGGTAACTGAACAAGTTGCCCAACCCCTTGTAAATGTTAGCTAGGTCACCTCTAAAATGGGGATGATAACAGCACTTTCCCATTGTGAGACTTCAGTGTAGTAAATCATCGAAAGCATAGTGATCACTCAATAAATGTTTTTTACAAAATTATTTGCACATTATTGATTAGCTGGCTATTTTTAGATCCCTGTTATGTGCTAGACACTGTCCTAGGTAGAAACAGTGTAAAGGGGTTAAGATAACAACCTCTGCTAGCAAGAAGCCACTCCTATCCTATCTCCCAGTTACAGTCCAGACCCCTTGCAGTCACATTCATATGGTCCACACATCTTTACTGAATATTTGCTATCTTCAGAAACCCTGTGCCAGGCACAAGGAATTATAAGGAGGTATAATATAAAGTCCATAACATGTTAACTACACTAGAATTAAATTAAAAAATAAAAAGTCCATGACCTTCAAGACTATTATAACTAAAGTCCCTATCATTGTGCTTTGCACATGGCGAGAGCCCAGTGAATATGTATTGGCACCAAAGAGCATGGCAGTGATGACGAAGACTCTAGAGCACCACAATTTCTAGCCTCTTTTTAGAGCTGTTAACTTTATTTGGCTTCTTCATGTCTTCATTTTCCACTGAATGAATGCCAGAAAGTCATTTTCAATTTTTTTCTGTCTGATCAAGACTTAGATAATGTCTGCTTCTTTTGGTAGCTAAATATCCCCAAACTCAGTTTCTTGCTTCAGTGAGAAGATATTATGGTATTGCCAATGGAAACCACTTCACATTTGGGCAACATCATGATGTCTAAGTGGCTCAGATTCAAGTTTCAGTATAGATTCTGGTTCCTGCACATTTGCTGTCAAAAACCACTTTATAGGAGCCAAACCGTGGAATCCTTCCAAGTGTTAGGCACTATTAGAAGTACCATTAAAGTACTGCAGAGCTTCAAAAGATTATGAAATTCTGATTTCTTAACATAATATATTCTATGGTACTTTCTTGAAATTTTAATGAGTCCCTTGTTTCTGTCATGGGGCTAAAGGCGATTAATATCACTCATTTTTTGTACCATTACAAGGTTTAGAGACAATTCTGAGTTGGAACTTCCAAAATAATTTTATACTGTTTTATACAACACTGGGTAGATAGAACAATTCTGGTTCAAACGTAACTGTGAAATAAGACTTTAAGAAAACGTAATTGTTTTTCTCTATGCTTTATAGCTTAGTCCACTCCCCAACCCTGTCTCTCTTTACTTTCTTGGTCAGCCTGCAGGGAATAAGACATATACAAGACATAATAATTAAAGTACAGATTTTTATAATATCAGAAACTACTTAGATGTAAAGATAATTGTCCATCAGCCTATGGTTTGTTATATTAATTTAGCATGAGATTTATCTCTAGCTTCCTTACAGTCAAGGCAGAAAAGGAAATAATAACTGACAGTATCTTCCCTTGAAAAGCAAAAGCATATAGCGGACAAAGAGGATCTCTTTTGCGTTGTTGGTGGGAATGCAAGCTGGTGCAGCCACTCTGGAAAAAAGTCTGGAGGTTCCTCAAAAAACTAAAAATAGAGCTACCCTACGACCCAGCAATTGCACTACTAGGCATTTATCTAAGGGATACAAGTGTACTGTTTCGAAGGGACACGTACACCCCAATGTTTATAGCAGCACTATCAACAATAGCCAAAGTATGGAAAGAGCCCAAATGTCCACCGATGGATGAATGGATAAAGAAGATGTGGTATAGGGGCGCCTGGGTGGCTCAGTCGGTTAAGCGTCTGACTTCGGCTCAGGTCATGATCTCGCGGTCTGTGGGTTCGAGCCCCGCGTCAGGCTCTGTGCTGACAGCTCAGAGCCTGGAGCCTGTTTCAGATTCTATGTCTCCCTCTTCCTCTGACCCTCCCCTGTTCATGCTCTCTCTCTCTCTCTGTCTCAAAAATAAATAAATGTTAAAAAAAATTTAAAAAAAAAAAAAAAAAAAAGAAGATGTGGTATATATATACAATGGAATATTACTCGGTGATCAAAAAGAATGAAATCTTGCCGTTTGCAACAATGTGGATGGAACTGGAGGGTATTATGCTAAGTGAAATTAGTCAGAGAAAGACAAATATCATATGACTTCATCATATGAGGGCTTTAAGAGACAAAACAGATGAACATAAGGGAAGGGAAACAAAAATAATATAAAAACAGGAAGGGGGACAAAACAGAAGAGACTCATAAATATGGAGAACAAACGAGGGTTATGGGAGGGATTGTGGGAGGGGGGATGGGCTAAATGGGGAAGGGGCCCTAAGGAATCTACTCCTGAAATCATTGTTCCACTATATGCTAACTAATTTGGCTGTAAATTTTAAAAAAATAAAAAATAAAATTAAAAAAATAGAAATAAAAAAATTAAATTAAATTTAAAAAAAAGCAAAAGCATATATACTTTTCTAAAAAGATCATTTCCTTGCAATTAATAACAAAGTAATCACATATTTACTTGTAAACAAGCGGTTATTTATGAAATTATTTTAGTGTCTTCTTCCCCCACTAGATTGTAAACTCCTTGAAGTCAGTGACCACATCTGTCTTGTTAATCACCATATCCCCAGCTCCTAGAAAAAAATATTGGTTGAAATTAAAATGAAATGAAACTACGTGGATTCTTATCCAAGAAACACTGACTAACATAATGGGCCAAATCTTCCATGAACATGTTTATAGAAAATCGAGTTAGTACTATACTGTTGATTTTTTTAATATTTTAGTTTTATTTTTTCAGCTTTATTGAGCTTTATTTATTTATAGTTGACAGAATTCTAAGACATTTAAAATGTACATCATGGGGGTGCTTGAGTAGCTCAGTTGGTTAAGCCTCCGACTCTTGATTTTGGCTCAGGTCATGATAACACGTGTTTGTGAGATCGAGCCCCTTGTCAGGCTCAATGCTGATAGCACGAGCCTCCTTAGGATTCTCTTTCCCTCTCTCTCTGCCCCTCCCCTACTTGTGTGCACACACATGTGCTCTCTCTCTCTCTCAAAATAAATGAATAAACTTTTTAAAAAGTAATAAATTGTACATCATGATGATTTGATACACATAGTAAAAAGGATTCCTTTCATCCAGTTAATTAACATATCCATCACCTTGAATATTTATCTTTTTCTGGTAAAAGTATTTAAGTTCTACTCTCAGCAAATTTCATTTACATAATCCATTCTTACCAACTATACTCACCATGTTATACATTAGATCCTCAGACCTTATTCATCCAATTGTTTTTTGAAAGTTTGTATCCTTTTACCAACCTCTCCCTATTTCCCCCAACCCTAGTCCCTGGCAACCACTTTTCTTCTCTCTGTTTCTATGAGCTTGACTTTTTATAGATTTCACTTATAAGTGATACCAGTATTTGTCTTTCTCTGCCTGGCTTGTTTCACTTAGCATAATGCCCTCAAAGTCCACTCATGTTGTTGCTAATGGCTAGATTTCCTTCTTTCTCATAGCTGAATGAATGATGGTCCCCTGTACATATATATGTCTTTATCCATTAATCTATAGATGGACACCTAGGTTATTTTCATATTTTGGCTATTGTGAACAATGTTTCAGTGATCATGGGAGTCCAGATATCTCTTCAATATCCTGTTCTCATTTTCCTTGGATGTATACCCAGAATTGGGATTACTGGATTACGTGGTAGTTCTACTTTTAATTTGTTGGGGACCTTCCATACTGTATTCCATAGTTTATATTTATATTCCTCCCAATAGTACACAAGCGTTCCCTTTTCTCTACATCCTGGCCGACACTTTTCTCTTGTCTTTTTGATGATAGTCATTCTAACAGGTGTGACCTATTGCCTCATTGTGGTTTTGATTTGCATTTCCCTGTTGATTAGTGTATTCAGACCTTTTCATAACCCCTAATTATCACATATGTAATTTGCAAATATTTTCTCCCATTTTGTAGGTTGCCTTTTCATCTTGCTAATGGTTTATTTGTTTGGCCTTTGTTTTTTGGGTGGTTGTTGTTGTGCACATGCTTTTCAGTTTGATATAGTTGCACTTGTTTATTTTTGTTTCTGATACCTTTGCTTTGGTAAAGTAAAAAATCATTGCCAAGACCAATGTCAAAGAGCTCACCCCCTGTTTTCTTCCAGAAGGTTTACTGTTTCGGGTCTTATGTTCAGGTTTTTAATCCATTTTGTGTACGGCATAAGATCGGGATCCAGTTTCATTATTTTGTTTGTGGCTGTCCATTTTCCCAACACCATTTATTGAAGAGACTGTCTTTTCCCCATTGTATATTCTTGACCCCTTGGTCAAAAAGTTTTGACCATATATGCATGGATTTATTTCTGGGTTCTCTGTTCTGTTCTAATGATCTATATATCTGTCATTATGCCAATACCATAATGACTTTTGACTACTACAAATTTGTAATATAGTTTGAAATCAGGAAGTATGATGCCCCCTGCTTTGTTTATCTTTCTCAAGATTGCTTTGGCTTTTTGGAATCTTTTATGGTTCCATACAAATTTTAGGACTGTTTGTTCTAGTTCTGTGAAAAATTCTGTGGAATTTTGATAGGGATTGCATTGAATATGTAGATTGTTTTCAAAATTATGGACATTTTAACAATGTCAATGCTTTGAATTTATGATCATGAAATACCTTTCCATTTACTTATGTCTTCAATTTCTTTCATCAATGTTTTATTATCAGTGTATAGTTCTTTTACCTCCTTGGTTACATTTATTATTAAGTATTTTATTCTTTTTGATAGGATTGAAAATAGGATTGTTTCCTTAATTTGTCTTCCTGATATTGTTAACTTTTTTACTGATGACCAGTAAAAGCCTGTGAGGAGAGAATGGAGAAAAAAAATTGGAATAAAATTAATGCCTGTAATATAACATTAAATCATGACTCAGTGATGAGGTTCCTACAGGAGACTGCATTAATTTTTACCACAACTTAATATGACTTTACTGTAACCAAAGATGGCCATTCAGTCTTTACGGAGAAAAAGTTATACAGATCCTCATACTTATCTAATGTAGATAATAGCCATTTATTTAGTAAAAATCCATTAAGAAATAAGCATCATTTTTAAAGAAAACAGTATACATTGTATAGCAAATGTAGTTACTATTGTTTTTAGCAGAGGGTCTCTCTATATTATTTTACTTTGCTGAAGTTACAGTATGGTAGAAATAGTCTCTCAGTCTAATTAGAAAGTTTGTAACGTCAGTTTCATTATAGGCAGAATTTATGCATCCAAATACAACTTTTCACATAACATTTGGAGTTCATTTTAATGAAATTTACCATAAAGTACGGTTTGGAATAAGGCAGGTATATCTTGGATACCTCCAAAAGGGTATTAGTACTGTAATCTCTAGGATGAGCCCTGTGTCTTGTTTTTCTTTATATGCTACTATCCATCAATGTCTGGCATATAGGCACTTAGAAAATTTTTGGACTAAATGATGGTATAAATTTTTGTTTGTTTTGTTTTTGTTGTGCCATGTAAGTTATTATTCAAGGGCTTAAAGCTGCCATATAGTGGCATATAGTGTTCAAATTTCAAAAAAATCTGCCATATAGTGTTATAGATAGTGTTGGTTTTTCTTTTTTGGGGGGAAACAAAAGAAAAATGTGTAGGCTGTTACATTTGTGTTTTTCTTCAAAATCTATTTGAATGTAAAAATATGTTAAAGATTAAAATGATGAACAGTGTCATCTGTTTTCTTTTTACCATACTTTTCCAAGATAAATGTGAATAGTACATGACTCCTTAAAATTATTTCTATGGCATAGAAATAGTTCCTTTAGTGAGAGTCCTATTAATACAAAAGCCATGAAGCAGCAGAAAATTCAGTTTTTAACCAAATACATAAAGTTATGTTTCTTGTATTTCAAGAAGCTTTTAGCAATCGTTTTTTATGATCATTTTACTCAAATGATTGAGTTACTGAGAATAGTAGGCCTATCAGCAGATTAGAAGAAAAACCTGCATTATCTTATCATTTTTAGTATTTGGACCCTAGCACCTATATTTTTTCGAAAAACACTTAAATAATTTTTGAATGTTTTCATCATAGTATATTCTTTGAGTGTGAGAAAATGTCCTTATTTCATTTTTTATTCAATTCAGCATTTACTGAGTTCCTAATTATTTCAAAAGACTTTACCAGTCAGTCCGTCAGTCAACACGTGTTTATTGCACACTGGATATGTGCCAGGCACTGTTCTAGTCACTGTGGTGTTACACAGCAGCAGATATAGCAGAGTTCCTGACCTGAGAGAGCTTTCATTTTGGTCAGAACGTACAGACAATTAACAAGCAAGCCAAAAAAAAAAAAGCCAGTAAATAAAAAAAACACATGATTTCAGTTGCTAAGTGTTGTGCTGGGTTATGACAAACATTTAAGAAGATAATGGGTTGAAGAGTGGCGGGGCAGAAAGTGAGGGGGCCCTGTGACTCTCCTTTAGCTGATTGCTTTCTGCTTTTGAGGCTGCTTGGTCCTACTGCTCCTGCCTACCATTGAACTGTTTGAAAACAGCTTGCCTTTCTTTTTACCGCAGAGCAATGTGACATCCCCACAGAGTCATTTTCTCTAGGAGAAGTGATGGAAATAGACTAGTCCAACCACATTTGCTGCCCCTTCCCTTGTGCATTGGTCACTAAACGTAAAAGGTGAAACTTCCCACGTGTTCATTACCGCCACTTACATACCGTGGTATTCCCTGAGGTATGTAAGGAGAATCAAGTGCTGGTCAGGAAGAAAACAAAAATCACATGTCAACTCTAGGCTTAAATAGAGATATTTGAAGTGACACCATGTTTAAATGGATAAGAGAGAAAGCATTAAGTTTTCTATTACTGGTAGATCATAACTATAAAGCTGTCCTATAAATTGGTTCAAGTCACTTTCCACTTTATATATTTTATATATCTATATCTATCTATCTATATATATATATATAAATGTATATTATATATAATCATTTATAATATATGCACATGATAATATTAAAAAAACAACCTCTTGGAATGTATCTGGAGAGTAAAGAACATAAAAATCTCATACATCTGGTGTGGAAGTTCCTCAAAAAGTTAAAAATAGGGGCACATGGTTGGCTGAGTCATTAAGCCACCAACTCTTGATTTCATCTCAGGTCATGGCCTCACGGTCCATAAGATCGAGCCCCGTGTCGGTGCCCTGCACTGACAGTGTGGAGCCTGCTTGGGATTCTCTCTCTCACTTTCTCTTTCTGCCCCTTCCATGCTCATGCACATGCTCGCTCTCTCTCAAAATAAATAAAGTATTTTTTTAATTAAAAATAGAACTACCTCATGATCCAGCAATTGTGCTACTAGGTATTTACCCAAAGAGTACAAGAACACTAATTCAAAGGGATGCATAAACCCCTATGTTTATAGCAACAATATCTACAGTAGGCAAGATATGGAAACAACCCATGTGTCCATCAGTTGATGAATGCATAAAGAAGATGTGATATACAAACATGTATGTATAGGTGTATATATATGTATATGTATGTATGTGTATCAATGTATGTTTATATATGTATAATGGAAAATTAATCAGCCATAAAAAAGAATGAAATCTTGCCTTTTGCGACAGTATGGATGGAGCTAGAAAGTATAATACTAAGTGAAATAAGCCAGAGAAAGACAAATACTATATGATTTCACTCATATGTGGAATTTAAGAAACAAAACAAACAAGCAAAGGAAAAAAATAAGAGATAAAGCAAGAAACAGACTCTTAATTAGAGAGAATAAACTGATGGTTACCAGAGGGGAGGTGGATGGGGGGATGGGTTAAATAAGTGATGCACTTGTTGTGATGAGCACAGGGTGATATATGGAAGTGTTGAATTACTATATTGTACACCTGAAACTAATATAACACTGTATGTTAACTAACTGGAATTAAAATTAAAACGTTTTTAAAACCCTCATATATCTGAATGTTAATTATTCAGGTTAATATTTCCATTTAATATTAATGGCAATTATTATTTCCATTTGGATGACTCTTGAGAATGAATAAAATACTTTCACATATATCATCTCCTGGAGTTCTCAAGAACAATGATGTGAAATAGGTACTATTATTAACTTCATTTTGTATGTGAAGAAACTGAGGCTCAGCCTGGTGATTTGCACAGAATTGTAAAGTTCGGGAGTAATCCATCCAGGTGCCCAGGGGTTATGTCTGCAAGGCCAATGTACTTTCTACTATACTGATAGCTACAAATAAATACTTTCAGGAGGAAGTAGTTAAAAAGAAGTAGTCAGAAAGTTGATAGGATTATAAATCTGATGCTGTGACTAACACATCAGTGAGAAAGTAACCAACAGTGTCTTTTAACAACAGAGGGCTGCAGGAGTAAGAACAGAAAAATGGATCTCAAATTCAGTCAGAAAACTAATCAATGATTTTTAAAAGGAAAGTTTCTAAACAGCAAAGTGGTGATGATAAAAGTTTTGCAGTTATCAAGGTGGGACTGATTTTTTTTTTTTAATTGAGGGTTCTCATGCCAGGAGCATGTTCAAGTAATTCTGTGGACAAACAGGCATTAACCATTGAACAGGTTGTCAAGATAAGTAATAAATTTGGGAAAATATGAGGGTGCTAAAAGGAATAAAGACAATACCATAGAAATATAATGATACCAAATAAAGGAAAGGTATATTTTTCAGGTGATGTTCCAACAGCTAAGCAATCTAAAGTAGAAAGTACGTTTCTGTGATCTGTTGAGGTAGGAAATACAGACACAAGGAAGGGAAGGTATTTCAAACTAAGTGTTACAGAAACCATAGCAAATCCTTCCACAGTCCTCGCCATTACTGGATGGCGTACTATTGGTGACTGAATGAACACCAAAAGGACTCCCTTCACCACAGGAGGATTTCTTCAGATTTTCACTCTTAACACAAAGTCCTTGCCATGGTCACCATCAACTCTCCTCTGGTGAACTTCTGGGAAACTAAATACCAAAAAGCATATCAAGGAGGTCACAACCCTAGAAAACTATTTAGAATCACTAGTTTTCTTTTTTTTCTTTTCTGTTTTCTGATTTTCTGAATACCAGTAGTTATTCAAGAACAAAAATAGAAATGTCTCATTCACACCTAGCACGCTGCCTAGCATATAGGAGCAACTCAATAAATGTTTATTAAACTGAACTAAATTATCCTAAAATGCAAAATCAGAGGACCCTGAGTTACTCATTCATTCATATCCTCAACATACTGACACAAAAGCCAAAAACATGAGTTTGAGTCTAACCACTGCCACTTGCCAATCCTGTGACTTTAGGCAGTTCACAATTTAACTCCTCTAGGCCTCAGTTTCCATGTCCATAATTTAGAGATAACAGCTTCTGCCCTGCTAACCTCACTGGTTTATTATAAGGATAGAATTTGATAGTATATGTGAAGATAAACCAGAAGTTACCAAGTGCTATACAAAAAAAAACTGGATTTTTCTGTGGAAACTGTAGTGCCAAAATGCTCCAGTGGTCAGCAGGTTCCTTTGGTCAAACCTAAATGCTGGGCTCAGTAAAGATAATAAGCAGGCTTCTTATGAGCAGGTCTTCTCAGAACCTTTCACTTGGTAATTAGTATTGTGAAAGTAGGAGAATGGGCTAAAATGGGAATGAATGTCTTTTTTTTTTTTTCCTATGTAATCAAAAGAAAGCCTCTAGTTCATGTAGGTTGTACCAAAATACTCAAATAATACTAGTTGCTGTCATTTTTCAAGCAGGATTATGTGGCAGGCACTGTACTTGTACTTGGCATACATCATACTCAGTTCTCATCACAAATTGCAAAGTAGGTATTCTTGCTATTAGTCCCATTCTTACAGATGAGAGAGAGAGAGAGAGAGAGAGAGAGAGAGAGAGAGAGAGAGAGATTAAAGAACTTGCCCAAGGTTACAGCTAGTAAATAGCATTTTACATTTAAGAAAATGAGTACTTAGAAATATGTGGCTTAAACCAGTATTTGCTCTCTCACTTTTCTCTCCTGTTTTTTCAACCTGCTATACAACTCTACTTCATACCTATATTGCCTCTAGACCTAAATTTTCCAAAGTGTGTTTTTTGAAGTAAAAGTCCACAAAACTGTCCCAAGAAAATTCATTGTTCACACATGTTTGGAAGATAGTGCACACTGAAATCCTCCCTTCTGGGGCATCTGGCTGGCTCATTTGGTGGAGCATACAACTCTTAATCTTGGGGTTGTGAGTTCGAGCCCCGCGTTGAGTGTAGAGATTACTTAAAATCTTTAAAAAAAAAAAAATGAAAAAGAAAAGGAAATCCTCCCTTCTGTCTGTCACAGTGCACATTAGCACACTGATGCCTTTGAGAAAGACTGCAGTAAGGAGCTTCCCTAAACTTTGAACAGAACCTTGAATCAACAGCTGTTGGCATCCCACAAAACCAGAGGTCCAGAGAAAAAACTTAAGAAAAGTGAAATGTTTAATAAATGCAGCAATCATTATGCCAGTCATTATGCCATTACACCAACAGATATAGAGCACAGTCCTCTCCATAAAATATATACGAAACTATTTGAAATTATAGTTAATCTGTTGTTTTCCTAAATGTGTTCAACAAATTTCCTAAAGATTCTTTCAATATAATTTTTTTTCCAACTCTGACAGCAACCAATATTGTACTGAAAGAAGACAGAAACTCGGGTCGTTTTTTCATGTAAGAAATTGTTCTGTAATAAATGGTTGGATTTATTTTATGGTACTGAAAATTATCATCCTGATTATTAAACATTAGTTTAAATCAAGTGATTTTAAACCAATGTAATAAGCATTTCTACTTGGAGGAGAAGCCAATGATAGTCAAAACTACTTCTTCCCATTTCCTCTTCTAAAACCAGGAGAAAAATGAAGAACATTAATTTACTAAGTCCTGTCAGACTAGGATTCTCCAGTTACTTAAGAGTCATTTAAAACATCTCTTAAGTGAGGCCACTTGGTAGCAGACTATATTTGAACTTCAAATACTTTTTGAATCAACTCAAAAAACACTACAATTTCTCCTTTTATCCTTGGAAAACATTAGGTCTATTGCCTGTTTTTGTTACTTTATTGTCATATATTTTGTTAAAATGTCAGAGCTTAAATTATTATTATATGCCCATTAGTTCTGCTGCCTTGGGATGTAATGACTCATATTAGTAGTCTATGTAATAAAAAGGGTTGGTGAATTTTTACTGAACTGTCCTTTTGGGACTATAATTTGTAACATTCTCTGGAAGCTTTGCAAATCCTGTAGTGATAAAGTGCTCTTATAGTACTGTCTTTATCATTGACAAGTTGTTAAGAACCAGAACTGTCTATTACCTGTAAATGCTGAACATAACACCGTGTTGATCTGATAAGTTCTCTACTTGGAGAGTCACCAAGAATACATAATGAGAATGTCACCATCTTGTAAACAGATGAGGTGATTTTGCAATCTTCTTAACCGTAATTTTAGACTTTTCTTCAATTTAGTAGATGAGTTCATCTTTTTGAGATAGAGTTACCAAACACCATCTAATTAACATAGACATATTCTTTTGCTAAATTTTAAATTATTAAGGACTATAGAAGAAGACAAAGGACTGGTATAGACCAATGAGCCAGTATTTTCAGAAGGGTTTAATCCCTAGGTACGCCATTGATTTTGCCCATAGATGGAAAATATGTCCTAAGCAAAAAGTTATATTCAATGATATAAATTAAATATTTGTATATGAAGTGTGGTGCCTTTATTTTTACATTTATATGTGAATATATTTTGAAGTATATTAAATTTTATTTTTATTTCTTTTTTAATTATAAATGTTGCATATAGTAAAATGATCAGATCTTCATTATACAAACTGTTGGGTTTTGAAAGATGTGTATACCAATTGTAACCACTACCCTGATAAAGATATAGAACGTTTCCATCACCTCCATTTTTTTTCTTCTTTCCAGCCTGTTCTCCTTTCCCTCCCCACCTTACCACTGAAACCTGTTATAATCTATCTCCATAGATTGTTTTGCCTATTCTTAAACTTCACATGAAGGCCATTTAGAGCATATACTTTTTCGTGTTTGGCTTCTTTGACCTAACAGAATGTTATCGAGATTCATCCAAGTTGTTATATGTATCAGTAGTTCATTCTTTTTAAATTACTAAGTAGTATCTATTTTATGAATATATCACAATTTGCATATCCATTCTCCTATTGATGAACATCTGGGCTGTGTCTAATTTTTGGCTATTGTGAATAAAGCTTCTATGAACATTTTCTTACATGCCTTTTTGTAGACATTTGTTGTCGATTGGATCAATAGCTAATTGTAGGAGTGCTAATGCTAATAATTAAAATCTGCCAAATATTTTTACCAAAGTGATTATACCATTTTACATTCCTACAAATAATATATGAAAGTTCTAGTTGAGTTCCTGCACATCCTCACCAACATTTGTGTTGTAGTCTTTTTAATTTTAGTTTCAGTTGGAGTAACTAGCCCATTTAAATTTTATATAATTATTAATATCATTGTTTGTGTCTCCCTTTGTGCTATTTGCTTTCTGTTTGTCCAGTTTTTTTGTTCTTTTTTTGTATTTTAATTGCTCTGGAGGTCATTTTAATATGCCTTTTTATATTATTTTTTAATGGTTGCTCTAGGGGTTAAGGGTTGATCTATACATCTTTATCATAAGACTATGAAGTGATATTGTACAATTGCATATAAAATGTAAGGGCCTTACAGCATTATAATTCCATTTATTCTCCTGTCCTTTATATTATAGTTGTAATATGTTTTAAATCCATGCACACTAAAACCGCATAATACAGCGTTATAATTTTTGCATTAAAGATTCAGTACTGTTTTTTTAATTAATAGAAGAAGAACTTGTCTTTATTTTTGCCCTTATGCTACCATTTCCAGTGCTGGACATATCTTATAAATTGAAGTTTTATCTGATGTTATTTCCCTCCAGCCTAAAGAACTTACTCTGGCATGTCTTCTAGTGCAAGTCTGCTGACAGCAAATTCTTCCTTTTATTGTTTACCTGAAACTGTCTTTAATTCACCTTTTTTTCCTTTTTATATCAATTCCAGTATAGTTAACATTATTTCACCTTAGTTTTTTTTTTTTTTTAATTTTTTTTTAATGTTTATTTATTTTGGGGACAGAGAGAGGCAGAGCATGAATGGGGGGGGCAGAGAGAGAGGGAGACACAGAATCGGAAGCAGGCTCCAGGCTCTGAGCCATCAGCCCAGAGCCTGACGCGGGGCTCGAACTCACGGACCGCGAGATCGTGACCTGGCTGAAGTCGGACGCTTAACCGACTGCGCCACCCAGGCGCCCCTCACCTTAGTTTTTAAAAGGCCTTTTTTTTTTCTTGTTTGGAAATAGAGTTCTAGGTTGATGAGGGTTTTTTTTCCTTTCAGTTTTTTCAAGTTGTTATTTCCTTGTCTTCTGACCTCCATTATTTCTGGTGAGAAGTCAACAGCCATCTCTATCATTATTTTTCTGCCTATCCTTTTTACCCCTCCTGCTTTCAAGATTTTTTCTTTTTTTTTTTTAATGTTTATTTATTTATGAGAATGAGAAACAGAGTGTGAGCAGGGGAGGGGCAGAGAGGGAGAGGGAGACACAGAATCTGAAGCAGGCTCCAGGCTCTGAGCTGTCAGCACAGAGCCTGACATGGGGCTTGAACCCACAAACTGTGAGATCATGATGTGAGCCGAAGTCAGCCCCTTAACTGACTGAGCCACCTGGGTACCCCAAGATTTTTTTCTTTATCTTTGGGTTATAGTACTCCTACTATGATGTGTCTGTGTGCTTTTCTTTGTATCTGTCCTGTTCAACATTTGCCGGACTTCTTAGATTCTTAAATTAATGGTTTTCACCTAATGTAGGATTCATGGATTTTTTTTTGATTCATGCATATTATTAATTGAAATGTTTTTGCTTCCTTATTCATTTTTTCTTCTTCTCTGGGACTCCAGTTATACCATAATTAAGTGGTTTTATGTTGTCTCACAGGTCACTCAGGCTTTGTTTCCTTTTTGTTACCAATCTTTTTTCCTCTGTTCTTTGGCTTGGATAATTCCTGTTGATAGGTTTTCAAGTTCACTGAAACTTTCTTCTGCTTTCTCCAGTTGGGTATTAAGTCCAACCAGTAGGGGGGCCGGCAGGGGGGTAGGCGCCTGGCTGGCTCAGTTGGTACAGCACGTGACTCTTGACCTCAGGGTCGTGAGTTTAAAATCCATGTTCACTGTGGAGCCTACTTAAAAAAAAAAAAAAAAGTCCATCCAGCCAATTTTCCTTTCAGATATTGTACTTTACAGTTCTAGTATTTTTTTTAAGTTTATTTTATTTTGAGAGAGAGAGAGAGAACACATGCACGCGAGCAAGTGTGCAAGTGGGGGAGGGACAGAGAGAGAGAGAAAATCCCACGCAGGCTCTGCACTATCAGCATGGAGCCCAGAACCCAACTCGGGGCTCAAACTCACAAATCTCGAGACCTGAGTGGAAATCAAGAATTATACGCTTAACTGACTGAGCCACCAAGACACCCCTTGGCTTTTTTTAAGGTTTTGATTTGTCTGTTAAAATATCTTTCACTCATTTTAGCCATTTCTTTTAAGTTCTTGAACATATTTATAATAGTTGTTTTAAAGTTTTGGCTTGCTAATTCCAATATTCCAATATCTGGGTCATCTTTGAGTCTCTTTCTTCTTTCGTTCACCCCTTCACTCTGGATTACATTTTTCTCCGTTTTTTGTTTGTTTTTTGTTTTTGTTTTTTGCATATCTGGTAAGTTTTTATCATGTGTGCACATTGTGATGATGAGTCGTTGAGTTTGGGATTCTGTCATATTCTTCTGAGAATCTCAGTGTTTGTGTTTCTTTTAGTGGGCATTTAAATTATTGGCAGATGACCTTGAATTTGTTCAGATGGGATTTTAAACTTTGTTATGGTGAGTTTTCCCTTAGTTTTAGGGTGAACTCTTAGACCTGGCACATTATCTTTACTTTTCCTGGGTTTCATTGGAAAGACCAAGGTGTTTATCCAGCCTCTCTAATTTGACAGGACTCAGATTCTAGACTTTGTCTCTTTCTTGGTGTGCAGCAACTTAAATCTCTGTTCATCATCTTCAGCTTTCCAGTTGTAGCCTTCTACCAGCTCCTTGGAATCTTTTCTCTGCAAAGATAGTTCAGAATTCAACTAAAAACTGAAAGCAATTTGTATACAGATTTGGAACATCCCCCTCTGTGGTTGGCTCCTGTTTGTTTTTGTTTGTTTTCAGGAATTTCCCTTCCTAGTTTCCAGCTGCTTTAGCCTCCCCCCAACCCCATCTCTGGACATTTCAAGCCAATAAGTGCAGCCTTTTGCTTGGTTTCTAACCACACTGTACCTTGCAGAAAGAATTCTTTCAGATGAAAAGCTGTCCAGTGCACAACCCTTATTTGAATGTTTTCATCTCCTTCAGTTTCTACTTGGTTTTGGTTGTTCTCCAATGCCATCAAATAACTGTATGTTATATTGTGTCCACAGTTTATCATTGTTACCAGTGGGAGGGTTAACTGATTACTAGAACAAGCACCCCCAGTATATTATGTTTTTAATGTATTTGTATTGAAATATGGTTTTTGTATTATTAAAGTAATGCATTTTGTCAACAAACATATATGTTTATGTGTAGAAAAAGGTCTGAAATAAGATATTCTATGTTGTTATTTCTGATTGGTAGTGTTACTAGTGATTTCCATTTTTTCTTCTTATTTGTGTTTTCTACTTTTTACTACTTTTTCCTACCACAAACATAGGTTAAGTAGTAAAATCCTTTCTTTGCTCTTCTAGGCAAATGGTTTACTTATCATTAGTCTTTATAATATTTATCATGACTCTTTGTAATCTTTGATGCATTTCATACTATGATGTCACTAGATTAACTATCTAAAATCCTAGTAGTATATCTGTATGGTAAACAATACTTTTTCTGCTTTTAGGAATAGACAAATTGGGACAAATCAAAGTTAAATGGCTTATCTAGAATTTCATGCATATTGATAGAGTAACCAGAAATAGATCTTAAATTTTAAGTCCCTCAGTTCAGCTGTGTAGACTATTTCTAGGCCATCAGCAACAATATATGCAGTTATTTCTATATTTTCTTTTTTTTTTAAATTTTTTTTTTTCAACGTTTATTTATTTTTGGGACAGAGAGAGACAGAGCATGAACGGGGGAGGGGCAGAGAGAGAGGGAGACACAGAATCGGAAACAGGCTCCAGGCTCTGAGCCATCAGCCCAGAGCCTGACGCGGGGCTCGAACTCACGGACCGCGAGATCGTGACCTGGCTGAAGTCGGACGCTTAACCGACTGCGCCACCCAGGCGCCCCTATATTTTCTAATGCACGTGGAATGAAATTGTCATAGTTGAATATAAGCCTCAAATTTTTGAGAAACTTGACTTAGTCACTAATTTCAGTCTCCTCTCATTCAAATAAATATTTTACTAGAATTTCTATCAAATAGAATACTTGACTTATTTTAAATCTTAATTCAGTAACCTTCCAAGAGCTAACAAGAAAATGCCAGGAAGGCATGCATTGAAATAGTCAGGAATTTTCTTCTTTCTGAATTGCAGGCTTCTTTATCAAATAGAGTCAAATGGATATTTGTTATTCACTGGTAGACATATAACCTTAACCAGGAATATTTTAATCATATTCTTATGTTTTTATGCAGATAATTGACTAAAACTGTCATAGAACTGAGATAGAATTAGTGTTGTCATTCTGAAGTTTCAGATTGAAGCCAAATGAAACTATCTTTTTAAACATCCATAAATATGGATGGAAATAAAAAGTAATAAAAAATAAAAATGGATAAAAATTAAAGGAAATATTTATTGAATCTTCATAGTCTTCACTATGTGATCTGGGACTGGACTCTGTACTTGACAGAAAAAAAATGCCTAATGGACACCTGGCAAAATTGGCATCCACATGGCAGAGGAAAAGTATCTGT
The DNA here is from genome assembly GCF_007474595.2 of Lynx canadensis. Classification (NCBI taxonomy): domain Eukaryota; kingdom Metazoa; phylum Chordata; class Mammalia; order Carnivora; family Felidae; genus Lynx; species Lynx canadensis. The sequence continues at coordinate 156,096,828 of NC_044303.2, read as the reverse complement.
CAATGTGAAACCTGAATTTGGTAAGTGTGGTTACATAACAGAATTTCATTGTTGGTAGGAAATACATACTAAAGGGCATGATATTTGCAAATAGCTTAAAGTTCAGAAAAAAATAGTATTTGTATACATGCATATATATGTTTGCACACAAAATGAAGGAGTAAATAACAAAACAAATGTGACAAATATTTTTAAAAACTGGGAATCTGGGTTAGAGATATATAAGAGTCAGCTGTATTATTTTTGCAACTTTTTGTGAGTTTGAAATTATTTTGAAAATAAAATTTATTTTTAAATTTAATACTTCTGGGTTTATTTTCTTAAGATACATTTGACTGAATGCTTTTCGTTTCTCAATCTGAAACATGAGAATCGCATCACTATACATAATTTATCACTAAATTTTATGATATTTTTCTTTTATGAAAAGAAAATTTGGAACTTGAAATGCTAACCAAAAGAAAATCTTCATGCTTGAATTTACTTGCAAAAATTGTGATGAACTTAAGTAGAAATTATAGAAAAAACACTGACTGAACAGAACGATTTTTATTAAGAATGACATAGTTACAAATGATTTTTATTTCCAAAGTTATTTTAAATGGTAATTGTTCATAAAAATATCCTCTCAAATTGTATATGTTTTCCACCATATGTAAGACTATAATTAAGCATCTGTCAACATTTCTAGCTGTTTTAAATTTGTATAGTCTTGCTCTGGGGCCTAAAACTTCACCATGTAAATGGTTTAACCAGAGACTTCATTAAAAAACAAGACTTTTTCTTTTTTTCTTTTCTTTCTTTTTTTTTTTTTTGATAGGTTATTGAATAATACAAGAATAACTATGGCTGTGTAGATTAAAAAGTATGAAGATTCTCATTTTTCCTCTTGTGAAGATCTAAAGTAGTTTTAATCCAAAAGTTTTAACTTGCCTTGTAAGATTATTCCAGTCACTTTAGGGGTAATTTTTTAAAGTGAAGAGTTATTAGTACTTCATAATGGTACATCTTATTTGTCTTATTATAAAATTTGATAAGTTTTAAGTACATAATACTCTTTTTAAATTTGTAATTAGAGACTAACATTAGTGTCCACAAGGCTATCTGAACTATGAAAAAAGAATTTTTTAAGTCCAGAGTTATGAATACCAACATATTTTCATGAAATTTTTTTTCTAGAACCGCTTTCTTTAATTATAAGTTTAATTTGTAAGATAATTCACTTTTTCAAGTAAGTTGGATATTTTCTCTGTGGTCATAAAACTTGAAACTGTTATATATAGGTCCAATGTAAATCTGAAATAAAGCATGAAGTATTGTCAATTATAAAGTAAATACAGTATGTTGACTTATAACTACAAAATACAAGTTTAAAATTAAAGCAAATATCACTCCCAAAATTTCACACACTCTTCGCAGACTCATAAGGTTTTAGCTGGAATTTATAATCGGCAAATGGATGGAACAAATCACTAAAATGTACCAAATTCCTTATTCGTTCTGGACTGCCTAAGATTAGTTAAACTTTTAGCTTTGAATGTATTGCCTTTGCTCTCTGAAAAATACGTATATTTTTTGGATATCACAACTGGGTGATAATCCAAAAACTTCACACTTAGTTTCTTCATAAAGATAATTTTAAAATAGTTTTAATAGGATATTAAATCTGACATCACTTAGTTTTTGGTTTCTCTTTTTTTTATACAACAGATGTCTTATATATACATACATACATGCACATACATGCACATATATATTATATGTGCATACATACATACATACATACACGCACATATATATTATAAAACAAGGTGGTTGGGGCACCTGGGTGGCTCAGTTGGTTAAGAGCCTGACTTCAGCTCAGGTCATGATCTCACAGTTCCTAAGTTCGAGCCCATGTCAGGCTCTGTCTCCCTCTCTCTCTGCCCCTCCCTGTTCACACACACTCTCTCCCTCAAAATTAAATAAACATTAAAGAAATTTTCAAAAAATATTCTCTAGTAATTATTATAGATACTACATTTCAGTGTCTTGCAGATCGTATCATCCCAGATTTTTACATTTTCACTATTTCCCCTTTAAAGATGACAATCAAGATTTTTACAATTCAGCATATTTCACTGAAGCCATAGTGCCCTTCATCCTTTTGGCTGTTCTTTCATGTGAGGAAGACACATGAATTATATAAAAGAGAAAATGTTGCTTTCTATTACAAGATTTCTTTTACAACATTCAGAAAAATTTGTAAGCCTATAACAAGTTTTTTGCGTTATGTTGGGGAAAAATTGTTCTTTTTGAAAATACTGATACAGAAACCTCATGTTTGGGAAGTGACCTATTGATTTGGCTACCTAAAGTTAGAAGCATTGACCTTGAGGCTTTTTTTCCAATAGGTTTGCATTTATGGTTTTTGAAAGATTGCTATCCATAGTAGCTGAGAGCATATGCTCACCTTGCCTCAGTCAAGACATGTTCAAGGTGCTTTTTTAACAAAAAAAAAGAAAAAAGATAATGACATGGATATAAAAAGAAAATGGATACACAGATTTCTTAAAAGTGTCAGGCTAACCTATGACATTAGTAGTGATTTTTTCTACTTAATTAACTGCTTCCATACCCTATCATTGTGGCATGTGTCATCATTTTATTTGTTGACATGGCTACTATGCTAACTTTGGTGTTTAATGCCCACCTTTAAAAACCTAACCAGGTGGGGTGCCTGGGTGGCTCAGTCGGTTGAGCGTCTGACTTCGGCTCAGGTCATGATCTCACGGCTCCTGAGTTCGAGCCCGGCTCATAAGTTCGAGCCCTGCGTCAGGCTCTGTGCTGACAGCTCAGAGCCTGGAGCCTGCTTCCGATTCTTTGTCTCCCTCTCTCTCTGCCCCTAACCCACTCGCATTCTGTCTCTATCTCTCTCAAAAATAAATAAACATTAAAAAAAATTAAAAACCTAACCAGGAAAACTCAGTCTTACAGCAGGTTTTCATCTGACTTTAAAAGATTAAATTAATGAGGAAATAAAACAAGGAAAGGAAAGTTGATGAAAATTAAATAGGAGAATGCAATAAATGTTTGTATTCTTTTTTGACTATGGTATGCTGGTTACCTACCAGTAAGAAAAGAGCTTTCCAGTGTGGGCTATTCTTTTGCTGGAGCATCCATATGTTTCAATCTTACTCCCCTTTGATCAACAGAGGCTAATTGGGAACTTTCCTGAACCCTGTATTCAGTCTGTATTGTGAATATATAGAGAATATTTATCCTATAAAATTAAGTGAATCATCTAGTATTTAAAACCATTCTTTGAGGGGCACCTGGGTGGCTCAGTCAGTTAAGCGTCCACCTTCAGCTCAGGTCATGATCTCACAGTTTGTGAGTATGAGCCTCTGTGCTGACAGCTCAGAGCCTGCACCTGCTTCGGATTCTGTGTCTCCCTCTCTCTCTCTGCCCCTCCCCTGCTGGCACTCTGTCTCTCTCTCTCTGTCTCTCTCTTAAAAATAAATAAACATTTATTTCACTTAGCATAATACCCTCCAGTTCCGTCCACTTTGCTGCAAATGGCCAGATTTCTTGCTTTCTCATTGCCAAGTAGTATTCCATTGTATATATAAACCACATCTTCTTTATCCATTCGTCAATTAATGGACATTTAGGCTCTTTCCATAATTTGGCTATTGTTGAAAATGCTGCTATAAACATTGGGGTTCATGTGCCCGTATGCATCAGCACTCCTGTATCCTTTGGGTAAATTCCTAGCAGTGCTATTGCTGGATCATAGGGTAGATCTATTTTTAATTTTTTGAGGAACCTCCACACTGTTTTCCAGAGCAGCTGCACTAGTTTGCATTCCCACCAGCAGTGCAGAGGGTTCCCGTTTCTCCACATCCTCTCCAGCATCTATAGTCTCCTGATTTGTTCATTTTAGCCACTCTGACCGGCGTGAGATGATATCTCATTGTAGTTTTGATTTGTATTTCCCTGATGATGAGTGACGTTGGGCATCTTTTCATGTGTCTGTTGGCCATCTGGATGGGGGATGGGGGAGAGGGGAAAGTGGGTGATGGGCAGGGAGGAGGGCACTTGTTGGGATGAGCACTGGGTGTTGTATGGAAACCAATTTGACAATAAATTATATTTAAAAAAATAAAAATTAAATTTAAAAAAATTTAAAAATTTAAAAAATAAAAATGTAAAAATTTTTAAAAAATAAAAATAAACATTTAAAAAAACTTTTTATAAGTTTAAAACCATTCTTTGATCTAGTTAAGCTTACCAGCTCTGGAAAAGAATATGAAAATGGGAAAAAGAATCTTGAATGCACCAAAATGTCTTCTAAAAGTCTACATTGGCATGCCAAAGACAGCTATCATTTTCCAACTTGACTTACCAAAACAAGAAGTCAACACAGTAGGTCTCTTTACTTTAAGAAAGAAGTAAGCAATCAACTACCTTAAACTGAAACCATATATGGGCTTATATCCTAGTAGCCCTGTATTGTAGAGTTTAATAGTCTGGCATTTAGACTCTGCTATTTCAACAAATATTTATCAGAAAGGAGGTTTTATGTGTCAGGCACTGCCCTACGCAACAGGAATAAAGGGTGAGCAAAACAAAGTCCCTGCTTTCACAGAGCTTATGTTCGTATTTCCTAGCACTCTGACCTTTACAAAGTTCCGTAACCTCTTCAGACTTCAGTTTGGTTTTTTTTAATGTTTATTTATTTTTGAGAGAGAGAGGGAGACAGAGCATGAGTAGGGGAGGGGCAAAGAGAGAGGGAGACACAGGATCTGAAGCAGGGTCTAGGCTCTGAGCTTGTCAGCACAGAGCCTGACGCAGGACTGAAACCCACACACTGTGAGATCATGACCTGAACCAAAGTTGGACGCTTAACCGACTGAGCCCCCCAGGTGCCCCCAGCTTCAGTTTTTTCATCAGAGAAATGAGGACAATACTACCTCGTCTGTAAAATTGTTCAGGTTTACATGAATTAGCAGTGTGATAAGGTGTTTCGTGCCATGCCAGGAACACAGGAGATACGCAGTTGATTTTAATGTTTATTTCTTCATGATGATAATAATTACCAGGAGCACACATTACAACCATATCACAACTTTAAATCTACTAGCTCAAAATTGAATTTTTAAAATTCTCCACATTCTGTGGGCTATTTTTTTTTTTTTAAAGTAAATGCTAGGGCCAGCATGGGGCTTGAACTCATAACCCTGAAATCAGGACTCACATGTTCCACTGACTGAGCCAGCTAGAGTACATCTCTATGGGCTACTTATTAGTAATGATTAGTGGCGAGAGTAATACCTAGGCTGAAAGTTTTACAGACATGCTGTCCAATATAGGACCTCTATAACTATTTATTCATCTATTGAAGTGAAGTCAAAACTATTTTTTTGAGCAAATCTTGGCTCTTCCTCCCCACCAGCGCTTCCTCACACCCCCTTTTTATAGGTAGAGGAATCATCTATTCATGCACATATCCTTGTTGGGCTTCATAAACTCTGGAGTAGATATTAAAGCATGTTGATGGCCCGAGAATACCAAAAATAATGTCATTCAAGTTCTTGCCAGAGACTGTAACCTCAGACTTTCTGTTATGGGAAAAAATAAAAATAATTCAGCTATCTAAAAAAATAAATAAAGTTATGTGAATGAGATACAGTCCATCCATTCCTTTAGACGTGCTTAATTTTTCTCAAACAAGCCACACTACTTACAGACTATCAGGTCACCTGAAACACATTATTTTGATGCCCTCAGAGCTAACTCTCCCAAATTGCTCTTTGGTGTTGTGTCATAAGACCACACTAAGGATACAAGTATGAAAAACAGCTGTTCTCCATGGCTAGTTTGCTTTTACCACCCAGATACAGTGCATCATAATCAGTTGTATAATCATCTTTGTATTTGTTAATAGAAAGCTCAAATTTTGGCCATCATCCAGCAATTGGGCAATTTTACAGGTCTTGTATTAGTCAAGTTTATGTATTAATCTTACTTTATCCCTGCCATTGTCCTATTTCTTCTCTTTTTTTCTTCACCCCTTTTTCTTTTATCCTACTATAATATATATAAGTCATCTCAGATGCTTTTTTCAAGAACAGATATGAATAAATAACTATTAAACAAGCAAAAGTAATTTACTACTGTTTTCTTGCTTAATATGATATTATTTTTTTCACTATTAAATCACCATAAAGGTGTATAACTTTGAGCCCCCCTTTTCACAATTTGTAAATGTGTAAATAATGTTTTTTCTAGTATATGGGTTATAACATTCTTTATTATTATTGGGACTCCTAAAGTACTTTTGTCTTGATAATGTAGGTTTTCCTTCATTTGCAATTTCTTTGAGGAAAGTTTTCAAAGAAATTTTTCTACTAATGGGTATAAATTTTTGACCCAAAAGCATTGAAATTGACTAAAGACATCTTATTTTCAATAATCAACATCTTCCTTTTTTACTGTGCATGTTCTCCACCTTAATTAACCTTGTAAGTGGATTCAGAGCTTTCCCATTAGTATGACTTTTTAAATTTTGTCTATGGAATAGAAATAAAATAATAGAATCTATCCATCTATCAGTGATACCCAAAGGATATATTTGAGATTCTTTGGGAAATAATTCCTATCCATTGCTACTTTAACAAGATCCAAGTAATAATTCTCACCGATTTTAAAATCCTTGGGAGGGGGGAGGAACTTTATGGTTTTATAATTAAACATATAAGGTTACCTAGAGCCAGTATACAAAACAAAGAAGTGGAAATAATATGTACTTGCCAAATTTTGTAATACATATAAAATATACTTTTCCATCCATTACAACATCTCAAACCTGAACTGAAAATTTTTACAAACCCAGAAGTAATCCCAGAAAAAAAAAATTCCTTAACCAATAATGAAAGATTTTAGCCTAAAAGTCTTCTGGACAGTTGCAGAAAAATCTATATGGAACACCGAGTTAGAGTTTTGAATTTTTTGTGTGGGTTTTTTGGGGTGTGTGTGTGTTTAGGATGTTCAGATAGGAAATGCTTTGGGGGAGAGAACTGGTAAGGAAATTAAAGTTTCAGTATAAATGCAGTAAGGATTACAACTGTAAATAATTTTCATAACTGTTTCTAGTAATTTAGCCATATCTGGTTCTATTCAGTCTTTATTGTCAATTAGTCCCTAGTGGAACTTAATTTAGTGCTCATGAATTTTTCCTATCCTGATAATCTGAAATATTATGTGGTATTTGAAGTAATCAGTCCTCTCTAATATGTTTTCATGTCATTTTCTAAACTAGTCCATAGTAGGAATTTACTGTGTTTACATGACATATTTGTGAATATACGTATTTAGTTAAAAATCAGTGCATCTTTATCTTAATGAAAGATGTTAATTTTTTCAAAGTTTATTTATTTAGTTAGAGAGAGAGAGAGAGAGAGAGAGAGCAAGTGGGGAAGGGGCAGAGAGAGCAAAAGACTGAATCCCAAGCAGACCCGTGCTCTCAGCGCAGAGCTGGATGCAGGGCTCAAACTCACAAACCGTGACTTCATGACTTGAGACAAGATCAAGAGTTGGACGCTTAACCAATTGAGCCACCCAGACACCCAAGATGCTATTCTTTATGCATTAATGCTGTTGTGTAAATAAGTTCAGAATCCTTTAAAGATTCTTGCCATGTAAAAAGCAGTTACATCCTGGGTTTTTGTGGGGTTTTTGGTGTGTGTGTGTGTGTGTGTGTGTGTGTGTGTGTGTGTGTGTGTGTTTAAGATATTCAGAGAGGAAATGCTTTGGGGGAGAGAAGTGGTAAGGAAATTAAAGTGTATTACCAGGCAGCATGAGGATGACTCTAGACTTAAAGGCTGAAGGTAACAAAAATAGTCTATTTCTATATTACTAACTAGAATGAAAAGAAATTACAGTGTTAGGAGCATCACTGACACTCCAGAAGCCGTCAGTGTCCGTTGTAAGGTAACAGGGAGCTTTCATGACCAACATCAGCAACTAGATGACATTACCTAACAGAGCCAGATCCTTTTTAAATATAACATCAAGAAATCCATCAAAATTGAAAATGTAGTCACTTCGTGCCAGTTTTATGTTATTTATAATAATTTGCTTTATATGATATTTTATTCATCTCAATAATTAGTAGTATAAACATATTTGAAGCTATTTTGATTATAGTTAAGAGTTTTCCTTAATTTATAACTGGAGAAAATAAGAACCATAACAATTAGGAAAAAAAGCCCTGAACATGTTCACATATGATATGATTGTTTATGTAGTAAATTCAGTATCTGTAGTTAAATCTTTTGGATGAAAGGGATAATTTAGCAAAGTTGCTGGATACAAAATCATTATACAAAATTCAATTGTATTTCTGTATACTAACAGTAAGCAGTTAAAGATCCATTTATAATAGTGTCAACAAACTTGCAGTAGTAAAAAATAAAGCTAAGGAGTATATCGTGTTTGAATATTCAATCACTCAGCGTAATAAAGATGTTATTTCTCTCCAAATTGATATACAGGTTTAACATAATTCCTGTCAAAATTCCAGCAAGATTTTTTTGGATATATAAACTTCTGGAATCCCTAAGACTACTGTCACTTCTGATACCAATTGCAAGTGGGTGTCCCTAAGACTGCCTTCAGGTTTGATCATTAGCCAGAAGTCCTCACAGAACTGACTGAAAGCTATTATATTCACAGTGACAGTTTAGTACAGCAAAAGGGTACATAGTAAAATCAGTCAAGGAAGAGGCGTATAAGGCACAGTGTCAGAAATTTCCAAGGATGAGTTTCTAGCTGTCTTCTTCAAGTCAAGTAATAGACAGTGTTTTCTTCTTTCAGCAACATAGTGTGAGAATATACATGGAGTATTGCAAACCAGGGAAGCCCACCTAAGCCTTGGTGTCCAAGTTTTTCCTGGAACTCCGTGACGTTGACATGGTTGACCATCTAGTGGTGCAATGAAATAGAAAATAGTGTGGCAGTTTCTTAAAAAACTAAGCATGTAACTAATATATAGCTCAGCAATTGCACTCTTGAGCATTTTATCCCAGAAAAATGAAGATTATCTCGTGCAAAATTTTGTACATGAATACTTATAGCAGCTTTATTCATAATAGCCAAAAAACTGGAAACAACCCAGATGTCCTTCCACAGGTGAATGGTTAAACAAACTATAGTACATCAATACCACGGAATACTACTCAGCAGTAAAAAGGAACAAGCTATTGAGACATACAACAATCTGGATAAATCTCCAAAGAACTAAAATGAATGAAAAAAACAATTCCAAAAGGCTGAATACTGTATAATTCCATTTATATAACATCCTTGAAATGACAAAACTATAGAAATGGAGAACAGATTAGTTGTTGCCGGGGTGAAGGAGGGGCTGGAAGAGAAGTGAGCATGGCTATAAAAAGGCTACATGAGTTATATTTGTGGTGATGGAAATGTGCTGTGTCTTAACTGTAGTACTTTCATATTATAATACAGTTTTACAAGATGCTACTATTGAGGAAAAGCATAAAAGGGACACAGAATGAATCTGTTATTTCTTACAACTACATGAGTCTAAAATTATCTCCAAAAGTGTAATAATTATAGCTTAATTAATCTAAAAATGAAGTTCAAATTCTCTATGGAAAAAATGATAAAACTTCACTAAGAAGCATTAAAGATGATCTAAATAAGTGGCAAAGGGCACCTGGGTGGCTCAGCTGTTAAGCATCTGACTTCGGTTCAGGTCATGATCTCACAGTTTGTGAGTTGCAGTCCCACATCAGGTGAACATGAGCCCCACTTCAGGTGAACCCCACTTCTCTTTCTCCCTCCCTCTCTCTCTCTCTCTGCCCCTCACTCACTTGCACCCTTTCTCTCTTTGTCTCTCTCAAAAAAATAAGTGGCAAAATATATCATGTTCGTTGGTTGGCATACTCAGTATTGTAAATATATCCGTTCTTACTAAATTGGCCTATAAGCTTTAGTACAATTCCAAATAATTTAAGTGACATGAGCAATCTACAATAGCTACTTTACTGTCTCCTCCTTCCTCTCTGCCTCCTTCCTCCTTTCACTGGCTGCAAAGAAAACATGTCTGCTTTTGAAAATTGACAAAGCAATACAAAATAATGGTGTGGTTACAAAAGTTCATATAATGGTTTATCTATGTATTCAGAATACCAGTAGCATTTTGCTTTCCAAATTCATAAGTTTTTATGCCATGATCTTCTGTATACCTCCCTTTCCTTAATTTCAAAATGGGAATAATCATCAAGATAGTGCAAAACCCACAGAAAAGGTTTATGATTCTGTGCTTTATTATATTTAACAGTACTTAGTAAGCATCAGTTTTCTGGTGAATTCTGTCCCAGACAGCTGTTTATATAGCAAACATCTATGATGTTTATATAGCAAACAACTATGATTTCTGGAATAAAATGTTTTGAAGCATTAGCACCCCCACCAAAAGATTTGGAGATAAAGCAAGGTATTTTTCATACATAAAGTAACTAGTTAAGCAGAATGGGTGTATGATAATACAATATACACTACATACAAAGTGCTGAAACATGAAAGAAAGGGAGTAGTTGGTATGGGGTAAGCAAACCAAAGAAAGCTTATTAAGGGAAGTAAATATTGAATTGGATGTTAAAGCAATCAGACATACATCTTCTGAATTTTTTTTCTATTCCAGTGTTTTACTGAATCATACATATTCACTATATTATGGTAAAATGTCTCTGTACCTTTGGCTTCTCACATCTCTCTATAGATTTCTTACTTGTGAAAGGAAACTGTTGGGGTAAAATTTTATCTAGGGTCCTTTCCATGTCTTTACTATTTTATATTTGGTATGTTTCTGTCTGCATCTAAATTTAGACCAAACCAACTGCATCTTGGGAATAGAAGCTCTTGAACAATCACAGTTAAAGTTTTTCTGAGAGTTCTTAGTTCTGACTTCTAAACCTCTTTTGATGCTAGAAAATTGTATTTACTAGATAAGTACAACATTTTAGCTAAAGAGATCTGGAAGATACTTTGAGTATTTGTCATTGCTTATCAACTAGTTGCTTAATGGACTGTGGATCATCACCTCACCAGTTTTTTGGAGAAAGCAAGAAAAACATTCTACTTACTCCCTTCAGCTTTAGTTATAGAGTCTCCAACTGTCATTATATTCCAATTTTAGAGGAATTTACTTCTTAACTCCAAAAGCTAACATATTCTTCAACGTAAGGTGTATTTATCAGTCTGCATTTAAAATGAGTAAAGTTTGGGGCGCCTGGGTGGCGCAGTCGGTTGAGCGTCCGACTTCAGCCAGGTCACGATCTCGCGGTCCGGGAGTTTGAGCCCCGCGTCAGGCTCTGGGCTGATGGCTCAGAGCCTGGAGCCTGTTTCCGATTCTATGTCTCCCTCTCTCTCTGCCCCTCCCCCGTTCATGCTCTGTCTCTCTCTGTCACAAAAATAAATAAACGTTGAAAAAAAAAATTTTAAATGAGTAAAGTTTGACCATTGACTCATCAAAAACCTTACAATGCTAATTTCTTCTGTGGCCAGACTTCGAAATCACAGACATGATAGGGGATACTAATAGAAGAACTGAGAAACAAACTCAGAAAAGAAGACTAAAGCCAGAGAATGGAGGGCTTTAAAGCATATTAAAGAATTTCTACTTGATTTCTTAGATTATGGAGAGCTATCAGATAAGTGAGAAGTAAGGGAGAGAGGATTCATTTTCAGAAATGCCAAACAGGGGCGCCTGGGTGGCTCAGTCATTAAGTGTCCAACTCTTGGTTTCAGCTCAGGTCATGATCTCATGATTTTGTGGGCTCAAGCCCTCAGTCTTGGGATTCTGTCTCTTGCTCTCTGCCCCTCCTTCACTGGCACTGTCTCTGTCTCTCTCAAAATAAATGAATAAACTTTAAAAAAAGAAAAAGAAAAAACAAATACCAAATGAAAGCTGTGCTGTGTAGTTAACAGTAGGTTTACAACCTATTGGAAATTTGTACAACACCACATACACACAATGGAGTCCCAAACCTTTAGACAATTCATTTCCCGGTTCTTCTTCCTCTCTCTATTTCTCGGGCTTATTTTCACGAGCTTCGCAATGAGCAAGCACCAAAGAAAGGGAGGACAAACTGAAAGTCTCTGCGTCACCTCGGAGAATGTACATTTGTTCCAGTCAGACCACTTTTTGCCTTACATGGGCATGGGTGATGTCCAGTTAAGGCTGTAACCTCTGTCGTACTCAGCCAATAAGGAATCAGGGAAGGGACTTGCACACTAGGAGATAAATTGCCTGCTGTAACTACCATCAGACACCTGCTCTTGCAAGAACATTGATTAAAGCCTCTGGGTAGGTGGGCTTATTTCTCACAGGTATTTTTGAACAGAGAAAGAAGCATATGACACAAATGATACTTTAGAATTTTTCATCTGGTAGTAAGAGGGGTACAAGGTAAAGGAGGAGAGGCTGAAAGCAATGAAATGAGTTAGGAGGAAGTTGCTGGATTCTAAATGACAGGTCATTAAATCTAGAATGATAACAGAGGGATTAGAAAGGGAGAAAGAGATGGCAAAAACTTTTTGCCTAGGTGTAATTTTCAAGATTTGGTAACTGATTGGATCAGGAGGCCACAAACAAGGGAGGAGAAAAATCAAAGATGGCTGAGAGGCATTCAGCTGGAGTAGTTAAGAGAATGTTGTGTCCATTCATAGAAATGAAGAACTCAGTGGAAAAACCCGCCTGGAGAGTAAGCCCAACAGTTTCCTCTGGACTGCTTGCAGAAATGGAATGCTGTGACAGCATATTCCCCATCCCAGTACCTTGCCATCACACACTGCAGTGCTTCCAAGGACTGAGAAATCAGAAGTATCAGCCTAACTCACAAAAGTAAATTGTTAGGAAAATGCTTTGCCTAGTTCAACTCCATTTTTTATTCACTACTTGGAAATATTATTTTATTAGTCTCTCAACTCTTACTGCATATTACTTTTACTGTATCATTAATGTATTTATGTGAACTAGCAGTAAACAGATTTTATACTCTGAAGTGTGTAGAATAGTGAGCCCCAGAGAATGCTCTAGACATGGGTGGAGTCCATAAATACAATCAGGAAGGGTTAAATCCTTCATTCTAACTTCCCATAATCCACTCGCCATTCACCAGATACCATCCTGTATTGTTTTTTAAATACAAGTCAGATTTTATTTCTCCTCTGCTCACAACTCTGCCAACAGCTCTTTCACTGCACTTGGAATAAAATCCAAACCTTTCACTACGGCCTTCCGTACCTCATATAGCTTGGAGGCTGCCCACCTCCAAGTCATCTTCTGCTGCTTCCTCCTCACCCACAGTGCTCCAGCGTTTCCATTCCTCAATTGTGACAAGTTCTTTTCTCCTCAGAGAGCCCTTGAGTTCCTCCACAACTCTGCCTGCTGCATTCTGCCCCCAGACATTCATCTGGCTCCTTCTTGTCATTCAGGTCTCAAGTCAGAAGTCTTCACCCAGTCTAAATTGATGACCATCTCTCTTTGTCCTGCCACATCTTCCTCCCTCATTGTCTTCACATCCTGGCGCTGTATTCTTCACAGTCTGAAGTTTTCTAACTGTCTGAAGTTAACATGTTCAAAATTAGCATGTTCACTGGTTTCCTTGTTTATTGCGTGTCATCCACTCTAGCATGTATGCAACAAGAGTGGAGCCTGTATATATCTTGCTCACCAATGCATCCTCAGCCCCAAGCAATAGTGCCTGGCATACAATAAATACATGTATGAATGTATAAATTAATCATAGAACCTCTAGAAAAACTATCTGCCCACAAAACATATCATTTAGAGTAGAGTCCACAATGGAGAGAGGAAGATCACAAAAGATCTGGATATTTGAACTAGTAAATGTTTGTGTTTGATTTGGTTTTGAAATAAGGATAGTATGTTGCAGTTCATCTCTCTCTCCCTCCCTTCCTCCTCTCTCCCCAACTCCTCTCCTTCCCTTAATACACAGAGTCAAACTAGCATCCCTAAGTTATGGATACCTATCTCTAGTAACAGAGAAGCCAGGAGAAAGAGAAGCCTGACAAGATAGATACCTGTCAAGTTGTACCAGTCTTCTCAGGCAACACTATTTTAGAATGGAGCCTAGTAAAGCTCTTCCGGATGATTGTGTTGGGAATAGGATTAGGAACCTATATTTACGGAAATAACTATTTTTTAGTTCTTTAAATTCCCTTATTCAGGGCTCTGTCCTCTTGCTATCCTTTGGTAAAGTTACTGCGGAAAATGACAAAGGGAAACTGGAAAAAGGGAGCATTTGCCCATCTTGGCTCAAATTTTAAAGGGAAACAGTATCCCTGGAGGCCAGGCCTTGTGGCAACATTAGGAGTAGTATGTGACACAAGAATTAAAACCGAAGAAAGCACTTCTAAACCAGTTGTTGGAATTTGATAGGCAATGGAAGCAATAAAAATGCATCCATTTTTCATTGATTAGGAGGTCGATTAGAGAGGTCTTCCAGGTTCAATGTCAGAGACCCACACCTACTGTAGGCTGTCTACTCTGCCTAAGAATAAGTTTACTTCCCAGAGTTGTCTCCCTGCGTCTTAAGATGCCTTATGCCCTGCATACCCACCCGCAATCCCCCTTCTGTAGATGAGAGATGTAGAAAAGAAGCTGGAGGAAAGGACAGGATGCCAAAAGATTCAAATGACCCAAAGATTTCTACCCCTGAGTTTACATCTTTGTTTCTGCCTGTCTCTTATTTCTGGTCAAGCTTGACAACCGGCCTTCGGGTCTCAACAATTTCAGCCTTAACCAGCATTGCATTTTTCATGCAATGGAAAGAGATTTGCCTATTTCTTACACAAGTAATTTAACAAGGCAATGCAGCATGTCTACTAAGCTGCTCTTGGCATTTCCGGTGCACAGTCCCAGTGAATAGCCCACCCCACTCCACTTAACCACCCCCCACAGTGACTGAGTCTCACACTTGTGCCTTCTAACTTGGAGAGTCTCTGTTAGGAGCCCTTCTCTGCTCAAATATTGGTAAGTTGTACTTTTTTTTTTTTTTAATGATGTTCTCCTTAGAAGCTCTAGAATTCATTTTAAAACGAATTTTAGTAGTTATATTTTATTTCTTTTTAGAAGGCACATTATTTTTCAGTGCTCTAGTATTTCTCTAATTCTTTATAACTGTCTAAAAATAACTGCTGGTAAGCTCATAAGTTCATTAGTTAATCCCAGTGGGACTCAATAATGCATATTACAGACCTCTTGATTTTTATAAATTAGATTTGCTCAAGAATTCCCTTACCTGTTATTATCAACATAGCTATATTGACAGGGTCCTCATTACTTCCTAATTGCCCATATTTCTTTTTTCTTGTTAAAGATCAATTTTTAAAATCAAACCTTGTCATTTTGAAAGTATCATAGACACGTTATCCTGTTAATATTAATGTTTCATATCTTTCTAGGTTTTTCCCCCTTTATTATAGGAAACAAAATTTATTCATTACCTTTTGCTTTAAAAATAAAGTATATTTTTGTAGTGGGAAGGGTGATTGGAGAATATCAGTGAGAAGGTAGGAGGGTAGGGGCACGTGCTAGTTTCCCTCACCCTAAAACCAAGACATAAAAATTATATTTTGTATTCAGAAGTCACTCTGTCAACAGTTATTTTCCCTATTCTAAACCAGACCAGAAAATGTAAATAATGCATAGATTGTTGAAGTTATTCCATGACCTTTTGGTCTAGGGCCATGTAAAATAAGGTGACTAGCAATAATTAGAATAGCAAGTAGCTGACCAAGAAATTCTTCTAAATTATCTCTTTGGTGAGAACTTAGACTGTCCATCATTATACTAGTAAACCTCATCTCTGGCTCACAAATTTGATGTGTGTGTTATGTGTGTCTGCACACGCATGCATCTCTGTGTGTGTGTATGTGTGTAATATCACTTGAAGAGTGATTATTTGCTTTCCCAGACATTTCTTCACTTTATTAAAAGATTTGTTGAGGAGGTAAATAACCCACTTCTTCCTTTAAAGAAATTCTATTTACAGAAATTATATTTACATATAAGTTTTTAAGACATCTACTGCATAAAATGAGGTACAGCTTCAGACTAGTCTACATCTGCCAAAGTAAACATCAGGATTTTGGCTGCTAACTCACTAGCATATTTTGGCATGGTTTTTGCCCAAAAAATATAAGCACCAAGATCAAGTGAAGAGGAGTGTGGACAAGGCAGACTTGTAAGAAACACTTGGATTGAAGTCATCACAGGAAGAAGTAAAGGGAATAGACAAGACAGAAGAAACAGCAATGTTTTCTTCTCTCTTACCCTATTCTTTGAGCATTCCACTCTCAGTGCTATTTCCAACCATTTTTTTGTTGTTGTTTAATTTCTAAATGCTATTATATAAATGTAGCCTTCCTCTTTCTCAGTTCCATTACAAGATACCTTTTTAAAATACATAGTCTTTGGGGAAAACAAATGACACATTTTAGCAATTTGATCTTTCTCATATGATTTACAGTCTCGTACTTCATACTTAAAGTTTCTAATCCTTTTGACCATTTGTGCTATCATTACCACTTTGAAATTTGCTACAGTTTATTTTTTAAAACAAGTGGTAAGTAAAGGATAAATAATCAGTCTAGTATTTTATGGGCAATCCCCTGCTCCCTGCCTTTTGGTTCTTTACCAGTGAATAAGATCATTGACAAACAGTATTTATGGAAGAAACATTAAGAGAAATAACAGGCATTTTCTACTCTGTATAGGATAAAAGAGATAGCTAGAGTAGGGCTCAGATTATAGGGAAAATTATCCTCTAATATAATAAAAAAAAGAATTAACTGTTCATTTTTATTTAAGCTGACACTTGATCATTTAAATACCTCCTATTAAAACAAATCTTATGCAATGCTTTTACTGTCTTGATATGAATTCTAAAGATAACACGATCCACCTACTTCTAAGATTGCTAAATTATTATAATGCTTTAGTTAACATATAGAAGGAATAAAAGAAAAGTAACTCATAATAAAAATAATATCCACATCAATATTTAAAGTGCCCTAGAAAATATACATAAGAAGGCATAATATAGTAGTCAGATACTTAGTCCTGTACATAAAATCACCATGGATTCAACAGCTACAAATGCAGGCTAATGCAGGTGTGTTTATTGGCAGCTCAACTTTCATGGGCAGTGACGCCATCAGGGATGAGATTTTTCTCATATGGTAAACCACTCTTGGTAATTGTATAAACCACTCTTGGTTATTAATATTCTGAACAACATAAAGTATAAAATCCCTTCAATTCACATGGTAGTTGGATTCCTGGAAAATTCTGTATATGTTAAAATGATGCCAAAAGTACTTTGAGATTATTTGTTAAACACATCTAAATTCTGAGCCCATATAATTATAAACAGGGTTTTTAACTACATGAATAGCTGGCGGAACATTTGAAAACCATGTGGGATACAAAACAATCCTTCATCGTGCTCTACTGCCCTGCAAACTGTAGGATTTCCACCATCTCTGGCCTTCTTCTGCTAAATGCCAATAGTTCTTTCCAATCATCTTGACCACCAGAAATACCCCTACACATTTCCAAAATGCCCCAGAGACCATTGCCATGCCCACTGAGAATCACTTATTGGGACTGAACAAAGGCCCATTTTTGTCATGAAGCACTGGGAACCAGTACGTTTTATTTTGATACTGAATTGATTCTATGGATTAGAAAACTGAATTTGCCCCAAAGGTGAATTATCCAGAAAGAACAAGCCTGCCAATCCAAAAAGATACAAAAATCACTCCCTGAGAACGTGGCAGGTATTTAACATGGAAACCCTTTATTCTCTACATTGTGGGAACCCCTCTAGATTATGTAAAGGGGGTCTGAAAAATGGAAAGTAGTTCATAGTCCCTAAAAAGATGAGGTTTTGATTAGGGTAAAGTTGTGATAGAGATGAGACCATGGTTATACATAATGTTGTCACTGCAAAATGGAATAATTTTCCATATTACCCACACATCACTGCAGCTTATCAATAAGTGGCTCCTTTTTCGATTGGCCTAAAATTTCCACTTTTATATCCTTTTATGAATAGATAATGTAATGGCCCAGTGTTTCTGTCCTCATGTAGTTTGCCTAAAGTAGTGTATTTTTTAGCTACTGGAAAGCTGCTCTCAAAAGTTTCCGTTTTCTAAGCATTCTATAGGTAGATATTCATATTAATTTATAATTATTTTCATTGAACTTTGGCTCAGAACTTTCGAAAATGGTCTCCAAACATGTTCGTGAAATGTGTATATGCAGCCCCAGATGGATATGCAATTACCTAACTTGCAAATGTTATTTTAAAAAAATTATTAAAAACCTCCTTTGATAATTTTTGAAAAGAAAGCCATTTTTATATAAAATATTCATGTTACTACTCCTTATTTTAGGGAGAATTCTCCCTCCCCCACTCTATTGTCTGTAATTCAGTTTCTACCCCACTTCACTTATTACCTTCACTCCTAGCAGTTTCCCTTCCACTGACAGAGCACATACTCTCATAATTTATACTCTTAAATTGCAAGGGTGAATGTTGAGAGCCAGTGCAGGTACTCAGTTAACTCAGGGATTTTTGGTCTTTTCAGCCCAGGACTAGTCAAGCAGATAGTCATCATAAGCTAAAACTAAAAAGCCTTTGTAGTCATTTTATCACCAGGGAAATTTGTTCATCCTTCAGAAAGATTGTCACCAGGAAAGAAAAAATAAAGGAGTTAAATTGCTTCAGACCATTGACTCCTTAGGTCCCTCTAGATTCATAGATTCAATTGGTTTTCATGGGATGGGAGGAATTATGAGAAGAATTCCCTGAGAAAGCTCACAAATTGATCATAGCCTTGGTAACACTACTAAGTGTAAGTGTGATCACTATGGAGGAAATGCCAAATGAGGCTGGAAGCATGGGAAATGAGAAGGAAAAGAAGACAATTAACACCTCTTTTTTTTTTCTTTCTTTCTTATTGTGTTTGGAAATGGGTGTTGCCATGTAGTGTGCATCTTCAAAAGACAGGAATACAATTGATTTTTAAAGTATTTTATCATTGTAAGTGCAATTAGTTATTACTGAAGTGAAACTAGATCTGCAAGCACTGTAGAAATAGGAACAGGTATTGCATAAACCTATCTAGAAACTAGGCCCTCTCTCGATAGACCCACAAAATATTACTTCAAGTAGGTATGTCTGAGCATATCTAGAATGACTTACTACTTGGGTTTAGAGAATATAAATGCCTTCCAAATTCAAAAGAATTCTTTAAGATTGTCATAAGAATAAATCAGTGAGAATTACAATGATAAATATCTAGATGTTATGTATGTTTTAAGGAACTTGAAAGTTTATATATCTTTGATGCAGCCAGGCATATATACATACATATACACACATACATACATATATATACACATACATTTTCCCCCCAAGAATTCTATTAAGACTTGTCAAATTCAAGTCAGGCACTTTAGGTTATGCCAAAATAACCTATACTCATTTCTCTCTCCCATTGAATAACATTGAATTTTGCCAAAAATGCTTAAGCAAACAAGAAATGACCTCATTTTTGTTATCTGAATACAGTAGTGTTGGAGGATCTTTTTCAAGGATATGACTTAAATAGTGGATCTAAGTTCCCAGTGCCAGTTCATAAAGCCAAATTGCAGAGGATAAGAGGATAGAGACCATCCTTGTGAGGGCACCTCTAAAGACAGGGGTTCTCTAGTAGGGCCAGTTCCCGTATCTAAGTCCCATGCACAGACTGTAGCTTTCTGCTCTCTGGTCGACTGCAGCCATAGCATCCTTATTGTTGTAACTCCCAGATTGTGATACTGTCACAAAACTGTTGCTAGGCAACAAATGTGGTTACCAGGTCTCAGCGAATAGCTGAAGGGGAAAGCAAAGTGTTGCACCATTGTAGAGTAACCATAGCAATGACCTACTATTACAGACTAAAGAATTATCATTAACAATGTTAAAGTATCAGACAGAGGCCCTGAATCCCAAGACTTCCAGGCAGTGTCTCTCTGCATAATTGAGTGATCTAGGAAGAGATTTCAACTGTTTCAAAGCTGTTCACTCATTTCTATGCTAGGAGTCTTTGCTGTTATTATTTTTATTTTTGTAATTAAACAAATGGTTGTTATGAAGAGGCTGGTGAAATGAAACGTTATCACAAGGAGTCGAAACAGATTTATATCCTCATTTGTTCTTATGTCTACATCATGTTAGTTTTTGCCTGTGTTAAACTGAAGGTAGGTTTGATTTGAAAAACACATTAGTATCAAATTGAAGCCACAAAAAAAGCTGTAGTAAAATAACCCAGTAAAGTGACAAACTAAACTTGTATTTTCTAAGTCGAATTCCTCCCGACAAAATAGAAGGCCTAGATGCTCTTTTTGTAGTCACTGCGTTTGAAACGGTTTTTTTTAGCTTTTCTAAAACTGTCCCCTAAAGTCTGTAAAAATGTAGCCTCCCAGGGCACTTCTAGGGATAGTCTCCTTTCAATCTGAACCCTCATGAAGCATCCCATGTAATTTGGTCGCAGTGACCTCCCTGAGACAAATTATGTCTAACGGCACAGCTTCCAAGAGAGGCAAGAAAATTCCGATTTATTTTATTCTCTTGGGTAGCAGAGAAACGTGGGTGCTCCGGGGTGGGCGAAGAAGCCGGGTCCCGCGCGCAGGAGAAACCAATCCCCGCGCGCGCCCGCGCCCGCGCGCGCGGGCGCGCGGAGCCTGGGGAAGTGGGTGGTTTCGAGGCGGGAGAGGGAGTGGCCCTTCCCTCCGAGCGCCTCGATTGGCCCGGAGGGGCTGAGGCCCCGGGGCCGCCCGGCCGCGCCTCGGGCAACCCGCGGGGGGTGGCCCAGCCGCGTCCTCGCGTCGGGGGCGGGACGGGGCCTCGGGCCGGAGGCTGCGGAGGTCTCCGAGGGCCGCCCCGGGCGCCAGCTGCAGAGCAGCGGAGGAAGCAGACGTGGACAGTCCCGAGCCCTGGGGGCAAAGAGAGCCCTCGCGTACAGGTGTGGCCTGGAGAGGCCGCGTCCGGGCCTGGAGACGCGCTCCGGCTGGGGAGCGGGCGCAGGAGCTCGGGCCGGACGCGGGGGACGCGGGCTCCGAGGGCGGGGCTCGGGCTCCGGGAATGGCAGCCGGGCGGCCTGTGCCTTGTTACCGAGCGAGGCCGCCTCGTAACCGAATCTGTGTTTTTTGCAGGCACCGACCGTCACGAGCTAACTTCCTGGAAGAGCTTCCCGTCTATTTTCAAATTCTTTACCGAAGCCTCTGAGGCAAAGACCAGTTCCCTCAAGCCGGCTCTGACGCGGCGCTCCCACAGAATAAAGCACGAAGAGCTGTAAGAGGAGAACGAGCGAGACGGGGGAGGGGAAGCAAAGGCACCACACTCGAGCATGCATCCACACGTCTCCTAACTGCTTGTTGTCGGCGAGCAGACTCCCAGCCCCTCATTAGATTGTTTTCTTCCTAGAGCACAGGGTCGTGATATATACATCTAAATAGCGTTTTGCATTATTTCTAGATGAGTGCAACTGTCAAAGCAATATGGGTTCACTGGTCGCGCTTCCTGCGGGCTGAGCTCGGGCTACGCGCTGCCCGTCAGCGCGCAGATTAAGGCTGACAGCGCCCTGCCCGGCGCGGCCGGCGCGCTTCTAATTGCCCTGACGGAGCCCGCCCGGCACTGCGGGGCGAGCGGCGTCTGCGCGGTCCTACCGCCCGCTGCAGCGCAGCCGCTGCTTGCCCTGGCCCCCGGCCCCCCTCAATCATGTCCTTTTTTTTTTTTTTTTTTTTTTCCGCCGAGCAGAAGCAAACTTTTATTCTAGATTTCAAACTTCCATTTTAAGTAGGTCTCTCCTAAGGGCCTCTTGAGCCTCTTTTTTTTTTTTTTTTTTAAAGGAAGTTTCCCCCACCTCATCCCCTCAGAAAAGCCAAATTTAAATTCAAAACGTGAATGCAGTGATGTGCTATGTAGTCTTGGGAGTGCAAATTGTTCTCTAACAATCTATTTTCATTTCGAGACGAGAAGAAAAACTTTGCATAAGAATCTGTGAAGTACCGATTACACTTTACCGCTGAAAGATCCTTGCCAGTTGAATAGGAGATTTTTACACAAGTCTCTAATTTCAGAAGACGTTGTTTAAACCGAAACATAAATGATGAGCAAATCTTTTAAGTGTGAAAGGTCCCATTTTCAGTGGAATTCCTAACTTTATCATTAGAATTGACTTTACTTTTTAAATGTGTAATGTGTTTTGAGTGGCATTGTAATTTAGATCGCACACTTGTTTTGCTTTTTAAATCTTAATGTGGACAAAGTTTGCTGTTGTGGATAATCCTAACTAGAATGATCTATTCTGATTCATGGAGTTCGATCCTTTTAGGAATAGTATTTTATGGTCATCAGGTGAATGAATCTTGTCCTCTTTCGCCTTTTCCTTCAGAGAGGCTGAGTGGGGCTAAGATTATTTTTTTTTAGTTTTCTGCTCCAACAGAAGGGGAAAGACCTAGTGTGAAAGATTTTTTCCTCTCAATCCAACGGCATAATTTTTAGTAGTCCACTTCCTCTGCAGGGTTTTGCCCTACAGTTTCAACAATTACTGTAATCCAGCTAATATCTGGCCAACACTGTGAAATATAGGAGGTAAAATAAGTTAAGATTTTGCTGACTTTTACATTCAAATATTAAATCTTAACATCAATTTTTAATTTCTTGAATTTAGTTACTTAGTGAAGATTCTGTTTCTAGCAGATGAGGGTCTGAATTTAATATTTTTCATCCTTTTTTAAAGCGTATGCAACAATATGCCTGCCTTATTTAAGGACATGACAAAATGTACCCAAAACGACTTAGAACTGTCTGACTTCTCAGAAAAAAGAACTTAAAATAACCACCTCATGGATAAAATGTTTTTATATTACCAACCGATTTCAGCAAGTTTTAAAACTGAAAATATCTGTGTTTGGTATGCATTAATTCGTTCTTATACTTTTAATGATGGCAAATCAAAATGATCTTTCAGTGGTCATATATGCATATCTTTTGATATTATTTTAGCAGAAACATTGTAGGAGAAAACATCAAAACGTCATTTTATCCAACTCCTGGATAACTTAAAATGTATCACCTCAACAGTGTCCATCCAGCATGTTGGTCTGCAATCTTTTCTGTTTTAGAAGTAATGGTGAACTGTGTACAATAATGGTACCTTCCTTTGAGAGGATATGAGAAGTGACGTGGATTGAATAATTATTCAAAGTGTTATAAACTGTGTGGTGTTTTCACTGTATGAAAGTATTCACAGGAGAGCTAGTCTTATTGCTTTTTTAAAAATCAACACTTGTACATTGCTAAATTTATGAAGCTTATGCACCTGAATTAGAGCAAAGTAAATATGCTCAGCTTATAAACTAAATCACTCCTGTCCCTTCTCTTCAGTTTTCTCACTTCTCTTTCTGAAAACTTTTACTTGCAACTAGAGTGAATCACTGTTTAATTGCCTTTAATACTTTAAAACTACTGGGTTGTTAGCCTTGTTTAACTGTCTATGGAGATCTATTTGCAAACTTAAGTTGTGCAAATGTAATTTCTCCTTTTGGATCTGTGCTGTAGCAACCCGGAGAGAGCTAGGCACACCAGCCGAGACCTCCGACTGATGAGTGATAAGATTCCTTGTAATGGAAGATTTTTTTAACCTGTTGATTATGTGTCTGTTGGTATAAATGTAGTAATATAATCCAGCTCAATTTTCCTGGAGTAACAACAGTCAGTTGGTAGTAACACGCCTGCTTGGAGGCGACAAGTGTTAACAGTATTTCTGCTCTGATCTTCCCATTTTGGTTTCTTTAGACAGGTTTTTAGCAGAGTAGAGGTTGAAAGTTAGGATGTAGGCTTTTTTAAAAATTATATACTCGGTTCTTAGAGCAAATGGAATGGGAAGCAAGGAGTTGTTGATAAATCTGAGATTCAAAATAGTCCTATTAAAACTTCGAAGCCAGATACTGGCTTTAGAACTTTATAAAGGTATCTGACCACGTAGCCGGTAAAAGTTTTCATGGATATTTGAAGGGGGTGGGGGAATCTATTTGTAATAATAATTGTTCTTTTCTCAAGTTTCTGCCTTGTGCTTCGACCTGGATTGCATTATTGTTTATACAAAAAAAAAAAAAAAAAAGGAAAGCACAGGAGTTTCATATATATTATATATTTCTGTTTACCATTTTAAAATAAAAACAATTTTCCCAACAAGCCTCAGCGTATTCTTGCTCAGAAGTTCATCTATTCATGTATAGAGGTTAATAAAAGCAGAAACATAAAAAGAATGGTGGGACAGCATTCATCAATATTTTAAACTGCATCGCTGCTTTTATTACTATTACTGTTGCTGTAAGGTAATATCCTAACTTAACTTGATCACTATTTGGCTTGGACCTTTCACAAAGCTAACAGTTTTTAAGATGTTTGTTTTTAATATCTAAAATATCTCCTGAGCTACAAGGAAATCTGAAGCCATTGTTAAGCTATCATTTTATAAAATATACTTTAATATACTGTAAACAAATGTTTTCCAAAAACAGTCTAGTGACATTAAATCGCTCCCAAGTCCCTATATGTCCTTGGTGTATTATGTCTAATCTGAAAATATCCTGTTTACACATATTTTACAGCCTTCCCTTCTTTAAAACCTGTAACTCCTTTGAGAGAGTGTGAGTGACAAAATATGTTAACTGTATTATCAGGGCTAATAAGTTAAAAAATTTCTACACATTTCTCTGGATTACCTGGAGTCCCAATCCAAACACATGTGTCTCCGGTTACAATCATAGTTTTATAACTGTAAACTGACAGGTTTCTATAATCCTGGTTCACTTAAGAAAGATTACTATTACAGAAAGTCTAAAAATTTCTCAAAAACTTTCCCCATGCCATTATAGGGAAAAAATGTCTTTAAATAAATGTGAGACATTCTCATCTTTGAAATATGGGTGGCAAAAAAAAACGATAATAATGGTGGTTATTTTATGATTACTTATTAGGGGCTGTAATAATATAAAATAAAAGACTCCAGGAGGTACTCCCTTTCAAAAATTGAATACTTTCCTTCCTTCCTTCCTTGTATAGAGTGACTGAGTGGGAGTCTCTTGAATTGTTCGTCTTCCTTTTATCTAATATTCTATTAATCTCCAAAAAGATCAGTTTGAGTCTGGGAAAGGGTTTTTAATCAACACTTCACAGAGTTTAAAGCTACCCTACCTAAAGCGTCAGCTTTGTTAGGCGGTTTTAGATTTAAAGCATTGCAACTGTCATGCACTGTACTAAAAGTAAAGAATGTACACCAAGTGGAAGATGTTGAAAAGAGGGAAATAGCACAAAGTCGATTAACGGAGATTCGAGAATAGAAGTAGCCATCAAAGCATTCCAACGTTTATCTTGAAATCTATGTAGAGTTAAAAAAAAAAAAAGCAACAATGATAGTTTTAAACCTCACACTTAGGAGGGATGAATGTTGATTTAATTGATTCATTTGGATCAATGTTTTTAAAGTTTCACACCACTGATCTTTCATGTAGTGATGTCTTTAGCAGTCAGTGGTCTGACATGAGCCTTCTCAGATTTCATCAGTGGGACTCTCCATGACATCTAAAATTATGCAACAGCCTGTGCAGTGGTAACTTTGGAATTGGGAGACCTCGATGCCAGAGAGCATGGTCATATTTAAGAACTCTTGTTAATGCTTAGCACAAAGGTTTTAGGGAGTGGTAATTGTAAATGAACCATAAAGGTTAAAGTGACCAAATATTATATAGTGGGCTTTAATTGCTAGATAGGAGAAAATCATCCTGAAAGTTTGACCATTAAGTGGATATCTTGCAGTGCCCAGTATTTTCCCCTTTAATGGAAAAACTGGAAAATGGAAATTTGACTTAACCCATGAGGCCTTCCAGGCAACTTTTCCCAGCCCTTTGCCTTGAGATTTGTGGAAAACGTTTCACTATATTCTTTGTATTGTTGGGTTGAGTTCTGTTTGAAATATACATGAAACATGTTTCTAGAAAAATCTAGAGAGGCCCTTCATCTTTCTTTCTAGAGCATTCAGCTTTTCTTCCTTGGCTATTACATAGGGTAATATGGGAGACTGTCATAGGTAAAATAATGTTGAACTGTACTTTGTAACCAGCTTGCAGTACCAATACAAAGAATCTGAAATGAAAAGACAACCAACACCCCAAGAATGATATGTCTCTTTTTAAAGTTTACAATTTGAATAATGAACTTGGATAGAAACTTGGCAGGAAAACAAACCATGGCACCATCACATCACCAACCATTTTCACTTTTCTGTCCAATTTCAGAGTGCATGTGTTTGTGAGTATTTCACTAGATCAGTGACAGCTCTTTATTTGCATAATTATATGCTCTGGTCTGAAGAGAAAACTAACCCCCAAATTTCATGGGTCACCAAACTGCAACAATCAATGTTTTATCACGTATGCTAAGCAAAATCTAAGAAGCTATATGAAGTTTCTTGGGGAGTTTTTACTCCTCAGAAAATTAAAGAGTTTTCCTCTTCTGAATAGATTCAGAATCTTTCCAAGTTCTTTGTAACTGAATTCTGTTTGAAGGCAAAACTAGAGATTAACATGTAGATCTGGATCTTAGACTCACTAGCATTACTTCAAAGTGGCTTAAGAAGAGCAGCATTTTTGGAACACTAAACTTTTAAATTCTAAGTACTGTCCATGCTATGAGGAAAAAAATTATTGGTCAAATTTTGATTGGTCAAAATGAAGTCTGAATTAACTACAATTGACTGTAAAGTGGATTTCCTTCTTTGAGGTAACTCAGGGTTTTTTTTTTTTTTTTTAAATAAAAGACCTAATAGAAAAATATGTATGTATGCATATATGTGTGTGTGTGTGTGCACATACACACATGTGAACATCCATACCCATCCATGGGGTATATATACCCTTCCCACCAGAAATAAACAATACATACAGTATGTGTTTGTCTTTGCAGTGCCTGTTACATAGTAGGTACTCAATATATGTTGGGATTGTTTGTAAACATATTTTCTTCTAAATAAATTTTCATGTTCAAATGCTTTAAGGCATTGTAATAAATATTTTTAAATGCCCCAACTTCATTTGCATCTGTAAATTCTGTCGGTATGTAATGTGTATTTGTGTGTAAGGTTGGCTTTATTCCATTAAAGAAAAATTGATTTAAACTGTTGGTGTCTATTTTATAGGCAATCTGCCAGACATGAAATACAATAGAGCATAGAGACACATGGAGAGAATGACTTTGTTATGGAGTTATTAAAATCCTGGAAAATATGTCTTTACCTAGGCACTTTAGGAATATACTAGGTACTCTAATTCTACTGCAAAAGGACTTAGGTATGAATTTCACTTAAAAGCATATAAGGCATTGCCTTTTATAGGAAGTGATCTGTTTGTAATAATATATTAACAGTTTTATTATTAGGCAATTCACTGCCATCAAAAACATTAAGGAAAAAAGAGGGGAAAAATTCAGAATTGCATCGTTTTGAAGTATTTTATTATTTATCTTGAACAAGGATGAGATCTTTAGGTCAGGCATCAGAAATTTCCTAAAATGTTCCTATCATTTCAACTGAAAAACTAACTTCTTCCAAGTTTTTAATCAGAGTTGAGTTACAAATGAAAGACATTTTGTTTCTCCTTTAGCCTGAAAACTTAAACATCTTATCAGGAACACTATCCACAATCACCACATCTCACCTTCTCCCTGCCTTACTGAAATGTTCACCTACTTCTGCTCCCTCTGCACCACCCCCATCATCTACCTCCCCAGAAACTGCTGTTGGGGCTGAAGATCTTGGAGTCCTCTAGGTGAACATTCCTCAAAATTGAATCTGTAAAAACAAACAAATAAAGTTTAGCATTTTTATCAAACAAAAGGAGCTGGTAGGCAAATGAGTTACTGCTAAGCAGGAAAGTCTGAAAAATAAAGCATAGAACCCTCCTAGATTACTGTTTAAAGATAGGTTGAGGACCTACATGCCTCTGAGTTAGATTAATTTGCATTTCATTTTTTAAGGTATAAACTCTTCAAAGGAAAATAAAAGACTATACTATATACCTAATTACCTTTTTTTCCCCTCTATTTGACTTTTGTAGGAACCTTGCTGTGTATGAGTTTCAGATAGGGCTCTCAGTTTTCTACTCTGCCTGGGACACAGAAAAATCTCTAATTTCACACTGAATTCCACAGATGAAGGGATGAACTCTTTAGGTGAAAATCCTAGGTGTTTTCTTTTTATCATTTTCATTTCTTTTTGCTCAACTACCACCTAATCTTGTTGTGTTTGAAAAAAGTATTTCTGTTCTAGTTCATCTGGCTTACTTTCTTCTTTGTTTTTTTTTTAAACCATAATTAAATAAATGGCTTTTTTCCAATAAATGTTCACACCTTCTCTAGGTACTTAGATAATCAGGATTTACCAACTGAAGAAATATTGATGGTTTGTTGTGGTGGTTTTGTTTTTGTTTTTTTCTTTTTGGGTTTTTTTTTTTTTGGGGGGGGGGTTAGTTGCTTTTTTTTTCCCCTGTTCCTTTGCGTCAGTAAATTACTTAATACCATCCCCTGGAATAACCAGCTCTAAAAATAACGCTAGCACAGAGTCACAATTTGGCTTTCATACAGTTTCGAAAGAAAACCATTAAAATTGCATTGATCTCACAAATATTGATCTAGTGCTTGATATCAAATATCAAATGAGATGCTGTCAGTTGCTGCTGATCATTGTGTCAGCTGTTTGAATTTTTGTCCTTTTCCTCATTATCACATGGATTCAAGCAGTTGAGGCAAAGTAAGATTTTCAAGGTTAACACAATTAAGAGAAATTCTTTTCCTGTGTTTCACATTTCTGGTTTGACCAAACATGGTTAATAGTTTATCTGAAATTTTGTTACCCAATTTCAAATATTTATAGATAGATAGATAGATATACACATTTCTGTGTTTGAAGACATGTATTTTATACACGTGTGTAACAGTATATATATTTAAAGGTGTATATGTGAATGTGTGTGACTGTGTATTTACAAAAGTGTGAGTCACCTACTAGGTAGTCATGTTTCCATTTAGTTCTTCATCCCCATTTTGAAACAATTTCTATCTGCATCCTATTTTCTTTCTGGCCACCTGTCTTTTAAGAAACCAAATTTGTTTTAAGAGCATGCGGTTGTTAGAGTACCATTTTAGAACTCAGAATGAAATCTTAGCCATTTCAAATGTGCACACATACACACTACAATAGGTAAATCGCTCTTGTTATTCTTGTTGGCAAAAATATAACTGCAGCGTTGGGCCAGCGTAGAGTTCAGAGGATATTTAAATGAAATTAGATCAATACAGTTTTAATACTTTCTCGATAAATCCATGTTATCTAACAGGCTAAGCCATGCTCTGCTTTTATATACTACCAAATCTGGAAATAGCTAGGTGTCTTTGGATACGTTTAAAGTTTCAAATCACCCTTTGTCTTTCCGCCTTCCTCTTTACATTGTACATCAAAAATTGATGATTACATTACTTTGAAATATGGAACATTTTAAGGAGAAAACCTTCCTATAATGACCAGTTAACGCTGTTGTCTGACTAAACACTAAAGACTGGGAGATAGAGCAGAGCACTCCTAGAGTACTGTTTAAACTGCAGCCACATGCGTATTTTTCACATTCGCCGGAATTAAAAAATCCCCTGCCGCAAGAGTTGGTTTATCGTCCCCCTTTTACACCTGATCTTGGTTTGGGTACAGCGAAGTGAAGCCGCTTTCTTCCCAGCACCATGGACAGCGCCCAGCGCGCCCCCTTCCCTTTCCCCTCCGCCAGAACCCCGAAGTTCCGGCCCTCGCCTGATGCTTCTCTCCGACCACTCCCTCACCATAGGAAACTGGCTCTTGAAATCTTAGGATCTGAGCCCAAAGCGACAATGAGTTTGAAAAGTATACAGTTTGTGGGTGGAGAATCTTGCTTGCTCCATGCCCGGTGTTAATCAGTTAGAGTGCCCCAGAGTTGATACACCATTTTGCCTGCTCCCCGAATTTGCATCTACTTTACGATGAAAGCAGCGCCACTCTCAGTCATTTTGGTGGTAGAAGCCTTACCCCCACAACTATTCTCTGCCTAACTTTTCACCACCACCCCTAAGCGGGCCAGATCCAAAGCGGCTCCAGTTCAAGAGCTCTGTAGTATGAGCACATTCTCCCTAGGCTGGTGATCTCAGACACGAGAGATCGGGAAAATGTACATCCAGACCCACCGGCCGTTGTCCGCACGGCTCTGCCTGTGGCTGACGCTGTCGGATCGTCGCTTGCGCCCAGGTACTGGTTAATTACCGCCCCGGGGGAGATGGCTGTGCCGCGGGGCGCCCGGCCCGCGGCGCGCTAAAGAGCCTGACAGCAACTTACTTGACAGCACTAAAAAGGGGGCGCGCCTGCCTCAGTACCCATCACTACCTCTTCTCCTACTTGCAGACCTCAACTCCAAGTTCCAAATTTCTGCATGTCTTCTTGTCTGGCTTTTTTTTCCTGTCGCGTTAAGCAAAGTACAAGAACTGAAGAGCACTTCCGTGTGGTGTCTTTTCATTTCATGGTCTCCCTAGCAACACTTAAGTCACCACTCGTAAGGAAAAACTAGTTTTTGAAGATTTCAAATTGCACCTTGTTTTATTGAAACTCGCCTCACTTGTTGGGCTTTGAGTAAAATCTCTTCCCTTCCCCTGGAACCCCATTTTAGTCATCTACTCTTCTGAACCGACTTTGAGGATGAAAATAATACATTTAGAGCAGGTGAGACAACCAAAAGCAAACTTCTATTAAATATTGATTGTACAAACCAAGTTGGTTTCAAACCAAGTTAATCCATACTTTACCAGAAAGGGCCAACAAAGAAAAAAGGAGAGGACCCTTATATTTTAAGTGGGTTTCCCCCCCTATAAAACTAGCCTCAATAAACCGCTTTCAAAATTGCTTTTGTAGAGTAGCACGATTACAATACATTTCAGGAGACAATTATTCTCTTTTGGCATGCTATTACATTGAAAAACTTCCTTGAACTCCTCAGTTTAGTAGCAATTTAGCTTCAAAACACTCTATTTTTATATCCCTTAAAACAT
The DNA here is from genome assembly GCF_007474595.2 of Lynx canadensis. Classification (NCBI taxonomy): domain Eukaryota; kingdom Metazoa; phylum Chordata; class Mammalia; order Carnivora; family Felidae; genus Lynx; species Lynx canadensis. Next base: position 156,065,557 of record NC_044303.2, on the reverse strand, counting down.
ATAAATATTTTATTAAACGCTTCACAGGTTAACAATTCAGACTGTTTTCTCAAAGGGCGCTGCTTCTCCCCCCCACTTTTTAGTGTGCAAAATCACTGCTGAGTTCTCCCCAAAGATAATTTCCCCTCAAAGTTTGGTTATTCTTGCAATCTCAAGAGTCGTTTTGCCTAAATACTAAGACAAGTCTGCGCTACTTGTCTCAGAGAAACTCGGCCATGCCGAGAGCTATTTAAATGACCCTCCTACGAAAACTGGGGAGAATTTTGGTTGGTGAAGTTTGTCAGCTGAAGTGTGCAGGGTAGCAAAGGGGACCTGTTGAATAACAGTGACCCTGAGACTCGCAAATTCTAGATCTGAACCTGCAAATGAAATATCTCCATAATATTTGCATGCCTTTGCCTATATGTTTTTGGGGAGCTCATCCCATAAACTGAGCTTCCATCTTTGAATGAATGAAATATTTCATTCTCAGCTTCCTAAGTTTCAGGAGCAAGAACAGAGAACAAGATGCAGGGAAGGACATGGGGCTTTCCTTTGTTAGTACAAGGGACTTGTGGAGATTTGGGGTGGAATATATAATACTGAACTCCTGGGTGCCTACATTTGTTCCCTAAATCTGGCTTTTTGGGAATCTCCTTCCTTCACTGGGTATTTCCCTTATGACTTGGGGGATGGGAAACTAAGATCTCTGTTTATCAGGTATTTACCACTTTTTTAAAAAAATAATGTATTCTTGACACAGCTTCAGAATGGCTTTTCAGGGTTATTCTAGGTTAATCAGAAACTCCCAAACCTGGGTAATTGTTTCAGTACCACATTTCCAGAGAAAAATGTGGAGAAAAGAAGTGCAGGAAGTCCATTTTAAAAATAAATAAATAAAAACTGCTACTGATTAGGTCCCCCTAAAAGGAGCTTCCCCAACGATGTTTGCTTACCACCTGTGTGTGTTCGGGGAAACTTGAAACTATTTTACAGCACAGACAGCCATCCCCCCACTTTTATCCAAGCTTTCCCCTTAATTCCAATCCTCCTCTTCTGTAGGACTGCTGCTGTCCTGTCCATTTTACCCCTTTCAAAATCTTTCAAAATAAGTTTTCTTGTTTCTTGTCCATTTGTCAATGTCAAATATACACTGCCTATTTAGTTAAAGAAAAGTGTGTATTTCATATGTTATAAAAGAACAGCCTTCTTTATTTGGTTTCTTGGAAATCAATAATCTCTTAAACACTTGCCAAGACCCCGTGGGGAAGGGAGAAATGTAAACAGTAAGTACCAAACTTCAACATGACAATATCGGTTAAAATCTGCAGGACAATCATTTGAATGCGGGGAGGTAGGAGGGAACGATTTTGGGCCCCCGGGATTATTTAGGAAGGTGCCCGAGGCATCTGATGCCTGTCTTCATCCTGTCCAACTCACCCAAGGAACTAGACCCCTTGAAGAGTCGGGAGTTAATTCTAAATTTCCTTACAAGACACCTTAGTAGCCAGACCGGTCTTCAAATAATTTAGCTAGGAGATGGCTGGATGACCACAGGGAGGTTCCAAAATACAGTTACCCCCCATTAAAAGAAACACCATTATTTCAGTCTTTCCTGACATAATTAAAGGCTTTGATAACACTCCTTCATTTTGTCCCATGCTGTTAAAAAAAAAAAAAATCACCTACTCCTCTGGCGAATGAAACTTTCAAGGAACTTTAAAATAAACTGAACGTTTAATTTCTGCTTATTAAAGTTAGTATGTATGCAAGGAAATCGAGCATTAAAAACAACTGAGTTACACATTCACTATCTGGCAGTTTAACATTAGAAGGAAGAATACACCTAGTTTTCAACTCAGCCAACTTTTAAAACTATAAGTGTTCCAGGAAAGTAATACCTGATTGGATTAAATTTGCAGGAGATTCTAAATTAAGCTCTCAAGAAGATAAGAGAGTATATGAAATCTCTTGAGTAAACAGTTGGGAGGGATTTATAAGCATTTGAAGATCCGGTGATCCACTGGAAGCACAACTCACTCAAATTTGAATTTTCATGATCAACTTTCAACCCTGAGAAACAAGAGCCATTTGCTTAACTTAATCTGGAACATATGTTTGCAGCAGTAGCAGGTTTTTGGTGTGTGGCTGGGGCTGATCAAGTTGTAAATTTTCCGCTTTAGGTTTTCAGCGCCTGCTAGTTTCAGCCTAACACCTAGAGAGAGACTTTGCGGGGTTCTTCACCAAAGCAGCCAAGGTTTGATAAAAGGTTTCCAAACCACACAGCTCTGAGTGTTATTGATTTTCCCAAAGGTGGAACATTTCCATATAAGTTAGTTCTCTAAATCCTAAAAGCAAGTAACAAGTTTAACTCTCTTTTGTCAAAGTGTTTGCAAAATGTCTATATAGAGGTGTGGGCTTTTTTTTTTTTCCATTACCCTTCCTCACCTGCATCCTTGTCTAAAAGGGACACACAATTGTAGGAGAGCGGTGGTTGCTCTGAAAGTGACATCTTCTTTCGAGAAAACAATATACAATTCTTTCTGGCTCATCTTAATTTTTTTTTTCCATCAGAAACTTAGAACTATTGATTTTCTGTCTCTTTGTGCTTCAACACAAAGGAGTTTTAAGAAGTGTTTTGAATATCTGAGAAGAATCATGAGTGTTTGAAATAAATATACATTAGAATCCACAAACCACCCTTCCCATGAAACAAGCTTTGTGTAGGCTTTTACCACCAATATTAAAACACATCTTCTGTGGGTATGAATTTCAGTATTTGGGTTGTAAACAAATTATGATACCTGTAAAATCAATTAATGGCATACCACAAATGATAAATGAAAGTAATAAGTTCCCTAAGATCAGTTTAATTCACCTTAAAATGGGAATGGGTTAGCAATGGTAAAGTGGGAGGTGCACTCTGGTGGTAAACCTCAAGGATTGTAAATATCCATCCGGACCTGCTGATTTATCTTCTTCCTGAAAACCTCAATCCGATTACTGGAGGAAAAGTTACTAAAGTGCTTTTTGAAATGCATCACAAAGAGTAATTGAGCCGTAAATGTGCCCTAAATTCAGGTGCAGAGTTTCACTGAATTTTATTATTACCCAGATTAAGATGGGTAACTCCCACCTGAGCGCTACTTTAATCAAAAAGGGAACAAGGGTGACAAAAGCAAGGGCAATAATAACATTGCTAGCACTGTGCTAATCAAATATCCACAACTAGTTGAGAACAACGGTGCTAAAAAGCCGCTTTAATTCTGAAATGGAAGGTCCTGAGACACCGAGCGCCATCTAGCAAGCAAAGTTAGAATCAAAGTGCTCCTGAGTCCAGCACAGAGCACAGACACCAGAGGACTGGGAGGCAGAGAGGGACTTCAAGATGTACTTGCTGTGACTTAACCACCAGCCCCGTGTCACCTGAGCCCGGCTCTACCTGCAGTTTTCTACTCTTCACCCCACCAGCCAGTTCAAACAAACTTGACCACTGAGGTGAGACAGACCCTTTCCGCCTCAAGCTAAGGCTAAAGGACAGCTCCTCACAGGGTTGCTTATTGTATTTAATTAGAACAAGCGGCCTTTCCATTCCCCCCCCCCCCCCCCCCCCGCCAAAACCAGCCCAGCGTCTAGCTAATTCTGCACCTTCCTATCCAGATGGGGACAAAGAGCAGCGCCTGAAAGGCTCACCTTGGGCTGACTTGACTCCCAGGGCTTCAGCGCAGAGGAAAGCACATCTCTGGGAAAACCTAGCAGGATTTGAGAAGTCATTCTGAGTTTACAGGGCTGCCCAGACGTCTCCTGTCAGGCAATCCGAGCTATCTCTGAGTGGCATAAGACACAGATTTCCTTAACATGCCACGGATGGTCAGGGAAACTGAATGCTGCCTTCGAAATATAAATAGTATAACTTCAGTCTTCTCCAGGCAACCGGGTCTTTGATAGCTCCTTTGGCTGGAGAAAAGTCAAAGGTAGCTAGGACGCTGCCAAACAACGCCTGTTAGTTTGTAGCTTGAGGGGAAACACAGCACCTATCCCATTTTTTAGGTTTAAATGATGTTACCTAATTATATGAATATTCTGTGCAACTGGGCTAACAAAAGAAAGCTTCTGAGATTGTGATATGAAGAAAAGTAAAGAATAATCTACTAGTTTCTGTATAGGCAACAACCCCATAGTTTTCTTTTAAACCAGTCGATCTGAATTTAAAAAACCAAGAGGGCTCATCTCAATAATATGTCTGCTTTCTAAAGTACTTCTCTGTTCAGCCTTTCCAGAATTTCACTTTAAGGTTGGGAGGGGTGGGGGTAGAAACCCAATGTACATATATACTAGCCTTAAACTATCCTAATTTCTTGCTATTGATGATTGCCTTTGTAATAACTCATTGATTCACATTGTTCTTAGAATACAAAGCCAGAGCTTTGTATTTCTATTGTTCTGGCCCCTGCCCAACCCCACACATACAGTTTTTCCTGTGAAGTATTTTGTAAAAAACAACAACCATAACAACAACCAACCAAGCACAGCACGTGCACACACACACACACACACACACACCCTTAGAAAATGACTATTACAATATTCCAGTTGAGTTTTAAATACTACTCCACTCCCAGGTTTTGCTTCTCAATCAAAACAGGCATAATAGATATGAAATAACAGATCTCTTTATTTTTTCCTATGCTATTTACTGTGCAAAATAGCCACAGTGAGAATAAAAGAACCATTTGATAAGAATATGTTCAATGTGCTCATTAAAATATCTCCACAGGTTATAGTATTCACAGAAAAAAAAAATCACACAAAAACTATAACCCCTCCTCCAACAAACCTAAGCCAATAAAGACAGGATCTCAGAGCTTAATCGACAATTTCCAAAACATCTAAAGCATTTCCACGAACCCTCATTGCTTCCTGATGCCTGAAAACATATGTAAAGATCTCAGGATGGCAAATAGATACAATTCACACTGCCTTCTCTTCCTCTATGAAGTTCAGAGAAGTTCCCAGGCCAGTCTTGCCTCAGATCACAATAAAAATTTAACTTTTTTTTTTTTGGTGTCTTGTTAAATAGCACATTTCTCCATCAAGGTCTTCTTAAACACTGAACCTTCTCTTAGACAGGGTACCCAGCTGTTTAATTTAACATTGATTTATTGCTTTTAAAAGTAAATTTACACACATGCCAGCAGCGCTCCGTTTTGTTTCCCCAGACTCTGAGATTTATTTTCTACTTAGCGCTTGTCTGACAAAACAATGTCCTTTAACTTTATTACACATCGATGAGGAAATCTGTCTTATTTTTGCTTGGATTTATTGCTGTGTTGCTTGTGGGGACTTTTGTGATCCAGAAAGGCTGAGGTCCAAAAATAAATAGAAAATTAAACAGAGTTGATCACAAAATAATAGTCAAAACCTAGAATATGGCCCAGCATATACCAACCTGCTGGGGGTTGGGGGGTGCAGAAGGTTGAAGCTCCCTTAGTGAGTACAGTTACTCAGGAAGAAAACAAATTACTTTAATGGACAGGTAGCATTTGAAAGTGAAGTAGTCAAATCTGAGTTCTGTAAAATCTCCAAGTTCTTGGTTAAAATGTATTAGGAATTATAGGGCAGGGGGGTACATCCGCATGACTTCCCACCCATGGCCGCCTTACCTCCGTGAAGAACTCCCAATTACCACAAGTTCGTGATGGCTGAGCCCAAGGGAATTAAGATGGACTTTGAAGCAGCTTTTACGGTACACTTCATCTACATTTGGGTTTTCTTTAGTTCTCATTAAAAGGGCCACTTTCTTCTTTTCATTGATATACTGTCTTTGTGTCCTTCATTTCACACTCTTTTAAAAAGTTCTCTCATCAGATCAAGTGCAAAAAGGAGGGATGACATAATAACCATCATAATCATGATAACAACAACAAACAACTGGTACTGTGGGTTGAAATCTTTTTTGAAAAGAAAGTTTTCTCCTCTATAAGGCATGGTCCTTCAACAATTAAAAAAAAAAAAGCTAGGGTTGAGAATGGAGATAATAAAAGTGTTTCTAAGATTAAATTATAAATACAGGCAGGCTTTAAAATCCGTGTGTGTGTGTGTGTGTGTGTGATGAGCTGTCCTCTCCCAACCTGATTTTTCACAGAGGCATCTAATAATCAACTCAGAAGTGTTCAAATAAGGAAGCTCTCTCTTTTCTAGTAGAAAGTAAACATGTGGCAGGTTTTGCTACTAGGGTGAGGGAGAACTTTGTAAGATACTCCCTTTCTCTGCCTCACAAATACACCATCTTTAACTGAAGACCTCGTCTGAGAGCGTGCCTCATCGACCGCCTTATCCAGCCTGGTCAATGAGTCCACAAAAACATGGGAAAATGTTTCAGTAATTTTTACCAGTCCGAAAAGATGTCTAAAAGTTAATAGAGCATTCTTCCTCCTGAAACACACCCACACACGTTTGCACACTCACTTGCCACCTAAGAAGAGAAAGAAAGGAATGGGAAAGGGAAGAAAAAGAAACATAGAAAGATCTCCGGCTTAAAAAGGGGAGGAGTGAGAGTAACTGCGAAACCTTGAAAATTCTCCTATTCATATTAGGAGGTTTTTTTCCCCCCCCCTTTCCCTGTTTGCCCTTTGAAAAGGAGTCCTGTCACTCAGAAAGGAGCTGTTTCTTCCACCTCCTCCCCATCCACCCACAAGTCGGCCCCCCTCAGCCTCACAGCCTGGCCCCGGCCCACCCCGCGGCCCTCCCCGCACACACAGTTTCTTCCAAGTGCTTTTCAAGTAAGAGCTGGAGAGGAGAGGTGCGGCTTCTCCAACGCAGAGCCAGACAAGTACTTCTGTCCCCGGCAGAGCGCGGCCCGGCGCGGCCGGCCCGAGGCGGGCACCGCTTTTTATGTCAAGAAGCCACCAGGCACCCTGGGCTGACCGCCCCTCCCCGCGGCGGCCCCGCGTCGCGGCGCTCGAGCCGTCACGTGCCCGCGCCCCGCGCCCCACAGAGCCCTTTGTTAGCCCCTCGGTCCCCACGCGCGGCCGCAGCGGCTGGGCGGTGCCGCCGCACGGATGCTCCGGGATGACCGCGGGGCAACGGCCCGGCTCCGCCGCCGCCCTTTCGGACAGCCCTGAAACACCTAGGGCGGACGCCCGCCACCCGCCCCCGCCCCCGCCAGCACTTGGCGGAACAAGATCCCCCGCACTTTGGGGGAAACGGATCCGGGCCACCCCCTATGTTTCAAACCAAAGGCACAAAGGGGGGTGAGAGGCCCGAGGAGGGCGCGCCTCCGCACAGGGGAGTAACCACTGGGCTGACTTCCCTCCTCCTTTCCATTCCGCCTCACCAGTTTCTCCTTTTTTTTTTTTTTTTTTTTCCTCTTCTCTTATCCTCTGCCACGCTCAGAGGCTCGGTGGGTGGGAGTGTGTGTGTGTGTAAATGTGTGTGTGCGTGTGCGTGTGTGCACTTAGGTGGAAATTTCATAAGAATATGCTCTCCACTTATAAACTTGCCAGGATGGGGGAGTATGCTCTCGAGTAAATGCACTGGTGGGAGAGTTTAAGCGACTTATTTGGGAGGAAATAGGGGGTCAGATTTGGACTAAGTGGAACATCTGCAAAACATTCAAGCAGCTTATTCAACAAAGAATCTAGCCATTTATTGTAGAAATAATAAAAAGCCACTAATGATTATGGTTCCCACCCCTTCCCCCAAAAGGCCAAATCCTAATGAAATAATTCAAAGGTAGGCCTCATTTCCTAATAGTGGAATTAAACAACAACAAAAAAGAGCCCAACTAAACTTTCCAGCTCTGCTTTCTTAAGGGCCTGGGAACCTTGCTGAGAAATTAGGTAAATAAAAGGCGGGCTGGAATTTCTGTTGAGCTCGCTCAGGCTGCAGTGCCCCGACTTGCACATAGTTCTGCTTTGGTACACAATTAAATTACAGTAAATTCCTCTCTAAATAATAAAATTGAGAAGACTCTTCAGGATTCGAAGATGTCTGGGGTTAAGTAGCTTTTAAACCGTCAGTTTTTAAATGGTTTGTGCAATGAATAGCTACCTTTAAATCCTAAAACCATTATAAATATGCTATACATCTGCGTGCCAGTTTATCTCTCCATATTTCTTTTTAAAATGAGGGAAGCATTCATAAAAAGCTACTTGGCACACTTTATTTTAGGAAAGCAGATGTTAATTTTTTCACGTATCATTTTATGACCAAGTACATGTGTAACGTTGGAAAGCATCCAGAACGCCTCTATTATTTGCTAAATGACTGTTAGTTGAAGCATATTATTCTCAGCCTAACCATGGTATAGGTTATATCAATAAAGTAAACATCTGTGGGTTTTGTTTTTTTTTAACCAGGGAAGGGGGTATAAAGAGTTACTATAAATGAGGGGGGAAAAGAGTTTGGGTAGGAAGGGCACACCTGCGTTGTAGCAAATAGGATATTTATATTGTTCAGTGCAAAACAAAGTCCCTCAGTTGGGCACTCGGGGATATTTACATGGCGGGAGATAAAGTTGAAAGCCTTTCCTGGCGTGCCAAATGGGATTCTCCCCGTGGCCTTCTGCGTCGCTAGATAACAGGTACTGAGCGCTCCTGGCGGCGTCGGGCCTTTGCCCGCCGCACCCCCCTCCCCCGCGAGCCAGCCCCAGGCCCAGCCCGAGTTGAGCCAGGCGCTCAGGCTCTAGGAATTCCCAGGCACGGCGGAAATTTCAGCGGGGTTCCCAGCCTAGAAATATGCTCAGGAAGCGTCCTCATTTGCCCTGCGTCGCTCGAGGACGCCGGCGCCCAGGATAAGCCAGTGGCGTGATAATTAATGGAATACAATATTTATGGTCCGATGTATTGACTCTGAGGCAAGCGCGCCGTGTAGACAGTCCGTGGGGGTCTGACAAACAGGAGGTGAGTGAACAAACGTAATGACCAGAGTATTTATGTCTATCCGGTTTACTCGCTTAAACCTGAGGTATGTAACATCATGATAAATATTAATATCCACCTAGACAGCTCCACCGTCCTCCTAAGCTCTCCCTTCCCGAGCGCTGCCCTTTACAAAAAGGCCAGGGAGGAGGTTTTTAACATAAAATGCTGCAAATATGAAAAATAGGTCACCAATAAAATTGGTCTCAGCATGGAGCGTAATTGCAACAAAGTGCCGCCGAGTAAAATCGAGGAGTGAGCTGGCTGAGGCGGCACAGTCGCGAACCATCTGGTGTGTATTAAAAGTGGTGCTGTAAATATTGCTGAGAGCTAATGCATTATCGGCTTCTATAAGTGCACAGGGCCTGTAAGCTTTCCATATGTTAGAATATGTAGATCGGGCGAGAGCAGAGAAAGGTGTCCTATCAATTGCGGGCTTCTGAAGCATTGTTTTGCCCACTCTTTGTGGAATTTTGGGCAAAAAGTGTAGAATATTCATTCTCAATTTTTCCCTCCCGCCCCCTCCCTTTCCCCTCTTCTCTCAGCTCGCTCTTTCTCTTTTTCTCTAGCTCTTTCTCCCAGCTCCCTCCTTCCATCCCCTCCTCCTCCCTCCCTTCTCTCCAAGGGGATAGGACAGGCATTGCTGACGTCACTTCACATCAGTAAAAGAGTAACTGTTTCAGAGAGAGGGAGAAAAAATTCATCTGTTTTTCATCAGTGCTAAAGTTTTGCCTTTTTAATAGAAATGAGCTGCCCAGCCTGAGTACTCCTTCTGTTCTGAAGCGTTTTTTTTTGGGGAGGGGGGGGGTTGGAGAGGTGGTCAAAGAGATTGGGAGGTGTTCTTCATCCCTGGAGCTGAATCATCCTATAAGTGGTTCTAATGCCAGAATCAGTTCAAATGGATGAAACTAATTAAAGTAAAGATGATGTCTTCTAGAGACTTCACATCCACACCTACTAGGCAACTTTTGCCAAGGAGGGTGGAGGGCTTCTGGCTCCTTGGTACTTCTCCTTTGAGTCCTGAAACTTCTTCCCTACTCTCCGGTTCCTGTCTTCATAATTCCACCCCCCACACACCGAAACCGCCACACACAGCACAGCTAATAATTTTCCTGCTGTCACATTACTTTTCTGGGGAAATCAGAGTCCTCCTTTTCCTGCCGATACCCCACATTTAAGAGTTTACTCTAATTACCCCCTCATCTCCTCTGAGGTCCCCCCCTCCCATATCCCTCAGCTACAGGTTTTTACACAAACCCAGTGCTAGGAAATTTCCTCACATTGTCCCACAGAGATCATTTTCTGTCTCCCAAAGTTGTCCTCGCCTCATTCATTCTCCCTATTCCATGTCATCCTCCCCTTCCGTCCCCTTCCCCTTCTTCTCTGCCCACCTCTCCCTCTTGTGCGCACACAGGACAAACCTCCGGCACTTCCAGTGTGGATAAACCTGCTGGTCGTGACAACCCAAGTTCAATCAGCAAATAAATAAAACTCTTACTTTTTTTTTTTGGCTGCCGGCTGCATTCCCCCTCTGGCCGTTGCCTCCTTTAATTATAGGAGCTATATTTCTTCCCTGGGAGACATTCGAGGGGATTTTTAGTTGGAAACTCGTTTCTGCTGAGTTATTTTGGAGCCAGGACCAGTGAGTGAGTGGTCCGTACCCACAGGCTTTGAGTGAAGTGCAGATTGAGACATATCGAGTTCCCTCTAAAAGGATCATTTCATGTGGGAGGTTGGACACAAAGTTTGCACTCGTGACTGGCATTCCAGTGAGAGACATGCATATTTTAAAACAACAAAGCAAGCAAGAAAGAAGGCTTAGGGGAGGGGGGAAAACTTGGAAAGAAGTTACTAAGTGACAAACATCTGTCAACATGGGATAATTTGTACACTCCGATGTAAAACTATCTGCCTCATTTGATGGAGTTCAAGGCACAGGATCTAGGAGAGCAGTACATAAGTATTTATCCCTGTGACATGTAGTTAACTAAGACACTTTTCCCAAAATAGGTGTAAGGTGATTAAAACTGCATGAATGAGTATAATTTTAAAATGTTTCTTAGAATAGTGGAGGCCTCTAAAATTGCACATTTCTGATAGTTAACACAAAATCAGACCCTATTTAATTTTGAAAGATGTGCTTTATTCAAACAACGGACTGATAAAGTAATAAGCAGAACATTTATTATAGAAAATCAGAAGAATTTTATAACAAAAACAAAGCCAAGCAGAAGAAAGAAGAGAAACAAAAATCTCAAACAACCCCTGGTTGCTATGTTCTAGAAATCTTTACCAGCTTTATATGTGCATGTGAGCCAAACATATAAACATCCACCTCTCTGCATGTCAACAAGGAGAAATGGCAAAATATTTTCAGAGAATTTTCTCTCTCGTTTAAGCCTGGAGTTTCAACAAACATATTACACTTTAAGAGAGAAAAGCAAAAAAAAGTTCCTTCTTTAGGAGGGAAGTTTTAAAAAGCAGAGTGAACGATCAGGCAAGATCCCGAAATGTCTCTTTATACCCTGAATCTCCATCAACCACATGGAAGTTCAGGCTCCAGCTTCCACCGAGAAATCTTTTTCTCCTCCAGATCTGAAGACAAAAGGAGAGGAGGCCTGGTGGTGAGCGGGATATCTCTGTTAGTTGTCAGCGCAGGTCCATGGGTTAGGAATGCTAATGAGCCTCTTGGCCAGCTGAAGACTAGGTTCTCTCTCGCACACCCTGACGCTCACACACACACTCGGGCTCCTGCATGCCGACTGACAAGCACACAGACAGAGCCTCGTGCTCGATCCTGTCTCTCTCCTTTTTCCTCTGAGCCCAGAGATCGATCGCTGACCCCACTGTTGGGCCAATGCTTTATTTATCTGGCTGCGCAATGATATTATCAGCCTTAAACGTTATATACAGCAAATGTCCTCCTAAATCAACACAATAGGATAGCTTGCAGAGACCAGCCTGGTCTGTCTTAAAGAAATCCCTCGCTATCTTTCTTTCTCGTTCTCCCTCTCCCCTCCCTTACAGACACCCCTTCTCCTTTCTACCTTTACAACTAGGGATATTTTATACGCTGGACTTGGGGATTTGATCCCTCGCTTTCAGCTTGGTTGGAGGAGGCCTCAGCAGACTAAGAGATGGATAGACACCATTATCCACCCATCACTGTGATCTCCATCAGGGGTTCCCTTATGAGCCGGATCCAAGTGCCTAGACCCACTCTATTCACAAGACCCGGATTTCTCAAAATTGGGGTAGAAGAGAAGGCGAGGGGTGGAGAATCGAGTGTGCAACCTTGCACCGTGTTAATTGTTTTCTTTCCTCTCAATTACATTCATAAACCTATTTTCTGCATTGCATGTTATTTCTTTGTGCTTCAAAATTGAAACCACGTGCAGCCTTCTTCCCTCCGCACACACAATAAATGCTCTGCCCCCTCCCCCAACCCATCACACAACTATTTACATCTTGGTTACTCACTCTGCGCTTCGGCCCAGCCCAGGAGAAGAAATTGGCCCCATGGGATTAGGTGAGGCTTTGTAAAAGCATCTCTCAAATCCGTATCTCGGGCCTCCATCTGGGAGAGAGGCTCCTGGACTCCCCTCCGGGGTCTCCTCCCACCCCCTCCTCGCACAGGTGGTTGCGGCTCACTCTGGGAGAGCTAGCAGGAAGGACATCCTGGGAGAAAGGCAGCTTCGCAGTGTCCCGCCCGGCCTACCCGCTGCCCGCCCCTCACCCAGGCCCTTCTGCCCGCCCGCGGGGGGTCAGCGGTGGCGGCGAGCTCGCCTCGGCTGCGCCCTGGTCCACGCGCCCTGGGCGCGGCAGGAACCCCGCAGGGAGCGGCTGCTCCCTGGGGAGCATTCCAGAACCAGGCCCTCCCAGGCAAAGAAGTCCCACCAAAAATAAATAAATAAATAAACTCCAAAGGGGGGAGGGGGAGCTGGAAAATGGATTCGCTGACAAGGAGAGATAATAAATGAGAGGCGCTTTCAGATAGATATCTCAGACGTGAAATTGCGCCCAGCTGGTTGTGTAAGCAAACAAATAGTTTCATGTTAGGAACTCTCAACTTGTGGCTTGATGAATAGAACACGACAGAGGTAAATGGGTCTTTAACTCATTTAGGAATACAACTCTTTGGCTTTCCAAGTAAAAGGCCCAGTGACGCCACGAATCCTGAGCAGGCCCTCTAACAAGAGTTTTATTAGTTTCCACTTGTGTCTCCCAGCCTACCCTCCCCGCTCTCCATGGTTTTCCATTTGTAGAGACATTCAGGTGATTTGTTCTGAAGAATCGAGTAGCTTACAGGAGGTGATTCTGGCACTGTAGGAGATACAAGGACTGCCTATACGCTGAAGAGGAGGATTTTTTTTTTTTTTTTTAAAGAAAACTTTTTGCACTCACCAAGCAGCCGAGCTCAGGTGGGTTTGGATCGAGGGAGCTCCATATCCCTAGTGCCCCTGAGCTCAAAGCTGGTCGGTGGGCCTCCGGGAGCCCTGTGAGACCCTTTCCGACAGCCAGAGACCGAGGGCCTGAACCAACGTAAGGGGCAGAGTCCCGGAAGCCCAAGGTTGTTCCGGTGGCCAGAAGGGAGGCCCATTCCCACCCCTGGGCTTCCCCTAGGCCTGGTCGCAGGGTGGGGTGTGCCTGTGGGGGCAGAGGTCGCATCTTAACTCCCTTGCGCCATTCTTTGTCCCCAGGCGGCGGAGGAGCCGCAGCCTGGTACCCTAGAGAGTCCTAGAGGATAGCGCGTCCTAAGATGGCTTTTTTTTTTTTATGCTTTCAGAAAAGCTTGTGGCTAAAGTAGTTTAAACCGACTTCAAAGCCCCTAAATTTCTCAGTCGCCCAGCAAGTGTTTGGGTTAGAAGAGGGAGTGTTTGACTTTCATGTGTCACAGGTAATTTTGAGAGGGAAGTCACCTTGTGTGGGCCGCTCTCCAACTGTTAAGCTGTATTTCCTCTGGTCCTGGGGACCCAGTCAGTCGCATCCCACCCGGTTAGCCCAATCATATTCTCCCAACTCCTTAGGGCTGCTAAGCCTCCGTAGGCCGAGGCATGACTGCGGGTCCCAAGGTGACCGTCGGACCTACACCTGCCTGTGGCCTCACACCCAAGTTCCACTGCTCCCCCTGGCGCTCGTTTCGAAAGCGGGCTCATCGCTCAGGGGCCTCCCGGCGGCCACCCAGGCAGAGGAGACTCCCACCTGCTCCATGTCTCCTTTTGCCCACTGGCTTCCAGGATCTGAGGGGGCACAGGACATTGAACGGAAGCGGCCCGACCCCTACTGGGGCTGCCCTTCGCACAGCAAGGAGGCCCCGGGGCCACTAGAGCCCCCCAGCTCTTGGGCCACGGACACTGGTCAGCCCCGCCAAGGAGCCTTTAAAACGCCCTGGGAGCAGAGAGGACGCTTTCTCGTGGTCGGAAGGTTTAACCCATGGCTTAAACGCTGCAGTCTCGGCTCCAAAACGTGCCTTAGCAGGATCAGATTTGTGGGTCCCGACTGCGCCCTCTGAGAGTGAAAAACCACGGAATGCAGGCAGCCGGTCTTGTACCGCGGGGTCGCCCACAGGGCCACTGAATCTCTGGGGAATCTCTGTCTCTCTGGCTGGGACACACAGAGACCTCTGAAGACAACTGCCTTGCCGTATGTACCAGGGAGACAGCACAGGAGAAACCCTCTGCCTGCGGGTCCCTAGACCGGCCCCGCCAAGAATGGGAGCCGACCACCTTTTCCCTCTCTCTTCCGCTCGGCCCCAAGTGTCCTGGTTCCTGGACTGAGTCTGCGAAGGGGTCTGTGAAGCCATACGTAGGAAGGCCTGCTCTGCTTCCTACACCGTGCTTGGCCAGCCCGGGTCTGGGACCCAGGCTGAGGAGGGTCGCCCGATCCCTCAGGCCATGGGCAGCGCTTCCAGCCGCGTCAGGCAAGAGGCAGGTTACCGCTGTCACCTCTGGACCCCACAGCAAGTGCCTCGTAAACCCCGGGCCTCGGCTTGCGGGCCAGTCCCCACACTGGGCACTTTGTGCTTGGGCCTCCATATTGAAATTAATTGAAAAATACGTTTCCGACCTACAAAAATGTTTATCTGTTTTCATCAGAGGGATCACACTGTAATGAATATATTTACATCTCATTTCAAGAAAGGCAGCAAAGATCCGTGAGCGTTTGGAGGCAGCTCGATTCCCCTCCCCCTCCGCGCCCGGCTGCTGCCTACCCCACCCCAATTCCCACATTCCCTGATCCCGCAGCCCGGGAGGGCTCTCAGAGACTTTCTGGGAGGCGGTCAGGGGTTAAATAGGAGCTCTTCCCTCGCCCCTCCTGCCTTGGGTGCTCACTGTGCAGGGAAGTCAGCCTAGGCCCAAAGACACTACCCCTGGGTGTAGTGCAAAGGCTGAGCCCAAGGCAGGTGGGGACCCATGGGACGGTGGGACGGCCTCTGGCGGTCCCACACACCACACGCGGTACCCGCCCAGTCTCCCAAAGTCTCAGGCCGGGAGGCGGGCGACCTGCGGGGGTTTCTCCACACAGAGCCCGGCATTGCCCAGGCTGCACTGCACCTAGAACAGGAAGACTTCGGGCGGCTTAGAGCTTGTTAATACATTTCTTAAAGAGTGGGGGAACCTGGAGATTCCCAGGCAGCAAAGGAAAGCAAAACTTTTGTCAATGACTTCTGAAAGTGAAGCACTTGCCTCATCCAAGGCCTGTTTGGGGTGAGGGGCGGGAGAGGAGGTGAGAGGTGTTATTTCAAAAGATCGGGCTTTATTAATACGTTAGGAAAAAGCTCCCTTGGTAGTATGTGTTCTCGCAACACCGACTAGAATCCTATAAAACATTCATGCTCCAAAAGCTGTAACAGAGAGCAGCACTCCCCCCAACCTTCGCCCCCTGCACACCCAAAGTGAGGCCTCAGCGTTAGGTTTCTGCCCTGAATGCTCCACTAGGGCCCAAACGCTGCTTCTGTAAATAGTGTAGTCTAGCCTACCTAGCTCACCAACTCCCAGGTTCCAGGTCCACGTCCCTAAGTGCCACAGGAGGGCCTTTCTGTTCGCTCAACTGAGCTTGAGAGCCCTCCAGGGAACCCCTGTCACAGGGTCTGGAGTGAAGGGTAAACCCTAGCCTGCTGTGCTCCGGACCAAAGGGGGAGCAAAGCTAGGTTTGGCAGCGCTGAGGCCCTAACTCTGTCTCCCAGAGCTGAGGAGAGGCCGATGGTCTTCTGAGAGGCTTCTGAGCGGCCCTCTCCTCCCTAGACCCCCACAGTCAGCTCTCCATGCCTCTCTTCACAGCCTCTCCAGCCAGGCACGTTCCCACCTGCAGTCACTGAAGCTGGTGGCTACCGAGACTAGGCCTCCACTCGGGGCCGAGCCCAGCCTACCCCAGCTGCCTGCTTAGCTCCATGCGGAGCACCAGCCACCCGAGAGGTGACATGAGCTGCTGGGGGCAACCGAGGTGCCCTGCCCTCTCCCTGCCCACCCCAGCCCATGCAGAGCCTGATCCCCTGCATTTACAAAACCAAGGCAGCGTCTTGGGTTTAGGAAATAAATCTAGACAACTTTGTAATGGACCTTAAAAGTTTCCACCTCACCTCCCCATTCTAATAATAATTGCAGTGAAAATTAATTGGAGGGTTCTCTTGCACTTATGACATCTGTCAAGTAACCAGACACATGGGTTTTGCTAAATTCTTTTATTTTTGTTTAAATTTTCACTTCAATTTTAATTCTTGAAGAACAGCCTCGACAACATATATCGCACTCATTATAAGAAGCAAAGGGTTATATCAAAAATTATTAGTATAGAATCACAGGAAATCTGGTTTGGAACCAGAAAAAAATACAAAACAGATATAGATACATAGACACAGGACAATTTTTTTATAATTATTTGGAAAATGTTATTTTCCCCTAATTCTTGTTTCCTTTTTTTATGTGCATACGATGTTTAAATTTTACAAAAAAATGAAAATAAAGACTAGTATTTTACAAAATGAATAACAATGTTTGGGGTGTGTATGTGTGTTTGTGTGTGCGTGTGTGTGTGTTTCTACATAGAATTCAGTCCACTTCATGTGTGTTGTTTTTCTGTACAGAATATATCCACATCCGTCCACAATAAATCCTGGAAGGTCCATTAGTCTCCTTCTGTTTTATTAAAATTCTCATGGTCCTCTCTTCAAATTTTTTTTTCCTTTTCTCACCAGACACAAGGTCCTTTTTCTTTCCTTTCCAACTTGTTCACAGATCTGATCCTAAAGAGAGTCTCTTTTTCTCCTGGTTTGCAGCTCGGGTTGCATTCCTGCAGGGTGGGCTGCTCCTGTTGGCCCAGCCCACCTCCCCCCTGCCTGGCTGCACCCTGCAACAGCCACCTGATGTCCCCGAAGCTTTGGAGTCCATGGCCCCCGCCGGTCCTCTGAGTCTCTAGGGGGGTGGGGGCAGGTGGGAAGCGCCCAAGGTCTAGGAGCACTGGATGGACATGTAAGGCCAGTTGAAGCTGCTCCCAGACAGTAACATATCCCGGATGAGAGTTTCGATGGGGGTTTTACCTACCAAACGGACGAAGAAGAGCTGCTCGATGACCGAGGAGGACACGGTACGCAGGGAGGGCAGTCGCAGTAGGAGTTTGCCGAAGCGGCTGGGCTGGTTAGGGTACTGGCTCCTCACATACTCCTCCAGTGCACACTGCGACTTCTCTTGCAGGCTCTCGATATGGGCGGCATCCGACAGGCCACAGGCATCTGCCCGAGCAGCCACAAGAAGGAGACACAAGGGGAGAGGATACACAGGTTAGTGAACAGCAAAGGCACAAACAAGCCATTCAATTTTTTTTTAAGTTGGTAAAAGAGGGAAAAAGAAAGAGAAGGGAAAAGAAAAAAAAAATCTTCCTCTCCATACCTCCCCAATCCTTCCTCACCATTCCCCCCACTCAGACCCCAGTACAAATAAAAATAAATCAAACCCCCACCAAGCCTAGGGGAGCTGGAGACAGAAGCACACACATGCAGAGGCAGCAACCTCTCTAGTCTCTTTGTTTTTCCTCTTTCACCTTTGGATTAAATAATGTACGATGCTGGAGCCATGTTTGCTGTGCGTAGCAACCTGTCCTCCGCCTGCAGGGGTGCATCTTTCCGCTGTGCTCATTAAAGTGAGGACTTTTGCCCCTTTGCCCCTGATTTCAGGGTGTTCAGAAGCCCTGAAGAAATATGTAGCCTGGAGGTAGTTCTTACAGGCTTCTTGGAGTCCTCCCTCTCAAACCCAAATGACCCCAACCAAAATCTTCAAGGAGAACCTAGATTGTACAGTGAACAAACGCATGGGAGGGGGAAGGAGTCATGGGCTGGCATTGCATGGAATCAGATCAAGCCCATGCTTTAGCACTATAGGATTTTAGATCCACTATCTATGCAAGCAAGAACTCTGCAGCAAATCCTTGGTGAGGGTGTATACTTCTATCTGTGCTTTAGATCAAGTAATTGAAAATTGGTCACATCTCTGTAAGCTGTATAATAATCAGGAGGAATATGGCTCAGTTACTCCAGGCTGCAGGAAGGAGACATCTTCAGCGATCAGACACAAAGCTGGGCTAGAGGCAGCTGCTGTTGCTGTTTCCAAACTGGGAGCTGGGGAGTTTAGGGGGGACTTGGGGAGATGGGCTTCCTGTTGCAGGACCAACGGGAAAAAGGCACTTGCACACAATGACAGCATCTTAAAACCTGTGTGTTTATCTCATATCAACCAAGGCTCCTCACGGTCTCCTAAAAATATTTCAAGACAGCAGTTTATACTATATCAACTAACTAACTAAAGGCGAAGAAATGGAAGAGAAGGGGGAATTAGAGGAATGAAGTGAAAGCTTCCTCTCTGAGTTCAAACACCCATGCTATTTCTTGTATTAATAATAAATATTTTAAAAACAGGAAGATCACAGAGGAGCCCTTAGCCAGTCAGGAGGTTGACTAGAGATCAAAGGCAGAGTTTGCTAATATATAGATCTGGGAAGAAACTCATGCATGGCAATGCCCCCAAAAGGACGTTATATAATTGTGAATGGGTAAATGTGACCCTAAGAAGTCACACCAAATGATTCAAAGTGAAACCCGTGTCTGCTGAGTTCCTCAGCTTTATGTCTTTCTATTTCAAGAATTGGGATGTACAAAGCATTCTAACACCTTCATCTACAAGGCAATGGCCTTGAGCAAAAATACAAATAAAACCAGTGCTAATTCAAGAACTTCTAAGGCAGGTCCCCTCTGACCCCAGATCCAGAATGGGTTCCTCTCAGATGTCTAATTACTCCAGCCAGCCACTTGGGTGCATCCACACTGGCCTGACTGGGGAAGCCAGTGAGATTTTTATGGCTAGAAGGGCGAGGGCAGAAGCACTTTGGGGCTTCACTGCTTAGAGAGGGGACCCTGAGGTCTGCCCTTGGTCCTGATTGCTAACCTGGCCCTGCTGAAAGGCCACTATGCAGACTCATATTTACATATATCTTGCTTTACATGCATTATCTGCCCATTATGCCACAGGATCCCTTTCAGCCTTAGACAATGCAGGATGAAAAAGACCCACTGATACCCCAGCAGATTTTTTTTCTTTTAATCACCCATATGGCATTCCCTCAGGTCTGTAAAATATTTATCTGATATTTACAATTAGGGCCCCCAGAGTGCAAGGACACTACTCTTCTCCCAGCTATGCCACTCCAAAAGAGAGAAGCCCAGGAAAGGCTTACTTGGGCCCTGTGCTGGCTGCTTGGATTTCTTTCCTCCTCTGAAGGCAGAATGCCTGTAGCTGGGCCTGGCTGCCAGGTGCCAGCCGGCCAGCTCTGTGGCCTCTCTCCAGCAGGAGTCCTACTTCAGGCCTGGATTCCCACTCTAGATATTCATTCCCTCTCTGGATATTCCTGCAACAGGATCCCCCCCAACTATGGATAGATAGTGTGAGCTCTCAGATCGATTGGGTGGTTGTGGTAGCAAAGCTAGGTGAGCAGGGGGTGTAACGCAGTACATACTTAGATCCCAGGAGATATACCCAAGATAAGAAAAGGGGGTAGAAACGTACAAAATCAATGTCTCACTTTTTATATGGTAGTGTCAATATTTCTCCTAAAGTATATGGGAAAGAAATTATGTAAATAAATAACCATTACTGCTCAGGCCCTCCCGGCTTAGCCTTTGTAGTGCAGAGAATGTATTTCATGTTGTGCATTCAGAAGAGTTTAGTGTTCAGGAAATATAGATGTAATCAGCTGCCATAACTAGAAATCAAAGTTATTATTGTGGTGAAAATGGATTTATTGTATTTATGTTAACTAGATGGCTCCTTTCAGAGGAGGTCCCATTTATTTGAGGGAACATTTAGGTGTATGAATTAATGAATTTTTTAAAAAAGTAAGTTCAGGTCATGACCTAGTCCTTGGATGCTGTCCAGAATATTAAGGATTAAGCATACCATCCGGAGGCCAAATGTGAAAACCACCACAGGGAACCCCCGTGCCAGCTTCAAATACTTAGCCGGAGCAAACCTCGTTGGACAATATGTCTAAAACTGTCTTTTCCATCATTCAAAGTTTGCTTAAAAGTTGGATGACTTTGAGAAGGCTTCCCATGAATTCCCTTCTGGCTAGCAATCAAAACAAGTTTAGTCAAAAGTGGAAATGTGTTGTATGGAGGAGGGGGGTGAATTACTACTGACAGCTCCATTTCCATTTTCAGATATTCTGCTTGCAATTTCCAACAAAATAATGTTATTGTTCGCTTCTCAGCCTCCTTTGCACCTTGAAGACTTTGTTCAAGTAACTTCTTCGGGAAAACTTTTTAAAAAGGAACACTTTTCACGGGGATGTTTTAGGATGGCGAGTTGAAAGAAAAGCATGAATAATTCCACAATCCTCCCTGCAGCCAGCACGGTCCTTGCCTCTCTCTGGGAAAGGGCAGGAGATCAGAAAAGTCAAGGGAGTTCAAAGAACCTTAGTAGGGGACAAGGGAAAGGGAGGAAAGATCTTTCCTGAGAAGACCTCTGTCCAGCTCCAAGTCACATTTCTGCTTCAAGACACCTCACTGGATGAGATTTTTAAAACCCCAGCTTCCCCGACACTGGCTTGCTTCCTGATTAATTTGGCTAAAGAGCTGGGTAGTAGAGAGCCAGCCAGGCCCCAGGCCTGCCAGAGCTAAAGCAGCCCGGTTGCTGCTTCCCAGGCTCTTTGTCACTTTTGAAAAACACGTTTCCATCAAGAAGACTTATTAAGATAAAATGCATTCAAACACTGAGGAGGCTATTCAATAAATCTTCCATTTGTTTTAAGGTTTGCACTTTATCCTCTTGCAAAGAATAACTCCCTCTCCCACTAGCAGACCTGCATTTGCACTGAAAGTAAAAGGGGGGCAGTCCAAGTCCATGGCTCTGGCCACCCTGCATACAAATGAGATGCTCTTGTCTAAATAAATTATCTGCTGTTCAGATCGATATTAATACTACATTTGCTACATTACAATATTGTGCAAATTTAAGAGTCATTTTAATACAATGTAAATACGATTCTTCACGCATGAAAGCCAGGAAATATTGATAGATTATTCCATTGCTTACTGTTCAACAAGGCCTTGGGAAAGGGGTTTTGCCATCTCTGCTCAGGAATGGTTTTAATTTGGCCTTTGGAGGTCCTGGCTCTAGGATAGATTTATTAGGATGGTTTATTTGTTCTCTGAATGGAGAAATTAAAAACAATAGTGCCAATAATGGGGGTAAAGCTGCAGCTAACCCTACTCGCAGTGGGCAAGGCCGGAGACCCAATCTGAGCAGCTCTGTTCCCCACCAGCCTCCTTTCTGGCTTTGTTTATATTTCCCCCCATTACCTGCTGTCCCGGGTGTTTATATGTTTCCCTCTTGCAGGTTACAATAATAAAAAGCGGGCAGTGTTCTCAGAGGCTCAGACTAGAGCCTTCAAAGGCAACGTTAATGCACTTTCCTGGAAGTTAATTTGAACCATCTATCATAAGAGAAATTGTTAACATGCATGTTACCACCACCTACATTTAATTTGATATTTTTAAGGCACTCTGTTAAATTTCCAATGTTCATGTGTTTTGCATGGCTATGAGATTTATCTCTGGGGCGGGAATCCTCCCATACTTGCGGGATCTACAGTGTTCCTTTTGTTTTTTATCTTTCTTGTTTAGATTGAAACCGTTTTTTACGACCCTCAATAACCTCAGCAACTGCAAACATGAATGGTTTCCGATAAGGGAAAATCAGGCAGCAATAAAGCGGGATTATTTATGATTTATTTGCGCGTATTCTTCTCTTTCCACCTCTGTGTGTGTCTCTCTGTGTCGGGAAACTCATCCAGGGAGCTTGCCACACAGAGGAGAAAGCCACATTCCCACGTTCTCTTCCTTCCCTCTCCTCCCCCAGAAACACTAAGCGCTGGCGCACACACACGCACACGCTCATCGCACACACATACACACCGCACACTCGCGCAGCCAGACAGATCCAACACCCCCCACGCACACACGAGACGCGCACCCGCCGCCGCCGCCGCCGCCGCAGCCCCTCGTGGGGGTCCAGGCCCCCAGGCCGGGCCGCCCGCCGCCCGCATCCCAGCCGCCTCGGCTCCCGCACTGCCGCGTTCCCAAGATGGCAGCGGCGCCGCGGGCCGCGTCCGGGCGCGGGGGCCGCAAGTCCCGGCCGGGCCCAAGGTCGGGCGAGGGCCGGCCAGGCCCGCGCGGCGACGCGGCGTAGGAGGCCGGGCCCCGCGGAGCGCGGCCTACTGTCGCTCCCGGCGCGGCCTGCCCGCCCAGCGGCCACAGCCTCACCTGACGTGAACAGCACGATGGCTTTGAGGCAGCTGTACTCGGCTGAGTCGACGTGCAGCGCCTTGAGCTTCTCCACCTGCTCCTGGAAGATGCGGATGTGGTCCATGAAGGCCACGACGCGGTCGGCGGACATGGGCGAGGCGTGCAGGCCGGCGGCGGCCAGCAGCGGCGCCACGTGCAGCGGCATGGAGCACTGGGCCGCGTTGAGCACGAACAGCTCGCTCCAGGTGAGGCGCAACAGGGACACTTGGTCGGTGATCTGCAGATCCGGGAAGAAGGGGATGTTTCGGGCCCACTCGACGGCGCTGAAGAGCAGGCGCGCGGCCAGCTCGCAGATGTTCTCGATGCCCATGATGTTGTTGGGCTGCATGCATTGGCTGCCGTAGCGCGACGTGGGGTAGGGTTCCGCGCGCAGCAGCAGCGAGATGTAGCCGGACAGGTAGCAGTGGCCGTTGAGGGGGTCCCCGTTGGTGAGTGCGTACTGGCCTGGATTGGGTTGGGTTGGAGGCATTCTTCCTCGCTGAACCGCTGACAAAAAGAAAGAGAGAAAAGAGGCAATGTGCATCCAGGGGGCTTGCGAACATCGGCGTGCCGCAGCGCACCCGACACAATGCGGAGGCTCTTTCTGCAGCCACAGGCGCCCGGTGCATCTTCTCTCGCGCTCGCTCTCACTCACAGCCCACACCCGGAGGAAATCTGGGGTGAGGGCCTCCAGCTCCGCGGCTCAATTTGCCCAGCCATCGCCTGCGCCCCTGGCCACCCCAACCCTGCCAGAACTAGGCCTGACCTCAGGGCCCCCAGCCCGGCATGGTCAAGAAAGCGCACCCAACCCCTTCACACCAAGGTGTGACACTCAGGTTAATGAAATACCACTCACCCCTCCAGAATGAAACAAATCAAAGTAAAGCAAAAACAAACAAAAAAGAACAGGCGAACACCAGAGAAAGGTTGTGGTTCTAGGCAAATGCCTAGCCGCCTCTTCATTTGCAAGCAAGCAGTGTTTTGCTCAAAATGTTTCCATATTCTCCCCAAATGCTATAGAATTATCCTTAAAATAGATACAAGTTACATAACCACTTACAACTTTTGAATAGAAAACAAGTATCCTGCACCCCTCCCCTGTCCCCTCCTCCCCTTCGCCCCACACAAAGTTCACTCTTAAAAGCAACAGAAAATTGAAAATTTTCAAGAAAAAAGTTGAACTTACAGTAGCCAAACATTATTGAAAAAAGTGGGAAATAGAATTAATGTCTGTCCTGTGAGGTGCCACTGCAACCTGCAGCCAGCTTTTGCCCAGTGAATGCACGAGCTTGCAACTGCAAAAACACTGGATTCATTAACCATCTGAATGCAAAACGTAAGCATGCTTTGAGTTCTTAAAGCTGACCAAAGTTTTTTTTTTTTTTTTAATGTGTATGTTTTACTTCAACAGTGCCAGCGCTTTAAATTGCCATGTAAACAAAGACAACTTTAGGAAAAGTTAGGGCTACTGAACTCTCCCCCCAACAAATTAATATAGATATGTCCATGTACACATAGCTGTCTTATTTCAAGTTGTGCACTATTTTCTTAAGTTTGCTTTGGTTCTAATTTTAATGCAAGCCCCAATGCAATTTAAGCTCTTGAAACATAACAGCTAGAATACTTTTTTCTAATTATAGTTTTGAACTTGGCAGTTATTTTTCAATTAAATGAGAGCACAATTCAGTTTTTTTTTTTCAGATGCCTACAAAATCTCCCTGGAGCTGGAAATGAAGTCGTCATATTTGCCTGCTCCTTGAGATCTGAAGGAATTCAATTTCTTTTCTTGTGGCATATAAAATATAATTTTAAAGTCAATTACAAGAAGGAGTAATCTGCATTCTGCAAAATTGACTGGTTCGCTAATTTGACTATAAGACATCTTTAATGATTGTCAGGAGATAAACTTTAACTGTAAACGGCTAAGTATATTTATAAGAAAAGTGCTGCATCTCCTGCCACATGAACATGAAGCATATCTAAATACAACATCAAAAGTTGTGTTAAAAGAAACCAAACCCATACAACACAGGGATTAAATGAAGGGGAAGCTCATGCCAGCTGCAGTCTATGCATTATAGCCAAATCAGAAGGATCGGTAAATGCCGTTGTAAATTGTAATTTGTATGCAGTATTTAAGCAGAGGGTGGAGTTTGATGAAGAAATAAAACGAGTATCATGCTTTAAAAAAAATGACACAACTATGAAAGGACGGTTCAGTCACAAACTTTCCTTTCAAAGTAGAGGGGTGAAAACAAGGCCACAGCTCTGGAGGAGGCGGCCCCAGCTCGGTGAAGAGGAGAGGGAACCAGTGAACAGGCCAGAAGCCCCCCTTCCCCCCTAATTAGACCTACAAGTGCAATAAATCTCACTCCTGTTTTTCCAAGCTAAGCTTCCAAAAGGATGATGCAGCAGTGAATCTATGGTTCTGGGTACTCCAGTCCCCAGCCCTCCCCAATTTTAAATAAAGGGTATGAAGAGGTGGAGGGGAAAGTGGAATGAAAAACACAGAAAAGAGTTTTCTGGGGGAAATAAGCACCCCCTCCCCAAGTTCATGCCAGCACAGCCCCCAAGCACCCTCACGCACACGCGGGAAAGGGACACACACCGAGCACATCCAAGACAGAGGAAGGAAGGGGATTTTCAGCCACAGCTCACGATCCCAGGGACACAATCCTGAGCAGGCAGCGGGAGGGGTGGAGGAGCCGGGGAGAGGAGCGCAGGCCGGGAGGGGGAGGCAGCGGCAGCGAGCTTGGTGGGGGGGGGGGGTGACGCCGGGGGTGGAAGGCAGCGGGGACAGGGGAAGCTGGGACGGGGCAGGGACCGCAGGAGCTCCAGTCCCATACAGCAGCCACCCCCGCGAGAGAAAGAAAGAGGGCCGGGGAGGCGGGCGAAGCTCAGGGAAAGAAGCAGAGAAGAAATATTCACCTTCCCGCCTCATGCCCACTTTGAGGCACTTCTTGAGGCGGCAGTATTGGCACTGGTTGCGGTGGTGCTGGTCGATGGGACAGTTCCTGTTGGCACGGCATGTGTAAGTTAAGTTCCTGCGGACGCTCCTCTTGAAGAAACTTTTGCAGCCCTCGCAGGTGAATTGGCCGTAGTGCTTGCCGCTCGACTTGTCCCCGCACACCACGCACTCGATGTGCTGCTGGCTCTGGCCCGAGCCGGGCGGGCCCTGGCCCTTGTCCCCTGCCGTGCCGGGGGTGGCGGGCGCTCCGGGCTGGCCCGGGGTCTGCGGCGTGTGCGGCGCGCCCGAGCCCGCCTGCTGCTGCTGCTCGCCACCGCCGCCGCCGCCGCCGCGGGCCGCTTGCGCTGCGGGGTTGGGGCCGCCGGGGTTGCCCCCGGCCACGTCGTCCTGCGGATCTCGCCAGCTGCTAACTACCATTGCCATATCTTTGGGCCCGGGGAGCGCTGGGGGGAGCCGAGCTGCTCGCCGAGGGCCGCGGGGCGCGCGGGCGCGCTGGGAGGGGAAGGGGAAGGGGAAGGGGGGAGGGGGAGGGGGCGGGGGGCCCGCCGGGCGCCCCGGGGTCGCGGGAGCCGAGCCCGAGCCGGGCACCGGCCGCTGCCTCCGCCGCCGCCGCCGCTGCCGCCGCTACTGCCTCGGCCGCCCCGCTGCTGCTGCGCGCCCGCCCGCCCTGCTGGCGTTTTGTTGTGGTTCCTGCTGTTTTCTTTCTCTCTTTTTGCAGCCCCCCCAGGCTCTCAGGCTCCCCCCCCCAACACCCCTGCTCCCCTCGCCCGCTCCCCCCGCGCTCCGATCCTGGGGGGGGCCACGCTCTCCTTTCCCCCCCCTCCCCACCCCCCCCCACGGAGCAAGCTCCCTTCTCTCGCTTTTTTCTTCTTCCCCAAGTTGCAAAATCAGAAATGGCACAGGCGGCAGCCGGGAGCGGCGCGGGGCGCAGCGCCGGGGGCGGCGGGCATGGGCCACGGCGCGCGCACACACTCGCCCTCCGCCTCGCCCGCACCCCCGCGCACACACACACTCTCACACACACTCGCTCACCCGCGCCGGGCGCCCGCCCGCCCGCCGGCCGCTCGGGCTACACGCTGCGCGCCGGCTGAGGCGACATAGAGGAAGCCGGCGAGGGCGGCGGCGGCGGCGGAGGAGGAGGAGGCGGAGGAGGAGGAGGAGGAGGAGGTCGCGGCTGCAGGCGCCGCTGGAGTCGCCGCCTCAGCTGCAGCGGCGAGCGCCGCTGGAGGAGCCGGGGCCCGGGCCGGAGTCCGAGCTGGAGTCGGGGCCGCAGCCGGAGCGCGAGCCCGGGTCGGGGCCGCCCGCGCCGCCGCGGCTGTCCCGGCGGGAGCCCTCGCTGGGCTCGGGATTGAGGGGAGCGCGGTGAGCCGAGCAGGGCGCGGGGCGAGGCTGCAGGCGGCGATCAGGGCGCGTTGGTGTCGGGGGGCCAGGTCCAGGGCTGGACGCAGCCAGCCATTCAGGAAGGCAGCGCTGGAGAGAGGGAGGCAGCCGGCGAGGAGGATCACACACTTTGCTCTTTTTGTTGTGCCGGTGGCGCCGGGTTCTCGCTGCCTTCTTCTTTCGGGAGGTGACGGAGAGGGAGAAAAATACGAGATAATTCACGCCGGCGACGAATTCACAGCAAAATCGAAAAAATAAAAATCAGAAGAAAAAGAATTTCAATTAAAAAAAAAGCGAGAGACATCCAAAGTAGGTCGAATAAATAATCCTCTTCTTTTCCTCTTTCTTGCTCCTTCTTCTGCTTCTTCTGCTATAACACACAGAGCTAGTTAAAAAAAACCCTGGAGATCGCCCAAAAATGTTCTTTTTTTAGTATTTTAAATAAGTGCTCTTCAGCCGGGAACCAACACCCTCCCTCCAAAAAAAAATCATATATGTATAAAATAACGATAAGAAGAATACGAAGGGGGTGCCTCCTCTCCTTTTTTTTTTTTTTTAAAGTTTAGCCCTCTCTCTTCTGCAGGAATGGAGTAAAAGACAGAAGGAGGAGAAAAAGAGAAAGAAGAAGAATACAAGGGAAACAACTAATAGAATATGTAAGAAAAGAAAAGGGAGAGAGGAGAGGGAAGAAAAGAGAGAAAGAGATTGAGAGAGATTGAGAGAGAGGCGGAGGAGGAGGAGAAGAGAGAGAGAAGAGAGAGAGGAGAGAGAGAGGAGAAGAGAGGAGAGAGAGAGAGAGAGAGACCCCAAAATGAATGCGTTTAAACGGGAGGACTCGCAGAGCAATGTTTCCGAAAGGGGGATCTGCGCGAATGTCTGTATATAGTGAACTTTGACACTACTATTGAAACTGACACGTTTCTATGGAGATCGCTGCCTTATATGGAGCTCGTGTCAAGGAGCCAAGAGAAGGGCTGCTGGCAACTGATAATCAAAGGCGACTGACTGGTCAGAGCCCTGAATCGGGGGGGAGAGAAATGGGAGTCTAAGGTTAGCCAAGCCTCCGCACGCCATTGGTTGGAGAGCCCCTCCCCCCCTCCTCTTTTCTTTCTTTCTTTTTTTTTTTCCCCCTCCCTCTTAGCTACCTACTGACGGGGATGGTGAGGGGAGGAGGAGGGAAAGTGGGGGGGGGGGGGTGCTTCTGACAAGCGCAATTTACATTGAGATCGCCCTGCGCTGCTATTTACTCTGAGACCTGATTAGTATGGGTCGTCTATGGTCACACACACACACACACACACACGCACACGAACACTAGAGGGGGAAGGGATGGCGAGGGGGAGAAAGCCTTGTAATGGGTAAAAGAGAATTAGAAGGAAATTATTTTGATTTCTTCTGAAAAGTTTTTAAAATTAGGTTTTATGAGCGTGAAGACAGTGTCGTTGAATATGTTAGGGAAATTTTTAATGGGAATTAAACTCTCACCATTTTAATGATTCATGAAATATACTGGGTTTGAATTGTTTTCTTCGTTCGCATATATAAGCATAATCCAAGTGTGGATTCTGCTCATTTTATATCGTTTTAAGAAACAAAGTAAGGACTTCCTATTTTTTGGCCCAAAGTATATAATGGTTTTAAAGGTTTAATTATGACAAAACACACTCCTGGAATATGCAGCTATTGCCACAAAATCAATCTGAATCAACGGTTCCTATTCATCCCATGATGATTTTAAAAATAAACTTTACAATCAGTCTGGTTTTTCCTTTCTTTTCTCCTCTTTGGTATTCTCAGGCAGTTCCAAACTTCAAACAACGCTTAAATAATTATTAATAAAACAGTAGTAAGTCCTCATGGGGGGGGCGGTTAGTGCGGTTAAGTCAGAGTCCTAGGAAAAGAGGAAAGGGGAGAGCGACCGACAAGGGAAAATGGGAGATGGGGAGAGGTGGGGGAGAGGGGAGTGGGGAGAGGACGAGGGGGGAGCTGCAGGGGAGAGGGAGGAGAGCGGGAGAGCGGGAGGGAGAGCGAGAGGGAGGGAAGGCGAGGGAAAGAGAGACAGAGAGAGACAGAGCGCGCGAGAGAGGACAGAGGGGAGAGGGGGAAGGAGGGGGAGAGAGTGAGAGAGAGAGAGAGAGAGACCGAGGAGGGAGGGATGGGGAGAGAGAAGAGAGAGAGCGAGAGAGCGAGAGCGAGGAGAGAGAGAGAGAGAGAGAGAGAGAGAGAGAGAGAGAGAGAGAGAGAGAGAGAGAGAGACCCCGATTCCCGAAGGCGATTGGTCGTGGGAGGAGGGGCGGGAGGGAGGAGCGGGTCCCGCCGCGGGGCCTGCAGGAATCGCTGGCTCTGGCTGCCACCTAGCGGACGGGAGCCGCGCCCGGGAGGCGCACAGCCGGGTCTCTCCTCCCCTCCCCGCAGGCAGCCTGCGCCTTTTCTCCAAACGGAGACAGCACTTTGAAAATTCTTTCAATGGATTTTTTTCCTTGAAAGATCGTACTGGGGAAAATGATACTTCTATTAGTTACATATTCTCCAATAGCACACTCGCACCCCCCTCGTTTTGAGATCGCTCCCTAGGCAGGCTCAGGCGGGTGCGGAGCTGTGCGGAGTGACAAAGCCGCCGCGGCAGCCGCTGGGGGTGGGAGCCGCGCTCGCCTGCCCGCCCTTCGACTCGGGAGAGCGTAAAAGTTTGTCTCAGCTCCAGCATCCCGATCCTCAACACGCCCTCAGGTAAAGGTGGGAGCAAATGGCCACGCTGTATTGACAGAGGTAGGGTTTGTTTTTTAATACTCGTTCTCACTTTAAATTTCACCAGGGAGGGGTTTGGGAAACGCTGCGTGTTCGCGGTGCGTTTTGCGCTTCCCGGTCACTCCAGCCTCCAAGTCGGGAGTCAGCGACCGCTTAGTGACTAGCGATGATTTTAAACAGCAGAATAAAGCCTTTTCCGTGCCTGCCCCACAGCCCCTCCAGCTCGAATAATGGAGAGACAGTCAATGCACTCTGCAAGCGGCGGCCCATTGTACGCAGCTGACGGAGAGGAGGCGAATGGGGCAGGCAGGAGCTCCTTGTCCTCGGCCTTCTCCCCCAAATAAACGCTCTCACGTCTCCTGGTCAATTAAAAGGTGAAACGAACACGATTAAAAGACAAAAAAAGAAAAAAGGAAAGAAAGAAAAAAAAAGGAAAAGGAAGAAAGAAAAGACGAGAAGATTAAAAAGAGAAAAAAGAAAGGACAAGCTTTTTATATCCAAATTCTAAATTTTACTCCCCATCTAGTACAGAGAAAGGCAGTCGAGGGTAGAGGAAGCAGGCAGAGAGAGGGAGACAAGGAGAAGGAAAGAGAACGTGGAGAGAGAGCGAGTGGAAGAGGCGGCGAAAGCGAGCTCCAGGGAACCGGAGGCCCGCTGGACGCCGGGTCTGCGGGCCCAGCCACCCTCGGACCCTGGACCGTGAGTCGTGGGCACCAGAAGCGAGACTTCGCCAAGTCCTTCTCCACCAGGCAAGTAACGCAATGATAATTGTTTCTTTTGAACTCGGGGCTGGCAACGCGGACAGGCCGGGAGGAGGCGTTGACTCTCTTGGCCTCGGCAGGCCGGGGCCGGAGTCCAGGCAGCCAGGGCGGGATGAGGAGAACTTTCCGCGGGGCCTGCTCAGGAGCCACCCTCACCCAGCCTCTGTCCCGCCAAAGCGCGAGGACAGGGACTGCGGCCGTCGCGCCCTTCTGCAGCTGAGGATCCTGCCAGCCGAGCTTCAGTCCAAATTCAAAACAGGTCTCCCCACCCCCATCATCCTACCCCCCACCCCCGCTCCCCCCCCCCACCAGTGGGCAACCGCTGCCGGGCCTCCAGCGCGGTGGCTGAGGAGGGGGGTGGCGTTTAGCATCCGTGCCGCCAGTGCAGAGCCGGAGCTGCGGTGGAACCGGCTGCGGGGTCCGGCTGGGCTGGCCCGGTTGCCCGCGCCTTGCCTGGCTATGGCTAGAGCCTGACGAGCTCTGCTCCCGCCGCCCACCTGCGGGCGCCGTTTGTAATGGGATCCCCTAACGTAACGCGATCGATGGCTGCCTCTTTGATGTGGGCGATAGTGTCAGCGGATTAAAAGGGACACCAAGCCGCTCTCCCGAGTGGAGAACCCGCGGCGGCGGCGGCGGCGACCGAGCATCAGATCCCTAGCCCCGAAGCCCAGCCTGGCTCCTCGCGCGGCAGCACGAGGGCTGGGGGCGGGGAGGGGTCACCTCCCAGGGGTGGGGACTGAGGGGGTGTGCGTGAAAGGAAGAGCCTCAATTAAAACCTACAAGAGCGCTTTCCTCTGCGCTGGGCAGGGGCGCGCGTTTGCGTCAGAGGGCGCGCAGGGCGGGCGCAGGGGGCGGGGGGAGTCGACGCCGCGGGCCGCGCCCCGGGGCTGCATGGGCTAGAGGTTCAGCCAGCCGGACTGGGTTGGCCTCGGTCCCGCCACGCAGGCTAGGGACAAGGCGTGGCGCTGAGACGAGCTGAGACTTCCTGAGAGCGGTGGCGCCCGTTCACCCTCACTGTGGGCTCTTTCCGCTAGCCCCCACCCTGAGCTTCCAAACATGAAAGAGGCCCCTGGGATCCGGCATGACCCTGGGAATGGGGAGAATTGGGGCCCTCGAAGCTTCAGGCGAAGCCACCCCCCTCCTCCAGGAGGAAGGGAAAAAGGGATGTAGTACCGCCATAATCCAAAGATGGGGCTGGTTGGCGGTGGTGACCGTAGCTGTGGAAAATCTCGGCTTTTCAGAGCAGTGGAGAGATCGCTCTTCTGCCGGCCCTATGTGCCAAATTTCTGTCTTGCCAGGGGGCAGGAAGAAACCCGAGCTTTTTGGAAGAAAGGTGCTGTCCCCCTCTGGGACTTGTACAGCCCGAGCGACACTCAGGGCTCAATTCTTCTTACGGACCTTGTGTTCCGTATCGCGTTTGCACACTGTGTGGGTGTGCCTCCTCTTGTGCTCACAGCCTCAGCCCCAGCAAAATGGCTTCCATGGAGGGACTGAGGGGTCAGCTCAGGTCCTGGGCAGCTCTGCTTTCTCTCTGCGAAGCTCTCCTTTGTTCTTGGTTCAACTTGGCACACTGGTCCTGGGGCCTTATGCGCCCCATGAGGACATAAAAATAATCATATTTTGTGGGAGTAGGTAGGTCCACAAACTGAAATTCCCCGCAAGTGTCCAGGCCTACTCAACTGCAGGAGAAGAAAACACAGTTGCAATTTCCACCTTTATTTTAGGCCTCTTCTCCAGATCTCTCTCTCTCCTTTTTCAACTAAGTCCTCCACCTTGGTTGCCTTTAAGTCTAAGCATATAGAGGTAGCTCTTGGACCTAGACCCACTGTGGCCCTTGCCTCAGTACCCTACTTGAGACTGCCAGCCCAGTGACCATATATACTCGGTCCTCTCCAAGGTCTCTCTCACCTGGTGAGGCTGGTCTAGGGATGGGGAAAAGCTCACCGGGGTCTGGGATCCCCAGTCTCCCTTTTCAAGTCTTTCTCTGGCCATGTGGTCCCCACAGGCCCATTCAATGCGCATAAAGTCTCCAGTGTGGTTCCCCCAAGAGATGATGAGAAGTTACCCCTCTGCTTGGGAAAGAGGAATCAGGTTGTAAGCTTGCAATTTCCCTTGTGGGTTGCTAGCATTATGGCTCAGCCTGAATCGCTTTTTAAAATATCTTCCACCCAACACTTGATCTCTCCCAGCCAGATCGCTGGTAAACAGTTATGACCTGCTGGGGAGAAGGAGAGAAGCAGAGATTGGTGGTGGCGTATACTGTGCTGACTTGCATTCCAGGCCCCAGAGTCTGGATCTAAGCAGACTTTCTAGTTGATTAACACCCTGCTATCCCAAATCTTTCTTTCCTTGAAGGCTGAATTATTCTTCATCAATCCCATGACCTCTTTGATATTGGCATGTTGCTCTCCCCAAACTCACTAGATCATTCATTTTGGCTTTTTGGTAAATCACACTGAACAAGGTGGCCTTGCAAAAAATTTTCTACATCTAATTCAAAAGTGGTTGAGACCCTGCAAATGACCAGATATGTGTAGGAAATTTTCTCTCATACGTTTTTCCTACCTCCTAAATTGTTAAAATGGCATTTTTCAGTTTAGAGAGACCACAGAACAGAAATAACCCTGTTTTATCAAGCCCATCTGGAGAAATGAGTATGCCTGCAATTGTTCGGAGAAAGGTCAGTTCTACTGCTCTTACTGCAGACCTTTCCCAAAGAGCTTGTTTTAAAGGTGCAAGTCAATTAGTCTCCCTTGGCATGAGATTAAGGTTGGGAGGAACACAGTTGAAGAAGATATATTTAAAATTGTCTTTAGAATGATACTTTGAAGGATAGAGAGAGGCACAGGAATGCCTGCCTAATGTTTTGTGATTATTAAAAAGCCAAAACCAAAACCCAAACAAATAAGCAAAAGCCGCTGCCTAAGTCAGGAAAACCCCCTCACAAGACTGAACTCAGTCTGTATTGTGGCTGCCCAGTTGTAAAAACTTCTGCCTTTGTCAAAATGAAAACAAAGATGGGAAGGCCAAATTGGGAGCTGAACTTCTGTTGGACTGGCTGCTCTTAGCCTGCCCTTGTGGTTGAACCACGGATGAGCAGGCTTGCATATTCACTATCACTCTGGTAGTCTGAGCATTTCTTCTTTGTCACCTTTGGGTCAGAATGTCCAGAGATAAGTGCTTTACCTTAGAAAACGGTTTAGTTTTCTATCACAAACCAGCCATTTAAAGCATGTGTTTTGGAAAGAGAGATAAAGGAAGCACTTCCGCTTTCTGCTTGGGCCTCCCGTTAGAGGGCCAGGAGTAGCCATGGGAGGGTGGCAGGAGAGCAAGTGCTGACCTTTGGATGCAAATCAAGCCTTTTATCGGAGGAAAAGTGACAATCATTCCTAGTACACTAGAGAAGCCAGGGACAAATATTTACTTTTTGTAGAAATCAAGCCTTAGCTATCTAAATGCATTTATGCAAAAAGAAAGAAAGAACTAGAGACTTCTGTGTTACAGAATGTATTTTTAAATTTTAAATGGAGACTAGAGTGAAGAATAACCGCGTGGTTCTTTTTCCTGGGGTAAATGATTTGGGTCTGGATGAAAAGTTGGAATTTTGAAATGAGTTTGAAGCTTGTTAAAGTACCCTGACAATAAATCAACTGCACCATATAATAATTTCTTTTAATAGTTACCTGTCAGAACACCTATTTTTTTTTTACTGCAGGATTAGCCCATCAGAGTAGATCTGAGTTGGACATTCACTGATTAAATTCTGCTCGAATATGTTTAATTCTTTAATGTCACTTTCTTAACTGTCTATAAAAGAAACTGGTGAAAAAGTATTGACTCACAAAGCCAGCAGATCTATTGGTAACTATGGTCATATTACAATAGTATTTACCTATCAGAAGGTTGATCTAAATAATAAAGCTGACATTTCCTTCTAAACTGTCAGTGGAAAGATATGTTTATCACAGTGTCCTCCATCACCAAGGAGAGAGGGGGATTAGGTAAAGTTTAAATGAAAAAGAATGAGCATGCTATACCACTGATATAAACCACATGGAGCAATAAATAATTATGCCTTCTGTTATGCTATGTATATTTTATTTACTCGTTTCAGAGGTGAATAATAAACCTAGCTCAACTATGGGAGGAGTTAATAAAGTATTCCAAAAGCATGATCTAACAAAACTTGAGGATAGTTCTGTTTTATTGTTTAACCCTTTGCATGAAATCTTCTGAAGCTGAAAAGCAAAAGGAAAGGGCTTTTGTGTTAGTTGATCCTTGGCTATTCTAGGGCTCAGGTTGGTGTGAAAGGGACGAGGAGGTCACTTGAAATCTCCTTTTATCTACTCTTATTTTCTCTCTGGATCAGCAACTTTGAATGGACATTATCTAATCGCTCTTAATGGAAAGAAACTATGGCAGCAATGAAATGCCTTTAGTCCAGAAGTGAATACATGTGTGTGGAGCTTGTGTGTGCAAGCTGAGCTTGCGTAGGACTACATTTCTGCACACGTGTGCTTAGAGATTTTTCGGAGTACATGGATATGTATGTAAATGTTTCCTATACACTCTGGGGGCAGGGTTGGATTGGGTTGCTTATTTTGCCTTTACACATGAATATGCACACACCCACATGAAGATTCTCTACCAAGTCTAGGTGATACTTGGAGTCACTTTTCCTTCAGTTCTTTCTTGTCCTCACTCTGCGGGATGTCATATTAGTTAAAAAAAAAAAACAAATAATTGAGAGCACGATGGACAGCCTTTTAGTGAAAACATCTCATTTCTTTTCCATTTTCAACTGGAAGTCACACTGACAGGAGGATTTCTTTTCAGAGGGTGGAGACTGTGTGACAGGTGAGAGAGAGGTGATAGGGTAACACGAGACCATTGCTTTCAATTTCTCCCCAATATTTTTTCTTTTCGGTCTTTCTTGGAATTAAATTGGTTAAAACACAATAAATAAGTGGAAAACAAGAGCCTGACATTAGGAAATTTAAAAGTTTTTCTTGCTATAGATACATAACTCCAAACCTTTGAAGGTGAGAAATTGGTTACAATTTGTTTTGAAATTTGAAATTAGAATTATTCTAGTAAGTCTCATATGCTAACTAAAATACCACCTAAGTTGTCTTCCTTAAGCATCACATTTACTTTAAAAAGGAGAAACAGCCCTCAGGTGAAGTATAAATGACTATCCAGAAAAGGACATTTGATTTCTAGGACTGAAAAGCACTGGGCTTTACCTCCTAAGAAATGCTTCCCCTCCCCCGCAATGTTCTTTTAAATAAGATTCGCATTGCTCCCAGAGCCTGGGACACTTTGCTGTAAATTCCTTTAGAAGAATACTTGGTTACCAGGGCTACAAGTTCCCATCTCAACCTGCCAGCCTCCCTGCCCCCCTGCTCCAGATTGCAGAGACCCTTGGCTGTCAGGGCTGGGACCTTGAACCCCTCCCCCGTCCCCCAGCCTACTGGAGATCGAAGTTCCAAAGTTCGAGGTTGGATGGGAGAGGATTAATCCTTCTTTAACTCCTCTCCTTGCCGTCCTCAATTCTGAACCCCAACAGATCTGTTTCCCGGGGTTTCCTGGTGAATAGGAGGGTAGGAGCCGCCCTTTCTAATAAAGATTAAATTAAGTAGAAGAATCCCAGACGCTGGATATTTGGAAGCTCCGGTGGGGTGTCAAACTGACGTTTAACACTTTTTTTCCACTCACTGTGCACAAATATTGGATTCATTGGGCTTAACTTTAGAAAGGAAAGAGGAAAAAAGATAAGAAGGAAGGAAAATAGGAAGAAAAAAAAGGAAAAAAGTCAAGGAGAACCCCCAGTTTCAAGGATAAAGTGACTTTGAGTTCAGAAAGGCTGAAGGCAGAAGCAGGGCTTCCTGACTTTTCTAGTCTTTTCTTCCCCTGAACTACTCCAAGAATTGAACGCTGTCTTTCCCCAATGAGGGCACAGAGTTTTGCTGTTTTGTGTGGGTCTGAGTCCACATTTATTCTTTAGGGGGCAGTTTGGTGGCAGGGTCAGGACTGGGTATGCGAGAGGAAAGGTGAACTCAGAATCCTGTCACCTCTACTATGCTTATGTTCCCCCCTCTTTTATGCTTATTTTTAACCAAGGTTTTGTAGCACAAACTGAGCAGTTTCCTTCAGTTACTGCCCAGTAGGAGAAACAATAGCTTTTTCTGTTTGCTGTGTTCAGCGAGCTGGACACTGACCTTGAAGCTGAGGAGGCCAGGCACTACCTCCCCTGAGAATCATACCAACCCCCAAAATATTGGCCTCTCACACCCACCTGCTCCTCTAGTTGCAGGGCGCAGTCTGGAGGGGCAAAAGGCAAGTCCCTTCGTGCTGGTGTCTCGTTCCTGCAAATACAACACTGAATAAATTAACCTCAAACCAGCTAGTTGGGGTGTAGTAGTTTAGCAGGACTAATTGCAGACAATGGAGCTGAAATGACTTTTCCAATTAGCTGCTGGTTGGAGTTTAGTTGGAGGAACTGTCAGCTCCAACGATGGGTAATTGCTTTATTGCTCACAAAACTATCATCTATTTAGAACATATGTGCTAATTACTCTGGATGGGCGTCGAAAAAGAGACCATAAATCTAATAGCACTTAAAAAAGTCTATGGTGCTTGTAAGCAACCCTAGCCCAGGTTGGCGTGATGGATGGCTGTCTTTCAGAAAGGCGAGGGTTTCGACTGGAGGCACCGACGGGATGCTTTGGTCAAATCGCGTGCATGAGAGCGAGGGACCAGCGCAGCTGTGCGGAGGTTATAAATCACTGTCATCAAAACCAGTCCCCTCTTTCGCTGCGCACTTTTTTTTTTTCATTTTCGCAAAAGATTACTTTAGAAATCTTTTAATTGGATTATGCTGGGAAATTAATCTCCTTTAGTCTTGGCTAAATTTATTGTGGTCACTGTCGGGAGGAAAGCCCTGTAACTGCAGCGAGGGCCACGTCCCCTATTCCCTCTTTCCCTTAGCCTCCGGGGCCTCTCAGTTTCGTGGGACAGCCTTGCCCCAAGACCTAGGGAGTGACTGGGGGTGAGGAAGAGTAAAAAGACACACCCGTATAGAAGTCCGCGGCGGTTCCTAGGGAACCCCTTTGTCCTAAATGCCACCTTTCTGTCCCAGATTCCCTAGTTCCATGTATAGCTAGCATCCCTGTACAACACTGCGCCTTCTTCCACCAGGGGGTCTGAGGTTCTGGGGGCCTGCTACCAGGGAAAAAGGAGGCTAAAGGTGGCGGGAAGAGGAGGTGAGGTTTGCTGGGGTAAGGCTGCCAACCAAACTCATTACTTTGCCCTCTTCTCTTCCACGCCCCTCTTCTGGAGGGGAGCTCCGGCTTTGCGAACATTCTCCACTCTACTTCTCTGCGCAAAAACGCACGGCTCGTTTTTGGCGTTTTCCCTGGCACAACTCTGGAGACTCTTGCCTCTGACATGCACGACGCTTGAAGTCCGGGAGCTAGGGCCCTCCCTGCTCTACCAGGCTCCCGGCACACCAGCACAACGGAGGACGGGGACCGCCTTTCTGGTCCCGCACTTCCTAGTCCTTAACCTGGTCCAGCGCTGCCCAGGCAGCTGCTGAAGCTGCGGGTCTGGCCCCGCCGGCTGCTTAGCTCTGCGGGAGATGACAACATCTGCCTGAAACGGGATACCTACTTTTGCAGCTCAATTTAGCTCTTAATAGCAGCCCTCTGAGGTGTGGTTAATTGATGGGGATAAAGGCGTAATGACTTGACGGGGAGACGCCAATGATCCTTTAATATACTTTTAAAAGAACAACCACCACCCCAAACCTCGGCGAGTCATTGATAGGTGGGAGGATACGACGCGGATCTGGAGGCAGGAAAAGCAGCGCTTGTGCCGTTTGTATCTAGAGGCTTCAGTGAGGGGTGAGCCCTGGCTGTCAGGGCTGGGGCACCTGGGGGCCACCAGCGCGCGCAACTCGGGCTGTCGGGGGTTGTCGCGTGGTCGCGGAGAGCGGGGGCCTGACGAGGACCCGGGAGAGCTCAGGATGACAAGTGATCGCACTGAATGGCGGCGGGGAGGAGCCCCGAGCCAGGGTGGATGCCGCCCCATCCCGGACTCTGACTCTACATTAGCCCTTCCCCTGCACGGGGCTGGATCCCCACACAGCTAGCGTTTCTTTCTGCCCTCGCTAGAGCTACCCTTCATCCAGCATGAGCGAAGTGGTCAAGTGGCCGAGCTCGGCGGGAACTTGCGGGGTTACGCTGTCTCAACAACCTCTGGGACCTCAGCACCAGGAGAGAAAGACACGTGCCGCTGTGTGTGTGTGTGTGTGTGTGTGTGTGTGTGTGGCCCTGAAACGCAAAACCAAAGCACGTGGCCGTATTTTTGCCAGGTTTGCCCAGAGCCCTAGGGCCGGGAGTCCTGAGGTTTACCGGCGCTAGGTCCCGTCGCCGCTCAGAGTGTCTCCGGCCCACCATCTCCCCAGACTTCTGCCCAACACTCTCTCCTCAGCACCTTCCCTATCCCTCGCCTGATTTCTCTTTGCGCAGTTCTAGTGTAGTCGTCAGTGTCAAAGGAGTGTACCGCACTGAGCAAGCCCCCAACGTAGGGCCACTCAAGTGCTGAAATGAAAAAACCAAAACAAAAAATCCAGATCGCCTTTCCCGTTTGCAAGGGGGAACCCCCTTTAGGTGCGAGCGGTTGTGTCTCTAGCAGATTTTGCGAGTATCCTGTTTTACTCTTTGGAGAGGGATAACCTTGATGCTTCAGGTTTGAGCTCCCTCTGGAAGCGTAAGGAGAAACAACTCCAATTACTGTCCAGATTTTATTATATTGAGAGATCGCAGGTGCTTCGGCGGCTGCTATTGTCTGCTTTCCTCTGTGAGCCCACATACCAGGGATCAAAGAGTCCCAGGAAACTTAATTTCCCCAAACCCTCTTGCGGAGAAGGCATACGTTGTCACGGGCGAAGCTTTGGGGTCAAAGATTTGAAGAAATGTAATTAAGAGTTCCAACTCCCAGAGTGTGCCTGTCTCGGTATGGTTCTGTCCTTCCACCGTCACTGTCTAACCTCATCTAGTCTGTTTCTGCCCTCACTGATGTCTAGGAATTCAAGTCTCACTGTTGCCTTGCCGTCCACCGCCCCCACCCCCCTCGCCCCTCTGCCTTCCCTGGCAGGGGAGAACTCCATGGCCGCGGTCTTCAAGGTTCGTGGGCGCCGCAGAGTCAGGGGCAGGGTCCCAGGTGCAGGTGCACGCCCTGGTCAGCGACTCTCGCTCAGGAGCTCCCTGCCTCAGATGAGGTCCGTGACCTGGCGGCAGGTCCCTGAGTCTTTCCTAACGACGAGCCGCCTTTGGGCTGCCAGGGTCCTGAGCTGCCTGTGGCGGCCTCTTGTCCGCCTAAGCCCTCGGATCAGCGTTGGGCCCTGAGGGCGGCCGGGAGGCACCTGGCGCGATTCCTCGTCATCCCCGGCTCAGTCGAGGGCCTTTACTCCCGTGTGTCTCCTCACATTTCTCACCCCAACAAGGGCGCTCCCTTGCGAACGATTCTGCTCTCTGCGAACCAGGCTCCGGTGTCGGGGCTCCAGGGCGGCCCCACACCTTCCCTCGAAGCCCGGGAACTCAGTCCTGGGCACCGCCAGGGCGGGAGCAGTTCCCGGAAGCTAGGCCCACATCCGGGCACGAAGCCTCGCTCGCGGAATTGGCTTCCGGGCGCTCGACGCAAGTGTGTCGCTGCGCGCGGTGAGGGGCCCTGGCCGAGGGATCCGCGCGCCGGGGCCTCGTCGGAGGGCAGGGGTCGCGCTCTCGCGGGCGCTGGGGGTCCCCAGCCCGCGAGCTGGGCCTGTGCGGGCTCAAGGTTTAAGGAAGACGGGCTCGACCGGCGAGTGGCGCACGCTGCGAGAACCCCAGGCCCACGCTGTCGGTCAGCGCTGGCGGTTTGTGTCCCGGGGTCGGCGCAGCAAGCTTCCTGGGAATGGGCCCGGAGCGGGTGGGAGCCGACTTCTCCGCAACTTGGTCAAGTTCAGAGACTCACCGTCGAAAGAGACCGCCTTTGCAGTCTTCCCCTCCCTGGCGAGAGCGCTCTGAGCCTTTGCGGTGCTCCGGGGCTGACTAACGCTGGGCCCTGCCTTGAGCACCTAGTCCCCTTCAGGTTTTGGGCTGAGAGGGGTAGGCAGCAAGGCCTGGGGCGCGGCCAGGAAACCTCAAACCCGATTTTCTAGTTTTGGCCTGAAGAAGCCGCAAAGTCAGTGGGAGTTAACTTTGTGGCCTTTGGGGTTTTTGAAAACCCCTGCAAGGCGGGAACAGCACAGAGAAACCGCCGTGCAGTTCATCAAAAAATGTTTTGGGGGACCGTATCTGGAGAGTTTTCTCAGAGAGTGTTGTATAATCTTGCAAATTAGCGAGCTGGTATGTATCTCGCCACCGGTGCACTGAATAGTATCTTCCTCCAGACAGGGATTGAGAAACGGAAATACCACCACCCTCCAGCCAAACTTGTGAGGACTGATTGCAGGGAAACTGGTGCTCCAGATGTTGCACTAGAGGCGCTGCAAGTGTGAGCAGGTAACGTGGAGAAGAGTGACATTGTTAACAGAAAGTATCTAATTAACAGTGACTTCATTTGATTGGAAGGATGAAAAAGCCTTTTTAAATCAATCCAGATTCACTGGCCTAAGCTCAGCCAATTTATGAATATGGAGCCTGACTGGGCTCTGCTTTCTTTCAAAGATGTCATCTTAGGGGTAATAGCATAGGTGAAGTCATTTGGTTACACTGTGGAAACTTTTATAGTGCCTTCCTTGGGAATTTAATTCAGTGCTTCTTCATTTTATTAGGAACAGACTGACTC
The DNA here is from genome assembly GCF_007474595.2 of Lynx canadensis. Taxonomy (NCBI): domain Eukaryota; kingdom Metazoa; phylum Chordata; class Mammalia; order Carnivora; family Felidae; genus Lynx; species Lynx canadensis. The sequence goes on along the minus strand of NC_044303.2, from coordinate 156,024,145 downwards.
CATCAACTGTGCTCTCCCTGTTTAGAGGCAGGACTGCTTGAAGCAATTAGGTTCACCAATTAGCATAGTTTTACTGACCCCAGCAGCAGCACCACTCCTTAGATTATCCATTTCTTCAAAGTCAGAGAAAAGCTGGAGCACAACATGCTTCCCAGGTGTCTAGGTTGGGAAAATAAGCCCACAAGCAGGGTAGCACAGCAGTGCAAAAAGCTTTCTTAATAGTCCCCAAGTGTTTCAGCAACTTTGGTGGATTTCTCTCCCCTTTTCTGGTGCTGGATCCTGTGATACCTCCTTATTTCACAGAGCCTTTAAAGCCTCTCTCCTTGGGTTGCATTTTGGCAGAACTGTTTTCGAGAAAGTGAATTTTCTCCCTTCTTTTATGTCTGCCTGCATGCTAACGAAGCAGTGGACGATGTTAGGGTCCAGAGAGAGAAGTCACTGAAGGCTCCTTTAAACTCTGTTAGGTGACAAGGTAAGGGCTCAGGTCTTTGGGTGTGTCCGCGCATGTGTAATGTCCTTGCGTGTGTATGTGCTTCACAACCTATGAGGAGAGGCCAGAGGGTGGAGATGGGGATGTAAATCACTGCTTTCCCTCATTTTGAAGGTGTACCTGGAAGGCTTTGCTGCAGTCTCTTCACGGTCACCTCGGTCAGTTGGCAGCCAACATCTTCAGTCGTAGAAGATGTGTGGAGCTCGAAGCAGTCTAGGAAAGAAGGGACCTTACTCTTGCCACTGTCAGGTAGTGAAGGGGTTACATTTACGTAGCTGTTCTCTGTCTCTCCCCTAAAATAGATACTCCTCTGTAAGATTTTACTAGATAGAACTGCTGACAGTTCATCAGTAGCAGCCACAATGTAATACCCTAACCTTATTAAATCAATAAATACTAGATCCATGTATTGAATTAAAAATGTATCAGCATGGCCAGGAATTGCAATCATATGGCCATGGACCACAGAATCGAAGATGCCACTCAAAAATTGACTAGTTAGCATTTATTTAACCTTTTTCTATTTTGCATCTATGATTAGATGCTCTGGGTTTTAACATTTCAGAGACCATCGTGACAGGTTTTTGTTGTTTTTGTTTATTTCTTGGAAATTCTTTTCTTTCACTTCTCACGTTCAGCCACAAGAATGATGCATTTGTATTTAGGAATAGTAATATTGCTGTGACTGTATTGTTCTTGTCATTAGTTTTCATCTAGGAAATATAATCCCACTCAGTACATCTTACTAGAGTAAGATGTACCCAGGTGCATAAGTTTCTACATAAGCATGAATAAATTTAGATGCATATGTTCTTGTATATGTGTAAATAAATATACTCAATGTGAATGTACTGCCATACATTGATATGTTTATTTTTAAAAAAGAAACCATGTTTAATTTTATCTTTCAGCATTGCCAATGATATTAAAAGCTAAAGAACTATTTATTATTGTGAAAGAAGTTATTTATAATCTGATTTGCTGTTGAATCTTAAATGGCAAGAGATGAAATTAAAATTTTCAAGTCCTTAAACTGGACACAGTACTTAGAAAATTACCCATATTGTAAATGGCTACATTTTATGTGTGAAAGAAATACTTCAATGTGGTTTACCAGAAATTGGTCAGTTAAGTTGGAGATTAGTAGGTGAATTTAGAATTAGTCTGTACTGAAAACAAGGAATGTGTTTAACACCTGGAGTTTTAATGGAAAAAGTAATATTACTTTAGCCAGATATTTGTTTATACTGATTAATGATGCTAATTATTTAAAAACATTCATCCCCTATTGATGTCAGCCAGCGTATTTGGTAGTGAATTCTGAAGATAAAGTCATTGGGCCTTGGGTTCACTACACTGTGAAAGAAAAAATCTTTATTTGACGAAATAGGCAATCAACTGAAATCTATCCTCTTTAAATAAACTGATTCCTCAGTATTTTCCCAGTGTTGGTGTAAGTTGTTGTCTGTGATGTCCCCCAGGGCTCTTTCCTCTGCTCTCTGATTTGGTATATAAAAGCAGCTCTGAATGATGGATTACTGTGTCATTGCAGCCTGCGAAGGATTAATTTGTTTCATTGATTTCTCTTTAGGCAGATTGCCAGAATTTGCTGCTTCCCACCTTTCCTCAAGACTTCTAGAAGTAATAGACAGTAATAGCCTAAGACAAATCAGCTCCTTTTTGTAAAAATAGAATCATGAAACCAGGAATCCTAATGAAAGCTATGGCAAACTTTTTATTGGCATATTGGAGAGAACAATTAATAGGCTACTTTATCTGGCTTAGAAATAGTTTTATTTGAAAAATGTCTTTGACTTGGTGACTTAAAACACATCATATTGGTAGTTTGTAAGTAAGCATTTATAATATTTGTCCCATAAAAGTTTTCTCTAATTTGTAAGCATCCTATTTAACTCAGGAAAAAAATGTGTTGTCTATGTGATTGACAAACACTTTTCTTTATATGTCAAATTTTAGGATCAAGTAACTTGTCAACATAAATTTAGGTAAATTTACTTATAAATACTTATAGGGCTATTTGGTGCAAAGAATTTTTAGGAACTTTGGACAAGGACACAGAGTATTAGAGCATAGATATAGAATTAATTATTTAAAGAAAATATAACTTTTTGTGATTGAAAAGCTAGTTAGTATTTGCTCATAATAATTTGCAAAAGTTAAAAATGACATTTTGTATATTTCTCTAAGCCTTTCTCCAAGCATTTATATGTTTTATTTATATATAGATAGACACCACTTTGTATCTTGCTTTTTTCAGTTGGCATTAAATAGTAGAAAATTTCCTGTGTAATTAAAATTATTAAAGTCATTTATGTTGACTGTTTAATGTTTTAGCATGTATAATTATTCATTGTTCTATTGGAGAGTTAGATTTTTAATTTTCCATAATTATAAATAAAGTTATCATAAATGGCTTTTTAAATAAATCTTATTCATCCCTCTGGCTATTTCCTTACAATATATTATTACAAAAGAATTCACTTGGATGAGGGTATAGACTTTTTTTAAGGTTCTTGATATTGATGGCCAAATTGTTTTCCAGAAAAGTTCTTCCAGTTTATACTGGTACTATTGAAAAAAATTTCTCTGTAGAGGCAGCATTGTAATCTATGTTACATGAGCAAAGAAAATAGAACAACATTCTTTCCTTGTCTTCTGAAAGCACTGGTAGCATTTTGCATACACTTAGTCTCTCAGAAGTATTTTCTCAACTGCAGATGTGAAATAGGCTGGTTATACAAATCTATTTGTTTCCCTTCTGTAGATCATTGATTTAATGATCTCAAGTTATACTTTTTATGCAATTAGTTGTGTAGTAAAAACTAATATTGTCATGTGCTAATGTTTTTTCCCCCTCTATTGTGCTATGATAGTAGTCCATGCAATATCAGCAAGTTTATGCTTTTCCTGTGCTTTGCTGAAAGGAAAAAGGAACATCTGTTTCCATTATATATCTGCATCATAATGATAACAATTAAATAGCTATTATGGTAGTATACAGTAAATATATTTTGCTGAATGACCTGTACTCTCTTGTTGGAAAATTTCAGAAATTGCAGAGGCATTTAGTTTTTACAGGTAGGTCCCATGTAGAGGTTTAGACAGGCCTTTGATTAGTTTAGGCGAATCATTGCGATCTCGGTAAAAACAACCCTGAAGATTAAACACTAGGCTATCGGATGTGACTCTTGAATGTATTTTTCTTAGGCAGATGTTTAGAGTAAAAGTTATTAGCTATCTGAGTATTCTTAAGTGATTCAATCATGGTGCTAATAATACAGTTCGTTTTGTGTTTTGCGCTGTGTGTGTTCTTTTAATATTTTACTAAGCTGGAAATTGGAAATAGTTTTATGTACATATTTTTGGAATATATTTTAAAATGTTTATTTATTTTGAGAGAGAGTGCGTGCACGCTGCACACAGTGCACACACATGTGAGCGGGGGAGGGCAGAAGAGAGGAGAGAGAATCCGTAGCGGCATCCTAGCTATCTGCCCAGAGCCTGAAGTGGCGCTTGATACCGCGAATTATGAGATCATGACCTGAGCTAAAATCAAGAGTCAGGTGGTCCCTTAATCATCTGAGACACCCAGGCAACGCCCCCTCCTTTTTTTTTTTTTTTTTTTTTTTTTTTTACAGCCCAGCACTCTTTTCCCCCACATATTAGGGGATCATAGTGATACTTGCCTTTTAAGCTCATGAGGAGAATGTTTGAAACTGACACACTATTTCCATTGACCTTTAATATTCCAGGGAAGTGTTTTCATTTATTTCATTCAACTTTTGGTTAAAGATGTTTTGGTGGTTACTTAAAAAAAAAATGGTTAGAAAGTATTTCAGGCAAAATGTGGCATATCAAGAAAAACAGACATGTGCTCCAAACTGTTTGAGAAGTAAAGTGTTACCTGTACAATTGAAGCTCTTCCTGATCTTACTCCCTGATGGCTTCTTGAAGAGATAATCATCATCCTAAATTTGATCATTATCTTTTTTGCCTCTTAAGTATTTTTCTTGACATGTCTAAAGATTTGTTGTAAGTGACTTGTCCTTTTAAATGAATTAATTTTAAGATGTTGAAGCTGTGAAAGCTGTTGGAACCTTTTTCGTCTAATCACCTGTGAGTGATCATGTTTCATCTGTGAAGTTGTGGACAGATCCACATGTTCTTTGATGTCCTCCTAGGCATAATTAAAGTTTTTTGATTACCTCTTATTTTCCATATGAAATAAAACAAAAGGAAAAGGCCCAGAGAAATTTAAGTAACTTACTGAAGACCATATAGTAAATCTAGAGCCAGGAATGAAACTTAGTTCTCCTGACTTCCATTCAAAGCACTCTTCTCTTCAGTTCACGTTGTCTGCTTTGGGTACTGGCTAACTGACCACTGTGGTATCCTGTGGTTAAAGACTGTCTGTAGGCTTTTATAATTTTGTGATTGTGTATGCAGAAAAGGTTTTTCTCTAAGAGTATTTTTCCTGTAGGGGAAAACATTGAAGCCATTATCAGCCTGTAAGCTACCTATAGAAGGAGAAGACTGAATGTGTAGCCTCCTATAGAGGCTGTGGTTTTCTTCTTTATTTTCTGGACTTTCCTGGAAAAAATGGTAGTTTGGGTACAATGAAGCTTTTGATAGTTGTCTTACTGTGTGGTCAGTTTTCTGATCTCTTCATGGTAACTGGACCAGGAAAATAGGAATGGGCACAAATATAAGTGTCTCTTTACGTGTACATATATCTATTTTTCAATATATTTTGGCAGTCAGGACTTTGACAAATTGCTTCTTTCTTTCTTTTTTTTTTTGTAGCTTATGTTGTGGTCAAATCACAAATGACTTTCTATTTGAAAATGAGTTTGTTTCTTGTTTCTATTTAGCAAGCAACTTATCAGAGCACTAAAGTGAGAGTAGCACAAATAGAATAATTTTGAAACACATTTTTAAAATCTCTTTGGAGAAAAACCCTATTCTAAAAATGGGAACCTAGAATTCCATGCATGTACGTTCTTTCAGGTTTTTACTCTATCGAATTTAATTCATTCTTAGTTGAGATGAGTAAGCTTGAGTCATAATATTCACAGTGCCGTGCCTTTCCTATGAAAAAATTTCAGTGTAACTAGAGATGGAGTTAATGTATCCTATTATAAGACTATCTGTTCCCAAATCTGTTGCTTTAAGACCAAAAACTTGGTTTAATAAATTATTTGGTTCTATGAATACATACTAGGAAACTTGTAATCGTAGCAATCATTCTTTTTAGGGAAGATGAAGCTACTAATCGTAGCTTTGTCAGTGCTATAAATATTCTCAAGGTAGTTGTGTTTTAACAAGCAAGGCAGGTAATACATTTTTCTCTATTTTAGATCAGTTATCTTATGTGTTCAGCAGCTGCTAGTAGGAAATTTTCCCTAGCATGTTAGTTTGGGGAGGAGAGATCCAATGTAATCAGATATCAACATTCAGTACTCCTTTTATTTAGCATTTATAAATGCATATTGCTTTTTATGAAGCATATTTATTTGCTCATACTAAATATTATTTCTTTCATATCTGTAACATTTCTGTCTGGAGAGAAAGCTGTGTGTGTGTGTGTGTGTGTGTCTGTGTGTGTCTGTGTGTGTATGTCTGTCTGTAAATATTTGCAAGGCATTTGTCTAGTTGAAAGTTCTGGTGAACGTCTGTAATGGGTAATATAAAGACTTTTCTACACTCATTAAATTTCTCCATTGTTGCTCTATCAGGTAGGTGAAACTCAGCAGAAAAAATGTGAGTAGAGGAAACTAGCCCCTTGCTAACTTGTTTCTCCTTGACCATAATATGAACCTGGACAGTAGTGGTGAGAATATGGAATCTTAATCACCAAGCCAGTAGTGCTAACACTAGAGAAACCACGGTGAGACACAACAATGTATAGTCCATTTATATTATTTTACTATTTTAGTTATATAGCTCTTTGAAGAAAGGTGATGTATTGTTTACAGAAACCTCTAAATTTGGAAAAAAAAGTGTATGTATTTTTATGTATGTATGTATATATTTATATGATTGTATATTATGTGTATTTTTTGCCATATATACTATCAGGATTATAGGTGCTTAAATATCTGCGCTTTTTGTACTCCGTTCTTAATGACTGTACTTTAGACCAAGTTGAGATTATTTCAAAACTAGCATTGGCTGTGTATTTTCTATGGACACAGCCAACACACAATTTTCAGATGTGATCTCAGAATTTTTCTGTGGGTAAAAGGTAGAGTTTTCTTCTACTAACGTTAGATTTGCATGTTGTAAAATTTTGTTCATGGCCTGTTTCGAAATCCCAGATCTTTAGGATTTTCTCACTATTTGATTCTTAGGAGAATTATGCTGCTGTTGTGCTTATTGTTCTTGAGAGATAGACAGTTAACACCTATTTATTGAATTCTTGTCATGCTTACTGCATGTGAGATAGATAAAAGCAAAGTCATTGCTCTTCAGGGAATAATTATTGATATGGTCTTTTGCCAATAATTTAACAGATTATATTTTCTTAATATAATGTATTTGTGATTTTATTAGTATTACTACATGAAGACTTTAAGAGAAAAAGAAAATACATTTAGGTTTCCATTGCTGTTCTTTGCCTTTTGAAAAATTGTTGGAGTTATAATTTGGGATCAGCCAAAATGATATTAATATAGTATCTTGAACAAATAGGATGTGGCATTTGCTAACTTTAAATCAGTTTTTTTAAAGAATATAAGATCTAAGAATTTTTCCTGATACCCTATTTTGTTTAAATTAAGTATACCAGTCTAATTATCTCTCTGTAAATAAAAAGTAATTGCCTAACAATATCTCTCTGTAAATAAAAAACAATTGCCTAACAATGTTTCTGAAAAGCACCCTTTGTGCTACTGCTTTAGCAAGAAGCAGGTTCATTTTTTTCAAAGCTCAAAAAAAAAAAAAAAAGAAAAGAAAATCTTGCCATTTGTAACTACGTGGATGGAAGTAGAGGATGTTATGCTAAGCGAAATTAGAGAAAGACAAATATCATATGACTTCACTTATGTGAGGACTTTAAGACACAGAACAGATGAACGCAAGGGAAGGGAAGCAAAAATAATATAAAAACAGGGAGGGGGACAAAACATAAGAGATTCTTTTTTTTTTATTTTTTATTTTTATTTTATTTTAAAAAAAAATTTTTTTTTTCAACGTTTATTTATTTTTGGGACAGAGAGAGACAGAGCATGAACGGGGGAGGGGCAGAGAGAGAGGGAGACACAGAATCGGAAACAGGCTCCAGGCTCTGAGCCATCAGCCCAGAGCCTGACGCGGGGCTCGAACTCACGGACTGCGAGATCGTGACCTGGCTGAAGTCGGACGCCTAACCGACTGCGCCACCCAGGCGCCCCAAGAGATTCTTAAATATGGAGAACAGAGGGTTCCATACTGGAGGGGTTGTGGGAGGAGAGATGGGCTAAATGGGTAAGGGGCATTAAGGAATCTTCTTCTGAAATCGTTGTTACTATATGCTAACTAACTTCAATGTAAATTTAAAAAAAACCTCAACTAACAGTATATTTAAATTAAAGTTGGGAACTACACTAAGTATGAAGGCAAAACATATTTTCATAGATATTTAGAAAAATACCTGTGTTTGATTTTGACTTCCCATTAGCTTCGATGGAAATACTGAATTTTTGCATTGAACATGTTTCTGTTTACTTTTTTAGAGAGAGAGAGAGAGAGCGAGAGAGAGCAAGGGACTGTGAGCAGGGCAGAGGGGCAGAGAGAGAGGGAGAGAATCCCAAGCAGGCTCCATTCTTAGTGTGGGGCCCTATGTGCGTCTCAGTCCATGACCTGAGCTGAAATCAACAGTCGGACGCTCAAACTACTGAGCCACCTAGATGCCCCTGCACATGTTTTTATAGCATTACAAATGAACATGTTTTTATAGTTCACCAAAGTTTATTAAAGGATGCTAAGAACAGTTACTATTTGGCTGTCACACAAAAAATGAGTTGTTGATTTCTTTGCCAATAGATCTGACCTAGGTAGATAGCTGTTTTTGATAAAAAAGTTTAACAAAAATACCCCTACCCCTATAATAAAGTCTTTTTGGATTTAATCTTGTAGTTTTTCTATCTGTTTATATGTGGATATAGGTGTAAGTTTCAATTTACAAGTATTACAATAAACAGTCAAAGTATAATTTATATTTTGTGTAGAGTGAGAAAATATGGTCCTTTTGAATTTTAGTGATTGATAAGGTTTTGCATTATTTATACATTTCTCAAAACAAATATACACATTCCTGGGACGCCTGAGTGGCTCAGTCGGTTTTGTCAGGCTTCAGCTCAGGTCATGATCTTGCACTTTGTGGGTTCTAGCTCTGTGTCGCTCTGTGCTGACAGTTTGGTGCCTGGAGCCTGCTTTGGATTCTGCATCTCCCCCTCTCTGCCCCTCCCTCACCTGCGCTTTGTCTCTCTCTCATTCAGAAATAAACAAACATTAAAAAAAACCCCACAACAAATATACACATTCCAAAATAAGTCCCTTTTTATTTAGCTACAGTTTTGAGATGTGTATTTTATAAGATATTTTTAAAAAGGCAAAAAAACCAGTAATATTTGGTAGAAGGTTCCAGTGGATTGTACTATACTATTAGGCTCAGGCTCATGTCAGTCTAGTTTGACAATTTACGGGTTGTTGTTTGGACTGTCTAGAGCTTAGTGATCTGAAGGAATAAGGGAGTGGTATTACAGAGCTTCGAAAGCAGCATACCAACTGATGTCTGTGACAGAGCCAAAAGTCACCAAGATCCTGTTTGTATTTCATTTCCAATATTAATCAGTTTAAATGTGTTTTGAGTTTTGACCAATAGGTTTAAAATTCTGAAACTTCTGCATTTTATAGTAGGGAACTAGCCAAAGACTATATTTTTATATACAATGTGTATGATGAAGAGTTTTGTTCTTACATAAACTTGCTTAATAGTTGTCCTACCCAAGAGAAGTATAAAAAAATCCTTAATTATGAATTTTCCTTTTTATATACATTGTAAAACCTTCTTATCATTATATGCTAAGCATATTTCATATATTGTTTAATCTGTTTATATAAACTGTAAAATTCCCATTTTACTGGTGAAGAATTTGAGGCTCAACCGTGGTTAAGTAATTTGCTCAAGTCACATAGCTGATGAGTAACATAGCAAGGATTTGAAGTATGTGTCCCTCTAGAGCCCATTCCTGATCTATGCTGATTTCCCTGCTTCTCATCAAGTAACTCATTGTATTATCTTTGGATTATAGGTCAAATTGTATTCTCACAGGCACATAAAAGTGCATAGAGCAACTCTTTCATAAAACAAAGGAAAATCTATATAATTTCATGTTATTTTTATGTCCCAATAGCTATAGGATAATATTCTCTCTGTTTGATTATGTGCTTTATAAATGGTACTTTATAGATGAAACTCTTTCCTTAGAGTCATTTGGTACTAGGTTGACTTAGCTATTAAATACCACCTTTGCTAGTGGTTGAAAAATGAATAGCAAGAAAATTTATTATTACTGATTTGCAATCTTCAGAATGTTTTTGTCTTTAGTGACTTCCAGGGGGACAAATCAGTTTCCCTTATTAGGTATATTATTTTGCTTGGGCTGTGTAGCATTGTACCACAAAAGGGGTAGCTTAAGCAACAGAAATTTATTGTTGCCTGGTTCTTGAGGCTAGAAGTCCAAGATCAAGGTGTTGTCAAGGTAATTCCTTCCAATGGCTGTGAGAAAGATAATCGATTACATGCCTCTCTCCTAGCTTGTGGTGGTTTGTTGGTAATCTTTGGTATACTTTGGTTTACAGATGCGTCATCCTGATCCCTGTCGTCATCTTCATGTGGTGACCTCCCTGTGTATGTTTCTGTCTTTATGTCCAAAGTTTCCTTATTTATAAAGACACCAGTCATATTGGATTAGAGCCTATCCTGATGACCTCATTTAACTTGATAATCTGCAAAGACCTTATTTCCAAATAAGGTCACATTCACAGGTACTGAGGGTTAGGACTTCAACATATTTTTGGGGGGACACCATTCAACTTATAACAGTAGGCAACTTTTTCTGAGATAATAGATTTGAAAACTCTTTAATAGTGATCAATGTTTGCAGTTTATCAATTCATTGGTATAATTATATGCATGTCTGCCCATAAGTGAGTCAGGTCTGAATATTCATTTTGGAATAGGACTGATTTTACCTTAGTATTCTTAAAACACTGTAGGAAGAACAGACTGGAGAAGTATTTAGGAAGGATTTCAATAAATGATACGATGGAGTGTCACAGTGTATGGAGCAGATAATGAGCTTTTGGAAATTCAAGTACAAAATCAGTATAGCTGGTGGTATGATGAAGTTGGGATTTAGACAGATATTCAGAGCAAGAGGATGCTATAGAAACAGAGAGGTTATGGGTTGAGGTTCTGTTGTAGGAATGTGTATTTTATGTAGAGTGGGCCATGGTGATAAGGGGAGGCTTTGGGCCAGTTATATTGTGAAGGAATCCTGGCTCTGGCCCTTTAGAGTTAAGGCCAATTTTAAAGTTTCAAGAAATTCCTGTAGGATTTATTTTTAATTTTACTGTGTAGACAATTTGAAATATATCATTAACAAGAAAAACATGACCTGTATCTCTACTACCCAGTGCTAGTTGTTATTAACATTTTGGCATCTTGATACAATTCTTATGAAATTCCTGCCATGCTTTTTGATTGAGATTATACCACCTAAATAGTTTACTAAAATAAATCAACACCTGTTTCTAAATATGTATCTGAATTTGAGACCCGTTGGGGAACAGACCTAATGACCACTGATGATGAATCGGGTCACCATAATTCCATAAACCATTAGGTCAAGACAGTTTTGTCTCATGTGATTTAGTCCTTTGCCTTGTCCTGTTGTCCTTCCTCCTGTCTTTCACACTACTGCCAAGATCTTTTTAATGATTACATCACTCCTCTGGCTTACCTCCTTTAGTCAGACCGAGGTCCAGCTATTTAGCATAATAGGCATCTCTGTGATCTTTTTCATGCCTTTTTCTTCTCATTTTATACTTTCCAAAAAGCTTTTAGAATTTCTCAGAATATTGTGTACCCTTTTGCACCTCTATAATTTTTCACCTCTCCCCTGCACTAAGAATGTCTTCTTTCTTTTTGTCCCTCTGTTCAATGGCTGTTATTTTTTAAATACTCATTTCACATGACGTTTCTTCTCTAAAGCCTTTATTCTAAGCCAGTTTTCTTTTAGTATCTGTAGCACTTTCTAGAAAACTGGCTATAAACTGATGACAGGGTATCATAGTGACTAATTTCCTTCTTTATCTTTCTTATTTTTTTCTTTTTAAAGAAAGTTTAAATTCTAGTTGTTAACAGAGTGTAATATTAGTTTCGGGTGTACAGTATAGTGATTCAGCACTTCCATACAATACCTGGTGTTCATCAAAACTTGTGCACTCCTTAATCCCCATCACCTATTTCACCTATCCCCCCTCCCATCTCCCCTCTGGTAACCATCAACTTGTTTTCTGTAGGTAAGGGTATGTTTCTTGGTTTGCTTCTCTCTCATTTTCTCCTTTGCTTGCTTGTTTTTTTAATTACATTCCACATATGAGTGAAATAATATGGTATTTGTCTTTTGCTGACTGACTTATTTTGCATAATCCTCTATTCTATCCATGTTGTTGTAAATGGCAAGATTTCATTTATTTTTCATGACTAAGTAATATTCCAGTGTGTGTGTGTGTGTGTGTGTGTGTGTGTGTGTGTGTGTGTGTGTGTATACCACATCTTTTTTCTTTTTTTAGTTTCAAGCCTTAAATACTAGTTACAGTGTTACAGGCTTTAAGTTCCAGTGTTCGTTTCAGGAAAAGGATTTAGTGATTCATCACTTACATATGACACCCAGCACTCATCACAACAAGTGCCTTCCTTAATATTCATCACCCTTTTAACCCATTCCATCACCCACTTCACCTTCAGCAACCCTCAGTTTGTTTTCTATGGTTAGGAGTCTGTTTTATGGTTTGCCTCTCCCACCGCTTCCCCGACCCATGTTCATCTGTTTGGTTTCGTAAATTCCACATATGAGTGAAATCATATAGTATTTGTCTTTCTCTGACATATTTCATTTAGCATAATACATTCTAGCTTCATCCACATCATTGCAAATGGCAAGATGTCATCCTTTTTGATGGTGAGTAATATTCTATTATATATATGCACCACAACTTCTTTATCCATTCATCAGTCGATGGACATTTGGGCTGTTTCCATAATTTGGCTATTGATGATGCTGCTTTAAACATCGAGTTGGGTGTATTCCTTCAAATCAGTATTTTTGTATCCTTTGGGTAAATACCTAGTAGTGCAACTGCTGGATCATAGTGTAGTTCTATTTTTACTTTTTTTGACAAACCTCCACACTGTTTTCCAGAGTGGCTACACCAGTTTGCATTCCCACCAACCATGTAGGAGGGTTCCCCTTTCTCTGCATCCTTGCCAACATCTGTAGTTTCCTTTGTTATTAATTTTAGCCATTTTATAGGTGTGAAGTGATATCTCATTGTAGTTTTGATTTGCATTTCTCTGATGATGAGTGATGTTGAGCATCTTTTCATGTGTCCGTTAACCATCTGAATGTCTTCTTTGGAAAATGTCTATTCATGTCTTCTGCCCATTTCTTCATTGAATTATTTGTTTTTTTTTGGGTGTTGAGTTTGCTAATAAGTTCTTTATAGATTTTGGATCTATTAGATGTGTCATTTGCAATTATCTTCTGCCATTCTGAACGTTGTCTTTCAGTTTTGTTGATTGTTTCCCTTGCTGTGCAGAGGCTTTTTATCTTGATGAAGTCCCTTTAGTTCATGTTTGCTTTTGTTTCTTTTGCCTCAGGAGACATATCTAGTGAGAAGTTGCTGTGGCCAATGTCAAAGAAGTTGCCACCTGTGTTCTCCTCTATGATTTTTATAGTTTCATGTCTCACATTTAGGTCTTTCATCCCTTTTGAATTTATTTTTGTGTAGGGTGTAAGAAAGTGGTCCAGTTTCATTCTTTTGCATGTCGCTGTCCAGTTTTCTCAACACCATTTGTTGAAGAGACTTTTTTCCTTTGGATATTCTTTCCTGCTTTGTCAAAGATTAGCTGAGAATATAGTTGTGGGTCCATTTCTGGGTTTTCTATTCTGTTCTGTTGATCTATGTGTCTGTTTTTATGCCAGTACCATACAGTCTTGATGATTACAGCTTTGTAATATACCTTGAAGTCTGGAATTGTGATGGTTCCAACTTTGCTTTTTCTTCTTCAAGATTGCTTTGGCTATTTGGGTCTTTTGTGGTTCCATACAAATTTCAGGATTGTTTGTTCTAGCTCTGTGAAAAATGCTGTTGGTATTGGTGGCTGCATTAAATGTGTAGATTGCTTTAGGTAGTATAGACATTTTAACAATATTTGTTCTTCCAATCCGTGAGCATGGATTGTCTTTCCATTTCTTGTGTCATCTCCAATTTCTTTTCTTTTTTTTAATTTTTTTAAAGTTTATTTATTTTGAGAGAGAGCAAGCGTGTTGGGGGCAGAGAGAGAGAGGGGAGAGAGAGAATGCCAAGCAAGCTCTGCACTGTCAGCGCAGAGCCCGACTCAGGGCTTGAACTTACGAACCATGAGATCATGACCTGAACTGAGATCAAGAGTCAAGCGCTTAACCAACTGAGCCACCCCATCATCTTTAATTTCTTTAATCAGTGTTTTTATAGTTTTCAGAGTCTACCATCTTTATCTTTTTTACTAGACTGAATTACTTAAGAGCAAGGGTCATGTGCTAGTTATGTTAGTATATATAGCACTCAGCATTGTACCTAGTAGGTGTTTGAGCAAGATGTTTGCTGAATAAGTAAACAATCTTGTGTTTTCATCTAATACTGTCTTGCCAGGAATAGAACTATAGCAAGAATAAGTGGTATTTTGATAGTTCATTTCAAGTTATCAAGCAATTATTAGGCATTTACAGTTTGTGAGGTATTCTGCTGGGCATTGTAGAAATGGGAAACTAAAGTGAAGGAGAACTTTAGGGGCACCTGGGTGGCTCATTGAGTTGGGTGTGCGACCTCGGCTCAGGTCATGATTTCACAGTTCATGAGTTTGAGCCCTGCATCGGGCTCTGTGTTGATAGCTCAGAGCCTGGAGCCTGCTTCAGATCTGTGTCTCCCTCTCTTTCTGCCCCTCCCCCACTGACGCTCTGTTTCTCTCCATCTCTCGAAAATGAATAAATGTTAAAAAAAATGAAAAAAAAATAATGAAGGAGAACTTTAAGAGTTTGCAGCCTAGTGGAGAACTTCCAGTTTTGGTGAGTGGGTGGGGAATCACGGTAAGAAATACAGTGAAGACTGGTTAAGGGGACCGACCCACTGAAATAGAATTGTGAGTGGAAACAGTTGTATAGTGACTTTAAATTAACAAAGTTTATTTGGTTACAGGTGGCATTGGGCCTGCATCACAGGTTGTAGCAGATGTTCTCAACGTTTCTATCGAGACTTCCTTATATCCACTTGCAAGAGGAGCCCAGGAGCCTCATCCCTGTGGTAGCTACCATTCTCTGGTATGATGCTGTGCTTTCTATTTCACCCTTTATATTCTCGCTGTTTGTTATTGCAAACAGTTATGTAGAACTGGAAGTGGAATGTTTTAATAATACTGATATTGTGATTTCTTTGAGGTTGTGTATTATGCTTTGTTATTCTTATACCTGTTCACAGAAACCCCAAATAGTGAGTGCCTTGCTCATTGTAGATGCTTAGCATTGTGTTTTTGTTTGAATTGTATCTAGTTGTAAGTAGCTCCTTATTGATTATTAACAGATGCTAATCTAATTTTTATTCCTTTCAATAATAAAGAAGCACATAACATCAACTTTACTTATACTTAAAAACTATGTCTTCAGGTAATGTTGAACCAACTTCTTAACTCTTATGAAGGAGATTCATCTGGTAACTAATAAAATTCCATATCAGGAATATTTAATTACAAACTTCTGTTTTAACATGAATAAACACTATAGCTAGTAATGAAAGTATTTTTTCTTCATAAAAAATGGAAGTATTTTTCAGGATTTTAGGAAATGTCACAGTAATTTTGGCTGTAGTCATACTGAATTTAATGCTATTGAAAATGTTGCTAACATTAACAAAAATATTCTGTAATTTCCTCAGTTATTGCTACTGGTGATGAGGGATGTAAAGTTGGCATGCTTTCATGTTTTGAGCATTTTCATTATACACTTTTGATTTTACATGTCAGAAGCAATCTTTGTTTTAGGTAAGACAGCTGAGAACATTTTTACTCAGGAATAGAGGTCAGCCTTTGACTGTATTTTTAGGTCAGGGAAAGATCAAATAAAATGAATGAGAGTAAATACATGTACAATTTTGTATGTAAGTATTATAAAATATATATATTTGTCTGACTTTGTTTTTAGTTCATTAAAACATAGTGGCTTGGGACCAAGGCATAGGTTTCATTTCTATGTTAATAATTTTATTTTGTTATTTTCTGTGACCACTGGTAACACTCATCTTGCAGATATAAGCTGTTGTTCACCAGGGAGCTTTGGCAAGAGAATTGGCCAGATCAGCGAGTTCATCTCCCTTGGGGAAAAACAACTTGAAGCTCATCTCTGTTGAAGGTGAGTCAGTGTCATCTTCACACAGGAAAGATCACACTAGTGTTATTTGATGTTTTCAGCATTATCAAGCGATAGTTTGGTTTAAACTTTGTTTTATGGGATGTTAAACCATCATGCTTTATTACTAGAGTGTAATGAAGATTCACACAGAAATCAACCTGACAATGAAAAGGGGTGGAAGTGACAGTTTGGTGTTTATGAATATACCTAAAAGTAGTAGGGGTACTCTTTCTTTTCTTTCTTTTATTTTTTAAAGTTTATTTATTTTTAAGGATAATCTCTATATCCAGTGTGGGGCTCGAACTTGACCTCAAGATCAAGAGTCACATGCTCTTCCAAGTGAGCCAGCCAGGTGCCCCAATTTGAGTACTCTTTCTCACCTCCATTCTTATTTCCATATAACACATGCTAGCTAACTTATAATTCTTGACTTTTATTTGAATGAATATTGGCTAGAAAAGAATCACATATGTTACTTATTTATTTTAAAATATATTACTGATTTCAGGGGCGCCTGGGTGGCTCAGTGGTTAAGCATCCGACTTCGGCTCAGGTCATGATCTTGTGGTTTGTGGGTTTGAGCCCCGCATTGGGCTCTGTGCTGACAGCTTGGAGCCTGGAGGCTGCTTTGGATTTTGTGTCTTCCTCTCTCTCTGGCCCTCCCCCAACTCATGCTCTGTCTCTTTCTGCTCTCTTAAGAATAAATAAACATTAAAAAATTTATATAAAAAATAAAATATATTACTAATTTCGGGAAATTTCAGATAACTGCAGTATCAATGTAAAGATTCTCGTCTGTTTTCAAATACATTATTTGGTCTTTCAACTGGTAGCCATTGTTGATGCTTGCCACAGGCTTTCTTTCCTAGCTATATAGTGGATGACCATATATGTTTAATATTATTACAAGGGGTAGTAGTGTATCTAATAGCAATCTGTAATTCAGGTCATTATTATTTAATGCATATTCATTAATCATTACTTCACTTTACAAATTACATTTGTGATTTGACCTAACCCTTCCTAACCATGATGTTTGTGTGTGTGTCTGCATGTGTGTAACATTGTATGTAAGTAACTTGATAACAGTTACTGATGTTGCTTTGGCCCTCTTTACTCAAGTTGTTTTCACTTGAATCATCACCAATGTCAGGTTGTCAAAGTAAATTTTCTTTTACAGTTCTGCTTTAGTACTATTCTATCTTTTTTGTTGTCACTGTTCCCTTTTAATTTTTCTTCTTTTGGGATATAAACAAATCCCAAATCAAAGACTGGTAGGACTGATGCTCACTGACTTCAAAAAACAGGTCTCTCTGTAGGGAGAGGATCTTTACAGGTACATGATGTTCCATGATTATAACCAGCCTTACCATCTATACTAAATGGCTTATAAAAGGCCACAAAATATAAAAAGGAATAACACGGCACTATATTTGGAGAAAACGTTTGATTGCATAGTTTTCTTTTCCTCAAAAAGGCACTCAATATTTTTGTAGGAAGATTGGGCTTTCCCTTCCCATGCTTTATAAGTAGTTATTAAGTATAACTCATTGCGTTTTCAAAAGTCTCATTTCTTGAAAGCATTATTTTAAGATGATTGTCTCAGTATTATTGTTTTCTCATTAGGCCTAGCTCAAACATTTTCAGTTGGACTAGACTTTGGAAATTTCTTTAACATTATAGTGGAAGTTAAACTTATTTAGTGTATAAACTTGAGTTTGTCTTTACTAGAATAATTTCTATTGTAGGTGTAGTGATGTGATACTACTTTTTGAATAATTAATAATTATAATTATATAATTGTTATTAAAACTGATGTAATTTGTTCCACTCTAAGTGCTTTTTATATTTTATTATATTTTTACAACAGTTATGTGGGGTAGGAATAATTATCTCAGGTTTATAGACGAGAAAACTTAGAGCCAGAGTTCAATAATTTGCGTAAGGTCAGTGAATGACGAAGGATTTCAGTCCTGAACTATGTGGCCTCAGAACTTCTGCCCAGAGCTCCTATTTATAAGTGCTGTGTTAAGCTGCTTGAAAGGTTTACTTACGCAACTTGAGAATGCGCTGTTTCACTTTTGAGGCACAGTCTGGCCAGTTCACAGTGATTTTGTACGACTGACTGAGGTACACCAAAATGTATCTGGCTGAAACATTTGCTTTTGTGACTTTATGTAGACATAACGTTGGACAGTCTGCCAGTATATTATGTATACTTCGTGTTGTGTGTATGCTGCGTGCATGTTATCACGTGTATGGATTCTTGATAATGCTTTCTTGGAAAACTTGCTATAACTTTAGTGTCTGCCCCGCTCTTCAGGTAGTAAAATTGTTGTTTAATTTGCAAGTTTGCTAGAGCTGGAGATCCTTGTTCTGGGAGATTATTTACATGTTGATATAAAGCAGATAGGCTAAAATGGTGATATTAGTTCTCTAACAGGTGTATAATGCAATATGAAATGTTAGTGTGACCATTGTTGAGGAAAGCCATATTACATAAATTGAATAGACATTCTGGAAACCTATGATCCCATGATTTTTCCCTCCACAAACAGGAGAAACCATTGAAGGATTTTAAGGTACAGATTGTGTTCTCTTTAGCATACATACAAGGTTTTCTGTTAGTGGTCCATTCCATGTTGTCTCAAGCTTGCCTCCGGCAGCCCTCTTCCTTACTCTCCCATGTCATGTATACTCCTTACATGTCTACCTCAGTTAAACCGGGAACCTTATATTTTATATTTATGTACCTTTACATTTTATTGTACTTATTATATCTCTCTAGACTATAGATTTCTTTCTTTTTTAAGGATTATTTATTGATTTATTTATCTGTTTTGAGAGAGAGAGAGAGAGAGAGAGAGAGAGAGCGAGCGCGCATAAGCAGGGGAAGGGCAGAGAGAGGGAGATAGAGAGAGAGAATCCCAAGCAGGCTCTGCACTGTCAGCACAGAGCTCCAAACTCGAGAACCATGAGATCATGACCTCAGCCAAAATCAAGCATCAGAAGCTTAATCAACTGAACTACTCAGGTGCCCCTAGACTGTTACATATCTTAATGGCAAGCGCAAAGGCTATGTGTTTAATTCATTTTTATATCCCCAGGGTTTAGTACAATTCCTGGTACATATAGATGCTTAATAAGCATTTGTTAAGTGAATGAATTAAACAGATGGGTAACCTACAAGGAAAGAAAAGATTTTCCTCACAGTTGGTGTGATAATGGTGATAAAATGAATTCCAAGGTGGAGTGCTACTACACTTTTCTGGGATATTCAGTGTTATAAACAGTATTGTTCCTGAAGTCTCACCATGGTCATACTAGCTTCCTTGAGGCAGTATAGTGTATGTCTGCAATTTTGTTATCTTAAACAACTAACCACTTATTGGAAATTTACCCATAAAATTTCAATAGTTGAATTTTTTCTGAAATAATATATTTTAATAATAAGTGTAATATATCTTGACTTAAGGACTCTATTAATTCCCTTAAGGAGATCCACATGTGCTTTGGTATAATGATCAGTCTAAAGTTGGAAAAGGATCCTGTTTGAAAATGATGAAAAATAAGTGAAAGAATGAACCTATTTCTTATCACATTTAAAGTTTCATGGGATGCCTGGGTGGGTCAGTTGATTAAGTGTCTGACTTCGGCTCAGGTCATGATCTCACCATTTGTGAGTTTGAGCCCCTTGTCAGGCTGTGTGCTGACAGCTCAGAGCCTGGAGCCTGCTTCAGATTCTGTGTCTCCCTCTCTGTACCTCTCCCATGCTCACATTCTGTGTGTCTCTCTCAAAAAATAAATACACATTAAAAAAATAAAGTTTCATTTGCTTCAGAGGTTTTTTTTTAAATGTTTATTTTGAGAGAGAGAGCGTGAGCGAGCGCACAAGTGGGGGAACGGCAGAGAGAGAGAGAGAGAGAGACAGAGAGAGAGAGAGAGAGAGAGAGAGAGAGAATCCCAAGTGGTCTTAGTGCTCTCAGTACAGAGCTCCGTCTCACCAACTGTGAGATCATGACCTGAGCCAGAATCAAGAGTTGGACACTTAACCGACTGAGCCATTGTCTAGGCACCCCTAAAGTTCTATTTGCTTTAAAACTGTAATTCTTATGTCATGTAATCCTGATTAAAATGGTTATGATGGCCAGTATTATCAGAATGACAGATTCTAACATAGGTTAGTAGTTTTACATTTAGAAAAACACTAATTTATCATATTACCTTTTTAGTTATATGCCGAACTTTGGGTTGATTTATATTTTGTTTATTTATAATTTAATAAGATTATATTAGTTAGAGGTCAAATGTTCTTTGGCCATCAGCTTACATTAGTTTTAACTAAGGGAATGTTATACAATGAAGATAGTAAAAGGAAGCTTATGGCTTCTGAGATTAACTATATTATGTTAAGTGATTTTATTTGTTTTAGGCTATATAGAAACAACTTATGAAAATGTACTGAATTAAAATTTGCTATGCTGAAACAGCATATTCACTAAATAAGTAAAATGAGGTGTGCGTGAAGGGAGTTGGATGGAATGTAATTTTCTTTGCTCAAGCTATAAACAGTAAGACTTTTTAAAAAACATTTATTTATTTAGTGAGAGAGAGTGTGTGGGGGAGGGACAGAGAGAGTAGGAGAGAGAGAATCTGAAGCAGGCTCCATGCTGACAGTGAAGAGCCTGAAACAAAGCTCGATCCCATGAGCCGTGAGATCATGACCTGAGCTGAAACCAAGAGTCGGACACTTAACTGACTGAGCCACCCAGGCACCCCAAACAGTAAGACTTTTAATTTTGTGGGAAGACATTAAATACTCTGGTCATTCAACTTGTATATCCTTTAACCTATTTAATAGTCAAAAACTTGTAAGTAAATATGTGTGCTGCTGAGAAACAGTGATCAAAAATGGCAACAAAAGTCACATAATGAAAAAGAATACTAAAAAAAATCCAGGGATTTTACTGTAGCTCATTATTCACTACATTTCTGGCAGTCTTCATGATTACAAATCACTTGATTGACTAACTAGACATTTCAAAGTGAATTATGAATCAGGTTCATTTTTTCTGGTTGATAGTTGGCACATGCTGTAACTCTTAAACCTTGTGATATATCAAATTCTTGTAACAGTAATAAGAGATACAATCAACTCTTTATTTTAGGAAAATTATATAGCCTTTTCAAAGAATGAAATGCATTTGTTAACATTTTAACAACACAGTGTAATCCTTGCTTTTGTATTCCAAAGTGGAATTCACAGTGATGACATTATTTTTCAGATTAAAAAAATCTGTAGACTGGTTTTCCATCAGGCATAAAACTCCTATTGATATCAATTCTATAGGCTTCTTGGGCAGTTGCCTGAGCCTGGGTTGTGAAAACAGTTGCATAACTTTCCTTAGTATTTAAAAATGCATGATGAAGGAATTGTATGTTGTTAACATTTTCCTTTGAAGGAAATGCGGTTTTCCCTAAATACCTAATTTGTAATGAGGCCATGATGTTGCATACTTTAAAATGTGGAGCATTTTAATGGTTATTAATAAAAAGGGTCTCTTTTTGAGTTGGGAAAAGGGTCCATAGTGCCTTGAATCTTGAATCTTTCCATTCGTAAAACTTAATCAAGGGGGTAAATTATGCTTTCAAATGCATTCTCTTCTCTTTTGACTTAATAAGAATTCTTCATGCATTACTTCACTGGCAGTTGAGTGGCAGAAAATTCCTATAGTACAACTGCATTTGCTTTAATCCCATCCACTCAAGCAATTGAAAATAAAATGGGTGTTCCTTAATGTGATATATTTAGAATTTGAGAATCTTGCACAAAATTCAGTCATTGCCTTAGTGAGGTTTGTTCATTGAAAATTGTCAGGCATGGGAATGTAGGGCCCCAATTATGTAACGGTGTTGTTATGGATCCCCTTACTAATAAAAAAAAAATTACATATGGTAAGGTAGTTGTGTATTTCTTATGAGGACGACATCATCAACGTTAGTGGAAGCTTTGCATATATAACAATCACCGAATTGTGCTGCCATATTTTCCCTTATATAAAAACAGAGTAATTAGTGTTGCAGCGTTCCATTGCCTTTAACTTACTTTCTTTGCTCTTTTTATATGTAAGATTTCTTTATAACTAAAAATGGTTTTATTGCTATTCAGTTATTTAAAAATGTTTTATTGCTATTCCACTGTCTTTAAAAATATTTTACAAAATTTTTTTGGTGAATAATATCTATCTACTATTAATTTATATGAAAATGTAGAATAGCAATGTATTATTACACATACTTTTAGAAACACAATTATGCACTTTTTATTTTAATGTTTTGTTTTCTTTGAAATTGTCTAAAGTTTTTAAATTTATGCTTTAGCCACCTTGAAGTTTAATTTTTAATACCCTAACCATTAATTATGTGCCTAGTAGTTAAAATTGCTATTAAACATCTTTTATGAGATTACAGTTTTATTTCTGATTAGGCAGTGAATTATATATATAATCAATTATTGCATCCATTTAAAAATTATGACCAAAAGATTAATCCTCCATAGATGTTTTTAACAATATAAGCCATCTGGGTATTGGAATTAAGGAATTAGAAATGGAGAGACAGAGGATCAATTTATTAATTATAGAAAAAACTTTAAGTGTTTTATAACTTCAGTAGATTTTGTAGAATGACCATAAGCTCCACTGAGGTAATAGAATACTGCCATTTTCAAGCCTGGTTTGATGGTTTTTACTTCGACATAGCTGTACATTTGGAATCTAGCAGCATCATTGTACTTCTTCATGTAGATTGAGGTAAGCAGTATATGATAAAGTGGGCTTTTGCTGCCGTGACCTGGCCATAGGACTTGGGAATAGAAGAAGAGTGGGGTGGAAAGGAGGAGACAAAGAATATGTTTTCAGGCCCCAGAAATGGACTGAATTATTTTGATCATTTGTTTATGTTGATTAAATAAAAGAGATTGCTAGATTGTTTCCATTTTGTGATGTACAACATGATTGCTTTTCAATTAATTGCTTCCTTTGAACAATTTAGCATTAGGACAATCATTGGGAGAGAGAATGGGAGTATCTGGAGATTATAGGGAAACTGAAAGAAAATATTCAAGAAGGAATTTCTGGTATTTGTCTTTCTTGGTAAGTGTATAAAGGGGGTCAGGATGTCCAGTATAAAGAAAATCTGCCAAAGACTTGTGTTCCAGTTTATACTTTAATCCTTGATATTTATTCTGCTTTCCTTATCCCACAAAATGTACAAGACAATAAAATGTGCACTTTTGTAACATGGTCCAGTGTCTCAGATTATGTAATTAAATATGTTGCATTTCTCGAGATCAACATTATGTTGGTGTACCTATTCTAGTTTTTATGTTAAAAGTGACATTTTCTATTTTGGTGATATGAACTGACTTGTTAAATAGCATTGGGCAGGGCATACCTGGCAGGCTGAGTCAGTGGAGCATGTGACTCTTGATCTTGAGGTTGTGAGTTTGAGCCCCATATTGGGTGTAGAGATTACTTAAAAATAAAATCTTTATAAATAAATAAACAAACAAACAAACAAATAAATAAATAAATAATACTGAGTATTTTTGGTTAATCCTTCATGGGCCTAGATTTGATAAGGTCTTTATTTATCTTCCTTAGGTGGATGCTAAAGGGTAGAACTACAGATTAATAGGTATGGTGTACACAATTATGGTATCTTTTTTATTACATGAGTACTGATATAGTATAAATGCATTCTGTATGATTTCAGTTGTCTGTGTTGTTGATGTGTTGGATAATCTTTAAAAGAATTGTTTTAGAATCTCCTTTTAATTGGATTTAATGATGTATGGTTTTGATTCTGAGAAATCACTATTATTATGCAAGAAGACTCAAGGGACATGAATATTAAAGGTGATAGATGCTGGTTGGTATCTGTAATCTAGGATTGATATCAAAGAAAAAACATTTTGTTTTAATTAAAACAAAAGGTTGAAGCCAATATATAGTATCATTTGGTGTGTTCTATTTTTGATGTCTATGTAGTACTTTACAGCCTAAAAAACATCATTCACTTTTATTGGTGTATCACTGAGGGTTCCCCAGAGAAATAGAACTGATAAGATACATATAACATATACATATACACGTATATGTTTATGATTTATTTTAAGAAAGTGGCTCACAGTCTTGTACAGCCTGCAAGTCTAAAATCTGTAGGGCAGGCTGGCAGGCTGGAAACTGAGGAGATAATGCTGCAGTCTGGAGGCAAAATACCTTCTTGTCCAGGATCATCAATTTTTCTTCTTAAAGTCTTCAACTTATCAGATGAGGCCCACCCACATTATTGAGGATAATGCCCGTTCTTTAAAGTCAACTGATTATAGATAGTAGCGACATCTACAGAATACTTTCAGAGCAACACGTAGATTAGTGTTTTGTTAAATAATTGGGCACTACATAAATTATAACCAAGTTGACGAATAAAATTAATCATCACAGTTGGCCTTTTTAAAAAGTATTTATGTCACAAGTCACAAAAATGCCTGGGGTCAAGCTATCAAACTGTCACCACAGAACATATTAGGCAACTGCCTTGAAGTGAAAACTATTAATTCCAGAGATAATAGCCAATAGCCATTTGCTCATTAAGAATTATTAATTGAGTGCTCTCTATGTGCTAGTATTGCAAAAGAATGGCATTCAAAACCACAAATGGACTCTACTTTCACGTATAATGATTATTGTTGATGCTTAGGAAAGAGACAAAGTGGTTGTTAACTCAAAGACAAACCCATTTAACAAAAGCCCAACTTTACTAATTTGCCTTATGCAAATTTTTAGTACATAAACCTTATATCTCAAGATCTAAAATTGTCAATTATCTCTTTAGTTAAATAATTTATATTTGATACTGTTTTTTTTAGAGATTTCTAAGAACACTTTTGGAAATTTTTCATATTTTAGTTCACTGGTTCTGTGGAACTGTTTTTAAAGCATTGTGTCTTGGTGGGCCAGTGGGGTTCAGTGAAGGATCTCAAGATGGCTGGGAAAAAAACTTGCTTTAAAAGCCATATACTGAGTAGGTTTTGGGGAGATCATACCCTGACACGAAGGCCATTGTTAACTCCCTGACATCCTGGAATGAGACACTCACCTCCAGGTGGGCTCTTCTCCCTGACAATCTACCTGCTCTCAACGGGGCTTACTATAAGGCCAGTGTGGTGAAGGCTGGGTAGGTAGATGATTTTAAGAAGTTTAATGCTCTGAAGATTCCTGTGCCAGAGGATAAATATACCATTTAGGTGGATGCTGAAGAAGAAGAAGATGTGAAAAGTTGTGCTGAGTTTTTGTCTCTCTCAAAGGCCAGGATTGAGGAATATGAAAAAGAGCTGGAGAAGATGAAGAACACAATTCCATTTGATCAGATGACCATTGAGGACCTGAATGAAGTCTTCCCAGAAAGCAGCTTAGACAAGAAGAAGTATCCCTATTCGCCTCACAAGACAATCGAAAATTTATAAACTTGAGTTGCAAAGAAAACTCTGGCCCTATATTATAAATGCTGGACATTAAAAATAATTATATGGCAACAAAAAAATAAAGCACCATGTCTTATAATCTAGAAGCAGAAACTCTAGTCTGTATCCGTTTATATTGCTGTTAGGTTTATTGATTATGTGCCATAGTAATAACAAAAATTCTTTTAAAATTACTTTATGAAACTTCATGATACTTTATGAAACTTCTCTCTAATTCCATCAATCATAGATCTATTTTAGAGATGAGGAAACCCATGTTCAGAGAGGTTAAGGAACTTGCCCGTGGTTGTACAAACAGTAAGTGATGGAACAGGATTCAGACTTAATTTAGATTCTGTTTGAATCTGCTTGTCTTTGTAGGAAACTTAGCAAGGCTACTGGATCTTTTGGGATAGCCTATATATTTAGGTATCCCCTAATATAGAAGGATCCATGTTAGTTTTCATTGTAATTTAGGGCTAATAAAGGTTTCTGTCTTCCATAGAGTATGAAGCTTTTGCCAAATAATTAAAAGTATGTAACTTTTGCCCTTTTTGTTTTGGCTGCCCATAAGCTCATAATACTTTCAGTAATTTCCTTGTCTGTGGTACCTCATGTAATCATGCCCTATGGTTTGTTCGTTTAATTACTGAGCTCTTCCTTTACTTTTAAGTTAACCTGTTATATACAAATATCTTAAGTTCTAAATCACCACAGTCTTTTAAATATTCTAGATAGACAAAAACAAATGTAAGACATTTATTTATTATTGTGTAATCTGATTGTTTTGTTCTGTTCATTGATGTGTCCAAGTACCTAAAACATAGATAACACAGAGTAGATGCTGGTGAAGGAGTGGATTGAATTAATATATTTTCTCTTAGACATGTAGCAGATTCTAAGTAGAATTTAAATTTATTTACATTTATTGTATTTACTGACATGGTAGACTTTGCTGTCTTTACATCTTCTATTTGACATGTCTTTTCTGTTTTTCTCTCCGTTCTTGCTGTCTTTGGATCGACATGATGATTAATTTTGTCTCCTTCACTGGGCCAGAATGGTAATCAGAAACTTGGTCAAATATTCTTTCGTAAAAAATTCTGGGTGTGTTCATGAGGGTGTTTCTGGATGAGATTAATATTTGACTTGGTAGATGAGTAAAGAAATTTGCCCTTCCAGTATGGATGAGCCTCATCTAATCTGTTGAAGGTTTGTATAGAACTGAAACATTTAGCTTTTCTTGGGTTTCAAGCCAGCTGGCTTTCAGACAGGAACTATACTATTGGTTCACCTAGTTCTCAGGCCTTTGGGCTTGGATTGGAACTACACCATCAGCTGTCCTGGGCCTCCAGCTTGTTTACTGCAGCTCTTGGGACGTGTCAGCATTCATAATTTCATGAACCAATATGTATATATCCATCCTGTTGGTTTTAGTTCTGTTTCTCTGGATATCCCTGAAGAATACAATTGATAATTTAAAAATTTTCCATTTTCCATGTAATTTAGAAGTTATACACTCTGTTCATTTATTGGTTACTCTAGAATGAATAATAAACATAATTTTCATAGTCTAAAGTTAATCAGTACCTTTTACCTCCTTTTGGATAATACAAAAACTTTACAACACTTTAACCCCATTTATCCCCCCACCTGACATTGTTATTGTGCTTTGTATATTTTTTAACCCTTGAGACTTGTTACTATTTTTTATATGTTATATTTATGTACAAATATTCACATATTTAGCACTTTATTTGCTGTTAATTCTTCCATGTTAGATCTTCTATCTGGAATATGTTTCTGCTACTAGTAGTTTATTCTTGGGCATTTCTTCTAGAAAGTGTTGATGACAAACTGTTTTTATTGTTCTGACAAAGTCTTTTTATTTTATTCTTTAACCATATTTTGCTGGGTGTAAAATTCAGGATTAGCAGTAATTTTTGTCATCATATTTAAGATCTCATTCCATGTTTTCTGGTTTTTGCTGTTGTTTTTGTGATGTCAATTATTGATCTGACCTTCACATATGTATATGTATATATGGATATATATGTGTGTGTGTGTGTGTATAGCTTTGAAGATATATTTTGTATATTATAAATTCACCTATTTCAAGTATATAATTCAGTGATTTTAAAAAATAAATTCAGCAATTTTGTGCAGCCATCATCGATTAGTTTTAGAACATTTCTGTCACCCTAATAAGAAACCTCATGTCCATTACCTGTTAATCCCCATTCCCTCTCCCTGACCCCAAACGACACTAATCTATTTTCTGTCTCTGTAGATTTGCCTTTTCTTGAAATTTTGTATAAATCAAGTCACACAATATGTGATCTCTTGTGTTGGCATTCTTTCACTTAGCATATTTTTGAGTTTCGTGTATGTTGAAGCATGTATTAGTAATTTGTTCTTTCTTTTTTTTTTTTTTTTTTTTAAATTTTTTTTTCAACGTTTATTTATTTTTGGGACAGAGAGAGACAGAGCATGAACGGGGGAGGGGCAGAGAGAGAGGGAGACACAGAATCGGAAACAGGCTCCAGGCTCTGAGCCATCAGCCCAGAACCCGACGCGGGGCTCGGACTCACGGAGTGCGAGATCGTGACCTGGCTGAAGTCGGACGCTCAACCGACTGCGCCACCCAGGCGCCCCAGTAATTTGTTCTTTCTATTGATGAATAGTATTCCACTATATAGATATACCACATTTTGTCTCTCTTTTCATCAGTTGATGGACATTTAAGTTTTTTTCAGATTTTGACTGTGAATATGAATAATGCTGCTAAAAGAATTCATGTGTAAATCTTTGTATATGTTTTCATTTCTTTTGGGTAAATACCTAAGAGTAGAATTACCCACTCAATTGGCAAATTTCTTTCTTTCTTTCTTTTTTAAGTTTATTTATTTTTGAGAGAGAGAGACAGAGTGTGAGCAGGGGAGGGGCAGAGAGAGGGAGACACAGAATCCGAAGGCGGCTCCAGGCTCTGAGCTGTCAGCACAGAGCCTGATGCGGGGTTCGAACTCTCGAACTGTAAGATCATGACCTGAGCCGAAGTTGAATGCTTAACTAGCTGAGCCACACAGGCATCCCTTGGCAAATTTATTTCCAACTTTTTATATGAGACTGTCAAACTATTGCCTAAAGTGTTCGCATTCCCACCTGCAAAGTGTAAGGATTCTTGTTTCCCCATATTATCATCTATTATTTAAAGTAATCTCTACACCTAACATGGGGCTTGAACTCATGACCCCAAGATCAAGAGTCTCTACTGACTGAGCCCGCCAGGTGCCCCTATTATCATCTATTAAAAAAAAATATTATAACCATCCTAGTGGGTGTGAAATTGCTTCTTGTAGTTTTAATTTGCATTTCCTACACTAATGATATTGAATATCTTTTCATATGCTTATTATTCATTCATATATATTTGGTGAAATGCTTTTTTTTTTGAAAATTTTACTGTTTTTAGATTGTTTTTTTTCTTATATACAAAGAATTCTTTGACTATTTTGTATACAAGTCCCTTATAAGATATAAATTTTGCAATATTTTCTCCCACTCTGTTGCTTGTCTTTTAATTTTCTTAATGGCGTCTTTTGAAGTACAAAAGACTTGAATTTTGGTGAGGTCTCTTTTATCAAAAATCTTTTTGTTATATCTAAGAAATTTTTGCCTAGCCCAGGGTCTTAAAGATAATCACATGTGTTTTCTTTTAAAAATTTGTTTTAGCTCTAACAAATTTCTGATTTATTTTCTGTTAATTTTTATATGAATATTCAGTTTTCCTAGTACCATTCATTTAAAAGGCTATCCTTTCCCTCTGTGACTTTCTTTTATACCTTTGTTGAAAGTCAGTTGACTATAAATACAAGTGTTTATTTCTGTACTCAGTTCTATTCTACTGATCTACATATCTTTTTTTTTAAGTTTATTTATTTTTTTTTGAGAGAGAAAGTGTGTGTGTGTGTACGTGCACAAATGTGGGAGGGGCAGAGAGAGAGGGAGAGAGAGAGAATCCCAAGCAGTCTCTACACTGTCAGTGCAGAGCCTGATTCAGGGCTTGATCTCATGACCATGAGATCATGACATGAGCTGAAATCAAGAGTTGGACATTTAACGGACTGAACCACCCAGGTGCCTCTACATGTCTGTCCTTTGCCGGTACAACATCATGTTGATAACAACTGAAGTAGCTTTATATTAAGTTTTGAAATTGGGAAGTGTAAGTTGTCCAGCTTTGCTTGTCTTTCTTTTTTTAAATTTAATTTAATTTTAGAGAGGGAGTGTGAGTAGGGGAGAGGGGCAGAGGAAGAGGGAGAGAGAGAGAATCTCAAGCAGGCTCCCACTCAGGGTGGAGCCCAATGTGGGGCTTGATCCCACGACCCTGGGATCACGACCTGAGCCAAAATCAAGAGTTGCATGCTCAACTGACTGAGCCACCCAGGTGCCCCAGCTTTATTTTCCTTTGTCAAAATTGTTTTGGTATTCTGTATAAATTCTATGTAAATTTTGCAATTTTATGTAATTTGCAATTCTATATAAATCTTAGGATTATCTTTACCAATCTTTTACAGAAGGCTGCCAAAGTTCTGGTAGGAATTGTGTTGAATATATAAATCAACCTGGGGAGAATTGCCATTGTAACAATATTTAACTATGTGCTTCATAAACCTGGCATCTGACCTTCTTTTGAAGGTAACCTTCCTTTTTTTTCTCCCACTGTGGTTGTTTTTAAGGTCCTGTTCTTTTCTTTTAGACTTAAATAGTTTTTTTTGTGATGTCTTTAAGTGTGGATTTACTTTTATTTATATTGCCTGGGAACTTTTGGTTTCTTGATTATGTGGATTGGTGTCTTTGATCAGTTCTGGAAAATTTTTGATTTCTTCAAGTACTGTTTTCATAAATCTAAAATACCGTCAATTGAAAGATGTACCATTTATTTATGTACCACTAAAAGAGACAAAAATGTTACTAATGCATTAATAGTATTATGTGATGCATGAATGGTCATACTGACCCTCGTTGCTTAGAAATTTGTCATTTTCCCAAAGGATTTGGCAAACATTTCTTCATTTGCATTACTTTATGCATGATCTTTTACCTGTATCTCTGTAAGAAAGCATAGCACAATTTCATATTCTTGTATTTTTCTTTCTTAGGTCCTATAAGTAATTAGTTGCTGCTTTTTCAATATGTTCAGGTCAGTTCAGACTGCTATAACAAATCCCGTAAACTGGTTGGGTGAGTTAAATGACAAACATTTATTCCTCACAGTTCTGAAGTCTGGGAAGTGCAAGATCAAGGTGCTGACAGATTCAGTGTCTGGTGAGGCTCTTGTTCCTGATTTGCAGATGGCTACCTACTTGCTGTATCCTCACGTGGTGGGGAGAGAGATCATCTCTCTCATGTCTTGTAAGGACACTAATCCCATTCATGAGTTTCACTCCCAAGACCTAATTACCTCCCAAAGGCTCTACCTCTAAATACTATTAAATTGGGATTAGGACTTAAACACATGAACTTTGAGGGGACACAATTATTTAGCTCATAGTACAAGAATATAATGACTAATCATTTCTGGCCTTTGTTTCAGTTATGAATATTTGTTTCACTAATGTCAGGCTTTGTGTTTGTGTATACACTTTAGCTTCTAAACAACTTTTCTGAAGTATATTGTGTATCACAGTAACTTCTTAATGGCAAATCATAGTTTTGTTTGTTTTTGCTTTTTGGGTTTTTTTGGTGCCAAAACCAGGAAAAAGCATAGTTTTAAAAAATTTACTCTTATATAGTGTACAACATGATAATTTAATGTACCTATACATTGTGAAACGATTACCACAGTAAAGTTGATTAACATATCTATCACTCCACATAGTTACCTTTGTGTGTGTGTGTGTGTGTGTGTGTGTGTGTGTGGTTGAGAACACCTAAGGTCTACTCTCTTAACAAATCTCATGTATACAATGCAATATAATTAACTATTATGCTGTATAATTAGATCTTCAGAATTTATAACCGAAAGTTCATACCCTATAATTAACATCTTCCCATTTCCGCCCGCCCCCCAACCCTGACAACCACTGTTCTACTTTCTAGCCTATGAGTTTGACTTTTTTAGATTCTGCATAAAAATGAGATCATATGGTATTTGTCTTTCTCTGCCTGACTTAATTCACTTAGCACAATGTCCTCCAAGTTTATCCACATTATTGCAAATGGCAGGGTTTCCTTCCTTTTTTTTCTTTTTTTAAATGTTTATGTACTCATTTTTGAGAGAGAGGGGGAGAGAACACGAACAGAAGAGGGGCAGAGAGAGAGGAGACAGAGAATCCCAAGCAGGTCCTGTGCTGTCAGCATAGAACCCCCCTCAGGGCTCTCGAACTCACGAACCATGAGACTATGAGCTGAAATCAAGAGTTGGATGCTCAACTAACTGAGCCACCCCAGTGCTCCTCCTTCCTTTTTTTGTTGGCTAAATAATATTCCTTTTTAAAAATCCATGATGGACACTTAGGTTGTTGCCATATCTTAGCTATTGTGAATAATGCTATAGTGAACATGGGGATGCAGATAGCTCTTTGAGATGATCTTATTTTCTTTGAATATGTACACAGATGTAGGATTGCTGGATCATAAGGTAGTTCTGTTTTCTTTCTTCCTTCCTCCCTTTCTTTCTTTCTTTCCTTCCTTCCTTCCTTTTTTTTTTTTTTTTGGATAAACTCTACCCCCAATATCCAGAGTCACATGCTTTACTGACTGAGCCAGCCAGACATCCCACAGTTTGTAGTTCCAATTTTGATTCTTGAGAAACCTCCATACTTTTTCCATACCTGTATCAATTTATATTTCAACGTATATTCCCTTTTCTCGTCTTTTTGATAATAGCCATCCTAACCGGTATGAGATGATATCTCCTTATGGTTTTGATTTGCTTTTCCCAATTAGTGATGTTGAGTATTTTTATATAACTGTTGACCATTTGTAAGTCTTCTTTGAAAAAATGTCTATTCAGATCCTTTACCCATTTTTAAACCAAGTTATTTGTTTTTATGCTGTTGAGTTGTATTATTTATATTTTCTGGGTGTTAATATTTTGTCAGAGAGGTGATTTGCAAATATTTAATTTATAAATACAGTCATTTTAATTTCTAGAAATTCCATTTGATTCTTTTCCTAATTTGCTTTTCACTTCTTGTAGTTTCTTACACCTGCAGATATTTTTAAGCATGCCATTCATTTTTTAATGTAGTAAGCATAGTTTTATAATTTGTCTCTGATAATTCTAATATTTAAAGTATTAATGGGTCTCTTGCATTTGTTTTTTATTTGTGTAGGCTTTTGTCTCCTTGTGTTTTGTGTCCTTGTATTATCTTTCTCATTGCCCTTGAAATATTATTTGGAGAATCCTGAAGGCTTAGAATAAAGCTACTTTTCTATAGAGAGGATTTGCATTTACTTTTGCCAAAGAACCTAGGGCCATTTTAACCAAAAATCACAGCTTGAGTTTTCCTATCATTTAAGGTAATGAGAACCTGGTGAGCAAATCCCCATAAAGGCTAACCTTTGGCTAAAGATTTTTAGTAATGGTAGGCTGGGAGTTTTATGGTTTCAGGCCTTACATTTAAGTCTTTAATCCATTTCATCTTCATTTTTGTTAGTGATGTAAGATAGCAGTCTAGTTTCATTTTTTTGCATGTGGCTATCCGGTTTTCCCGGCACTGTTTACTGAAGAGTCTATTCTTTCCCCTTTGTATATTCTTGGCTTCTTTGTTGCAGATTAGTTGACCATATATACGTGTGGGTTTATTTCTGGGCTCTTTATTCTGTTCTGTTCATCTATAAGTCTGTTTTAATGCTTTTACCACACTGTTTTGGTTACCATAACTTTGTAATATAGTTTGAAATCAGGTTGCAAATGCCTGAAGCTTTGTTCTTTCTCAAGATTGCTTTAGTTATTTGAGGTCTTTTGTAGTTTCATATAAATTCTAGCATTGTTCATTGATTGATTGATTGCCATTGGGATTCAAGGTCTTTCATGGTTTCATGCAAATTTTAGGATTGTTTGTTGATTGATTGTTTACTGTTCGGATTTTGATAGGGGTTGCATTGAATCTGTAGATTGTTTTGGGATAATATGAACATTTTAACAGTATTAACTCTTCCAGGGCATGAGCTTGAATATCTTCCCATTTATTTGTGTCTTCTTTAATTTCTCTCATCTGTGTCTTAAAGTTTTCAGTGTATAGGTCTTTCACCTCCTTGGTTAAATTTATTTCTAGGTATTTTATTCTTTTTATTGTAATTTTAAAGTGATTGTTTTCTTAATTTCTTTTTCTGATAGTTTGTTGTTAAGTGTATGCAACAGATTTTTGTATGTTGATTTTGACCCTGTAACTTTACTGAACTTGCTGATTAGTTCTAACAGATTTTGGCAGAGTACTTAGGGTTTTCATATAAAATCATGTTGTCTATGAATAGGGAAAGTTTTACTTCTTCCCTTTCAATTTGGATGCTTTTTATTTGTTGTTCTTGCCTTATTACTGTGGCTAGGGTTGCAAATACTATCTTGAATAAAAATGGGGAGAGTGTATATCCTTCTCTTGTTCTTGATCTTGAAGGAAAAGTTTATGATGTGTGCTTTAAGTATATGGCCTTTATTATGTTGAGGTACATTTACTCTATACTCACTTTTTTTTTAAGTTTATTTAAGTTTTTTTTTAAGTTATTTTTTTTTAAGTTATTTTGAGAGAGTGTGCATGCAAGTAGGGGAGGAGCAGAGAGAGAGAAAGAGAGAGAATCTTAAGCAGGCTACATGCTGTCAGTGCAGAGCCCAGTATGGGGCTTGATCCCAGGAACCACGAGATCATGACCTCAGCTGAAATCAAGAGTTGAATGCTCAAAAGACTGAGCCACCCAGATGCCCCTCTATACTCACTTTGTTGAGAGTTTTTTAAAATCATAAATGGGTGTTAACTTTTATCAAATGTTTTTCTGCATCTGTTGAGACGATAGGGTGATTTTCATCCTTTAATTTTTTAATGTGTATCATGCTGATTTATTTGCAGATGTTGAACTATCTTTGCATCCTTGGAATAAATCCCACTTGATCACAATGTTTTATTCTTTTGATGTGTTTTTGAATTTGGTTTGTTAATATTTCATTGCATCTGTGTCCATCAGAGATATTAACCTACAGTTTTTTTGTGGTGGTTTTGTTATCAGAGTATTGCTGGCTTTGTGAAATGAGTTTGGAAATGTTCTCTCCTCTTTAATTCTTTGGAAGAGTTTGAAAAGGCTAGGTATTAAATATTCTTTAAATGTTTCCTAGAATTCAGTGATGAAGTTGCCTGGTTCTGGACTTTTGTTTGTTAGGAAGCTTTGATTATTGATTCAATCTCATTTGTAGTGATTGGTCTGTTCACATTTTCTGATTATAAATCATTCAATCTTGGAAGATTGTGTTTTTAGAAATATATATATTCTCAGTTGTCCAGTTTGTTGGCATATAACCATTCATAGTAGTCTCCTATGATCTTATGTACTTCTGTGATATCATTGTAACTTCTCTTTAATTTATGATTTTGAGTCATCTGTTTTTGTTTTTTTTTTTTTTTTTTTTGGCTTAGTCTCCTAAAGGTGAGTCATTTTGTTTGTCATTTCAAAGAAACATCTTTTAATTTCACCGATCTTTTCTATTGTCTTTTTGGTTTCTATTGCATTTATTTCATCTCTGATGCTTGTTATTTCCTTTCTTCTAACTTTGGTCTTCATTTCTTCTTTTTCTAGTTTCTTTAGGTAAAAGATTGTTTATTTGAGATTTTTCTTGTTTCTTGAGGTAGGTTTGTATTGCTATGAACTTCCCTCTTAGAACTGCTTTTGCTGCTTTTCAAAGATTTTTGTTGACTTGTATTGGCTTTTTTATTTGTCTCAAGGTATTTAAAAATTTTTTTTTAATGTTTATTTATTTTGAGAGAGTGACAGAGTATGAGCAGGGGAGGGGCAGAGAAAGAGGGAGACACAGAATTTGAAGCAGGCTCCAGGCTCTGAGCTGTCAGTATAGAACCCAATGCGGGTCTTAAACTCAGGAACCATGAGATCATGACCTGAGCCAAAGTCCGATGGTCAACTGACTGAGCCACCCAGGCGCCCCTGAAAGAATAAAATCTTGAAACTTATGACAACATGGATGGAGCCCGATGTTATTATAATAAGTCAGATGCTTAACTGACTGAGCCACCCAGGTGCCTCTGTCTCAAGGTATTTTTAAATCCCCTCTTTGATTTCTTTGTTGACCCATGGGTTGTTTAATAGCATGTTGTTTACTGTTCATGTGTTTTTGTTTTTTCCAGTTTTCTTCTTGTAATTAGTTTCTAGTTTCATACTATTTTGTTCAGAGAAGATGCATATTATGGTTTCAGTCTTCTTAAATGTATTGAGTGTTATTTTTTGGCCTAGCATATGATCTATCCTACAGAATAATTTATGTGCACTTGAAGAGAATGTGTATTCTGTTTTTTGGTGGAATATTCTCTATATATTAAGTCCATTTGGTCTAATGTGTTGTTTCCTTATTAATTTTCTCTCTGGATGAGCAATCAATTATTGTAAGTGGAGTATTAAAGTCCCCTACAACCATTGTATTGCTGTCGATATGTCCCTTTAGGTCTGTTCACTTTTGCTTCATATATTTAGGTGCTCTTATTTTAGGTGCATCGGTATTTACAAATGTTATATCCTCTTGTTGGATTGACCCTTTTGTCATTGTGTAATATCTTCTTTTTCTTTTTTTTTATAGTCTTTGTTTTAAAGTCTATTTTGTCTGATATAGCTACTCCAGCTTGTTTTTTTCATTTCTGTTTGTGTGGAACTTCTTTTTCCATCCCTTCACTTTCAGTCTGTGTGTGCCCTTACATTTGTAGGCAGCGTATAGATTGGTCTTGTTTTTTAATCCAGTCTGCCACTCTGGTCTTTTAATTTAAGAATTTAGTCCATTTATATTTAAAATAATTATTGATAGGTATGTGTTTACTGCCATTTCATTAATTATTTTTTGGTTGTTTTTAGTTCCTTTATATTCCTTTCTTATTCTCTTGCTGTCTTAGCTTGTGGTTTGATGACTTTCTTTAGTGTTTTGCTTAGACTCCTTTCTTATCATCTTTTGTGTATATATGATAGGTTTTGATTTTTGGTTATTATGAGGCTCACACGTAACAGCCTATATATTTATATAAATCCATTTTAAACTGATAGCAGCTTCAGTTTAAATGCATTTTAAAGTCTGCATTTACCTCCTCCCACATTTTATGTTTTTGATGTCACATTTTACATCTTTTTGTTTTGTATATCCCTTAACTGATAATTGTAGTCACACTTATTTTTACTACTTTTGTCTTTTAACCTTCATACTAGCTTTATCAGTGATTAATCTACTACCTTTATTATATATTTATACTAGTGAGGTTTATACTTTCATCTTCTTAATACTAGTTCCCTTTCTTTCCAGCTTTAAGAAGGATTTCTTGTAAGATTGGTTTAGTTGTGATAAACAATTTTTAGCTTTTTTTTTTGTCTGGAATACTCATCTCTTTTTGTATTCTGAATGAAAACCTTGCTGGTTAAAGTATTCTTGGTTGCATTTTTTTTCCTTTTAGCACTTTGAATACATCATGCGATTCCTTTCTGGCCTTCATAGTTTCTCTCAATAATTTGCTGATAGTCTTATGAGGATTTCCTTATATGTGACAAGTTGTTTTCTCATGCTGCTTTCAAGATTCTCTCTTTCTCTTTAATTGTTGACAATTTAATTATGATATGTCTTGGTGTGGATTTTTTTGGGTTCCTCTCATTTGGAACTTTCTGGGCTCCCTAAATCTCAATATTGGTTTCTTTTTCAGGTTAGGGAAATTTTCAGCCATTATTTCCTCAGATAAGTTTTCTGCCCTTGTCTCTCTCTCCCCTCCTGGGACTCCTGTAATGTGAATGTTGTTTCTTGTGATGTTTTCCTATTGGTCTCTTAAAGTACATTCACTTTTTAAAATTCTTTTTTCTTTCTGTTGCTTTATGTGGGTGAGTTCCACTGCCTTGTCTATGAGCTCAGTGTTCATTTCCTCTGCTCTGATTTAGTCTGCTATTGAACCTTCTAGTGTATTCTTCAGTTCAGTTGTTATATTCTTCATCTCTATGACTTCTTTTTGGTATTTTCATATATTTTGTATTGAAGTTCTGTGTTCATTCATTCTTCTCCCCAGTTAGTTGAGCATCTTTGTGACTATTACTTTGAATTCTTTATCAGGTATATTACTTATTTATCTCCATTTCATTGAGGTTTCTTTCTTTTCTGTTTCTTTTTTTTAATGAGGTTTTATCTTGGTCTTTCATTTGGTAGATATTCCTTTGTTTCCTCTGGGAAATACTCTGGTTTTGTTTCTGTGTATTACGCAGAATAGTACTTCTCTCAGTCTGGAAGGTAAACCTGGTTGTCTTTCAAACCTTTGTGATTGTCTAAGCAGCCTGATTTATACTTGATAGGTCAAGGTGTGCCAAGACTTGTCAATGTTCCAAAGGGAGAGATCTCCGTCAGCACCTATTTTCCGGCTGATTGAAAACGAGACCCTCAGGCAGCAGCTTTTAAGTATTCAGATATATACATCCTTGTGGAACTTAAACCTTGCTGGCTTCCAGATAAGGTGATCTGGAGGTGACCCCTGGGTGACAGGTGGAAATATCAGGGCTTCAGATGAATATGCAAGTCCTTTTTGGGAGGTTACTGCAGAACTATATTGAGGCTGAGGGAGAGTATGAAGATGGCATTCCCCTGCATACATTGATTGCCTAAGTGGCTCTGTAGCCTCTGAATATGTGGCAAACCTGAAATCTGCCCCCAGGCTGAAGCTCCAGGGAAAGTAAATAGGTCTTTTCACAGGAGGACTGGGGTGTGTTTCATTTTGTGTCTGTGCAGTACCCTTGGGGTGGCAGCCTGCCAAGAACTGTCTCTGATTCTTTCAGTACCATGGAGCCTAGAAATGTAAGCCACCCCCTTTCCCCCCAGAAGCCAGATCACCCACCAGAGCCAGGTAATCACAGAGTGTCTCCTGTGTGTACTGCTTATGCCTGCTGGCTTTAATGAGGCATCAGGAGAATGCAGGGCCAGCATGCACCCGCTGGCTTTTGCAGAGCAGCAAGAAAGCACTGGGCTGGGATTTGCTCCCTGGCATTAGCAAGTTAGAAGAACACAAAAATGGTGACTTGTAGCACCTTTGTCCCTGGAGATAGTCTCAGCAGGCGTCTGCCCCTCTGGCAGACACTTTAAGATTAGCAAATGAATCTCCTTTACATAGAATCTAGAACTTTTCAAACTGCTGCTTTTGTACTGGTCTCTACAGGGAGTAAGTCTGTCCATAAGCCCTTTTATTTTATTTATTTATTTATGTTTTTAACGTTTATTTATTTTTGAGACAGAGAGACAGAGCATGAACAGGGGAGGGGCAGAGAGAGAGGGAGACACAGAATCTGAAACAGGCTCCAGGCTCTGAGCTGTCAGCACAGAGCCCGACGCGGGGCTTGAACTCACGGACCATGAAATCATGACCTGGGCCGAAGTCGGATGCTTAACCAACCGAGCCACCCAGGCACCCCTCCATAAGCCCTTTTAGAGCAGAATCTCAGTTCCCTACAGCTCTTTGGGTCTCCTAGATGTGAACCCTATTGGTTTTCAAAGCCACACATCTTGGGGGTTTGTCTCTTTTTTGTAGGTCTCAAGGATTGGGGTGCCTTTATGAAGAATGACGAACCCCTTACTTCTCGGGGAGAAGCTTGGGATTTTTGAGATCTGACCCAATTGTGGGTTACCAACTTGGTGGTGGGGTTTTTGGTGAGACTCTTTCTACCTTTCTTAACCATCTCAATGTGGCCCTTTTACCATTTGTTGTGAAGGAGCTGTACAGGTACTTTTTGGATCTTTTTCAGAGGGAATCGTTCCAAATGTATCTGTAAATTTGGTCTGTGGAGGAGGTGAGTTCAGGATCTTCTGTGCTGCCATCTTGGATTGCCTCTGGAGATAATTAATTTAATCAAGTAATTTCTTCAGGTAAATGCTTAATATAAGGCAAAGCCTGACTAAGACAGACTGGAGTTTTGAAAACACATAAATAACTAAAAGATTGTGTGATTTTCGTTGTGTGTTTACAAATTTTGCAGTGTAATAGTTGAGAATATGTAATATTCCAGTTAAAAATTTCTGCTTTTTCTCTTTTCCATGTAGGCCTCATTATACCACTTCTAGTTTATGTATGATTGCTTTCACATTTTGTATGTTAATACTTGGAAGTATACAACATGAAAGTGAACTGAATAATTAATGATTGCTACACAGTCCAGCACTGATTTCAGCTGGTCACAATGTTGCAGTTTGGCTTAATTATAAGAGGAGTCTGAGGCCTAGCGTTTCTGTGACAACTCAAGGTCAGTTGACCTGGATATGTCCTGCCAAACTGTTCCTGTGGAATAAATAGGCTGTGTTTGTAAACAGGATGGCTAAGCATTCTCTCACAAGATTTTAAGTTCACAAAGTATGAGGCAACTAGGTAGAAGGTCAAATGTGAAAGGTAATAAGCCATTTTGGACCTATTCTTTTCGGAAACCTTTGGCTGCCTTAGACTGAGGTCTTGGATATAGTTCACACGAGGCCTTTTGCCAAAAGACTACTGAGAGTTGGCTCAGGCAGGATTCTATTACAAAATCCTCTTCTCTTTTTCTCACTCTTCTGTGTGTGTCCTGCTGTCTGAAGTTTATGAAAATGTAAGGAATTTTATAGAAGCTAAGTATATAAATGAGACAACCAAATAAATTCATATTTTATATAAAATAAATTTAGAATTTTCTTTTTAGGGACAGAGGTCCACACATTGAATGTGTTATGACAAATACTTGCAAAATTAATTACAAATTATATTTTAGAAAAAGAGTTAAGTTTATCAAACTAACAAAGAAGATTGAAAATACTTGCAGAAAACTTTGGGGCTATTATAGGCTTTTTAAAAAGATACTATATATCTGTTTCACCTAAGCCACCAGAGGCAGTCTTTAAATAGTAGTGAGATATTTTAATTAATGAGATCTTTTTCCGTTATATGTTACACCGCTGAGTGTTAAGATTTGCTCTGTATTATGAAGAAAAAAGATATAATTAGTTGTCCTCAAAATTTTTTTTGTCTTGATTTAGGTTTATTACTGTTGTTATTCTTCCTCAGAGGAGGAATGCATTCCAGGAATACAAAAACCAAAGTGAATGTTACATTTACTTTCTCTGGCAATAAAGCTTGGCTTCAAGAGCCTTCTTCAGTTTTTTTGGCTACCATACTTGTCTTCATTACTAGTTTGTTTTCTCATGCTTATACACTACTTCAGGATTACAAGTTCTGACTTGGTCAGTTCTAGTATATTTTCATTTTTGGGTCTGTTGATAAAGTTAATGAAGATGTAGTCAGTGGATATTCTTTTTTAAAATTTAATTTATTTATTTTAAGTAATTTCTACACCCAACATGGGGCTTGAACTCATGACCTGGAGATCGAGAGTAGCATGCTCTTCCACCTGAGCCATCCAGGCACCCTGGCACTGGATATTCTTAATGTATAAAAAAATTGGGGCAAGGGACAATGAAAAGACGGCAAAACAATGATCTCAAACACAAAGTATAAGCCACAGACCGTTTTAACTGTCAATAAACATGTGCGATAGTAGCAGTTACAAAGAAATCACCCCAATAAATGGAAATACAAAAACATTTTATTAGGAAATTTAGAGTAACTCCTAGTGGAAACCAAAGCATGCAGTTTGGATCATATAACAGTGATACCCTGGCTTTCATTATCTTGTACTAATGAGGATAGGCATGGGAAGGATGGGACTTTCCACTGTGTTTCATAAAGTCTGATTTCTTTTTTCCTTGTAGAAAAATAGAACAAAACCATTTATCTTTTAAACAATTTTCTGAGAATATCATAATTCACAGGTGGACTTGTCTTTATCTACTTTCTCCAGAAAGCTCTAAAAAAAATTCTGTGAAGTTTGGAATGCATTTGCCATTATTTTATTTTCCTTAAATTTCTTGGTTTTAGGAACACTGCTGAAACATAAAGTATTGTATGTGTTGATAAATAGATTTCTCCTCTCTGTTCTTTTTTTATTAAACAGAAGGGCAAGTTCATCTTCCTTTATTTTAATGTCTTTCAATCAGACTGTATTGGACAAATTTGAAAATGGCAACTTTTAAAAGAATGTATTTAAAACTTTGGGCAGATTTTTACTTCTTTTTCCCACAAAAAGTTTTCAAAGAAAACTTGAAAAATGTTTACTTCTTTAAAAAAAAAAATTAAACTTAAGAAAAGTAACCCTGGACAAGTCACTGAGCCTTTTTGAATCTTTTTTTTTAATAAATAAAATGAAGGCTAGAAAATCTTTAAGGTTTCCCC
The DNA here is from genome assembly GCF_007474595.2 of Lynx canadensis. NCBI lineage: Eukaryota > Metazoa > Chordata > Mammalia > Carnivora > Felidae > Lynx > Lynx canadensis. Next base: position 155,981,920 of record NC_044303.2, on the reverse strand, counting down.
CAGTTCCAAACTAAAGTTGCATCTGACCAATACTGTTTCTAGGACTCAAGAACTCTGACTTTCTGATGAGGCCAGCAAGTAGGACCTTACTAGGGCCTAAAGGAGAGGAGTCAGCTGATCCCTGGTAGAACCAGAGATTGATATTCCTGGTATAACATCTCTACTAAGAGCCGGGCATGAAAGGACCATTTAAATTTCTCCAAATCAGGCAGGTCCTCTGATCTGAATTAAAAGTATAGATATTAGGGGTGCCAGGGGGGCTTAGTCGGTTAAGCATCTGAATCTTGGTCTTGGCTCAGGTCATGATCTCATGGTCTGTGGGATTGAGCCCCACGTTGGGCTCTGTGCTGGAAGCGTGGAGCCTGCTTGGGATTCTTTCTCCCTCTCTCTCTGCCCCTTCCCTGCTCAAGCTCTCTCTTTCTCTCAAAATAAATAAATATCTTAAAAAGTTTAGACATTAGTTCATTTTCATACCTTGGCTCTTATAAATACTGTTGCAAAGAACATGGCAGTGTAGATATCTCTTCAAAATCCTGTTTTCATTTCCTGTGGATGTATACCCAGAAGTGTGATTGCTAGATCATATGGTAGTTCTATTTTTAATTTTTTGAGGAACCTCCATACTGTTCTTCATAGTGGCTGTACCAATTTACATTCCCACCAACAGTGCACAGGGGTTTCCTTTATTCCACATCCTTGCCAATGCTTGTTATCTCTTTTCTTCTTGATGACAGCCTCTCTAACAGGTGTGAAGTGATATCCCATTGTGGTTTTGATTTCTATTTTCCTGATGACTAGAGATGTTGAATACCTTTCAGGTACCTGCTGGACATTTGTCTGTCTCTGGAAAAATGCCTGTTCAGTTCTCTGCCATTTTTTTTTTCTTCCAAGATTTTATTTAAATTCAAGTTAGTTAACATATAGTTTGTATCCGTTAGTAGAATTTAGTGATATAACACCCAGTGCTCATCCCAATACATGCCCCCCTTAATGCCCACCACCCATTTATCCCATAACCCCACCCATCTTCCCTCCAGCAACCCTCAGTTTATGAGACAGAGACAATCTTTTTTTATTTACTTAAAAAAATTTTTTTTTTATGTTTATTTATTTCTGAGACAGAGAGAGACAGAGCATGAGTGGGGGAGGGGCAGAGAGAGAGGGAGACGCAGAATCAGAAGCACGCTCCAGGCTCTGAGCTGTCAGCACAGAGCCCGATGAGGGGCTTGAATTCACAAGCTGTGAGATCATGACCTGAGCCGAAGTCGGACACTCAACCGACTGAGACACCCAGGCTGAGACAGAGACAATCTTAAGCAGACTCATGGTCAGCACAAGTCCGACAAGGAACTCAATCTCACAACCATGAGACCAAGACCTGAGTCGAAATCAAGAGTTGGATGCTTAGCTGACCTAGCCATCTGGGAGTTCCATTCTTTCTCAAGATTGTTATGGCTATTCAGGGTCTTTTGTGATTCTATACAAATTTTAGGATTCTTCATTGTATTTATGAAAGATGACCTTGGGATTTTGAAAGTGATTGCATTGAATCTGTAGATTGCTTTCAGTAATATGGATATTTTAACAATAGTAATTCTTCTTTTTTTTTTTTTTTTTTTTTAAATTTTTTTTTTTTTTTGATGTTTATTTATTTTTGGGACAGAGAGAGACAGAGCATGAACGGGGGAGGGGCAGAGAGAGAGGGAGACACAGAATCGGAAACAGGCTCCAGGCTCCGAGCCATCAGCCCGGAGCCTGACGCGGGGCTCGAACTCACGGACCGCGAGATCGTGACCTGGCTGAAGTCGGACGCTTAACCGACTGCGCCACCCAGGCGCCCCAACAATAGTAATTCTTCTAATCCATGAACACAGAATATCTTTCCATTTATTTGTGTTTTCTTCACTTTCTTTCATTAGTGTCTTAGAGTTTACAGAGTATAATTCTTTCACCTCCTTGGTTAAATTTATTCCTAGGTATTTTATTCTTTTTGATGTAGTTGTAAAGGTGGCTGTTTTCTTAATTTATCTTTCTAATATAAAAAGTTAGTTTATAGAAACTCAACTGGGTTTCGTGTATCGATTTTGTGTCCTATGACTTTATGAAATTTGTTGATTAATTCTAACAGGTTTTTGGTGGAGTCTTTAGGGCTTTCTACATGTAATATCATGTCATCTGCAAATAGAGACAGTTTTACTTCTTCCTTCCCAATATGAATGCCTTTCCCCACTCCCTTGATCTTGCCTAATTGCTCTGGCTAGGACTTCCAGTACAATGTGAATAAAAGTGGTATAGTAGGCATCCTTATCTTTTTCCTGATCTTAGAGGAAAAGCTTCTTGTTTTTCACCATTGAATATAGTGTTATTTGTGGCTTGTCATATATGGCTTTTGTTGTGTTGAGGTATGTACCCTCTATATGTAGTTTGTGAAAATTTTTATCATGAATGGATGTTGAATTTTACAGATGCTTTTTTTGCATATATTGAGATGATCATATGATTTTTATTCTTCATTTTGCCAATGTGTATCACATTGATTGCTTTACACATGTTAAATCATCCTTGCATCCCTGGAATAAATCACAGTTGATCATGGTATCTGATACTTTTAGTGTACTGTTAAATTTAATTTACTGGTATTTGGGGTGCTTGGGTGGCTCAGTCACTTGAGCATCCGACTCTTAATTTTGGCTTGCATTGTGGTATTGAGACTCATGTTGGACTCCGTGCTGAGTGTTGAGTGTGGAGCCTGCTTAAGATTCTCTTCCTCTTCCTCTGCTCCTCTCCCCTGTCATGCTCTCTCTCTTTCTAAAATAAAAAATCAAAATTAAAAAAATTGATTTACTAGCATTTTGTTGAGGATTTTTGCATGTGTATTCATCAAAGATGGTGGCTATAATTTTATTTTCTTGTAACTTTTTTTCTTATAATGTCTTTGTATAGGTTTTCTTACCAGGGCAATAATGACCTTATAAAATAAGTTTGGAAACGTTCTCTCTTCTAGTTTTTGGAAGTTTTTGACTAGAACTGTATTAATTCCTGTTTGAATTTTTTTAAAAATAGAATTCACCAGTGATGGTGTCTGGTTCTGGACTTTTATTTGTTATTGTTTTTGATTACTGAATCATTCTCCTAACTAGTAATCGGTCTGTTCAGATTTTCTGTTCCTTTTAGATTCATTCTTGGTCAGCTGCATGTTTTTAGGAGTTTATTCATTTCTTCTAGGTTTTCCAGTTTGTTGGCATATAATTATTTATAGTAGTCTTATATGATCTTTTGTATTTGTGTGGTATGAGTTATAATGTCTCTTCTTTCATTCCAATTTTATTTGAGCTCTCACTCTTTTTTCTTGGTAAATCTTGCTAACAGTTTATTTTGTACATCTTTTCAAGAAATTAGCTCTTGGTTTCACTGATCTTTTCTCTTTTAGTCTCTATTTCATTTAGTTCCTCTCTGCTTTTTGTTGTTTCCTTCCTTCTACTAACTTTGGACTTAGTTTTTTGTTCTTTTTCTAATTTCTTGAGGTGTAAAGTTAGTTTGTGTATTTGGTCTGCTTGATGGTGTCAAATCCCTTAAGCTATCTTAATCTTTTTTATTCTTTTTTCCTTTTGTTCCTCTTTTTTTCTTTGGATGAATTTGAATGCCCCATCTTTAAGTTCATGGATTCTTTTTTTTTTTTTTAATGTTTATTTATTTATTTTGAGAGGAGAGAGAGAGAGTGAGTGAGCGAGCTAGCTCGCACACGTCTGTGGGGGAGGGGGAGAGAAAGAGAGAAAGAGAAGCCCAAGCAGGCTTTGGACTCAGCACAGAGCCCCACGTGGGGCCCAGTCTCAGAGTCAGATTATGACCTGAGCTGAGATCAAGAGTAGGGTGCTTAACTGACTGAGCCACCCAGGTGCCCCTTGAGTTGATGGATTCTTTCTTCCACTTCATCTAGTTTGATGTTGACCCCAGTATTGAATTTTCAGTTTAGTTATTGTATTTTTCAGCTTTGTGATAATGTGTTTAATACTTTTTTATATTTTCTTTTTGCTGAAATTCCCATTTTGTTCATGCATTGTTCCCAGGACCTTGGTGAAGATCTTTATGACTATTATTTTCAAATCTTTCTTGGATAGCTCACTTATCTCTGTTATGGGAAACCTTTTTGGGGGAGTTTTATCTTATTCCTTTGTTCAGAACATATTCCTTTTTCTTCAGTTTCCTTGACTTTCTGTATTGGTTTGCAACATTTAATAAAACAACCTTCTCCTAGTCTTCACAGAGTGGTCTTGTGTAGGAAATGAACCTTACCATTCATCCTGGCCCAAACTTTTGATTGTCAAATCTTTATGGTTGTTCATTTCACCTTATTTGTTCTTTATTGTTCAAAATAGTTGACGGTGTGCCAAGACCTGTTCCCATGTGGGTGTTTTCTTATTTGCTAAATGTGTACTTGTCACTCAGCTAGTTTTTGGATTTCGTATGGAGTGAATTGCCTTGTATATAGTTGTACGTTAGCTGAGTCCTAGGAATTGATGAGTCCATGATCCTCCTATCTTGCCCTCTTGGACCAGAAGCAAATTTCAGTACAGAATTTAAGGTAAAGACATCATCTACATGATACACACTGGTATTCCAGCTTGCTTTTAGCTCTATCTTGGTCATTTCTTCTATAGCCCAGCTTTTTGTGTGTGTATGTGTGTGTTACAAAGAATATTCCATTTTATTTTATTAATTTTATTAATTTTATTTTTGTTAAATTTACATCCAAATTAGTTAGCATATAGTGCAACAATGATTTCAGGAGTATATTCCTTAATGCCCCTTATCCATTTAGCCCATCCCCCCCTCCCCAAACCCTTCCAGTAACCCTCTGTTTTTCCTCCATATTTAAGAGTCTCTTATGTTTTGTTCCCCTCCCTGTTTTTATATTATTTTTGCTTCCCTTCCCTTATGTTCATTTGTTCTGTGTCTTAAAATCCTCATATGAGTGAAGTTATATGATATTTGTCTTTCTTTGACTGATTTCCTCTAGCATAACACACTTTAGGTCCATCCACGTAGTTGCAAATGGCAAGATTTCATTCTTTTTGATTGCCAAGTAATACTCCATAGCACAGCTTTTTTTTTTTTTTTTTTTTTTTTTTTTTTGCATGTGTGTGTACATCAGTGGACATATACACACAAATGGAATACTATTCAGTCATGATAAATAAAGAAATCCTGCCATTTGCAACAACATGGACCTTCATGGCATTATGCTATGTGAAATAAGCCAAAGAAAGACCAATACTGCATAGTACCACTTATACGTGGAATTAAAAACAAAACAAAACACCCAACTTCAGACTCATATAATGAATGGCAAAGTGGTTACCAGAGGCTTGGAAGTGGGGGAAGTAGAGGTTGGTAAAAGGGCCTGAACTTTCAGATATAAGGTGTATAATGCATAAGAGCTAACATAAAACATAATGAACATGGTTAGTAACATTTAAAAAAAGGTATAGAGATTGGAATCTGTCAGAATTCCATTTTGTCAGTTTTGAGTTCTGTGACTTATTTTTGGGTAAATCATTTAATATGTTTGAGGCACAGTTTTTAATTTGTGAACTGGATATTAAGGCTAATGCAAGGACATAATAAGTCAGTTTATGTAAAAGAACTTCGTAAACTTCAAAGTTTACCTACTGTTTTTGGTAGATATGAAATTTGTGAATATTGGTACAAAATAACAAAAGCAAATAATTTTCCCCTCTTTCTACAACATCACAATTTATTGTTTATATTAAAATTTTTTTTAATGTTATTTATTTTTGACAGAGAGACATAGTGCAAGCGGGGAAGGGGCAGAGAGAGAGGGAGACATAGATTCCGAAGCAGGCTCCAGGCTCTTAGTTGTCAGTACATGGCCCGATGTGGGGTTTGAACTCATGAACCACAAGATCATGACCCGAGCCAAAGTCGGACACTCAACCGACTGAGCCACCCAGGCTCCCCTATTGTTTATATTTTAAATTAACAGATCTATATGAATAAAAGCAAAGTTAGAGTTTTAATGTAATGTAGTATTTTTAAATTCAGAGCTAGGATTCCTGGATCCTCAAAATTTCTATAACATGAATTAATTTCTTATTGAAAATGAGTCATCATTTGATTACATAAATTCATCTGTGATCACTTTGGTCTTGATTCCCCAGGAAAAGGGAAGTGGATAGTTGTAGGTGCTTTGAAGTAAATAAACTATTAAGGGAATAAGAAGAAGATTTTAAGTATTTTTTGGTACAATATTTGTGTCAATTAAGATAATTCCCAAATTCTTCACTTTTTCTATAAGCTAAGTGTTAGAGTCAGTGATAAGTATTGATCTTTTTTAAAAAATTTTTTTTTCAATGTTTATTTTTGAGAGAGCATGACTGAGGGAAGGGCAGAGAGAGAGGGAGACACAGAATCCTAAGCAGGCTCCAGGCTCTCAGCTGTCAGCACAGAGCCTGACATGGGGCTCAAACCCACAAACCATGAGATCATGACCTGAGCCGGCAGAGTCAGACGCTTAACTGACTGAGCCACTCAGGTGCCCCAAGTGTTAATCTTTTTTAAACTTCTTGATGTCTTCATCTTTCTTCTAGTGTATATGTATTGGTATATGGTCCCTTTCAGCATCACTTAGTTACCAGTAAGTTTGGTGAGCCTCCTACCTATAATATAGGATTGCTTTAGGAAATTTTATTTCTTTCTTATTTCTCCAGCAGTAATAACAGTACTTTTATCAACTGTTATTTGTATTATGTGATAAAGAATTTTAATTATCACTAATATAGGCTAACCAGCATACATTGAAGACTATACATAGTATATATACACATTCATATACACATATACACATACACATGAATACATACATATAATTTTATTTATTACTCATATTCTATTTTGAATTGCACAAAGCCAAAAATAATTGTCCTTCTTGCTGTTCATTTTTGTAAAGAGATAGAATTAGTTATATCTTCACTCTTTAAATTCAAAAATAAAGTACAGAACATCAAAAATTCATACTACTGAAGTATTCCTCTTGGGTATTTAGAGGATATAATTGTAAAACATTTATAATATTAATATTTCATCTGTTCATTGATGAAGTATTGTCACATTTCCAGATGCTTAGTTTTAGACTTTCATTCTTATTTTGGCCAAAGAATTACAAAAATCACAACTGTTTTTTTCTTTTAGACTAGGAATGTGTAGAAGCTTAATTTTACCACAGAAGAAGAACACTATATTAATCTGGTGTTTTGGTTATGACCATCATTTGCATTTTGCTCATTTAAACAATTTCCTTTGTTTTTTTAAAGAATATGAGAACTTATTTGTGTTCATCAAAGTCTCCATAACATTTGGTGGAAATTCACTTAAGAATGGGCTGTGTTACTCTTAAAAATTTTTGGGCGCCTGGGTGGCTGAGTCGGTTAAGCGTCAGACTTAAGCTCAGGTCATGATCTCACAGTCCGTGAGTTTGAGCCCTGAATCGGGCTCTGTGCTGACAGCTCAGAGCCTGGAGCCTGCTTCGGATTCTGTGACTCCTTCTCTCTCTGCCCCTCCACATCTCACTATCTGTCTGTCTCTCAAAAATAAATAAACATTAAAAAAACATTTAAAAAAAAAGAAAATTTTCTTGAAGTTCATAGGATGAGAATCTGGTCCTAGATTAAATAGTTTCTAATTTAGATTAAGGCATTCTTAGTAGAATAAACCTATACATTTCTTCTTGTTGGATAAAAAAGGAGAATGTAAATAAATAAAATTATTTTTTTGTTTGGACTGAAATTTCAGTGGTGAGTCTACTTGTTTAGGAACTTTCCTTTGGATATTATTGAACATGGTAAATATGTGAAAATGACGCTGTGGATTTGACAACTTTTTTGAGTGGATTTGGCATTTCTTTAGAAAAAAGGAAAATATGGAAGTGTTCATTAACAAAGTGGAGACTAACCAAAACAAATCTATATCCAATTTTAAACTATGCAGAAATGAACAACTAAAAACTAAAAATTTAAACAACCTGTGGTTTTTAAGGATGTACAAAATGTTATAATTATGTATATGTAGTTCAGTTTTGAACAGGGAAACCCCATTATTTTCTATGTGATTCACATGAGTTTTATAGGATCTATCTTTTACTGTAAATAATGGTGCATGTGAATTTATCTCTTAAAAACCCTATGATTTTTAACTTTGAGACTTTAGATACAGTAATGCTCAATTTTTCTTTCTATAAATAGGGTTTTTAAAAACCTTATCTAGGAGAAATGTCAATTTGTATGTAGTCATCGCTGATGAATAATCTTGAAATTCTTAGTCTAGACTTCTTAAATGTTATTTATTCTAATTTTTCAAATAGTATATTGTATTTTAAATGATCTATTGAACAAAGTGGTAGTAGCAGTTGTTGTAGAATACCTTTCTATAAAAGATCACACATTTCTTGTAATCAAGTTGGATATTTTCCTTTATGTCAATCTTTAAGAATTATTGGGCAATAGCAACAGGAATGGGGCTCTAAGTTGCATGTCTAATCAGAAAGCATTGTTTTAGAGGGTCTTCCTTTGAAAATTTTAATATACATTTATGTATGCTTTCATATTGTTAATGGGTATGATAAATAGGCTAACAAGTAAGTTATTACCAAAATATACAGTGTCAAATAGAAATTAAGGGTCCTCTTGGCATTATAAAATGTGGGCAGTTTGAGTATATTTTTGTTTCCACACATGTGAATATTAGTGTGGGTATATGTATTCAAATTTCTATTTTAATGACCTACATTGTGGACTCACATTGTACATATACCTTACCTAAATACATATGCACATATGTGGCCAGAGAGAGAAATTAAAGTATTGCATTCAATGAATCTGTGCTAGGAGTGAATGTGAGAGGTAAATTTTCTGTTCCTGTTGATTTCAACTCCTTTATATGTGCTAGGCTGAGTGTGTTTCTAGGGTTTAAAGACATATAATATGTGTGTGTACGTGAGTACACTTGTATTCATGAATACATATGTATATATACACACATACACATACATATACATATACAGGTATATATATGTACATATGTATGTATTTTAATACAATATAAAGTGCAGGCCAGCTAAATCATCTGGTATTCAACTAAGGAAAAAAGATAACTGTCTATGAGAGGAAGTATGTTGGTCTTCAGTGTGCATTGTACAAAAGGATTTTGACCATATGCAAATTTTTGTGTGCTCACTTTAGATCCTAATCCCTGAGAAAGAGGTCACTTAACTAGTGTATTTTGTTTGTTTAATTTAAAAATTATAATAGTCTGCTAGACAGTTTTAATCTACTTTAAATCTATTTTAATAGATTCCTGCACCAGCCTGTACTATGGTGATTTCCCAGATGCATATTGTAGGAGGCCCAAAGAAGCATAATACTGTGGGTTAAATTGTCAGCTTTGACATTGATCTCCATTAGGCCCAGGCCAGTTTCTTTACTGCTAGTACCCTATATTTTTGTGTGGATGTTTTGTTTTTGTTTTTATAGAGTGTCCAAAGTACTTTCAACATGCGTATCATTTAATCTTGCCTGTCATGTACTCACTAAATATCTGAGGAGTGAATGAAAAACCGTGTCATAGATATAATGGTTCCCATTTTAAGGATGAAGAAACTCAAGCACAGATGAAGGCAAATGTATTATCTTAGAATGAAAAGAGCTGGTTTCATATTCCATTTCTGGAATTATGTGATCTCTGGAAAATCCTTATCTTTTTAGTCTCTTTTGTCTCATTTGTAAAATGGGTTTTGAGGGTTATTGGGAGGGCTGAATGAGATAATCTAAGTGAAAATGTTTGGAACTATAAGTTTCCATACAAATGAAAAGCCAAAATTACAGTAATAATTACATTATCAATTGCATAGTCATCAGTTTAGTAACATTGGAAAAGAACAGTTCAGTGCTCTTTCTGCTGTTTCCACACAATCTCAGGTCTAGAGACACTAGGTCTATTTATTACTAGTTCTGTACCCCATTTCTAATATTTATCATAAATGAAATTTTGCAGAACTCTTGTTATCATGAGCCCAATTTTTAGAGGTCATTTTATGCCTGTAACATATTGCAAAAGTCCTTTGAATCTCTTCTGGAAAGAAGAATATAAGCTTGATTAGATATGACATTTAAGTTTCATGGCATGAGTATATGAAATAAGTTATCTAATTATTGTTGCCCAGCAACATTCTAAATCTATAAGAAAAATACCTAGTTCATATTTCATATTTCTTAAATTTATTTCCCTTTTTGATGAGATTTTTGAGGGTATCTTGGAGTTACCTAGCTTTTTTTTCCCATGTACTTTGAAACAATGGGATTACACTCTGAAACCTACAATAAACAAATAAGCTAACAAAAATTAAACCATTACAGGAGAAAATGTGAAATGGAAGTATGTAATCAAGTAAATGGGAAAAAAAAACTTTATTTTATTAAATGAAGGATTGTAGAAGACTAACAGGAATATCACTAGTGTACTTCTTCCTTGGTAGTTGTTTTCTTTCAGGAAATATCTTATCAGCTGGAGAGAGTTGCTCTTTTCTTTGAAGTAAGCTCTGGTTTCTCTGAAATCAGATTTTGTATTCCCCAGGCTCCACTCTGCAATGCCAGCGCAAACATACATTAGCAGCTGTACAACTTTTAAAGAGTTTGCAAGGAGGTATCAAGCAATTACTTATTCCATTTTTGACCTTTAGAAGTTTTTAAAAAAATTCTAGAGTGGTAGGGAGAGGAAAAATAAGACAGTTTAAATACACTTCATGAAAAAAATAATCATGTAAATTAATTGAAAGATTGCATTCTGTCAGTGAGAGATTCAGGGAAATATTCCTATTATATATATATTTTATAAACAAACTACATACTGGTTTGTATTAACTCTGTAATTGAGTAAATCTGTTATCAGGTTTTTTTGTTTGCTTTTTTTTTTTTTGTTTCTAGTTTGGTATATATGTGCTATTCTAGTGAACCTTTTGTTAACTAGTGCATTGTATAGTGAAACAATTCTAAATAAAATAGTGAGATCTCTTTGATGATTGGAAGGGCTCAGATTATTCTGTTCTAGTCTCTAAACTTCACAGAGGTATACTGCTGGTTTAATACTTGGCCATGCTGCTATGCATTTCAAGTATCTCTAACTTTGTGTATCTGTTTGTGGTGCCCTGAAAAGATGGTGTCAAAACATCTGAGCTATAGTCCTGGCTTTTCTGCTTACTAGTTTTGTGTCTTTGACAATTCATTTAACTTCTTTTGCCCTTAGCATCTTGATTTGTAAAACAGGGCTAATAATACTTGCCCACATAACTCATAGAGTTGCTATGTAGCTTAAGTGAAAATATATGTGAAAATGCCTTGTAAATCGTAAAGGGCTGTTAGATACACCTTTAAAATACCTTCTTCAGAATGAGAACAAGTATAAAGGAAAAAGTAAAAATTAACTGTATTTGTTATTTCTGTTTACTAATGTTCATATGAGAGATGACAGTCATAATCTTTATTCAGTGGGGTGGGAATACTTCAGAAAGGCCAAATACTCTGTCTATTGTCAATAGAGGATTAGAGAGTTTAACATAGGACATAGATTTTATTTTAGGTCATGTATATTCTTATATTTGACATTGATTTCAGCTCTAGAATCTTGTAATCTTACTTTTTGATCTTGTTTACCTGTATACTATGTATGAAAATAATTTGAGTGTCTATGTATTTGTGCGCAGTATATTTATTTGCATGTAATGTATATATACATTGTGTCTGGACAAATCAAAGTACTGCAAAGGTATATGAATAGATAACTTCTTTTGAGGAATTCACTCATTCATTCATTTTTGTGCCATTATTTGTGCCAGGTTACAAATTAATTGTCCTGGCTCCCGTATTTGACTACACTAATTATGAAAACTTGGCTGTCAGTTTGTTGACTGTATGATTATTGGTTTCTGTTCATATTATATACCCTTTCATCAGATCATCAAAATCTTCACTGGATGTAGATATTGTTAAGGATCCATTCTCTTTTCAGTCTATTATTTTAAATTTAAATATTAAAGGTTCAAAATTGATTCACAAAAGAGATAAAAATGGTGTATTTCTTAGATGCACAGCTGCAATTTGAGGAAGTTCTTCTGGTGTTATGTCTCCATTGAGTCACCTATTTATTGAGGCCCAATTTATATATAGCAGACAGGAGAGATTTTCTAAAAGTGAAAGGAACAGTTGGTATTTTGTTTTTGCTATCGTCCACTTATTAACACGTATTTATTGATCATTTGCTCTAAGTCAGACACTATGGTAGATGCTGGGAATAAATTAGGAGTAAATTACAATCTAGTGGAGAACATGGAATTAAATAATTTCAGAATTAAATTAAAACAGTTATAAATACTAAGGAGAAGTATGTGGTTTTAGGAGAACAGACATTTGAGAGAAATAGAAAAAGTAATAAAAAAATATATATGAATGATAAAAAGAAGTGAGAAATTTCCCTATCTAATCAATAACAACATTATTTCATGTATCTTATATATCACAGACTTCTAGCGGTAAGAGTTTTGATAAAATTATATAGTTGGAAGTAATTTTCTACTGACTAGATACACTTAATTTTGAGGTAATAAGGAATTCTATAAAATCGTTTATAAAAGTTATGTTAAATTTAAAACCTGAACCATAAGAGAAAAACCCCATGATTTTATTTTATATGCTTGAAATTGGTGGAATAAATCAATATGCTAAATTATCTCTTTACACATATCCCTTTCTTGTACACAGTGTTCCTTTGCCTTAAAGTGTAGGAAAATACAACTTTGGAAACTACGAAGATAGCCAAAAATTCTTTTCCTAAGATATTAATGTAAGCATTAAGAATTTATATTATTTTTTCATTGATGATTTTTACTCTTTTGAAGTTTAACTTTATAAAGGGAACCTGTTAGTTTCACTCTAAATTTTTCAATTTTGCTTTGTTACATGAACTATTCATACTGTTGTTTGAATTCATAAATTACAAGAAATTTAAGAAATCAAAAGATTTTTAGTTTTATAAAATATTTTCCTTCTCTTAAAAATTTTTTAAAGTTTATTTATTCTGAGAGGAGAGAGGGAGCTCATGTGGGAGGGGCAGGGAGAGAGGCAGAATCCCAAGCAGGCTCCACACTGTCAGCACAGAGCCCGATGTAGGGCTCTATTCTACGAATTGTGAGGTCATGACCCAAGCAGGAACCAGGAGTCCAATGCTGAGCCACCCATGAACCCTGACCCTTCTCTTTATTTTTTTAATCACAGCTTAAATCTAAGTCTTTGAGTTGTATATTTTAATCATGAGGATAGTGCACTTACGTTCATTCCCACCCACCCCACCCCTTCTTTTTTGGTAATTTTCAATTATTTATTTATTTATTTATTTATTTATTTATTTATTTATTTATTTTTGGTGATTTTCAATTTAGATTTATCAAAAAGTAACAATTTTTTGCATGTTCAGTATTTGGCATAGAATATTTAGTATTAGATGTTACTAGAAATACCAAACAGATAATACTTTGTCTCTCTTCTCTTTTAATCCTTGGACTTAAAAAAAGGTGTTCCTTTAAGTAGCCCTGTATTTTACAACCAGCAGTGTTATCTTGGTTCTGAATAGATGAGAATATAAAGGAAGTTTGAGTGTTTCAAACTACATTGTAATTTTGTACTCAAATACATTGTAATCTTATCTGTTAACTCCTGGTTTATGGTGGTCTCTAGGAGGGTCAACTTTATAATTAAGGTTAAGGAAGTTTAAAATGCTTTTTCCCCCCTTTGAGTAGCGGGCATGCTCTTCCCTATTTTCACCCCTTGTACTGCAAGCTTGAATTTTTCCATATGTTAAAAAATACTTATGTCTAGTAAGAATACTGCCTCCCCCTCCCCGCCATCAAGTTTGAGAAGTTAATTTCAGAGCATTGCTAAGTTGTATATATATTTTATGATAGGTGATAGAAACCAGAAATGTGTCAATAATTATGCTACAGAATAAACTAAAAAGTAAGAGTTAATTACCATCATTTCCTGCCTTTTGTACCATCTTCCAAAATAACCCCAAAGCCTCACCATTCAATAATAGTCATGTACATCTTACAACAGATCATAAGCAGTTAAACTTAATCTCCTTTGCTCTGAACATTCTTGTTATACACTTTGTGATGTAAGTAAAAGTTGTGTGTGTGAACAGTAGAGATCTAATTCTTCCACATTCTTTAGATGCATGATAACATGGGTAGAGCACTGAATGAATTGAGATCTCTGGTTAATGTTACACACGTGAGTAGTTGTATTTGCCTTTCTTTCTTCATAGGATCTTCAATATTTTTATAAAATGGGGCATAAATATGCAATTAGAATTATGCATATGTTAAAAATTTTTGTGAGGTGCCTGGGTGGCTCAGTCTGTTAAGCATTTAACTCTTGGGTTCGGCTCAGGTCATGATCCCACCATTAGTGGGATCGGGCTTCCTGCTGTCAGCACAGAGTCCACTTGGGCTTCTCTCTCTCCCCCCTCTCTCTCTCTGTCCCCGCCCCTGCTAGCATATGCACTCTAAGAATATGTACTCTAAGAATGCAGTATATATGGAGAATCACATATTCTGTTCAGGATCTTGAGATATCCACATGAAAATCAACCTATTAGAAGAGTTTCCAGCTTTGCAAAATGAGTTTGAGAGCCGTGGATCCCTGACCAGCTGATCATTTATTTTACTCTTCTATTTTTTTGTCTGTTGTATGGACAGTTAGACAGCAGTAAGGGAATTTGGATTTCAGGTATGCAGATTTTTCACACTTTGATATGAAGGGATGATCATTCTAAACAACTTATAGTACATATTTAAAAGAAGAAATGAAACTGGATTGAAAGTTCCCATCTTATAAAAATTGACAGTGAATGCAGAGACTCTCTAGGTCATCCTGTACAAATGAGCAAACGTGGTGAATAGAATACAGAAAGTTAATACAAACTGGTATTAGAAAGTTAGTATGAACTGCCTGGATTCCTGGTTCAGTGCTACCTTGACTATTTTATTTAATATATTTTTAATACTTCTAATTATAAGATAAACACATGGTTATTCCATTTGGTATATTTAGAATCTAAGTAAAATAACACATTTTTGAAATTTGTTTGTTGGACCTTTGAAAATTAATTGTAAAAATCAAGTTAGTAAGTATGCAAGTGTATTGTGTCATAGCTTTTGCTCCATTGTTTGCTTTTCTCAATGTTATATATGTATTCATTGAGACTATATATAGGATAGTTGATCACCTGGCTTTAGATCTCCAAGTATGATAAATATTTAAACACTGTTTACTTTCAAAAAGTTATTTAAAAATTTAAATAGGTAAATATTTCAAAGAAGTGAAAGGGAAACATTTAAAGTAGGAAATATTAGAAAAAGTAAATAGGAAATATTTCAAACATACCAAAAACCAGATTCTTCAGTTTTAACAAATACTAGTATTCTGGCATATTTGTTTTATATGTTTTTGTTGTTTTAAAGAAATGAAAGGTCACAGAGACTGTCAAATCCCTTCACATTCCATTCCCACCCACTTCACTTCCCCAGGAGTAACTGCTATCCTGAAGTTGATGTGTATTCTTCCTCTAAGTTTTTATATTTCTGTGTATGTATGTACCCATAAATTATATAGCCCTGCTCTGCCAAATAGGGTAGACACATTAATATCTGGCTCTTTAAACTTAAATTAATTAAAATAAAATACATTCAGTTCCTCAGGAACGTTAGCCACATTACAACTGTTTAATAGCCACATGTAGCTTATGCTACTGTATTGGGTGTGCAGATACAGAACATTTTTATCATTGCGAGAAGTTCTCATATAAATCATTGTTTGCATGTTTTTAAGTTTATTTATTTTAATGTTTTTTAAAATTTTATTTTTGAAAAAGAGAGAGACAGAGCATGAATGGGGAAGGGGCAGAGAGAGAGGGAGACAGAGAATCCAAAGCAGGCTCCAGTCTCTGAACTGTCAGCACAGAGCCCCAAGTGGGGCTTGAACTTACAAACCATGAGATCATGACCTGAGCTGAAGTCAGATGCTTAACCAACTAAGCCACCCAGGTGCCCCCATTTTTTGCATGTTTTAAACTTCATACAAATGGTATTATACTTTTAATATTCTGGAGATTAGTTTTAACTCAGCATTATGTTTTTGAGATTTATCTGCAATGACACACTGAATTATGGACATTTAGGCTATTTTCAGTTTTTAATTGTTAAAATAATGCTGCAGTGAGCACTTTTATGCATATTTCCTTACACATACGTGTGAAGGCTTTCTTTTTTTTTTCTTTTTTTTTTTTTTAGGGTATGCATTTCTTTGTTGTAATCATTATCAACTTCACACACTGAGGCCAAATCATTCCTTACAGTAGCTATTTCAACTTATGACTCAACCAGCACTCTGTAAGATTTCCTTTTTTTCATATAGTTGCTGAAACTTAATGTAATTGGACTATAGTATCAAATGTTATTTTGTTTTAATTTGCATTTCCCTAACATTTAGTGAAGTTGAGCAACCTTTTATATGTTTCTTGACCATTTGGATTTCCTTTTCTGTGAAATACCTATTTACATTTCTTTTTTTTTTTAAATTGTTTTTTTTTCTTTTTGATTTAGAAGTTCTTTATAATAATTCATTTTTGGTTGCAAGCTTTATAAATTTGTCCTATTTGTGTCTTTTTACTTTGTTTATGGTGTTTGGTATATTATATAGGAGTTTTAAAATTTACTATGTAAGAAGTTTTAGCTTTTCACTTTAATGCTTATAATTTTTTGTATCTTGTTGAAGCAAGTTTTACTTATTTGATGTCATATGGTTAATTTCCTGCTTTTTTCCTTAGAAATGTTATAATTTTGCTTTCTAGATTTAGCATTTTAAAATTACCTGGGATTTATTTTGTGAGACAGTGATCTAATTTTTTGCCCATATATGTACCTAATTTTCTTCAGATTAATTTTTTAAAATACTTTTTCCTTTTCCTAGTGATTTGTATTGTCAACTTTTTCATTTACCAAATTGCCATATGTAGATGGATCTATTTCTGGGTTCTGTATTCTGTGTTGTTGATTTGTTTATCTTTGTGCCAGTATCATGCCATCTAAACTATCAGAGCTTTATAATAAGATGATGGCTGTTCAAGGTAAGTCTTGCCACCTTGTCTGTCTTCTTGAAAATTGTTCTGTTTCCAGTGTCTTCTCTCATGTGTGAATTATGGGGTCCTGTTGTCAAGTACTGTTAACAACTCTCATGGGATTTCTACTGGAATTGAATTAATAAAGTAATTTAGTGAGAATAGACATTTTCATGAAACTTAGTCTTCCCATCTACTATTATGGAATATCTTCCCATTCATTTTTGTTTCCATTTATACCTGACAATAAAGTTTAATAATTTCCTTATAAATTATAAGAGGTCTTACTCTGATTTTGTTAGATATACTCTTAGGTACATTATGATTTTATTTCTATTGCTAATGAGATCTTCTATTACATTTCTACTTGGTTATTGCTTGTACATAGGAGTACTATTAGTTATTTGTATTTTGATCTGGTATCCAGTAACCTTGTTGAACTCTATTATTAGTTTTGACACTTTGTAGATTCTCTGGGATATTGTATGTAATAATATTACCTGAAAATAATAACTACTGTTGAAATTGGTTAGGATTTCCTGTACTTAAGAAAAGTTGAATGTAGGCAGTATGTAGTAATAAACATTCCCATCTTCTTTCTGACATTAAAGTAAATGCTTTTAAAGTTTTCCCATTAAATGTCAGGTTAAGGAAATTTCCTTGCATTCTTAACTTGCTAAGAGGATCTTAATAAAAGGTAATGAATAGATGTTGAATTTTTTCTTAGATCCTTTTAAAAGTTTCTTGTATCTTTCTTGTTTTACATATTGATGTGGCAAAGTACACTGATTAATCATTGGCTTCTTGGGATAAAACTTGATCATGATGTAGTCTGTGTAGATACATGTATGTAGATAGGTAGATATGTAGACGATGTATATAGATGCACTCTGCATGATTAAATTCATTAAATTTGCTAATATTTTGTGTAGAATTTCTTTAATCTATGTTAGTAAATTTGAATATCCTATTGTTTTTTAAATACAGTTTTGTCATTTTGAGCATTAAGATCATACTAGCTTTATATAATGGGCTGAACAGCTTTCTCTCTTATTCTGTTCTCTGGGATATTTTATTTAAAATAAAGGTTATCTGTTTTTTATAAGATTTGGTAACACTTGCCTAAAAACAACAGCCTTGGCCCGGTGCTTTCTTGTGGATAGATATTTGGCTGCTGATTTAATTCTTTTATGTTTATAAATATATTCAGGTTTTTGGTACTCTTCTTGAGTCAAATTTCGTTTATTTATATAGGTTGGCCCAAAAGTCTTACTGCAGTGTTAAATTTGAATGACCTAAAGAGTAGAAATTCCACAGACTTGTAGAACTATTTGGATGTTTATTTAAATTTCTTTTTAGGTTTTATGTTTCTGAATCATAGAATAAATTTTCAGTCCGTGTTTGCCATATTGAGTCATAGGAACTGAAACAAAACACTATAATTAAACATTTGTTATTAAATTTCTGTATAGATTTTCCCACCTTGTTTTTTGTGCAATTTATTTATTGAACAGATCAATTTATTAATTTGTAAAGTTTCCCATTGTGTTGGCGATTCCAAAGACCACCCCAGGTTTATTGATGGACTAGGGGGACTCAAAGGATTCAGCATATAGTTGTACTCCTGGCTATGATTTATTATAGCAAAAGGATACAGAGCAATATCAGTAAAGGGAAAAGGTGAATGGGGCAAAGTCTGAAGAAAACCAGGCACGAGTGTCTAAGAGTATTTTCTTAGTGCAGTTACACAGGTTGTATTTAATTCCCTCAGGAATGAGTTGTGACAACATGTGTGAAATGTTTAAAAGGGAAGCTTACTAGAGACTCAGTGCCCGGGTTTTTATTGGAGGCTGGTTATGTAGGCATCTTCTGCCTGGCATATACCAAAATTCTGGACTCGTAGAAGGAGAACAGATGTCCAGCATAAACCACATTGTACAAACAGGCACATTGAGCACTCTTATCAGTTCTGGGAATGGTGGGAACTCTACTGAAATACAAATTCTCAGACACCAGCTAAAGGCCAGTCTTGCAAACAGACTTTTCTAAGGATAGCAGTTTCAGTCCTGCTGTATTAACTCTTTCCTGTACACCACATTCAGGATTTGCTAATTGCTTCTGAAGTGTTGTTAAATGTGTTACTCTCTCTCTATTCTCTGTCAACCAGTATTCATATCTACAGGCTTACACAGGCTTGATTTTTATTTGGTAAGAATATTTCATACATGGTGTTGTATACTTTCTTTTGCATCATATCAGGAGGCATAAGAGGTTGCTCTTTTTGTGTGTGTGATGTTAAGATTGATCAGTAGTTTCAGGTATTGTCAGCGTGATCTGTAGATTATAAAGTTCCCTATCTGCTATTTACCTAATGATTTTCTTAGCACCTGTTGATGATCATTGCCCAGATTCATCCTGCCATTCAGAGTTGTAAAATCTAACTTTCTTTTTCATATATTAGCTGGAATATTCTATAAAGAAGAACTTGCCTTCATCAACTATTCAGTTTTTCTGAGATACAGTTAATAAGAAAAGACAGGAAAAAAATGCATGGTTTTTACATTTTACTTACTAGTTTTCAAAATAGTAAGTTGGTTTTCTGGCATCCTCCAAAAGCAATTATGAACATTCATTTTTTATTATTGCTATGAACATATGAATTTTTAACACATTTAATATTTTAACCTATTGACATTATTATCTTTTTCCTAAAATTGTCACATCTTTTGCCATCTCCTCAAGTTAGCTACTGAGCCCTTTTGACACACCACCATCACCTTTTGATAACTTACTTGTTTTCTGGTACAGTCAGGTATTTCAGGCTCATCTTGTCTGTTTTCTACCCCAGATCTGGGATCATTTGTGTTAAGTAACTCTATTTCCTTTTAGTGCATAAGTTCCATTTGGAGACCACAGTTTATTTATTTATTTATTTTACTTTTTATTTTTTATTTTTTTATGAAATTTATTGACAAATTGGTTTCCATACAACACCCAGTGCTCATCCCAAAAGGTGCCCTCCTCAATACCCATCACCCACCCTCCCCTCCCTCCCACCCCCCATCAACCCTCAGTTTGTTCTCAGTTTTTAACAGTCTCTTATGCTTTGGCTCTCTCCCACTCTAACCTCTTTTTTTTTTTTCCTTCCCCTCCCCCATGGGTTCCTGTTAAGTTTCTCAGGATCCACATAAGAGTGAAACCATATGGTATCTGTCTTTCTCTGTATGGCTTATTTCACTTAGCATTACACTCTCCAGTTCCATCCACGTTGCTACAAAAGGCCATATTTCATTTTTTCTCATTGCCACGTAGTATTCCATTGTGTATATATACCACAATTTCTTTATCCATTCATCAGTTGATGGACATTTAGGCTCTTTCCATAATTTGGCTATTGTTGAGAGTGCTGCTATGAACATTGGGGTACAAGTGCCCCTATGCATCAGTACTCCTGTATCCCTTGGATAAATTCCTAGCAGTGCTATTGCTGGGTCATAGGGTAGGTCTATTTTTAATTTTCTGAGGAACCTCCACACTGCTTTCCAGAGCGGCTGCACCAATTTGCATTCCCACCAACAGTGCAAGAGGGTTCCCGTTTCTCCACATCCTCTCCAGCATCTATAGTCTCCTGATTTGTTCATTTTGGCCACTCTGACTGGCGTGAGGTGATACCTGAGTGTGGTTTTGATTTGTATTTCCCTGATAAGGAGCGACGCTGAACATCTTTTCATGTGCCTGTTGGCCATCTGGATGTCTTCTTTAGAGAAGTGTCTATTCATGTTTTCTGCCCATTTCTTCACTGGGTTATTTGTTTTTCGGGTGTGGAGTTTGGTGAGCTCTTTATAGATTTTAGATACTAGCCCTTTGTCCGATATGTCATTTGCAAATATCTTTTCCCATTCCGTTGGTTGCCTTTTAGTTTTGTTGGTTGTTTCCTTTGCTGTGCAGAAGCTTTTTATCTTCATAAGGTCCCAGTAATTCACTTTTGCTTTTAATTCCCTTGCCTTTGAGGATGTGTCGAGTAAGAGATTGCTACGGCTGAGGTCAGAGAGGTGGAGACCACAGTTTAGATGTTGGGGGTGCTCAGTGCTCTGGACTTGTCATTATTTCTAGACCTTTAAAGTGGAAATATGATCAGTTAGGAAATAAACTTTTTTTAAAGAAAAATACTTCATGAATTTATCCTGATATTTCTAATTCAAATTTGGGATTACAAGGATTTTTAACTTTTTTTGGTTTTGTGTTTGTGAGTTTTTCTTTTAAGCTGAAAATGTTGGTTCCTAGTGACCTTAATACAAATAATTGCTGTTTATATATTGATATCAGTTTGTCAACACCGATGCCGTTATTAATAATATGGCTACTGAAATAGTTTAAATCTTCTTGCCACTATTTTGGTCCTTGTTGTACATCCCACTGACAATCTGTAATCAATCTGTCTCTTGATAGAATTGTTTGCTGTGTGTTTAAGCCATTGACTTGATACATGGATTAGTTTGTTTCAGTTTACTTTCAAATTTTGGGGAGTACTTTTTAAATTCTGGATTCAACTTTGTTTCTTAATCATATCAGATATTTTCGGTTTCATAGTAAAATAAGATAAATTTAGAAAAGTCTGGCTTCTCTCCTTCTTTCCACCCTCTTTTTTTCTTTCTTACAGATGAATAATTTAGTTAGCTTTTGATTGATATCTACCTTTTAAAGTAAATGGAATCAAATATGTGTGTCTATGTATTTCTATTTCCTTATATAAACATATGCTTACTATTTACACTGTTCATCACACAGCTTTTTTCATTTACTATTTCCTGGAGATCATACCATAATAGTATGTAAAAATTCCTTACTAGGATCTGTTGTTTTTTTTTAAAAAAAATTTTTAACGTTTATTTATTTTTGAAACAGAGGAGACAGAGCATGAACGGGGGAGAGTCAGAGAGAGAGGGAGACACAGAATCTGAAATAGGCTCCAGGCTCTGAGCAGTCAGCACAGAGCCCGACGCGGGGCTCAAACTCACTGACCGAGAGATCATGACCTGAGCCAAAGTCAGACGCCTAACCGACTGAGCCACCCAGGCGCCCCTAGGATCTGTTTTTTTATCTTACATGGGATTACCATACCATGCATGTAACGTAAATTCAGACCTCAAACCTATCTTCAGATTTTGCTCTTTCATAGGAAACTGTTCTCCTATGTAGAGCTTTTGGCAGAGAACCCTCTTCCTTTCTTCTCTTCTGGGATTGTGAGAAGAGATTTTGTTTTTATTTTTAACACTTTTTTTTTTAATAGGGTAAACAGCCCTGTGATTATCTGAACTTTTTACTCAGGTATCCCAGTTACTTCTGTTTAACTTCCCTATTGTGTGGGCTCCAAACCATGTATTACGTCCCTACTTATGGACCTTAAAACTTCAGCTACTGGCTCTTACACCTGTTTCTACTCTGTACTTCTCTAAGTTGTCATGCTGTTAGCTTTGGCTCTTGTAACTCTGGCTAGGGTTCTCTCTTTGCTTTTGGAGCCTGGGTATTTCTAAGCTATATATTATTTTTTTGGTTGTATTTTATCTACCATTTCTTTGTGTTTGGAGCAGGAAAAATTCACTTTGTCATGTTCCTAGAAATAGATCCACAGCATTTATTTTCTCTCACTCGTGTCTGTCATCCTTTTTTCTGTAATTAATGGGCTGAAGGAATACATGCCCACATTCACAAATATGAGACAAGTTTTAAAGAAATATCTTATGACTAAAATTATGGCATTTCCTACAAAACAGTCCCCTCTTTCTTCTGCTTGGAAAGATTATTGATCTTCTGTAATAGTTATTTTACGTATTTTCAGTATATTCTCTTCCTTTTTCTCTTCTCTGCCTTACTTATTTTCCTTTTTTTTTTTTTTCATCTACCTCTAAATCAAAGAAAAATCTGTGTTGAGAATCCAGGTCAACTAATGTTAGTGCTTTTTTCAAAAGGGCAATAAATAAAATTACAAGGCTTTTACACATTATAGTGAATATAAATTCTTTTTAGTAAAACAGAAAAAAAAATGACCAAAGTATGATTTGTGGATACAAGTGCAGATTCTTGGTTCAGGGTATTTTTAAAGTCATTGAAGAGCCTTTATCCAATGACATTCATTGCTATTTGATTTTATGTCTTTGTTTCACTTGTGCTGCCCTCTAACTTGGGTCTTCCCTTTCTTTCTTTTATACTCCTCTATTTGCAGTGCAGGTGTTTCATTAAAACTGTATCTGGTATTGGCATGCCACAGATGCACTTTGATATTTCATACATTTCACCTAGATCTTTTGCTGTGCATTTTTGCAAGTTAAAATATGGAGGCAATATTAATACACAGTAAATAGCCTGGAAACGTGCAAATCATAGTTAAATCTTAGATCCCTTAAAGAGGTTTGTAGCTTTCAGAGAGATTCTTCTTTGGGCATGATATATTTACTTGGAAATTTGACCAGAGGTAAGAATTTTGGGAAAGTATTGGGAAAATTGTTTCAACTGTTTCTGAGTTTCTTGAGTGATAAAAATAAGAGTAATTTTATTATTACTTATTTTTGTTAGCTTTTAACTCATACTATGTATAATGTTTTAACCATTGAAAAGCAATGGGAAAAGACTGTGTTCTTTAGACTGTTTTAAGCGCCTCCAAGGAAAGTTAACTTTCAGCGTACCCCAAAAGTTATTGTCATTATGGTTCTTTTTTTGTTATAAGACCTGCTTGTATAGAAACTTTGAAGCATAACACTTCTTTAGTTTAAAAAAAAAAACACTTAAAAATCCAGTGCAAAAATGGCACATATTATTTAAATCTGTGCATCGATGAGCAAACTGAAAAGTGAAATGTTTTCTAACTGACCTTTGATTCATGTTATAGGAAATCATGCAGTGTATACATTTACTGACATGTTTAGTGAAAACATAAATGTGAGAGAGCTAATGAGAATTTTAACTTTTTTTTTTAATATTTCAGGCTATGGCATTTGCTTTCATTTTCTTCATACATTCGTGATATCTGTGTCAAAGTTTTATCAACTTAGATTTATAAATATGCATTACATTAAATGCACTTGAGTATAGTGTATACATTTGAATATGAATTTGTGCATGGATACAATGAGACACACATCATTTAATAAGTAGAAAGGGTTCAACAAGATAACAGTCCAAGGTCCTGTAGTTGTCACTGTTCCACAGTGATGTGGAATTAAGAAAAAAAGCTCCATTTTTTATCTAATTGAATTTGGCAAGGGAATATATTTCATCCACATGTTTAAAACAGGGGCATGTATTCGCTCAGAATCTGTAAACCAGCTAGTTGAAAGATTGACAGCTCGGTGAGGAGAATACAACCTTATATTTGGTTTCAGGCAGCCAAAGTTTTAATTACAGCTCTGAGGAGGAGGAGAATGGGAACGTTTCACACAGCAACCTTAACAAACAGCATAATATCTCCGTTGTTATCCATGTTATTTACTATTTCGGCATCTTTTATATATGTCCTACATATTGCATTAATAGAAACTCAACTAGAAACCTGGTCTTGGATATACTTGGTGTCTGTCACAGTCTGTGGTAATGACTACTGAGAATCAGTGACACATGTGGAAGAAGTAGAGCTTTAAAAAAGTACTCTACTGAGGGCCTCCTAGGTGGCTCAGTCTGTTAAGCATCCAACTTCGGCTCAGGTCATGATCTTGTGGCTTGTGAGTTTGAGCCCTGCATTGGCCTCTGTGCTGACAGGACAGCTCAGAGCCTGGAGCCTGCTTCAGATTCTGGGTCTCCCTCTCTCTTTGCCCTTCCTCTACTCTCTCTCTCTCTCTCTCTCAAAAATAAATAAAACATTAAAATATTAAAAAAAAGTACTCTACTGAATATTATAAAATTTTAGGAAGGGCTGCATTTTAGAAGTACATTCATTTGGATGGAATATTTCAGAGTCATTGGGTTTCTTCTCATGTAATTTTTTTCTGTATGTAAGCTGTCTTACTGAAAATTGGCACGGTTTAATGAAGCTGTGTGTGTTCACAGTAAAGAGGAAGCTAACTAAAGGAAACACTTAGAAAGTGACCTATGTACTTGCATATATATCCTTTTTTCTGGCAAGAAAGTGACTGTCTCTTTATCACGCATCTAGGGATTTTGAATCCTAGAAAGGGATCGGAATCAGGAGAAAAGTTGTTGTGCTTTGAGAGACCTAAGATGAATATTCACTTAATACAAAAAGAGAGAAATGTCACAAAAGTCATGGTATGTAAATTAAGAGTGCCTGGGAGCAATTATTTTATATGGCAAAGCCAGAAAGACATTAAAAACACCTTATATTTCTGTTTTCAACTCATGAACAAATAAATGTAGGAAACATGTTTATTTGTTTAACAGTGCAAACAGTTTCCTTAATGCATAAATTAAGAGGATGTCTTACTATTTCTGAATACTCAAGGTAGAGAGACATCGTAGAGAAAGAAGGGAATAATAGCCGAAGTGCTTGAATAACAATTCTGGCAAAAATGGGAGTTCTTCCAATAAGGACCAAGACATCCCATATTCCCAATTCTGATTATTGATTGGATAGATTTCTTGCAAGAAATTTATTTTCCCCAGACTCTAGAATTTATAGGATGGGTTTAGCTAGCGTTAGCAACATAGCACTTTCTTTTTTTCATAGATAAGCCTGCTTGATCAAAGCAAGATATAAACAGCTAGAATGCTTTGCTTAATATTTACATAAACACAAAATGAAATGTGGGTTTTGTGTTTATTTCATATTACTATGAATGAATAAAGGAATTCAGAGTTTCTTTTTGTGTGTTTCACTTTGATTTTATTGACTTTTAGGGAAACCTACTGATATTTGAAAAAGAGATACTTAGTCTTGGAGAAGTAATTCATTTTTTTCATGATGGGGGTACTGAATTTCTTCTTTATGTTCAGATCATAGTCATGTTAGCAATAAAACCATTTATCTTCTATAAGAATTTTGAGAAATGTATACTGTATTTGATTTACACTACCCAAAAACATTCTTTATTTGTTTTTTTTAAGTTTTATTTAAATTCCAGTTGGTGAATATACAGTATAATATTAGTTTCAGGTGTACAATATAGTGATTCAACACTTCTATACATCACCCTGTGTTCATCTCAGTAAGTTCACGTCTTAATTCCCATCGCCTATTTAACCCATTCCCCTACCCACCTCCCTTCTCGCAACGATCAGTTCTCTACAATTAAGAGTCTGTTTCTTGGTTTGCTTGTCTTTCTCTCTCTTTCTTTTTTTTCCTTCTTGTTTTGTTTTTTAAATTCCACATATGGGCGAAATCATAGGACATTTGTTTTTCTCTTACTTATTTCACTCAACGTAATACACTCTAGCTCCATCCATGTCGTTGCAAATGGCAAGATTTCATTCTTTTTTTATGGCCGAATAATATTCCATTGAGTGTGTATGTGTGTGTGTGTGTGTGTGTGCATGCGCATGTATGTATGTGTATGTATATATTACATACATATACATACATACAGCATATCCTCTTTATTCATTCGTATTTGATGGACATTTGGGGCTACTTCCATAATTTGGCTATTATAGATAATGCTGCTATAAACATTGGTGTGCATGTATTCCTTTGAATTAGTGGTTTTACATTCTTTAGGTAAATACCTAGTAGTGCAATTGCCAGATCATAGGGTAATTCTATTTTTAACTTTCTGAGGAATCTCCATACTGTTTTCCAGAGTGGCTGCACCCGTTTGCATTCCCACCAACAGTGCAAGAGGGTTCCTCTTTCTCCACATCCTCACCAACACCTGTTGTTTCTTGTGTTGTTGATTTTAGCCATTCTGAAAGGTATGAGATAGTATCTCATTGTAGTTCTTTACTTGGTTTTAAACTTGTAAAATAAACTCAGCAAATTTGTTTCAGGAGAGCATTTCCAAAATAATTCATAGCTAATAGAGTTAAGTAGTGCTTTGAAATAAACTTATTTTCTCTTAAAAATTAGATGTCCAGTAATAGCCATATTTATATATACAATTATACCTTATTATAAGATTTTATATAGTACAAACATTTATATATTAAAGATTAAAAACTTTGGGAATACATTTTTTCCCCCAAGTAGAATACAAAGGTAAGTATTAGGATTCTGAAATTACTTGTTAGTTTACATGGCCTTGACCAAGCCTAGGTTCTCCTGTTTCTTGGTGAAAAGTCTGTAAACATTTACATTTCATGACAGAAACTGTGTACTTTTAAGAATGACATCTTAGAATTTTGGAGAGGTCCTCAGTCTGTGCATTTGCCTTATGCACTTGGCTTTATTTTATCACTTTAAAATAATTGTAGTTTAATGGTAGATTTAGATGTATAATTGTACTTTTTATTAATGAGAAAAGACAAAAATGAAGCATTAGAGATTAAAATAGAAAGATGCGCATCATATATGAAACGCTGTGGAGACTGTAGATTAAATCAATGTAAATAACAATATCACTACTTGAAAAATGCATAGTGTTTGAAAGAATCAAAGAAAATCATAGCAAACCTTACAAGCAGTTATTTAAGTAGACCATACAATATGTGATCTTTTGTGTCTGCTTTCTTTCACTTAGTGTAGTGTTTTTGAGATTCATCTAAGTTGTAGAATATATCAGTTCTCTTTTCCTTTTTATGTCTGAATGCACACACACACACACACACACACACACACACACGCAATACATACATACCTCAATTTGTTTATCCGTGTATCCACTTAAGGGCATGTGGGCTGTTTCTATCCTTTGGCTATTATAAATAATGCTACTATAAACATTCACGTACAAGTTTCTGTGTGGATATGTGTTTTCATTTCTCTTATGTGTATACCTAGGAGCAGAATTTCTGAATCGTATGGTTATTCTGTGTTTGCCTTTTTGAAGAATAGCCAAATTGTTTTCCATAGCAGCTGTACTATTTTGTATTCCCAACAGGTATGTATAAGGGTTCCTGTTTCTCTACATCCTTGCCAACACTTGTTATTTTTATTAATTTATTCTTTGATTAAAGCTGTCTTAGTGGATATGAAGAGTTTTTCATTATGTATTTCTTCAGTGACTAGAGATGCTGAAAATATTTTATGTGCTTTTTCTTCTTTGGAGAAACTATGTACGTTTCTTGCCCATTTTTTATTTGGGTTTGTTTGTCTGTGTTGAATTGTAAGGGTTCTTTGTATATTCTCATTTTTAATCCTTTATCAGATCTATGATTTGTAAACTTTTTCTCCATTATTTAGGTTGTTCCTTGGCATTCTTGATAATGTTGTTTAATGTACAACAGATTTTAATTTTTATGAAGTCCAATTTGTCTTTCACTTTTATTGCTCATGCTTTTGGTGTCAAATCTTAGAATCTTTTGCCAAATCTGAGGTTATAAAGATTACCCCTGTTTTTTCTTCGATAATTGTATAGTTTTAGCTCTTATATTTAGGTCATTTATTTGAGTTAATTTTTATATAAGAAGTGAGGTATGGGTCCAACTTCATTATTTGTATGTTGTTATCCATTTATCCCTGAACCATTTGTTGGAGACTGTTCTTACCCTGTTGAACGGTCTTGTCAAAAATCAGCTGGTTATGAATGATTGGGTTTATTTCTAGACTCTCATTCAGTTCTATTCTGTTGGTCTCTATACCTATGCTTATGTCACTGCCACACTCTTGGTTAGTGTAGCTTTGTAGTAAATTTTGAAATTGGGAAGTGTGAGTCTTTCAACTGCATTTTACTTTTTGGATATTATTTTGGCTATTCAGAATCCCTTGTAGTTCCATATAAATTTGAGAAATTTAGTTCACTTTGAGGAGTAGTGTCATCTTAACCATATTAAGTCTTCCAATTCATGAGCATGGAATGTATTTCCATTTATTTAGGGTGTTTTAATTTCTTTCAGCAATGTTTTATAGTTTTCAGTGTGTAAGTCTTTCACCTTCTTTGTTAAATTTGTTCCTCAGCATTTTATTCTTTTGAGTGCTATTGTAAATGGGATTATTTTCTTAATTTCCACATTGTTCATTGCTGACATATAGAAACACAACTAGTTGTTGTGTGTTGATCTTGTACTCTGCAACTTTACTGATTCATTTATTAGCTCTAGTAGGTGTGTGTGTGTGTGTGTGTGTGTGTGTGTGTGTGTGTGTATGGATTCTATGGGATTTTGTATAAGTAGAATCATGCCATTTGCAATTAGAAATACTTCTACTTCTTTCTACTTCTAAAAGGCATTATCAATTTGGATGCATCTTACTTCCTTTTCTTGGGTAATTGCTCTGACTAGAACTTCCACTACAAAGTCGAATAGCAGTGATCAAAACATGCATTTTAGTCTTGTTCTTGATCTTGAGGTTAGGCTTTCATTCTTTCACTACTATGATATTAACTATGGGTTTTCCATAAGTTCCCCTTATCATGTTGAGGGAATTTCCTTGTATCCTAGTTTCTGGGCATTTTTATCACGAGAGGGCATAGAATTTTGTCAAATGCTTTTGTTTTTGTTTTGTTTTGTTTTTTCTTTTTTTTTTGGCATATATAGAGATTATAATGTAGTTTTGTTTTTTAATTTCTATTAGTGTGGTGTGCATTACATTGATTGATTTTCATATGTTGAACCACCATTGCATACCTGAGTTATATCCTGCTTGGTGATGATGTGTAATTTTTTAAATGTGCTCTTGGACTTGGTTTGCTGGTATTTTGTTGAGGAATTTTGTATATATATATATATATATATATATAGAGAGAGAGAGAGAGAGAGAGAGAGAGAGAGAGAGAGAGAGAGAGAGATACTGGTCTGTAGTTTTCTTATGTTATTTTTATCTGGCTTTGGTATCAGTTTAATGCAGACCTCATGAAATGTGTTAGAGTTCTCTATCTTTTTGGAAGAGTTTGAGAAGGAATGTTGTTAATTCTTCTTTTAGTGATGGATAGATTTCACTAATGAAGCCTTATGATCCTGCCTTTCCTTTTGTTGGCATATTTTTATTAACTGATTCAATCTATTTGTTACTGGTCTGTTAAGACTTTTTACTTCTTGAGTTGGGCTTGGTAATTTGTGTTTTCTTGGGAATTCATCCATTTCATCTAGATTGCCTAATTTGTTGGTATAAAGTTGTTCATGGTATTTTCTTATAGCCCTTTTAGTTTTGTAAAACTGAACCACTGTTCCTCAAATTTATGTGCAACTTCAAGAGACTCCAAGTAGTCAAAATAGTATTGAAAAAGTGAATGTAGTAATGTCCCTGCTTTCATCTATTATTTCAGTTATTTGCATTTTCATTTTTTTTTCTTAGTCAGTCTAGCTGAAGGGTTCTCATTTTTGTTGATTTTTTTCAAAGAACCAATCTTTGGTTTTATTGGTTTTCTTTATTGCTTTTCTCTATTTTGTTTCTCTTGGCTATAATCTTTATTATTTCTTTCCTTCTCCTGGCTTTGGGTTTAGTTTGTTCTTTTTCTGGTTCCTTAAGGTGTGAAGTTGGTTTGTTGACTTGAGATCTTCTTTTTTAAATGTAAGTGTTTGCAGCCATGAATTTCCCTCAGAACACTTCTTATGCTGCCCCTTGTATGTTTTGGTATGCTGTGTTTTATTTGTATTTATTTCAAAGTGGTTTTTTTGTGCCTAGTGAGTCTTTACTTGTTCTACTGGTTGCTTGCTTAAGAGTATGTTGTTTAATTTCCATGTGTTTGAGTTTTCCAGTTTTTCTTCCAGTATTGATTTCTAGCTTCATACTATTGTGCTCAGGGAAGATACTTAGAATGATTTAGATATTTTTTTTAATTTGAAAATTGTTTTATGGCTTAACATATGGTTTATTCTAGAGAATGTTCCAGTGCAGTTGAGAATAATAGATATTCTGCCATTCTTGGGTGGAGTATTCTATATATGTCTCTTGGTCTAGTTGGTTTATAGTATTGTTCAAGTCCTTTATTTTCTTATTGATTTTCTTTGTACATATTCTATCCATTATTGAAAGGGGCTGTTTAAGTTTCCAACTATTACTGTAGACTATTTCTTCGGTTCTGTCACTGTTTGCCTCATATATTTTGAGGCTTTGTTGTTTGATGTGTATATGTTTATAATTTTTTTGAAAAATTTATTTTTATTAAAGTATAATTAACATAGTGTTATATTAGTTCAAATGTACAGTATAATGATTCAACAATTCTGTACATTACTCAGTGTTTATCATGATAAACATACTCTTAATACTCTTTACCTCTTTTACCAATCCCCCATCTACCTTCTGGCAACCACCAGTTTGTTTTCCTTATTTAAGAATATTTTTTGTCTCTTTTTTTCTTTGTTTTGTTATTTAAATTGCACTGTGAGTGAAATTATATGATATTTGTGTTTATCTATCTGACTTATTTCACTTAGCATTATACCCTTAGATCCATCCATGTTGTTGGAAATGGCAAGATCTCCTTCTTTTACATGGCTGAATATGTATGTGTATACATACATACATACATACATACATACACATACACACCACATCATCTTTATTCATTCACTTATCTTTGGACACTTGGGTTGCTTCCATATCTTGGCTATTGTAAATAATGCTGCAATAAACATAGGGGTGCATATATCTTTTTGAATTAGTGTTTTTGTATCCTTTGGGTAAATACCCAGTAGTGGGAATTACTAGATCATATGTTAATTTTACTTTTAATTTTTTCAGGAACCTCCATACTGTTTTCCATAGTAGCTGCATCAGATTGCATTCTCAAGAACAGTGAATGAGAGTCCCTTTTTCTCCACACCCTTGCCATTTATGCCTATAATTCTTATATCTTTGTGATGAATTGATCCTTTAATCACTATAAAATGTTTTTCTCTGTCTCTTGCAAAAGTTTTTTTTTAATGTTTACATATTTTTGAGAGAGAGAAAGAGACATTGGGAGAGGGGGAGAGGCCAAGGGAGAGGGAGAGACAGAATCCGAAGCAGGCTTCACCCTCTGAGCTGTCAGTGTAGAGCCTGACACAGGGCTTGAACTCGCAAACTGTGAGATCATGACCTGAGCCAAAGTCGGACTCTTAACTGACTGAGCCACCCAGGTGCCCTCTTGCAACAGTTTTTGATGTAAAATCCATTTTGTCTCATGTTAATACTGCCAGCTGGGCTCCCTTTTGATTACTATTGGTATGTAATACCTTTTTCTATCCTTTCACTTTCAACTTATGTGTTTGGGTGTAAAATGAGTCTCTTATAAGCAGTTTATTGTTGTATCATTTTTTAAATTCCTTCTGCCAGTAGCAGTTTTTTAATTGGTGAGTTTAACCTGTTTGCTTTTATAATGATTATTGATTATAATTATGTGATTATAAAAGTGATTATTTCTGCCATTGTTCTATTTGTTTTCTCTGTGTTATGTTTTTTGTTGTTGTTGTTCCTCACTTCCTTATTTGCTACCTTCTTTTGTGTTTGATTTTTTTCTAGTATACCTTTTGATTCTGTCTTCATTAAATTTATTTGTTTTATTTGAATATAGTGGACAATGTTACATTGGTTTCAGGTGTATTCATTTCTTTTTATGTTTATTTTTTAGTTATTTTCCTAGAGGTTACAATGGGGATTACAGTTAACATCCTAAATTGATAAAAATTTTGTTTAAGGGTGCCTGGGTGGTTCAGTTAGTAAAGCATCTGAGTCTTGACTTTGGCTCACGTTATGATCTCACAGCTCATGGGTGCAAGTCCCATGTTGGGCTTTGCACTGACAGAGTGGAGCCTGCTTGGGATTCTCTCTCTCCCTCTCTCTCTGCCCCTCCTCCACTCAAGTGCACACTCTCTCTCTCAAAATAAATAAATAAACATTTAAAAAAACTTATTTGAATTGATACCAGTTTAGCTTCAGTTGAAAAATTAAGTCTACTCCTTTCTAGCTTTATCCTCTCCTTTATATTGTTAGTGTCACACATTGCATCTTTATGCATTGTGTGCCTATTAACATAGACCTATAATTATTTTTTGTGCATGTCTTTTAAATGATACGGAAAATAAAAAAAAGATACCAAAAATTCAATAATACTAGCTTTTATATTTACCTATGTAGTTACCTTTACCAGTGATCTTTATTTCTTTGTATGACTTTGAGTTACTCTGTAGTATCCTTTCATTTCAACCTGAAGGACTTCCTTTAGCATTACTTATAGAGAAGATCTACTTAGTAGTGAATTCCCTTAGCTTTGCTTTTCTGGTAATGTTGTAATTTCTTTTTCATTTTTGAAGCATTGTTTTGCTGAGTACAGAATTCCTGATTGACATTTTTTTCCTTTCAATTTCTAAAAATATGTTGTCCTCCTGTCATTTGGCCTTCCGAGTCTCTGATAAGAAATAGGCTGTTAATCTTTTCTTTTTTTAATTTTCTTTTTTAAAATTTAATCGAAATTGGTTAGCATGTAGTGAAACAATGATTTCAGGAGTAGATTCCTTAATGCCTCTTACCCATTTAGCCCATCCCCTGTCCTGGCTGTTAATCTTTTTTGAGAATGCTTTGTGTATTATGAGTTGCTTCTCTCTCTCTTTTTAAAAATTTTTGAATTATTTATTTATTTTGAGAGAGAGAGTACAAGTAGGGAGGGGCAGAGAGAGAGAATCCCAAGCAGGATCTGTGCAGTGAGTGCATGGAGCCCAATGCAGGGCTCAAACCCACGAAACCGTCATGACCTGAGCTGACATCGGATGCTTAAATGACTGAGCCACCTAGCCATCCTTGAATTGCTTCTTTCTGCTTTCAAGATTTTTTGTCTTTCAACAGTTTGTTAATAATGTGGTGTGGATTTCTTTGTCCTCCATAGAGTTTGTTGAGATTCTTGGGTGTGTATATTCATGTCTTTCATCAAAATTGGGAAGCAGTATTTCTTCAAAAATTTTTTTCTGCTTCTTTTTCTTCTCCTGGGGCTCCCATAATGTGCACATTGAGATGTTTGATGGTGTCCCATAGGTCTCTTAGGCCCCTGTTTATTTTGCTTTATTTGTGTTTATTCTTTTCCTCAGAATGTGCAGTTATAATTGCCCTGTTTTCAGATGTGATGGTTATTGCTTTTGCTTGCTCATATTTGCTGTTGAATCCCTTTCATGAAATTTTTATCTTTTGTATTGTCTAGCTCCATAATTTCTACTTTTATCTGTTTAATAATTTCTCTTTGTTGATATTCATTATTTGTTCATATGTCATTTTCCTAATTTCCCTTAGTTCTTTGTCCATGGTTTTCTTCAGTTCATCAAACATATCTAAGGTAGTAAATTAAAGTTTTTGCCTACTAAGTTCAGTGTCTAGGCTTCTAAAGGATGGTTTCTGTCAATTTCCTTTTTTCCTATGAAAGTAATATTTCCTATTTGTGTGATTTATAATTTTCTTGTTGAGATCTGGACATTTTGAATATTGTAATGTAATTTAGGAAATCAAATTCTTCCCACTACACCAAGTAGTGCTGTTGTTACTTGATGAAGGTTGCAGTAGCTCATTTGTTTAGTGACCTTTCCACAGTGGATTTTGCAGACTGTATTTCTTGTCATGTATGGTCACTGAAGTCTATATTCTGTTATATCTTTGGTCAGCCAGTGACCTGACAGAGATTTCCTTAAATACCTGGATCCAATGAGAGAACAAAAAAAAATTAAAAGAAAAATTTTTTTTTAATGTTTATTTATCTTTGAGACAGAGACAGAGCATTAACGGGGGAGGGTCAGAGAGAGAGAGGGAGACACAGAATCGGAAGCAGGCTCCAGGCTCTGAGCTGCCAACACAGAGCCCGCTGTGGGCCTCGAACTCACGAACCATGAGATCATCACCTGAGCCGAAGTCGGAGGCTCAACCAACTGAGCCACCCACGCGCCCCGAGAACAAAAAAATTTTAAGGGTATTATGTCTCTGTGACTTCCTCCATTGATGGTAATGAAGCAACTTGATGGATTGAACCACTGGCTGTCTCTGTCCTCTCTCTCATTGAACTGCTGTATAGATCAAGACACAGAACTTTGGTTTTTGGAGGAGAAAGTCTCTACTGCCCACCCTGATGCCAAAAAGCTGCATCAGGAATTTAGGCCATTGTCCCCATGGTTACTTTCAGCAAGGTTGTGGATTATAGCTGTCATATGTAATGCTGAAATTCACCAAAACTTACCAGTCTTTTTCTTTATCAAGTGTTCCCTTGGATGCTACCAGTGTTCAGCTAGACTCCAGAGTTCTGAAATAGTTGATTCTAACAGGTTTTTTGTTTGTTTGTTTGTTTGCCAGAATGATAGTTGTTTTGGTGGAGGGACTGATTCTAGAGCTTCCTACTCTGCCATCTTCCATGACACTGCTCCCTGCCATGTCCACTCTTAAAAGTGTTCCAGTTTGGAAAATAATTTTTTTGGTCACCCATTGGTAAGTAAATGACAAGAGCAAGAGAGAGAGATGAAAAGAAAATATAAACCATGAGGATCATCAATAAATATTTACTGACTGCTTAAGGAAGATAAGCTGTTAGATGAATGCTATAGAATTTTCCTAGTTTTAGTTCCATTTAGTTTGTGTCTGTTGGGAGGTTTTTATACTAGGTTAGCATGGGTGCAGTGAATGCCTTTGTTGACAGGGTTGACAAAGCACGTTGATTTGTATCCTGAGTTTAGATAAGGGGTATTATAACATGTAAACTAAGAGATGGAATGAGTCTGTGGGACAGCTATATCTCTTGTTGCTGACATGGGTGCCATGTTGTCTGTCTTTCTACTTGTTCTACTTTCTCAAATCTGTAGGTGGGTCATGAACAATTGCTTCATGGCTGTATGCAGTCTGCAGGCCTTATGTTGTGTAGGCCTGCTATAGACACTACTCTTTAATTGGGCAGAAAAGTTGCTGCATTGGCTTCCCTCCCATTTCAGAAAGCTGAGTACATGCTGTTACTGCAGCAGTTTGTCTATGCCAGCTCGAGGAACAAGAACCTGAGATTGGAAGTCAGACTAGGGGCTCCACAGGGTGATAAGGACCATTGCATTTTGACTATTGAGTCTGATTATATTTATAATCATAGGGAGGTGCTTTTTTGAACATGGGTTAATGTGCATTTGCCCATTTTGGAAAATCACTAGACTTTTACAGTTCCCGATTAAAGTTTTTGGTAACTACTCGGAAAAGACTAATAGAGTACATTTGGGGAAAATGCTTTCAATGAGTGATCTTGTATTGACTGGCTGGCTGTCTCTCCATCACTCTCATACATGCTTAGAATGCTACAAGTGATAGAAATTTAATGTTTTCAAAATATAAATGAATAAAAGTAGAAAAGTGAAAATGTTTACTTTTTTTGTTCTGTATTAAATGTTCATTAAATTAATTTTGGTAAAATTAAGTAAAATAATTTCCTATTGCTATAAGTAGCCACATTTTATGGTTGAATTTAAACTGTAGAAAGGGGGTTGTGATGGAACACCCATCAGAATATCTGCTGTCTCATATGAAAGGACTGCATATAGTGTCTTGATAGTATAAAAACTTCTTTAACATACTTTTAATTTTAATTAAAATGTCTAAATTATAATATACCAAAGAAAATAGTTTTAATTTTTTCCATAGGTCTCTGTGTGATTTTAATGTTGTGTACATTATTATTGGTGCTTGAGTTTAATATTACCTTCTGTAGCATTAAAATTGTTAACACCGTAGCTTTGGTAATGCACGTTTGAATATTATGTTGCTGTAAACAGCTTCACTAATGCTGTATTTTCAGTGAATATTATGGGCCTTCTGTTAGTGCTGGCATTTGAGCAATTTTGCTTTCTATTTTTCTGTTGTGTATACAATGCAAAGTATTCCCACCTGAGATTTCCCCAAAATTTCACTTGGGAAACAGAACAAATTTGAAGGATGTTTTCTGTATGTTGCTGAAATCATGCTTTGCTTTGAGTCAAGCCAAATGATGAAAACATAGTCTAGCCTTCTTTCCAGCAAATTGCAATTACCTCTAAGGCCTATAGTAAAATGACCAACTAATTGAGAACACTTGTCTTTGTTTTCAGTTAGCAAAACTTACTAAGAATGGCAATTTTCTGAATTCAAAAAGGTGTGTTTATTTTTAATGAATTAAAAGTTGGGAGCTCTGAAAATTAAAGCATATGCAGGTTACTCTCTTCCTCAAGGGGACATATACTACTGCTGTGCTCGTGTGAAGTAATAATGAGATACCATAAGCAAACAGTAGATGATTCATGTCAGATGGTTCTTCAATAACATTAGGGGGAAAAAAGCAGCTGATGTATGGGATATTGAAGGCAGATTAAGTTGTTAATGTATATTAGTATATTCTTAATTTCCTTTTAATTGAAAAAGACATATTGACTTTAATTAGAACCATTTCACAGGAACTGTCAATTAGCACATGTCAAACTAGTTAATTCAGAACAGAATTCTTTTAATTAGGGTCTGCTTTCCTTTAACTATGGGGCCAATGAAATCAGCCCTTCCTTATCTAGATTTTAAATGTCTCTAAGACATATAATACAAATGTAGACTCTTATCTATTATTAGAAGCCCATATGGATAACATTAAAATGATGATGCTGGCATTGTTCATGCAGCACAAATCAGAGTCCCTTTATGACTGTTAGAAAAAAAATGGCTTTGAACAAAGACTATTTTAAATACCAGATTTATCCTACTTTAAAGAGACTACAAAATTTATGACATGCATGTTCACATTTAAAGTATTATTTAATACGTCTGCTCAAATAAATGGGCCTATTCAAACGTTTTGTGTGTTCTATCAGCCGAAGACACATAAAACATTGTCAAGCCATACAGCAACATTTTTTCCTTAAATGAACTGTAATCAAAAAGGGAAAACAGACTGAATGATTTTTTTTTTTTTGCACAACATAAAAATAGCATTGTTAACTTTCATTGCATCCAAAGATTTAATACGAATAGTTGATACGGTGACTAAACCACTGGTATGAGCTAATGTAATCTTAGTAATCAAACTGTAAAATCTGAAACTTGGCTTTTTCTTGATGTAATGTTGTGGAATTGCAGCATGTTAGTTACAGTTGGCATGAGGCTGAGCACGTAGAGTGAGTTTGCTGGGGCAGGACTCTATGGTGTTCACCTATGAAATAGGTATACTCAGTATTAAAAGAAGATTTAAAGCGGCATGTAAAAGAAAATTAATTGGAAGTCTAGCTTACTTTATCATGTAAGATTTAGCCGCTATTTTACTGAGTTAGAGTAAGCAAGGATTACAGAAATCAATAAAAAAGAATATTTAATAAGCCAGTCTGGATTCCAAAGAGAATTATCTAGTATGTATCCTCATATTTGTTCATTTGTGGTAGGTACATTTAATGATAACTGTACTGTTCCTTACTAAAGTATGATGTAGTGTAGATGTCTCAGTAGCTGCATTTGTGACAGTCGAATTAAATGAATAATTGTTGTAATCTTCTAATTTTGATTAACAGGCAAAACAGAGTTTACAAAAAGATGAAAAAACAACCAGAAAAACCCTTTTCCTTCTAGAGTTGACCTCATTCTTCTGAACTGTTCTTAGAGGGACCTCAGCTCTCTACTGTGTGTTTGAGAGACACAACTTACAGTTAGCATGCCCATATTTGTTTCAATCTGTAGCTTTTAATTATTTTTGGTGCCATATAGTCACTTGAGTCTGGGATAAAAGATATTAATCCTCTTCCCAGAAAATATACATAAGCAGACATGCACTAAATGTTCAGGGTGGGAAAACGTTATGAAAAATAATTTGGTACAGGCTGCTGAAAGATGGAACCTCAGTTTGATATAATTGACTACTTGTAGTGTTGCAGACACTGTGCTTGGTCTGGGAAAATAACAATGAGCAAGATGAGCAACCTTAACATCTGAGTAACTGTGACAAATTATTAACACATTTTCAGAAATTACTCTGTGATTATTATTTAAAAATTTTTTTTTTACTTTCTGAACTGGTTAAAAATTGACCTATATTTACAAATCTTGGACAAATTTTATATGTGACAAGATTGACAATTTTACATAAAAATTGCCTGAAAAATACAAGTATTGAAACAGTAGATGAGACTAATTTTATAAGTTTAATTCAACAGATTTTATTAATCATTTCCATCCTAATTATAATTCCATTTTGGTTAATAATCTTAGGTGATATTAATTAATGCTATAACTTTGATCCATCTTTTTGTTCTGTTTATTCACTTAAATTATATAATTTATAATAATTTATGAAGAAGGCATAAGGCATACTAATACAGTTTTACGAATTAGTCTTAAACTCTAAACTGTGTAAAGGATCTTGGGTGGGGTGCTAATTAATTTCTTGATTATCTTTGAGTCACTTATCTGTGCTATGCCAGGGTTTAAATTCAAACAAACTTTTGAGTAATATCAACACGTGCAGAATCTGTTATTCCACTAGATAGTATTAATTCCTTTGTAACTTCAGAGGGGTCATTTGGGTGTCTGTGTGTGTGCATGTACGTGCACATGTTTAATCTTTGGGTATACTGTAGCACTGTTATGTATAAAACATACTTGCATACTTAATGTGCTTTTAGTCCCACTTTTATCCTTGGTTGTCTCTAGCAGTTTAAATTGCCTTGTCTGTTTCAGGGGCACCTGGGTGGCTTAGTTAGTTAAGCAGCTGACTTTGGCTCATGTCATGATCTAATGGTTCATGAGTTCGAGACCCGCTTGAGGCTCTGTGCTGACAACTCAGCACCTGAAGCCTGCTTCAGATTGTGTCTCCCTGTCTGTCTGCCCTCCTCTCCCCTGCCCTCTCTTTGTCTCTCTCTGTCTCTCTCTCTCTTTCTCAAAAATAAACAAATAAAGTAATTAATTAAAAATTGCCTTGTCTGTTTTACCTTTTGCAAAGTTGACCATTGGTGTATTTGTCAGCAACAAAAATTTTGGCCCTTGGAAATTTATAGGATACATGAGCCTTAACTTGGTTTAATCATCTTAATGGTATAGATGGTATAGGTTATATATATATTGATAAGAATAGGCAAAAATTACTCAGAGCATATGTTTTTGAATCAAAACCATAGCCATTTTATTTATTTATTTATTTACTTATTTTTAGAGAGAGGGAGAGAGAGAGGATGCATGTGAGCGGGGTGGGGGAAGAGATAGAGATAGAGAGAGAGAGAGAGAGAGAGAACCCCATGAGGGGCAGAGAGAGAGAGAAGTGAGGCTCACTTGGGGCTCGTGTTTTTACTTGAAACAGGGTTTGTGCTCACCTGAAGTGGAGCTCGAGCTCAGCTGAAATGGGGCTAATGCTCACCTGATAGGGGTTCAAGCTCACCCCAACTGGAATTTGTGCTTCCCTGATACGGGACTTGAACTCACCAACTGTGAGATCATGACCTGAACTGAAGTTAAATGCTTAATGACTGAGCCGCTCAGGTGCCCAAAACCATACCCATTTAACTCTGACTTGGTTAGCTGCATTTTAACAGATTATTTAAATTATTAGGAGCTGTGATTTCAAATAGCTTTATCCAAATAGGAAAATTATTGAAATCACTGGCATGTTTTATGTAAAGGGATGTAACTTTCAGATGAAAAATTTGAATTGTTGGATTTTAAGAGTTAATTGGAAATTTTCTTAATTATTTCATCTACTTTTTGATCCTTAATCAACATCATATTGATTTTAATAGGGACTAAATGCACCACCCTGAATGTGGGATTTCTATACTCCATATGTGTGTAACTAGCCCCACCTCTGCAACCTCTGACATACACTTTTTTTCTATCTATTGATAAACAGTTGTCTAACATATTAACTACATAATTTAGTAAATTTAATTTTTTTATATCTTGAGAGTGTGTTCATGTTATCTTTTGGAAAGTGACAGGGAGTTATTGTGTGTGTGTGTGTGTATGTATTTGTGTGTGTGTGTGTGTGTGTGTGTGTGTGTGTGTGTGTGTGTGTGTGTGTGTGTATATGTAGGCAGCCAGTCTCAGGTTAGTTTGGTTCAGTACCACAAGTATTTATTAGGGATGCCTGGGTAGCTCAGTCGGTTAAGCGTACGACTCTTGATTTTGGCTCAGATCTTGATCTCATGGTTTGAGTTCGAGCCTGCACTGGAAGCACAGAGCCTGCTTGGGACACTCTCTCCCTCTCTCTCTGCCCCTCCCTTGCTCATGCTATCTCTCTTTCAAAATAAGTAAACAAACTTTTAAAAAATTTAAAAAACCCCAAAAACCAAGTATGTATTAACCACCTCTTATTCAGAAACAGTTAATGTTAGCTACTATCTTGTTGAACATTAGTTAAAATGTTTATTTGCCTTATCCTTGACTATGTAGAATCTTGTTAAAAACTAATAATGTTCAGTAAATTATTAGTTTCCTTTTCAAAATTATTTAATACTTTATAGTTGAAATAGTTTTTTAATTTTATATATTTATTTTGAGAGAAAGCGAGTGAGTGAGAGTCGGGGAGGGATAGAGGGAGAGGGAGAGAGAGAGAATACCAAGCAGGCTCTGCACTGTCACCATGGGGCTCAATCCCACGACCCTGGAATCATGACCTGAGCTGAAATCTGGAGTCAGACACTTAACCAACTGAGCCATTCAGGCACCCCTATAGTTGAAATATTTTCAATACTATTATCTAGTGCAAGATGAATAATTCCATCGTTACAGTTAATAGTTTAATTTCATTCACTGGTATCATTAGGTGTTCTGGCATATGGAAAAGCTGGGTTCAAATTACAGTATCACTATTTACTAGCTTTATAAACTTAGATAAATTGCTAACTTCTGAGGTTCATTTCCCTCCCCTGAAAAATGGGTATAATAACACTACTTGGTAGTGTTGTATGGATTAAATGGAATATGTAAAGCGTTTAGCATCTTGTCTTTTACATACTCAGTAAATACTTGTTCCCAACCCCTTTTCAGTTTTGTTGTACTAACTGCCTCTACTGAGAAATTTATTGTTAAATAGATTTACTCCTATATGGAAATACAGATTGTTAACATGAATGCTCTACTAATTTGATAGTTAATAGATATTAACAGGGGAAGTTACTACTATCTTTGTTGCTTCAGGAGAATCCAGCTGATGACAATCACCTACTTATGACCAACAGTCCTTTCTTCACTGTTTGTGTGAAATATATTTTATGACTATCACTAAGTGAAATGGCTTCTAACAAAAACCCTTTGTTTATAATAGTTCAATGTAGAATATTCAATTTTTTTTGTAAGCTGTCTGCCCAGTGTGGGACTTTAGCTCATGACCCCAAGTTAAGAGTTGCATCTCTACCAAATGAGCCAGTCAGGCACTCCCAAATATTCTTGAATAGCAATATTAGTTCCTAAATATGTGAAAAAGATGTATAAAAATAACCTGTAGGGGCGCCTGGGTGGCTTGGTCGGTTAAGCGTCCGACTTCGGCTCAGGTCATGATCTCATGGTCCGTGAGTTCGAGCCCCACGTCGGGCTCTGTGCTGACCGCTCAGAGCCTGCAGCCTGTTTCGGATTCTGTGTCTCCCTCTCTCTCTGCCCCTCCCCTGTTCATGCTCTGTCTCCCTCTGTCTCAAAAATAAATAAACGTTAAAAAAAAATAAAAAAAAAATAACCTGTAATTGTACCAACTAAAGGAAATCATTGTAAATATTTTGGTGTGTTTTATATGTATATGCTGAAAAATTTATTAGGCCATTACATTTTATTCATAATTGTGATTTAAATGGCTACACAGTATTCATTTTTTAAACTAAGTTCTTTTTGAAGTTTGCATTTTTTTCCTGCTCCACTAAGTTAGAATGAACATCTTTATATATATAAACTTTATATGCACTTCTTAGTATTTCCTTAGGATAATTCTTAGGAACAGAATTACTGATCAAAGAG
Source organism: Lynx canadensis (assembly GCF_007474595.2). Lineage (NCBI taxonomy): Eukaryota > Metazoa > Chordata > Mammalia > Carnivora > Felidae > Lynx > Lynx canadensis. The sequence continues at coordinate 155,938,776 of NC_044303.2, read as the reverse complement.
AATTAACATTAACATTTGATATATATTAACCCAAGTTGCTTTCCAGAAAAGTGTCAATTAATACTCCCACTAGCCCCAAATATGACCTTCTGACAAAAGAATGAATTGCTTTTTGAATATACAGTTTGGCTAGTTGTTAAGTCAGTTGATTAATATATAGTTTTTGGCTAATTGATTCTTTCCTAATTGATTCAGTTTGGCACTAATTTAGGAAGAGTTCGAATAACATTATAATGACCCATGTGATCTTTCCTGGGATTTTCTAAAGATAGCTTTTAATTTAAAAGTAATGTTTAAAGTAACATTTGTTGTAAGTGGTAGCTGGTATGCCAATTTGACTTAGTCACATCTTGATTTTTATATGTGTTATGAGGTCTCTTTGGGGCTAATTTCTATAGCAATTTTTAGAGGAAAATGAGATTCTTCTAATGTGCAATTAAAGTATTTGCATTATTGGCAATATATAGGGAGAAACTTAAGGGTAAAAATCAGCTCATTTTATTTTGTAGAAAAATCAGAAATAGGAAAAATATGCTAACATGATTATATCTAATGAGGGAAATGTTCCATGCAGATGTCTTTTTTCTATTAATCCCTAAAATGACTGTATGCTTTTATTTATATGGGTAACATCAGATACAAACATGTTACTAGGAATATATTGCCACTTACAAAAAAGATACACAATATGAGTTTAGAATTTTAATAAATTCTCTTTTAAAGGTGATTTAAATCTTTAGATAATGTAAGATTTGAGATTTCAACAAAGGTGTAATGTCTGTGTATGCTACTTCTGAGAGTTATTTAGATATTTTTTTTCTTGCTTAGCTGTGTTTACTGCAGCTTCTAACATAAGGGATTGAGAACTGGGTCCTGTATGATGGATCTTTTATGGGACACAGAGAAATATAATTTTATTTAGTTATATTTGAAGCCTCTATCTAGGCACACTGCAAGCAATATTATTCTTACTATCACATATAGATAACAAAGTCACAAGCTCAAGCTAACAAAAAGGGCATGTGAAAGGAAAAGAGACATTATTCTTGTTTTTGCTGTTGTCAGTAGGAATTTTTACATTTTCTTTGTACATGGGCACCTTTTCATGTTTATTATACTACATTGATAGCACTGTCACATTTCATTAAGTTAACTCCAACTTAGTGAAAATGAGAAAAAGAGTATTTTGCTGCTAGTATTATTCTAGACTTTTTTCCTATAAATACTTACCTTTTATATAAGTTATGAGTTATTTGAGAATAAGAATGCTTTAAGGACATGTATTTTGTTTTAAGCTAGATTAGGCTGCTAAATAAGCTAAATTTGGACCTCTCCCTTCATGCTTGGTAAATATGTTGTGGTATTAATACAGACAAATACAAACATTTCTTATATTCCGTACTTGTCATTTTTTTTTTTTTTTTTTTTTTTTTTTTTTACTGAACATATGTTAGTGAAGGCACAGCTTTGGTAAGGGGTGGGGAGACACATATACACAAATGATCCACCCTCTTGCACTGGTATTAGCATCCTTGGTCTTGAAACTAAGGAAAGCAGATAATAAAGTCACCCTGGTAGCTACACATAGTTTATACAAACCCTCTCAGATTTGATAGTATTCTACACCTGAATGTACAATGACAGAGACAGGGAGTGTGGGTGTGGGGAATTGAAAAGAAACAGAGAAAGGTGTAGAGAATAATGTTCTTGTCTTTTGATTTTTAATTTGTAGAATTAACTTCTTTTCTCTTAAGTCTTGAACTTATGGTTGTAATTGGAGTTAATTTAAGCATAGTTACCAAAATAATGGAATAAATCGTTTCAGACTTGGTATCTTTTTGGTCGCTGAGTATATTCATTAGCTGTAAGTAGGGCATTATGTCGTTTATAAATTTTAATGCCTTGTCGTTTGTAAATATATCTCATATTTAAAAAAAAAAGTCCATTTCTCCTTATTTGGATTTTCTTTGCTCTCTAGGATTAATGGGCAAAACATGAACTTCACTCTGAATTTCTCCTGAAATTTTAATTTAAAGTTTACTTTTTCAAGACTCATTTTGAATTACAGAGATCATCTTCTACCTGTAGCCTCTTTTGGGAGGATTTCCAAAAGAGTAAGTTGACTTTCCGGGATATGATACTTTGGGAAACATTTGGCTTAAATAATGGATGCTTTTATGTTGGCTCCTGCTAATGTGTTAGAGATTATTCTTCAAAGAGTCCAGTTGAATACCAGTGTCTTTTGGTGAGGGGTGGGAATACAGAATCATTTATAAGCCTGATGGTACTATTTGTCAGTTTTCTTTTTCTTTTTTAAACTTTAATAGGCATCAGGATCAACTTAATAAAAAAAGGTAATGTCAGGCTTAAGATTTTAGCAAATACATTTTGGTGGATATTCCATGAGTTTTTTAATGGAATGTGAGGATAAAAATCAAAGATGTTGATTGTTTTTGTATAACCTGGTGGCTATAGTTAACAATATGACATTTCTACTTTAAAATATATTAAGAGGATAGATCTCTTGTTAAGTGTTCTTAGGACATAACAACAACAAAAAAAAGACACAAGAGAAAAGTAGGGAAGTTTTAGAGATAATAGATATGTTTATAGTATGTTGATAGTGGTGATGGTATCAGAGGTGTATGCATAAGTCCAAACTTATCACAATGTATACATTAAATATGTGCCATTTTTGTATGTCACTTATAATTCAATAAAGATTAAAATGCATGTTGATTGTATTTTAAAGATATCCTCTGGAGAAGGAAGAGAAAAATACTAAACAGATGACGTCATAAAGCATTCAGTTCTTGATGTAGGAGTTTGTGAAAAGGAATGGCTTCATGATTCTTTGTTTCATTCTGTTGCCTTCATGATGAGTACTTGATACTGCTAATAATGATATTGGTGTATTCCTTGGCATTTAAAGGAATATCAAATATATTCTTTACATTAGAAAGCTTTTCTTCTGCTGAGGCTACTGATTCACAGGAAAAAAAAAACCTCTTGGGTATAATCTACAAATGAAAAACAGTTGATGACAGGAAGCAAACGTGGAGGAGGTAGAGATGGTGAAGAGATGGCAAAAGTGGGTAGACACTGAGAGAGGAAATATTAGAGGAAGGAAGATGAGGGAGAATGGGTGGGCTTAAAACAAAAGAGAGTGATTTTTCTCCTTTTGGCTTAGGCCTCAACCGTGTCCTGGCTTTCTTCCTTTTGCACCTACCCTGATGATCACCCTCCAGCTATTAAAATCACTCTAATTCTGGTGCTAATCCAGTTCCTCCCGACTTTTTACCTTTGCATCCACAGGTATCCTAAGTTCACATGGCCACCACAACTATCACTGGGCTTTGTTTTCCTCATTCCGTTGTCATTTATTAGGAAGCCTTCTTTCTTTCTTTCTTTTTAAATTTTTTTGTGTTAATTTATTTTTGAGGGAGAGAAAGAGTACAAGCAGAGGAGGGGCAGAGACAGAGGGAGACACAGAATCCGAAGCAGGCTCTAGGCTTTGAGTTGTCAGCACAGAGCCTGATGTGGGGCTTGAACCCATGAACTGTCAGGTCATGACCTGAGCTGAAGTTGGAGGATTAACCAATTGAGCCACTCAGGTACTGCTAGGAAGCTTTCTTGAGTATTCAAGTATTTCCACTTAGTTAATGAACAGATTCACTGTGAATAATAATGCAGTGTCACTTTATGTATGCCAGGTAGTGTTCTAGGCTCTGGTTATAAAGAACTTAATGAGTTGAAGTCTCAATTCCCATTGAGATTATGTTACAACACATGAATAAGTATATATTTGAATTGCTTTGGGGAGAAAAAAATGCAAATTAAGGGGGTAGAGAATCACAGAGTATGCTACTTTAGAAAGGGTAGTTAAGGAAGTTTTGTCTGTGGAGGTGATATTTAAGCAGAAATCTGAATGATGTGAGGGAACAAGCCATATGAGTTTCAGGGCAGTATGTGCTTGGTGAGACAAGTGCATAGGCTTATGTTTGATGTCTTCAAGGGTCAGCAAGAAGTGCAGTGGATGGACGGGGAGAATGGTAGGAAATGAGGTTAAGAATTAGGCAGAGGCTGATCATGAAAAGCCTGATAGACCAGAGTAAAGTTCTTGGATTTTATTTTAAGAGTGATGAGGTGGATTCACTCCATGCTAGGGGTATCTTCTCAGATGAGAGCAGAGCTGCAAGGTATCAGAATTCTTACGCACTTACCCAGTTGCATTTGTTAATATAAATACTGTAGTAGAAATGGGAAATGGTTGTTCAGGACAGCTTACGCTGAGTCACATTACTGAAGGTCTGTTTTACCTTCAGAAGACGACTATAGTACCGTAATGAGATAGGTGACTGTTCTCCTGGGAAGGTTTCAGTGATAAATTCTTCTAGAGGCCAGTAGAAGTGAAGTCAGTGGTAGCCAATCCAGCAAATATTTTTGCGGGCTTATTAAATATCAGACACTGTGCTGGTTGCTTGTGCACATGTTAGGCTGTGCAGCAATTTGTCCCCATTTTACGGATCAGAATACGAAAGCTCAGAGGTCCTATTGTGCCACAACTGCTGTAATTATTCGGTTGAGTATCTGAATATTCATACTAAAGTAAGGTCCTTGCCTGAATTGCTGGGATTAATTGCAACAATGTAGATCTGGGTATTATAGTTTTAATCAGACAATGTGCTGTTAAATTTCTAAGACTATATTAAAGAGGTAATTAAAAGTCTTTTACTTTAAAACACATTATAATTTTCTGGAAATTAAAGGACTATGTATGTGGTCATTTTGGAAAAATTAGAAATATTTGTTTTTTACTATGAATAATAGCAAAATTATGGAAAGAGCCCAAATGTCCATCAACTGATGAATGGATAAAGAAAATGTGTAATGGAAGATTACTCAGCAATCAAAAAGAATGAAATCTTGCCTTTTGCAACTAGAGTGTATTATGCTAAGCAAAATAAGTCAATCAGGGAAAGACAAATATATGATTTCACTCATGAGAAATTTAAGAAAAAAATCAGATGAACATAGGGGAAGGGAAGGAAAACTAAAATAAGATAAAAACAGAGAGGCAAACTATGAGACTCTTAACTATCGACAACAAACTGAGGGTTGATGGAAGGGAGGTGGGTGGGGGGATGGGCTTGTTGGGATGAGCAATGTGTGTTATATGTAAGTGATGAATCACTAACTTCTATACTTGAAACCAATACTACACTATATGGTGACTAAATTGAATCTAAAAAAAAAAAGAAATACAATTTTTAAAATGCACATACCCACATACACATGCTGTGACCGCCTCTCTGCTTCCACCTTGTAAATACCTCAGATTAACACTTTTCCCAATGTAGAAAGTGGATTCTGGTGGTACTGTTATTGTATTTATTTAAATAGTTGCAGAATGAGTGATTTTACTCATTTTGTTTAGTGTTACCAATTGTTTGGGCTTGCCCTAAGATAGTTTATTACTTTCAAATGAGTTTGAGAAACTTAATAAATGTGTTTGATAATTCAGTGTATCTAGTGAAATTGTTACAGAAGTCATCCGAAGAGCTTGGTTTTGTAGTCTCTTTAGTAGTGATGTGAAGTCTTATACTCTGGTAGCCTATCTATAGGGCATGTTACCAAATCTAATATTTATTTGGTGTAATTCATGTAAATAAAGAACATAAAATGCGTCCCCCTTCCCGTCATAACCTCCCTGCTTACAGCCGACTGTGGAAGTATTTCTGTCTACAATGTCACATGTTCAAGGGATACACTTTTTGTTCTTTGTTTGAAACTCAGTTTCTATTTTGAGCTTCCATTTTGTCCAGGTGACTGAAGTTTTAACCTTGATGAGGAGTGTCTTTTTCCTTTTCTCTTAACTCTGCTAATTCTTGGATGGGGGTGGTGGGTCCTACTACACATCTTCATCTTTCCACAATAGTGGCATTTGTAGAAATGTTAGTCCTTCATTTTGTTTTTGAAGTTACTTGGCCACCATAGGTTGCTGCTCATTCCTCATTCACATCCACAAGGTATTAGCTAGTAAAATAACTTCTTACAATTTCCATGCTAATGACAACACTGTAATCTTTCTGTGGTCTCCAGACTTTAATAAGATATGGAGAATTCTGTGAGACTGCTCCTTGTCTCAGCTTTGCTGGGCCTGATTGGGGCCTGGGAAATTCTGGGGATAATATCTCATTTGCCCCTTACAATTATCCAACCAGTTCTGTGGGATCTTCCTGCCTCCCTGAGTCTGTACCTCGGAAGTGGGATGCAGATTGCCTCTGTTCTCTCGTAAGAACAATGTCTAAATCCATTATTCATTTTACTCTTCTTTTCCCCATTCAAGGATTTTCATCAAGTCTAGAGGGTGAGGAAATCTTTTGTCTTTGCTCATTTTGTTTTTGTTTTTTTTTTTAAATTTTTTTTTTCAACGTTTATCTATTTTTGGGACAGAGAGAGACAGAGCATGAACGGGGGAGGGGCAGAGAGAGAGGGAGACACAGAATCGGAAACAGGCTCCAGGCTCTGAGCCATCAGCCCAGAGCCTGATGCGGGGCTCGAACTCACGGACTGCGAGATCGTGACCTGGTTGAAGTCGGACGCTTAACCGACTGCGCCACCCAGGCGCCCCAAAGGTGTTCTAAATCTGTTTTCTGTCCTAGATGTTGCACATACGTGGGCTGAATTTGACCCACAGAAGTTCATTTTACTTGGGTAATATTTTAAAAAGGGGAAAATTCACATAAAAATCTGAATTTCCAGATTTTTTTTGATGGGGCGGGGTGGGGGGGGAGAATGATTTGACAACATTGGACCCACATTTCTATATGATAAAAATCGGTTGGAGCTGAATAGTGGCTCTTTACGGGGTTTGCTCATTCCAGTCCCACTTCCTTGTTTGTTTTGTGTTACTCACCTGCCTGACTTGGTTAGCATATGTTTTGAATCCTTCCCATAATTCTCAAGGCCCAGGATTTTGGAATTCAAATATTTGGAAAAAGACTCCTTATTTCTGCTTTCTGTTGCCATTGCTTTCCCTTAGGCAAGGTGAGCCTATCTACTACTTGAATGGAGGAAGAATCTAAGAATAAGGGAAAAAATTGGCTAGTATATAAAAAATGTTAAACTACTAACATAAAGGGTAAACTACTAAATTAAGGATAGTATAAGAATTTTATTTTACTTATTTTAAAAAAAATATTTATTTTGAGAGAGAGAGAGGGCACGCACATGTGAGCAGGGGAGGGACAGAGAGAGGGAGAGAGAAAACCCCAAGTAGACTCCACAGTGTCAGCATAGACAATGCCGGCGTCGAACTCACGAGCCATGAGATTGTGACCTGACCCAAAATCAAGAGTCAGTGCTTAGGGGTGCCTGGGTGACTGAGTCAGTTAACCATAAGAGTTCAGCTCAGGTCATGATCTCTCAGTTCGTGAGTTCAAGCCCCACAGCGGGCTCTCTCAATGGTGGAGCCTGCTTCAGATCTCTGTCTCCCTCTTTCTGCCCCTCTCCTGTCTGGGTTCTCTCACTCTCTCTCTCAAAAATAAATTAACATTAAAAAAAAAAGACGCTTAACTGACTGAGCCACTCAGGTGCCCCTTACTTTACTTATTTAAAAATGTTTTGGGGCACCTGAGTGACTCAGTTGGTTAAGCGTGGGACTATTGATTTCATCTCCTATCAGGATCTTGCAGTTCATGAGATTGAGCCCTGACAGCGCAGAGCCTGCTTGGAATTCTCTCTCTCTCCTTTCTCTCTGCCCCTTCCCCTGTTCTCTGGAAATAAATAAATAAACTTAAAAAAAATGTTTTTTCAAGTTGATTTTTAAAATTCAGCTTTATTCAGGTAGAAGTTATATAAAGTTCACCACTTGTAGAGATACAATTCAAACTGGTTTCCAAAGTGATTGTATCATTTTACATTCCCACTAGTGATGTATGAAGGTTCACCTTCTCCACAGTCTTGTTCTCATTTGGTGTTATCAATGTTTTAATTTTAGTAACTCCAGTAGATATGTTGTATCTAGTTACATACATCTCATCATGGTTTTATTTGCATTTTCCCGGTAATTAATGATGTTGAGCATCTTTTCATATGCGTATTTTCTATTTGTATATCTATTTTTGATAAGTGTCTGTTTAAATCTTCTATTTTAAAAAATATTGAGTTGTGATTCTTGAATAATAAGAACTCTTAAGTATTATGGATTAAAATCCTTTATCACATTAATCTTTTGTTAAGTATTTTCTCTCATTGTCTTAATGGTCTTTTGAAAAGCAAAAGTTTTACTTCTGATAAAAGCCAATTTGCTGATTTTCTTTTTTTACGGTTCATGTCTTTTATGTCCTATCATAAAGGACTGAGGGGCCCTTAACTGAGGGTCACAAGATATGTTTTCTTCAAGAAATTTTATAGTTTTTGCTCTCACTTTTATGTCTACAGTCCATTTGGGGTTAATTTTGTAGATAGTGTGAGGTAAGGGTAGAGTTGCATTTTTTTTACGTGTGACCATGTGGCTCTCTTTGTTAGAGACCACTCTTTACTTATTGCATTAATTTGATGCATTGATAATTAGTTTATCATAGATATATGCTTTTTTTTATTAAAAATTTTTTAATGTTTATTTATTTTTGAGGGAGAGACAGAGCATGAGCAGGGGAGGGGCAGAGAGAGAGGGAGACACAGAATCCAAAGCAGGCTCCAGGCTTCACACTGTCACCACAGAGCCCAATGTGGGGCTTGAACTCATGAACTGCGAGATCAGGACCTGAGCTGAAGTCAGATGCTCAACTGACTGAGCCACTCAGGCGCCCCTATCATAGATATATTTTGATTTATATTCTGTATCATTGACATTTATGTCTTTCTTTTAGTTGGTATTAGTTAGACCATCTTGGTTCTCATACCTTTAATGTAAGTGTTGAAATAAAATAGTGTAAGACCTCTAACTTTGTAGGTTTGTTTTTCCTTTGTCAAAATTCCTTTAGTTATACTATATACATTTTCATATAAATTTAATTAAAATATTATTTAGTAATGTCTGTCCTCAACCTGAGGCTTGAATGCCCAACCCCAATATCAAGAGTGGCATGCGCTATTGAGTCAGCCATATATATGAAATATAAATGTTGTATGAATTTTAGAATAAGCATGCCAATTATTATATAAAGGTTTACTAGGATTTGTTTTAAATGTAATTTATTGTCAAGTTAGCTAACATACGGTGTATTCAGTGTACTCTTGGCTTCGGTAATAGATTCCCATGATTCATTTTTTACATACAACACCCAGTGTTCATCCCAACAAGTGCCTTCCTCAATGCCCATCACCCATTTTACCCTCCGCCCTCGCCATCAAACCTCAGTTTGTTCTCTGTATTTAAGAGTCTCTTATGGTTTGCCTCCCTCTCCGTTTGTAACTATATTTTTCCCCTTCCCCCATTGTCTTCTGTTAAGTTTCTCAGATTCCACACATGAATGAAAACACATGATATTTGTCTTTCTCTGGCTGACTTATTTCACTTAGCATAATACCCTCCAGTTCCATCCATATTGTTGCAAATGGCATGATTTCATTCTTTCTTATTGCTGAGTAGTATTCCGTTGTGTGTGTGTGTGTGTGTGTGTGTGTGTGTGTGTGTGTATATATATATATATATATATATATATATATATACACACACACCACATCTTCTTTATCCATCAGTTGATGTACATTTGGACTCTTTCCACAATTTGCTCTTGTTGATAGCACTGCTATAAACATTGGGGTACAAGTGCCCCTATGCATCAGCACTCCTGTATCCTTTGGATAAATTCTAGTAGTGCTATTGCTGGGTCATAGGGTAATTCTATTTTTAATTTTTGAGGAAGCTCCATACTGTTTTCCAGAGTGGCTGTACCAGTTAGCATTTCCACCAACAGTGCAAGAGGGTTGCCATTTCTCCACATCCTTGCCAACATCTGTAGTTTCCTAAGTCGTTCATTATAGCCACTCTGGTGTGAGGTGGTATCTCAGTGTGGTTTTGATTTGTATTTCCCTGATGCTGAGTGATGTTGAGCATCATTTCATGTGTCTGTTAGCCATGTGGATGTCTTCTTTGGAAAAGTGTATATTCAAGTCTCCTGCCCATTACTTCACTGGATTATTTGTTTTTCAGGTGTTGAGTTTGGTAAGTTCATTATAGATTTTGAATACTAATCCTTTATCTGATATGTCACTTGCAGATATCTTCTCCCATTCCATGAGTTGCCTTAAAATTTTTTTTAATGTTTATTTATTTTTGAGAAAGAGAAAAGGAGAGAGAGAGAGAGAGAGAGAGAGAGAGAGAGAGAGAGAGAAAAAGCAGGGGAGGGGCAGAGAGAGAAGGAGACACAGAATCCGAAGCAGGCCCAGGCTCTGAGCTGTCAGCACAGAGCTCAGTGTGGGAGCTGGAACTCATGAACTGGGAGATCATGATCTGAGCCAAACTTGGATGCTTAGCCAACTGAGCCACCCATGTGCCCTCTGTTAGTTGCCTTTTAATTTTGTCGATTTTTTCCTTTGCAGTGCAGAAGCTTTTTATCTTGATGAGTTCATTTTTGCTTCTATTTCCCTTGCCTTCAGAGATGTGTTGAGTAAGAAGTTGCTGTGGCTGAGGTCAAAGAGGTTGTTGCCTGTTTTCTAGGGTTTTAATGGTTTCCTGTCTCACATTTAGGTCTTTCATCCATTTTGAGTTTATTTTTTGCGTAGGGTCTAAGAAAGTGGTCCAGTTTTTCTTCTGCATGTTGCTGTCCAGTTCTCCCAGCACCATTTGCAAAAAAGACTGTCTTTTTTCAATTGGATATTCTTTCTTGCTTTGTCAAACATTAGTTGGCCATACATTTGTGGCTCCAATTCTGGATTCTCTATTCCATTTGTCTATGTGTCTGTTTTTGTGCCACCACGATACTATTGTGTGATTACAGCTTTTTAATGTCTGGGATTGTGATGCCTACAGCTTTAATTTTCTTTTTCAACATTACTTGGCTATTTGGGGTCTTCTGTAGTTCCATACAAATTTTGGGATTGTTTGTTCTAGCTCTGAGAAGAATGCCAGTGCAATTTTGATTTGGATTGCATTGAAAGTGTAGATTTCTTTGGGTAATACCGACATTTTATCAATATTTGTTCTTCCAATCCATGAGCATGGAATGTTTTTCCATTTCTTTGTGTCTTCTTCAGTTTCTTTCATAAGTTATCTATGGTTTTCAGCATACATATCTTTTACCTCTTTGGTGCAGTTGTAAGTGGGACCAATTCCTTGATTTCTCTTTCTGTTGCTTAATTATTGATGTATACAAATGCAACTAATTTCTGTACATTGATTTTTTTATCCTGCGACTTTGCTGAATTCATGTATCAGTTCTAGCACTTTTTTGGTGGAGTCTTTTGTGGTCTCCATGTAAAGTATCATGCCATCTGTGAAAAGTGAAAGTTTTACTTCTTTGCCAATTTGGATGACTTTTGTTTCATTTTGTTGTCTGATTGCTGATGCTAGGAATTCCAACAGTATGTTAAACAATAGTGGTGAGAGTGGACATCCCTGTTGTGTTTCTGATCTCATGGGGAAAACTCTCAGTTTTTTCCCATTGAGGATGATATTAGCTGTGGGCCTTTCATATATGGCTTTTATGATGTTAAAGTATGTTCCTCCTATCCCAACTTTCTGGAGGGTTTTTATTAAGAAGGATGCTGTATTTTGTCAAATGCTTTTTCTGCATCTATTGACAAGATCATATGTTCTCATTCTCTATTAATGTGATGTATCACATTGAGTGATTTGTGAATACTGAACCAGACCTTCAGCCCAGGAATGAATCCCATTTGATCATGGTGAATAATTCTTTTAATATACTGTTGAATTCGATTTGCTAGTGTCTTGTTGAGAACTTTTGCATTCATGTTTATCAGGGATATTGGCCTGTAATTCCCCTTTTTAGTGGGGTCTCTGTCTGGTTTGGGATCAAGGTAATGCTGGCTTTGGAGAGTAAGTCCAGAAGTTTTCCTTCCATTTCTATTTTTTGGAACAATTTGGGAAGAGTAGGTGTTAATTCTTCTTTAAGTGTCTGGTAGAATTCCCTGGAAGCCATCTGGCCCAGGACACTTATTTGTTGGGAGATTTTTGATAACTGATTCAATTTCTTTGCTGGTTATGGGTCTGTTCAAATTTTCTTTTTCTTCCTGTTTGAGTTTTGGTAGTATTTGGGTGTCTAGGAATTGTCCATTTCTTCCAGAGTGTCCAGTTTGTTGGCATGCAATTTTTCATAGTATTCTCTAATAATTATTTGTATTTCTGTGGTGTCTGTTGTGATCTGTCCCCTTTAATTTGTGATTTTTCTCTCTTTTTGAGAAATCTGGCTAAGGTTTTATCAGTTTCATTTATTCTTTCAAAAAACCAGCTGTTAGATTCATTGATCTGTTATACTGTTTATTTTTTATTTTGGATTCTATATTGTTTTTTTCTGCTCTAATGTTTCTTATTTCTCTACTTCTGCTAGCATTGGGGTTTCTTTGCTGCTCTGCTTCTAGTTCCTTTAGGTGTGAAGTTAGGTTTTGTATTTGGGATTTTTCTTACTTCTTGAGATAGGCCTGGATTGCAATGTATTTTCCTTTTAGGACTGCCTTTGCTGCATCCTAAAGGTTTGGACTTACCTGTTTTCATTTTTATTTGCTTCCGTATATTTTTAAATTTCTTCTTTAATTACGTGGTTGACCCATTCATTCTTTAGTAGGATGTTCTTTAACATTCATGTATTTGGAGGCTTTCCAATTTTTTTTTTTTTGTGGTGATTTCAAGTGTCATAGCATTGTGATCTGAAATATGCATGGTATAATCTCGATCCCTTTATATTTATTGAGAACTTTTTTGTGACCCAGTATGTGATCTTTTGGGGGAATGTTCCATGTGCACTCAAGAAGAATGTGTATTCTGCTGCTTTGGAATGAAAAGTCCTGAATATATCTGTCTAGTCCATCTGGTCCAGTGTATCATTCAAGGCCATTGTTTCTTTATTGATTTTCTGTCTAGATGATATGTCCGTAGTTGTAAGTGGAATATTAAAGTCACCTACAATTACAGTGTTATTATCAATAATATTGCTTACGTTTGTAATTAAGATATATAAAAATATATATGTGTGTGTGTGCACACACATATATTCTTTCAAGTTAGAGGCATAAACATTTATACTTGTTAGCTCTTCTTGATGGACAGACCCCTTAATTATGATATAATGCCCTTCATCTCTTGTTACAGTCTTTAGTTTATTTTTTTTTTTGAGGATATATTTTTATTTTTATTTTTTTTAATGAATGCAAATATAACATACTTTTTACTTTTTTTATTTTTATTTTTTTTTAGATTTTATTTTTTTTTCAATATGTGAAATTTATTGTCAAATTGGTTTCCATACAACACCCAGTGCTCATCCCAAAAGGTGCCCTCCTCAATACCCATCACCCACCCTCCCCTCCCTTCCACCCCCCATCAACCCTCAGTTTGTTCTCAGTTTTTAAGAGTCTCTTATGCTTTGGCTCTCTCCCACTCTAATCTCTTTTTTTTTTTTCCCTTCCCCTCCCCCATGGGTTTCTGTTAAGTTTCTCAGGATCCACATAAGAGTGAAAACATATGGTATCTCTCTTTCTCTGTATGGCTTATTTCACTTAGCATCACACTCTCCAGTTCCATCCACGTTGCTACAAAGGGCCATATTTCATTCTTTCTCATTGCCACATAGTACTCCATTGTGTATATAAACCACAATTTCTTTATCCATTCATCAGTTGATGGACATTTAGGCTCTTTCCATAATTTGGCTATTGTTGAGAGTGCTGCTATAAACATTGGGGTACAAGTGCCCCTTTGCATCAGTACTCCTGTATCCCTTGGGTAAATTCCTAGCAGTGCTATTGCTGGGTCATAGGGTAGGTGTATTGTTAATTTTTTGAGGAACCTCCACACTGTTTTCCAGAGCGGCTGCACCAATTTGCATTCCCACCAACAGTGCAAGAGGGTTCCCGTTTCTCCACATCCTCTCCAGCATCTATAGTCTCCTGATTTGTTCATTTTGGCCACTCTGACTGGCGTGAGGTGGTATCTGAGTGTGGTTTTAATTTGTATTTCCCTGATAAGTAGCGACGTTGAGCATCTTTTCATGTGCCTGTTGGCCATCCAGATGTCTTCTTTAGAGAAGTGTCTATTCATGTTTTCTGCCCATTTCTTCACTGGGTTATTTGTTTTTCGGGTGTGGAGTTTGGTGACCTCTTTATAGATTTTGGATACTAGCCCTTTGTCCAATATGTCATTTGCAAATATCTTTTCCCATTCCGTTGGTCGCCTTTTAGTTTTGTTGGTTGTTTCCTTTGCTGTGCAGAAGCTTTTTATCTTCATAAGGTCCCAGTAATTCATTTTTGCTTTTAATTCCCTTGCCTTTGGGGATGTGTCGCGTAATAGATTGCTACGGCTGAGGTCAGAGAGGTCTTTTCCTGCTTTCTCCTCTAGGGTTTTGATGGTTTCCTGTCTCACATTCAGGTCCTTTATCCATTTTGAGTCTATTTTTGTGAATGGTGTGAGAAAGTGGTCTAGTTTCAACCTTCTGCATGTTGCTGTCCAGTTCTCCCAGCATCATTTGTTAAAGAGACTGTCTTTTTTCCATTAGATGTTCTTTCCTGCTTTGTCAAAGATTGGTTGGCCATACGTTTGTGGGTCTAGTTCTGGGGTTTCTATTCTATTCCATTGGTCTATGTGTCTGTTTTTGTGCCAACAGTCTTTAGTTTAAAATATAGTTTGTCTGATATAAGTATGGCTACTCCAGTTTTCTTTTGACTTCCAGTAGCATGATAGATGGTTCTGCATCCCCTCACTTTCAATCTGTAAGTGTCGTCAGGTCTAAAATGAGTCTCTTGTAGACAGCATATGGATGGATCTTGTTTTTTTATCCATCCTAATGCCCTGTGTGTTTTGATTGGGGCATTTAGTCCATTACAGTCAGAGTGATTTTTGAAAGGTATGGATTTAGTGTCGTTGTGTTATCTGTAGATTTTGTGCTTATGGTGATGTCTCTGGTCCTTTGCAGTCTTTGCTGCTTTCCGCTCACGGATTCCCCTTAGGATATCTGGCAGGACTGGTTTAGTGGTCATGGACTCCTTCAGTTTTTGTTTGTCTGCGAAAGCCTTTATCTCTCCTATTATAAAGGATTCTTGGCTGCATATTTTTCCTATTCAGCACAGTGAATATTTCTTGTCACTCTCTTCTGTCCTCCCAAGTTTCAGTGGACAGTTCTGCTATTACCCTTATGTGTCTACCCCTGTAGGTTAAGGACTGTTTGTCTCTAGTGCTTTCAGAATTCTCTCTTCATCTTTGTATCTTGCCAGTTTCACTATGATATGTTGTGGTGAAGACCTATTCTTTTTGAATCTAAGGGGAGTTCTCTGTGCCTCCTGGACTTGAATGTGTGCTTCCTTCCCAGATTAGGGAAGTTCTCAGATATAATTTGTTCAAATAAACCTTCTGCCCCCCGCCTCTTCTTCTTCTGGAACTCCTGTGATATGGATATTATTATGTTTCATTAAATCAGTTAGGTCTCTAATTCTCCTCTTGTGGTCTAGTATTTTCCTATCTCTCTTTTTCTCAGCTTCATCATTTTCCATAATTTTATCTTCTCTTTCACTTATTTTCCCCTCTGCTTCCTCCGTCCTTGCTGTTGTTACTTGTAGTTTACTTTGCACCTCTTTTACAACATTTCTTTTTTTTTTTTTTTTTTATGAAATTTATTGACAAATTGGTTTCCATACAACACCCAGTGCTCATCCCAAAAGGTGCCCTCCTCAATACCCATCACCCACCCTCCCCTCCCTCCCACCCCCCATCAACCCTCAGTTTGTTCTCAGTTTTTAACAGTCTCTTATGCTTTGGCTCTCTCCCACTCTAACCTCTTTTTTTTTTTTTCCTTCCCCTCCCCCATGGGTTCCTGTTAAGTTTCTCAGGATCCACATAAGAGTGAAACCATATGGTATCTGTCTTTCTCTTACAACATTTCTTAATTCATCGTGATTATTTCGTAGGTCCTTGATCTCTGTAGCAATAGATTCTCTGCTGTCTTCTATGCTTTTTTCAAGCCCAGCTATTAGTCTTGTGTCCATTATTCTAAATTCTTGTTCAGATATGCTGTTTATATCTGTTTTGAGCAATTCTGTGGCTGCCATTTCGTCCTGGAATTTCTTTTGCAGAAAATTCTTTTGTTTTGCCATTTTAGCTAGTTTCCTGTCTTTTACATGTTTTAATAGCGTGTTATGTGTCCTGCACCTGTGAGTAGTACTATATTAAAAAGTACTACTTTTTAATACTGGCCCTTCAGAAGGTGTTTTTAGAGTGTGTTACATGCTCACTGTTGTTGTATCTCTGGTTGCTTTATCTCCCTAGTGGTGGTTTGGACCTTCCACCAAGTGCGCTTTGATTTGTTCATTGAAGTAACTCTCTGTTCCTCCAAGTTGTCTCCGTGGGCCCCTGGATATGTTTATGTCACTCTGTAGTCCAAATTCCTGGAATTTCAAGTGTTCTGGCCTCAATACTGCTGTGTTTGAGGAGCGAGGGAACTTTGCCTCCCCCCCACCATCATGTTGACTTCTCCTACTAGGATTTTCATTAGGGAATTGTATCAAATCTATAGATTAGTTTGGGGGAAATTGGATCTTCTCCATGAATATGGTATATCTCTTAATGTATGTAGATTTTTAATTTTTATCAGCAGTTGTTTTGTAGTTTTTAGTGTACAGATCTTTCACACATTTTGTTAAATTTTTTCCCAATTATTTCCAATTTTTGTTGCTATTAAACAGTATTGCTTTGTGAATTTCAGTTTCCAATTGTTTGTGGTATGTAGAAATACAGTAGATTTTTGCATGTTGACTTTTAATTCCATGACCTTATTAAATTCATTTATTAGCTCTAGTAGTTTTTGCTGTTATTATTTGTTTTTTGTAGGTCCCTTACATAGGAATAATAATACACATGCCATTTATCACATGCCATTTATCACAAAGGCAGTATTACTTTTACTTTCTAATTTATCTGCCTCCTATTATTATTTTTCCCTGGGAACTCTAGCACAATGTTGACTAGAAGTGGTTAAAACATGCATTCTTGCTTTGTTCCCAATCTTGGGAATAAAAAATTCAGTCTTTTTCTCATTTGTATGACTTTTTCCCCTAGATTTCCATTATCAGTTTGAGGAAACTCTTTTATTTCTAGTTTGCTGAGAATTTATTATAAATGGGTGTTGTATTTTGCCAAATGTTTTTTCTTTATCTTTTGAGATGATCATATGTATATTGTCAACATGGTGAATTACACAGCTTTTTCAAAAGTTGAATATTACATTTCTGAAATAAATGCTTTTGTCTGTATCTTTTAAGATTGTTTTTTCATGTATGTGTTTTTTTGGTTAATATTATTGATGAATTACATTGACTGATTTTGAATGTTAAACCAACCTTGCTTTTGTGTGGGATAAATTCCACTTGATCATTATTATCCTTTTTATATATTGTGGCAATCACTTTGCTAAAATTGTGTTAAGGAGTTTTGCATTTCTTATTCACGATGGATAATGGTTTGTGGTTTTCATGCAATATCATTGGTTGGCTTTTTAGAATGAGTTGGGAAGTGTTTACTTTGCTGCACTTTTCTGGAAGAGTTTGTAGAGAATTGATAATACTTCTGCCTTAAATGTTTGATAGAACTCATCATTGAAGTCACATGGATGCAGGATATTCTTTGTAGTAAGGTTTTAAAAGATATGGGACTACTAAGCTTTGGTAATTTGTATCTTTCAGGAAATCTGTCCATCTCATCTAAGATGTCAAACTTACTGGCATAAATATTTCATGAATTTCTTTTACTATTGTTTTAATGTCTATAATATCTATGGTGCTTCACCTTTTTCTATTTCTGTTATTGGTAATGTGTATTTTCCCTTTTTTCTTGACTAGTCTAGACCCAGCTTTTTATTTTGTGTTTTCTTTATTGTTAGCTCTTCTTTTATTTTACTGCTTTCTGCTCTTTATTATTTTCTTCCTTCTGCTAATTTTGGATTTAATTTGCTCTTTTTTATCCTTTTTCTTTCTTTTTTTTTTTTTTTAAACGTTTTTATTTATTTTTTTTAGGACAGAGAGAGACAGAGCATGAACGGGGGAGGGGCAGAGAGAGAGAGGGAGACACAGAATCAGAAACAGGCTCCAGGCTCCGAGCCATCAGCCCAGAGCCTGACGCGGGGCTCGAACTCACGGACCGCGAGATCGTGACCCGGCTGAAGTCGGACGCTTAACCGACTGCGCCACCCA
Source organism: Lynx canadensis (assembly GCF_007474595.2). NCBI lineage: Eukaryota > Metazoa > Chordata > Mammalia > Carnivora > Felidae > Lynx > Lynx canadensis. Next base: position 155,920,413 of record NC_044303.2, on the reverse strand, counting down.
GGCGCCCCTATCCTTTTTCTTAAAGGGGAGGATGTTTCAAACATTTTATTGTTATTGATTTGTATTTTTAAAAAAAATTTTTTTTTCAACGTTTTTATTTATTTTTGGGACAGAGAGAGACAGAGCATGAACGGGGGAGGGGCAGAGAGAGAGAGGGAGACACAGAATCGGAAACAGGCTCCAGGCTCTGAGCCATCAGCCCAGAGCCTGACGCGGGGCTCGAACTCCCGGACCGCGAGATCGTGACCTGGCTGAAGTCGGACGCTTAACCGACTGCGCCACCCAGGCGCCCCTATTGATTTGTATTTTTAATTCTGTTGAGGGCAGAGAACTTACTTTGCATAATAATTCTTCTAAATTTATTGAAACCTTTTTTTTATGGCCCAATATATAAGATGTTTTGGTAGTTCATATTTACTTCAAAAGAATGTATATTTTGCTGTTGTTAGTTGTAGTGTTGTTGGTTCTATACATTGTCATTTAAGTCAAGTTGGTTGATAGTATTGATATACTTAGTGATTTTGTGTATTCTATCCGGTTACTGTGAGAGGAGCATTGAAATCTCTTGCTAAAATTTCAAAGTTGTCTAATTTTTTTCAAATGTATTGATTTTGTTTTATGTATTTAAATGGTCAGTTATTAGGTACAAACACATTTAATGTTGTTTTGTGTTCTTGATGTAGTAATCCTTTATCATTATGAAGTGTTTGTTTTTATCCCTGGTCATACTTTTAATCTGAAGTCTCCCATCTCTGATATCAATACAGATTCTCCAGTTTTCTTTTGATTAGTGATTATATATCTATTGCACCTTTTACTTAAGAACTATGTGTGTCTTTATATTTAAAGTAGATTTTCTTTTTTTCCTTTCCTTTAAACCCATGCTATCAAACTGTAATTTAATTATTGATATGGTTAGTGTAAACAGATCATCTTTCTATTATTTTTCCTGTTTGTATCATCCTCTCTTATGTTGATTTATTAGCTATATACCTCTTTGGTTTTAATTACAGTGATTACTGTGGGTTTAAATTATATGTCTTTAACTCATCACAGTCTATCTTTAAATAATATTATACCACCTCACATATAGGGTAAGAACCTCACAAATGTCATATTTTCATATATTTTACTTCTTGGTATTTTATAAATCCTATAATACATTGTAATTGTTTTGACTTAAATAATCAGTTATCTTTGAAGGGGATTAAAATACATGAAAAAACGTCTATTAATTTTACTTAAATATTTACATTTGTGATATTTTCCATCCCTTTGTGTAAAATTACATTCCCTCTGGTATCATTTCTTCAGGATGAAGAGCTTCCTTTAGCATTTCTTATAGAGCCAGTTTGCTAGCATTGATTACAAGCAGTATTTACCTGTCTAGAAAGGGTCTTTATTTTGCCCTCATTTTTTAGAAGATATTTTTTCTGGGTATAGAACATTTTTGGGTTTGTTATATTTTCAGTACTTTAAAGTTGTCACTCCATTGTCTTGTGGCTTGACTAGTTTTTGATGAGAAGTTTTCTGTCATTCTTTATCCTCTTGCACAAAATGTCTTTTTTCTCTCTGTCCTTCCTTCTCTCTCTCTCTCTCTCTCTCTCTCTCTCTCTCTGTCTCTCTCTCTGGCTGCTTTTAAGACTTTCTCTTTATTTCTTGTTTCTGACAGCTTGATTATGTTGTGGTTTGTGATGATCACTTGTGGTTTTCTTTACGTTTATTTTGTTCAGGATTTCTTGAGCTCTCTGTATCTGTGGATCGATATTTTTCACTAAATTTAGAAAATTTATGGTGATTATTTAAAAAAATATTTTTCTCTTCTCTCATTTTCTTCTGAGACTCCAATTACATGTGTATTAGTCAGCATGATGTTTTCCTACAGGTATCTGAAGCTGCATTCATGTTTTAGGGTCTTTTTCTATTTGTGCTTCATTTGGGATAGTTTTGCTGTCGTCAAGTTCACTGGGGTGTTTTTGTTTTGTTTTGTTTGTTTTTTGTTTTTTGGTGATCTCTGTTTTGTGATTTATCCCACCTAGTGCCATTTTCATTTCAGATTTTATAACTATCAGTTCTAGACTTTTAACTTTTTAAAAAGTACGTTATATCTCTTTTCTTCAACATGTTCATGTTTTCCACTACATTCTTTAACATACGGAGCATATGATAGTTGTTTTAATCTCCTCTGCTAATTCTCCCATCTCTGTCACTCTGTTGATTTTTTTCTCTAGGTTTCGATAGATTGCTTTTTATCTGGTTATGGGCCGTATTTTCCTACTTCTTTACTATCTGATTGATCAGATGCCAGACATAATGCATTTTATATTTCTGGGTGCTGGGTTTTGTTATATTCCTTTAAAGAATATTGGACTTTGTTCTGGCTGTAATTGAATTACTTAGGATCAGTTTTACACTTTTGTGGTTTGGTTTTGAGTTTTGTTAGGGCTTCCAGAGAAGCCTTATTCTAGCTGTTAGTCTCTCTAACTTAGACTCACTAAGTTAGTCTCATTGCAGACTCTACTGATACTTTATGTTTTAAATTATCTCTCTACTCTGACCTGTATGAACTATTCTTAGCTCAGTGAGACTATGAGAATTGTTTGATGTGCTGTTTTTTTTTCCCTTAGCTTTGAGGAGTTTCACTTCATCCATATGTAGATAAATATTCAGCCAAAGATTTGAGGAGACCCTCTGCATATTTTCAGAGCTATCTTTCTGTTTAGTTACCCCCTGCCCCCAAAATTCTAGATGTGTCAGATTACCCAGATGCCTCTCTATCTCTTAAGCTAACTGCTTTAGGTCTTATTTGGATTTACTGTCTCTGCTCTTAAGCCTGGAGAATGCTTCCAGGTAGTAAGGGCAATTGGAGGGTTCATCTAGTTTGTTTGCCTTCTTTCAGGGTTTACAGTTCTATGCTGTTACCCAGAGTCAGAAAGCTTTTGTTTTATGTATTTTATCAAGTTTTCTAATATTTACAATTATAGGGCAGTTTTCATAGAAGTTAATCTTTCATGGATGGAAGTTAAAGTCTTGTCAAATTGTTTTAAGAGTTTTGTTAATGTTCTTCAAGAGTAACTGTGTTATTATCATTTTTGTACTTTTGACAAAAATATATTTGAATTTTAGGGGTGCCTAGGTAGCTCAGTTGGTTAAGCGTCCAACTTTGGCTCAGGTCATGATCTCAGGGTTCATGAGTTCGTGCTGACAACTCAGAGCCTGGAACCTGTTTTAGATTCTGTGTCTCCCTCTCTCTGTGCCCCTCCCCTGCTCACACTCTGTCTCTCTCTCTCTGTCAAAAATAAATAAACATTAAAAATTTTTTAAAAAAATCTTTGAATTTTAGCAGTTATAATGCCTTCCATGCTATAGTATAATTAATTGCTTTAAACCAGTATATTTTAAAAATAGAAACAGTTTTTAGTTATCTTTATAATTGAAGACAAATGGTATGCATTACATGAAACACTAGGTAATTTAAAATTAATTTACAGGGATCTTCGGAATGCATTATGTGATTTTTGAGGCACAGTAAAATTACCTTACAATTGTGTAAATAAGTGTCAATAAAGTCTTTCCCTTCAGAAACTTCAGCCATAAGCAAAGTAGAGAGCTCATTGCCCTCAAGTGTACTTAATTATGTCAAAATTATGTGTTGGTTTAGTTAATATTTAAATTACTTTGTATTGGCTGAGTATACACCGTGTGCTTGTAGGGAAAAGGAAAGTATGATTCTGAAATGTGTTCAGTGGTAGGGAGAAGCCAATTTAGAATTAAAATTTGTTGTAGTCATAATCAAGAAATGGTTATATATTACACATTTAATTCACCAAGAATTCTATAGCTGTCAGTTTTCTTCAAAAACCTTCGAGGGGTGCCTGGGTGGCTCAGTCAGTTAAACGTCTGACTCTTGATCTCAACTCAAGTCTTGATCTCAGGTTTGTGTGTTCAAGTCCCACGCTGGTCTCCACACTGGGTGTGAAGCCTACTTAAAAACAAAAAACAAAAAAAAAACCCTTCTTAAAACCTTTTGTAAATTAAATTTAGATAGTTTTTTTAATATGGTTGCCAGATTGTCATCATGTTGTTAATCAATTCAGATTTTCAATTTGTTCCTATTTTCTAATGTTTATTTATTTTTGAGAGAGAGAAGGGGTAGAGAGAGAAGGAGACAGAGAATCTCAAGCAGACTCCACACTGTCATCACAGAGCCTGATGCAGGGATTGAACTCACAAATTGTGAGATCACAACCTGAGCCAAAACCAAGAGTCAGATGCTTAACTAACTGAGCCACCCAGACACCCCTGTTTCTATTTTTTTAAAAAGGAGTTATTGGTGATTCTGCCTTAACTAGGAATATTATTTTTCTTATTTGTACTTGTATCTTTTTAAAAAATATTTTAAGGTTTTATTTTAAGTCCAGTTAGTTAACAAAGTGTTATGTTAGCTTCAGGAGTACAATATAGTGATTCATTACTTCCATACATCTCCCTGTGCTCATCTTGACAAGTGCATCACCTATTTAACCCATTCTCCCACCCACTTTTCCTCTGGTAACATCAGTGCTCCATAATTAAGTCTTTTTCTTGATCTCTCCCTCCCTCCTTCCCTCTCTCTCTCTCTCTCTCTCCCTCCCTGCTCCCCCTCCCTCTCCCCTTCCTTCCTCCCTCTCTCCCTTTCCTCTCCTCTCTATTTTTTCTCTGTGCTTGTTTTGTTTCTTAAAGTCCACACATGAGTGAAATCATATGGTATTTGCTTTTCTCTGACTTACTTATTTCACTTAGTGTTATACTCTCTAGCTCCATCCATGTCATTGCAAATGTCAAGATTACATTCTTTTTTATGGTTGAATAATATTCCACTGTGTGTGTGTGTGTGTCTGTGTGCATACCCATATATATACCACATCTTCTTTATCTATTCATCTATCATTGGAAGCTTGGGCTGCTTCCCTAATTTTGCTGTTGTGTATAATGCTGCAATAAACATAGGGATGCATATATACCCCTTTAAATTAGTGTTCTTGTACTGTTTGGGTAAATACACAGTAAAGCAATTGCTGGATCATAAGGTAGTTCTATTTTTATTTTTTTGAGGAACTTCCATACTGTTTTCCACAGTGGCTGCCCCAGTTTTCAGTTGTTCCTTTTTCTCCACAGCCTCGCCCAACACGTGTTGTTTCTTGTGTTGATGAGTTTAGCCATTCTGACAGTTGGGAGGTGATAACTTACTGTGTTTTTGACTTACATTTTCCTAGTGGTGATGAGCATCTTTTCATATGTCTTTCGGACATCTAGGAATATTTTTTAAACTACTTGACTATCCTCTTACTTAAAATATTTGCTAGGTTATTGCATTGACTAGTGACTGATACAGGTAGAAAATAAAAAATGCAGTCACTTCATTAGTATTGGAGAACACAAAGATCAGATTTACAAATTGTTTTACAAAACACTAATATCCTAAAACATGTAAAGAAGTTTGTTAAAAAAGAGTTCCATTGTTAAATAAGTTTGGAAAACATTGCTTCCTGAATTTATCTCTTAAATATTCATTATATACATAAATGTTTTGGAAAATGTTATAGTAAAGAAACCTTTTTGATTTTGTTTAAGTAACCTTTTCCACAGTTACTTGACTGCCTTTCTATCCATGAACTCCTCTTTATATCTCTTGAGACATTAGTGTTCCAGAGAGCACAGTTTTGGAAATGCTGCCTACATGATGATGATACATCTCATTTAGTTATGTTGTATTTGTATCTGGACCTGTAGCGTTATAAAAAAATGTTTAAAAAAAGTTGGTTGAGAGTTTAGAACTATTTTGCCAACTATGGACTTTGTTTATTTTGATTAGTAATTAGTAATCAGTAATTTTGAATATAAGTTTTCAAATTAGTAATTAGTAATTTTCAAATACAAGTTTTCCGAGCAACTTTCTCCCTTCAAAATAAGAATGTTTCAAAGTGTTATAAAACCAAACCTCATAAAGCATTGTAGAGAAGAACTCTTATAAAAAATAAACTTTGGATGAGCAAAGGGTACATAAGTTAGAAACACATGAAATAAATTGATTTTGAAGTATACCTAGAGCATACATATTTTGAGAAATGGCTTTAAATAAACTTTGACCAAATGTGTTTTGGGTTTTTCTAAATTCATACATTAAAAACTTTAGGATATGCATGATCCTCATGCAGAGTCATCCATTCCTAACTTAAATTCCAAAAAAGAGTTATAAAATGAACATTTGTATTTAGAATGTGCTTTGCAGATCTTGATAAACTGCAAAGCAAGTTTTTTGAGGTTACTACTCTACTCACAACACTTTTAATGATCTATCAGAACTATCTGTTGATATTTCAGGTTGGACCACTAATCACCCAGAAATATAGACACGATATTTTGTCTTTTATTTATTTTTGGTGATGAACAGAGGTAAGGCAAAGGGTCTTTAAAAAGTTGTTTCCTTTAGATGCCTCCCACTCCAGCAATTTGATATTTGGTTTTAGTACACAGCTCTAATAGGTATCTCCTTGTTTATGCAAAACAATAATCAGTGATGCCAACAGGCCTCTGGAAATAGCATTTCTTAGCTTGTGTTTACTCTGCTGTTTTCAAAGCAGTAGAGCAGAAAACACTGTAATTCTGTAGAAGCACTTACTCTTGATTTTTATAATGTGTAAGATTTACAATAAAATTATTTTATAAAGAGGTGAGATTTACAATAAATTGTCTGTAATTGATTAGTTTCACTAATCATAATACCTTATTATTTCTTAAGGAAAGGTGAAGAAATTTTAGGTTTAATAAACACATTAGGAGGTGAACTTTAGGAAAATATGGTTAATGAATGGTTTTGTGTGTTAGTATTTTACAAGGTTAAAACACATTTTCCTACTGAGTTATTATAGCAAAGAAGGAGAAAGCTAAAGTGATCTGCATTGTAACTGTATCTAGGTCTTTACAGCTATCAAGGTATTTGGAGTGTTAGTTGAAAGAAAGAATATTTTGGTTAAAGATAGACTCTTTTTGTATCTGATGAGAGTGTTTGTTATGGTCTACTTTGTGATGCTTACAAGAAATGAGGGTTGTCTAGCTTTACAATAACCCATTATTTTCAAGAAGTCCTCGATAAATTTTACCTTCTGTCATAAATATGCTTATTTACATAATGTAGTTTCAGGAACTAATTCTCACATTGAATCCTAGTTTTCCAGTGTGTAAAATTGCTCCCTTAGATATTTCATGTAAGTAATTTTTAAAATCCTAATTGTGTATCCATGTATGTAGCAGCAACAAAAATGTTTTTACAGAATATATTATGTATATGAAAGTTCTATATTTTCTACTTGATAGAAATATTAGTTCTCAGCTGCTTGCCTTCTGTAATGGTTAATTTTATGTGTCAAGTTGACTGGTCACGAGATTCCCAGATATTTGGTTGAACATTCTGGGTGTATGTGAGGGCTCTTTATGATTGAGATTAACATTTGAATTGATAGACTGGGTAAAAAAGATAGCTGTCTGGTTTTTCTTAAAAGATCAACAAAATTGATAAACCTTTAGCCAGACTCATCAAAAAAAGAAGAGAGGACTCAAGTAAATGAAATCAGAAATAAAGGAAGAAACGTAACAACTGACACCACAGAAAAATACAAAGGATTATAAGAGAATATTGTGAAAAATTATTTGCTGACAAATTGGACAATCTAGAAGTGAATGAATTCCTAGAAACATTACCTTCCAAAACTGAATCAGGAAGAAATAGAAAATTTGAACACACGGATTGCTAGCAGTGAAATTTTATCAGTAATCCAAAAACTGCCAGCAAACAAAAGTCCACTATCAGATGGCTACATGGGTGGATTCATTCAAACATTTAGTATATGTGCTGCCGAAGCGAGCACATCATTCAAACATTTAAAGGAGAGTTAATACCTGTTCTTCTCAAGCTACTGCCAAAAGTAAAAGAAGAAGGAAAGCTTCCAAATTTCTTCTACAAGGCCAGCATTACCCTGATACCAAAACCAGATAAAGAGACTACAAAAACCAAAACAAAACTACGGGCTAATATCTTTGATGAACATAGATGCAAAACTCCTCAGCAAAATATTAGCAAACCAAATGTAACAATGCATTAAAACATCATTCACTACAATCAAGGGGAATTTATTCCAGAGGTACAGGCATGATTCAATATTCACAAATCAAACAATGTGATAAATTACATTAATAAGAGAAAGAATAAAAATCCTATGATCGTATCAACAGATGCAGAAAAAGCACCTGACAAAGTACAACATTAATTCATGATAATTATTCTTAAAGTAGGTTTAGAGGGAAAATACATCAACATAACAAAGGCTATATATGTAAAACCCATAGTTAATGTCCAACTCAATGGTGAAAAACCAAGAGCTTTTCCTCTAAGGTCAGGAACAAGATAAGCATGTATACTCTCATTGCTTTTATTCAACAAAGTACTGGAAGTCCTAACCACAGCAATCAGACAAGAAAAAGAAATCAAAAGCATATAGATTGGTAAGAAGTACCACTATTTGCAGATGACATGATATATATAAGAAAACCCTAAAGACTCCACCAAAAAACTACTAAAAGTTAAATGAATTGAGCCAAGTAGTAGAATACAAATTAACATATATAAATCTTTTGCATTTCTATACACTAATAATGAATTAGCAGAAAGAGAAATTAAGAAAATAATCCCACTTGGGACGCCTGGGTGGCTCAATTGGTTAAGGGTCCAACTTCAGCTCAGGTCATGACCTTGTGGTTCGTGGGTTTGGGCCCTTTGTTGGGCTCTGTGCTGACAGCTCAGAAGCTGGAACCTGCTTCAAATTCTGTGTCTTCCTCTCTCTTTGCCCCTCCCCTGCTCATGCTCTGTCTCTCAAAAATAAAATAAATATTAAAAAAAATAAAAGAATCTCAGTTATAATTACATCAAAAATAATAAAATATCTAGGAATAAACTTAACCAAGGAAATGAAAGATATGTACTCTGAAAACTATAAAATATTGATGAAAGGAATTGAAGTGACACAAACAAATGGAAAGATATTCCATTCTCATGGGTTGGAAGAACCAATATTTTTTAAATGTCCATATTACCCAAAGCAACCTATAGAGTTAATGCAATCCTTATAAAAATGCCAACAGCATTTTTTCACAGAACTAGATCAAATAATCCTAAAATTTGTGTAGAACTACAAAAGACCCCAAATAGCTAAAGCAGTCTTGAGAAAGAAGAACAAAGCTGGAGGGACCACAATTCCAGATTTCAAGATATATTACAAAGTTTTAGTAATTGAAACAGTATGGTACTGACACAAAAATAGACTTGTGGATCAGTGGAACAGAATTGAGTCCAGAAACAAACTCATGATTGTATGATCAATTAATCTATGATAAAGGAGGCAAGAATATGCAGTGGAAAAAAGATAGTCTCTTCAACAAATGATGTTGAGAAAACTAGACAGCTACATGCAAAAGAAACTGGGCCACTTTCTTACACCATACACAAAAATAAACTCTAAAGAGATTAAAAACCTAAATATAAGCCCTGAAACCATAAAATCTTAGAAGAGAGCACAGGCAGTAATTTCTCTGACATTGGTCTTAACAACATTTTTCTAGATATGTTTCCTGAGGTAAGAGAAACATAAGTAAAAATAAACTATTGAGACTATGTCAAAAGCTTCTGCACAGCAGAGGAAACAATCAACAAAACTAAAAGACAACTACTGAATGGGAAAAGGTATTTGTAAATGACATATCTAGTAAAAGATTAGTATCCAAAATATTTAAAGAGCTTATACAACTCAGAAACCCAAAAAACCCCAAATAATCCAATTAAAAATAGGCAGAAAATATGAACATTTCTCCAAAGAAGACATGTAGGTGGCCAACAGATGTGTGAAAAGATGCTCAACATCACTAATCATCAGGGAAATTTAAGTCACACCAGAATGAGAAATCTTACACGTGTCGGAAAGGCTAAAATCAGAAACACAAAAGACAACAAGTGTTGATGAGGATGCAGAGAAAAAGGAATCCTTGTGCACTGTTGGTAGGAATGTAAACTGGTATAGCTACTGTGGAAAACAGTATAGAGATTCCTCCAAAAAATGAAAAATAGAATCACCATATGATCCAGTAATTCCACTACTGATATTTACCCAAGGAATATAAAAACACTAACTTGAAAAGACATATACACCTGTATTTTTATTTCAGCGTTGTTCACAATAACTGATATGGAGAAGCAACCAAAGTATTCATTGATAGATGAATGTATAAAGAAGGTGATATGTGTATATAAAATGGAATTTTAGCCATAAAAAAGTGAAATCTTGTCATTTGCGGCAACATGGATGGATCTAGATAATGCTAAGTAAAGTAATTCAGAGAAAGACAAATACCATATGACTTCACTCATGTGGAACTTAAGAAACAAAACAAAGGAATAAACAAGCAAAAAGAGACACAAAAGAAAACAAAGAAAAAAAAAACACAGCAAAAACACCCCAGACTCCTAAATATAGAGGACAAACATGGTTGTCAGAGGGGAAATGGGTGGGAATATGGATGAAATGGAGGAAGGGGATTAAGAATACACTTATCTTGATGAGCACTGAGAAATGTATAGAATTGTTGAATCGCTATAATATACACCTGAACCTAGTATAATACTGTATGTTATTTATACTTGGATAAGAAAGACTGTGCTCCCTAGTTTGGGTGGTCCTCACCTAATCAGTTGAAGATATGAATGGAACGAAAAAGATGAGTAAGAAGGGGCTCATTTTGCCTGACTGCTTAAGCTGGCACATAGATCTTTTCCTTTTGAGACTGAATATGAGAAATTGGCTCTCTCTTCTTGGGTCTCAAACCTGCTGGCTTTCAGACTAGAACTTATACCATTGGCTCTCCTGGTTCTTAGGCCTTTGGACTTGGACTGGAACACTGTTGGCTCTCCTGAGTCAATGCTTTCTGACTACAGATCTTGGGACCTTTCAGGTCAATTCATTATATTAAATCTTTTCTCTTTCATTTATTTGTTCTGTTTTTTTTTTTTAAAACGTAGACTAATGCATCTGCCTTCCTGTCTTGGTTAAGCCTAAAATAGAGCTATACAAGTAGCACACTTAAGCTCTCAGGTTGTTATGAAGAGTTGAATTTTGCATATTATTTTGCTTAGCCATCCCTATCATTATTTTTAGCTATGTCTAGTCACTATGGAGGATAGATGAAGAGAAAGGGCCATGAGATTAGCCATTTTGTTTATGAAACTTAATATACTGCATTTAGTAACAGTTTTAAGTATATTGAAAATCATCCAAATGATATTAACTTTTTATCACCCTATGAAAACAATTTTGGTCTATCTTGTTGGCTGATTTTGGACCCCATGAACAGAAAGCCAAGGAAGCTTATCTGGTTTATTCATGTTCTAAAAAGAGATAATGTTTTACTTTAGAAGTTGTAGTGAAATCTGTGTTATAGGTTTTCTGTAAAGGCCCAGATAGTAAATATTTTAGGTTTTGTGCAATATATGGTCTCTGTTGTAACTTTGTCATTTTTCTGTCTGGTACTTAACTCTGTTGTTATAGCACAGAAGTAGTCATAGACAATATGTAAACAGGACTGTGGCTGCGTTCCAGTAAAGCTTTATTTATAAAAATAGGTGGTGAGCACATTTGGCCTGCAGGCTCTAGCTTGCTAACCCCTGTTGTAAAGAACCTTAAAAAAATTATCACTACTGGAATGCCTGGGTACCTCAGTCGTTTGAGTGTCCAACTCTTGGTTTCAGCTCAGGTCATGATCCCAGGGTCATGGGATCAAGCCCAGCTTTGGGCTGTGTACTTAGTGTGGAACCTGCTTGGGATTCTCTTTCTCCCTCTGCCCCTTTCCCCCACTTGTGTGTGTGCGCGCGCTCTTTCTCTCTCTCTCTCTCAAAATTAAAAAAAATAAATATTATCACTGCTATTTATTGAGCACTAACAGCATAGTGGGTAATATTAAAGGCACATTGTGTTGTTATTTATTTAATCCTCACAACAAAGGGTAAGCTGAGGCTCAGACGGTTTTAAATTATTACTCCAGATTCATGTAGCAAGTTGCATAGTCATTACTTGAGCCCAGATTTATCTCTATATGTGATGCTTTTCTTTATACAAAGGAAAATATTCTCTGGTTTAAGAATTTTGTTTTCTATACTCTAAAAGAACCAGGTTGTAAATTATGAAGCTCAGTGACAGTGATCTTATTGGAAATCATTTTATATGATGGTTCAGATATTGGCCAAGGAAACTCTGAAAATTTAAATTGGGATGACCAATTTCCAGGTCACCAGTTTCTCCCTTAGCTATTCATACTGCTGGGATCAGAGGTATTCTTGAAATCTGCAGTGGTGTGCCAGTTGCCTTAAAGGCCTCTTCTTTTTACTTTGTTGGAAGGCTACACTGGCTGTTCTGGGTTAGGTCTTGGAAGAAATTTTAGCAGCATTATGAGTTTCTCTTCTTAGAATTCAGAACCAGAGGCAAGAAATACTTCAACTCTTTGGAGAGGATAGTGGGCAAAGATGATGCTATTTGATCCTAAAAAGTTGGTGAAGAAATTGTCCAGGTCAGAGACTCGTAATGATAGGGAACAAACTGAGGGTTGATGGACGGAGGTGTGTGGAAGATGGGTTAGATGGGTGATAAGTATTAAGGTGGACACTTGTGATGAGCACTGGGTGCTGTATGTAAGTGATGAATCACTAAATTATACCTGAAGCCAGTATTGCACATTATGTTAACTAACTAGAATGTAAATAACAATTTGAGGGGTGCCTGGGTGGCTGTCGGTTAAGCATCTGACTTTGGCTCAGGTCACGATCTCACAGTTGGTGAGTTCAAGCCGTGTGTCGGGTTCTGTGCTGACAGCTCAGAACCTGGAGCCTGCTTCTGATTCTGTGTCTCCCTCTCTCTCTCTGCCTCTCCCACTCACACTGTCTCTCTCTCTCTCTGTCTCAAAAATAAATAAACATTAAAAAAATAAAAAGCACAAAAACAAAACTTCTGATCACCCTTAAAATGAAAACCTAGGAGTAGGAGGACTGTTGAAATTATAGAAAACATCAGTGACATGGCATGTCAGTGTGTATGAGTATGTGATAGGAGATAAGAAAAGCTCTACAATCTAAATTACTCTCCTTTTTTAAAAAAAGACTATAGTTCTCTTTCTGATTTTTGAAAGCCTGATCTGATTATTCATGTATGCCAAACAAATTATGTGGTACTTACTATGTTCCAGCCATGATGCCACCATTGAGGGTACAATGATGAGTTTGACACACCATCTTCAAGGAGATTGCCATCTAGTTGAGAGATAAATATACAGATGATTTTAATACTGTGTATTAAATGCGGAAACATGAGTAAGCACACAGGAAAAACATCTAACCCTACTTTGGGGGTAGAGAAGGCTTCCTGGAAGAGAGAATAATCTAAGTCATGAAGAAGAGGAGTTTTAAACCAGACAAAAAGCCAGGATGAAGCTCATCTGAATTTTCAGCGCAATCAGCATAATTTACCTGAACTAAGTGTGTTTAATATCCGGCATTTAAAAAGAAAAGAGACCTGTTTATTGAGTGCCATGAATCAAAAAGAAAAGATAGATGTGAGACCAATCACCCATCCCAAGCCTAGTCACAAGAAGGCAATGTTTGCTTGCAGCCTGAACATCGTCTTCATCAGAATAAATGTGGCTGGCAACCAATAATAATGAGAAATAACACAAGTGGGGAAGTTTGTATACAAGACATGAAAGAACATTGTTTCAAAACTTCCACAGTCCATTAGAAATTATAAGGGGTAGTTATAGCATAGAGAGCAGATAAAGAATGAAAATGAACTTCATTAAAAGTTTAATAATGGGTATATCAAAATGAATAAGAACAACAGTAATGCTTACAATGTACAGATGTTTGTATGTACAGGAGCTGTGGCTTTTGGGCAATTTGGAAAATAATGAAATGAAAAATGACTTCTTATGAACAAAGGTGATACAGGGGTAAAAAACACAATCGTTATAAAAATGGCCCTTTTTTAGAAATTAGGAAAAACGTAAGTAAAAAAAAAAGATGTTGAATGGAAAACAATCTATAATTTTAATCTCTGTGGACCTGGTATGAGAATAGGTGCAGCTAACTTGAGGAGGAAAGCTTGTTGACAAAAGGAACAATTTAGGCGGCATATAAACAGGCTCTGTCCCAGAGAAAGAGTGAAACGTCAGTGGTGGTGGGAATAAAGCAACAGAAGAATATAATTGAATGACCACTTATAATAGTCGTTACTCTCTGAGATGGGATGAGAAGAGCAGCCAGATCTAGTGCTCCACAACACGAGGTGGTTGGCTGAGTCAGGAAGAAGTGTTAATGTAGTTGGTGTAGCCTTGCTTAGCTGTGCAGGGACCCTCTCTGTTCCAGGTATTATCTATTGCTGTCTGCAGAATTCAGACATGGAAGGGCCAGTGGTGTGCTGGCCTTTAGAACATTCTGTATTTTACTTACCATTGTAAATGCTTAGAAAATATGCAGGAAATACAGACATGTTGGTATTTCAGTAGAGTAATGATCACGTCTGTCTTTTGGTTGGTGTTTTCATTTAAATCCTGAGGGCTAGTGATGATTTCCCAGTCACATATTTTATTAAAAGGATTGACTGTATCTGACATTTTTGATTCTCTTAATGGACTGGATTTTAAACACTGGAACCACAATTCTGCCCAGTGAAAAGCACAGGTGTTCTGACAAGTAATAACAAATAAGGTATAGTATTTTTATTTTGTAAAGTAGTGTGCATACATATAGTACCTGCAAGGATCTGGAATATAAGGCTGATTTAACAGCAATCAAATTTTAGTAGAATTTACTTGATTGTTATATCTTCCTTTTCAGCTGGAATATGGTATGTTAAAGATCAGACAGATTACTCATTCTGAGAACAAAGACTTTTGAAAGCTGTCAGCTAACTGACAGTTATGATGAGCATTTATTTCAAGCTTATAAAACATATTAATCAAACTTGTTCACAGCATGGTGGTCTAAAGAGGGTTATTTTCTTTTTGAGAGATACTTTGAATAGCTGGAGAGCACTGGTAACATGAATACAAAGCTACAGTGTTGTTGTTGTTGTTTTTTCTTCAAAGTGAGTTAATACTTTTCTCAGGCTTAAAGAAGGAAACATACTGCAGGAATGTGTTTATTACAAGACTATTTGCAAAAGACCTATGCACCATTCATTGAACCTTGAAAAAACACTTGAAAATATGGGTTGCATTTGCAAACTTCAGTGTATGACATGGAAAGCTGGCAAGCTGCCTGGCTTCTACTTAAAGGATTGTCATTCTGGGAAAAATAAATTTCTCTAACTAGACAAAAGTCAATGTTTTCATGTTTTACTGCAATCAAACTGATAGAGCTGACAATTTAATGTCTCAACACTTAAAATATCTGTGGATAATCAGTTACCTCAATCAATCATAAACACAAATCCTTCTATTTTCGAAGCTTGTGTCTGTGACTGAGATGTAAAACAGTTTGGTGAGCCCCTTCCCCCACAACACCTCATCATCTATCCCCCCCCCCCCGACCTTCCCAATATTCCTGATTTGTCTTTAGCTATGCAGATATTTATACATGTTATGCATCTGGAAATAACTTTTAACAACTCAAGTGTGATCAAATTTAGAAACTTTTCTTTCACTGTCCTGTTTTATTTAATTTTTATGGGTAGTTTATAGACTGTATGCCTGTCAGAAAAATGTGGAAGTGTGCTGGCATTCCAGTTGAAGACATCATTACGAGTGAAAAAAGTGCTCAAGGCTTTTTCAAAGTGGGTGCTGAAACATACATTTCCTTTTTCTGACTCCAGGGGATGCTGGTAGCTGCCCCAAACAGACAGGTATCTTGGGGTCAAATGGTGGTGTGCTGGCCCCGTAGGATTTCCTGGCAAGCACACTGAATGGCTCACTTCTGGGAAACTAATCATAATGATGATGATGATAAAGCAAGGGAGGCACTGACAACAACATAAAAAGCTGCCTGAGGAATTGGATTCCAGGTTGCTCTACACTTGGCAGAGCTGACAGGTTCAGTTCACTAAGCTTTGGTATTGATAATGACGGGAAACTTCAGACAGTTTTAGAAATCTGTTTCTATTAAGACATGTCATGGTGTTTCTGCAACTCAAGAACAAGTTTACTGGGGCACACTATTCTTTCAACATTGAGGTGAGTGGTTTTACATCCCTACCAGATAATTACTTGGAGCACTCAATAAGCCAAATTCCTTGCTTCAAGTATTCTTCTATAAATTTTTTTGTATATGGTGTATATGTGGCTATATGTATATATAGACATATACATTCACTACCACTGCCTCCTTTTTGTTTCTTTGATTATCTGGGGCTTTGCAATCAAACTGAGTAGAATTTTAGGACCCTTGGGGCAGCATCCTTTGGTTCTGTGTCAGGCTACGTTGGAAAACAATCAATCTTGCTCTTACACTCACTTGGCGGAAGTGCCACGACACGGATTGTGCAGTGCTTTGCTCTTGCCATGAAGCCTGGGTGACAAAAGTTTTTACAAGAAGCTGACTGTATTTGGGGTTATGAATATGCAATGACTCTCATTAGTATTGAAGCGCCAGAGCAGGGGCTGACATCCCCCGCCACTTTGAGCTGCTGCAGAATCGGCTAATGAATTGTCTTGCTCCTTCACGCACACAGTCTGCTGTTGTGGCTCCTAAGTTCCAAGGGGAGTTGCCCAGTTTGTGAAGACCATTGACTGTAGAAATCACTTGTCAAGAACTACTCTTGATTTTGTGAAATCATGTTTAGACAGAGCTTAGACTGTCAAAACAGGAAAGTGCTGAACTTTGCATAAGGTGATACCATGAGTAGGAAAATTTAGAAAGGGACATGACAAGGTATATATGTTCTCATATACACCACTGTGTACAGATATGCTTCCATTCTGGATCATTGTACAGGAAGTGTATCTATATATAGGTGAAATCAAATCCATAGAAATCTGACATTCTTTTGGTTTGTCTATTACCCTTCCAAATAGAACAAACAGATGATAGAAAATTTCCAAAATGAATAGGGTTGAAATACAAAGCTATTCCATCAACTCTTTACCATATTCTTTCTTTCTTTTTTATTCCTGGGCCTCTGCCAAACGTTTTGCAGCTCATACACATACCATCTTTCATGAATAAGTTACTGATAAGGATATGTTTCTAGCCACTGATTAAGATATCTGAGCTGATTTGTAGTGTGTAAGAAGATGCAAAAGTGCGCAGAAACCATTTAGAACAGGCCCTTTTCAATAGCATAAATTAAATGTGTTTTTCCACACCCCTCCTCCCTTGAAATTTCCTTTCAACTAACTGGGGAACTTCTGTGGCTTGCTGCAGATTGTAAAGAATGGATTGAATTGAAACGGATAATATATGCTAAAAGGTAAGGGATATGTTGTAAGCTGTGCAAATAAGGCAACAAACAAAGAGTAAGTCCTTACATTAGGTGCTTGCCCTACAGTCATTTATTTTATCTGCAATGTAAAGGCATCCTTTGCAAGAAAGCAGGTACGTTACTTTTGTAGAGTTTTTAGGAGGTAGTGTTATTATAATATTTGTTTGATGCATTGCTGGAAACAAGAAAAAACTAAAGCCCAAGAACATACACGTAGAAGAGTACCAAGTATGAGTATAGCTTAAAATAAATGCAGTCTGACAAAAGTGGCTCAAGTATCATACATCAAACACTTGTTACCTCTGCTGGCCTTAGTGACTGCACATGACTAAGAACAAATCAGTGATAAAATCTCAAGAAAGATGAAACCAGTCTGGACCTTTGTAAAGACCATCAGTCATTCTACAAAGCTGTAATATTATTTCTTCAAGTAATCTTTGGCTTCCTATTTACTGGACGTAATATACCCTTTACTTCTAAATCAAAGCCACCAAGGGACATTTTTTTCTTTTTCTGGTTTTAATTGGATACATCTTAGAACCAATGAGATCTGATCAGATGACAATGAACTGAATTATTCAGTTGCATTCGTAAATGTGCATTCTTGTACTTCACTATCAGCATAGGTCTTAAAAACTTCATGTTTAAAATTTTTTTTAATGTTTATTTATTTTTGAGAGAGAGAGCGTGCGCGCGTGTGCGCGCGCACGAGGTGGGGAGGGGCAGAGAGAGCATAGAGCTGTCTCTGTCAGTACAGAGCTTGATGCGGGGCTCGAACTCAGGAACCATAAGATCATGACCTGAGCCAAAGTTGGGTGCTTAACTCACTGAGCCATCCAGGCACCCCAAAAACTGTGTTTTAAAGTGCCTGTATAATCAGAAGTAAAAGACCTTTATAATTACAAGCACTTTCTTATTTAGGCCTTTTTCCTAGGTATCCAAGCATTTTTCATCACAAGGCAAGGTTTACCTGGGTACCTCAAAATAAGCAAATTCCACGTTCAACTCATACAGAATACACTAAGATTTTAAAATATAAAAGTGGAAACAGATCAGCTGAAATAATTATATCTAAGCATAAAGTATTCAAATTTATTGGAAATATTAACCAATATCTGTTCCTATGAATATGAGAATCATAAGTGAAATATTTTAGTTTTAATTGCAACTACGGTGGTTTTGATTTGACTCTGTAATTAACATCTGCATTCTAGACTTTGTGATACTTTGAAAACATTATTTATGGAAGGTTTGTCCAAATATAATTTGGTGCTTATTGCTTTTATCAAATGTTGAATGAAATAAAATGCAAAAACTTGTGCTTCTGAGAGTTGTGTTGATAATCATTTATTGTATCTCCTTTTCTAAACACAACCACAATACAGTTGTAACAGCAGGCAAGGCAATGTTAGGTTGTTTCTATTCATACCTGCAATAGAATTTGAGCCATCAAAAAGAATGAAATTATGCCATTTGCGTTGACATGAATGGAGCTAGAGTGTATTATGCTAATTGAAATAAGTCAGAGAAAGACAAATACCATATGATTTCACTTATACATGGAATTTAAGAAACAAAAAAGATGAACATAGGGGAAGGGGAAAAAAAGAGGGAAGCAAACCATAAGACACTCAACTATAGAGAACAAACAGGGTTGATGGAGGTGGGTGTGGGATGGGCTAAATGGGTGATGGTGGGCATTAAGGAGGGCACTTGTGGTGAACACTGGGTGTTATATATGTAAGTGATGAATTGAAATATGTAAGTGATGAATCACTAAATTCTACTTCTAAAACCAATTATTACCCTATGTGTTAACTAGAATTTAAATGAAAACTTGAAACAAACCCATAAGGGAACAGCAAATATACATAAGAATTTAGGCAATCATTTGATTCATAGTTTTGTGAATTGGACCAAGAATTGGAGTATTTTATAGCAGACCAAGCCCAGGAAATTAGAGACACATGCTTCCTCCAGCTTATCTCTACCCCCCCCCCCCATATCTTCTTCCCTCCCATACATATACTCACCTCACAGTGGGGAGGGAGGAGAATGAGAGAGGTGTTCAGCTTTTGATGAGTTTACCTAAAATTTTGCCTGAAGAAGCTATTTTAATTTAAACATTTATGTAACTTTGAACATATATGTAAGTTTTGTGCTTTGTGGCTTGATACTATTTTCATTTTGATTTACATGTGGATGAAGGCACCATATTTTTTCAGTCTTGAAGGTCTCTAGAGGTCTTAATCTGAACTTGAACGTACCAGTGAATTTACCCTAAGCAAACGCTTATACATTTTCTTGCCAGTTATAAATGAACATTTGTTGAGTACAGTCAGGGTGCTGGGAGTGGGGAGAAGTGGATTAGGAAAATACAGAAAGTACAATCCTGGGTACCAGGAAGTTTACGGTATAGCTGATATGAAAGATTGCAGGGGAAAGATGGAGATTCTTTTACAGGGCTAGGTATCAACAAATATAGATTGATTTAGTGAACAATAAGTATATAAGTGTTTCAGAGCTGCCATTGAGATGTGAGAACATCCTCAGGAGGGCTAACTGTAGAGACATCTTACAAGAGTCAAGTTTCTACTTGGATTTTGGAAGTTTAAAGATTTTATTAAAATGTATTAAATTTGCCTTTACTTTGAAACAGGACTTCAGTGTTTGTAAAACTCACTTTATATTGGTTTCACTGGTACCATTTCCTTTAGAAGTGATATAATTTGAAGTTTAGAATCATGTGTTTGTAATTTGCTTTTCATTTTTCTCTCTTAAAAAATTGTATCCATAGGGAGAAAAAAACTTGTTTACCGCAACTACTCCTTTTAAGTGTAAAAACTAAAAGAGTGAGGGAATATGCATTAAAAGATTAGGATAACATCATTTTTTTTTTCAACGTTTATTTATTTTTGGGACAGAGAGAGACAGAGCATGAACAGGGGAGGGGCAGAGAGAGAGGGAGACACAGAATTGGACGCAGGCTCCAGGCTCCGAGCTATCAGCCCAGAGCCCGATGCGGGGCTCGAACTCACGGACCGCGAGATCGTGACCTGGCTGAAGTCGGACGCTTAACCGACTGCGCCACCCAGGCGCCCCTAGGATAACATCATTTTGAACAACCTCTTTTCTTCCTTAGCTTTTCACTCAGTAATATTACCTAAGTAAATGTATAAATGTTGATTCCATATTGATGCCCAGCAAAATAGAGATTCCTAAGTCCAGTATCATCAGAGATAGCTTCGCATTCCTTGGGGAGGGGGATCTTTTATTCCCTGATTGGGTACCCTGCAACGTGACGTAACTAATTACTAGCTGCAGTTCTGACTGTCAGTAACATTGTGAAATTGTTTACTTACTTACCCTTTACTTACTTTCACACTCTTCTTACCCCTCTCCCACTCTACTCAGATGTCCATGAAGTCTGGAGGTTACCCCCTCCCAGGTGACCTGCTTTTCTTACAGGAGCCCCTGGGGTTTGATGAGTGTTAGGTGTATGACAGGCACTGTGCTAGTTGCTTCACATAATTTATTGCAATACAGATAACTATGGATGTAAAAAACGTACTGCAGAGAAATGCAAGAAATGAATAGCATCACACAAGTAGCCAGGTTTTCAATCCGTTTCAGACTCCAAAGCCTGTGTTGTTTGTACTACAGCAAAACATTTTAAAACCTAGAATAATCTGTGCTGCAAGTTCAGGTTTTGTGCTGGTCACAAAGGAAAATTGCTTCTGGCTGGGAACATTGCCCTGGTGCCCTTCAAATTAGATGAGGTGGATCTAATTAGTCCTACTAACTTATAAGGCCAGTTTTATATAGTTGCACCTTAAGTTGTTTAAATGTAGGCTTATTTGAGGGAGATGTTAATCTTTGTTTTGAATTTATTCAGTTCAATTCAATTTAGTGAACACTTACGAATGCCTGTTCTTTGCTAGTCACTGTGCTAGATGCTGGTGGTACAAAGACCGTCTATTTAGGGAGACATTATAACATTGTAATACAATTTATTGAATGCTATAATAGAGGCGTATGCAAGGGATCATGGGAGCATAGGAGGGAATAATTAATTTGAGGAAAGATGTCATTAAATGCTGTATTTGATCAGAGCCTTGAAGGTCAAGAAATAAAAATTTGCCAAAAGGACAGAAAGAGGTTGATAATTTATTTCAGGTGATGGGACCAGCCTGTGCACATGTGTGAATATGCCTGGTGTGTTTAGGATACGACAAGAGTGGTAGATTGAACGATGGTCAAAAATTCTTCCTTTTCCTGCATCTGACTCCTGGCAAAATGATATTGAAGATTCTGCCATTAAGAAGTGGAATCTGTTTCCTCATCACTGAATTTGGTTGACCATGTGACTTGCCTTGGCCAATGGATGTTAGCAAACGTGAAACCAGCAGAGACTTAAAAAGTGCTTGTGCACTAGGGATTCTGTGCTTGGAATTCCAAAGACTATACTGTGACTGAGCCCAGGTTATCTTGCTGGAGGATAAAGTAGCCACCTGCAGGAAACAGAGTCTCTGGCTGACAGTCCGCTAACCACTGGAGATGTGAGTGAGATCATCTTGGACTATCTCGCTGATCCACCATTTGCCCATAGCCACATGGGAGAGTCCAGGAAAAATCTGTTGTCAGCCCAGACGGAATGACCCAGCTTATTTGCACAGTTAAGAACTAAATAAAATGTTGTGTTAGCCACTAGGTTTGGAGTGTTTTGCTGTGCAGCAAAGCTGATACACAGAGGGTCTGAATAGAGTGCAGAGAATGTGGGAAGAGGCAGTGACTGATGATGAAGAGGAATGTAACATCTGCAACATCATGTTGAGAAGTTTAGATCTATTTTACAGGACCAAACTTCCCAAACTTCACGGATTAATGTACCACTTTGATGTCTTTAAAAAATGTCTACCTACTACATGAACTAGAATTTTATTTAAGTTTTCTGATTTTTTTTTAAGTTTATTTATTTTGAGAGAGAGAGAACACTCTTGCAGGTGGGGAGGGGCAGAGAGCAAGGGAGACAGAGAATCCCAAGCAGTCTCCACTGCTGTCCCCGTAGCCCTGTAGTCCCTCCTTCACATATGGTAAGATCATGACCCGAGCCAAAATCAAGAGTCAGATGCTTAACCAACTGAGCCACCAAGGTGCACCAAATTGTCTGATTTGTATATCAAAATTTATTTTAAAAACAAACTTAATATTAAAACCCCAGTTTGATGTGTTATTTCTGAAACTTAAAATATAAATATTTAAAATGTTGTCTGTGTGCTATCAAAAATCATCTTGTATATTGTGAGGGCTCCATTCTAGTATTTCCTGCTTTAATCAGTATGAACCAGCAGCATGTGGAGAAAAAATGGAAGTAGGGAGGGGCTGCAGTTGGGAGGAGTGAGGAGGCTATTGCAGAGGTCCAGGTAGGATATGGCATATGGTAGACAGACTTAAGATGTGTTCTGGAAGTGACAGGACCTGGTGACAGATTTGATGTATGTGGGATGAGAATGGGGACTGTAAACTATCCACTGAATGGATACTATTAAGAAAGGGAAGAGAAAAAAAAAAAAAAAAAAGAAATAGATATGATGTTGCACCAAGTTTGAGTTAGTAAATCATTTGAAAACAGAGGTCCCTGAGGCATTTATATATGTGAGTCTAAACTTAAAATGTTATTTTTGAAGTCATCAGCATGTAGGTGATAGGTAGTTGAAGTCACAGAAGTAAATGAGATAAAGAGGAAGAGTTTAGTATAGAAATCTTTGGCTTTTTTTTTTATCCCCAAATTCTTAAGGCATATGATTTATCCCAGAAATAGTTCACTAGAAACCATTCACTAGAAGTAGTGAGTGGTTCATATAGGTAAAGATTCTCAGATAGGGGTAGAAGGTATCGTGTAGTTTGAAAAAAATGAAGAACAACCCTTAGGTAATTTTGATACATTACCCTTCACCCCTTGATGATTTAGAGTGAAATGAGGACACTGCTGAGGAAGAGGACAGAATGGTCTGAGAGGTATACCTCTTCAAGAGGGACAGGACTTTTATAGAGGCGAAGAAACTTTAAGATGAAGGGCTAAGCCATGACACTAAATTCAGCAGAGAAATCCAGTAGTTTGTGGATCATTTTTTAATCAGATCTGGCTCATCAAAGTATAGTACTTGGGATATAATAGGAGCATAGTAAATGTTTAGGTGGACGATTCATGTAGAACCGCTCTATGTTTGAAACATTCCATGAGCCTTAAATAATCAAGTCAGACGGGATTTGTAATTATACTGTTTTGGGCTCTAAAATCAATGTGGATTTAAATTTTGTTTCTCTGTCCATGGTCGTCGTCTTCGAAGAGTTCTCACTTGGGCACCATTGTCCTGATCTTAGTGCAAAGGAATATCTGAGCTTGTTTTCAGGAGATGATGAGAGTCAACATTTTTGTTATGGTCACTTCACACATGGGCCTCCTAACCTTTGCCACCCATGGTTCCCAGAAGTAAGTTATTTGCCTTATGATGGTTTGGGTTGACAGGGTGAAGATCTGTGACGGGCAGAATTGGAATGTCATCTGCCTGTGTGGTTCTCAGGTAGTGCTCAGAGTCATATCAGGTTTTAAAATGATCGTTATTATTTTTTGAATGACATAAATTTCTGCCAGGCTTTCCCTGAATCTCAGGAAAGGCCCCAGATCAGGGCAGTTTCCTCAGACCATGATTTGGTGCCTGTGCATCTTGCTTAGAGCTTGCTCAGCAGCACACACTGGTTTGACATCTGGCAGTCACGACTCCTGTGAGATTGGCTTCCCCACAAATGTGCCCTGAAAGCATCCCTGCTGTGCCCCTTCTGTCCAAGTGTAAACACATCACAGGAAATGTACAAATAAAGGCCCAACTTTTCTGGAAGGAATCAGGATCCCCTTACCCAGCTGGAACCCTGGGGTTTGGTGTCCAGCTTCAGGAAATCTGACCAGCCATTTGGGTAGAGGCTGTTGTCTTGTGGCACCTTTGTCCCTTTCTCCTTCTGATTTCCCATGTGCTATCCATACCCTCTGTTCTAAGTCATTCAGCTGAGGAAGATTGCTTCAGGACCTTTAAAATGTGAAATAAGGGTTGTCTTTCATTGTAGATTCATTAGTGCAGCTGGATTTAGTTATTTACAGTTGTAGATTTGGCATTGCATTTGGTGGGGTAGGGGACTCTTAAAAATAATTGAAGCAGTCTAAAGCTAAATCTGCAAATAAGTGAATGTTCACTTCCACTTATTTTCATATGAAGATAAAAATATGAAAATGATTAAAATAGGTACATGACAAGGAAGTTAAGATATCTGTGTAAAGGAAGAAGGCCTTTTCACTTTTCCCTTGCTGTCTTCCCGGTTTCATTTTTTTTTTTTTTTTTTTTTTTGCTCCAGCCTAATGAATGCGTCTTAAGTAAAAATACACACACTCTCTGTGCTTTCTATCTGCCTCCTACCACAAATATCAGCTCAGCTCCTCTTTCAGATCCACTTCAAGGAAACACAGACTTGAAAACTCTCCTGCATGGTTTTGTCTGAACTGGCTGCCATTCTGCAGCACACGCTGGATCCAGTTGCTGAAGTGGGGGAACCTGAGAGGTGCGTGGGCTGGCAAGAGTGACCATTTAGGCGCGTGAGTCAAGTGGGCCTGCGTGAAAGGATGTAGGTAAGCCCGAAGCTAATGGGAAAAATAGGGGGTCGTCACTAATTTTGATGTGGGGAAATCTTCTGCGTGCCAGGGTATTTGAATATTTGGCAAACAGCTGGCTGGGCTCTGGGAGAGTGCCTCTTGATTCGCCTCGTCAGATGTTCAAAGATAAAATGAGGCAGCCGGCGCGCCAGCACATAGCTCATAGCCCTGCAGTCAGTTTTGAATTTAGATTTGAATTGTGATATCAATGTCATGGTGGCACATGCTTTGAGAAAGTACTTATATAGAATAATTGAAAGATTCAGTGTGAAGCTTCTGAAAGCCATAATTTAAAGTCCCAGAAGCCTCCATATTACTTTCACCATTAAAATTTAAAGTGACAGAAGCCCAATTATGTATGGTTATTTTCTTAAATAAAATCATATTTCTAACCCGACTGAAAGATTCATTGCTGCCCACTAATCTCTGTCAGGAGAACCAATCTCAGTTGCATTCAGTGTCGGCAGCAAAGATGGTTCCCTTTATCTTAGGGACCGTGAAGTGACACTGAGGAAGCAGAAGTGGAAGCCCTCTGTGGAGGAGCTGGACTTGAGACGGCTGATTTGCACTATGATCACCTTTATGGATCCTTTCTGGTGCCAGCTTCCACACTTAATGCAGTATAACTTTAATAGCAGTCGACAAACCCAAGTAAGGGCTGTAGCACACAGTTTGCAAAACCTGAATGACGTCAAAAACTGTTAAGAGGGGGCAGCTGGTTGTAAAGCTGAATCTCACAGCAGAATGGAGACTGGAATATAACTTTAAAACCTGGTAAAGAGTATAACTTTGGGGACTATTGAAAGATATGAAGCTTTTCCCTCTTTTATGAATTCATGGAAATCGATCTACCAGAAGCCTCTTTACCTGAAGACTCAGTTTGCCAGAAAGGCATATATGGCCACTGACAACGTGGCATAAAAATAGATCCGTGGGAATATAGCACCATGTCCCGTGCAGAAATTTTAGTTTCTATCAGTCAAAAGTTTGGAGCCAGACTTTTAGACTATGCATCTTTCCACCAATTTCTTTGGTCTGTTTGATTTTACTTTATAGTGTGTTGTGATTTGGAAACAAGGTTGTGATGGTAGCCAGAATTGTGATGAAAAATTGCACAAGGCTAGTCAAGCTTAAACCATTGTTATTTATGAGAAACTTTATTCCTCAGGGTTCCCAGGGACAAAGGAGCATGTGAATCAACTAATATTATGTTGCACAATGTTGAATGATATCAAGAGTATATGTACATCAATACTAATCTAAGCAATGTCTTATAAATTATACATCACAATTTCTCAAAAGTTTCACAGTATGATAAAACATTTACAAGTACATCTTGGTTCTGCTAAGTGTTGTTATGACTTTAGCACAACCAGCCCTGTGGCAGTTTGCAAGTTCAATTTTTGTTGCCTGGCATTGGCCATAGATTCTTTCTACCCTTGTACAGAACTGGTATCATGCTGTGAATTCAACTTCCCTTCCTTCATCTCTGCCTCAAAATCACTGTGGCTTTTCCTGTTCTTTCCCTTTTATTCATGTCTCAGTGAGAGGCATTCACCTTCACTTGTGTCCATGATTCTGTCACTGTGCTTAGACTCTTCCGCTTTCCACATTTGACATTTTGTTGGCCTCTTCCTTAAAAATAAAAAAATTCCTTCCCTATATTCCCTACTCTGTTTTCTGTCTTTATTCTTGACTTCTTTCTTGCCTTTGCTTTCGCACCATTTGCTCTTTCACCTGTTGTAGTCTACGTTTGGCCACTATAGGCGCTACTCTCTCAAGGACTACTGTCTCTGTAGGGCACAGTGACTTACCTAATTGGTAAATTTGGGGTGGATAAGTAGTCCAGCTTAGCCTCCTGCCACTCTCCTTCTACTTGAGAAGGGCCTGCCTACCAGGAACCTACATTCTCCCAGAGGAAGGAAGCCCACCCCAGACCAGCACTGTGGAGATGGACTAATTCTGTAGTTAAGAAAACTAGGCTTGTCTGGCTTTTATCTCCTCTATGCTGGTTGCAGTCTGTAACAATGGTTATATTCTCATCTGTTTTATTTTTGTATTTTTTCTTGTTCACAACCCACGAGAAGAAGGAAGTCTCAGTTTGGGAGAATTGCTTAGAAACCTAAATAAATGAAATAGTATGTACAAGTAGAAAGTTAGTTTTCCTTCCCAATCTCATTTTCCAGAGGCTTGGCTTCTCTCTCTTTCTCTCTCTGCACTTTTGAAGATAGCAAAAAAGTTGCCGTCTGTAAGCCAAGAAGCTGGCCCTTACCAAGAGCTAAATCTGTTGGCACCTTGATCTTGGACTTCCCAGCTTCCACAGCTGTGGAAATGTATGTCTGTTGTTTCAGTCACCCAGTCTGTGGTAGTTTGTTATCGCAGCCCAAGCTGAGTAATTCTTCCTGATTTTTCTATGCATATGCAAATGTATGTATAAGTTTATAATAGAAAAATTTTACCTGAATGTCACATAACAGAAATATACATAGCTATATATTTATCTCTATATATTGTATCTCTCTAAAATGGGTATTTCTATTTCATATAATCTCTTTACACATACATTTATTTGTATACATACACACTTGTATTTTTTCCAAAAATAGTAGCACACTATCTATACATTTTGTTCTGCACCTTCCTCTTTTCACTAACACATTTTTACATCAGTAAATAGAGACCTGTATTATTATTTTTAGTGGCTGCACAGTATTCTCCAGTTTAAATGGTCTTTAGTAAACCATTCTTCAACTGCTGGCCATTTAGATCCTTTTACACTTTTGAGGTTATAAACAATGCTTCAGTGAACATGGTACTGTTTTTATTTTTGTGAATTCATGCTAGTATTTCTGTAGGAAAGATTTCTAGAGCTGGTATTGCTGGGTATCTCATAAGATTTAATTGATTAGTAATGATCAGACACTCAGGTTGGGAAGAATTCTGAGAGAGCTCAGAGTTTATCCCACACTTCCAGGAAGGTTGTTTTTTCTCGCCCTGACTTTGAAAAGTACAGAGAATGAGACTCCATATTCTTTCCAGTAATGCCTTCCAGTGACTTGAAATTGAAATAGACTGTCAAAGAAATAATGGTCTGGACAAGAGAGTTGAAAGTGGAAGACTAAATCCTAAGGCCCTTTGGTGGGCCTGTTTTGCAAAGCAACCAAGCAATGCCAGATAGAGGATTGTAAGAGCTACGGCAGTCTGATATTTGGATACGTGGACCTCTTGAGTCCAGCCAGACTACAAGTGATCTTAAAAATCTGGTTCCACTACCTACCTCGCAGTGCATCAGGCCTGAAAGAATAGTTGGGCTGTCTTTCACCCGGATTGTTTTGCTTCTGTCCCAAGGCTATTTCTATTGCACAGAGGCATTTGATAGCTCATTTACAAGCTGACCTAAAGAAAACAAAACAAACAAAACAAAACCGGATGCAACTGGAGAGAGCTGTGGCATCCTTCCTGCTTCAGGTAGCTCCCTGCAAAGCAGGTAGATTTGTTTGGAATCTTTGCAATGCTGTGATGACTCTAAGTGGGAAAATACTGTGTATTAGGATTTGGCTGTCAGAGCAGACATATGCTTGACTGTCACAACTTGTACATTTTTCCCATTCAGGGTGTACATGGTTACATGTCTTTGTTAGAAACACGTGCAGTGTGGGTAGCAAAGATGACCATGTTAAACATCCAGGAATTTTCATTTAATGTGCATATTTATACAATACTACAGAAAGGACTAGGGCGGCTTGGCTATGTTACATCATTTCCCTGCTAACCAAAGAGATTTGAAATGGACTTTTAATTATTATTACCGATTTGCTATGGCTGTATTCCTTAATATGAACATCTGATTAGGATTAATTTTCTTTAATTGATGAATAGAGCACTTAAAATTGTAGAGTTGAATGTGTTGTTACATGTTGGCATATGTGTGTACTGTATGTTGGCATATGAGGTATGACTTTTTGCTGAAATACAAATTACAGACACTTAACTGTTTTAGTTTTAAGGTCACTGTTCTTTCTCCGCCTTTGTGTGGCCTTTTACATTTGTTAATGGAGATAGAGCGGGGCTAAGTGACTATTAAACTCTTTTCTATATACAGTAAAACCCATTAACATGGACCTTACTAAATTTGGAATTTATGATAATTAGAGAGGGCTGGGTTAAAGTTTACTTTTGCATTGTCTCTGAACCAAATCTTTGCTGAGCTAATAAATAGCATAATACAATTAAAGGGGAATGGCATTATCGTTTTATAAAGCAAGCTTTTCAGGCAGTCTAGAGAAGTAACGCGGGATGGAATGAGGTAGTGTGGCAAAAAGGCATAGTGCAGAAGGAGCCACTTTCTATCTGCGTGACCTTGGGCAAATTACTTAGGTTCTCTGAGTATCTTTTCCCTCACCTGTAAATGGAGATAGTTTACCTAATTTATGGAGCTGTTATGAGGGTTAGATTGAATGTATATAGAAAGCGTCTGGTGTGAGTACATACTTAATGAGTTGCAGGTAATTACCACCTACCTAAAATAATTGGTGAGCTAATTTTAAACACTTCTCATTTTTTCACTGAAGCGGTGTTCCACATGTTAGGGTTTTGGAACACTAATCTGAAATACTGCTTTACTTTTATTATTGATTGAAGGAACCCCCCAGCAGTTTGATGTGGCGGTAAAGAACATGAGCTTTGGAGTCAGACAAACTCAGGTTTGAAAGTATTTCTGTAATGCATTAGCTACGTGGCTTTAGGCAAGTTACTTAATATCTCTCAGGTTTTATTTTCTAATTTGTAAAAATGGGATGAGAATACCTGCTCCAGGACTTTTATGAGGACTCAATGAGATAGTGCATGTAAAGCGTTCAGCCTACTGATTTTCATGTGGTAACCTCTCAAAATATCACCTGTTGCTATTATCGTGATCTTTTTGACAACCATCCATTCTTTAGGCTTTTTAATTAATTCAGACTCGTTTTCTTCAATTAACCTAATTAACTCATTTCACTTTTGATATAATCTCCATTTTAAATGTGGATTTTAAGTACATAAGTAAAAAATTATAGAGGCAAAATGGCTATAAATAGGTAGGGTGAAAGAGGAAAGAATAATATTTTAAAAGTGGGAGCGCAAGGCCTTAAGTTAGACTTAAGTTACTGAATAGTCAATTTTGTGCATAATATTTGTGTCCTTTATGAGAGGTCTTTATATTAGAAGGAAATCAAATTGTGTGTGTGTGTGTGTGTGTGTGTGTGGGTGTGTGTGTGTGTGTGGTAGACAGTGTGGACTGGTCACCAGCTCCTGCCATTCACTGGAGAGAGAAGCATTGAAATCCATGTTCAGTTTTATTTTCATCTTGCTTTCCTTGTATGTTTCATAGGCTGTATGGATGAGAAATGTAAGCACTATAATGTCCTGCATGGAGACAGTAATCTATCCTCCCCTTAATGACAGGCTTACACAGTTTGTCGGAATCCATCACCTCAACAGATCAGACTGAATTACTTCAGTGACTGGCAAATGGGTGGCACTCATGGTGAAGTGAAAGCAGCCAGGTGTGTGTGTTTATTAAGTGCTCTTCAATAGAAAAAAGTGGGTTTTACTGAAATCTCTCTCATCCATGCTATTTTTGCAGAGGCAAGAAGCGCCCATCTTCCTTTGGGAAAACAGAAGAATGATTTTTCTTAAGATTCTGAAATACTGAAATACAAATTCACAACCATAAACGTGTTATAAAAATCAGGTTTTTGGGGCACCCTGGGTGGCTCAGTCGGTTAAGCGTCTGACTTCAGCTCAGGTCATGATCTGACCATCCGTCACTCAGTCCAACCGGACTCAGTCCGTGAGTTCGAGCCCCACATTGGGCTCTGTGCTGACAGCTCAGACCCTGGATCCTGCTTCGGATTCTTCCCTCTCTCTGCCTGTCCCCTGCTCATGCTCTGTCTCTCTCTGTCTCAAAAAAAAAAATCAGTTTTTTTTCCCCCACATCGTATACATGCACAGTGGAACCTTGTAATAAAAACTAGAACCAATAATGTTGGGGCTATGTGCCTTTGAATTTCCAGGGATGCCCAATTTAGGCAGATGATTTTTGAAAGTGAAGTCAGTTCATTAAGTTGGCAACCAGTGGTTTAACATATATGAACTTTCATAAAACTAAGTTCACAAGTCAGAAAAAACCTTCTGTAAGACCAGGTTTATTAAGATTTGGGTCAGAAAAAGCGATCACTCTAATGTACACCATGTTGATTAGTTGCATTATTCATATCTTTATTGGAAGTACCTAATGGTTTGTTGTTAAGGTGTGGCATTATGTGTCTAGATTTGGCATATCAATAGGAACAGCAATAATAATTAATTTTTATTGGATTCTTACTGTGTGCCGACACTGTGATAGAAGCTGGGGCTATAATGGGAAGCAAAAAAAAAAAAAAAAGATACAATCTCATGTTGGTAACAACCTGTGAAATAGGTATAGACACAAACAAGGCCATAGAATTTAAATAATTTGTCCCTGGTTTGATAGGTCATAAGTGGCAGGGCTAGAAATACCGTGCTGTATTTGCTATAGCAAACTAACTTTTGCTTTGGTTAAGAGACTCCAAACAAGCTAGAAAGAGCTCCCTGACATGGTGGAGGTGCCATACCAGCTTTGGACTGCTTATGCTTATACTGTCAAGGAGGGGAGAAATAAACTTCTGTCTTACTACTCAGCTATCCCTGGGTGTTGGCTTCATTCATATGTCTGAAGATGTATAATCATTCTTTAAAATTTTTTAGGTTTATTTATTTATTTTGAGAGAGACACAGAGAGTGAGTGGGGAGAGGCAGAGAGAGTGGGGGTGTGAGAGGACCCTAAGCAGGCTCTGCACTATCACCACAGAGCCCCAACTGGGGCTCAGACTCATGAACCATGAGATCATGACCTGAGCTGAAACCAACGGATGCTTAACCAGCTGAGCCACCCAGGTACCCCATAATCATTCTTTTTAAAGGCATTTCCTAGATGTTGCACTTCTAACTCATACTCACATCCTACTAGCTATACCTATCTGCCAGGAAAATATATTTTTGTAGCCATGTACCTCTCAAAATTTAGGGGTTCTAGTAATGAAGGAAAAAGGAAAGAATGGGTATTAGAGGATAGTTGGCAGTCTCTGTGTCATATGCCAATTACGAACATTGTTTCGAAATAAAATTTTCACCACAGGCTTAGACAATGACAGATGAGCTCAAGGCTTTGGGATATGCCTACGTCCATTATCCATTTCTTTCCAAGTAGTATATCAAAGTTATGTATGTATGTGTGTGTATGTATGTATGTATGTATATGAATGTATACAGTGCATGTATAATATATTTAAATATAATATGTGAGATATCATAAATATTACATGATTCTACAGTGGACTCTGGTCATCTGCAATTGCTAATTCAAAATTTCACAAGAGAAGAGCCCCCCTGCCCAGCTCTCAAACCTAATGCAGTCTCTGATGAACTCAGTTGCCCATATGGAGCTGCTTGGAAATATTGTGTCTTGCTCACAGATAGACCTCCATGGTCCTTTTTCCTGGGTCCAGCTCTTTAGGTCCTACTTTACTAGTGACTAAGAGAAAAACAAAAAAAGAAAAATAGAAGTTAAGTTAGAGCTGGTCTTATTAGTCTGCCGTAGGCCTTATCTAGAGGAAGTGTTATTGAGGAGCATCTCCCAAGTGAAAGGCAGTTCTATACCTGTTTTGCCTCACTGGCCATGTGGAAGTGGAGAGAAGCAATCTAAAGAGAGTGAGAATCACAAGAGATGAACTCCAAAGACGCCACGGCCTACAGAAGTCAGAACTTTTAACCTTTTTTCTGCATAGACCAATAGCTTCGCTGCCTACTAAGAGGCTTGTTTGAATCCAGTGACTTGATTCAGTCTCTTGCCTCTTTTCCTCCATGGGAATGAGGCTGGGGAGTGGAGTAAGGGTAGAGAGCATGTGGAAGTGGAACTTTGCTGTCCTTCTAGAGATCAACATCAAGTACTTTGAAGGCACCATAACAAATACAGGACATGGCCTTTATCCCACTTTTCTTTTTTTTTTTTTAATTAAAATTTTTTTTAATGTTTATTTATTTTTGAGAGAGACAGAGACAGAGACAGAATGCGAGTGGGTTAGGGCAGAGAGAGAGGGAGACGCAGAATCCAAAGCAGGCTCCAGGTTCCGAGCTGTCAGCACAGAGCCCGACGCGGGGCTCGAACTCACAAGCTGTGAGATCATGACCTGAGCCGAAGTCGGTTGCTCAACTGATTGAGCCACCCAGGAACCCCTGTATCCCACTTTTCAAAGAATTAATTGTCTGGGAGCTAATAGATATGAAACATTTGGTGAAGATTAAGTAGTTGAACTGTGTGTTATTGATTATTCCAGAAGAACCCAGGT
This sequence comes from Lynx canadensis, assembly GCF_007474595.2. Classification (NCBI taxonomy): domain Eukaryota; kingdom Metazoa; phylum Chordata; class Mammalia; order Carnivora; family Felidae; genus Lynx; species Lynx canadensis. The sequence continues at coordinate 155,886,757 of NC_044303.2, read as the reverse complement.
AAGAGATAAGTCAATGTGGATTTGTTTCTTGGGGAAAGCTTTTTAGATCATGTCACAAGTGAGGTGCCAAAGGATGAAAGGAACTAATTAAGAAGGCAGAAAAGAGGGGGTGATGCATAATGAGCTTAGAGGTCAGTGCATCTGTGTGCCTGAAGCAGAGACTTCATTTTGGAGACCAGAGAGTGAAGTAGAATAGGAAAGTAGGGTACTTCAGAATTCAGGCAGGAGTTAACCTGTAGGTAGTCATGTAAGTTGTTTTTTTTTTTTTTTTTTTAATTAAGTTAATGTTAACCTCTTTTAAGTTTTTATGGAATGAAGGGAGGATAAATTAGGAAATTGAATGAATGAATAAATATAAAGACATTGTAGATATTATAAAAACTAGCCTCTTAAGTAGAATTTGTGTAGGCTGAGAAGACAGGGTTTCTATGCAGTATCTCAGTGACATAGATTGCCAGGGAATAAGAGAAGTCAAGGCTAGGTGTATCAGGGACTGGAGTCTGCCTGCACTAGGGTTAGCCCGCAGTCTAGTCCACAGTGAACAAGAGGAAGTGATGATCTTAGGGTTGGGTCATGAAAGAAACTGAGGAGATCCAATTCAGCAGGAGACTTGGTTAACTAGAATGTAGACAGCAGGTGAGATTGAGTCAGGAATGGTGGTGTCATGGCAGGGAGCAATCTAATCGTAGCTGGATCCCAGCCAGCAGCTGGAGTTCTGGAATAGAATCTGGGGAAGTGTAGTGTCATGGCCCTAGTCAAGTAGGTTTAAGTTCAGGGCAAGGCACATGGTATTGAAGGAAAGAGGGAAACTAGTCAAGGTAAAAGCCAGCTCCAAAGATTGGGCCAACATGTCTAGAAGAAGCAGGGAAATGGAGAAATGATGAAGCCGTGTAAACTCAGTGCAATTCATTGCACTTGTGGCCAAGGAAGGAATACGGTTCCTGCTATCTGGTGGGCTGAGGTTGCTTCTCTTTTGCTTGCCTGATGAGGATGGGTTGAAGGTCACAGCTGGGCTGAGCCTCTTTAGTAGAGACTTCAGGGGACCGAGCTCAGACAGATCTTGGAGCAAATGGCTGCAGTGGAGGCCCAGTGGAGGTAGCATCACCTGGAAGGAATTGAGACTAGAGCAGAGGAGATGTAGGCATAGCTAGGAGCCTGTCATATGCCAGGCAGAGGAGATCAGGTCTTGACAAAGGGGTAGGGAGGATTTAGTAGAAATTCAGAAGTAAAGGGCACTGCAAAAGACATTTCAAATTAAGAAGATGTTTCAGTGACAAGTTTGATATAATGGGTAGAGAAGGAAAAACCTAAAATGATTCCAGGCTGATATTAAATGCTCATATAGTATGACATTTTTGTTCATGAGCTGGAGGGTGCTTTAAGCACATTACTTTGCGCCTGCTTTTTTAAAAACCCAAATAAATAAAGTAAATTAGTGAATAAATGTGTTAAGGCTAAGCTTACTTGTGTGTTTGTTGGCTTTACATCTCAACTGCAGTGGGTCTGCAGTGGGACATTTTAGAGAGAAATAGCCCTTGAGCATGTGAATGTTTCTTGCAAAGATGGTTTTCTTTCCTGTTCTAAGATAGCGTTAGTAAGGTGCATGTGCCTGAGTATGACTGAAAAGCCTAAGGTGGGGCCTACCTGTATCTGTCTGCTGCTATCAAGGGGCCTTGTCTGCCGGAGGTGACCTTTGAAGTGTTTACGCTTCTTTTACTTACCTGGTTAGTTCAGAGCCTTTGCTGAATAAAGAGTGCTCCTCCCCAGCCTGATTGCTTCACAGCAGGAGGCTGTCTGCAGCTGTGATTTCCTGGCCATCCACTTTGGTGCCACCTGATGGGACACAGGCATGGACAAAAATTTACTATTCATTAAGGGATAGGGCTCGGCACCTCAGGAGGGGTTTATTCCTGTTTATGGAGGCAAGGGAAGAAAATGCAGATTCCTTACCTGGATAGGGACATTTTGTTTTCAAAATGTATAGATATGTGGTGTTTCTGATTTTATTAGGGCTCGGATCTGCACCTGGGTGGCATGGGTTTCAAAGTCATTATTTAAGGTAAGGAAAGATAACTTCAAACAGCATTATCACCAAAGATCTTGGTTGTATTTTTGAAAGTTTGAGCTAAATAATTGTAGTGATCACCAAAAGACCAACTGCTGTACTTCTGAAAAGTTGCTCTTAGAAAGGCTTGGATTAATCATTTGTTTCCATTTTGTTCACAGATGTACTGTCTGTAGGACAGGGGTAGACTGAATACCTGCTTCACTGAATACCTGCTTCACATCACCTTTCACATTTTCTTATTGGAAAGACAGCCGTTGGAGAATCATCTTGTTACCATCAGCAAAAATGCAAACAAATCAAGACATTAAGAATGCCACAGTGGCCAGCAGTTAATGATGCCAGTGTTACACAAGCTTCGGCAAAGTTTTCAAGACAGTGTGCCTCACTAGCCATAAATCAGGAAAGATTGAACTTATCCTTTTTTGTCTCAGCTGTTCCTTAAATCAATGCAACCCCTCCAAATTAATGTGAATTGAAACATGCATTGTCTTTTCAGCTTAATTGAGTACTTACTATGTGTGAATCACTGCACAAAATAGGGGAGGGAAAATGAGGGAGACAATTAGGATGTGTTTCCTGCCTTCAATGGATTTACAATTAGTTTCAGGGCACTTTTTTTCTTCTGCTCTTAATTAAGTGTGTCCCTAAGATAGAAAACAAATGAATGGAAAAGTGTATTCTGCAAGTATTTTAAATCCCTTTAATAAAACACAAAACAAAACAAAACAAAACAAAATAATCTAATGTGGGCAACTCAGGACATCTTCCATTTTTTTAGAGTTTCAATAGGTAGGATTTATTTCATTGATTTTATAAATATTCAGTAGATGTTAGAGATATTAACACATTATAGTTGGAGTTAATTGAATTAAATTCTTTTTTTTCCCCTTTAGGTGTAGATTGTCTGTTGGAAAAGTATATTGTGTTTGTACATTTCTTGCAGAGTAGGTAGATGAATTACATCTGTTGTCTCTGTAGGCCTCTACCTTCTGTGCCCTAGGGGCCTGACATTCTGAGTAAGTTATTAGCGTGGGGAAGGGAAGATTTGGATCAAACTTGGGAAAGCTCATGGACCCAAGATAGGGCAGGGAAGGAGCAAAACAGACCTAGGCAGTGACTCTGTAGGAAAACTTGGCTGTTTTAGTATTCATTGTGTTGTCTTCTATGTTCCAAAATTACTGTACAGTTTTTTCAAAAATTTATTTCTGATCTGAGAATAAGTCATGATTTTTCCAATGTTAAGGCACTAATATGACTGCAGACACCAGACATTTTATGTAGTGTATGTAACACATTTTAGTATGTACGAACCAACAATAGACATGTCTTTGTCTTCAGTAGTGTCCATCTGAATTGAAAATGTGCCAGCTTTTTTTTTCTTAAAATCATTATCAACAGACTTCTTAATTAAGCTGCCAATACATACTGCCAATAGCACTATGTGCCCTTTGAGAAATGAATCGTGTAAGTGCCGTTTCCCTCTTACTGAATAAACAATGTTGCTCCATAGAAAGTGGATTTAAAATGTTCTTTGAATAGGAAATTATATTGCTTCTGAAAGAATTTGATAAGAATTCTCATACCTTCCTTTCTTTACTTAATTTCCAAAAACTTTTATTTGCTCCTCAATAAGGAATAGTTCTAATTTGACTGATAACTTTAGTTGTATGAGTCATCCTTAATAGGATGCCTGCCCCCAAACTCCTGATGGTGATATTGGATATTTGTTAATCTGAGTTACAAAACTATATTGTATGAAACTGTAGCATTTGTTTCCTATTCTGGGAAAAATTTGTGGAGGGACCATCTCTGTGTTCCCAGAACCTAGCACAGTACCTGGTGCATAGTAAGTATATGTTGAGTAACATTTGGTGATTAAAATGTGTAAAGTAGCTTTTTTTCTGTGGTTCTTAAAACTCTATAAAAAGACAGAGGGGTCTTGCTAACAGAGTAGCACCTTCACTGGTTTGTAGTTTATAGTCAGTCTCGTTAGAATGAGTCCCAAATCAACTGGATTCTTCATATACGGTCTAGTCCCCTGGGCTTCTGAATGAGTGTCTTGGATTCATCAGTTCAGCCCTGTGATTTGTACCAACATCCACTCTGCTTCCTCTGGCCCTTGGCCAGCTCAATAGGGGTGGGCCTTTGGAGGGGCTGTTCCGCTTCTCCTCCTCTGGCTTGTCCACCAATAGAAGAGCAATCACTCTATTCACTGGGTATTCACGACATGCCAGGCGCTGAGCTAAGTGTTTTTACACATATTCTCTCACTTAATTATCTCATTTAAACCTTACAGCAACCATCTGAAGTAGGTATTATCTACTGCAGAGATATGTATGTATCTTGCTTAAGTCATGGGGATCTAAATCCAGATCTCTTAGATTCTAAAGCCTGAACTATTAACCTCTCCCCTCTGCTGCATCCCAGGAGAAATTCCCAGTGCCTGGTGGTGTGGGGGCAGATCAAATCTGGACGTAGTCCAGAATCATTTCATTTAGTATTCCCAAACAGCAAACTGTCTAACAGATAAAACCCAGCAAATCACAGTTGTTTTGAGAATGGGGGAGGGCAGAGCAATTGGGAGAAAGCAAAGTTGGAAACAAACCAATTTGAGTCAAGCCTTTAGCCTTTATCTCATAATGCCTTTTTTTTTAACTTTCTTTTTTTAACACAGCCTGACACCATGTGATAAATCAAAGCCTGACGTAATTGACCCAGAATTGATCCCCAAATGTCTTTTAGGGGAACATGCTTTAACTCTGGTTGTTGATTCTGAGGAATAATTGCCACCCTAGTAAGGTAATTACATATGCCATTGTTTATACACATAATAGGCTCAGAATGCATATTCTGCACAGAGGGAAAGAGAGTCCTGCTTACACATTAGGGGTGTGTACCATGTGTTGTGTCAGAATGCCACAAATAGCACTTGAACTGCTCCGTTACCGCTGATTTCCCTGACGTGTGTGTGCATGCGTGTGCGTGTAAGGGTGAGGTTAGGAGTGAGGAAGGAGATGGGCCATGGAAGGCTGTTTGTTGAGCCGGGTGGCAGTGATTTGCTTTTCCTTAATTTTTTAGTTTACTCAAACATCTTCTGGATCTGATTCACTTAGCTCGGTCTGGTAAAAGGACTGTTTTTTCTTCCTGTTTGGCATGTGCTTATTAATGAGCTCTCATATTTCTTTCCATCAAAGGCTGTTTACTTTGTGGAAATATAAAGTGAGAATCATTCTCCACAACATCCTCCTAAATGCCCTGTTTTTGACCACCCCTTTAAGTACACCAAAGAGTCAGCTAAAATGGTAGCTAGTGCCTTTCCTTTCACTGTGCTTTCTGGTAAAACATAAATGGGATTTAAACCACAAATGACCAATTAAAGCACTTCATGCCTTTTTCCTTTAGCCATAAGACAGTAGTTATCCTAAGTAAATATAACAAATAGGCTATTTTGTGGTAGTCTAACCCTAGCATCATGTGTATATATTTTTAAATCAAAGCCTTAAAAAACCCAAAATGTCATGACTTTTTGTAGTACTGCGCATTGTAAGAAATACATATGTATTCCAGTATGGAACTGAGCATTGTTTGAGGCCAAAGCAATTCATCCTGGGCTATTCTCTGCCGCAGTGTCCAGCAAATTGCACGACCTGCTTGTTAGAGTTGACAATAGTGTTTTACCCAACAAAGGCCTCTGCAGCTCTGAGCAGCAGTGGAATGTCAGAATGAGCACATTTCACACACAGATGTGCAGCCATAATAGCCTCTTAAGAAGATGCATGTGGCAGGGAGCTAAGGGTGGGGGTTGGGTGCTTGGAGTAGGCGGTGTGTGAGTGGGTAGGTTGGGGGTCAGTGAGAGAAGGAGGCCAACAGTTAGCAGTAGGGACATGGCCCCACTGACCACATTTAATCAGCCCTCTGTAAACAATTCAACATTTTCATTGTTCTCTAAAAACTAATAAAGAGCAACAAGCACTTTTCATTCATCTTGAAGTAATTTTCTGTCAGGTTGGAGCCCCTCGTGGCCTCCAGCTTGTGCAATGCTAGCTGTGTGATACAACAACTATTGCAATTTATTTTACAAACTCTGGTCATTCACATGTCAGTTAGTGTTCACCAAGCCGGCATCTGAAATTGTGCAGTTAACGAGTTTTACAACATTTCTATCAAGAGAAACTGTTTAGCATAACTGACTCTTAAGGAGTTATTATACCTCTAAAAATCCATTTTAAGGGGCATTATTTAAATAAAATAGAAAAACGGTTCACTGCCTTTTAAAGGGGCTACAAAAAAAGTCCATCAGCTCCAGTGCAGTAATCCTCAGCTTAAAGCACTCTTGAGAGTACTTCTGGGAATTGTCAGCATAATGAAATGTTTTGTGAAATGTCCAGATAGATTCCTCTACTCAACAATTTTACTGCACCATATTTATTTTCCTTCCAGTTTTTAAAGAAGTGAATTACTTTTTGAGAGGATGACTCTATGTTGTGTAGATTAACTGAGCACATTATTACCCAGGTTGTAGCAGAAGTGATGGTTCTCTTTGCAGTGTTATCTACATGCAGCTGCAGACGGGGGCAAAGAAGAGAAAGGCAGCTTTCCCTTCTTAGTGCTTTAGCTCCAGAAGGGTTAAATCACCGTGAGGCTTACAGATTTTTGTATTTTCCTCGGGCTACATTTCCTCAGACTTTGAACAACTTTGGGACAAAATAACACCTGTAAACACTTTATTTAAACTTTAAAAATTGGACTCTGTTTTCTTACCCTAAATACAAATGCAGGAAAACCCATACACTTGTACCTTGGCACATGCATAACGATGCATATCATTTGAATCTGGCCCATTTCAATGGGAGATGCTATTGAACATTTTGCTTAAAGAACAATGGATTCCTCACATTAACTGAGATGGCCAATGACCCCAAACCAATTAATGGCGAAAGTCTGTAATAGAGCACTATATAGCATAGCAGCAAGTTCATTTAGCATATTATATTACCTAACGGGAGTAGAAGCCACCACTTGTAATGTAAATGGCTTAATGGTTCTTTCTACAGTGAGCAAGACCAGGAGAAAAATTATGTTCTGCTGTAACAAGAGATACTCCATATCCTTGGGAAGTGTATCTGTAACAGGGCACATTTTTATTTTGCCACAAATGGTCCCCTAATTTCGTAGACTGATGTTTGTGCACATGACTTTAATTTTCTGAGGGAGACAGGCAGGTGTTCTTGTGCCTGTTAGCTGTATCTGCCCATAAGAAGCACAGTAACATCCATGAGCCAAATACAATTTGACATAATTCATACCTTTATTACCTCCTACAGAATGATATTATTTCATGCTGGCACATTAATGTTTCCAGCACGATACTGTCATTCCTGGAAATTTTACCTTTTGAAGTTCAAATATTGAAGAATGACTTTTAAAATTCTCTAAGTGCCTTAGATTTGGGGGAAAATGCAACTTATTCCACGGTCAGCTGTTTTACTCTTTTGTGATATTTGATGGCACTGCAGATAATGTTCAGATAATGGAGAAAGATCATATCTGAAAACTTACTTCTTCTTGACCAAAGAACTTTTTCCTCTTCTATTTCCATTTTTGCAAATAATATTTCATCAACTTCTCATGTCAGACTTCACTGTTATGTGTTCCCCTAGTGATGCAAATTCAGGAGATGCTGACCAAAAAAAAAAATGTTTAAATGATTGCAGCTTGAATCCATTTGGTGTCGTACTTTGATCTGTCCTAATACTCCAGCAGTCAAAATTAGTTAGGTCAGATGGAGTATATAAGTTTCCTGTTGCCGCCATAGCAAATTACCACAAATTTAATGGCTTGAAATAATACAAATTTATTAGCTCACATTTCAGTAGCTCAAAGGTCTCATGGGGCTAAAATCACTTGTTGACAAAGCTACATTCTTTCTGGAGGCTCTGGAGGAGTGTCCTTTCTCTTGCCTTTTCTAGCTTCTAGACACCACCTGCTTTCCTTGACTTGTGGCCTCTTCCTCAAAAACTAGCAGTTTTTTTTTTTTCAAAACTAGCAGTTTCTTCAGAATAGTGGTGAGTCAAATCCTTCTCACATGGCATCTATCTGACTCTTTTCCACTATCACTTTTCTCTTTCTCTGACTGCAGCTGGAAAATGTTTTATACCTTTGAGGAATCATATGATTAGATTGGGCCCACCCAGAGAATCCAGGATAATCGCCCCATCTCAGGGTCCATATCTTAAAACACATCTTAAATATCTCTTTTGTCAAGTAATCTATATTTACCGATTCTGGATAATGGGACTTGAACATCTTTGATGGGGAGAGGAAGTTGATGGCGTTAATCTGCCTACCACAGGGAATCTCAGAGTTCTTTCTCATACAAGTATTTGGAGAGTTAGTTGCAGTTCCCAAACTTTTAAAATGATGCATGAAAATAGTTTTAAACTTTTTATTATGTAACCCAAAATATGTACATTTCCTTCTAAACCATCCTACTATTATTTTTATTAATAGTATATATACTATTAGAAACGATGGATTTCTTTTTAGTATATAAATAAGTAAAATGGATCTCCTAATGGTTTCTTTGCACCCCAGTGCATCTTGTGTGCCCCTTATTTTGGAGAAGAAGGAAAAAGGATGAAGTTGGGATTAACTCGTGTAAATGTGGCTCTTTATTCTTTCAGAATGTAAGTCTTCAAAGTGAGGAAGGGACTGCAGAGACTTTTTGTCGGTCTCTGTTAGTTTTTGGAAGTGAGGAGGAAATTTATTTATTTGTTTCACTTACACTCTTACTGCTGTTTGTTCTTACTGAGTGTAACAGTATAGAATGTAACATACCGGAAAGTTACCTGAAAGTTGAGAGCTGCCAATTACAGAATTACAAGACAAGTGCCACTTTATAAAAGGCTGGAAAGAGATTATTCACCAGAAGCACTAGAATAAGGCCATATCTCATCAAACAGCTACTCAGGTCAGCACAGTTGAAAATCCCAAGAAGCCAGGGGCTCAATGGCCATTTTAAACTCTAGGGGCAAGGTCCATGTGAAACTGGGTTGAGAGAAACAAAGCGTGATTCTGCTAAGTTCATTTTAAATCATAGTTTCTGACTCTGAAATCATCTGCACTATACCAGCCACTCTTGATCTCAGTGCCACATAGGCTTATTACAATGTAGGAAAACCAGAAATTGTAACACAAGCAGACTCTGTAAGTCCCCTCGTGTTAAAATGTGAGATGTTTTTAGAGCAGTCACCCTCAAAAGTGGAATCTTGCTAAGACATGCTGACACACCTCGGAAATCAAAAAGACCGTCTACTGGCGAATGAAAAGTAGGTTGCCGCAAAAATGTACATCAACTAGGAAACAAGTCAGTAAATGTTTGCCAACTGCCCTAAGTGTCCTGGAGGCAGTCTGGGAAGTATATTTTTATTTAATTTTGTCCAGGCCACTTCCATTCTCTTCCTGAAAGGTGGGTAGGTAGTATCTTTCACTGATAGTTTCCATCAATGATCTCAAAATGTAACCGATAGCATGTCAATGATTACCATACAAAGAAGTTAAACACTACAGTGAAATTTCCCCATTGAAACCCAATACAGGGATTAGCAACAATGGGGAATCTGTTTTATTTGCATTTAATTTGTACCTTCACACTATTATCTCCCATGTTTTAGTTTCGGGAAATGTGGTCTCAGGCTATTATAACCACATTTCATGCTGCTGTCGCACTGTTATTTGATCTCTATGGTTGGAAATGACTTACTGAAAAAATAAAGCTAGCATACTTTATTTTAATTATACCAGTGCAGTGTCTAAATAAAAAATGTACTTTATATTTAATGTGGAGCACAGATTAACAGTTTTATGGGACATAAAATCTATCTATATCATTTTCTATTTACACATCAGTTATATATCTTTCTCTCAGCAAAACAAATGCCTATGGTGTGAAAACAAGGAAGGAGAGCATCGAAGTTACAATCACATGGGCAGTAAATAACATCTTAATTGGTCTGGAATGCCGGAGTTTGATTTTTTTTTTCCTCCTGGCTTTTATTTATTGATCTCTATAGCTTATTTATCTTTCCAGTGATTTGTACAAGTCTATCTCCTTTCCTCAATAAGCCAATCTATGGTGGTTTTATATTGCACATCCCATCTGGGGAAATGGTCTGGTGAGAGAAGTGCAGTTGCTCCTGGAAAAGCCATTATTTAAAAGCTTTTGTGGAGGTAAGGGTGACTTCTTAGTTTTTACGCTTTGTCTTCTGGAAAAAAGAAGGAAAGAAGAAGTGCCACTGTTATGAAGTTGCCACCCAATGAATGTTTCAGCAGTTCTCTTCTCTGCCGTGTTTGGCAGCAGTAAGAAAACAAAGAAGGATTGAATGTACACTGGGAAATGTCTTTTAAATGTTCCTGTCTATGATTTAGCGCCTAGTGACGGTAGCGGACAGGAATGGATTGTATATTCCTCCTACAAGATATGTAAACCTTGGGCTTTCCCCTCTATGCATTTCTACTGTTCCATTCCTAATATCTTTTTAAATAGCTCTTTAGGATAAACTGCACTTCAAATGACACACGATGCCCCATAGGGCAGTTGAGAACTGGCAAATGTAACCATGCTCAGGAAAACTAGTTGGCAAAATGCAACACTTTTTCTAGTATATAGCTATCCACGGTTGAAGTGAACCCTGGAAAATTAGTCATTTTTTCCCCTCCAAAATCAATGGTCCCCTTGTTCATCAAATCAGCACTTCCAGTGTTTGTCATGATTCTGTTTGGTTGTCTTGATCTCACAGAATATTAGAAAAGTGCTCCGAAAGATTTCTTCTGTTGATAGCTGAGGGAAAAACAAGTTTACAGATGGCAATTCTATACTTAAACTATGCAAACGATGCTCTGCAAAGTGATTCTGTAAACATATTCCAAGGAAGAGACTCTGCTGTCCCATCATCACCCTAATATAACCTTAACTGCTTTAAAATGAGCTGATGAAAATTTGGGGCAGGTCTTGTACAGAATGCATTTGCATTTGACATAATTAGTGGTAGGCAGATCTCACTACATCCAGAGGGAATCTCAAGACAACTGCCTGGTCGACTATTAGTGCTTAATTTCTGAATGTCAAACCCTGCACATCTTAATTTCTAGAGAATAAGCTCAATTGAACTTGCTCCCCAGTTATGCAAAAACTGCTCAGATAAAACCAAGTGGACACCAATGTAATGAATGTGGTTATTAAATTGTTTCAATTGAAAGAACCCTATTCTTACACCATCATAATGGGAACAATTTATCCCCACTGATCGGGCTGTCTCTCTCTTTCTCTCTTTCTCGCTCTCTCTTTTTCTGAGCTTTCTTTGATCTTGAAGCATATTGCAGTGGTGTGTCCTATTGAAAAGCGAAACTGGGGCAATTTTAATGCTTTTGTACCTTACCAGTGCTCTATTTTTTCACTGTTTAAAAATAGCTGTTAATTATAAGTGCAGTTTAAATGTCTCAAGTGACCCAGAAATGCAGGTTGGAATGAGACAGATTGTGTGTCTCATATAAAACAGATGTACTCTCACAGAGCATTCTGAATTCAGCCTTTCCTCTGTATCCTCCTCTTGGGTTATTTCAATCAGGTATTGAGCTGGTCTAGCACTGTGCTATAAAATCCCACACATTTGAAGTAGGAAAAAGAAAAGCGAGTCTCCCCCGCTCTCTCTCCCTCTCTCTCTCTCTGTCTCTCTCTCTTCCCCCCCCCAATCTCTCTCTTTTTTTGTGTGCCACAAAGAGCCTCTTTTTTATATCAGTCCCCACTATGTGGGTGAATGTGGTGTTTTGGTGTTAGATAATGGGACAAGGGCCACTTTCGTGGCCTGGAAGACCATATGATTTTCTAGAGATCCACTTTGCCTGTCTCTTCAGTCAGGGTGGGTGTGGCTTAAAAAGAACACTGCAGTAGTGATAAATGTATTTCTTGAGGTCCTTCTTCAGCTTGATTCAGTAGTGCCTTAGGACAAATCAATCTCCTGCTAGATTTCAAAGATCTTTGATTCTTCACTGGTTTCACAAACTTGTGTTTTTAGCTCCTTGCTAACACTTAGATGCTGGAGATAGTTACACTGCTGGGGATGTTTCAGGGACCAAGGCTTTAATAAGCAAGGTGCTTACTCAGTGCAATCATGTTATTCATTTATTCTGCTACAGTCTGAACAAATCTGGTACTTACCTAATTATATGCACTTGTATATAGCAGGTTTTAAGATGTTCCTGTTTTGTGAAGTTACCAGAAGTGATTTCAAAAGTGAATTTAAGATAAAGTACGTTCTAGTGGTTTGATGAGCTTTTCCAAGTTTCTTAAAATCTTTGGTACACATCCCAAAGCCACATGAATCTGAACATTTAGACAGTGAGGGAATTCAAGACTCATCCCCTCTTCCACTTGGATTGAAATCCTGTGGTCTAATCTCCCTTGCTGTCAGGATGAAAACATGTCTCAGAAGGAGGAGGGCAGTCTATGTGCATTGGCTACCTATTTGCTTCTAGCTAGAAATGCCCAACAGAAGAGTTCTTCATTGCCATGGCAATTATAATGAATGTAGTCATGGTGTGGGCTTAGGGACTGGTTCTTCAAATTCTTTCTAGAAAACTTGTAGACATTTTAGTCAAGTTCGAAATGAAGGGACTGATGTGAACCTTTTTTTATAGCTAATTTTCCAAATCAGTAATTCTAATTTAATTGACTGATTTGACTCTAATACAATCATTCTAATTCTGATCATTCTAATTTGTCCACTAAGATTTATTCCATTTAATGTTTATTGTCTTGTAAATGACAGTCTAAAACACTTGAGTTATGGTCTCATGCCAAGTTGGTGGTTTATTTTCAGGAAGAGGGGAAGATATGGCCTCAGGTAACTTTAAGAGAATCTATATCACACAGAGTTGGTGCTGAAAATGAATTCAGAAGAAAGCATTCTTTAAATCCATATCTTATAAGAATATTGCACTTACGAGATACATTTATATTGCTATTCGAAGAGGAATGATAACGTGTTTATAGTCTTTAGAATTGCCCTCATCTGCAGGGGAATGGGCTATGGGCCTGGAACTTGACTTACCAAGAGATAAAGAGTCCTCACAGCCTGTGTTGACATGGTCGCCTTATGTGGGCACATCTTTTCCTGTTTCAGACTCAGTATATACTCCTTAGTTCTGCTTAGTGTGTGTGTGTGTCATATGGCTATATCTTTTCCGTGAGGGGAGGGGACAGGGTCCTTCATTCTATGGCACAAGATGGGTGTTTGCAGGCCAATGGCCTTGCAGCTGTCAGGAGTAACCATGGCCATGAAGGACCAATGAAGCTGAGCTTACTCTGTCTCTTCTTTATGTGAGTAAAATGTTGTTCCCTCTGGTGCCTGACTGCATTGTGTTTTCCTTGGCATCTCAGATACCAAGATGCAGTGGGAAGCAGTGGTCTGACTTCACCTTTTGGTGATAGGCAACAGATGCCACTTTCCAATAAGAACAAGTTACTGTATAAGCTATATGAGTTTGGAAAGGTCTTCAATCCTTTGTTTCTAATCAGGCTGTTGGTAAAAAATGGGAAAGAGTGGCATCTATCTGGGGACATTAATAGCTGTTGATTATGGGTGTTGAATGGGCATTGGGAATGTGAAATCCAGATCTGGATAAAAGTCTGGATAGATGGTAGGTACCTTCAAGGAAGGGGTAGAGTCTGGGTAAAACCTGGTTTTGAGAAATAGCAGGCTGGAATGGGAATGTCCTACTTCTGAAAGCCAGGTATTAGAATTATCCATGGAAGCAACAAAAGAATGAGAATTAAAGCAAGCAGTGAGCTGGAAGCCAGGTAAACATTTAAGACAAGGGGAGCCTCCAATTCCAGATGTCCAAATCAGGAAGTAGTCCAAAAGTAGGCAATTGCCAGCAACCAGTCATCTGGGGAGATGAGGAGGAATGGCCAAGGAGCAAGAGCACAGGTATGAGGCCTTGGAAACAAAAAGGACTATGATGGATGAGGCAGCTTTCCTACTTCAGGTGCCAGAGGAAGGGAGGGACCTCAGTCAGATATCCAGGTGGAGCAAACACGAGAGGGCATTGGATTCTGGCTTTGCTGAGGTGAGAGCTGACTTCTGGTAGACAGATGTTGAAGACTCGTGTGTCTCAGGAGTCTGTAGGAACTACTTACTAGCTTTATTCTCTTGAGTCCTGAGCCCTGTCACCCTGACAATTCTTATCATCCAACTCCCTCAGAAATTTCCTAGTAATAACCTAGTTCAAGCCTGATCATAGATAGGACATCTAATTTAAAGGCTGGAAAGCTCTATACCAAAGTATTCACAGAGGGTATGGGTGATTATGGATGTTCTTAATTTTCTTTTTCTTAATTTGTATGTATTCTTTTTTAAAAAAACTTCTTTTAATGTTATTTTTGAGAGAGTGAGAGACAGAACGTGAGTGGGGGAGGGGAAGAGAGAAGAGGGAGACACAGAATCTGAAGCAGGCTGCAGGCCCTGAGCTGTCAGCACAGAGCCTGATGCGGGGCTCGAACTCACGAACTGTGAGATCATGACCTGAACCGAAGTCAGCCGCTTAATTGGCTGAGCCACCCAGGCGCCCCAATTTGTATGTATTGTGTACAGTGATCCTATGTTACTTTTGTAAGAAATAAAAATATAAGTTAATATCCTTTTAAATTTTGATTTTTTTTCCAGTTTTATTGAGATATAATTGCCATATAACATTGTACAAGTTTAAGGTGTACAACATGATCTATGTGTAAATTGTGAAATGAGTACCACAAGTTTAGTTAAACATCCTTCACTTCATATAGTTATAGACATTTTTTTTCTTGTGATGAGAACTTTTAAGATTTATTCTTTTAGCAACTTTCAAACATATAATACAGTATTTTTAACTGTATCACCATGCATACATTACATCCCCATAATTTATTTTTATTATGACTGGAAGTCGTACATTTTGACCATCTCTATTTAAATCCCTACCCTTCATCCCCTGTCTCTGGCAACCACCAATCTGTTTTCTTTTTCCATAAATTCAGGTTTTTTTTTTTTTTTCAACATTTTTATTTATTTTTGGGACAGAGAGAGACAGAGCATGAACCGGGGAGGGGCAGAGAGAGAGGGAGACACAGAATCGGAAACAGGCTCCAGGCTCCGAGCCATCAGCCCAGAGCCTGACGCGGGGCTCGAACTCACGGACCGCGAGATCGTGACCTGGCTGAAGTCGGACGCTTAACCGACTGCGCCACCCAGGCGCCCCTTAAATTCAGTTTTTTAAATTTAAAAAAATTAGAATTTTATTTATTTTTTAAAGTTTATTTATTTTGAGAGAGAGAGAGAGAGAGAGAGAGAGAGAGAGAGAACAAACAGGGGAGGGGAAGAGAGAGAAAGGGAGAGAGAGAGAGAATCCTAAGCAGGCTTTGTACCATCAGCGCAGAGCCCTATGTTTGGCTCAAACTCATGGGCCATGAGATAATGACCTGAGCCGAAATCGCAAATTGGACACTTAACTGACTGAGCCACCCAGGCACCCCGTTGTTTTAGATTCCCTATAGAAGGGAGATCATAGAGTATTTGTCTTTGACTTAATTCACTTGAAATAAAGCCCACAAAGCCCATTCACATTGTGAAAAATGGCAGGATTTCCTTCTTTTTTGTGGCCAAATGATATTTCATTACATCTATACATGACATTTTCTTTATCCATTCATCTCTTGATAGACACTTAGGTTGTTTCCATGTCTTGGCTACTGTAAGTAAAGCTACAGTGAATGTGAGGGTGCAGATATTTCTTTGGGATACTTACATTTCCTTTGTATGTGTACCCAGAAGTGGAGTTGCTGCATCATGTGGTAGTTGTATTTTTAATTTTTTCAGGAATCTCCATACTGTTTGCCACAGTGGCTGTACCAATTTACATTCCACCAAAAATGTATAAGGGATCCCTTTTCTCCACATCCTTGCTAACACTTATTATCTCTTATCTTTTTGGTGATGGTGATAGCCATTCTAAGAGGTGTGAGGTTATATCTTATTGTGGTTTTGAGTTGCATTTCCTTAATGGTTAGTGATGTTGAGCACCTTTTCATGTACCTGTTGGCCATCTGGGTATCTTCTTTGGAAAAATGTCTATTCATATCCGCTGCTCATTTTTAAATTGGATTTTTTGTTTTGTTTTTGCTATTCAGTTATATGAGTTCCTTATATATTTTAGATATTAACCCCTTACCAAGATGTATGGTTTGCAAATATTTTCTTCCATTCTGTAGGTTTCCTGTTCATTTTGTTGATTGTTTCTTTTGCTTTGCAGAAGCTATTTA
Source organism: Lynx canadensis (assembly GCF_007474595.2). Taxonomy (NCBI): domain Eukaryota; kingdom Metazoa; phylum Chordata; class Mammalia; order Carnivora; family Felidae; genus Lynx; species Lynx canadensis. The sequence goes on along the minus strand of NC_044303.2, from coordinate 155,870,336 downwards.
CTCTGATGTAGTCCAATGTATTTATTTTTTATTTTGTTGCTTGTGCTGTAGGTGTCATATCCAAAAATGATTGCCGAGATTAATGTCAAGAAGATTTTTTCTTATTTTTTTTTTTAGGAGTTTTATGGTTTCAGTCTTGCATTTAAGTCTTTAGTCCATATCTAGTTATTCTTTGTGAGTGGTATAAGATAGGGGTCTAGTTTCATTATTTTACATGTGAATATCCAATTTTCCCAGCACCATTATGGAAGAAACCCTTTTCTCTATTGACTATTCTTGGCTCTCCTGTCAAATATTAGTTGACCATATATGTATGAATTTATTTCTGTACTCTTGATTCGATTCCATTGATCTGTGTCTATTTTTAATGCCAGTACCATACTGTTTTGATCACTAGAGCTTTGTAATATAGTTTGAAGTTGGGACATGTGATGCCTCTAGATTTGTTCTTCTTTCTCGGGATTACTTTTCCTATTCAGGATCTTTTGTGATTCCATACAAATTTTAGGATTTTTTTTTCCTATAAGTTAATTTCTTAAATGATATAGTACAAAAAGTTAGGATTTCTGAGTCAGACTGACCTGAATTCAAATGCTGAATTCTTTTTTCCTCCTAGCTTTATGACCCGGACTAGTTAGTTATCTACACTTTAGAACTGTAGTTGGCTAGTCTGTAAAGTATGGAAAATAAGACCAAATTTTTTATTATTCCTCACTCTTCCATACAAAGAAGGTAATTTGTCCTTCTCTTTTATCCTGTCCCTTTCTCACTTTTCCCATTGGGACAAGGAATCATTTATTAAGTGAATAGTTTTTTTGACCTCTTTCTCTTCCTTTCGTGCAGAATGCAGGTATCCATTTTTTCTTTTTCTACTTTGGACCAAGTTGACAGAAATAGATTTTATGTTTGTGGAGGAAGGTTCCCTTTGGGGGAGATAAATTAAGAAACTCATTTGACAGCAAATCCAAGTCAAGTTTTCTAATTTTGTTTTTCAAGATTAAAGCGGGCATTTTAGTAAACATTGGTGTGATCCTTGAGTCTTACTTCTTAATTGTATCTACACTCAAAGTGCCAGCAGCCAGCAAAAAACACAAGAATAACACCATCTATCTGTTCTTCTAATACCTCCATGGGTGTGAGGTTTGGAAGGCATATGTGAAGTGCCTAGTACTGTGCCTGGCAAATAGTGATAATTCAATAAATGGAAGTTATTGATCATTGCCATGGTCACTTTCTTACTATCATTACTAACAATGGTCATGGAACATCATTATTCTTCTGACCTGGCAAGTTTTTTTCTTCCCATTTTCGTCTATTATGGAGCAGCATACTCTTTCCAAAGATCGATCCTTCTTTCTGTATTACTATCACAGCTGTTTCCTCCCTTGTTACCAAATACCATTGTTCATAAGTGGGTGCAGAGCATTTTTCTGATCGTTTTAGTGCTCTAAGACTGTTTTAGGACTGTTTAGGTGTGTGGAAGAGTGAAATATTGAGAAACTTGACCCATGAATTCAGAAGTAGGAGGGCCTGTTTGTAATGATCCCACTTCCCACCTGTCTGGGCCCTTCCCCAGCTGGGAGAACTGATCCCAGCTCTGTTTAGGAGGACAGTAAGTATTCAGCATTAATTTCCCCCAGGCTGCCAGACCTGTTTTGCTTGAGACCTCACCTTTGAGCAATGGATTCTTCCTTGTCCTTTAGCCAGGGCTTCACCTTGATTGACAGCTCCATGAGTTGCGTCTGTTCACTCTGTCCCACTGTTCTTCTCAAGACCTGGGTTCTGCCCTCTGCTGCCTGCTCTCCTGCCTTCCTGCATTGCCCCACTGTGCTTGTTTAGAGTTTTGGCACAGCCTTTTGGCAGCATGCCGGCCCCTTGCTGACCTCATTCTCTTCCCTGCCTGACTCATAACTCTTACTCACCATCATTGTCTGGCTATCTGCCTCCTGTCATCTGTGGTCAATGGTGGCTCTGGTCACCTGTCCCATCCCATCTTTTTTGAATTTTTAGAACCATGCCTACATCCTACGTTTTTCTTCTGACTTCACTTCCCTTGTCTCAGTCCATCAGGGTACTCTACCACACTGGCATCCTCAAACAGCACCCTACCCTCTCTCTGCCTTACCCTTGACTTTGCGCTTGCTGTCTCCTCAGCCTGCAATACTCTTCTTGCAGAAAGTCACAAGGCTGGCTCAATTATGCCTTTCATCTCCATTCAAGTTCTGCCTCCCCAGAAAGGCTTTCCTTGGCCATCCCTCTACCCTCTGTCACTCGTTAGGCCTTTTCTTTGGTTTATTATTATCTTTTTTCATTGCATTTTTAACCACTGGATCTCAGATTGTATTTTCATTTGCTTGTTTGTTTATTATCTGTCCCTACCCCCACCTTTCCCAGAATATAAGCAAGCTCCATGACAGCAGGACTTTGATCTGCTTTGTTCAGTGGATACAGAGCCTAGAATAGTCCTCAGCACCCAGTGGGTGCTCAGTGAATCACCCATCCTTTGCCAACACAATTCAATCATTATTAAACATTTTAGTTGGCTGTTAATAAAATTATATGTGATAGGAATAAAAGAAAAAATATTAACTTAAAAGTATAGATTTGTTTCTGGAAACAAAAAGTTCTGTTCCTTTCTGTCAAATCTATTTGGTCCAAAACCTGCTCTGAGCTTGAATAGTCTTACGTATGATATATGTTTATCTCACCAAATATGAATATTCACATATTCCACTGCCAAATTATTAATGGGTTTGATTTTAGGGTACTCTCCATTCCCTGAATATAATATGCAGTATATGCATTATATGAACCTTAGAATCTGGAAAGTTCTGAGTTCAGAATGTATGTAACCCCAAGGATTTCAGACAAGAAAGCTTAGGACAGTTTTGCAATTTTCCCTTTTTGTTCTCTTCTGAAGAGTATAAAAGAGGGGAGAGAGAGGTAAATGCGTGAAGAGAATTAGCACAGGGGTAAGATTGGGGAGTAGTGTGGGGGCACTGGTAGAGAGAAAGGAGGGCTGCCTTTGTATGTAACTTTGGGAAATGTTAATATTTTTAAGGAAGTAGGTCTTGCTGAATATTATGCAATGCAATTCTCCCCTGCTACTAACTCCAGACCCACAGTAAAAACTACCATTATTTTTTAGTGCTTTTTATACTTAGATTTTTATTTTAGATGCATTGCTGAGCTGAGATCGAGTTCAAAGCATCCAGTACATTTCTGATTCCATGAACATTCATAAGAAATTGCATATCTGTTACCGGTTTATACCAAAATGTGAAAACTTCATTGCATTCTTATTCTGAGAGTTCTTTTCTTTTCAGAGCACAAGAATATGGAGAGGTTCTTACCAGAATATTAAGGAAACTATTTGGATAGCTATAAGATTAATCAAATAAATTGACACATCAGACACAGAATAGCAGGTTCAAGATAAATTTGGGCTGGTATTCAATATTCTCTGTTAGGCACTTGTGTTGGGTAGGTACTATGCCAGGAATTTTCACATATGTCAAACTCTAAATCCTAAGAAAAACTGCTGGTATTTATTTCACCATTGTGTTTTAATCAAATGGTAGCATGCTTTTTCATTACCCACATGATATTCTCTGTTAGCATGGAACAGAGTGATTTTTTTTTTTTTTTTTTTTTGCCATACAGTGGTTAATTTCCTAAATAGTAAAATATTGAGATGATTGTGTTTGTCATTTTTCTTCTGGACCTTTTGGCAATATGTGAACATGGGCTTAATGAGAGTTTATCTGGTTTGATAAGAAATTGTCACCTAAAATTTTCTCACTGGTTAAAACAGTTAGATTCTACTCTGTAACTCCGTGTGTTTTTAGTACTTTGTGGGGTGGAATTGCAGAATCCTGCTTTTCCAATGGGAGTTTCATGCCTTGCTCTTGAGCAGAGCATGACTGCCTGTGGGTGAGGGTAAGAAGGGCGGGTTCCCCCACTACCAATGAGAGACTACACCATGTGAGTGGAGGAGCTAAAATGGAAAAGATCAGAGTTTCTGAAGCTGGTGGTGTCTTGATAATCATAGATAACTGTTTCAAATTAACTTTAGTTGGTATATTGGAAAATAGAAAGATTTGATATACTGGTGGCAGGCACACTGTGGTTAATTTATATGATGTGACAAAAAAACTAGCATTTGGAAACAAATTGGTAATTATTGAAGTAATGTTTGCATCTCTTTTCACTCTGTCTTGGGGAATTCGCTTTTGGGTATTGCCTAGGTAACAGTATCTCAATTTCATTCAAAATGATCACTATTATGATAGTAAAGATCAAATTTCATGAAATCTAGACACATAATACTTTCCATTTTAAAAACTCAAACTCTTTTCCTTTTCTTAAAGAAATATTCAATATCATTTAGTACTAAAAATCATAGTGCTAATAATTTTTTTTATTATATAGTAAAGAATTATGCTAAGTACCTGCTGTGTGCCAGGTACTGTGCAAGGGGGGCTTTAAATGTATATTTTTTAACTCTCACAGTAGTCCTGATGGATGGAAATTACCAAACTCCTTTTGCTGATGTGAAAATTGAGGCCTGGAGAGGTTAGGGAACATGCCAAAGATCACGTGGACAGTCAGCAGCAGTTACAGGATTTGAACTTTGGTGTATCTGTCACAGGCCTTTGGAACCTTCCACAGTTCCAGAGTGTCTTCTCATTCCATGTCAATAAATGGCGGTAGCTCACAAGAGGCATTAATGTGTTAAGTGTGAAACCAAAAAAAAAAAAAAAAAAAAAAAAAAGCCTAAATCCAGATAATGACAGGAAATGATGACCTATGAAATGTTCCAGCAACACAACATCACTTCTCATCAGGGAAATACAAATCAAAACCACAATGAATTACCACCTCACACCTGTCAGAATGGCTAAAATTAATAACACAGGAAACAACAGGTGTTGGTGAGGATGTGGAGAAAGGAGAATATTCTTACATGGTTGGTGGGAATGCAAACTGGTGCAGGCACTCTGGAAAACAGTATGGAAATTCCTCAAAAAGTGAAAAACAGATCTACCCTCTGACCCAGCAATTGCGCTAAGTGTGTACATAAAGGATACAAAAATACTGATTCGAAGGGGCACATGTACCCTATTGTTTATAGCAGCACTATCAACAATAGCCAAACTATAAAAGAGCCCAAATGCCATCAGCTGATGAATGAATAAAGAGGTGGTATATATATACAATGGAATATTACTTGGTGATCAAAGAGAATGAAATCTTGCCATTTGCAATGATGTGGATGGAACTACAGTGTCTTACACTAAGTGAAATGTCAGTCGGAGAAAGAAAAATACCACATGATTTCACTCATAGGTGGAATTTAAGAAACCAAGCATAAACAGAGGGGAAGGGAAAAAAAAGAGGGAGAGAAACCATAAGAGACTCATAACTATAAAGAACAGAGGGTTGATGGAGGGAGGTCGGTGGGGAATGGGCTAAATGGCTGATGGACATTAAGGAGGGCCCTTGTTGTGTTCAGCACTGGGTGTTATATGTAAGTGATGAATCACTAAATTCTACTCCTGAAACCAATATTACCCTATATGTTAACAAGAATTTAAATAAAAACTTGAAACAGCAAAAATTAAAATGTTCCAGCAACATGTAAGAGCTAGCTTCATAAAAGCTAGAATGTTAACAGATACCTTGCAAAAGTTTCATGTACAATTGCTAAGATTTAGTTATTTAAGATATTTCTCTTAGTACTTTAATTAGGCTTCTTTAAAGACCATGGGTATTCATTCAGAGTGAGCCAGATTGGAACTTTGAGATTTGGTCAGTGAGAATATTTTTCTTATGTAAGAGCCAGCAGTGTTTGAGGATGAGTATGAGAGCAATGAATCTTCAAACAGAAGTGAGTTGGTGGGGGGGCATTTTTCCCCTTCACTACCACCTCCAGTATCGTAGTGGAGGCAGGGGACCGTGTGGTTTGAAAACAAAATATCACTTTGTTCCATTGCTTTGATTCGGTGAGAATAACAAGATTCATTTGGTTCTGAATTTTAAATAACATTAAAAGAAAGCATGAGATTTTGGTACCTTTCAAAAGAGGACACGAGTTTCAAAAATGCGAAAAACACTTTGCTAGAGAGAACTTCTCATTCTTTTTAGATTGTTTGCCTTCTGATGTACTAGATCACAGAAGCATAGACATTAGAGTTGCTTCTAGTAGGGTCACTGAGAAAAACAGGGCATCTCACTTATTACTGGAAGACTTTTATAAAATAAAATATAATTAAAACATTCATGCATAAATTAAGTTTCTCCAGTAACCAAGGAATCGATTTTGAAACCTCTAAGGACAAATAACGTAGCTTCGGACAAAAGTAGAATGTTATCTGAACCATCTTTAGTCAGCTTATTTGGACCTTTCTGTGTACAGTTGGGTCATTTTCTGGTACTTGGTCATTCTGGTATTTTTATGGCTTTTGGTCAGTTTGGTAATAATTCAGTAAAGCTCAGTATTTTCAAACGACTCATCGTTTCTTCCTGCATAAGGTGGTTTTATAATAGGTGTCAAATTTTTGCATAGGTCTCTGATCTTTTCTGCTATATTGTGCTAATTGTGGATGTACACTCACCTTCCTTTTCTCTTGTGGAATTAAGCTGCCTTTTATAAAATGGAGGCACCTTATAAATATCTCCATTCCTGCCCTGTCACTCCTAATGCCAATCTGTTTCCTTCACAGTGGGCTATCGCCTGGCTTTTTCTAAAAGGACCATGCCTTTCCACTCTCCAATTCAGAAGTAAAATAAAATATGTGAGAGCCATGTGATCAAGGAGGGGGCAAAGGAAAGAAGTGACATTTGCTGAGTACCTCTGATGTACTGCACAATGGCTGGGCCTTCCACATGTAACCTTATTTCATCTAGGTAGATACTAAGGACATTACATCCACTGTATTTATATGATGATAGTATCAATTCAGTTCCAGGCTCTTTGAAGGTACCTTCCAAAGAAAATTTTTGTGATTTGATTTGTGTGTAATTAAGAGAGAGAATGTGTTTGTTCTAGTTGTGCATGTACATGTTGACACGTCATGGTTGGTTCATGCAATGGAGAGTGAGGGGCAGAATGTCTCCAGAACTGCATTGTTTCCGGGTGTTGATACAGTGAGGGCCATTTGGATGGCATATGGAAATCCAGAGGCAGCCTAAATCAGTTCTCAGCTTGGTGGGCAATGCCTGGTGACTGATGACACACTGAATAGACAAGGAATAAATTTCGATATTTTAGCCACCTGGTTAACTAGATTTTATCTTAATACTCCTTAGTGCCTTTCCCCATATTGACTACAGTGTCACAACAAACCAAGTAAACCCAACTTTAGAGTCCGAGTCTGGCTTGTCATGATGTAGGACTATCGGAAGGGAGAGTAGTATGGTTCGTGGTTCAGAGCGCTGACTCTGGGGGGAAGCTGCCTGGGTAGGGATCCTAATCCTACCATACACTGCCTTTGTGACCTTGGATAAGTTTATTTAACTGGGAATATTCAATTATTTTCAGCTGTAAAATGAGTATAATAGCATCTACAGTTGTACACCTGAAACTTAAATGTTCTATGTCAATTATACGTCAATAAGAAAAATAATTTATAATAACAAAAAAAAAAGTAGCACCTACAATGCATGTAAAGTACAAAACACAGTGCCTGGTATGTTTTTAGTGCTCAATTGGCACTGATGTAATAATAATGATAATAATAATATCAACAACACAAATTATTGTTAAAACAAGAGCCTTAATAAGAATAAATCAATTCTGTGATTTCATGGTGGCAAGCTTTGTTAAAAGTGCGTCCTCTTGACTTTCCATTTAATGATAATTTATGCATTTAATAATCTTAATTGTCAGGAAACTTTTCCTTATTTTTAACCTAAATCCTGAATGCTATAGATAGGTTCTCATTCGTCTTGAACTATCTGTGGAGATTGTTTTCCTTGGAGTCTTCATTTTCTATAAAATTTTCTCCATCCTTCCCAGAAGGCCCAAATTTCATTAGATTTTTGGACGACATGGAATGTAAGTTTAACCCTTGCAAAAGCCTCATTTTAGTCTATTTTGGCACCTCAAATAAATTCTTTAGAAGAAATCTGTGTTCTTTCCTTTCAATGTTCATGGTCATTTTATAATGGAATGAGCCATATGGATCTAAGTGTATCACAAAATAATTCTTGCCAAGGGCAGTTTGCCTGAAAGACAAAGTTAAATCTATTTAATGGAATATTTTGGAAAAGAGACAAAGAAAAGTAATGTTGGTCCAAGATTTTGTTTTGGGCACATTTGGGGGACAAAGTTATTTTACAGGAACCGGTTTTATTTTTCTTATTCTTTCCTTAATGTGGTTGCATAATTCATGTTCATGTTAAGTGTTATTAAAATAAATGTAACTATTTTAAATTTGATATGCACATAAATTCTTTTCTTTCAGTGGATGCATATATGGTTGAAAAATTTCACTGTGGGGCAATTCATATCAGTAGAGACAGATCTTATAAGATGTCTTCTTATTTCAGTCACAAATCAGAAGGGTTTCGTGTTATACTGCAAGGAAGACGTGCACATGCATTATAAATTCTCCCATATTCTAGAAATTACAACCAGAAACTCCAGGTAGCTTTGAAAACTCTTTCCAATTATCAAATAGTATAGTCCAGAGCTTTTCAGGCTTTTAATGTATGGAGGAATTTAGCCAGTGGAGATTATCGCAATGCAGATTCTGATTTACTAGGTGTGAGGGAGAGCCTAAGATTCTGCATTTCTTTTTTTTTTTAAGTTTTTTTATTTCTTTTGAGAGAAAGAGAGAGAGCAGGGAGGGGCAGAGAGAGAAGGAGAGAGAGAGAATCCCGAGCAGGCTCCACGCTGTCAGTGCGGAGCCCAATGTGGGGCTTGAACCCACGAACCATGAGATCAAGACCTGAGCTGAAAGCAAGAGGCGGATGCTTAACCAACCGAGCCACCCAGGCTCCAAGAGATTCTGTATTTCTGATAGGTCTCAGGTGATGCTAATGCTGCTGATCCTGGACCCACTTTGAGTAACAAGACTGTGGACTTCCTATCCTCTTTGTGACTTCTACCCATGTTAGAGATTCTACAGAGTTTTCTGTACACAAAAAGTGGGGAGTAACTGAAGTCAGTCAAAAAGGATGATGAAATATATGATCACATAAGTAAATGTGAGTCTCAGAATAAACACTTGGGGCAGTATTTCTTGGTATCTTTGGACAGCAGGTGGGTTTGAGTCAGCTCTTCTGCATTGTGGTTCCTTTCGTTCATGGTTCATTATTCACCATTATTATTACTATTATTTTGCCTTTGCCATTTCTGTATCTTGTTGTTTCTTTTACAAAGAATGGGAAGACAACACAGTCTGTAAAAGCTTGTGATCCAAGGACGTTCGGAGCTCAGAGAGAGAAAGATGTGGTCTTCACAGGAAAATAGATACCAGTCCTGAAATTTGGTGGTATCACTACAGTGTTATAAGTAAACATTACCCTCTATTGTTATTATATTCATGAGAGTGGCTAAAATAAGGCAGTTATATAAGAGGTGTCTAAAATGGAATTTGATTGCTGAATTCCAAATTGGTATAAGAATGGTCATTTGCCTTAGGGAACAATTCTGAATGAAAGTCTGAGGTCTCTGCATTACAAGGGGTAGCATTATGCCTGTCACTAAAAAAGTACATTGGTGTGGAATCTCCCTTCTCACTCAGCAGGATCTGGGGGCGGTTGTAGTTCAAAAAGCTGGTTAAATACTGGCCTACACTGTCCTTCATGTTAAAGAACGAAATCAAGCTGAGGATTATTAAATATCAGAATTAGTTACCAAAGGCAGTACCTTGGAAAATGTGAGAAAACTACTACATAACTCTCTTTAAAAACGGGACAGAACAGAACAAAACGAAACAAGTTTTTTGCATGGTTCAGTTTTGTTAAAAGTTTGGGAAAAAAGTGTAGCCCCTTTAAAAGTCTAATGGGAATAATAGTAACTTTTATAGCTTCAAAGGATTCTGGAATGAATGATTAAAAAAATTATTGTTCAAGCTCTTTTTGTTATTTGAAAGAGGTTGCTCTGGTTTCTCACAGTGTCCTGGGCTGCTTTGCAGGGGGTTGGTGGAAGGTTGCCTCACAGTGTTCTTTGGCCAACTGAAAGGGAGCTGCTGGTAGTCAACTGTGTGAAAGAAATGAAGAAGTGTGTCTGTGCCAAAGAGGCACAGAGGGACATCTGTCTAGGAAGCTAAGACAAGCCTCAGGGACACTCAAGTCCTGCCTTTCCTTCAAATGAGTGAGTATGGGTTAAAAACTGCCATGGCAACTCCTCAGTCCAAGATGGTTGACCAAGTTCTCACTAACCATGAATCTCTAGACAAGTCGTGTTTTCTGTTATTATTATTTTTGTTTGTTTGTTTGTTTTAATGTGGAGAAAAACCCGTGTTTTTGGTAAGGAAGTATAATATTAGATTAAGAACTGTTTGGTATTATCATTTCAGCCTGCTATAGCAAAACTACTGTAGACTGCATGGTTTAAACAACAAACATTTATTTCTCACAGCTCTGGAGGCTGGCAAGTTCAAGATTTAGTGTCTGGTGAGTGTCGGTTTCTTGGTTAGTAGACAGCCATCTTGCTGTGTGCTCACATGGTGCAAGGGGTGAGGAGCTCTCTGGGACACTCTCCTGCTTAAGACTAAATTCCTGTAAAAGAGAGATTCTGAGTGTTTTTAGTTGAAGATGGAGGGAGATGCTTTCTTCACCAAATTCATTCTTTGGAGGAGTAGTAGTTCCCCAAGGCAAAATCGAGATGCTGCCATCAGAAGAAGGGGGAGAGGTCAAGCTGGTAGAGAAACAGATGTACGAAGTTGGAAATTACAGGCAGGAGCTAAGAGGATGGTTCTTCCCACTGCAGGAGAGATTTGAGTCTATGATTTAATTGTTGGGCTTGTCCTGACTTAGTGCCTCTCTAACTGTGTTGCCCCTGTATTCAGCTTTAACAGGTGTTACTTTTCTCAGTGGGTGCAGTTGCTGAGGAGACGATTATTCATTTATGTATTTGATTTTATTTTGTATCCAGATGTGCAGCTACTGTAAGGAAAGCTAAGGAAAGCTATCAATACCCTGTTTAATGCTTCAATAAATTATATCCTATTCATTCATTTCAAAACCATTTATTTCTCTTGCCCTCAACCTTTGTGTACACACACACACACACACACACACACACACTTCTGGGAAGCAGTTCCAGGCACAACATGGAAACGATGGAAGGCAGTGACAATTATGAATGTTTCTCAGGGTCATAGGCATATTAATCATTCAAATGTAGGAGGGGCAAATGTGAATATTTGTGATTCTTGACCCTTCACTCTCAATCTATTAGTTCATATGAATTAATGGCATGGATTAGCTAATAGGATTTTGCATGATTGGACCCTGTTGGCAGCCTTCTAAATGTTTGACTCTGTTGATGATAAAGAAAAATGCTTTTTACTGAAATTCATAAAACTTATTATCCTATCCTAGATCACAGGATGCATGCAATGTGTAATTGCAGAATCCTTCTTAAAAAGCAGCAACTACCCATCGTTTAATTTTGTGTAAAGAAAATTCTAAGCAAAGTTTAGTTCTTTAGCTTAAAACAGAATTGTGGGATAACTGTCTTTTGCAAACTTTTTGGCAACCACATAAGTGGCATATAAGTGGCATAATTCTAAGGGTATTTGGGGGGATATGTAGCCTCAAAATTTTGAGTTTTCAGCATCCACTAATGACTGTTTCCCTTAGTAACAAAGGCTAACATTTATTGAACAGTTCCTACTTGCCAGGAACTATGCTAAATGCTTTTTTTGGCAAAGTTTAATTTCCACAAAATTTTGAGGGTCAGAACCATTATAATGACAGTTTAACAGATGATGAAACTGAGACTCAAAGAAATAAAGTAATATATCAGCGTAAATTCTGGATTTAGACTTAAGAAGCAGTCAGACCTTTGCTCAAGTTCATAATCATCACCCCACACTTTGTTTCTTTTTCATTTGCTATGGGATAAAATTTAAGAAATACATTAGCTCATTTTTTTTTCCTATTTATTTTTATTCCATGGCCCTTTCTCTACTTAAGCTACATTCTTGAAACATCTGCTGCTTGAGAAGGGGTCATTGTAGTGGAACCCCTGATGGTAGACATGAGAAGTGAGCCAAAATCCTGAATTTTGAGTTTTGGAAAGATCTAGGCATATGGTAAGATGATTTGGGAGGGTAGAAGGATACTTCATTGTCAGAGCCAGAATCCACCCACTCTTGTAATGTTTGCTGGTAGGGGAGGGACCATGTATAAAAGAGAAGGTAATCAATCAAGCTGAAGCTAAAGGGGTATTTGTGGGTCTTGAGAAGAGGATCTTGGATTGTGTTCCAGTATAGAGTTGAAAGCATTGATAGAATACCCAGATTGGTTTGGAAATCCAAGAAGAAGCCTGTGTCCTCTTTCAGGAAGGGCTCAGAAAGGGAACAAACTCTGCTTTGATAGGGAGAGATAAGAGCACCTTTTGAATGGGACATTGAACTTGAGATTCCTAAAGAGACCTTGAGCATCCTAGCCTAGCTTGTAGATCCACAGAATGTTTTTCTAGGTTACAGAAAGCTGTTAGACCTGCCCAAAGAACCAGAGCACCCGAAGGGCGTCAAGATCACGAGAGGAAGACCTTGTGACTCTATAACAGCAAAGTTCAGGCAGGAAGATGGTAGCTCATTGCAACACCAAGGCGTGCCAACACCAATGCGTGCTGGTGTTGAGAGAAGCTGATGACTAGAGTTCAGAAATTTACTCACCCTACTACCCTACCACAACCTGGCATTATATAAGCCTCTTGAATTCAGACACAAGCTCTAGACAGGTACTTTATTTTTTTTCAACGTTTTTTTTTTTTATTTTTATTTTTTTTTATTTTTGGGACAGAGAGAGACAGAGCATGAACGGGGGAGGGGCAGAGAGAGAGGGAGACACAGAATCAGAAACAGGCTCCAGGCTCCGAGCCATCAGCCCAGAGCCTGACGCGGGGCTCGAACTCACGGACCGCGAGATCGTGCCCTGGCTGAAGTCGGACGCTCAACCGACTGCGCCACCCAGGCGCCCCTAGACAGGTACTTTAAAGGAAATTCTGTACCGAATAATATTAGATTTTGCCACTTGGTGAAATAAGCGTTTAAATAGAAAATAAGTTTTATAGAAAGTTGAATATTTCTATCTCCTACGTAACTGTGTTTTACCTGAGATTTATTTCCTCTACATTCTGAAGAGAACAGCAAGCCCTGTGCTTAGAAGTTTAGTAAAATCCTTTAAAACAGAGAGAAAACACCCAATGACTAAATTTAGGCCAAATCAAATCAATGGGAAAACCAATTCTCTAAATACAACCAGTCCTCATTTTGCATGGTTCAGATATGCATGAATTTCAGTTATCACAGTATAGTTAGATAACAACAGTCCCTCGACAAAATGGTCGAAATTTCAGTTACTACAAGTAATTGTATAATGCACAAACTTCACGGGTACTCATTTGGCCCCCAAATCATGATGTTAAAAGCAGATGCACATCGTGATCAGTAACCAATCACATCACCTTATTTGGTGCCTGTTTGGTGATTGGTCGGTCAGTTGCATCTATTATTCAGTTTATACACAGATAGTGAAGTGCTTAGTGAGGTTGTGTCTTTGCCTCCTAACTGATGAATCCAAATGACATTTTACAAGTCTACATCATCGAAACAGGGAATTGGCCAACAAGATGAAAGTGCAACAAAGAACAAACGATGATGACTCTGGAAGTGAACTGGAAAGTGGTTATGAACAAAAAGGTGAACATGTCCTACAGAAAGTGACATTGGCAAAACCCAAAATCCCAAACCAAAAAACCCCACATTAAAGTACTCTCCAAATATTATGTAATGTCTAATCATAAGGAACAAAATGCTAAAAGCTGACCCAAACTTAGAAAAGACTATAACAATTCAATATGACAGAAAAGATACATGCTCTATATCCTGTTATACAATAAGAAGAGGGAAACACTGTTTAGTCTACTCTTGATAAGATTTTTATGAAATAAAACCTTTAATTTTCAATGAAATGTTTAAATTAGAATGTTTGAACAAAAGTATTTTTTTCTATGTTTTCATTTCTCTATATATTTGTAATGGATATAAGAGATGACTTGTTGTGACAAAAATTTTTAGAGACCACAGAGCAATCATAATTTTTCCCCATTGATTATTAAAAATGACTTGCACAGGGGCACCTGGGTGGCTCAGTTGGTTAAGCGTCTGACTTCGGCTCAGGTCATGATCTCACGGTTCGTGGATTCAAGCCCTGCAATGGGCTCTGTGCTAACAGCTCGGAGCCTGGAGCCTGCTTCCAATTCTGTGTCTCCCTCTCTCTCTGCCCCTTCCCAACTCATGCTCTGTCTCTGTCTCTCAAAAATAAATAAACGTTAAAAAATTGGAAAAAAATAAATAAAATGGCTTGAACAGTTTCAGCATGCATGACCACTTATATGGTTCCACAATGTTGTGCAATGTGAGCACTGTCTGTATACAGAAATGTTCCTTTACCTGCATATTTAAAATCAACCTCAAAATAGCTCCATCTCAAAAAACTGCATACCTAAAACTTCTCGTGTGACTCTCAAGGTCAAGAGTTGCCTGGAAATAGGTGTTCTCATCCTATAGACAAAGAAAGAGAAAATGTGCTGTAAACTGGGAGCTGAGGCTTTGGGAAGTCCTAGGAGCAGGGTTAGTAAATGCTTTCTCTCCAACAAGCGTTCAGTATTCACATATCCCTCTATGTTGTTTAATAGTCATGTGAGGTACAATGGTTGCCATTGCTCATTTTTGGTATTGTTAGCACATCATCTCATAAGTGGACTGATGGTCATTGTGTGGGATGTTCACAAATCCAGTCATTGCACTCTAGTCATTACTACTCATTCTCCCTGTCATGTTTTATGTGGGAATATGCCTTGTGGGACATGAAACAATCAGACACTTATATTAGCAGAGAGGATAACAGATGTGCTCTTCTTTTATTGTCTCTGGGGTTCTTTTAGATCATCTGAAATGACTCCATGAAGTTTAAAAATATTTTATTAAAAATGCTTAATGCAAGAAAAAATTGTGTTTCCACATATAATGTTTATCAAGACAACCTTCAAGTGCTCTCAGGCAGAAGAAAGGTTTAAACTTTTAAATAAAGGGCTTTGTAGGTACAAAAGTATTTTTGCCTAAAAACCCTTTAAATATACTTTTATGTGTAAATATCAGTGTCTGTAAAGAAAGGAAGAAAAGCAAAAAGGGAAATTGGGGAACTGGATATTTTTTTAGGTAGCTTAGAAATCCTAGTCTTTTGCAAGATTAGTAAGTTTATTCTATCATTTCATGATAGGCATATAAAATAGTGTGGTGTGTGTGTGTGTGTGTGTGTGTGTGTGTTCTTGGAAGATTTGAAAGCATGCCAGATTATTAACTATTTCCCATTTGTTTCTCTTCATTCTACCCCATGGCACATATGTGAAGTATTATAGTTCTTGAGTATGGAAAATTCTCTTTTATATTTCTGGGACCTTTTCTCTCAAGAAATTCCAGGCACATTCCCAATATTCTAGTCATTAACCTATACAATTCTCTATTACATTGGTGCCAACTTTTCATTTTAAATGGGAAAAATTTGGACCATTTTTTTCTACCCCAGCACAATGATGTAGTAGATTTGTAAGAGTGTTGCTACTATAATGCCTTTAAGGAAATGATTTATTTTGTTTAAGCTTTCAGAAAAATCACACCACCCCAGTGTTGACTGGCAAGGTCAAAGTGGTAGTCCAAATGCTGGCCCTAATTGAATCCATTTGTGCATATATAAGGAATGAGGCTGCGACCTGAGATATTCTCTAACTTTTGAAGCAAGATATTACTGAATCTTAGTATCTTAGAGGAGGCAGACTTGTATAGGCAACCCATAATTTTACAAGAGGAAACTGAGGCTGAAGTTATTAACTCTGGCACAAGATAATAAATTGATGAATTATCAGTAGATTGGATTTCTTTTTCTGGATATATTAGAGTAACTGGTATAATATCCTACTGTAAATAATTATAAAACTGAACCAGCTATATGAGGATATAGTTTTCCAGGCACTGGAAATAGAACAAAGCTATGATCCTTGGAAGGAAAGCTAAAAGGTAAGTTTCATGTTTAATCCAATTTTCTGACTTGTAGCATCTTTCAGACTGGGGTTCAAGGAGATGAGGCCCAAGTATGAGTCTTGCTTAGCTGAGAAGGCAAGGATCAGAGTTCAAGTTTGCCAAGGTGGCTGGAATATTCAGGACAAGGTCCAAGAGAGGAGGACATGACTGAGGCCTAGAAATCTGTATGTATGTTTTCTTTTCGTCCTTTGCCAAGAGTTGGGCTATATATATGTAGGGGTAAGAATCTGTAAGGCCTAGCAAAGTGAAGCTAGTGGGTCCAAAGGCTGAATGGAGCTTCCATAGTTGTGCAATGCTGGAAGGTACTGAAGTTCTAGCCTAGTCAGAGTGGGCTGACATTCAGTTGAAACCTCTAAAAGGCCATGCTTAGGGATAAGGACCACAACTTAGAGTAAGAGCCACATCCTCAATTAGAGAATACACTGACAAAATCTAAAACCAGGTCTGACTGGACTAAGAGAACCTGCCAGTAAATTATCTAACTGCCACAATTATACTAGCATACCTTAAAGGGAGATAAACTCTGTACAATGTGTTATTCCCAATATCCAACATGTAAAAATATTAAATATGTGAAGAAGCAATGAGCTATAGTCCACAATAGCAGTCAATAGAAACAAACCTTAAAATAGTCAAGATGTTGGAGTTTGCAACAAAGATTTTATAAAAGCTATGAGAAATGTGTACAAGGGTTTAAAGGACAACGTGGTCAAATGAATGGACAGATAAGGAATCTCAGTATGAAGTGGAAAATATGAAAAAGAACCAAATATAAATTTTAGCACTGAAAAATAAAATATAAGAAATAAAAATTTCACTCAGCGGGTGTAACAGTATATTGGACAATGTAGAAGAGTTAGTAACCTTCAAGAAAAATCAATAGAAATTGCTTAAGCTGAAGAATACAGAGAAGAAAAGATGGCAGGGGGAGAACAGGGCCTCAGTGATCTGTGGAGAAATAGCCAATGGTATAAGACATATTCAACTAAGAGAATTGAGAGAATGAATTAATAGAATAGGGCAGAAAAACCTTTTGAAGAAATAATGATCCCAAATTTCTCAACTAGGTGAAAAGCGTCCAATTAAAGATCCAATTCAAGCACGATAAATTTTAAAAAATCTATACTTACACATATAATAATAAACTTGCTGGAGGCCAGTGATAAGGAGAAAATCTTTAAGAAAGAAAGAGAGAGACAGAGGGGGAGAGAGGGAGGGAGAAAAGGCATTACATGATGGGAAACAATGATAAGAATGATGATTAATTTCTTTCTTTCTCTTTTAATTTACATTCAAGTTAGTTAGCATATAGTGCAATGATGATTTCAGGAGTAAAATCCAGTGATTCATCCCTATATGTAACACCCAGTGCTCATCCCAGCAAGTGTCCTCCTTAGTGCCCCTTGCCCATTTAGCCCCTCTCTCCACCCACAACTCCTCCAGCAACCCTCTGTCTGTTCTCTGTATTTAAGAGTCTCTTATGTTTTGTCCCCCTTCCCTACTTTTGTATTATTTTTGCTTCTCTTCCCTTCTGTTCGTCTGTTTTATATCTAAAATTCCACGTATGAGTGAAGTCATATGATATTTGTCTTTCTGTGACTAATTTCGCTTAGCATAATACACTCAGTTCCATCCATGTTGTTGCAAATGGCAAGATTTCATTCTTTTTGATTGCCGAGTAATACTCCATTGTGTATATACCACATGGAATGATGATTGATTTCTTATGAGAAAGTATGGAGATCAGAAGACAATGAAATATCCTTTTTTTAAATGTTTATTTTATTTTGAGAGAGAGAGAGAGAGAGACAGAACGTGAACAGGGGAGGAGCAAGAGATAGTGAGACACAGAATCAGAAGCAGGCTCCAGGCTCCAGGCTCCGAGCTGTCTGCACAGAGCCTGATGCGGGGCTCAAATTCACAAACCGTGAGATCATGACCTGAGCCGAAGTCGGATGCCCAACCCACTGAGCCACCCAGGTGCCCCGACAGTGAAATGTCTTTAAAGGTCATAAAAAAGTAACCTGTCAGCCTTGAATTCAATATGTAATGAAAATATCCTTTAAAAATCATACTGACATAATAAGATATTTTTAGATGAGTGGAATTTGAGAGACTTCATTTTCAACAGATCCATACTGGAAGAAATGCAAAAAGAATAGAAGAAAACTTAATGTGATAAACAGCATCTTAAAAAAACTAAGAAACAAAGAAAAAAAGAAAAACAAATAAAACCCTACAGCTAACATTACATTTAATGGTGAAAACTGAATAGGTTTTCCCTAAGATAAGGATTAAGGCAACAATGTACTCTTATGGATGTCCAGTTTTCCAAGTTCCATCTACCATTATATTGGAGGTTTTAGCTGCCACCATATGAAGTATTTTCTCTTAAAAAAAGAGAGGAGCACCTGGGTGGCTCAGTCAGTTAAGTGTCTGACTTCGCCTCAGGTCATGATCCTGCATTTGAGCCCTACATGGAGCTCTGTGCTTACAGCTCAGAGCCTGGATCCTGCTTCAGATTCTGTCTCCCTCTCTCTCCTGACCTCCCCCATTCACTCTCTGTCTCTCTCAAAATAAATAAACATTAAAAAATATTAAAAAACCCAAAAACCTAGAAAAGGAGAAAAGAAATAAAATGAATAGTTAAATAAAAAGGAATTTAAGACATAAATATTGAAAAGAAAAAAAGTCAAACTGCTTTTATTTGCAGATACTATAATAGTGTGTATAGATAATCTTCAGAAAGCAACAGGAAAACTACTAGAACTAGTAAGTGGGTTTGTGGGGCACCTGGGTATCTCAGTTGGTTAAGTGTCCAGCTTTTGCTCAGGTCATGATCTCACGGTTTGTGAGTTCGAGCCTTGCATCGAGCTCTCTGCTGTCAGCATAGAACCTGCTTCGGATCTGCTCTCCCCCGCTTTCTCTCTGCCCCTTCCCCACTCATGTGCTTTCTCTCTCTCTCTCAAAAAATTTTAATAAGTGGGTTTGTAAAGTCATAGGATACAAGGTCAATAGATAAAGCTATTTGTATTTTATATTATAGGAACAAAAAATTTGAACACAAAATTTAAGGATACAACAGCATCAAAATTCCTAAAATAAATAGACATAAATTTAGCAAAACATGTTCAAGACTTCTACACTGAAGACGTCAAAACAATGCTGACAGTAATTAAAGGAAACCTAAATAAAGGAGAATTATACCTTGTCCATGGAAAGAAGACTCAGTGTTGTTGAAATATCACTTCTGCCTAATTGATCCAAAGATAGAGACAACACAATTCCAATCAAAGTTACAATAGCTCCCATCGCCACTTTTGCAGAAAGTAGCTGATTCTGTAATTTGTATGGAAGTGAAAAGAGTCTAGAAGAACCAAAATAATTTGAAAAAGAACAAACTTAGAGGAATTAAACTACCTGATTTCAACACTTACTATAAAACTATGGTAGTCAAGACAATATATTATTGTATAAAGATAGAAAAATATATCAGCAGAATAAGGTCTAGAACTAGATTGCAATAAGTAGCGAATTGACTTTTGATCAAGATGCCACTGCAGTTCAGTGAGGAAATGGGAAATATTTGCAACAAATGGAGTTGGAACAAATGGATAAATGCATGGAGAAAAAAATGAATCTTGACCCTTTGCATACTATATGCAAATTAATTTGAGATGGTGTATAAACTTAAACATAGAAGTATAAAATTTCTAGAAGAAAACCGAGAATATCAACTGTGACTTGAGACAGCAAAGACTTTTTAGAATGCAACAAGTATTAACCACAAAAAATTTTTAAATGATTAGTTAGACTTCATCAAGGTTAAAAATGTTTTATAATCAAAAACACCACTGGGGGCGCCTGGTGGCTTGGTCGGTTAAGCGTCCGACTTCGGCTCAGGTCACGATCTCGCGGTCCGTGGGTTCGAGCCCCGCGTCGGGCTCTGTGCTGACAGCTCAGAGCCCGGAGCCTGTTTCAGATTCTGTGTCTCCCTCTCTCTGTGACCCTCCCCCGTTCATGCTCTGTCTCTCTCCGTCTCAAAAATAAATAACGTTAAAAAAACAAACAAACAAACAAAAAAAAAAACACCACTGAAAATAGAAAAGACATGCAACAGACTGAAACAAATCATTTAAAAAATATACTGCCAAATGACATAATCAAAAAGATGTAAAAGAGTTTTACATATCAATAAAGAAAGCAAACAATTCAATAAATATGAGCAAAAAGACTAACTAGATCAGGCATTTCAAAAGAAGATAGGCAAATGGCCAATAAGCCCCTGAAAATGGGCTCAGAATCAGTTGTCATCAGAGAATGCATATAAATCCACATGAGATAGCCTTTCAGGAGACTGGAATGGCTTTCTTAAAAAAAAAACTCAACACACCAAATATTGGTGAAGATATGTACCATTTACATCTCTCATGACTACTGCGTGGAGGAGAAAACAACGTGAGTTGTGGAAGCTGTCTGGTACTTCTTATAAAGTGAAATGTAGATAAATAACCTCTATAACTGCACAATTACTCTCTATGTTTTTAGCCAAGAGAATGAAAAATTTGTTCACAAAAGAAATTCTACAAGAATGTCCATAGCAGCTTTTTTTCATAGTAGCCTCAAACTGGAAACGACCCAATGTCCATCAACAAGAGAATGAGTAAGCAAACTGGCACAGTCATCCATGGAATATGACTTTGCAATAAACATGATGAACTAAGGCTGGTACACAATATGAATGAATCTCAATATGTTGAGCAAAAGAAGCAAGACTCAAATGTATGATCCATTTGTGTGAAATTCAAGACATGGTAAAACTAATCTAGGGTGAGATTTTGAAATGAGAAAGTGGTTGTCTGGGCATTTGAAGGCATTACTAGTAAGATGTGTGAGAAACTTTATGGGAAGATGGAATTTTTCTGTATCTTTTTACTTAAAGGTTGTTGGTGCTTGAATGTTATATTACTTGTTAACCTACATACCTAAGCTCTGTGGATTTCATTGTATGTAAATTTTACCTAAATAAAAATGATTAAAAATTTCATTGAATCAAAGATTTCACATTTCTTATAAAGAATGATTATTAAGATAATAGATTTTAAGATATTCATTTCTTGGTTACTTATATTTGCTTTTATCTTATTATGAAATTTCCCTGTCAAATTTAGTCTTTGTGGGTTCTTTTAAAATTTTTTATGTTTATTTATTTTTGAGAGAGAGAAAGGCAGAGTTCTAGCAGGGAGGGGCAGAGAGAGAGGGAGACACAGAATCTGAGCTGTCAGCACAAAGCCTGACGCAAGGCTCGAGCTCGAGAATGGCAAGATCATGACATGAGCTGAAGTCCAATGCTTAACCGACTGAGCCACCAGGTGCCCTTTGTGTTTTGTTTGAATGGTGAATGGGGTTCTTCCTTGAAGAAGATTTTCACCCAAAATGGGACTCTGGTATCAAATTATAAATTCAAAATTGAGGTAAAACAAAATAGTCTAAGTTTAGGAGCCAAAAAATTGGTATTTATTTGAAACATTTGTAAAATATATGAAAAAAAAAAAGCATTTTAACTAATGTGCCTTACTACCCATGAACACTGGGTAGGAGATAGATAAAATCACAAAAATTGTCATCAAAAAATGGTTACAAGCTCAGAACAGCTCTTCTAAAGTAAGCATTCCTTTCCTACCCTGCCCCTAATCTTCTGGTCTATTAAACGCATCAATCTTATTTAAGGTCCAGAGACTTTTCTAAGTCAATAATGATTCTGTCCATGGTTCTATTTTATTGTATGCAGAAACGGATGCAAAGAAAATGGGATAGGTCCTTTAGTACCAAAAAGTGAACTCACTCTCTGGGTCTAAAGAACAGAATGGGTGGGGTGGCCAGTTGTCAAACCTGTTCCATTGCTTGGCTCAGGCTAGGGAAGAAGGCTGATTGAGTAGCGGTGTAAAGAAAACCAATCATTGAATGGTGTTTTCCCTACTGAATGTAAGTCAGTGTTTAGAAGACTCTGGATGATCTGGCCTCATCTTCCCTCATTGCTTACTCTGCTTTGGCCACATTGGCCCACTGTGATTCCTCAACAGGCCAGGCATGTTCTTATTTCAGCAACTTTGCACTCGCTCTGCCCTTTGCTTTCATATCTCTCCCTCCAGAAAACCACAGAGCTCTCTCTGTTTCACCTGTTTCAAGTTTTGCTTAAATGTCATCTTCTCAGAGAGGCCATTCCCAGACTCCGTTAGTTAAAGTTTAACATCTCTTCTTTATCTCACACCCCTTTTTTTCCCCTTCTCTCCTTATTATTATCCCATAGCACTATTATCTCGTATTTTATATTGTTTACTTATTGTTCAGTTTATTGTATTTCTTCTCATACTAGTATGCAAGCTTCACAAGGGTAAGCACTACTCTAGTGCTTAGAACACTAGAGTGCCTGGCACAAAGTCAGTAATCAGTATTTACTGAGTGATGGAGTGAATAAATAGAAAGGTGAGAGAGCCTGTAGACTATAAGCTCTCTATTCAGACTGTCTATGTTGAAAGCTGGCTCGGCTAGTTCCTGTCTGTGTGACCTTGAGTAAAGCACTTAACCTCTCTGTTCCTAAGTAAAATGATTACCTACTTCATATGATTGTTTTGCAATTAAATGAGTTAATACTGTAAGACATTTAGTACAGTACCAGCATGTTTAAGTGCTCAAGAATATTAGGTGGTGTTGATATTCAGTTATCCATGGATAACTTTCTTGTTCAGTACTCTTCAAAGTCCTGTGCACTGTTATAAGAGAATTTAAAACTGGAACTCTAACCCTCAAAGAATTTATAATTGAATTTTATATGGTTCCTTTTCCTGAGAAAGCTCTTTCACACCTCAGCCCTTTTCATGTATTGAATTTCAATTTATTCACTAAGACCCAGCTCAAACGTGACCTCCTTGGTGAGACCACCCCGTCTTCTCTAGGTGAAGTAAGCTCTCTTTGCTGTGAATGCAAAGCATTCATTTATTCATTTGTTTGTTCTGCAAACATTTATTGCACTAGTTTGTAATCATGGGCCAGATTAGGTACTAGGGCTATCCAGAAGACTAAGACATGGGCCTTGGCGATGAGAGGCATGTAGTTTGTTAACAAATGTAGACATGCACAGAAATAAGGGCAAAACAGTGTCATGAGTTCACTAGTAGGTAGAGTGCTTATGTGTTTATATCTCTGTCCCATCTTTTGGATCTTGGTTGCCTGCGTACAGAATCTCCACATTCCAGTTATTCTTTGTATCACAAATCCCTCTACAGTGCTTGCTTGGCACGTGGTATGTACTTAAACATTTGGATTGAAATGACTGACATAATAGGGGAAACAAGGAATGCACAACAGAGACAATTAGAAGAAATGATGATGATGAGGCTGATGATGCTAATAGCTGATACTTAACAGTACTTATTGTGGGTCAGTTACCATTCCAAGTACTTCACAGATTTCATTTTAACTTAATTTGTATTACAACAGAAACAAGAAAGTATTATAATCCGTATTTTCTGGATGAGGAAACAGGCCCAGAGAAACTAACTCGTCCAGATACAGAGCCATGATTACAACAACTCAGGACTGTTTGCCTCCAAGACCATTTCTGCCCACTACTCTATGCATGAGTAAGATACTGGCTGGTAACACGGTAGAAACCATTTGTGGTCAGCTACTTGTATCTGAATATTTGGTATTTCTTCTGCTATTTTTCTTTCTTCAAACTCTTCAGACACGGTTATGGACTGGTGGCTCTAGGGAGGCATGTTTCAATGAGCAAACTTGAAGCCAGTGTGGTCAGCTCCCTGGATTCTGATATACTTGCTCTCTCCTTTTTCCTTTTCGGTGTAGTTTAATGTGATGATAGAGAATTGGACTGCTGATGGTAGCACCAACCTACCCGTCAAAAAGAAGGAGGCAGCAGGGAACAGTTAGGTAGAACATAAAGATATTCCTTTTCATTTTTAAAAAGCCTTTACTGGCAGAGAGAGAGCTAGAAAGATAGGAGATGGTCCAAAGGGGCTTTGCATTTCATGACTTTAAAGGTGCTTAGTGTGGGGCAAGAAGTTATTTTTCTTTTTTGGCTTCTCTAAGGATAGACAGATATCTTAAAAACAAAAGAGGATTCCATTTCAGCATCCAATTTCTAATTTCTAAGCCATACACCAATGTAGGCTTAGAAATTGTTATATCCTCTGACATGTTTCCATGAGTACCTATTTAGTCAAAACTTTCCAGGGGACCCAAATCATGTAATTTTTAATGTTCACAATTAGGTAAAAGTTTTTGCTGCCGGGTGAGGTAGTCCAATGAGAAGAAGACTTACTGAAGAACACTTTCATTGCAAGATTCAAGTGTACTTTATTAGGATGCTTGAGGAGTCATTATACACAGAACAAAAACATCTTCAGGGATTTCTTTTTTTGGAAAAAACAACAACAACTGGATTTATTAAATTAGTGAGGAGCAGAAATGGTAACATATTACATTTTAGACAACCTGAAGAATGGGTTTACTTTAAGGCAAATATATGATAACTTACTCCTTCAGCCCTGACCCAGACAAAAAAGATCAATGAATTTAAACCATATTTCAAAAGCCAGTTTAAAATTGTGTTTTTATTGTGATTTTCTCTAAGAAAATCCATATAGATCAATATTAGCAGAATTAGTGTAAAAGGACTAATTTGATAACATTAAATTAAATGGCAAAGACCTCTGAGTATTGTATGGGAGAAAGTTCTGGTTCTGAAATAGTGACTTACAGAACATCAGGATTGCTAGCAAGTTAGGACCAATATTATTGTATTGGTCAACTTTTTTTAATAGAAAAACTTAATAAATTACTTTCCTTCTGTGTTCCATATTCCACATTAGACAAACAATTGATGTGGAGTCTGTGGTCAGATACCGTTGCACTTATATTTGTGGGTGCAATAGTAATTTTGTTCTTAAATATTAGATATAAAAGTTGAGTTACATAAGCTTATATTAAATCCAGTTTATAATACAGTTTGTGTAGTTGAACTCAGATTTTGACTCTGATTTTGAGATTCCTGTGACCCTCTCTCCCAGAACTCAATTGATAATGTTACCATACTGCTTTCCATTTAGCTTATCATTCCTAAAGCAGAACTGTTTTAATTATTAATTATTATGCTAGAATAGAAGCAGCATGATAATAAGAAAGGGAATACAGTATGGCTTTAATGTCGGAATAGAACAGGCATTCAATAATATTTGCTGAATGAATGAATGACAACTTGATAATGCATCTTATATCTGGTAATCATAATCATTACACTAATCAGCATTTAATGAGTATTTCTATCTTAGAGACAACATTTTTTGCTTTTTATACATTATTTAATTCTCACAAAAACTGAAGATGAGAGAGTTTTAAGTACCTTGTCCAAGTTCAGGTGCCCAGCAAGTGATAAACTCAAACCCAGCTTGCTCTTGCTTGGGGTCTTGCGGAACTTGCTCTCTTTCTCTCGTTCTGTAGTACTTTTCCCACCCGTTTTTGTTCATCCTCACACAAGAGTGAGCTCTGCAGACTGGACATTGTTAGTGGAGAGGGTGAGTGGATTGTTTTGGGCCCTGCTCTCAGTCTCTTGTGTGGGGTCTGGTGTCCTCTTTAGCCCTAGGGCTGTGAGGTGGATTTAAATGGTTGCTGGGTCATCAGTTGAACAAGCGCTCACTAGTGCCCCCTGATCTACAAAGGTTCCGTCTTCTTCCTTCCTCTTCTGCTGATTTATTGGTGTCCTGAACGCTGGCCTTATAAGCAATGTGGTATTTTCTGAGCTCTCATCAGTATGTTCATAAGATTGAAGGGAGATGCTGTATTGGAGCTGCTGGCAGATACAATTTTGAATTGGAAGTCTCTTTGACTTTGCATTTTAACTGTACTGACAACAATATACTGGAGTAACTTAGAACATGTTTTAACTTGGCCCAGTACCTGGACTTATTTACTAAGCAATATTTAAAATTAGATGAAAAGTCACGGCCTCTTCTATTCTGTTACCAACCTTTGCACCCAACAAACCAATCAAACTTCATAAAATAGACCAGGTTTAGATTTTGGATCCAGAATGCTTTGACTCAAGGGAAATTACTAATTTGTTCACTTTCAGTGTGTCTGTTCATGGGTACCAGATTTGAATGCCATTAGTCTGAGTGTGTACTCTCGTGCATTACTTACGTGGTTGCCAGAGTACTAGATATAGAACGTCAAGGACACTGCTTAGGGTTACATGACTCAGGACACTGTCATGGCTTCTTAATCTCCATGTCTTTCACTACCTAAGAAAGACCTTATTCTCAAGACAGTGTCATCTAGCTCTTAAATATATCATATTAGTGATACTAAATATTAAGAACAAACATCAAAATGTGCAATGAAACTGTTCACTTCAATACACTATCGAGTAATAAATAGTAAATTTTTTAGTCTGTTTAATAGAATCGTTATAGGGAATAAGGCTCCGTTCCCCAGTAAAGGACAATTAATTTAACTCCCCTCTGCTCAACTTTTTCCACATTAAAACAGAAAACATTTAATTTTAGGTAGAGTTTTGGTTTCACAGATTTTTGTCCTCCAGCTTGGATGCAGCTGTCAAACTCACTTCTGCATTGACCTATAAAGAATGAAAAGCAATCAGATAATAAACTTATTACATAGATTCAGAAACATGTCTAAGTATTGCTGACTTAGCACTCCCTCCCTTCACCTAATCGCCTTTTCACTTGCTGTAAAAGAAGAAGTCCAGATTTTCCTACCTCAAACAGACTTTTTGAAAATCATATAAAAACAAGAGCCTATTGCCAGAGTGAACAAGACCCTGCTAGTCCTGTTCCCACCATAGTGGCTTGCTGGGAATGCTGGACAGTGATGGACATGATTGACAAAGCCAGGCCTAAGTTGGTGTGAAGGCCAAGGGCTCCCGGCCGATGAAACACCTCTGGAAATGTGCCCAGTGGAAACACAGAGAGGCATGGGTTTCATGCCAAAGATTTTCGGGAATGGGTCCAAAAACATCTTCTGCAAGAGGAAATGAAAGAGGAAATAACTTGTTATTCCAAAGGGGTGAGAGGGCTGGGGTGAGAGTTGAAAGAAGGGTTGAAAAGAAAGAAAGAGAAGTGAGCTGTGAAGGTGAGGATATGCTGAAGAGGGGAAGTGAGCCGTTGGAGCTGGAAATTTTAATAAGCTCACAAAGATAAGGAGGAAGTAGGGACTGTTTGGAAGGTAAACACACCATAATGCAAAGGGCAGCCTTGCCAAGAATAACAACAGGGAGATAATTAAAGGAAAAGGCTAACATAAATGTGAGGAAAAAGAGAAAACGCTGAACAGGTCTTAAATATAAGAACATTCCAACTCAGCATTTTGTAATTGACAACATAAACAGGAAAAGGAAAGAAATGCATTCTGCTGTTACGCACTCAGATATCCCACCCTGTGATATCTGTGTTATCTCTCAGTTTTTTGTTGACTCAGGTATAGTGGGATACACTGGGTGGGGTGAGAATTAGAACCTCACTTGTTTATCTCTCTGGATCCAATCTGTTTTGAGTATTTGTCAGGAGGCCCTGATACCAGGATACCTTGTTAATTTCTTAAATTCTGTTATTTTGTCGTGTTAATATCTATGATTAGTAGGCTCTAAAACCAAGTCATATACCTCCTGTGTATGTAAGATTTTCCAGAGCTCTTTTCAGGCTAGTTAATGGGCTAGTTATCTGAAAAACAAGTTTAAAAGATGATCAAGCTTGTTAAGCATATACTAATCCACACATATCACATGGCTTGTTACTCTACCCCATTCTGTTCTGGACATGGTTAATGTCTCACTCTAATTTATGATCTCTTTTAGCTCTTGGGAATTCCACAACCTTCTTCCTAGAAATGAATAAAATTGTTCAGAAGATGGAGTTACAGAGATCGTGGGCAAATGAAAAGAATATCTACTTCTTAGAATACAGATCCAAATTAGATTTCTCATTTGCTCAAATGAAAGCAATGTTGGGGGGCTCATCCCTAAATTATTACCAAAAATCGTATTTACATCTAACTACCTTTATAGCAAAACAATATAAAAAAAGACCAGTAAATATATATTTTTCTATGGCACAAAATTCACCAAATCTAAGTTTACTTTAATGCTTCTCTTTAACAGAATTTTCCCAAAGCTTGTTTTATGTATGTATGTATGTATGTATGTATGTTTGAATGTATGTATAGTCGACACATAATGTACATTAGTTTCAGGTGTGCAACCTAGTTATTCAACAGTTTTGTACATTATGCTATGCTCACCCCATAAACTGTCACTTTTTGCATATTACATAACATACATTGAAAATCCTAGAGACTCCCTCAAAAAATCTATTAGAAGCAATAAGTGAATTCAGTAGTTGCAGGATACAAAATTAATAACCCGAATTTGTAGTGTTTCTATGCACTAATAAGGAAGTAGTGGAAAGAGAAACTAAGGAAACAATTCCATTTACAGTTGTACCCCAAAATAAAATACCTAGGAATAAACTTAACCAAAGATTGTTTTATATGTATCTAGATTTATAATACCTGGTCATGCCATTCCAAAAATGTGTATCACTATATAAAACCTTAGGAATAATATGTGACTAAACATACTAACCGTTGCCTTATTTCCTCTCTTCGGGTTAACTTTTTGTTAAGTTTAATTTCATTTGATGTTTTAAAAATGTTTTCACAGGTTTTCTTTTTTTAAATAGTATATAATATTGTTTACACAGCAGTTCATAAAGTCTTAAAATCTTGACATAATTCTCCTCTTTTACCAGAAGCAATTGGTGAAAAATAAAATGAGATAAAAACCTTAGCCTTGGCCATTTTAGCACCACAGAAGCCTGATAATTTATCAATATCATCTATATGTTCTCAAAATTTAAAGAACCAGAAAGATGACATATGAACGGATTCTTTTTTTATTTATTTATTTATTTAAATTACAATCCAAGTTAGTTAACATATAGTGTAATAATAATTCTAGGAATAAAATTTAGTGACTCATCACTTACATATAACACCCAGTAATCAGTCCCAACAAGTGTCCTCCTTAATGTCCTTTACCCCTTTAGCCCTTCCCCCCACCCAACACCCTGCCAGCAACCCTCAGTTTTATTCTCTGTGTTTATGAGTTTCTTATCATTTGTCTCCTTCTCTGTTTTTGTATTATGTTTGCTTCCCTTCCCTTATATTCATCTGTTTTGTATCTTAAATTCCACATATGAGTGAAATCATATGATATTTGTGTTTCTCTGATTCACTTAATTTGCTTAGCATAATACACTCTAGTTCTATCCATGTTGTTGCAAATGACATGATTTCATTCTTTTTGATTGCTGAGTAATATTCCATTGTGTGTGTGTATACCACATTTTCTTTATCCATTCATCAATGGATGGACATTTGGGCTTTTCCCATACTTTGGCTAGGCTATTGTCAATAGCGCTGCTATAAACATTGGGGTGCATGTGCCCCTTGGAATCAGCATTCCTGTATCCTTTGGATAAATACCTAGTTGTGCAATTGCAGGGGCATAGGGTAGTTCTCTTTTGAATTTTTTGAGGAACCTCCAGTACTGTTTTCCAGAGTGGCTGTACCAATTTGCATTCCCACCAGCCGTGCACAAAGTTCCTCTTTCTCCACATCCTCACCAACATCTGTTGTTGCCTGAGTTGTTAATGTGAGCCATTCTGACAGGTGTGAGGTGATATCTCATTGTGGTTTTGATTTGTATTTCCCTGATGATGAGTGATGTTTGAGCATTTTTTCATGTGTCTGTTAGTCATCTGGATGTCTTATTTGGAAAATTGTCTATTCATGTCTTTTGCCCATTTCTTCACTGGATTATTTGTTTTTTGGGTGTTGAGTTTGATAAGTTCTTTGTAGATTTTTGGATAATAACCCTTTATCTCTTATGTCATTTGCAAATATCTTCTCCCATTCTGTTGGTTGCCTTTTAGTTTTGTTGATTGTTTCCTTTGCTGTGCAGAAGCTTATCTTGATGAGATCCCAATAGTTCATTTTTGCTTTTGTTTCCCTTACCTCCGGAGACATGCCAAGTAAGAAGCTGCTGTGGCCGAGGTCAAAAAGGTTGTTGCCTGTTTTCTCCTCTAGGATTTTGGTGGTTTTCTGTCTTACATTTAGGTTTTTCATCCATTTTGAGTTTATTTTTTTGTATGGTGTAAGAAAGTGGTCTGAACTGACAATTGTTTTTTAAATAAAAATATTTATTTATTTTGAGAAAGAGAGGGAGAGAGGGAACAAGCAGGGAAGGGGGAAAGGGAGAGGGTGACACAGAATCTGAAGCAGGCTTCAGGCTCTGAGCAGTCAGCACAGAGCCCAATGCCGGGCTTGAACCCACGAATGGTAAGATCGTGACCTGAGCTGAAGTTGGGCTCTCGGGTGCCCCTGACAATGTTTTTTAAAGGCAGGAGATCTATTTGATTATCAGACAAACACGTGCGCTGGAGCCCTAGAGATACTACCTAGAAATGGCTTTGTCACAGACTACCTGTGGGACAAAAGGAAAAGCCAAAGAAGAAAGGAGAAAAAGAAGGGCTGCCTTCTAGTGAGGCTGGGGAAATGCACACAAGGGAAAAAAAGGAGAATAAATTATACAAGAACACTAAAAACTGAGGAACGGTTTATGCAGACCCACCAGGAGAAAAGGATACTGGAGAAAACCTGGAATCCAGTTAGAGCAAACAGAAGAAAAGCCAGTTGCATAGCTTTTCAAAAAGACTCTTAATGGGGTTGTTGCTGGAATTTGGAATTGAGAATGTGATTCTCAACCACCAGACACACTAATACTAAGAGAATTTGATTCATCTGTTTATTGGTGCCCTCTGGAAAGAGGTGTTTACTCTATAATTTTTATTTGTATTTTTTTTTAGAAGAAGAACATCTGGTTTAGGGTTATTCTTACCACATTTGAGGATAGCATGCTTATATTTGATTTCCATTTTTGGTATATATAACTTAAACTGTGATCTCAAAGAATTAAAAACCCCATTTCAACAGAGTTCAGAAATATAAGCTAGCCGTCAATTCTTTATGGTGCTGGAATAGAGTGGGTCTGGAACAATTGAAATATGGAATACCTGGGAATTTCAGATATATGAAGAGCCTGAAAAATGGAATGTACTGAGGTGGTGTCATGACTCTTACTAGGAGAATGGGGAGTAGAGGCTAATACAAAGTAACACAACAAACATACAGTACTACCCATAAAGCTCCAATGAAAACCGAGGTTTGAATTGAATAACTTTGCTCACTTCCTTCTATCTTTATTTTAGAAAAGGTTGATTTTTAAGCTCACTCAGGGCAGGTGACTCATTCATCATTGAACTTCATCCCCAATTTCAGCATCTAGCTTATTTTTTTTTGTACACAGTGGGAGCTCAGTTGGTTTGATATATCAAATTGAGAATAAGATCTAGATGTTTCTTATGAGTCAAATCTCCTTGGTAAATTTCCATGGTAAATTTTCTTCATGGTATATTTTCAGCTATAGACAATTACATGAGTAGTGTTTAAAATGAAGTTTCATTAAAAGTCACTCGGATGCTGAATGAGGATACATTAAATCAAGTTTTATCTTTCTTCCAAGTGGGATCAGGGACAAACAGAGATAGGCATTTATCCAGGCACATGAACCACACCTTATGACAATTCAGAAAATGTCGTGTACTTACTGCTAAAGAGGAAGGTGAACTGTAAAAAACAGAGACCTCCAGGCTTTTGTGTTCTGAATCTATCCTGAATGCACCCAGATACCCTCCCGGAAGAAGTACGTTTTTCATGCGTTCTCTTAGGACCACTCGACAAAAATTTAATAATTTTTTTCTTTCAGGGAGCAGGTTTTTATCGGTGTCCTGATCTTATTGTTCATCAGAATGTCACAAGAAAAAAAAAAAAAACTGTTCATAAAACCATTTCTTCCTTTTGCTTCAGAGTGTGACTGGCTGCCAGGATGCGTGAGGGGAAGTTTGTGGGAATGGCAATTATCTAATAACAGCATTTTAAATACATCCTTATTTTATGGGTTGTGTTGGGAAACCACTTCCTTACACTGCAGGTTTTATTAGTACTTAAAAATAAACTTGAATTTCCCTGCTTCTTGGGCAAATAAAAAGTGGAATCTTAATTTAGTCTGATTACCTTTATATTATATGTAAAATTTGAAATGATTATTTTAATTTCATTTGATTAAAAACATAAAACCATTCTCCCTAGCACATGTGAATCTTCTCTTTGGTTCTTGGTTAGAGGGGGATGGACAGTCCCCCATCACAGAGTCTGAGAGGCTGCTTTGATTGGGATGGTATTGGTAGGTTCTCTCAGAGGATCCATTTTGTGGTCCAGAAATCAAAGAGGATCAGTAGCTATTGATGCCTTCTTCTCTTGAAAGTAGAGGGCTTGATAACTTGCCTTCTAGGTATCAGCAAGAAGAAAACAGTTGTATTAATTCCCTGTTGTTGCTGTAGCAAATGACCACAACTTAGTGACTTAAAAACAATAAAAATTAATTTTCTTACAGTTCTGGAGGTCAGAGTCCAAAATTAGTTTTACTGGGTTAAAGTTGTCTGCAGGGCTGTGCTCTGTGACAGAATCCACTTTCTTGCCATTGCCAGCTCTTGGAGCTGCTTTCCTTGGCTCATGGCCCCTTCCTTCATCTTCGAAGGCACTGACTACCATCTTTTTTCTCCACTTGGCTTCCCTCCATTTCTTTACATGGCCTGCGTCTCTTCTGTGACCAGATCTCTCCTGCCTTCTTCTTATAGAAACACTTGTGATTACATTTTGGGCCCACCTGGACAATACAGTATCCCTATCTTGAGATCCTTAATTTAATGGCATCTGCAAAGTCCCTTTTTCCATAAAAAGGTAATATTCCCTAGTTCCAGGGATTAGGATCTGAATATTTGGGGAACCCCTATTAAGCCTACCGTACTAGTGGTTGAGATTTCATAAAAATAGTAGGGCCTGAGTTGTGTTGTATCTAGAGGGGGATCCTGACTATTTTTTTTTTTTTTTTTTTTGCTGTTGCAAACATTTATAATAAAGAAACAATCATTTCAATAGGATAAATCGGAAATTTTTGAATCACAACAATGTGGTTGTTTCTCCTGTAGGAATTTAAGAAATAAAGATATTTTTATAGTTATAAGTGAATTGCCATGAAAAATAAGAAGATCCAGCTTTGAGGCGTGCGAACATCTCTGCTTTACATATGAAGAATCTGAAGCACAGTGCTACTATAGACTTGCTTATGATCACACAAGGAGTGAGTGG
The DNA here is from genome assembly GCF_007474595.2 of Lynx canadensis. NCBI lineage: Eukaryota > Metazoa > Chordata > Mammalia > Carnivora > Felidae > Lynx > Lynx canadensis. The sequence goes on along the minus strand of NC_044303.2, from coordinate 155,836,689 downwards.
TGAAATTTGGATTTAAACTCAGAAACTGTGTTTTACCGACTAGACCAGTCTAAAGAGTGGAGGGTAAGCAGAGGGCTATGGTGATAAACAACGCTAAGGAGATATCAGTATAGACAGAAGTGGGAAACAGTGTTGGCTTCTCAAGTTAGAGTCATAATCTCCTGGAGTTGGAAGGCAACTAGACTTTCTATAATCCCCATTTTTGTGTTCTCTCCCTGAGTGAACACAAACTTTTCTTCATTCCTTTTCCATTGCTTAGGTGTCGGAGTACTGATGGTTCTGTCTCTGGTCCATACCCTTATTTCTGCATATCTCCTTGTGTCTCTCATCTACTCCAATTGTTTCAGCCACCGTGAGTGTTGGCAAGACCTCCCAATCCAAACCTGCAGCCTAAACTCTTGCCTGAGTTTGAGGCCCTTACTTCCGACAGCTTCCCTGATATCTCTCGGGATATGACTTGCAGAACTGCAAACTTATCTCAAAACCGAACTTGGTGCCTTCTTTCCTAAATTTGTTTTATATCTTCGATTACTTGCCTTGTTTTATTTAGACACCATCTACCTAATACAGCCAGCCAAGAACCATGCAGTTACCTCCTCTCTCTTTATTTTTACGTCTTATTGTCTTTAAATTCTGTGCTGTTGGCATCCTTATTACCACCTCTTGAACCTAGGCCTTTATTCTTCACTCCCCGATTATAATTGGTCTAACTTGTCTCTCTCTCCGGTTCTCTTCAGCGTCTGTACTGCTCCAAAGTGATCTGTAATCAGTCACTGTCAAGAATGTCTTTTGCCCTTCACAAAGTCCTTTCAGGTCTTCCAGACCCAGCTAGAATGTTGAATCCTTCCCTGTGGAGGCAGAATTGGTTACCCTTCATTCTGCTTGTTTTGCACTCCATTCCTCTTCCTGGTCTGAAGCCCCAGTGGATTGAAGGTCTTCAGGGACTTTGTCTTGGTATCCTCAGAGCCTGGCACAGGATGTGGGTCTCAGGAAGTGCTCATGCATGTGTGTTGGATGGATTGTGGTCGTCAAGATCCGAAGAGTGAGGGATGAACCAATGAGGCCACAGCAAGATGATTTTCACAATGAGTGTGAGATACTTTCCTATGTCGTATTTCCTTTCACTTTCACATTTTGGCCTTCAGGGTTCATTGACCCAGAACATTCCTTTCGATACAGTAAGGAAAGAAACTTGGAGAATAATGTAAAATAATTAAATTCGGAGTCCCTAATGAACAATTTCGTTCTCCTGGCATGGGGTTATCCTTTCATCCATTGGTTCCCAAACAAAATTTTCAGAAAGCCTCGTTCCTACTTTCTAAATTGGAGAAAACATGTTTACTTGGCCTTCCAGTAATTCATAGGCGGTTTGGGCTGCATTTATATCTTTTATAAGACATGAAATTACAGGTAGGGAACCTCCAAAGTATTTTTGAGTAGTGAGTGAGGTCCTCTATTAGAAACCCCATTTATGTTATGAGAAAAAGGAGGCAGCTGTCAAGAAGAAAGGAAAGCAACATTTACTGAGCCCCAAATACTTGGCAAGCACTCTGCTAAGTGCTTTCACAAACATCTCACATCTCAAAAAAACTTTGCCTGGAAGGCAAGACAAGACTGAGACGTGCACCCAGGCCCTCTGCCTTCAAGTCAATATTTTGTAAATATTTAGTCACATTTATATGAAGACTAGGCTGGGCACTGCCTGTGGGAAGAGCTGAGGAGGATGTTACACGGGCTCTGTGTCCTCTTTATTGTTCATGGCAATTCAGCTCTGCTGCAAAAAGCAAAACAGAACCCTGCATTACTGGAACCTTTCCACCTTTGAAGGCAGTTTATGTTCAGTTATTTTCATTCAAGGACATCCCTTGTGATCTCACCCCAGCTTCCCACCCCGAACGAGACTGTTTTAGTTAGAATGTAGATGACGTTAGGGCCACAGAGACTGCAAATACCAAGTTTGCCCTATAAAGGTTCAGCCTGTAAGCAGTCTGGGGCTAGCATGCTGTCTCCACAGTATTTGGGATTCAGACTCCCTCTAGCTTGTTGCTGTGCTATCCCTACAGCAGGACATTCATATTCAGAGTCTGAGATGGCTTCCTACTGCAACCACATCCACCCAAAGGGAAGGAGAAAAGGTACAGTGGGAGGAGAGGCCACTTCTCTTCTTTTTTATGGGCATGATTTGGAAGCTCCAGATACCATTTCTGCTTACCACCCATTGGCCAAAACCTAATCACATGCCTACATGAGGAAACTGCAGCCTTCCCAGCTTGGCCACATGAAAAGAGGCAAGAATGGATATGAGACATCAATATTCCCTGCCAAAGGTTTATCAAGTAATGTACTTCAACTATATGTTGTATTCCTCCCGGAAGGAGTTCCATAGCTATGTTTCTCTTTAAAAATTTTTTTAATGTTTATTTATTTTTGAGAGAGAGAGAGAGAGACAGAGAGACAGAGACAGAGTGCTAGTGGGGGAGGGCCAGAGAGAGAGGGAGACATAGAATCTGAAACAGGCTCCAGGCTCTGAGCTGTCAGCACGGAGCCCGACGTGGGGCTGGAACTCACGAACGGCGAGATCACGAATTTGGATGCTTAACTGACTGAGCTGCCCAGGTACCCCATATGTTTCTCTTTCTGGCTACATTTTCAGAGTGTTGCAAATGTCAAGGAGATTCAGTGTCCTTTTTAGACTGCAACCTTTGGACACTGCCCTGAGAGCCCACTGCTTTGGCAGACTCAGCTGTAAGGGGTGTCTGCCCATCTCAAAGATGAGGTCAGAGAGCCTTAATGAGATGGGTTTGTTTTTTCCTGGGGTTTCCCTGGTCCCTTACCTTCAGAATGTAGGAAGACAGATCTTAGCCACTTAAGAGAAGCTCTCAGACTCTGAGCTTAGAAAGCTCCCATGGTCATACACTAATATGACATTTATATGCAATGACTGGTTACTGAATTGTTCTTACAGGAGAACTTTCTGGAAGCTAAGTGAAATTAGAACGTTCTTTCTGTTACCATTGGTTAATTTTAAACGCTTAAACGTTATTTTTTGTAGCATTCCAGCTCAATTCTCTTTCCGCCTTTTCTCCATATCAATGTCTACAAAAAAGTTCTCTGTTTGGAGGCTTTCAAGTCATTGTATGGTAAAGCAATTGAAGAAACAACTGTGTGACCACAGCAGTGGTCAATTCCTGGGGACCCACTCATCCTGCCTGGCAGCTCAAATTCAGAAGCAGAGGCACTAAGAGCCGACTCCACAGAAGCCAGTGTGACCAAGTGTTTTCAAAGGCAAGGGCAACAATGTTTGCTCGTTTTTTCCTCCCATTGTCCCCATCTTTGCTTCTTTCTTCCCCCTCTTCATCTTTTCCTGGAGGGCTTTCTCAAGCTGGGATTTTCGGAACCATCTGAAACAGCTGTCTTATGTGCTAGCTCTATTCCAAGAGCTTTATCTCTCTTACCCATTCAGTCCTCACCTATAAGAACTGAACTGCTGATATTCTTGTTTTCTAGGACAGGGTATTGAGGCACAGAGACGTTAAGAAACTTGTCTGAGATTGCACAATTGGCTACGGCTATTTGAGCCTACATAACTTGCCTGTGGCTGCACAGGTAGCAGACCTGGGATTCAAGCTCAGGTCTCTGATTCCAGAGCTCTGGCTCTTCTTACCCACCATGCTTAGTGTGAAATACGGTCCTTACGAGACTGTGGCCACCTAGTGGGAGTGTGGACCTCCTGTCTGTGGCCTGTATCTCTCACAGAAGCCTCTCCATGCCCCACATCCGGGTGGAAAACACCGATTTAATCTCAGCAGAGCCTAAAGGCAGCTGTTGCCCATATGCCGTGGCAGAAGGCACTACAGAAGTATTACCTGTATTTCATATCCTTGTTCAAGTCTCCACTCTCCCAGTCACCTGCCAGCATAAGGAAAGTGGTTTTCTTTTGCATGAGGATAATCTGAAATGTTACTTTTGCATCAGAAAACTAAGAGGTTCATATATCCTGCCTGGATGGGAACTTTTTTCAGCCTCAGAGCTTATAAAAATATTGTGGCATGAACGGTTCAGCTGAAACAACAGAATGCTGGGAAAATGAGTCTGCAAAATGTACGTGAAATATTAGGCAGCAACATGGTATAAAGCACCATTTCTCCCACAGAGGGGGAGGCCTGTGCCTGGGAGCTAGGTGCACTTTGCCTGCAGGACCAGGTGGGGATTGTAGGTTTATGTTTTGCAAACTCTTAGTTACTCAAACCCGTTTATTAACATGAAGATTAAAGATTAGGGAATACATCTCATTCCTCTGAGCTTCCTGTATTTCTTCAAAGGTGATAGAAAACAGAAGTGTCCTTGTACTATAGGCATTGAAATATATATATATATATATATATTAAAATTTGTATACACATAGTATATAAAATTGGTGCATACATATGTTATATAAATATATAATAAAGTTTGTATTTATATTATATAACATACATACATTATATATTATATTGCCTATATAGTTATATATAATATGCATTTTTATAAATTTTTATATATTTTACTTTTATATATTTTGCAAATATAAGTACATATAAAAATTCCTCTATATATACATGCAAGCCAGTAGTGCAAAGGTTTGTTTTGAAATTAACCTGGAAACAAAATGTTCTATAACTAATCTTTGTTTCAATAAAAACCTAAGACTAAAAATGTAAATAAAAGGATAAATACAAAAAGATATTAAAACTTGCTGGGGGCATTAGTTTGGGTATCTTGTGGAGAGGCGGATTGGGAGGGGATGTGGCTTTCATTAAAAATGATGATTAAAAAATCTTCTTCTCTTAAAATCCCCTTGAGGGTTTCTGCAGAATTTCAGGCTAAGTTGCCAAAGATTTTCATCATTAAGGAGACTTCTCATCCTGATCTGTTTAGGCAATAGCTTTACATTCCACATCTGCATTTTGGGTGGGCGAGTTCAGGTTTTGTACATGATTCTGAAACTGGGTGAACTATCCTCCTGTGCATTTCCGGGGAGCGACCATGGGCTTGCCTGCCCAGACAAGGTGCAATGCCATAGAACACTAGGTGCATCCCCCCTCCCCCCAGCCAGGGCCTGGCCAGCTCTGCACCCCCAGCAGCAGTTCAGGCAGGGGGCGGAGTCTGCGGACATCCACAGCACGACTTGACACGTTTTATAATCATGGATTCAGAGAGCTTGGGTGAGCTGACAAGTGCTGGATCTGTAAATGCATTCTAAACACAGGGGATTGATGCTCTGCTTTAATTAGCGGCCTCATTGATCCTTGAACTTCCCCACGTGTTCTGCTGTGGTGGATACACACCTCATTTAAGCGAAGGGCTCCTCTGAAAGAGTCACTTGTCAGCGTGGCACATTTTCTGGATGCCAGCAGGTTGGCCATTCGTCAAGGCGCCAGCATTTGTTGACTGCTGGTAATAGATTTCTGTGTTTGTTTTATGAAGATTTTCATCCCCATACTTTGAAGAACTTTGGCAGCCCTTAAGTGAAGGCAGCTCAGTGTGAGGCATGAACTTAGGAGCAGCAAACCAGCCCACGGTGCCTACAGATGGCTTACTCTCTCCCTGGGTTGGCGGTTGCTGAAATTCCGAGAGAACAGGTTTGCTTGGCTGAGCTGGAAGCCATCCTGTCCCACCATGGGCAGCACTGGTTCTCAGGGATATTCTGGCAACGTGTGCTTGGCATTAATTCAGGAGTCCTGGAGGGCCGAAGCTTGCTAGAGTTGTGGGGGGTGGGGGGTGGGGTGGAGGATATTTCCACAGAGGTCCCGGAGGTGCTGGGGCCATAATTATACCCAGCACTCAGAGGCTTTTCAAGGTTCTGATCTAAGTAAGACCTTATAGCTAGAAGTTGGCATGGGGCGTTCCCTCTGGTGCATCTCAGTGTAAGCCTGGTCTTGTGGCATGAGCACTGGACTGGGAGTCCTCAGGAAGCAGGAGTCTGGTGCTTGCTCTGCATCTATCTGGATGAGTGACGTGGGCAGCGTCTCTGTCTGGGTAGCTGTAAAATGCAGGAGGTGGATGAAAATTTCTTACAGTAGCCAGTTTGGGGAACAGTAGTAACAGCAGCCCATGGGCGAGGTGGATTTTCGCATATCCAGCAGCACACCAGCAGAAGCGCTGGTGGCCATGCTGTCCCCACACTCCAGAGAGCACCAGGAGGGACTCGCATGGCATTGGCAGGCAGGAGAGACCTCATGGAGTGTGACAAATGAAAAATTTTAAAACGACATTTACTTTTACAAGTCAGACATTTAAGTGGGTCCTTTTTATGGAGCATTTTCAATTTTTATATCACCTAAGAGGCTTTTGCATTTCTTACAATTCTTCTTGCACATTAAAAATGAATTACAGTCTCATCCATTTTTAGAAAAGAATTTTGAGGAATTTGTAAAACAGACAAAGGCCACAGGTGCCCTGAGACAGTCTAATAATCTGAATGCGTTTCTCCCCGTGATTGATATACTAGTACTAGGGACTGAGGAGAAGAAACTAAATGTCACAATTTCAGTATGAGCCTGGCGTTTGATACCATTTGTAAATATTTTCACTGTCTCTCCCACTGTTTAATGTGTGTCTTCATGTTTCTTTGGGGAAAGTCACGTGGCCGGAAATAAGCAAACGGTGGTGGGCCAGTGTTCTGAGCCTGGAGTGCCCAGGCCTTCGTGTGATGCGTCCCAGGATCACAGCCACCAGGGTTTTGCGCCAGGCTGAGAGCTAACCGGTTTGCGTGCACGAACTCACTTCATTCTTCCAACGGTACTGTGAGGAAGCCCTGTTTTGTCTTCCGCGTTTATAGAAGGATGCTCTGAATGGTTAAGGAATGTGCCCCTGTGGAGGGTTATGAATGCGGGCGTTCCGGCCCAGAGTCCTCGCTGGGTGCCCTAGGGCTGCGTTGCTGCCTTGTGGCACTCAGGCTGGCGCTGGCCTGCCCCTATGGTTTTTATGACATAAGGTTTTGACTGATCCCTCAGCAAGCTCTGTAAAGCACCCCGTTTAAGTGTGCGTTTCTTGAGAAGAAGACCCAGGTTTGGTTTTACATGTGACAGGGACTAATCTGACACTCGCTGGATGATTGACTTGAACTGAATGGTGTGACCCCTGCGCTCTGCTCTCCAGGGAAGAACTGGAGGCTGACTTTCTCTTACAGTACATAGTGCTCACGTGGGCTGTGCCGCGATCCCGTGGCCAGTTGGAGGGCATCGGATTCCAGAATCTGGTCAGCAAGCAGGTAATCTGGACAATAGCTATGGGCAGGTTAAGGAGAAAGGCCTCTCCTCTGGGTTGATTTGGATCGGGATTTCGTTGCCTGTGTCTCCTGCAACCAGTGCTTAAGCCAGTTCTGGAGTTTTCCACCCCCCAGCCGTCAGACACCTTGCGCGGGGGTCCACAGATTAGAAAGCAGCAGGGAAATGGCAAACAGGGCTGCGAGGGACCTGGAAACCAGAGGAACAGTGGAAGATACAGGGAGTGTTTACCTCAGAAAGAGGTGCTTTCACCTGCATTAGTAATATTGTAACTCACACAGCTTTTTATGAGTGAGGCAGTTAATTTGTGGGTATTTTGGTTCTGAAAGTTCATTTTGCTGGTATTCCATGGCATGTATGAAATTGAGGACAAAGTGCCCTGATCACAGTTATTGTGATAAGTTAAAAAGAAAATACTATAGATACTCTACTATACCAGTCGTCTAGAGTGGAGGCAGGAATGTGATTCTCTGATTCACAGCTATTTTCCAGCACCAGACAACGTGCAGGTGCTGGGACATACTTGTCGAATGACTGTGAATGAATGGAACGTGTAGGTTACTTAAAAACCTCGCAAGTTCTTGACAGATGTCATTGCCTTCACTAGGAATGCCTTAGTCATTTTAAAGTGAAAAAAAATGAAATCTTATATAAAACTTGAATATATAAATAAAAGTGTTTTTAATTACTAAGTCCAAATATGTCACTTTCCCTTATTTCATAGCTAGTCGATGATAGCTATGAAGATGTGATGTGACGAATGAAAAATCTGAAATCCGGGACTCTGAATGACAGCTGCAGGCACATAGCAGCCTCAAATCCAATTCATTTCTGTCTTCTTTGCTTGCCCGATAGTGTATCAAGAAAATATCGGTTCACACAAAAGTAGTTTGCCTTGCAATCCTAGGATACTCCTCAATGAAACTGACTCAGGAGCTTGAGAGAACTAGTAGAAAATGTTTCAAAGTTGAATCATTTACAGTATTTACTTGCTCTTAAACCTTATCATCAGCTCGTCAGATCAGAAGGGCTGCAGACTTCATACAAATGCTAAAGGTATCTATGTAGGCATTCATTTGTTACTGACCACTAGTCAATTTGTCACCAAGGGAAGATACCATGCGGGTTTGCCTGATCTTTGCTGTGGGTAGTATACTGGGATATCGGCTCAAACCCAAATGCTCTCCCATGCTTGCAGAACCTTAGAATTCCAAAGAACATTGAGGGTAGGAGGGAAGAAGGTAGGTAGCAAACAAGCCTCATTAATGAATGGGACTTTGTCTGAACTAGGCTTTCACTCATTCATCCATTTGTTCATTTGTTCGTTCCCAAGTATCTGTTGAGAGTCTAACTGTAAATAAAGAGCTACTGTCTTTGAAGAGTTTAAAATGCAGCTGCTGGAGATATAAAATCTATATTAGGGAAAATGGAGAATGCAAGAGTAGGTAATGTAGTTCAAATCACTTTGAGGGAGTACAAAGACAATAATTTGTATCATGTGGAGGTGGTTAGTGAAGGTTTTTCTAGTTGCCAGTTCTGTTATTTATTTATTTATTTTCAGAGAGAGAGAGAGAGAGAGAGAGAGAGAGAGCGAGCGTGCAAGTGCAAACACAAGTGGGGAAGGGGCAGAGAGACAGAGGAGAGAGAGAATCCCAAGCAGGCTCTGCACTGGACAGGGCTAGATGCCACGAACCACGAGATCATGACCTGGGCAGAAATCAAGAATCAGATACTTAACTGGTTAACCAACTGAGCCACCCAGGTGCCCCTAGTTGCCAGTTCTTTGAATTTCTTTAAAATAGTTAGGGGGCACCTGGGTGGCTCTGTTGGGTAAGCATCTGACTCTTGATTTCGGCTCAGGTCATAATCTCAATGGTTTAGGGGTTCGAGCTCTGTGGCAGGCTCCATACTGACAGCACGGAAACTGGTTGGGATTCTCTCTCTCCTCTCTCTCTGCCCCTCCCCTACTTACACACACTCTCTCTCTCTTTCTCTCAAAAATAAGTAAATAAACTTAAAAAAATAGGAACATGCTTGGTATTCATCACCTAGCTACAAACACATTACACACACACACACACACACACACACACACCATAAAGATTCACTGTTTTCCAGAATGGATTTAGTTTTACAAACCTGGGAAGTCAAGAACAACATCAGAGAAGAACATTCTTTGACTGAGATCTTTTGGGTTGGCCTTAGTTGCATGCCATCCAGTAATGAGTGACTCAACTTACTGTGGGTCAAACTGGAAACACAAATTAGGTCACCTGAAAAATTTACACACATTATGAGGGCTTTGAGTTATGGGGCACACTTTATTTTACCCAATAACTGCAGGTCTATTTGAATTTGAATCAGCTGCCAAGTAAATATTTAAAGTTGAATAATTGTTGCCAAGGAAGCTCATAATGATTCCTGAATGGTAATGTTGCCTTTATTTCTCCTCCCCAAGTCTGGAGAACATGAAAGTACTTGGGAAATGGGAAAGAAGAAACATATTTCAAAATAGAATAAATTGTTTGTTTATGGGTTGAAGACTATGAACTACAACCTATTTCGTTTGAGGATGCTATAATTTTTACACAGGAAGGAAAACACTGTATTTTCTTTCAGTTCTGTCCATCTTCATTTCCTTTTCAGGCTACGGTTGTATCATCATTGCTCAGATGATCATGACTTCCAGGAGACAGAAAAGAATTAACAATCACTTAATTATTAATCCCCTGTAATTGGAACTGAAGACTATAAAATGTAAAGGATGAGAAGAGAGCAGACTGGCAGAAAGGGAAGGAAGGAGGGCTGTGGGGACTGCTTTGGTGTTAACCCTTTAATTAAGCAACTCCTTTGACCTCACTCTTGACTGTCTCTCTGCGGCCAGCCTCCCCTCGTGCTTCTGCAGGGAGGAGGAGAGATGTGTAGGTCAAACTTGGTCATGGGAGGGGGCTGTGGTTTCCGGGTCTGGCTGGAGGCCCAATTCACACGTGAGGTACAAGGTCAAGTCAGGTCAATAGGAACCAGCCTAGGCAAGCAGCAGCTGCTCTATTGCTTTGAGTGCTTTTCAATTTGGAAGAACCGAGAAGAGCAGCTTCTCTCTGAATCATTGCTTTCCCAGGCTTATGAATTTCAGAACCTCTTGTACTTTCTCCATTGCTTTCCAAACACGGGCTTGTTTCAGGCTTCCCTGCACACAGATTGCAGTGATGTGGGCAAACAATTTTGACAAGTTATGCAGCTTTGAGAAAAAGCACTTTAAGCTTACAAGGACATGCACTGTTGTTGGTCTCTTTGCGGGGGTGGTGGTAGGAGCTATGTCGGTGAGCACCTGAGAGGCAAACCCGGGTCCGGAGGCCCTCCAGTGCCGCGGGGCCCACGGTGTCAGTGAGCATGCGTCTGACATTCTGTGCGGACCTTATCATCAGATATGTAACCATCAGACGGTCATTGTCTGTCTGGGCTCTGGGAAGAAGAAAAGAGCATATGTCATCCATGGTTTTTCACTCATACCTTCCACATTTAAGTTCCAAAATCTTTTAGCGAACACCATTTGTATGCAGAGTGCTGTGGAAGGATGAAGAACCGACTGAAGATCGTTACTCTGTCTCTTGGGCGCTACCTTCAAAACTGGGACTGGAAGTTCATGAATGCTGATATAAAGGCTTATGAAACAGCAGAGAAAGGACAAGTGAATACTTCCTAAAGAGGAAGAGTAGACAGGACACTCTCTGTCACTTCCCACTGTGTTTTCAAAGGGGCTGGGGTTCTGCAGCAAACTTCCCCAGTTTTCTTTTTATAAGGTTTTCTGCCACCTACTAATTCTCTTCAGCCTCCTCTGGTTGATCTTGTTCTGGGTTTGCTCTTGTGCAAGGTTGTGGGTCTAATCATTAACTTGAAGCCTGCATGCTGCTTGCCTTCAACGAGTAACTCCTCCCACCAAGGTGGGCCACTGTGGGGAAGGAAATCAAATGTCTTTAAAAAATTTTTTTCATGTTTATAATTGAGAGAGAGAAAGAGCACAGGAGAAGTGCAGAGACAAGGAGACATAGAATCTGAAGCAGGCCCCCCAGGCCCTGAGCTGTCAGCACAGACCCCGGCGCAGGGTTTGAACTCACAAGCTATGAGATCATGACCTGAGCTGAAGTCGGAGGCCTAACTGACTGAGCCAACCCAGTGGCCCCAGAAATCAAGTGTCTTTAAAGACAGCAAAAGAAAAAGTGAATTGAGTGAATTTGAAATAAGCTCTTTAAAAGTAAGAGACTACAACAATCTGAGGACTTTTAAAATTTAAAATTAAGGACTCTATAAATGTACACAGCACTTTACTGAATACATAGGACAAATGATAAAATAAATGTGAACATTATGTTTTGACCAGTGAAAGGAAAAAGAAGGTAGAGGGAATGTTTGTATAGGGAAATGAAGAACTTAGAAAAGAGGCAGATCCAACTTTAATGTTTTCCAAAATCCTGAAAAACAAGTTCTGCCTAGCAAGGCAGTGTGTGTAGCTCTGAGGTCACATGTTGCTTTGGAAAGACCACAGCTTTGTGACCAGAGAGACCAGGTTCAGCTCCAGGTGTTCTGGGTAATCATGAGCAAGTGACTTAGCTACTTTCAGCCTCTGTTGCTTCATTTGTTTATAACAAGCAATACGAAAAACGTGCATAAAGAACTTGGCACAAAGCAGCCCCTAAATAAGTGTTGGAAGCTCCCTCGCTAGAGACTACATTTCCCAGCCTCCCTTGCAGCTAGGTGTGTGTCTGCGTGATTAAATTTTGAATGTGAGGGGAAGTGATTAGAGCAGCCACTGCCTCACTTGCTGAGAAGAATTACTCATACTAAACTTCCCTTGTTTCTTATACCTCTGGGATAGAAACAGATTTGAAGGTAACCCCACTTTGACCAGGCAGATGAGGACAATGGTCACTCAACAAAGTCAGGATGGGAGGGATCTGGGCTGATGAATGGTCAGAGCTACCCCTTCAGCTGAGATTGGGTGGACCGTGATGTCAGAGAGACCAAAAGTTGTATCTCATTGTTAGAAAGAAGCCGTCATGTGGCTTACTTTTACCTTAACTAATTTCCTTTTTAAAAAAGTATTTCCTTTTTAAAAAAAAGTGTTTCCTTTTTAAAAAAAAGGATTTCCTTTTTAAAAAAGGAATTTCCTTTTTTAAAAAAAAGTATTTCCTTTTTAAAGCATTTCCTTTTTAAAAAAAAGTATTTCCTTTAAAAAAAATATTTATTTTTGAGAGTGTGCATGTGTTGGGGAGGGGAAGAGAGAGAAAGAGAGAGAGAGAGAGAGAGAGAGACAGAGAGACAGAGAATCTTAAGCAGGCTCCTGCACTGTCAGCACAGAGCCGGAGGTGGGGCTCGAACTCACTAATGGTGAGATCATTACCTGAGCTGAAATCAAGAGTAGGAGGCTTAACTGACTGAGTCATCCAGACGTCCCCATACACAAGTATTTTAGACATATTTTGGTGGGATAGTCACCAGGTACCAGGAAGCTTCTGAAAACAGGCATTGAGGATGTCCAGAACTGGAATCATAAGACACAAGCTCATGGGAGACACAGGTATTTCCTCTTCCTGAAGATTCTCTGCCTTGGCTTTCAAGTTTCATGATTCTCCCCACCCCACCCCTTGTCAGGTGAGTCAATGCCAGCTCACAGTGGGGACAACTCCATGGCAAAGGTGTGAGTGGGAGAATCTGGGGGTAAGTGAGGTAAGTGGCCCTCTTCAGGGGTGCATATCTCCATGGGATTGTTAATGCTTAAGAGGGGAGCCAGAGTTAGGTGTCCCTTGAGACGTGTATTGCTTTCAAGGGAGTACCACAGTTCTTGTCAAAATAATGCTGTGTAAGAGTTTATTGTAGGCAGGACAATGGCTCCCCAAAGATGTCCAGGTCCTAATTCAAAGAACTTGTATGTTAGGCTACCAGGGAAAGAGGGGTTGGGTTTGCAGATGAAATTAATGTTGCTAACCACCTGACCTTAGGGTGGAGCGATAACCCTGTATTATCCATGTGAACTCAATGTAATCACATGCATCCTTAAGAGTGGAAGAGGAATCAGAAATAAGAGGACCAGTGAGGTGGGCAGTGTGAGAAGAACTTTTTGTTCTGGGCTTTGAAGATGGAGGAAGGGGGCCATGAGGCAAGGAAGGTGACGGGCCTCTAGGAACTTGCGGCTGAATGTATTCTCTCACAACTCATACATTTTAATCCTAATGGCTAATGTGATGTGGCATTAGCAGGTGGGCCCTTTAGGAGGTGATTAAGTCACGAGGGTGGAGTCCTCATAAATGGGATTAGCGCTCTTAAAACGAGACCCCACAGAGCTCTGTCAGCCCTTCTGCCACGTGTGGACACACCAGGTAGTCTGTGACCCAAAGAGAACCCTCACCCAACCATGCTGGTCCTCTGATCTTGGACTTGCAGTCTCTAGAACTGTGAGAAATAAATTTCTGTTGTTTATAATCTCTCCTGTCTGTGGTATTTTGTGAGAGCAGCCTGAGTAGACTAAGATAGAGCTGGAAGAGGCAAGGAAATAGATTCTCCCTACAGCTTCCAGAAGGAACACAGCTCTGTTGACACCTTAATTTTAGCCCAGTGAGACTCATTTTGGACTTCTGATTTCCAGAACTATGAGATAATAAATCTGTGTTGTTTTAAGCCACTCCGTTTGTGGCAATTTGTTACAGTTGCTACGGAAAACAAATACACTGCCCTAATAATTATCACCGGTGATTACCAATATTTGCGGATTTAGTCCTCAGACTCCATTCTCAGGGACAGATAATTTTCCAGCAGCCAGTTCGGGAAAGAAATTGGAACAAAACCCCCAAGACGGACAAGTAGCATTGCTCCGTTCACTGTGTGGCAAATAAAGCTGTTTGCCTGACCCCAACTTTTTCTCACTTTTACTTTGTATCTGGTCTTTCTCTGTTTGAAAGAGAATCACATGTCTTTCACAGAAAGGTGTGACCTTTATGTATACCCATTTATAAAAGTGTGGTGGGTTGAGAATCACTAAAATATTATGGAAAACAAAAACCAGCATGGTTTAGGATTATTTCAGCAAAGGTTAATACTCCAAATAAAATTAAAATCAGTCATTTATTGTAATAGTATGAAAACCAAAGAGATTTTCACATGGTAGCTTAACCTTCAAACATAACCATTTAAGCAGAGTATGTCATTTGTTATTAAACATGGTCAAGCATGCAAAACTATAATGCTACCAATCTGAATATCTAACTTAAATGTCCATGCCATAGGGTAGAGTTTATTCCTAATTTAGGACTCTACACCGTAATTATTTAAATACGATGCCTGGCAATCAACGATGCTGGAATCAAATGACACCTTCCATTAGCCAAGGTTGTTATTCAGTGTTTAAACCTTAGGCTTTTAGAGAAGCAGAAGAAATTAAATAGCAGCACCTGGTTTCCTATGTTCCAGAACTTCTAGTAACTAGAAATCAACTAATACTGTTTAGGGAGGCCAATGAGAGAAGTAAAAAGAGCCGATTTGTACTGTCTTGGGAGTGAAGCTCTGAGTTTCAGTCAGAGATGTGTGTTCAAGAAAAATGCTAGTAAAAAAACAACACTGTCTCCCCAACATGTGCAGCAGCTTAATACAGAAAGCTATTTTTATTGTATAACGTGAAGCATAATTGTTTTGAGCATTTTCTTAGAGATTCTGTAACTAAAGAAAAATAGAGTACAATGGACTGTGTTTAGTGACACAGACACGTCTTTAGGTCTGCTTGGAGTCTCTCCATTTCTGCACACATGTCGGGGGAAACAATAGAGAAATGACAAGTGGAGATTTTGAAAACAGAGAGAATTTAGGGAATTAAGAAAGATAATAGCTAATGTCAAAAGGTGCCAAGGAAACTGCCTGTAACGTTTAAAAACATGTTGCTTTTTAGAGACCTAGAAAAAGTGAAGGCGATAAAACCAGAAGACCTACTCCATCAATTCTGTAATTGTTTTATTTAAAAGCCCATCTCTGAAACTTCGGCAGCTTTCTCATGTGCTCTCTGTAATATTTATTGAGTTAAATCTCTCTGTTCACCTCGGGGAATGTGTACACTTTTCCAGGTCACTGAGGCAATGATTCTCTATATGATGCTCCGAAGTCTGAAAAGCTAAATCTGCTTCTGTGTTCATTTGATCTCTGTTACTCTAGTTAATCAGAAGTTTATGGAGGGATCTAAAGTGCCAGTGCCACCATTATAGGGTTGTTTTAATTTTCCCTGGCATTTTAGACTGCATTTTCCCATTACGTCTTGGGATGCTGTTGCTACTGTATTGAACATTCTAGTTTTCAAGGAAGAACTTATATAGCGTGAGACCCTAGATATCTCCATCTAGGAGAGACTTACCCCAACAATGTGTTTCTTATACATTCTATGTATAAAGAACGAATAGAGAGAAACCTTCACCCGAGTCAGCAAAGGTAGGCACAATCATTTAAATTTTACAAAATATCTTTGCAACTTTGGGTCTTCAAGCTCATTTGGACCTCATTATTTTCACATCAGTAAATATAATTTTGTTTTTAATTAAGACAGAAATTTAGCAGTAGTTTCTTTTTCAGACTTTTTCCCCCCAGGCAGCACATTTTCCAGGTGGTGCCTCTAACCACCATAATCATTTAGAGCGAACTTTCTTTAACAATATCAGGGTGCCTTCTGATTTTGTTCCTTCACTATGGACACAACTGGTTTTGACCTTTCACTATCTCCAATGTCTTGACGTCTTCAACGCTGACTGAACATCTCTGCCTGGATATGATAATAGTATCCAAAATCAGTTTGTTTAAAACCGAACTCACTATCTCACTCCTTATCTCCCATCCCCCAAATTGGTTCCTCTTGCTGTTATTAATTTACATCACCATCTACTCATTTACCCATTCTGGAAGCCTGAGAGGCATTCTCACATCCTCCACCTCCTCCACACGGTTACAGAGCCCTGTGGATTCCAACTCCTCCTTATCTCCTGTTTCATTCCCTCTGCTCCTCTTTGGCTCCTTTGCAGCTGTCTTAACTCAAGCTAACATGAGTGCCTACATTCCTTTACTAGTCTGCCTCATTCCCTGCTTCCAGTCGAAGCCCTTTCCATTCTGTCACCTACCTGGAAGTCGGATAGATGTTTCTGAAATGCAAATGAAATCCTGTTACTTCTATTTCAAATTCCTTGGTGGCTCCTATAGGACTGTGCTCAAATTCCTTCATGGAGCAAACAAGACTCTTTAGGATTTGACCTCCATCGATTTTCCCAGATTAGTTTCCATTACTATTCCTGCCCCCATACACTGAGATAGCCAGCCCTAAGCTGCTGCTTACACGTCCCCGCAAGTCCCTGCCAATACACACCTCTGGGTCTTCAAAGTCGCTAGTTCTTCTGCTTGGAATAATCGCTCCCTTCCCACCTTCCCAAACAGAGATCTCCCCCTTTATGTCATCATTGGACTTAATTAATACATAGCATACAAAGTATTTATTTTCTGTCTTCTCTGCCGTTTACTATCCTTTAAAAGTTTTATCATTTTGTCTTTCTCCTTTAAGTCTTTCATCCACTTGGGATTCGTTTTTATGCGTTGTGCGATACAGAGGTTCAACTTCTTTCTTCCCCCCATATAGATAAGCAATTGTCCAGATAACACTTATTGACACATTTCCTCCCTGACCTACAATGTTACTGCTTCACAACTCAAGTTTATATGCAGGTGTGTATCTGCCTGCAGATTCTATATTCCATTCCTTTTCTTTCTTATGTTCCCGTTCTGCACTGTATTAACTAATGTAACTTGATAATTTTTTTTTTTTTGGTATCAGGGCAATTCCCCCGTCCTGTTTTTTGTCAGAAGATTGACTTAGATAGTTTTAACCCTTGATCTTCCATGCAAGGTTTAGAATTGACATGTTGAGTTTCACCGAAAACCTTTGGAAATTTCTTAGAATTGCCTTTAGTCTACACATGAATTAGAGGAGATTTCGCATCTTTGTAGTGTTCAGTTATTGTATCCATGAAGATGACACATTTCTCAAGTTTTTCATATCTTCTTTTATGTGTTCCAATCAAGTTTTATAACTTTCTTCATAAAAATATTACAAACTTTATAATTAAGTCTGGGTTTTTATACACATTGTTGTGTTATTTAAGAATCATGGTAGTTTTCTCTCTTCCTTTTGAATTCTTTTTGCTTAACTTTTCCCAAGACCTTTGATACAATGTTAAGCAGAAGTTGTCACAGAGAGAAGCGTCTTATTCTTCATCCCGTGGCTTCTAACAAGATTTTCTATTTGTCCTAGGTTTTATGTAATTTGAATACAAGAGGTTAGGTGGTTTGTTGTTGTTGTTGCTATTTAAAAAAGTCTTGCTTAGTGTTTTTAAGATTCTTGAATATGTGGGTTGTCTATCTGTCCTTAAAATGGAAAGTTCTTCGCCATTATCAGTTCAAATATTTTTTCTTCCTTCTCTTAGCTCTTCTGGTGTTATAATTATGAGTTGGTTATACCTTTTGAAGTTGTCCCATTGTGCTTAGAAGTTCTGTTCTGTGTCATTCTGTTTTCTCTTTGCATCTCAGTTTGAGAAGTTTCTATTGACCTATTTACTTCAAGTTTGCTGATTGTTTCTCAAGTGTGTCAAGTCTACGATGAGCCCATCAAGACCATTCATCATTTCTTTACTGTGTTTGCAATTTATAGCATTTCCTCTTTATTCTTCCTTAAGGTTTCCACCTCTTCACTTAACATTACCCATCTGAATCTGCATGTTGTCTCCTTTTTCCATTAGAGAGCTTGGCATAATAATTGTAGTTCCTTTAAATTCTCTGTTTGATAATTCCATTAAGTCTGCCGTATCCGCGTCTCATTCTGATGACTGCTTTCTCTCCTCAGATTGTGTTTATCTTCAGATTGTGCTTTTTTCCCCCCTGTCTTTTGGCAACCTTGTAATTTTTTGTTGTTGTTGTAAGCAGAACATATTGTCTCAGATAACAGAGACTAATTTAATAGGCCTTCAGCCTGTGGACTTACGCTACTCTTGCTAAGAGTTGGGTTGTGTTTAACGTGTGTTGTAGTTACCGTTGCAGAGTCCTCAGATTCCTCCAGCATCCTTGTTTTTGTCTCTTCTCTTTGTCTTGGGGCTTCCCTATGTACCGCTCCCCAGAGAGATCCTGTGTCTTGCAGCTTTTTTTGGCTGAAATCCACTATTTTACTGAAACCCAGTAGATGCCGTGGTGGATGAGGAGGAATATCGTAATTTATTTTTTAAAGTAATCTCTCCACCCAGCGTGGGGCTCAAACTTGTGACCCTGAGATCAATAGTTGCATGCTTTACTGGCTGAGCCAGTCAGGCACTCCAAGTTAAGCCTTATGTAATCTTTTGATCAACTCTTAGTCTTTTAGTGAGCCTGTGTTCAGGGGCTGTGGTCTTTATAATTATTTCTGTCCCTCCTCCAGTGGTTTGCTTTTTATTTTCCCTGCTCCCTTCCTCAGCTGTAGCATTTTGAATCCATTTCATTGACACCCTGTCCCCTGTTTGCTATGGTTTTCATTTTTTCCTCTTGAATGAGACAGGAAGGCTGGAGGGGGGCTGGAATAGGGAAGAGTTCCTTTCCCCTATCTGGGATAAGGTTTCAAAATCATGCTAAGACAAAGTGCTTTGCCTTGGAGAGTAGCCCTATTTAATGGAGATGTCTCTTAGTACATTTCATGAGGATTACTCTTACCCTCCCCCTGCCAGAGCCACACGGGAATCTTTCTCCAGTTTTCAGATGCTCATGTAAGACCTGTTGGGGTTGCTGGAGAGAAAGCCCATTAAAATCTAGGGGGACCAGTCAAAGACCCTGACCCTAGGAAAAATTCACCTCGGAGTCTGAAACTCTCATGCCTACACTTCTCTTTCAGCAGTTGTCAAAATTACTATTTAATTGTTCCTATCAGTTTAAGGCTCTAGGAACTTCTGCTGTAGCAAAGCAAGTCTCAACTCTCATATCTTTCTGGATGTGCCTCCCCCTAGGTTTTGGGGTGGGAATTTGTCTCACAACCTCCGTTGTCTGATAGATCCAAGCAAAGTTTTTGATTTTCACTTTGTCCAGCTTTTTCTTCTTGTAATGATGGGAGTCACATCTTCCAAGCTCCTTACCGCTTGAAGCTGAAACCACAATTGGCAACTTTTTATTCTTGATAGAAGCTGAAACGATGATGGTATATTTTGTATAGAGTGGTTAATTACGCTTACTAATATTTTATTTGGAATTTTTGAATCTATGTGCATGAATGAGATTGGCCTGTAATTTTCCTTTCTCTTACTGTCCTTGTTTGCTTACAGTATGAGAGTTTTATGAAATCACATAAAATGAATTGTCCCCTCTTCCCTGCCTTTTCTATTCTCTGGAATTGTTTGTATAAGACTGGGATTATTCCCTGAAAATTTATAAAAATTCTCTGTTGTGTTCTTTGTGGGGACGATTTAAACTTTACTTCAGTGTTCTTTATGGTAATAGGACCACTTGGGTTGTTAATACTTTTTTGAGCATGTTAAGTTAAGTTATTGCTTTCTGGAAATTTGTTCATGTTGTCTAAGTCATCAAATTTATGGGCATAAAATTATTCATTACATTTTCCCGTTGATGTATCTGCTGTTTTCTCTTCTGATGTCTTGTCCGTGTAGGAGGGTCATAACTGGGCTGAAGGTTTTCTTCATGAAACTTCTCTGGTAATTCAATATGTGATTAGGTCACAGCTAAGTTTTAGAAAATGTACTTCCTGTCACTCTCTGATCAGGGTCATCTGTTATCAACTCTAAGAGTTATATCAGCTGCCAAATGTTTTCTGTCATTCCGTGGGATATGTTGGGCCTTAGCCTAGACTGTGTGTGGGCCTGTACATTTAAAATGTCTTTAATAATTGGATCTTTTTGATTTCTTAACATTTGATGAAGATCTCTGCAACCAATTTGGCTAGAGTCTGCATGAGGCAGTCCAATTCAGAGGCTGCATTTAGACACAGCCTGTGAATCCAAAGTAACATGAGCAAAGTTCTAGTCACGCCATAGTTTGTGGCTGCCAAAATGTGGACACGGAAGCAGTTATTTTAAAACTTGATAAGCAACACAGCATTTTGGAGGACTGTGGAATAAAATGAATGCTTCTAGTTGCCCAATTGGAAAAGCATTTGCATGATTATTTACATCCTTATCATTGAATGCCCTTTATCTGATCATAGGATGTATGTTTTGGGTAAGAGTTCTCTTTAAAAGCATAATTTATATTTTAAGTAAGGTAATTTCTTCAAGCAAGATTTATGTTCTAGGGATTTTTCTATGTTTAGTACTTTATTCTGGTGAGATTTAGTAATCTTTTTGCTCAAAAATGAGGATATATTTAATTTTTATCCCCTTTAAAATATAATTTATACACAAATACAGACTATCTATCTATCTATCTATCTATCTATCTATCATATATTTAGATACCTAGATGCCTTAATATAATATTTTTATATTTTTTGAGGGGTGGGGTATAATTTATACATAAGTTAAATTGGGAAGTTGGAAACTTCTTCGGTGTTCATGTAATGTTTAATTTAAATTATTTCCAACCACAGCCTAAGTCTCATGCTGCTATGGACAATCTGTGTTTCTTGGTATATGTTCCAACATTTTATTTAACAAAATAGAAATAGAAGAACAAATATAAAGGCACCAAATGTGAAGTATAGCTAGAAGGCTTTGACAGACATAACAGCAAAGCTACTTCATCTTTACAGCATTTGATTCAGCGACATTGTAACTCAAAAGATTTCATCTTTGAGCATTTAATTCTGTAATTTAAAGAATAACTCAACACGACATAAAAAGGAGAAATGTCCAGTTCGATCCTCATGCACACAAGTTGAAAAGTATGAAGTACATCAGCTCTAGCAAATTCAATCTTTATCTGATTGTGATTATTGCAGAAGAACCCCCTCTTGATGCACCAACCACCTTCCTCATTTGGTCAAATTCAAGAGTATTAAGTCTGAGTCATCTTGGAAAAATAATTATTAACGACTAAAAAAATATATGGTACATTGATAAAATATGGTATCTTCAGATCTTCAAGACACATTTATAAATAAAGCGAACCAGTTAAAAAGCTAAACTTGCCCTCCAATTGGTGGATAAAACAGAGACCTTAAACATTAGAAAAAACTATCAGGTAATAAAAAATTTCGACAAGGCAAATAGTTTATTTTACACTCTCTTTACATAGATATCTGAGAACACAAAAGATAAATGCGAATAGTTTATTGGAAGGTGAAATCTCAGGGAAGCAACAGTGAGGGGCGAATATAAGGTAGGCAGAGAGGGAAAAGAGTAAGTCCAATGTGGTACGTTGTGGAACTGACACAAAGGAACAATTATGGTTGTTAGGTCATGCAGAATGTCTCCAAAGGGGTTGTATGGAAGGGTTGACTGCAGAGATAGGGAGTGTCCTCTGACAGCTCTTTGCCACCTCCTGTATCTTATTGGTCTAAATTAAAGGAATGAGCTCCTGTGACTTCTGGGACTGCTTGGAAAGCTGGGCTTCCTCCTTGTCAATTGGTGATGTGTGTGGAGCTTCTGCTGGCTTTTTGCATCACAGGAGGACCTATAGCTTTGCTAAGGGAGCTCCCAGCAGAAAGCAAGAGACTGAGCAGAGGCCAGGGCTGGAGGACGGTGGTTGGAGGGAGAAGGCAGGATTTGGGATGGTGCTTAAATTCATTTTTGTTATTAGTACACCTGTTAAAAGAGTGTGTGGATGCATGTTTGTGCAAGTGACGAATTTACGGATACACATCAGTCTGATTTTCCAACCCATGAGGGTTAGGAGTAAATGTAAAAATGGAGGGCAGATTGTTCCTGTAGAAGAGCTGGTTACAGAGCCTAAAGGAAGAACCCAAATCATGTCAAAGTTAAGAAGCCTTTAGGTGTTTCACTGGGAGCAAGGGAAATTTCAGAGTAAGGCCAAAGTTTCTGAGTGGCATTGTGTTGGCATAAACCTGGAAGGAATGGAGCTGGCAGATGGTTGTACTGAAGTAAGGTCTTTGAGCAACATTGGCCAAGAGGCTGACCTGTGGCAGGAGCCTAAGAAGAGTAGCCAAATGAGAAGGCAAACAGCAATTGGGACAGTCCTGTCCCTCCCCATGGACTTAGTGACAACTGTGCAGGCATTGTCCCACCTAACCCGTTTTCCACTCATTTCTGATGATTGGTTTCTTAACTAGGCATATATTCTCTATCTTGTCTGTAGAAGTTTAAATCTTCTCAGCCTTAAAGAAATGGAAGAACTTGTGCAGGCCCATAGATCAACAAAAACAAAGTCCCCATCAAGACCAACACACAGAGGTGTCAGAGTATAGGAAACTCAGGAATAGCAAATGATTAGTGTAGAATGATTAGAAAGGCAATCTACCAACTGACCAAATCAAGATATTCTTCTTTTTTGTCTACCTGGTTTCTGTCATGTCGACCTATTTGATGCCAGGAGCGTTATGTGGAAATACTGTTGTAAAAGGAAGGACCCTCTGTATTCACCTTATTCATTTTAGGATGATTTTGGAATTTTTCTCATATTTTATATCTGGCTGTCAGCTTTAAGAGGATATGATCAACCAGGTGGATGGCGAGACTAAGTTTAGTTATGGTATGAGCAAAGTAGCCTTCTTACATGCCATTTTTGAACGATGGGGTTCTTTATAGTTTCAGCATGTGTTAGATAATAATGATTTCTAGACCAACAATCATTATCACGTAAAATGCTTCCTAATCGTTCATCTATAACATGTTGAGAATCTCTTTTATCAAACTGAATTAGAGATTTGCTTATGGAAAATAATTTAGAATATCGTTTTGTTCCTGTGCTCACTGGCAAATTGAATGCAGTCTATTAAATAATAAATAAATGCAAATGAGACCTTTTCAATAATAGTCAATGTTAAAATGTTTTAGTGCAAAAGTTTTTTAGGGGGTATTTATTTATATTGTTGCAAAAATACTTTTTTCCTGTTATTTTAGAGTGAGAGAGAGTGCAAGTAGGGAAGTGGGGCAGGGAGAGAGAGAGAGAGAGAGAGAGAGAGAAAGAATCTTAAGTGGGCTCTATGCTTAGCATGGAGCTCGACACAGGGCTCAATCCCATGACCCTGGGATCATGACCTGAGCTGAAATCCAGAGTCAGATGTTCAACCAACAGAACCAACCAGGCACCCTGCAAAAATACTTTTTAAAGTCAAGAAATTATTTTTTGGGGGACGAATATGAAGATCTTATCATCAATTACCTCTGTAACTGCAAAATGGAGAGTTTAGAAGTTCAACCTTGGGTCATGAGAATGAAACACCACTTTCCAGGGGCGACATTTCAAGCATCTTGACATTACCAAATTGCTGATATATCCATTTTCAACTTCAAAGAGGACTTTTGGATTATAAAGGTAGTATTTGTGGAAATAGCAGTAGTTCATAGGACGTATGGTGAAACTGAAAAGTGCTCCCCTCTTCCTTTGCTCAGCCAAACTTGCTCTGGGTAGATCTTCTCTGTTCTTGGGATGAAATATGTGTTAGATCCATGACTTTCCCATTTCCTCCCAGAAAATCAAAAGCCTTCTAGTCCCTTTAGTCATAAAACTAACTCTCTTTTCAAGGTCCATGTAATAGCAAAACTTGATACTTCATATGAAATTAAGTCTTTTTCCCCTCCCTCAGCTTGAACCTGTTCTGGTTGAAGGTCTGCAGTGGCAGCCAGGTATGCAGAACAACTCTATTATCTTATATTTCATTTCTTCTCTCCCTGCCCATCCCATTTGGTTGCCTTGTACCTCCAGGGTTATGAGGGGGATTGAAGGGAGGGAATTTTCAGGAAATCCCTGATATTGGGGTTCTCTGTCTGGTCTCAGTGGTTGTTTGAAGCTGATTGTTTTCTTGAAGGGGCACATTGATGGGTCTCTGTAATTCATCCATCAGCCATACCTGGGTAAACTTCCTGTGACATAGACAGTGAGTCTTCTGTCTTCCAGCTGCCTATTTTTAATTTTTCCCTCAGTTTCAGGGCATGTAGTAGTTCATCGTTTTCATCCCTTGGAGAGTCAGGTCACCTTTTTAAGCAGTCCTCTTGGACAAAACTTAAAATGGTTCCAGACTGGTTTTCTCATTCATGGCCAACATCTGATTTGTGCAAAACTCTTACACATTCTTGGCTCTACCCCCATGTTTGTTATCCCAATTTACTTCCAATAAGGCTTTCTTTCTTGGCAGCCATCAGCCATTTCAGCCAATTTCTTCCTTGTAGGATTTTTTTTCCCTTTGTGACACGATGACCAATTTATTGGGTCTCCAGGGGAGAAACAGCAATCTCCTCCCACGTGACTTGAGGTCAGAGGAAAGCAGCTTTTTTCCTTCTTCCCTAAGGTAGTGGGAAGGAAATACCATAGTTTCCAACACGTTTCTCCAAAGACATTTTCTTTAATGACCTCATTTTTTTAAGAGTTATTATCATTATTTTTGTTTGTTTTAGAGACAGTGGGGGAGGGGCAGAGGGAGAGAGAAAGAGAGAGAGAGGGAGAGAGAATCCCAAGCAGGTTGTGCATTGTCAGAGTGTATTTGGGGCTCAATCTCCCAACCATGAGATCATGACCTGAGCTGAATCAAGAGTCAGACGTTTAACCAACCGAGCCACCCAGGTGCTCCTTTAGTGGCCTCTTAAATCTCAAACTTATTATACCCTCAATGGATGGGCTAAATGTCACAAAATGGCTTTAGCCAATGATCTCTTTTTTTGCATGTCAAAATGCATACTGCTTACATGTAAAAGTAGTTGAACACTTCACTCTGGAAACCGGGAATATCTGTGATCCAGACCAGAAACTACAATAGAAATGGTCCACCTTTAACATTCTAGTAAATCAAGTAGACTCAAGCTAAGAGATTTATGCTCATATTCATAGTTTTTTCTCATTATGTATGGATTTAGTAAAAATTGTGTTCAGAAATATTAAAATTCATTAACAGAATAAGAAACCAAACAGGGTGCCCCAAGACTGTATTTGCATGTCTTACTTTATTAACATTTCAGGTTACATATTTGAAAATAATACCTGGGGCGCCTGGGTGGCTCAGTCAGTTAAGCATCTGGCTCTTGATTTCAGCTCAGGTCATGATCTCATGGTTCATGGGACTGAACCCCGCATCCAGCTCTCTGCTAATAGTGCAGAGCCTGCTTAGGATTCTCTCTTTCTCTCTCTCTGCCCCTCCCCAGCCCACACACTCAAAATAAGTAAATATACTTAAAAAAATAAGAACGAATGGCCAAATTAAAAAAAAAACTGTTTTAAAATCAGTTGTATTTGTTTGCATTAGCACACATTTGTAGAATTCCAGTTCAGACCAGACACAATGCAAAAGATAGAAACAAATGCGAGTGAGAGAGTGCTTATTATTGTGGAATGGGGCTAGGCAGGCATGCAGTGGTAGGAGGGAAGCCTGGGAGTATCCAGACAGAGAAAGACTGTAGAGTTGAATATGAGTCTGGAAAGCAGAAGAAAGATTTGGCTTAGAGTTATACAGCTGGAGTAACTGAATGATGATCTTTAAGAGGAAAAGCTAAAAGCAACAAAATAAAATGTTTCCTTGCTTTTTCTTGGAATGACCTACATAGGCAGGACCTAAGTGGAAATCAGGTTGGAACTTGTGGTGTGTTTTCCTTGGAAATAACTAAGGGTAGATTCTTAGGCCACTCACAGCATAAAAACGACTCCATATAACTTTTTCTATGTGATTTTTAGAATAAGAAAACACTTGAGTTCTAATTTAGAATGCCAAAAACGATCTCCCCTTGCCCTGGCTACAGAAGTGGGACTGGTCGTTGTTCATGAGAAGCCCACATTCCTGAGGAGCTGGGTAAATTAGATATACTGGCAATTATTCCTATATATTCCTATATTAGGAACTAGTAATCAGTTAAGCCTCAACACGTGTATGAGTGAGGGTGTCTTTCTGGGTCAGTCTTTCCTCAGTTCTTAGTTGAGGGAAATGTAGCCACCACCTGGAGAGAGCAGAATGGTCAAGGCTGGTGGAGCTGTGTGGGCTGGTGTACATGGGGTCCTTGTGGACTGTGGACTGTCTACACCAGAAGTTTATTATTCTTTCATCTCCCTAAATCCTCTGAGAATTTCTGAAGTGGATTTTTTTCTTTCTGCAAATGAACACGTACAGGTTTTGTGTAAAGTTTCAAAGGGCTTCTGGAACCTCTTAAAGCTCATCTATGGGCCTCCCTTTTCATACTATAAAAACAAAGCATTCAGTCTGTTCTCATAAAAGAAAGCTTATGTACCTATGTCCAAAGGAAAAGTATACTAGAATTGTAAAGGATAACGTTTTAAATATATATATGTCTAAAACCTACAGGTAAAAGCATGGAAAAAATAAGAGTGGTTTCCAGAAACAAGGATAGAGAGAAAAGATAGATCCATACAATGTCAATGTATCAATTTTAAAAAGATACTGTAGAGAGAAATTAATCTACTTATAAATGAAGGAGATACAATAAACAGAATAACTGCTTTAAAAAATTGTGTCTCTAGTAAGAAAAATAAAAAATAGACTTTAGTCACCTAGGAAGTACAGGAGACATTACAAGAATAGCCACTTCCCATGGGTGAATAAGGAAATAATTTTTAAAAACTGTAAGAATTCCAAATCAATAGGTCTGAATAATGGATTCTTAAGAGAGTGGCCATTATTCTTACAAAACCACTAATAATTATTTTTGAAAATGAATTTTAGAGGCCAGATGATTGAGATGTATGCAAAATAATTATATTTTATGTTGATAAATACGTACATACCATTCTTATGTTCTCCAAGGACTTAATTTTTCATTTATTAGTGCTTCCTCCTGGAAAACCCTTTGAGATATAATTGTCATTGATTCTGAAAATAGCTAAACCCTGGAAGTATGGCCCTGTGTCCATTCTTTCTTTATACTGTGTAGCCCTAATGAACATGGAAGGTGTTAGGTGGCATCAGAAAGAAGCTCTTCAGGGGTTACTGTCTAGATATGGATTTAAAAACATCAGACATATTCAGAAGGAACATTAAAGTGTGATCAACTGGGATGAGGAATACAACCAAATGAACCTAGCAACTCGAAGATAATTTCAATTTATTAAAATACAGATATTTCTTAAAAGATAAGTATAACATTGAAATCTTGGAGTAATTCTGGAAGAGAAGTTTGACAGGCACTTATATTGTAAGTCATTCATCCTATTAGTGTGGGTGGTTTCAGGATCTGGACATTTTAGGGAGATATTTCCACACTAAACTAAATACTTCATACTAAACGTGTTTCCACCCTAACCAGTCACCTGGAGGGGAAGTGGTAGTAGTTTTTATTGAGCAAGTTACTTAGGTGTAGATAGATGGTACAGTCGGTGGGGAAGTATACTGCAGAGAAGACAATGATGGGACTGAGATTAAATGGGGATAAACCTGTGGCAGTAAATCTGATATGTATCAATACTTTGCCTATGAAGTGGACAGAATGGACAAATGTGTTTGTATTCTGAGGGTGAACGGAAAGATCTGGTCATACTTCTGAAAATTCTTAAGCACCAGAATTTGGTGTGTGAAGCAACATATCTTAGGATTTGTCAAGCAAGAAGAGAAAGATTATGAATGTTTATCTCTAATGCCAACTGTCCAAACTGAAACAAGAAACATCTGTCAAATTATTTTCATTCTACTTTTAATGCTATTTTCTTGTTTTAGTTTTTTCCAAATAGAATGTGACAGAATGTCAATGAGAAAATCCTTGATATCACACCAGAACACTGGACTTCTTGAAGTTGCTATGGGTCTTGGAATAAACTATTTTTGGATTCAGATATCATGACTGGGGAGTTTCAGAGAGTAATCTTTCTCTAAACACCCTCAACTGTCTTCATAAATTTTTATGGTTGTGATAGTGAATGAAGATTATCAAGTTGACCTTGACATATATATATTTACCAAGCAAATTATTACACCTGACAGTACTTGGTAAATTGAAGTATCTCTTTAATCTTAAGCAAAGCTGTCAAAAAGGAAATAATGACTCTCAACAGCTTGAAAAAAAGGTTTAATAATCAATTTATATTTAATAAAAAATGCTTACCACTCCAGATAGCAATTGAACATATAGGTTTTGTAAAATCTTGACATGTTCAGTAAACTTTTGTTGAGCTTGAAAATATGCAATGATTTGATTAGGCTGTTGTCAAGTTTTTCTCAAGCAGAAGAATTACTTACCTAAGTATCACTGAAATTAATCTAAATGATATTGAAAGAGTCATTTAGTTTATGTTGAAACGCCACTTGTCAAATATATAAAGTGCAAAAACCTAATATACCCTAATTGACAAATACTTTTTTTTTTTTAAACTTCTGCTTTAGGGAGGTATAGAATCAGAACAAACCTGCACAAAATTCCAGAAAAAGCCAAGAGCAGAATGTAGTTCTTCAAAGGAAACATGAGAACCAGATTGCCCACTGTAAGGTGATCATCTCCCCTCTTTCACTCTTGTGTTTCCAGCCAGTGACTGTCCTGACGGCAGCTTAAAAAATATGGCATCCATAGAAACTTAAAGTCATAGAGTCAAAATATTAACAGAAGATCCTGCAAGTCAGTCTTGGGCCCACTGATGTGAAGGGGCAACTCTAGAACTTCAGGCTAACTTGTTGCTGATTCTCATCCTTTCATAATTAAAAATGGAAACTTTTGAACCCTCTTGCAATTAAGCATGTACATAGTCTACTGCATATATTAATCAAATCTGTTATGAATGCCCCTCAAAGCAAAGAATGTTCTTTCTCCTATAACTATAAATGTGTGTGTGTGTGTGTGTGTGTTTTAAGGAAAAGAGAAAAATTACTAAACAAGATTATAGAAAAATAAAAATTCTTTTCATGGAGTTATTTTTGTACCTTAGGCATGACAGGAGGTGGTTAATTCTGAACATTTATTTGTAACTTTACACCAGCTTGGCCCTGGGCAAGTTCGCAAATTTTCTTTCCTGCCATTGGGTCTGACTGAGGAACTTCCATTTGTAGAATCATATGTGCTGTAACTGGTCCTTGGGGTCACCCCGGCAACCACACAGTCCCCTGCCACATTTGTGCTTTGCCAATGAGAGGGACAAAATGGAGGATTCTAATCTGATGCTGAAAAGGAAAACAGAAAATGGGACAGGATTTTGAAATCAAGTGAGCTGATTTTACACCCCTCCCAAAAGACTTCGGTTAAAATCAGGTGATCCAGGGGCACCTGGGTGGCTCAGTTGGTTAAGCCTCCGACCTTAGCTTGGGTCATGATCTCATGGTTCTTGAGTTTGAGCCCCTCATCAGTCTCTGTGCTGACACCTCAGAGCCTTGAGCCTGCTTACGATTCTGTGTCTCTCTCTCTCTGCCCCTCCCTCACTTATGCTCTCTCTCCCTTTCAAAAATAAATAAACACTAAAAAATTAAAAAAAATAAAATCATGTGACTTAATCAGAAATGGAATACTTGTTCACTATTCCAGAAATAGAATAATAGAATGTCATGCCCTAGTGGTTTTGTGATGAGAGGTGAAATTTAGAAATGCAAATATAAAAGGTTCAGAGTAAACAGTATCCCCAGCTTAGGAATCCACACTATCCTGGTTTTCAAGGAACTATTGTCCAGGAGTAGCAAGAGTGATTTAAGCCAGAAGAGTATTGTGAAAAATGCCTTAAGTAAGAGTTCTCAATTTTGCACGCCCCTCCCATGATATTTGTCCTCTTGCCTGACAGGTGTCTCTGTTTTCTTTTTCTTGTTTACTTGGTAAGTGAAATGACGATTACCCGAAGGACAGCATTTACAAGTTAAGGGCAAAATCTTAAAACATATGCAAAAATGAAATAATTATCTTTTTCTTGATTATAATAGGGACAAAGGGGAAATACATTTTGGTGCTGAGAAAATACGTTTTACCTTCCACTTTCGCGTTTTTCCTTGTTAATACAAAACAGCACCCCTTGGAGACCCTAGTTCCTAATTCAGAGTTCCATTAATCACTGAACAGGAGCCATTCTTTCAGTCCAAGGATGAAAGACCCTTGGTATTCCTGATTTTATACAGACAAGGACATCTTTTGTAGACTCGAAAAGAGCCCTTGTAACCCAAAGGGGGAGAAAAAAAAAAGAAGAAAAAGGAACTCTGGGAGTCTAGTCGAATAGCAGTCTAAAAATTTATGTCAGCATTAGAGAGTTTAAGGCATATACACAATCAGAATTAGAGCTGTTGGTCAAATGTTTATTTTCAAAGAGAATAACCTAAAATATTTGTATCTACCCAGATGTAGGCTCTGTCCTTTGCAATACCAACAGGGCCGGCAGTATTCTGTCAGCAGGGTATTTGAACACACTTGGGATCCATTGTAATGTTTAGTCATATTTCAACATTACTGATATGGCTGGTAATGTTAATGATAACAAATTGAGTTTGAAAAGGTTGTATTTCAGTGACTTTTGTTCTGGTTGAAATGCCACAAAGAGGTAACTTTTTTTTTTTTTTTTTTTCCCTCCATGAAACTGTGATTTAAGCTTTGCAAGTTAAGGTGTGTATATGTTTGTGTGTACAGGACCCGGCATAGTGTCCCCACTCGGTCTAATCACATCTTCTTGTTCTGAGCTTACCCCCTGCCTTTCAGTATTGGACAGAGATGGTAAAAGGAAACTAGGACAGAAGAAGGAATGGGAAAGATGGAGAGGAGAAGGGCAGAAGAGGCAACAGCAAGTTTGGGTGGAGGGGAGAAGTCAGAGAATGGAATTAAGACTGCCCCTACCTCCACAACCGTTTTCTTACCACTCACCACACCAGACAATACCAGTCAGATTGGAAGGGGGCAGGAAAACAACAAAACCAAACCAAACAAAACCTAAATAAATAAATAAATAAATAAATAAATAAAACAAACTCAGAAAGGTCACAGAATGCGGTGTGGCTTATCTGTATTAGGAATGACCTGAATTTTGGTTTCTGTACAAGTCAGAAAAGCTCCTATAACCCACAATCCTTTACATAAAATTCCTTGGCAGTTGCCACTGCAAATCTTCTGGTCTTTTCCTGTCTCTGAGAAAGAATACTATAAATGCAACTGCTGTCAATCATGGAAGCCTGCCTCAAGGTTATGCCAGGTCAGATCTGGAAACCCAAGGATCAGTGAGTGAGGTGTTGATGGCAGGGTGGGTGGCAAATGTGAATGGAAAGAGCTTGAAATTTACAAGCTGCTGTCACAGGAAGATTAGGGCTAAAAGAAGGCATAAGTTTGAAAGAGAAAAGTCAGAATGAAGGGAGATCAGGAAGTGGAGGACTAAAGGAAAAAACATGTTGTGGTTTTATTACAGAAAGCTTCACAAATGAAAAACTCAGCTAAGAGATTTAAATTTATAGCAAACACAATTGGTCCTTCTAGCATGACCAAATAATATTCCATTTTCCTACAGAATTTCTCCCTTATTACATGCAATTTGCCTGTTTCATAGAAAACCTGTCATTTCTCTGGGTTGCAGCATCCAGTCTGTCTCAGCTATTCTTCACTTTGCTGTTTAGAATTAAATTTCCTGTTCATCACAACAAATTATATATTATTCAAAAGGATGCATGTGAGTCACCCAAAATACATACCTGGAACTGGAAAAAAATGAACTAGGATGTAAACGAAAGAAGAAGAAAGAGAAGAGAGGCCAGTCACATCTTCTCGCCTTCCAGCTTTCCTGTTTTCCTACATTCTACCCTAACTCTCGTAGGACTGCTTGGGATGCCCAGCAAATCACCATAAACTATTGAAAATGCTTCTCTCACAACCTGTTTCCAAGTTCTCAACATATTTTGACAAATTAATAAGTTTATACTGAACTCTCTCAACAAACTTTACCTAAGATGATTTTTATGCTCTGTAATTTACAAAATACAAGTATTGACTCCTCTTTTCAAATAATGAAAAGTATTTCCAGTAACGGAAAGAAGAGGTATTTATCATCTCTCTTTCTTCTCCAGGAAACAGCCATCAGGGTTATTCAATGGCAGTTGAGAACGGGTGTGTATAATTGATGCAGTTTGATACTTCTATTTTTAGTATAGAATACACCTCAACAAAATGTCTTAATGTTCAGTAACTTAATGGCAGAATTGTCAACCAGATTGTTCCCTACCCAGCTACTACAGTACTTCTATTTCAAAAGAGATTTGAAGGCATCAAAGATTCGATTTGTATAACTAAACCTAATCAGTCATCCTTTGGGACTGAAACAGCTACAATAACATTGATAATAGAATGGAAAAGTCTAAAATCTATATGAAACATCATTGATATTTTTTCTTTAGTTTCCTATAGATAACATTATGATCAACCTATTTGAAATATGCAACAGATCATTTCTCTCCTGTTGTTGATATTAGACGGGACCAGGAAAATAGAAAGTCTAGGACTGATTAATGATTTTTTAAGTTAATGAATGTCAGTGGCAACAAAGGCTACAGGGATCACACACTAAGGAGACAGAAGTATCTCCCTAGAGCCAAACATTCTCTTGACTTGCCCTGTCAATATAATTCCTATAATAATAGAATGTTTTAAGTCTATGAAATTCTGAGCATGAGGAATTTATTTATTTATTTATTTATTTATTTATTTATTTATTTACTGGAACAGAAGGATGTTTGTGATGGCTCCCACAAAACAGTCTCACAGGTCTTTGTTCTGAGCTCTCTTCCCTGGGCTTCTGGGACTGTATGTTCTGTGACTTTTCCAATGCCTTTCTGGCAGTGGCTTCTCAGCTTCATTTCTGAGTTCCCCGTCTCTCGATGGCCCTTACATGATGATGCTATCTCTTTTCCACTTTAGGTCCTCTTCACCTCTCATGACATCTGTGTCCTTGGGTCTGTTCACCCATAATCGTGGTTAATATGCAGACCAGGAATTCTCATCACATGAGCAATTCTAGTTCAGCTCTCACTCTTGGTGGTTGGATGTGAAGATCTATTGGACCATCCTGCCTGGTGTTCTGACGGCCACTTAGAGTCAGTGTGCCACTACCAGAACTCAGGAGCTCCACTCGCTGGGTTTGTGTTCCCTCACCTCAGATGGCACTGTCACCCATCCTCTGGCTAGAGCATACTCATCCCAATTTTGCCTTCCCTCTCAGTGCCCGCAGTTAATTAACCACCAGTTTTTGTCTGTTCTCTCTCTCCAACATGTCTCCATTCTGCCTGCTCCCCCAGCCCCATCACTCCTTATTTAGGCTGCTGTTACCTTTCTCATGGACTTGTGCAAAAATGTCCTAATGGATCTTCCTGCCTCAGGTCTTGATTCCCTTCAATCCATTTTTCAAACCACCCTTAGAGTGATTTTCTGAAATGTGAGTCTGGCCTTAACATTTCTCTGTTGAAACTCTTTAATGGCTCCCCAATGCCTTCAGGTTAAGTCCGGTCTCCTTAATGGCCGTTCATGATTTGACCCCTGACTGCATCTCCAGTCCCCTCTCTCCTCCTCTTATTATGTTTGTACTCTTTGTTGAGCCTTATGGAATTTCTAATTTCAACTCCTCAAATGGAACATGCTTTCTTACCCTCTGGGTCTTTGCTCATGTTATTCCCTTATCTCCTAGAAGGCTATTTTGTGTTGTTAGTTAAGAGCACGGGCTCTGAAATGATACTGCCTGAATTGGAATCCTGGCTCTCCATTCCCTGGGCTTTGATGGTGATGATGATAATGGTGATGTTGGTAGCAGTATCTGCTTGTTGGGGTTATTACGAAGATTAAACGAGTATAAGTTAGAACCACGCCTGGGCTCTAGAAAACAGTCACTAAATATCAGGGGTCTATATCTTCTCATCTGAATAGATAACATTATTCTAAGAATCCTTGTCTGGGCCACTTTATCTGATTAGATACAATTTTCGTTTTTCCACAGAACCTTGCATACCCTTATGGTGGCAGGTACCACACACTGTATGGTATCTGCTTCTCCGTTTACCTCTCTCCCCTGACTGGTTATACATTTCTTGAGGTCAGAGTTTTAGTTTGCTCACCATTGCTTCTCCAAGGCTCTAAAACTGTGTCTGGCTGATAATAAGTGCTCAATAGGCAACTCAATTTCCACATAGAAAATCTTTGCTTTTCAAGAACTAAGATTTCGGGAAAAAGAGGAGATTCAACACCTGTATTTTGCATGTTCTATCATGGCAGTGTATTTTAAGGAAGTATTTATATTTAACTGGGATGTCATGTTAAACTAAAGAGACGTACAGCTAGTTGGATTTATCTCCTGTAAACAACAAAAACGAGTATGGAGACAATTATAAATCACTTCCCTACTAAAATCAAAGTCTGCCTGAGGTTATTGCTGTGTGACTAGTACCATCAAGAGAGGTTTCCACCCCTCTAAAGGTCTTAATAGACAAGAGAAATGAAAGAGAAAAATATAGTGCTCTTTTAAAAATGTGAGAGCACTATAAAGACCCTGGGCTCAATAAGGGGAAAGGAGTTGGATAGGAGGAACCAGGAAAAACCTCTCCAATAAAAATCAGATACCTCTTCTTATTCTTCCTTGCTTTTTTCAAGACCAGTGTTCGAGCTCAGTCATTCTATCACTATTTCTGTTTTCATTTGTCTTCCTGTGCTTGCCGCTGTTACTTCTTCTGTGGGCATCGGTCCTCTTACTGAATTTTAAGTCCAGAAGGTGGTGGATGCAAGATCATTTCTCTTATGGATCTACTTTATACCTGTAAGATAAAAATGTACTTGAAAATGACATATTTAATTACTATTTTTTTCTGTCCGGGTCTACGTCAGGAAGAACAAGTCTAGAAACAAGTAACACTAGTTTTGTATGGAAACGAACAAAAGTTTTTTTTCAATGAAAGAGATAATACCAAGAGAAATTTTTTAGCATGAGTGGAGGGGAAAAAGAGGAGGCATTTTAAGGTATAATTCATATTCCCTTCGTTAATCACCTTTAATATCTCTGGTTGCATAGACCCTCATAGTCAGAAGGGCCTCTATTTTATGGAAGGGGGAAATGCAACAAAATTGGTTAGTAGAAATAAGTGGCCAGTAAATTTGGGGAAAATGAACAGGTAGTGAGACTTAGTGGAGAAACACAAAGCAGAAAAAACAGCAAGATGTCTGAAATTTTGTGAGCACAGGTTGGAAGCAAGCCAAGTGACCAAAGCAGAGTCAAGATCTTGCTGAAGCACTAACTGTACCTGCATCACTCCTAGTTGCAGATATTCCTCAATTACAATGGGGTCATGGCCCAAGACACCAATCATAAGTTGAAAATATTGTGTCAGAAATGCATTTAATACATCTAACTTACTGAACGGTAATCTACTGAACATCATAGCTTAGCCTTGCTTCCCTTGAATGTACTCAGAATACTTCATTAGCCTACAGTCGGGCAAAATAATCTAACACAAAGCCTATTTTATAAAAAAAAAAATTATTGAATATTTCGTGTAATTTATTTAACACTGTACTGAAAGTGAAAACCAGAATGGCTGTATGGGTACAAAATGGTTGCAAGAGTATAAGTTGCTAACTCTTGTGATCATGGGGCTTACCAGAAGGTGTGGCTCACTGCTGTTGCCCAATATCACGGGAGGGAATCATACTAAATACCACTGGCCTGGGAAAAGATCAAAATTCAAAGTACAGTGTCTACTGAATGAATATTGCTTTTACACCACGCGAAGTCGAAAATTCATAAGCTGAACCATAGTATGTCAAGGACCATCTCTACTTTGGAATGGTTCCTTGTAACTAACCTCTCTTTTTACTTTTTATTTTTAAAAATTTCAAGTGTAAAGAAAAGCAGAGAGGATAGTATATGAACAACTATATTTAAACAGTGAGGGCCCTGGCAAGAAAGGAATGGGACACTTCAACAGGAGAATTTGAGGCGAATTTAAGAAAGAGATTATTTATGAAGGTATGGACCAGGTTTGGGGACCCAAAAGGGGTAGTGATGGATTGGGGAGCTATTCACAATGGGGTTTGTCATCTTCATGAGGCCTAAAGACAACAGAAATAAGTAACAGTTATTTAAACCCAGACAGGCTAACTATGAGGAGTGGCGGGGGCCGGGGTGGGGGGGCGGGGAACCAGGGTAATATATGCTCCAAATTTCTTTCCTCCTGTTCTCCTGGAGGTACTTCTATTGGCCAAATCCAACAGGAAGTCGGAGGTCACAGGAGTCTGCTGTTGTGGTTCACGAAGGTCAGCCCCCTAGGGAACACAGTTGGTTGGAGAAGAGTGAAGGATACACATGCAGGACAGACAGAAGATATTCAGCACACTACATGCAAAAGAAAGAACTATTTAGAGGTGGAGAAATGTAGGGTCTAGCTTTTTTTCAAGTTTTAGGTTGCAATCCATTAGTAAGTTGTAAAAACAGTTTAGTGGATGGTGACCAGCATTTTAAGAGAAAAACAACATAGAAAATATTAGGATGAATCTAATGCAGCAAGGGTGTGTGTGTGTCTGCACTTGTGTGCTCACACACCTAAATTCACACTGGCTGACATTTATTTCTTACTGTTGGTCACAGTAAAAAGAATATTTAGGTGCACCTGGGTGGCTCACTTGGTTAAACATCTGACTCTTGATTTCAGCTCAGGTCATGATTTCACGGTTCATGGGGTGGAACCGTGCACTGGGCTCTATGCTGATGGCGCAGAGCCTGCTTAGATTCTCTCTCTCTCTCTGCCTCTCCCCCCCACTCACAATGTATCTCAAAATAAATAAAATTAAAACAAAACAAAACAGAATATTTAGCCTGATTCAGAAAGGGCAAAGGACTCAAAGAAGCATTTCTCCAAAGAAGGTATGCAAATGGCCAACAAGCACATGAAAAGATGCTCAACATCATTAGTTATTAGGGGGGACTGCAAATCAAGCATCCATTAGGATAATTACTGCAAAAAAGAAAACCCAAGACAAAAACCAAGCAAACAGAAAAGAAGAATGATTAGGAAGGATGTGGAAAAATTGGTGGTGCCTGTGCTCTATTGGCGGGAATGTAAAATGGTGCCACCGTTACGGAAAACATATGGTGGGTCCTCAAAAACTTAAAGATAGAATTTCCATACGATCCAGATATTCCACTTCTAGGTATATACCCAAAGGAATTGAAAGCAGGATCTTAAAGAGATAGTGATACACCCATATTAATGCGGTATTATTCACAATAGCTGAGGTGGAAACAACCCAGGTGACCACTGACTAATAAAGGAGTAAATAAAATGTGATATATACATAGAATGGAATATTATTCAGCCATAAAAAGGAAGAGATTCTGACACAAGCTACAACATGGATGAACCTGGAGGACATCAGGCTAAGTGAAATTATCCAGTTGTCAAAAGACAATACTATATGTTTCTACTTAAATGAAGTACCTAGAATAGTCAAATTCATAGAGACAGAAAGTAGAATGGTGGTTGCCAGGAACTGAGAAAAGTGGGGAATGAAGAGTTTTTGTATGATGGATATAAAATTTTAGGCTTCAAAGATGAAAAGCATTCTGGAGATGGGTTGCACAACACTGTGAATTGACTTAACTCTACTGAACTCTGCAGTCAGTAATGGTTAAAATAGTATATGGGCTGAATTGTGTCCCCTTGCCCCCCAACTTAATGTGTTGAACCCCCCCAACTTAATGTGTTGAACCCTAGCTTCCCAGTATCTCAGAATGTGACCGTATTTGGAGATAGGGCCTTTAAAGAGGTGATTCAGTTAAAACAAAACCCTTAGGGTAGGCCCAATCCATTCTGATTCGTATCCTTAGAAGAAGAAATTTGGACACAGAGACATTCCAGAGATGTGTGCACATAGAACAGAAACCATGTGAGGAAACAGAAAGTGGCCATATGCAAGCAAAGAAGAGAGGCCTCAGGAGAAATAAAATCTACTGACATCTTAATCTTGGACTTCCTAACCTCCACAGTTGTGATAAATGAAAATTTCTGTTATTTAAGCCATCCAGTCTGTGGTATTTGTTATGGCAGCCCTAGAAAACTAATACAGATGGCAAATTTTATGTTATGTGTATTTCTATCACAACTCCAAATAAAATGTGGAAAACAATGGTCTAGCTGGCTTTATTTTGGAAGAAATCTGGAGAAAAGTTTGTGAAGCAATAAATGATGAGATCGCAAAGAAAATAATTTGCAGTCTGTGTAAAACGATATGACTGGGAATATGTGTTGAGATACATGTTGAGAACTGCAGACCTGTTGTACAGGCTTCTGAGAATGACTGAGGTCAGCATAGGTATAAACTAGACATTGTTGGGCTTTACTTGCCTTTTTAATGTGATCATTGCTCAGAAGGAAGCCCTTGAGGAAGCGGTTTGGGTTCTTGAAATTTAGTAGTATAAGTATCAATCATGACTATTATTATTATTATTTTTAATGTTTATTTTTTGAGACAGAGAGAGAGAGAGAGAGAGAGAGAGACAGAGTGTGAGCGGGGGAGGGGCAGAGAGAGAGAGGGAGACACGGAATCCAAAGCAGGCTCCAGGCTCTGAGCTGTCAGCACAGAGCCTGACGTGGGGCTCGAACCCACAAGCTGTGAGATCATGACCTGAGCCGAAGTCAGACTCTTAACTGACTGAGCCACCCAGACGCCCCAATCATGACAATTATTAAATTCGTTAATAAACTTCTTTGTGCTTAGCATAGTGTTCAAAGGATAGATATTGATCATACAAGTTAAATATTATTATTACCATTTTTTTTTCTTTTTATCACAAGCTGTACTTGTGAACATCCTGTTCTGCAATTTTCTTGGCCCCTTTTGCCCAGATGCTAAAGGGCTGGGGATTGGTGTGGGCATTGTGAAGGCTGGCAAACACCTTGCAGTTCTCCTCCTCTCTATGACTCTGGCTTTCTCCTTCTTATAGACATTCTGAATGGGCATGACTGGTCCTGTCAGCTAGGTTGCCAATTTGAGCTCAGCTGAGCTGTCTGCCTTCTTGGAGGCCAGTGGTTTTCTGGGAGAGAGGATGGGCCACTGCCCATTGGCTTGCAGGGACTGCGTGGGCTTGTTCCACCTTCTTGGATCCACTGCTGATATCCCAATGGTCGGTGCCACCTTCTTGTGAATGGCAGCCACTCATAGCTCTTCCAGGCTGAAGCCCCTGCCAGCTCGCACTTTGGTGTGATACCTCATTGTGGGACAACTATTAATGGGCTAGAGGGTTCAGATGGTGGTGTGGTATGCCTTGGCTTGCCAGGCCTTGAGTCTGCGGATCTTCTGTGCCTGCTGATTGAACCATGTGGCCATACATCACTGCCACTCCTCATGGAAGTGGGATAGTGCCATTCCGGCTGGGTGCTGTGGCTGCTGCCTATGGGCCTCCTCCAAGGGCGAACAGCCAGCAGGAAAGAACTGGTGCCACAAAGTGTTCTGAGATGATCTGTTCCCATTTTACGGATGAGGAAATTAAGGATCAAAGCTATTAGGTTGTTTAAGTAACTATACCTCATAACATATGTAATTCACATGTAACTGAAGCAAGGAAGAGTATATAGTTTTAAACTTTAGCTCATGCAGTATCTGAGAGAGATATCTAATAGGAAACAATCATGTGGTAAAGGCCTTTTAAGTAACAGGAAGAAAATATTTTCTGTACCACACATATTGGAAGTTTTTCTATTCCTGTGGGAAGTGGGGAGATCCATAAAACCTTTTGAAACTTAGTTGTGGTTAGGCTTTTGGGTTTGTTCACAGTGCTCTTTTAAATCAACTTTACTGAAGCATAATTGTCATAGTATAAATGAATGCATTTTATGCGTAGAGTTTGTTGAGTTTTGACAAATATATACACCTATAAGCCATGACCAAAATCAAGATATAGAGCTTTTCCATCACTCCCCAAGTTTCCAAAAGTCAGTTAGGCTCCCTGCTTCACAGTCCTGTCTCCCCCTCTTCTTGCCTCCTCCCTATCCCCCTTCCCTACCGTTCCTGCTTTAGGAAAGTCTGATTTTTTTTTTTCTATTCCTATAGGTGAGATTTCTCTCCTCTGGAATTTCATATGAATGAAATTTTACATTATCTAGTTTTGTTTGTTTGTCTCTTTGTTTGTTATCTTTGTTCTGGCTTCTCTTAATCAGCAAGGTGTTTTCGAGATTCATTCATGAAATCTATACATCAATAGTTTATTCCTTTCTATTTATTTATTTTATTGCTGGGTAGTGTTTCGTTGTACAAATATACCACAATTGGTTCATACACTTATTTATTGAAGGACATGTGAATTTTTTCTTCCTGTTTTTTTGGCCATCATTAGTAAAGCAGCCATGAACAATCAAGTACAATTGTTTGCACAGGCATATGCTTTCATCCCTCCCGGCTAACTACCTAAGAGTGCCATTGCTGAGTTGTAGGTACATGTTTAACCTTGTAAGAAACTGTCAGACTATTTTCCAAAGAGATACCACTTTGCATTCCCATCAGCAATATATAAGAGTTCCAGTTCCTCCACATTGCACCAGCACTTGGTATTGTTGGTTTTTTAAATTTTAGCCATTCTGGTGGGAATGTAGTAGTTTTTCACTGTGGTTTTAATTTGCATTTCCCTGATGACTAAAGATGTGGAAGACATTTTCACATGCTTTTTGGCCACTCATATGTATCATTTTGTGAAGCGTCTATCCAAATTTTTTGTCTGTCTTTAATTGGGTTATCTGTCTTATTATTAGCTGTAAGAATTATTTGCATACTCTGGATACAAGTACTTTGTCAGATATTTGTTTTGTAAATGTTTTTTCTCCCAGTCTTGTGGCTTGCCTTCTCATTTTCTCAATGGTGTCTTTTGAAGATTTTGTATTTTTTAAAAAATTTTTTTTAACATTTATTTATTTTTGAGACAGAGAGAGACAGAGCATGAATGGGGGAGGGTCAGAGAGAGGGAGACACAGAATCTGAAGTAGGCTCCAGGCTCTGAGCTGTCAGCACAGAGCCCGACGCGGGGCTCAAACTCACGGACAGCGAGATCATGACCTGAGCCGAAGTCGGCCGCTTAACCGACTGAGCCACCCAGGCGCCTCTGAAGATTTTGTATTTTGATGAAGTCTAGTTTATTAACTTTTTTCTTTTACGATTATTGATTTTTGTGTTCACTGGAGAAATTATTGCCTATCCCAAAGTCAGGGACTTTCCTCCTGTCTTAGAAATTTTGAAGCAAGTGTTTTTTAGTTGACATAGCAGAGTTATATTAACTTAAAAATTAATAAATAGCAAAAGTAATAATCAGATGTAGGATCAGCTCTGATTGGAGGAATTTTAGTATTGGAGACAAAAATGACCAAAATTAGCCTATGATCTCTGCAAAATGAAATTCCTAGCCTGTCACTGCATGGTGTGGGCCATTACTGGAGTTGAGCTTGTGAGGGTTGCTCATGTGTGTGGCAGAGAACAGAATGAGAATAGAGGAAAACAAAAATTAGAATCAAGGCAGAAATGGCACCAATCTGACCAAGGGCTCTGCTAATATGGCCGTGACAAGGAATACTTCAAAGCAAGTGTATATTATTCATAAGTTGTGTATGTATATTCATCCTTAAGTTAACTTTAGTAAGTTGTATATACTTTATTTGAAAACATTAGTCTTTTTTTTTCTAATGAAAACTCTTCAAAAATTTATTCACTCAAAGCTTGATATAGATATAATTGAATTGAGATTACCAGTCAAC
This sequence comes from Lynx canadensis, assembly GCF_007474595.2. Taxonomy (NCBI): domain Eukaryota; kingdom Metazoa; phylum Chordata; class Mammalia; order Carnivora; family Felidae; genus Lynx; species Lynx canadensis. Next base: position 155,794,629 of record NC_044303.2, on the reverse strand, counting down.
ATTCTAACACATAAGCAATAGCCCTTTACAGAGGCACATAAAAGGGCTTTATTTGCTTCTAACATGGTACTTAGAGTAGATACCTTTAAAAGCAGAGAGAAAATCATGGTATTTCTTTGCCATCTAGGGTTCTGATGAGGTGAATAAAAGAAGAACCACTTGTCCATTTGAGAGCTAAACTTGAATTGAACATTTCTTTACCTTCTGAAATGTTCAGTTAAGTGCTTTTACACTTCAATTTTCCAGCCTGGGCCAAGACCAGAAATGCCAAAATGATATGAGAAAGGCTGTTCTTACTGTTTTTCTGGCTGGGATTGGAAGAGAAAGTGCCAGCAATCTTGTAAGAAAGCCTGTTCTCGAAAGATCTGCAACCCAGTTTGCAGAATCAAGGGGTTTGGATAGTTCAGATGAGTTTGGCTGAGTGTCCTGGTGTGTTCATCCGAATAGCACCCTGCAGAAAGCATTTTGTCTTATCAAAGTCAACCACAGAATTCTTTGTGTACTTCCTTAGACATCTTAACCATCATGTGTGCCCATCCAGATAAACCGCTAAAGGCTAGCTGAACACTGCCAAATTGAAATGTTTGAGTATGATCCCTACAACTAGGATTCAGATTTCAACTTGAAATAATGAAAATAGTAATCACAGCGATAATTTTATAAAATGTTTATAGAATTGGCTCCAAAGTGCATCAGAGTCTTTAAACTACAGAAGGCATTAGAGATAATGTAGCCTAACCTCTCATTTTATACTTTAGAAATTTAAGGTTCAGAGAAATGAGATATTTGCCCAATATCATTTGGCAAGTCAGAGGCAGTGTCCAGCCTGGAAAATAGGATCACTTTGTTGCTTACAATACGTTGTGATGTAGGCTGAGTGATTTGTTCTTTACCATACATGAGCCCCAAAAGATAAAAAGTAGTTATAAAGTTACTATGTTGTCACAGTATGTCAAGTAAAAAGGAAATTCATTAGATGTCATGAAATAAAGATTATTATTTCAGTATTCAGGTTTGGAGTGCCAAACAATATATTCAGATCTATTAAAACCCCTCATTGATAGGCTGGTTTTCATACATGTTAATTATTTGGCAACATTATATGCTAGAAGACATTCTTTCTAAAAAATCTTCTTATTTTTTAAAGAATCTTGCTAGGAAGGTAGTTATTGCCTTGAGAGCCTAAGTTGGGGATTCTCATTCACACGCTTCTATTCAAGAAGCAGCAGTGAAGCCATCCTTCATCATGACCATCCTGCCTGGAATGTGGTAAAGACAAGGCAGCCTGGCTGAAGGCTGAAAGGTGTGGAACCAACACGGTGGGTGGGTCCACAGAGGGGATTAATGTCCATATCCCTGAGTGAAAATCCTCGCCCAAGTGGGACCAAATAACCTCAGCTGCAAGGCTTCCTTGACTGTTCATTGCCTGCCTCCACAAAACAATGCAAAGGTTGTCCCATGGTTGTTTCTGTTCCTGGGAGTGAAGCCTGCCCACTCCCAAATTCACAAAGTGATGGATATCTCCCAGTTGTCAAAATGCTTATTCTTCCCTTACAGAATACCCATTTCTTTTTTTTTTAAGTTTATTTATTTATTTAATTTGAGAGAGAGAGAGAGAGAGGGAAAGAGAGAGAGACAGTGGGAGGGGCAGAGAGAGGGAGAGAGAGAGAATCCCAAGCAGGCTCCACACTGTTAGTGCAGAGCCTGATGTGAGGCTTGAACTCACCAACCCGTGAGATCATGACTCGAGCTGAATTCTAGAGTCGGACACTTAACCAGCTGAGCCACCTGGGAATCCCCAGAATACCCATTTCTTTTCTTTGTTTCTTCCCTATAGCAACCATTCTATAATTCTATAATTCTACAATAATAATTATAATTAGTAGTAGTAGTAATATATTTTTTTAACAGACTCTGCTTTGCTGGGTCATTTGATTAAAGAAAGTGTTTAGAATATAAATAGCATTTGTAAATAATATTATTAACTGAATTTCCTCATTGGCAAAAATTGGGCTAGGTCCCTATAATCTCTACGTCCCTTCCTTCTCTAACATGTTAGGATGCTATGCGTCAGGGCCATCTGTCACACACCTTCTCTTTCTCATCCAGGCAGCCAACCAGCTACCCTGCACCTGTATATTTGTAGAACAAGACTGTTATGGGAATCTGACATGAATGAACATAAATACATTTCCAACATGACTGCATCATATCACCTTAACAGTAGGAAAAGTATTTCTATGTGCACAGGACATGCACTACAGAGTTTCTATAACAAGAAACACTTTAAAGTTATGGTAAAATTTGTGCTGAAACAGACATGGAGAACTTTGGCAACCTCAACCCTGCCAGCACCATATATTCTTTACTACCAGGCAAAATACCTACCTGCTGGAGTGATATAAAGCAATCTGGGCTGTTCACCAGAGCTGACAAGTTATTCTTTCAAAAAAATTTTTTTTTTAACATTTATTTATTTTTGAGAGACAGAGAGAGGCAGAGCATGAGCAGGGGAGGGGCAGAGAGAGAGAGGGAGACACAGAATCTGAAGCAGGCTGCAGGCTCCGAGCTGTCAGCACAGAGCCCGACATGGGGCCCGAACTCACAAACCATGAGATCATGACCTGAGCTCAAGTCGGACACTCAACTGACTGAGCCACCCAGGCGCCCCAACTGACAGGTTATTCCTAAAGCATTTATTTTATTTTTTTTATATGAAATTTATTGACAAATTGGTTTCCATACAACACCCAGTGCTCATCCCAAAAGGTGCCCTCCTCAATACCCATCACCCACCCTCCCCTCCCTCCCACCCCCCATCAACCCTCAGTTTGTTCTCAGTTTTTAACAGTCTCTTATGCTTTGGCTCTCTCCCACTCTAACGTCCTTTTTTTTTTTTTTTTTCCCTTCCCCTCCCCCATGGGTTCCTGTTAAGTTTCTCAGTGTGGAGGTTCCTCAGAAAATTAAAAATAGACCTACCCTATGACCCAGCAATAGCACTGCTAGGAATTTACCCAAGGGATACAGGAGTACTGATGCATAGGGGCACTTGTACCCCAATGTTCATAGCAGCACTCTCAACAATAGCCAAATTATGGAAAGAGCCTAAATGTCCATCAACTGATGAATGGATAAAGAAATTGTGGTTTATATACACAATGGAATACTACGTGGCAATGAGAAAAAATGAAATTCCTAAAGCATTTAAATAAAAGTCTAATCCCTCACGACTGTGGGTTTGGATAATGTAGGCACCATGGCCTTTTCATAATATAATGGAAAGATATATTATTCATAAGATGATAGCAGTACAGTTGATTTTACTCATTTTATTTACTATCATTGGTTTTATTTAACAGATGTCACAATGTAAGCAATTTCTAATAGTGAGCGTATTGAACAGTTGGAAACTGGGCTTTCAAGTGAAGCAGCTGGTTCAGAAATGATATATGTACATCTTATGTGATAACAAACCTAATCCAAAATACATATTTTCATAAAATCTTACCTAATTCTCTACTCTTTAAATAGCTCTCTATTTTACTTTAGAGTTAAAAACACACACACACACAAAACGATACTTAATTTTTTTGTTTGAGAACGAGAGGGAGAGAGGGGCAAACGGAGAGAGAATGAGAGAGAGAGAGAGAATTCACAAAACGATTCTTAAGCACTGGGACTTCTTACAAAATGCAGTATATATTAGAAGACTATGAACCCACTTAGATAAGTGAGGAATTTAAAAAATAGCCAGTGGCACCTGGGTGGCTCAGTCGGTTGGGCGTCCAACTTCGGCTCAGGTCATGATCTCCTGGTTCACGGGTTCAAGTCGAGTGTCAGGCTCTGTGCTGACAGCTCAGAGCCTGGAGCCTGCTTCGGATTCTGTCTCCCTCTCTCTGTGCCCCTCCCCCACTCAGGCTCTATCTCTCTCTGTCTCTCAAAAATAACTAACTAAATAAAACGTTAAAAAAAAATAGCCAAACTCAGAAGCAAAGAGTAGTTTGGTGGTTGCCAGAGGCTGGGGGAGGAAGAAAGGTTGAGGTGTTGGTCAAAAAAGACAAAGTTTAGTTATGAGGTGAATAAGTCCTAGAGATCTACTGTACCGCATAGTTCATAGAGTTAACAGTACTGTTCTATATGTGTAAAAATTTGCTAAGAGAGTAGATCCTATGTTAATTGTTCTTATTGCACACACACACTCACACACATACGTACATTAAAGAGGGTAAGGAGGAAACTTCTGGAAGTGATGGATAAGGTTATGGCATAGATTGTGGTAATGGCTTAACAGGTGTATACTTATCTTGAAATTCATCAAGGTGCATACATCAAGTATGCACAGATTTTTATATGGAAAGAAAGGAAGGGAAAGGGGAAGGGAAATGGAGAGGAAAGGAAGACGGACGGAGAAAGAGAAACCCATGAGACTGAATGGACACTAAGTCTCTGTGGGATCAAGAAGCAATTGTTCCTCAATAATCTCAAGCATTGGCAAAGTAGGATCTGTGTGTGAGAGACCGCAAGAGAGGTCATTATCTGTGGAAATCAGGTGGTTGCCACCAACAAGTTTCCGGGCAGATGTGAAGCAGGCTTCTGATTAGTTATCCTCTCACCTCCTTTTCTTTACCCATTCTCTCTGAAAGTCCCGCCCTGTCCGTTCTCCTCTTGCTGCTGGGCTGTCTGTCCATTGCTACTTTCATACAGTCCTTCCCTTTCTACAGGTTTGGATATTCTCCCCAACCCTTCTCTTTCCCCTAGTTGGAAACACCCATCCTTCAGCAGATACAGATTATTCTTGAACAGACTATCAGATGAAATAATGCATGCTGAGCTTCAAGATACTTGCAGGAAATGTACCCCATGTTTGCATTTTGAAAAAGCAGCTTATTAACTCTAAACAAATATAAAATTAACATGGGAATGCTTGTAGGTAGGAAAATATTTTCTAGTGTTTTTCCCTACTCTAACCACTGTGATGTCAATGTATTTCCAATATATATATATATCTATATCTATATATAGATATAGATATAGATATATATAGATATATATTTAAAATAGTGCTTAATAAGCAATTACTTTTAAAACTTCACTGACTATCTTTCCTGACCTACAAACTTCTAGTGAAGTTAAAGGGTTGTGCCTTCAGATGCCAGGAATTGACCAAATCAGACAAATAGCCCTGGAATACTCTCCTGTTGCTTAATAGTGGTTGTATTTTAATATTTACTTGATATTTAAAACAAGTAATAGATTTGCATAGTTTAAGAATTTTACAAGAGTGAATGTGAGCCTAAGGTTTTCCTCTCCTCAGTCCCCCATCTGGTGGTTTCCACCTTTACACCAAGATAAATAACTTCCGTTATTAGCTTCTTGTGTAGACTTTCAGAATTTTAAAAAATGTTTCTATAAGCGAATGTCAACACCTATTCCTTTCCCTACTTAAAAAAATGTAGCATACTGTGCACACTTTGGTATTTTTCCCCTCACTCAGTATGTCTTACATGTCTTTACATATTAGTACTATGGAGCATCTCTGTTCTTGGAAAAAAAAATTTTTATTATGGCTGAACAGTATCCCATTATTTGGATGTGCCATGATTTATTTAAACAGCTCTCTATTGACAAACTTTTAGATTGTTCCAATCTTCTGCTATTATAGAAACTGCTGCAGTAAATAACCGTGCACATTCATGATTTTGCCCATGTGTGAATATATCTGTAGCATAAACTCCTAGAATTGGAACTGCTGAGTCAAAGAGTACATGCATTTGTAATTTCAATAAATATTGCCAAATTGCCTTCCAGAATGATTATACCTATTTACACTCCCACCAGCAATGAATCACTGCTCCCATTTCTCTATATCTTGCCAACCCTAAGGGTTGTCAAATTTTTGGATTTTTACCAACCTGATAGTGAAATATGGTATCTTGATGTAGTTTTAATTTGCATTTTTTCTATGTGGGAGTGATTTGAGCATCGTTTCATATGTTCCTGAGTCATTTGTATTTCCTTTTCTGTGAACTATTACTCACTTTTTTAATAGGGTTTTTTAAAATTATTATTCTATGGTTTCTTTCTAGATTAGAGTTTAGTTCCTTGCAAATACAATCAACTGCAAATATCGTTTCCTACTTTGCTCTTTGTCTTTTTCCTTAAGAGTTTTTTGAGAACTGAGTAATGTGGATAATTACATTAGTACTCCTGTCATTTTGCCTGCACACACAGCCATGGATGAAGATAGACAGGTAGATAAATAGATAAATATAGAGATAGTGTGTGTTTATGTAGATTTTTAAAAAGGCCCCCTTTCTTTTTCTTAGAGCATAAATGCTACTATGCATGTTTGTCATGTATCAACCCTTCCCGTAGGCAGAGGAGTGCAAGCATATTATCCAAAAGAGGTTCATAGAGTTTATTGAGTTGCCATTGGCACTAGAAAAATGACTGGGACACTGGAACCTTACTCCCAAAGGTCCCAATTTGGTAACAAGGGTGGCGAAATTGTACATGCAAATAAAGAAATACAATAGAGTAAAAGACATAAATATAAACATGTAAATAAAGAATTAAAACACAGCAGGAACAATGTGTAATTAGTTATGAGCACAGGGATTTGGGAGTAGGGAGGATGGGCTCAGTGAGTGTAACTTGTGTTAATCATTAAACTGCTCTATCAATCAGACTTCAGTGCAGAAAAGAGACACTGCTCTGGGTGTTTTAAACAGAAGGGAATTGAATACAGGGGATTATGAATTCATAAAACCATTGGGAAGGCCTGGAACAATGGAATTAAGGAGCTGCCCTTGCTGTTTGGTTTCTGGTTGCCCCACTGCTGCTGCAATTATTGGGAAAGGGGTGTCACCCAGGCTACCTGCTGCTTTTGCTCTGGTTGGCCTCTCACCCAAGACACTGATAGCCAGTGAGGAGGACGTGGATCCTGGCCATTGACCGAATGCATGACTGTCAGAGCTTGCCTGTCAAGTGCAACTGCCACAGAATAATAGCCTCTCCTGTGTTTCAGATTTGTCACAACTACATCATTTTTGGCCGAATCCAGAGTGTACCTGGAACTCCAGCTGCAAGGGAGCCTGGGAAATGTAGTTTTATTCTTTCAGAGCTTGTAATTCAGGACGTGTGGCAATGGATGCCAGTAACTAATATAGTTTCAGTCACCTTGGTATGTATGTATCAGAGTATCAAGTGTGAAGCAGATGACTAAAGATTGGGCATATTAAATTGATATATTTTGTCTGGGTCTGGAAGAAGCCTGAGGGACTTCCAGAAAATAGGATTTTTAAGGAGCTCCTCTGGCAGGAGGGAGGACATAGGGCTTTAAAGCATGGGCAGGACTGGGAGAATTATCAGAGGAGTGATTGGGAGTTTTGAGGAAAAATTGTTTTGCATTATTTTATAGGCATATCCAGTGATGATAGGAATAACAATAGAAATAATATGATGATTTAATAGATAATGTAGGTGAAAACTTGTGGTAAGCCATAAAGCCCCGACTATATACAATATTGGAGGTGGGTGTTATTCTCATTTATATACAAGGAAACAGGTTTTGAAAAGTTAGCAATTTGTCCAAGTTCACTTTACTGTGTATTAGAACTTGAATCTTCCTTTCTTCCCTTTTTCCCTTCTCCCTCTTTTCCCCCTATTCTCCTTCCATCCTTCTTTCCTGTAACTTACTGAGCGTTTACTCTCTGCTAGGGTCATTGCTTACGTGGTCAAGACAAAATCCTTCCCCTAAAGGAGGCAATAGCCTTCGATCTAATCTACCTGATGCTCATTTGGGATTTTCTTCGTTGTATTTTTGCCTGCCAGAATTATATCAGTAGCCCTGGGTTCTGTCAGGAAGCCAACCACTTTTATCCTACTTAGAAAACACACAGTTCTAACAACAGGGCAGTAGAATCCAAACTCACCCCTTCAGAACTCAGTTGCAGTAGTGAGCATGGCTTCCTTGCTGATATATGGGTCATACGGATGCTGTACAGAATTGCCTACAAGTGTAAGGGCTATAGGATTTGACTCTTGAGAGAAAATAAAATGAAAGACTAAAAATGGCTACAAAGTATCTCCAGGATATTAGAGTGAAGCTAACCACATAAAAGACACATGACATTTGCCTGTGAATAGATAGACTGAGCATTTTGGTTCTTATGCTGGTTTTTAGCTGCCAGTGATTCTTGTGGCAACCATCCAAGTTTTCAGGACACTATCACATTTTTAAGTTTTCCTAATGAATTATAATAACATTTCTGGAGTTTACATCAAATTGTGTTGAATGGCATTTTTAGCAAATTGTGTCACTTTGTGAATTTCCAAATTTTACAAAATTTCTGTGCCAAAAAATAATCAGTGAAAATGATTTTGTGTGAAACTTTTTGAAAGCCAAGTTTAGCTGATTTTGCTAAACAGCACAAGCAAACAATTTATTCAGTCTTTCTCCAAGTCCTTTTTCTGAGCCTTGTTCTTTGCTTCCAGGCCCCCCTCCTCCCTCCCCCTTTCTAAGCTTCTTTCACTCTGTTTACTGGCCTTTGTTTCTGCTCCTAGTTTGTCTTTCTCTAACATTATCTGCCCTCTCCACACCCCTCCACCCTTAGCTATACCAAGCCTTGGGCTATGGTTTTGGGTTGAGGGTCATGGAGGTCATGGATTTTCCACTGAAAGAAAGAAAGAAAGAAAGAAGGAGAGAAAAAAAAAAAAGATCACTTTTGCTCTCTCTTCTGCCCTTGGTGCTGAGAAATTCATTTGAGATCAGTATCCCGGCCAGCATGATTACTGTGGGATTGAGACAAACACAGGGCTCACCACAAGAGAGGCCATAATAATGTCGCTGAGGATAAAAGAACATATTTCGACATGCTTCGACTCATGTTTTGAGATCCTTGCATGTGGGTGGTTAGACTACCTTAACAGGTTTTTGAGCATATCCTTCTGAACTGCCCTGACTTTGTTTCCCAAAGAGAGAAACAGTGAAGAGGAATACAAACAGCCTGCATCTTGCAGTCAGGGTTCCTGGGATGGAATCCTGGCTTGTCAGCCCCTTAATCTTCTGAGTACCAGTATTCTTTGTTACCAAATAAAGAAACTAGCTACTGATATAGCTGCAACAGTATTGCTAACAATGCAGTTAACATTAATTGAATAATTACTATATGTCAGACGTTCTGTTAAATACTTGCATGCCTCCTGTCAAACTCTTTTACAACACTAGGCAGTAGTTAATTATCACTCCCACTTTATGGATGAGGAGACTGAGGTAAGAAAATATTAAATTATTTACTCTAGGCCACTTAGCTATGAAGTGGAGTTGGGTTTTAACCCAGGTCTTTGATTCTAAATCAGAAACCACTACCCTAGGTAGAAACGATGATTAAATAATGCAACACAGAGCATCAGACATCCAGGAAGGGGTCATTCTTTTGTTTTGTTTTGCATCATTTTGTTTAAGGCTAGAAATTCCAGGAGGCATAAAGTTAACTCCTGTTCCCATTCTGATTTTTCAAGAATTTCCTCTCCTGTCTTTTTTATGTGGGCATACCCCAGACCAAGAGATGGTGATTGAGTCCATGACCCAAATAGTGGGAGATATCAAATCCCCATGAGCCCTATTTCTTTGACCATGTATATAGTTTGGTAAACCATCTAGAAAATACCATGACACACTAAAACTTGAGCACTGTCTGATCTCAGATCAGAGATGGTAGGCGGGTGTAGTGCCCAGGAATGGGAGATGGGCAGGAGACCAGACACTTCCTGCTGCCAGTTACTCTTAGTGGGATTCCTAATGGAAGCCACAGAAGCTCACAGTGACTATTGCAGAAAAGCCACATAATTATAGGACAGCACTATATTCCAGCCTCTTGTGGCTTCCATGTGTGTTTCTGTGATCCTAGGTTGTGTCTAGCCCACGTGTTAATTTCTACCTGCTGAATACAATTTGGTTTGTAGTAAGTGATGCTTTCAAGAACTTTCTCAGCAACTCATTTCCGGGTGGGATTCTCTTGGAAACCACGTGAAGCCAGAGAATCTGCACAAACATCTGATTGGTATGTTCAGCTTCAGGAGAATTATGAGTCTGCTGCGAAAAAGATCATAAAATCCCTAAATTAACTATGGCAAATGTTTTAGGTATGTCTGTAAATTTGGGGTTCCGTGAGTTTAGTTGTGCCTTTCCAACTATGCCTAGATTACAGTTTGTCCAATCACATTGTTGTTATTGAGGTTGCAGGAGGTCTTTGATTATTTCATGACCTTTTCCCTAAATAGCACCGATTACTTTGATACAAGAATTTTTGAAGTGCTTCACAATCTTTTGCTATTCCCTGGGGCCTGGGTCAACATTCCTATCGTCTCTATTTCAAGATGAAACACAGAGAGTTTAAGTGATTTTCCCATGGGCTCCCAGCATGACAGTATCTATGCTGGACACAAACTTCTTAAGCTTCTGGCTTTAGATGAGCTCACTGAGTCACAGATTTCCCCCAGCAATTATTTATATACATTATGCATCTGACCTGGATATGCTAGTGCTTATTTCCCATTTGCATAATGAGGAATATCTCAGGCAATCCAGGAAGGAATGTTTCCTCAACACAAGCAGCTGAGTTCTAATGTGGACCTTGCTTTCAGGACTCAGGGAGGGTCAGGGAGGAGGATGACCCCAGCCGGCCCGCACAAGCCTGCAGAACGTGTTCTGGGTAGAGCTTGGTCAGAATGAGGTTGAACAGCCATCGGTCATTGCCTCATGTAAGAAAGATGGGGGAGGGATACACATTTCCTACTTGGGCTTCTCTAAATGTGAAATACAGTTTAATTGTGGAGTGCTGGTATCTCTTCCCGCCTGTTAGGCACCTGGAGAGAGGTCTTCAGTAAATGCTGTGGGTAATGAAGCTTATGTTCAGGTACCACAATAAATATGGGATGTGGGTGAGGACAGAAACTTTACTTTCATGTTTGCCTTTTGTATTCAGAGCAACAGATCATAAACAGTGTTTTAGAAAGTCTGCGTGGAGAATTAAGAACCATAGTTTGGTAAACTATTTTTTTTTTTTTAAATTTTTTTTTTCAACGTTTATTTATTTTTGGGACAGAGAGAGACAGAGCATGAATGGGGGAGGGGCAGAGAGAGAGGGAGACACAGAATCGGAAACAGGCTCCAGGCTCTGAGCCATCAGCCCAGAGCCCGACACGGGGCTCGAACTCACGGACGGCGAGATCGTGACCTGGCTGAAGTCGGCCGCTTAACCGACTGCGCCACCCAGGCGCCCCAACTATTTTTTTTTTAAATGACTTTTACACATCGTTTCTTTGTTACAAAACTATCTTGTCCCATTATAAAGTTATTAAATAAACTTTAGAAAATACCGATAAGCAGAGAGAAGAAAACAAAATCACCCTGAATTCCACTACTCAGGGGGAACCTATATTAACATTTGGGTGTATTTTTCTCGTTCCTAAAAATGGGCTTACTTTTTTCTTTTTAAACAGGATTATATGTTAAAATTTGTGATAATTTACTACCTATTTTATACACACATGCACATAGGATTATACTATGAATATTGCCTTCTAAACCTGCCTTTTAAACTTAGATTCCATATACAGTATTTGAAGATTTACTAAAATCTTCTCTGGTCATTAAATATGCTTCCCCAGCATCATTCCTGATGGTTGGGTAGCATTTCATTGTATGGATGTATCATTGTTTATTTAACTGATTCCTCGTTGCTAGACATTTATGCCGTTTCCAAGTTTTCTCTGTTATAAACAGGCTGTGATGAAGATGTAAATCTCATTTATAATGGCATCAGATCATATGTTTTATTTGTATCTTCTAGAAGACCTAAAACAAGGTTGCTAAGCAATGTCAGTGCTGTACCAATCTTTTTGTGGGAAAACCTGAGCGGAGAGAACCTCTTTGAGTCTACCATGGCAAAAGTGATAATACGTTGGACAGCAAAGTGCTCATTCTTGTTCACTACACATGGAGATGAATCCAATGAGGTAAAAGCCATATGTGGCTAAGGAAATATACTTCTCCTACAGAAGACTAGGTCATGGTAGAATAGCACTTAATTAAGACACTGAATACAACAGTTAAAAAGTGTTTCATAGTAAGAACTCATTTGTCTAAACTTTGAGTATGTTGAAGTGGTTGCCCAAGGACATAAGTATACTGGGCCAGTCATCCATGCGAACCCTTCCACGTCATGTTTCTAAAGCGAAAACAGATAGCAAACAGAAACCTCCCAACCCTCGAATCAGAACAACCACAACAAAAACCCAAACTGACCTTTGGGTTATTTCATTTGGTTCTCCATTAGTTAGATCTGATTTTGCCTTTTTGAATACAGCAGATATCACTAAATGCTTTTGGAAGGACCAAGTTGCCTCATGCAATTTTTTTTTTTTTCTTCATGTATAGGTCTGTTTTGCTAAAGAAACAAGGCTTCTCTTCTTGTATCATTCACTACAAGCTAAAACAAAACTTTTTTTGGAAATTAAAAGGAGTCCATTTAAATTCTATTAATTCTTACCTTAGCTTCCCCCCCCCTCCCGCCCTGAACGCCCCAGCTATTTTTTTTTTTTTAACACATACATTTTCTATGACTTTCAAGCTAGCACTGATGATTTACTTGACTGGCAGACATGAAGACCTAGGCTGAAGGGACACGTGATCTGAGCAAATTGCAGCGTTTCTATAGATTGAAGTAATCAAAAATATGCATTTTGACTCTTCAGACATTTATGGTCTGTATCTTCTCTACCAGGGCTCAGCGTGGCATAATGATGTCAGCTTCTCCCCAGATAGTTTGGATGGCTCTGGGAACATGGTTAGAGGATAATATGTTCTGTTTTCCTTCTCCTTGGGGTGACCATTGTCTCCAGTTGGTCCTGTGCTCAGTGAGTCATTAATTAAACCCGGAATCTCTCTAAGTGACCTGTTGCAATGTTGAGGTTCATTCCCAACTTATTCTGCTTCACTGCATAATATCTGGCCAATGTGCCTTGTTTTTATTTTTTAAAAATTTCCCTCATTCTTCCTCGCACCATGAGGATTCGTTTTTGAGATAGAGAGCAAGAGGCTAGGTTAAGAAAAACACGGCCACCTCCAGAGTGCAAAAATTGCAATAAACCCATCACCTCTAACAACAGCAGAGCATGAAAAGATAAAAAACAGCCTGCCAAGAATGTAGTAACCACCCATTCACTTTTAAATGCTCTCCACACTTCAATGCACAGACCTAATTACTTTCCTGCATTCCCAAATCCACTTTGCCCATACTGCAATCAGAAACCTGGCGTTAAAATATTTTAGACTTGGAGGATCAAGACTAATTATGGGCCTTAGCTGCACCTTTTGGTTTCTCTCCCCCCTCCCCCCTCCTTCTCTTCTTTGGGTTACTTTAAAGCACGCTCCACTGGAAGAAAGGCTGCCCAGTCCCAGTTGGGGGTGAAGCCGAGAGAGAATAAAACAAAGAACAACTCAACTCAATTCAGTAAGCTTCAATGAGGCTGGTATATTTAATGTGAGCCCAGGGTTAGCCCACAGAATTGTGGCAGAATGCAATATTCTCAACAAAAAAAGATGTGTTTAAGGTCGACTAAGGCCCCATAAGGCTGTTGTTGGTGTTTAAGCAGTCCACTGAGGTATTTAGCACTGAGGGTTTCTAAACATTCCAGCTGAGAATTAAACTACAGCTTTACAGTAGCCGCTTAAAGGTTTGGGGGGCTGGGAGCGTCCCCTCCCCCTTGTATTGAAAGGTCAACAAACAGTAGGAAAGATCATGTCATAACAAAGATGAAGCCACCTATTATCGAGTATAGTGACAGCTAATAGCACTATCAGAGGGACTAATCCACGGTATTAAATAGTGTAATTGTTAAAATAATATCATGGTTATTAGAACACCCAAGCATGAGACATTTTTCATTTTACATAACATGAAAGTATGGTAGGTGAGCTTAGCCTTCGCATGACAGGCACTTGTTATAAATATGTAAATATTAGAAAATTGCTTCAGTACTGCGATTTTTCTGCAGCATACAGAATGCATTTTTAATACGCAGATGTTATGTTTTGTGGCATTTGCTAAACTACTTTTGGGTAATTTTGCCGAGTTACACTCTTAAAAAGCTTTCATTCACACAAAACAATTTGCTGTGAAAGTTGGTGCTAATGTTTTACTTCAATGAGGCATTTTTAGTTTCATGGGTTTAATAAGACAAATACTACCACAAAAAAAGCCTAGTTTCTCAGAGATGAATCTGTGAAATGGCTAAGGGAGTCTGACTGCTTATAGAGTGAATTTTATGGGAACTGCAGCTCTAAGTTTGAACTCTGGGAGGTTTTATGAGATCGGATCTAGGCACAGGTATCTTAGGTTTACACAGTTCTTATTCGGAATGCTGGAAAGAAACGTAATCACCTTGAGGGGGTACAAATGTCACAAAAAAACGAAAGAACGCTTAACATTGAAAACACACGAAGCTGCCACAACGCTTTCCTACTTCTTTTAGTTTCCAGTAGTCAAGAATCCAAACCACAAGTTGTACTGGAGGAGATGGTTTAAAACAATCAGATGTTTCAGATGGTCAGAGTTTGCGGGGCCCTTACAAAATAATACAAAGGGCACATACACTGGCTCACAACCACCAATTAACCCTCCTTGTTAGATAGGTAATTTATTCCTCTCAGAGGCATCAAATATCAGAGAAATCATGGGCCAAAACAGTAATTATCTGCAGGGAATTCAAAGGCTTTGAAAGCCAATAATTCCAAAGAAATAAAAACAGAGTCCTTTTCACTGTATAGACTTCATTTTAAAACCTGTAATAAGAGCCAGGCCCTGGCTGTGAACCTGTACACTTCAAGGAGGAAAAAAAATGCTGAAGAAGGCGAAGGCAATATTCATGGGGCTTTTCTGCATAAAACAATCTGGGAGTGGAGGTCAGAGACATTCATTCTGGCTACTCTCTATTATCACACAAAGTCCCCATCCAACATAGGAATAAAGGGCTGGGTTGGCCAAAAGTGGGAAGGGAGAAAAATCTGAAATTACTGAGCTAAAGAAAGTGATAAAAAAAAAAAAAACTCTATTAAAATTTTTTTAAGTCTCTTTATTTTTGAGAGAGAGAGAGAATGAGTGGGGGAGGGGCAGAGAGAGAGAGAGAGAGAGAGGGAGAGAAAGAATCCCAAGCAGGCTCGGCACTGTCAGCACAGAGCCTGACTTGAGGACGGAACTCATGAACCACGAGATCATGACCTGAGCTGAAATCCAGGATGCTGAAGTGACTGAGCCTCCCAGGTGCCCCAAGAAACTCTATTTTAAAAGTCCAGCAGTTTAATTTTAACTTTTAAAGCTCAAGTGACATAAAGTGCTCTTTCCTAGGATAAAAAAATAATCACAGAATTTCTCAAATTTCATGGCAAACCCTTCTTAAGAAAAGCATTTGTTCTTAACAATCTCATCTCCTTTATGCTACATTCATATTTATAATGTCTGGTCTTCGTGGTCATCTAGAACTAGGCAATCTGGTGAAGTATTCCTTTAATTTTACCCTTATTTGTCTTCTACCTTTTCCACATATTTTTGCTATATCAAAAAAAAAAATGAAGAACCAAGTTCAAATCTGTACTATATTACCTAAGTTGTATCTATATATTCTATGCATGAATGTACTAGCATTTGGTGTCTCTACCCTTTCAAACACATGGCTTCTTAATCTGCTGTAGGGGGGGCTTGACTTTTACACATTTACTACCAATTTCATAGAAATTCATGGGGGTAACACCTACTTTTCACTTAACAAGGTCAAGGCACAAATCCACATGCCTAATTTAAATGATTTCTTTTTTTTTTTTTCATTATGATAAATCCATACCAGATGTGAGGGAAAGGGGAACACAATTCCCTGTAGTTCAGTTGCTCTGACTACCTCTGATGATTCTCCTGTGGACTTCAGAGAACAGATCTGCATTTTCTATAGCAAACTTTTCCAATGAAACAGAATTTTCCAAGACTTGGTTTTTGTCCTAAGTTAGGTTAATGTTAGAATTGGACACTGCTGCGGTCTATGACAATCTAAGATACTGAATCTGGTCACTTTGCAGACTGAATAAGGTTCTTGGGTGATGTTTGAGGACTGTTGACAAGATGTATGTATAAGTAATCATGTAGCCCAGCTGTCATCCAACAGTGGCTTAGAGCATACCTCCTGGTCTGTCGTCCAAGGGAGTTGGACTAGATCTCTTTGCTGCCCTCCTCCAACGTTGAAGGTTTTGTGGGACTATAATTTGTCCAATTAAGATCAAGGCATTTTATTATACTTAAAAGAGCACTTTATTTTCTGACTTTAGGTATGCAAGAAAAATTTTAAATTACATTTATTTTGGTAATTAAAGATAAAATTGCCTGTATCTGAGCTGGCAGGAACATTGAAATTCTTACACAGCCAATGCTAAAGTGCCATTTTTAGCATTTCAAATTTCTTAGCACATTTAAATTCTCTCATGTGTTCCTTTTTCAGGGGTTTCAACAGTGAAATAGAGGCTACTCTTCATAAAAAACGAAAAGCAAATGCATAGATAATGAGAATGCCCCTCACATCCTGCCTGCTCCTCAGAAGTCAGATGTTGAACATTTTGTAGTGTTCACTGAGACATAGAAGAACACGAGATACACCAGTTGAAACTCCTTTTGGTGGCTCAGGAATGAGGTAGAACATCTCAGTGGTCATTTAGGCTACTTAATCCGGTAGCTCCCTTTCTACGGTTTTCTTTGTGTTGATAACTCTCACGTTGATATTTTCTTCCTGACTGCTTATCTGAGTTTTCGTCCTACTGGGTGAGTTTGCACAGCACATTGGTATTGGTGTGTCCCAGCATCACGTGGAGCTCAACAAACTTAGAATTAAGCTCAGTTTGGTTTCTCAGCGTCTCCTGTTGGTGATGTTTATTTCCTTCCAAATCAAGGGTTTTGCCTGTGTCTTTTCCAGACCTGCGCACCTCTCTTCTTCCCTGGCTCAATCCTCCTTTGATTACCAACAGCATGCCCATTGTTGAAGTTCTCAAAGCCCTGAGGGCATGTCTAACTTCTTGTTCTCCTTCATGCTTCATAATTATTAAGTTCTTAAAATTTTGCCTTTAGGGCAACTGCTGTAATGTTATGTCCTTTTTATCCCACAACCATCAGACAATCTCAGATACCTATCACAGCTTGCCTGAATTAGGCAGTCTCCTAGCAGCTCTCCTGGCCACCTTTCTTCCCTTTCTTTAATTCTGTTGCTAAACGCATGTTTTTATTTAATTTAATTTAATTTTTTTTACATTTTAGAGAGAGAGTGAGAGTGCGCGCTTGCACATGCATTAGGAGAGGGGCAGAGGTGGGAAAAGAGAGAGAGAGAGAGAGAGAGAGAGAGAGAGAGAGAGAGAGAGAGAGAGAATCTTAAGCAGGCTGCACTTGGGGCTGGATTCCATGACCCTAGGGTCATGAAGTGAGCCAAAATCAAGAGTCAGACACTCAACCAAATGAGCCACCCAGGTGCCCCAGTTAAACACATGTGTGTGACATACCCACGTCTCTGCTGAAAAACCTTTGTAGGTACAAAGTCTCCTGAGCTCCCAACATCAGGTGTCACCTTTGCTGCCTGTTTCCCTCTATTGTAATGGTGGAATCATCTTTATCACTATTCCTGTCTCCTTGCTGGTTAGTCTGGCTAAGCCTCCTTGCTTCTACTCAACTTTCCATTGTGGCCTTTCTCTTCCCATCTACCTCCCCACATTCTAACCACTTTTCAGCCTCTGCCTGGGAAATTTTTTGCGTGTTTTTATCCACTTTGGTCCCCTTTCCTTTGAACTATTAAATCACATCTTGTCTTTAGATTGGATGATTTATCTTGGAAGCTTTGACAGAATGGGAAGAACCCTGGGTTGAAACCACATAAACTCGGTTCCAAAAGAAGTTTCAACAATGTATTAACTTTGGTCATTTTACCTCTCTGACTCTTTATAGCCTTTCTAAAACATAAAATGCAGATGTTAGTAAATAATGTAGAAAATGATAACAAATGTGAAAGTTCTAGCATATCAGCAGATCCTAAGTGTTAGTTGAATTGGATTCTTTAAAATTGTTTTTGGGGTGCCTGGATGGCTCAGTCGCTTAAGCGTCTCACTTCAGCTCAAGTCATGATCTTGTGGTTTGTGGGTTCGAGCCCTGTGTTGAGCTCTGTGCTAACAGCTCAGAGCCTGGAGCTTGCTTCAGATTCTGTGTTTCCCTCTTTCTCTTGCCCCTCCCCTGCTCATGCTCTCTCTCTCTCTCTCGAAAATAAATAAACAGTAAAAAAAATTGTTTTTCAATAAAAAAAAGTTGTTTTTAACTTTTGGTCTGCTCTCTTCTTAATTTGGCTTCTGGTACTATGTTTTATATCACTCCCCACCCCCCAAAGTCCTAGACATTTTTATGTAAAACTTTGTGGCCAGTCAATAAATCTGGAATAAAACTTTCATTTCAGAAACTTGGCCTATTAGAGTTTTCCAACAAGGCAAGTTAAAGATAATCCCACTTCAGACTTCGAAAATACCAAGAGTAGAAACAAACTACCACCACCTACCAGTTAAATCTTGTTTAGAGAAATCTTACCCATACTAAAATCTTTACACAAATGTTATAACTTAATATGAACTCTTGGACCTGACATAAATATATCATTTACTAGATAGGTTCTCCCATTTTCTTATAAACTAAATATATCAGTGGGAAAGAAACAAAGATTTGAAGATACCCTAGCCTACCTTCTTATATACCATACCTATTGTATATATACGTATATGTATATATACACACATATATGTGTGTGTATATACATATATATGTGTATATATATACATATATTATACATATATAATATACATATACACACACATATATACATATACATACATATACATACATATATTGTATACATATACATACACAATATACATATACATGTACATATATACATATATATACACATATATATATGTATATACACACACTGTTTAGATAGGCAGGTATTGTTCTAGCACTTTACAAATGTTAATTCATTTCACACTCCCTGCCCCCCATGAAGTAGACAGTGTTATTATGGCTAATTTACTGATAAGGAAACGAATCCATGGCGGGGCAGAGCACCATGCCCAAAGTTACATAGCTAGGAAGCTCAGAGGAGGATTGGAAGCCAGGCAGGCAGTTGGCCCCCACAGTCGCATACTCTTTTTAATTTAACTTATTTCTTTTTTCTTTTTTTATTTCAGAGAGAGACAGAGAGAGGCAGAGGGAAGAAGAGAGGGAGAATCTTAAGTAGGCTGCACGCTCAGTGTGAAGTCAGACATGGGGTTCCATTCCATCTTCCTGGGATCCTGACCTGAGCCAAAATCAAGAGTTGGATGCTCAACTGACTGAGACACCCAGGCACCCCCAGAGTCCCATACTCTTAAGTAACAAGCTATGATTTCTCTTTTGAACCTTTTATGTCTTGTTTTGCTTTTCAATTTTTTTCTCTTTTTTTAGAGTTCACTTCTTTATTTTGATAGAGACAGAGAGAGAGAGGTGGGGGGAGGGGCAGAGAGAGAGGTAGAGAGAGAATCCCAAGCAGGCTCCATGATGGCAGTGCAGATGTGGGGCTCGAACTCACCAATCACTAGATCATGACCTGAACTGAAATCAAGAGTCCGGCGCTTAACTGACTGAGCCAGCCAGGTGCCCCATGAACCCTTTATGTTTTTATACATTTCTCCTTGTTTGGGCTCCTTTCATTGGCTGGCAAACTCTAGGATACAATAAATATCAATCATGGCAGTCATAATCTGCTCTATGCCTTGACCTGTTGGGTTAAATGGGCTGTCAAAATCTCAGAGGGAAAAAACTTCACAGGCCTATGGGATAGAAGAAAAAATTTCTCTTGTATGGGAGGGTAGAGATTATGCCTTTTATATACAGCAAGTATTTTGCTTGCCCCAGAGATTAAGAAAGCAGAATTGATCTGAGTCGTTCCTTTAGTCACCACCAAGAATTTCAAAATGCATGTAAATGTAGTGTCACAACATAATTGCCTCAGATAACATATCTCAAAATGTGAGTGAGCTAATAGGAAATTATATTGAATTGGCTAGTTTACTTAATTATAATTTGCCAGTACTGAACTGTACTTTCCTAAATGGTAATTTTAGATTTGAAACAGTTCAGCAATTCCTGAAGAACTTCAAATGGCCAACGTGTTCAAATAGCCTGTGTTTCTAGAGCTTTACCATGTTTCCAAGGATATTGACCACCATTCCACCGACGTCATCTGGTTGAGCATGAAGTTCAGATTCTATGCCTTTTTATGTTGGGATGTTTCTATTTTCTCTTTTACACAATAATATGGATGTTGTGATTTATCAGGCATGTGCTCAGAGAACTTATGACTACTTCTGATGTTGTTGGACGTGTTTCTTACCTGAGCCCCATTGGTCTGGGACTCTCATGGAAAAGGAAGGGCCCACTGATTTCATAATGGCCTTTGTAGTCACTCTTATATATCCTGTAAGGACCTAGTTCAATGAGCACTTTTGTATACAAATAATTTTTATTTGTTTGTTCATATTTTTTTTTTTAATTTTAGAGTGAAAGCAAGTGCGAGCAGGGGAGAGGGGCAGAGGGAAAGAGTGAATCTTAAGCAGGATTCATGCTCAGCGTGGAGCCAGACATGGAGCTTGATCCCACAACCCTGGGATCATAACCTGAGTCAAAATCAAGGATGCTTAACCACTGAGCCATCCAGGTGCCCCTCTATACAAATCATTTTATAAGAAAATAGAAATAATTTAATTATAAGAAGGATTAAGTCCCAGAATCTTGCTTTACAAATGTAGACTCAAATGAGATTTGAAAAGTCACTACCTTACATTTACTAAAACCCACATGTGTAAGTGTTTTGTAGGTTTTCAGTCAAGGCCCACGTTGTCACCCTCCTTTCTTAGGATGCAAGGGGGATGCTGGCCCTTCCCATTTTGTATGTGACAGTGACTTTGCTTTCATTAGCCAAATAGAAAATATCTCTGTAAATTTGAAGGTAAAGTGGCTGTTAATACTAAACATAGTAGGTACAAGAAACTTCGCATTTTTAGAATGCTTTAAGCCAACTATGATCCATCCCCAAGCCTTCTTGTGGGGCAGACAGGAAGTTCAGTTTGATTTAGGACTCTCTCTCCTTCCTGTGTTGTGCAAAGGCCCCAGGGTCTTCAAGATTTTTTTTTTAAGTTTATTTATTTGCTTTGAGAGAGAGGGAGCATGAGTGAGTGGAGGATCGCTAGAGAGAGAGGGAGAGAGAGTCTTAAGCAGGCTCCACACTGCACTGTCATTGCAGAGCCCCAAGTGTGGCTTGAACCCATGAACCTGAGCTGAAATCCTGAGTTGAATGCTTAACCAACTGAGCCAGCTAACTGCAGCTGCAGAGGCTGGGGTCTTACACAGCAGTACTGCATATTTTCTGCCCATCACTGGCCAACTGGGGGAATTTCTTTTGAAGACACCCATTCTGTTACTCTGGGTGTACATTTCTGGTCAGGAGGTTTTGCTTCTTTGCTTTTAGGCGAGGAATCTCCATCACGTCCAGGAGCCCCTGTGTTTGCTTTCCACTCCTACGAGTCATACAGAGCCCTTCCTCCTCGATTAACCTGGGTCTCACCACCACCTGCTCACACTACCTTTGAACAATGCATGGATCCCACTTCTCACAGGAGCCATGCAGGCTCTGATCTCCTTCCAGGATGTGGGAAATCTTCACCTGGACTTTCTTTTCAAGACCTGCCCTTGCTCTCCTTTCCTCCAGGACACCTCACAAACCTCTCCAATGATAGCAGGTGTCTTATACAGGTTATGCATTCTGCTCTGCACACATCATCCCAGACCAAGAAAGCATCAGATGTGGCCCTTGGCTAGAAAAGACAGGAGAGAGGGGGAAGGAAAAACAAAGGGAGAATAAAGCCAAAATAATTTCTGTTAATTATCCTACAACTTTACCGTTCAAATAGATAAATGCTCTTATTCTGGGTTTACCTTTACATAGGATAGGTCATAAAATTGCACCATAATCCCACGAGGACAAGTTTATTATCTCCATTTTACAGATGAAGAGTTGTTCAGTTTCCTTTCTAGGCTAGTCATCTGACCAGTAAAGAGTAGAGCCAACATTTAAGCTCAGACCTGTCAGAGTCCAAAGCTTATATCCTCTTTAAAAATATGCCACAAACACACCTGGGTGGCTCAGTCGGTTGAGTGTCCAACTTTGGCTCAGGTCATGTCTCACGGTTAGTGATTTTGAGCCCTGAGTCGGGCTCTGTACTGACAGCTCAGAGCCTGGAGCCTGCTTCGGATTTTGTCTCTCCCTCTGTCTCTCTTTCTCTGCCCCTCCCGCACGTACTCTCTCTCAAAAACAAATAAAAAAATTTAAAAAAATTTAAAAACATGCCACAAACGTGAGACTGAACCTTTTTTTTCAGTTCTTCTCTTTATGCAGAAAGCACCTCCACCCCTAGAATATTTCTGCTGTATTAATAATGCAAATGGAATCAGATGGTTTGTTTTGTGTTGGTTTCTGTGAGCTGCCTGCCTGCCGGAGAAGTTTGCCATTCTGATTCCTCTGGGGCAAATTTTCCCAAAGGATGCCTCGTGAAGGTGTGTGGTCTTTCAACTTGGTCTAGGTCAGCGTTAGACTTTCGTGTGTATCCGGAGGCCCACAGACTGCTGGGAATCATCCTGATTCAGAGTCTGGGCTGGCACCTATGAATTTTCGTTTTATCAAGTTCACAGGGGATGTGGATGCTACGGGTGGAGGGACACACTTGGGAGCCAGTGTTCTAGGTCATAATGGCATCTCTAATTGAGTGAGGAGGTAGAGATAAGATGATTGTTCTCATGCCTCTGTTACTCAGGGGATTTATCTGTCAAGGTTAAACATAATCTCTTTGTGTGTGTGTGTATGTGTGTGGGCATGTGTGTGTGTTTCAGTTTTTACAAAATTAAAAAAAAATTGAGTATATTTGATACACAGTGTTATATTAGTTAAATATTATCCAGTTTAATTTTTTCTTAGATTGTTTAATTACACCTAAAGTGGACTGTTTTTTAAGGAGAAGAAATGGAAACATAACAAGTTGAAGGAGGAGCATAGACATCGTATCAGTTGTGGGAACTGTCATCTGCTAAAATTCTTGTATAGGAACCAAAATGAGTATAATATTTCAAGAATTAATGTTAAAAAGAGAAAATTTAGCTTTCTAGTCAACTTTTCTTTTTTTCTTAAAACATTTTTTTAACGTTTATTTATTTTTGAGAGACAGAGCACGAACAGGGGAGGGGTGGAGAGAGAGAGGGAGACACAGAATCTGAACCAGGCTCCAATCTCTGAGCTGGAGCATGGATCCCAGTGTGGGGCTCAAACCCACAAACTGTGAGACAATGACTTGAGCCCAAGCCAGCCGCTTAACCGACTGAGTCACTCAGGCACCTCGCTAGTCAACTTCTCATTTATAGCAGAGCATCCAAGTGTAGTTTCATTTTTATCTACACTTTAATATACTTAAACAAAACATGCTATTTTAAACTTGTGTTAGTCAAGAATAGCATGATTTTTATTACATAAATTAGATTTACTTAAATGACCTGAATTTCTTGTTAAAGGTAAAAACACCAAAATTCTTTATATAAGTCTTTAGATACCCTATGAAATAAACTACATATTACACTATTTCATAACTTAATAATATAAAATAAAAATATACTACTTTTATTAAATGCCATAAAAAATTATTTGAATTCTCTCCAAGGGTGTTGAAGAGATTAAATAATCCTGGGAGGGGTGCTTGGGTGGTTTAGTTGGTTAAGTGTCCACCTCTTGATCTTGGCTCAGGTCATGATCTCACGGTTTGTGAGTTTCAGCCCCATGTCAGGCTCTGAACTGACAGTGTGGAGCCTGCTTGGGATTCTGCCACTCCCTTGTGTGCACCTGTGCTCTCTCTCTCTTTCTCAAAATAAATAAACAAATAAACTTAAAAGAAATAATCCTATTAAAGGCATTCAGGATTCAGAAAAGGAAGGGGAATCTTGCTTTAGGGAAATGAACTCCTTGTTCACCCATTTTTTTGTGTGTTACTATTGATCTTTTCTATTTTCCTCTCCTCTCTTCCCTTTGGGTAGTGAGATACATAAGACCATGTCCATACTCGTGAAGGCCTGTTGGGCACAGGGCACATAGACTGAATTCTTATTTGGTGACGATTCTTCATTAGGCCCTTTGGAAAGCAATCTCTTTTTCATGCCTCTTTTATGAGTTAGAGGGTCCACACCCAGAGGTTGGAGACCTGGTTGGGTGGGGGAAAGGTGGTTTAGAAGCTCACAGCTGTGTCTGTCTGTAGGCCTTTTGTTAAGGCACAAAAGGAATCCTCCCAACCCAGCTATATATGGTTAGGGCTACTTTACCAGGATGGAAGGCCAGATTGGAATTTGGGATGTTCTAATAAGGTAGACATTCACCTGTATCTAGTTTGACTAAGCAAACATATTCATCAGACTACTGTAGGAGTGGGTTACTTTTGGCCCTTCTTCATTCCATGCAAACCTCCTTATTGGCCTTCCAGGCCTACTCACATAATATCACAATTCCTCATTGGGCACTAACAGTGTGTCATGATATGGTCCCAATCTCTTTTCCTGTCTAAGTTTTCATTAAAACATACTCCCTCCTAACACACACTGTGCTCTGTCTGCTCATTTTTCTTTGGTAACTTCTTGCCTCTCTCTTGACCAGGGATGCCAATCATAGGTGTTTTCTCCTCCAAATTCTCCTTCCTTTACGAGAATGAATATTTTACTCTTGGTTAAGTTGTAACGAGGCCGATACCTGTTTGTATAACGTCCATTTCTGCCAACGGATCGTGAGCTCTTTGGTAATCATCTTTGTGACCTCTGTTTCTAAGACAGGCAATGTTGCACATTTAAAGAAACAGAGTGCCTTCAGTTCTGTTATTTCATTTAATCCCAGCAGTACTTCCATGAGGGAGACATTTGTCTTGTACTGAAAACAAAGAGACTAGAGGAAATGTCAAGATATATAGATACGTAGCATTAAACTGCCTTGCAGAACTAATAGCCAACCATGGCATCAAGCCAAAGTAAACTGATAAGCAAATTGTAGGTTATAGAACAGACTTTGAAAAATAGTGGTTGGTACAATCTGAGGAGAGGTCATTCTTAGTACCTGGGGTAAAGAAGTTTTCTGGCTTACTAACATTGCCTATAGATGGAGATGTCATGGCTAGTGATGTCTTCTGAAACCTGTGAGGAAACCTACAATATTCTGAAGAACATCACCTGATCTGTAAGTGGCAATGGACTCTGTATGGTCATGAAGCATTGGTTGTGGCTATTTGCAATAGATTACTTTTAGTAGGCTGTTTAATGCTAACCAGCATTAGGTAGAAAAGAAAAAAAAAAACATCACACAAGTAAAAGCCAAGGAGAGCTAAGTTTATCACTTTTAAAATTCATCAAAGCAAAATTTTCAGTTTACATTCTTTTCTTTCTTTCTTTTCTTTACTTCCTTCTTTCTTTCGTTCTTTCTTTCTTTCTTTCTTTTGTTCTTTCTTTCTTTCTTTCTTTCTTTCTTTCTTTCTTTCCTTCTTCCTTTCTTGAGAGAGACAGCTAGTGCAAGTGGGGTAGGGGCAGAGTAAGAGGGAGAGAGAATCTTAAGCAGGCTCCATGCCCTGCAACACGGGGCTTGACTTCACAACTGTGAGATCATGACCTGAGCTGAAATCAAGAGTTGGACACTTAACCAACTGAGCCTCCCAGGCATCCCAGTATTCTTTTCTTTCTCATGCAGGATGGCAGTGTCATGGCAAGATCCCTAGGATACCCTGACTATGCAATGTATATGAGTTTGAATAAGCCTCTTTAGTTTCTTAGAATCTCATAATCAAAATGGGTTAATGAAATGTGTTCTGTGGTGGCCTTGTGAAAATATGAGGTAACGTATATTAAAGTAATTGTATACAAATAACATAAATAAAGCCTTTGAATTATTTGTTTTTTTGCTGAAGATATAGCAATACATTATAATAACTTTAACATTATATTTCTATTGTTTGCTTTTCCTTAAGTATCTATTTTTCATAAGACTGGTTTCCTGTTCAAGACCTTCCTGGGGCTGTATTTGAGTGGGTTCTTATGCTTGGGTCCTTGCTGCTGGCCTAGTTCTGCACATCTGCTGATAACCTTTTGTATGCTGCCTAGAATGGGCTGAATTGTGTTCCTCCTAGATTCAAAGGTTGAAATTCTAACCTCAGAACTTCAGAATATGACTGTAGTTAGAGTCTTTAAAGTAAGGTAAATTTACTTGGGATGGCTCTAATCTCATCTGACTGGTGTCCTTGTAAGAAGAGGAGATTAAGACAGATTTAATTTATAGACATTAACCTAACCACCAACTTGACTAGTCCATACTTATTCTATAAAGAGAGAGGAACCGGTATTCTTTTTATTTGGGATTCTTTCAGTAAGGACATACTTGACTTTGACTTTGATTAATTTGGGGAACTATCTGAGTGCCTGTGGAGTAATTAAGTTGATTGCTCAATATGGCTTATGAAATCAGTCTTGTTGGTCTGAGAATGTAAATTATGCTACAAAACCATTTCCAAAATTAAGTTGAGGTTTTTATAAGACACATAAACTCTTTGAAACTAAAGTTTCAGTATGGCAGTTATTCTCTTAGGGTTTAGCATGTTATATTCTTATCTTTGCATTCGAATGATTTCTTCTTAATCCAACTTTAACTAGCTAACTAATTACCTAAAGCAAAAATCTCCTAATTCATTATTACCTTTTATGTTGGACTTACTCTTGGATTGGGCATAGTAGGATATATACTCTATGTGACACACAGTTTATTTTCGTATGTCTCCAGGCTTTTCTATGACTTTGTTAGTTTTTTTTTTTTTTTTTTTTTTTTTGTCTGGGAACACTGAAATTAGTCCTGAAAATTGGGGGTTTCCAGTAAGGAAATTGGATACAGTGTATATTCTTTGTGAGAAAAATTTTTAACAATGCAGTTCTAAAATGAGACATTGTCTTGTAGCAGATAGAAGATGACCACAAAATCTTAAATATTTTTCCTATTAAGAAGTGGGTCTGTGTCTCCTAGTCTTGAATCTGGTGAGTTCTGTGACCTCTTTCAGCAGTGGAACATAATGGAAGGGATCCTCCACCGGTTTCTGGGTCTATCCCTTAAGAGACTAGAAAGGTCTACTTCCTATCTCCTGGAGCACTCATTCTTGAAGCCCTGATCTACTATGTAAGAAATATGACTACCCTGAGACTTCCCTGGTGTGAGGAAGCCTGAGCCAGTCACATAGAGAGACAGGAAGGAAAGAGACCAATGTTGGCCAATTTCTGGTGATTTCAGGTATCCCATTCCAGGCTAACATACGTGTGTAAGTAATCCAGACTAGCTCAACCACTAGATGAATATCATGAAATGACACCTTATGAAGCAGAAGAATTGCCCAACTTGAATCCTGCTCTAACTGTGACCAACAAAATAATGAAAAAATAATAAAACGATAAATAAATTTTAGGGATAGTTCATTATATAGCAACAGGCAACTGGAACTTTAATCTTAAAGACTTACATAAGGATGATATAAACTTCTTGAAAAATGCTTATTTATAATCATGTAAAGTTAATTTCTGGCAAAATCTAAAACCTTCTAACTTGACTGACTTGGACAAATTTAATCTTCTGTTTGAGTATTTTTAACTATTCACAAAAAATGTATCTGAATGCTTTTATCAAGAATAAATGTTGAATTTTCAAAAAAGATTTCATTTTTAGAGCAATTTTTGGTTCACAGCAAAATTGAGACTAAGGTACAGAAAATTTTCACATACTCCCTGCCCCCACCCATGCATAGCCTTCCCCATCATCAACATACCCTATCACAGGGTTCATTTGTTATAATTGTTGACACATCACAGCCACTCACAGCCCATAGTTTACATTAAGGTTCACTCTTCATGTTGTACATTCTGTGGGTCTGGACAAATGTATAACGGCATGTATTTACCATTAGGGTATCATGCAGAGTATTTTCACTGCCCTAAAAATCTTCTGTGTTCCATGTATTTATCCTAACCTTTCCCCAAGCCCTGGCAACCACTGATCTCTTTACTATCTTCATAGTTTTGCAGTTTTTAGATTGTCGTATAGTTAAAATCATATAATATGTAGCCTTTCAGGTCAGCTTCTTTCACTTAATAATGTGCATTTAAGTTTCCCCCATGTCTTTCATGGCTTGATAACTCATATCTTTTTAGGGCTGAATAATATTCCGTTGTCTGGAGGTACCACAATTTATTTATGCATTTATCTACCGAAGGACATCTTGGTTGCTTCTAAGTTTTGGCAGTTATGAATAAAGCTACAGTAAACATCTGTGTGCAGGTTGTGTTTTCTCCTCCTTTGGCTAAATTGCAAGAGTACAGTATCTAGATTGTATGGTAAAAATATGTTTAGTTGCTTAAGAAACTGCCAAACTGTCTTCCAAAGTGGCTGTACCACTTTGCGTTCCCACCAGCAGTGAACGAGAGTGTGCATGCTCCGCATCTTTGTCAGCATTTGGTGTTGTCAGTGTTCTGGATTTTGGCCATTGTCATAGGTGTGGAGTGGTATCTCATGGTTGTAATTTGCATTTTCCTGATGATGTGATGTAAAGCTTAGTGGTTCTTAAAACGTATTCCATATTCTCTTTTAAGAAAGCGAGTGAGTTTCAAATATTACGTTGTATTTTTCAGTAAAATTAAATGTAACGGTGCTACAAATATAGATCTATTTATTTTGTAGCTTCTTTGAATACTGTATGCTACGTAATATGGGATAAGTAGGAAAATGAAGATAATAAAGAAATGTCACCTCTTTAACTGATAGTGCTTTGGTTTCAAAGGAGATTATTTGTTGTTTGTATGATCATTTCATAAAATTAAAATATCCAGACATATAGAGAAAATAATTATCTTTAGATGTCTTGGAACAGAAATATAAGGTACTAAAGATCAGTTAATGTCTTATGTTTCCATCACTGCTATAAATTAAGATTTAGTTTATAACATAATTGAGACCTCACAAAATATTGAATAGCATCTTAATTTAAAATTGGAATTTCCCTATATTCTCCATTTGATAAGTTATTCTTATGCATATAGGAGCTAATAAAGAAGAATTGTTTTTATAATAAGCATTTTTTTCTCTTTTCTTTTTCTGATGTCTTATGTCAATGGAAAAAAAAAAACCCAAAATAAGTGCTGTCTCATCATCGTGCAAATGTGATTCTAGAGCGTACTTCTCTGTCTTAATCACTGAAATTATTTGGTTATCAAAACCATACACAGTTCATGATTTGACTTTCATCCTTTTCAGACTTATCCATGATATTGGTCTGGCCTTGAAAACATTAAAATAGCCTGTGTTTGATATTCAACATGTAATTTCAGAAAGACGTGTTCATTTTAAAAATTGAGACTTTTAGTGTGATTGAAGAGTCTTAACAAGCAAGGCCTGGGAATAGAATGATAGTTTCTAAGGGTGTGTGGGGGAGGAATAGGTTGGGTAAACAATAAAATGGCTGAGGACATATTTGTATGCGTGATTGTGGTGTGTGTGTGTGTGTGTGTGTGTGTGTGTGAGTGAACGTTCAACTCTCTTCCCTGTAGTGGACAAAAACATTCTTTAAAGCAGAGACCATTTTCAAAATGAAATCTTTAAAGTCCTTTTTAATGGAACTATTCTACATTGATAATTTGGAAAACAATTTCTTCCAATCAGCTGTTCCTAATAAAGAGGCAACAGGCCACATGCTCTGGGACAAACTGCACTTGTTCCAGCAGTGGGAATTACACGACCTGGCTTGGAGGTATCAGAACACTGACATTAGATGCCACCTGCCCTCAGTTAACTTCCTCCTTCTGTGTGGGACCACTTTTGTCTGTTAAGTTTACAGAATAAAAACACAATTGTAATGTTTTCAAAATAGAGATTACGTTACTTCCTGATAAATGTGTCCAGGGTTTCATGCTGCTTTCTGCCATCATCAGTGGATGAATAGTTTTTGTACAATTTCTGTAGACAGCTTCTCCTGCAGAAAGAGTTACAGTGTTTACTTGATTTCTTTTCTTGCTGTCGGTATTGCGAGGTACGGTGGTGGGGCTGGTGGAGGGGTCCTGACAATGAGGGTAGTTGCCGCTGGATGGGGGCTCTGGGAAATCCTAACTGTCCTAACTGACCCTAGTTCAGGGTGTCCTGAACTAGCTGGTGGTCTTAGGAGAGGAGGTATTTTTCATGAGCATCCACCATGCAGGTGGTCAAAATTCACTCTGTGGGTACCACCACTCCAGGGGTTATCACATTGTTTACCCTCAAGATGGAATAGACCTTAAACTATATGAGCAAAAAAGATTTCTTCTGGTCTCAGTGAACAGTGGGTTTAATGTCACTTCAGAATATAAAATGGATAGGTTTTTCCCATGGAAAGACACAATACAAAACTGCAATGATTTATTACTAAATGGAGTCAATATCTTATAGTCTTGATGTTTATGAAGATTATTCTATTAATATTCACGTTCACAATCTGATTTTTGTGCTTGAAATACTTTCTCTTTAATGCATCCTTAAGGATGCGTGATAAAACTTGCATTTCCCATAAAGCTCTGATAAGTTCCCTCTCCACCTAAGAAATCCTTAGAAACATCTTCACTTGCTGTACCTTTAGCTGAGAAGTTGGTGAGGCTCCATGACTCCTAATCATACTATCCCACCCTCCTGCTTCTATTTTGGCCACTTCTCTTGGTGCACCCCCCACAGCCTGGTGCCCACATGATAAATCTGGCAGCTGTCGTCCTGACGTTGGCCCCGCTGCCTCCCCCAGACTCGTGCTGCCGGGAGTGTGCTCAAGGGACCAGTGATGCTGAAGAATTTCTCAGGTCATCTGCACTGACCTAGAAAACCAAAGAGGTTCTAGCTTTTGCCCACGGCTTGAGGCAGTGACCAAGCTCTGCTGAGCATGGTTAAAGCATTCAGCAGACTGAGACAGAGGACGGCCACCCCAAAGTCAGGATGCTGTAAGAAGAGCAATCTGCATTCTTAAACTTGGTATAAAAACCCAAATAACGCCAACTGACATTTCCCCCTTTTTTCCGTTCTTTGGTGACGTAGCTAAAATGCTGGGATTCTGTTTTAGAAACCACAAAACGCACTCTAGATGATTTTCCAAAAGGTAGGCTTCAGTAAATGGCACAAATAGCCGAAAGGACCTCAGCAAGCAGAATGTGAGCTCTCTTACGTCTTGTTTGCTGCTTCCTACTCCCATAAGAAAATCAAGTAGGAAATGCGGACGGGGGCTAATTCCTTCTCCTGGCAGCTGAGCTATAATCTAGCCTATCGTTCTTCAGTGAGCTCGCACTTGCTGGAGACATTTTAATGTCTTAATGAAAGGACAGGGAAATTATCACTCACTGATTTGTGTTTTTAAATTTGGAGTTTCTAAATTAAGACTACTTAACGATACAGGCATGCCCATTTCCAGGACTGGATGTTCAGCTCCTACATTTGATGTGTCACCTTGAGGGTTTCCTGTGAGGTAATTATCATGCTGGGATGAGCTAATCTCCCCTAGAATAGTACACCTGCCTCATTCTGCTAACAAATAGGCCCCTGCCTTCTAGAGACTGCCTGACCTGACTTATTATATCTCCCCCATCAGCAGAAAGACTCATATCATCACTGGGCCAAAGGTGAATTGCCCAGAGACAAAGTTGGAATGAATTTTTTGCAGTCCCATTTCGCCAGACATTCAAACCACTTCATTCTGAAGAGTGGAGACCTTTAACTCTGTCACATATTTATATATGCTTATAAGGCCAGCGAAGGGTCTTTCTGTGGATCTGCTCGGGGTGAATGGATCAAAATAGTGTGCCAGAAGAAACTGTGTCTGCCTCTCAAACCTTTGTTCTCCAATGTTATTACTCTGAGAAAAGAGAAATGCTGTTGCTGGTGGTTTCGTTTACTTGCATTTTGGAAGTTGCATGTGGACGCTTTTGCCATGCGGGCAGTTGGTGTAGAATTTCAAGTCTGAACCCGATCTTGAGCAGGAGTGGGAGTGAGGGCCGCGTGAATGTCCATCAAATCCCCCTTCCCACCCCCAAATTAAGATTTTCTAGCTGATGCCTGTTTTCCATATAAAATGTGGCTTTGTTTTTTTATAGTTTTTCTTATTCCCTACAGCAAAAGAGGCTAATATTCATTTAAAACCCAATAACAATTAAAACCCCCAATAACAATTAAAACCTACAATGAACAACTGCTCTAGCTTTGTTTATTGCATGCATAAATAATCATACTTCAATGAACATGTTAGTATCTATGATCTCTTCCCAGATTAAGGTTGCCTCGAGACTGCTTGCTTTGGCTACTGTAAATGTGACATGAATTACGCTCAGGAAAATGTGTCTAACATGCTGGGTTTGAAGTAAATTATTTTCTTCTAATATACCTACACAACTGTCACAAGGAATTACACTGCAGATTTAGTGATGTTAAGTGTCAATTGTAATTTGGTGACAGCCATTTTATTGGCTATGCATATTGCTGTGCTAGGACTGCTTCTCAGTATGGAGGCCACCGTATCATTAAAAACCAGTGATCCTTCACTGATGACATAATTTGACTGGCAGAGAGAGGAGCAGAGAGGGGCTTGCTTCCACCTGCACAGAATCTGCTGTGTGTCAGAGATGAATTTGCCTTCAAATTAGAAACAGCACTGCAGATGAGGGGCTGTGATTTTGCTTGAGTTCTTTTAAGGCGTTTTTCTGGAATGGTTACTGAGCAGCTGATAGAAGTCTCCTTTAATATGTCAAACATATATATTATGCAGCCTGTAAACATTTCAAATATTTTTAGTCATAGCTTAGAGTGAGTTATCTACGAAACAGTTTCAGCTGAACTGAGCCACATGTATTTCTCCACACTCATCCATCCATTCTTTTGTCTACAACTCTGTCTTTGCATAGGTTCCAGGAAGAAAAATTTATGTGATAAAATGGTAACCCCAAAAAACAAAAACAAAACAAAACAAAACAAAAAGCCCAACAGAAAACGACCAAGATCTAAAAAGAGCTCAGGGTTTCGGCAGGTAGGATTAAATCATCACAGCCATGTAAAAATTTACAGTAAGAACAGAACTATAATCATACATTCTGAAAATTTTATAAACTGACAATTCAAGTTATGTGTTTTATGCTAATATACCTTGTGGTAGGGTCTAATAAACTGTGACTCACTCATAAATAGTGGAAAAGCTGATGGCACTCACACACAAGCACATACACAGACTCACACACGTTCTGTACTTATGCAGGAAACAGGAAATAGAGTCCAAGACTTTCTTAGCAAATTTAAATCAATATAACTGCATTCCATTTTCAGTATTTAAATTAAATTTCTTGCTGCAAGGCACTGTAAGGAACAAAGCAAAGTACCTTAAAAGAAAGTGTATCGCTCGTAATTTTACCTCATTTCACACCTATTTGACAGCTTCTCTTAGCCAATTGGTTTCATTGAAAATGCTGACAATATTCACCTATTAGAGTCCTGCCCTTCTGTGTGGAGACCATTCCTCTTAGATACACTTCATTAGCTTTCAACATGGAAAAATAACTTTTTCCCTCCTTATGCCGCTGACACTTGCCACTATTTCCCTTCTCTTAACACAACACTTATTTATTTATTAAGAAAAGAAACTTTCCAGAACAATAAATAGCATAAATTATTCAGCCAATTTCAGTCCAGCCACATAAATCATACTCAGGCAGACAAGCTACTTATGACAAATGCTTTGTCTAAGAGAAACACACTACTGAAGGTTTAATCAGAGGCGCTAAACATTTCAGACTTTCCCATTTTTATTCTTGGCCGGGAAAACTCTATTTCTCTGTCTACAGAGGCTCTTGAGAATGCTCTTTTTTTCCCATGAGAATATTGAGACCATTTTTATCCACAGTAGGGAGGAGGGTGTTAATAAAAGTGCACTTTTCTGAAGAAAAATTCAAATGGGGGTTGGCAAATCTTCTCAATTCTTGAAAGCATATTTCAGGGCCAACTGTGGATATGTTAATAGCTTTTCACATGATGGGCCATCAAGTCCTACTTTTTGAGACTGGTCAGGGTGTTCCCACATTCACCAAAAAAAAAAAAAAAAAAAAAAAAAGAAAAAGAAAAAAAAGCAAATGGAATTTGGAAGCAGGATGAATCCAGAGTAGCTGGGAGAATCAGAAGATGCTGCTTCCTATTTTGTCTTGTGATTGGCTCCTAAGGCTTCTTGCCACTTATGTTTTTTAACTGAAGCTTCCTCCTTTACTGCCTTATTAATATAAATGGGCCCCATAAAAATGCTTGATTGCAGCGTGGTAGGCTAAAATATGCCCATAAAATATCTTTTTTTGGTAAGCTTCAAATAATGGTGATATTTTTTCCAGTAAAAGGAATGAAATCTTAATTCCCCTAAATTGCCAACTTATTCCTTTAGTTATCATTTGACTAATTTTTAGGCCATCAGTAATTCAAGGCATATGCATGTGTTATTGGGGACATCAGATATTTGTGGTGGTTTTGAAACTTAAAAAAAAAAAAAGCAAGTCCATGCTTGATTTGGATAACCATGTAAAGAGGAAGTTTCTACTCTGCTAAAGCAGCTAGTGAGGTGTTTTGTTTTGTTTTGTTTTGTTTACTTTTGACAATAGAAGACTTTTCACTCACTGAAGAAATCCAAACATTTCTTCAGTGACAATGGTCATTCATCGTGGAGCAAAATCTGGTCAGTTTCCTCACCTAGTTTGAGTCAGAAAAGGGACAGTGTTGTCCACAGTTAAAACCACTAGGAAACCCTGGGAGAAGGCGGGAGGAGCTGGTAGTGACATGGCAGACCGAATAAGGGGTTGTAGTTTTGGAGTAGAAGGGCAAGGAAAATGTCATGAAAGATTCATTTACATTGTTGGTCGCCCCAAACTCTTCCTGCGGACAGCCAGTCTCAGTGGCCTAGTGCCCCCTCCCCACGTATGTGAAGGTACTCCTTCCGTGAAGCCAGAAGAAAAGACATGACCTGGAACACAGCACGACTTCCCTCTGGGCCTTTTCTGCAGTAGTTTCTGGACTCAGTCTTGCTTACCTCACAAGCTCTTAGTGAATTGTGGCCCAAGCAGCTGTGGCCATGGGCCACGTGACAGAGTATTCCTTCCCGATTGTACACGTGGCATTTTGCCATCCAAAGGTACAGCACATGGATCTCCTGAGGAACATGCATCAAGTTTATTTTCTGACTAGTAAATGAATAAATTTTTCTGACTCAATTGGGACTGAAAGGAAAATAACCTGCCTTTGGAGCTATCCCAAGATCTGATTCCTCTGGAGCGGTTCATGTAATTTAACAACAACAAACCAGTCATCAGAGAACTCCAGTCTAAGTATATAGCCAACCATAAGCCTTGCAGATGAGGGAACTCTGGATCCACAGGGGCTAAGATAGAAGTAGGGAACTTTGAGCAAGCCCGGGAGAGAAACTTTAGCTCAGGGAAATGTCAGTACAATGCCAAGCACCCTGTTCTAGACAAATTCATTTAAATCTCCAAGTTTTTAGGAGATGATACTACAATGCACTCTCAGAAAGGGTTTGGTTGCAATTATTGTCTGTTCGGGGTTTGTCTCCGCTTGTTTATATGTCATCTATTTTTCCAGGGCTCTGGTGAATATATAAGAAACTGGGGAGAAGCTGTCGTAGGTTAGTGAGGGAACTAAAGAAGGCAAGTGCAAGGATTGGGATCTTATACCAATAAGAATTTAGGATTTTATTTTAAGTATTTATTTATTTTTAAGTTTACTTATTTTGGGGGGGCATGAGTGGGGGAGGGGTGGAGAGAGAAGGGGAGAGAGAGAATCCCAAGCAGGCTCCACACTGTCAGCACAGACTCTGATGTGGGGCTTAAACTCAGGAACTTTGAGATCATGACCTGAGCCGAAATCCAGAGTAGGACATTTAACCTACTGAGCTACCCAGGTACCCCTAGAATTTTAAATGAAAGGAAAAAAGTCAATGCAGTGCAGAATTTTATGACATTTTCAATGAACAGCTGCTCTTCCTGAACTTAGTTTCTCTTAGACCAAGTTTTCCTGATCTGTAAATAGGCTGAGCCCATGTCCCAATTTTCCCAGGACAGTCTCCTTTTACATTGATTGAACAAAGTTAGTTATAAGCAACATCCCCTTTTATTCGTAAAAGTGTCCTGGCTTGGGAGATAAATTATATGGCTACCCTAACCATAAATGCAGCTCCCTTTAAAGGAAGCTAATAGATTTGTATAAAGGATGAAAGTGGAAATGTCTTGATTTGGTTTTCAAATCTTGTTTCCTAAGCGATAGAGCAGACAGAGAACATGGAAACCAGAGCAAGCCAGGCCTACGTGGCCATACACTTAGGCCTATGTCTTTCTCGTTGTCATTGTGTCCTTTGTCTTTCTTCCCTAGGTCTTCTGTGGGGCCATTCTGAAATATTTCCAGATGAGCAATTTAGGACTCCAAACAATAAGATGTTTTTAATAGTTGCAATAGTTAGAAAAAAGTGAAGAACTGGATTTCTTACACTTGCTTACGTTAATTAGAAAGTTGGGAATGGAATCAAATTTCACTTTATTCCACTGTGAGAATTTTCTTGGGTAGTATATGATACAGATGCTAACCTTCTGAGAGCAATCAACAATGAATTGTAAGTAGGATATGACCAAAAGACCCAATTGTTGCATGATTTTGGAGTTCTGATTCTGTCAAAGTGAAAAGAAACTGCCAATGAGTTAACTTAAGAAACAACAGGATTAACGATATTTGTAAACAGGGAAATTACTTATTTTTAAATATTTCAGTATGATTTTTTTCATAAGATTAGAAATTTCAATTGATCACATTACTCTGTTAATTCTTTAGAAATTACTCTTCATTGGCTGACAGATTTTTTTGATTAAACACAGACTGGTTAATGTGAGGTTGCTGTGAATAATGATTTTTTGGGGGTATTTTTCTTAGCCAAGTATGTATCAAATTAATGACTTTAAAAATGTATACATGAAATGATACATTCAAGGTCTTTGGAAAAAAAAAAGAAAAGTAGAGTACGGGTATGTTTTCTTAGGAATATTATCTTCTATTTTGGTTCACTTATTTTTCATGTAACAAAACTTTAAATTGTTAATTGAGGAAACACCTGTTTTACCTGACTTTCTTAAGCACATTGGATGGATATTGGATGCCTTGCAGCAAAACTCTCATTAAACCAAGGATCCCATGATATGCACTACAATGGCTGAATTATTGCATCGAAGAGAATATTATACCAAAACTTCATTGCGTCATGATCCTCTGGGCCTTTGCTATAGAATTACTTGTAAATGGAACCATTTTATAAAAACATCCTTCTGATGCTTCAGGATTTCACAGAATTGGATGAGAAGAGATACTTTGTTATAGATAAGGAATTGATTTGGAGAAAAATATAAGAAAAAATGAGCCTTTCTAGAGCTTGTTTTATTTAACCTTTCTATAAACTGCCTGGAAAAACTTAGATGACTGATATGTCCAAACCCAAATGTGCTGCTATTTTCTTGCACCAATCAGCATATTATCTTCCTCTGGCACAGTCACTGATGTGTGGGTGGCATGTGACCCAAGCCAGCCCAATCAGAGTACTTTGAGTACTGGGCTGGAAACACTTTCTTTAAGAAAGTTTGCCCATTGGGGCACCTGGGTAGCTCAGTCGGTGAAGCATCCAAAGTCTTGGTCATGGTCCCAGCTAAGGCCATGGTCTCACAGTTCATGGGATTGAGCCCTGAGTCAGGCTCTCTGCTGATACTCTTAGGATAATTCTACTGATAGCATTTGCTGTGGGGATTAAATGAGATGGTACATTGTGAAATTTTCAAGCTTTATGATGACTTAAAGCCTTCTGGTCAGTGGAAAGGCAAGGTTGTAGAAAGATTTTCTTACCTAATCAAAGTACCCATTACAGCAGGGGCTTAATAAATATTTGTTTTCTTTCTTCATTGCTGATCAGTGTCCATTCTCTGGTGTTGTCTCCATTTCACCTTTTCGGTTTGATACATGGATTGGTTTCCTTCTAGCTTCCCTGGCTTAGTGCCTGGGAATTTCCCTCCCTACCTACCCCAGGGCAAGGGAAACCCCACTATCAACCTTCACGCATTATTGTGGCTGATGAGTGAACAGTGCCCTGCCATCCCATGTCATAAGACTCTAATAACAGAGTAGCTGGACATTCCAATCATTCTATAATTAAATACAAATTTCCTGTGAGGAAAACCAGATTCACCAGTAAGGTTGTGGCAGATTGTATATTCCCAAATGACCACAACATCCTTTTCCCTGTGCTTTTCTAGAACTTTGCCATTCCCCCAACAATAGGCAGTCTATGTCTCTTTCTCTTGAAGCTGGGCGGGCTTTGTCAACTGTTTTGACTCATAAAATATGGCAAGAGTGATGGTATGGGATTCCCAAAACTAAGTCAAAAGAGGGGGGTATGATTTCTGCCTGTTTCTCTCTCTGGGGATGCTTTCCTCTAGAATGCAGTTGGTATGCCGTGAGGATGTGCAGGCCACATAGAGAAGAACCAAGACCGCTATCAGTCACCAGTCAGCACCAACTTGCCAGTCATGTGAGCAGGCCATCTTGTAGGCAGATCGTCCCGTGCTCAATTGGGCTGGCCCTTCTGATTGCCATGTGGAGCAGAAATGAGCCTTCCCCGCTAAGTCCCACCCAAACTGCAGATCCATGAACAAAAACAAATGGACGCTATTGTTCAAAGTCTTTGTTTTTGGTGATTTGTTATGTGGTAAAAGATATTAACCATCACTTTATGAGATAGAGGTAGTATAATGCTCATTTTATAGAGTAAGAAATAGAGGCATCCAACAGTTAAATGGCTTGTCAAGGGCACCCTAGTGGTAAATAGTAGGGGCAGATTCTCGAGACTCCTTCACAACACAGCTTCTCACAGAGGATACAACACTGGCTTATCAGTCGTGGTTTGGCAGTAAATAGCATGAGGTCTAGAGACAAATTGCTGGAAATTGAATGCCCACATAGTGCAGAGCACTGATTTATATCCTGGGGGACTCAGCAGTGAAAGAAACAGGAAAATCCTTGCCTTCATGGAGCTTCCTTCCCAGCATGTGAGAGATAGTAACATAAAATCCTTAACATGTAAACCATTTACCCCAATGTCTGCTGCATAAAAGCAGCATGAATATTATTGGTTATTGATATGATTATTGAATGTGGAAGACTGTGGTTATTATCTGTGGCCCTGATGTTATAAATAGTATTATCTGTCCATTTGAATGTCTGCATTTCAAAGGATGAGAAACATTTGATTTCTGTGAGAAGAACACAAATTTGAAACTGATCAAGATAATTCTAGCAGATCATACAGTAGCTAGTGTTTAATATTCAGCTATTATATAATGGCCTCTAGGACTCTGTGTACCTATAAAGAGGTGTCAGAGGGGTTATGAAAATAGCTTTATAGATACTAAAAAAGATACTCCAACAGTAGGTTGACTGTGCTTGAAAGAGTAAAATCTTGATGATCAGTGGTGTAATGGTGGGCAGGAAATGTGTTGATAATTGAAGCCAACAGATAGCCCTCAGCTCCCTGGTTCATCAAACCTTTTCCCAGAACTGATAAGCAGCAAAATTGGCTGGTTTAAATTCCACTTCCTTTTATTGCTCCTGTGGAGATGCTAATGAATAATAGACAAGGAGAGGCAAGAACCCAGGTAATTAGTCTGCTGTGGATGTGTAGAGCTGGGAGGGACCTTAACGTCTCCTCTGGTCTGGTTCCCTCATTCTAGAATTGAGGAAACTGAAACCTTGAGGTGCTAAGTGTCCCGATGGCACATGGCTTGTGAGCATCTGAGCTGAAGCTAGGTCCCAAGTCCCAAGTCGCTTATTTATAGCTTTCACGGATTTTCACTTAGTCTCACTCCTCCCCATATCAGGAACTGCTAATTGTCTGGGGTCTGTGTGCAAGTAACTAAGTTAAACAGACACTAGGATTTCTTTTTCAATATCATGATCATTAAACACAGGGCCAGAAAGGAACCTTGGTTTTCCTTTAGCCTGACGCTCAGAATTCCAGCCCCTGAGTGCTTTTCAAGAGATTGACTCCACCTGGAGTGTGCTTGGGCTTTTTAAAATTCTCACCCTGGGAGCTTTCCCATGCAAAGGAAGCCCCCTCATTCTCATGATTGTTGGAGGAGGTCATCGAGAGGCCATGACCTCTAGTTGACCCTCAAGCTACATCGGGCAATTAGAGGAGGTTCTTTGCTACCTTCCCTGTGCTTGGAATGTGTACTCTCCCCACTGTTCCCACAGTGGGAGCTGTTTTCAAGGACATAGACTTGAGAGAGCAATTGTGTTGTTGAGTCTGTCGGGATGGTATATGATTGAACCCAGTTAAGGCTTCTATATAAACTTTTAAGATTCCGGCCTGGTGGTGTGGAAATCTACACATCTCAAGGGGCCCAAAGCAAGCCTTGTAAGTAAGTGTCTTTGCTTATTAAACCTTCCACTTGCCAGTCTGGAGTGGATTTCCCCTTACTTGGATGTCTCCTTGCTCTCTTAGGGTCAGTTTGTGAACCAACAACAGTTGGTGGGGATGCCATGAAGCCTTCCGTGACTACTGTGAGCTACTTTGTTGGTTCTTCTCTCAATTTACATTGTATTACAGCCGCATATAATAACTTCTGTTCTACTTTGGAAGCTCCTTGTGGTGCCTCAGTAGCTCAGTCAGTTGAGCGTCTGACTCTTGATTTTGGCTCAGATCATGATCCCAAGGTCATGGGATCTAGCCCTGTGTTGGGCTTCATGCTGAGCATGGAGCCTGCTTAAGATTCTCTTCCTCCCCCTCTGTCTCTCTCATCCACTTGCACTCTCTCTAAAATTAAAAAAAAAAAAATTGTAAGCTCTTTGAGGACAGACAAGCATTACAGTGAATGACTGGATCAATATGGTATCATCCGTGAGTACAAGAGTCTGTACATGAGATGATACATATCATATATCTTTCCCACTTTAGTAAGAAGTTTCCGACATGTCCCTTTCAGGGTGTTGTAGCTAACCACTTATATTAAGTGGCATTCCGATCAATGACAAATTGTGAGTTCATGTTTTCAGTGTCAGTGGCAAGAGTAATAAAGTAAGAGGAAGGACACACTTTTAATCAAATAACTACTAATACACAATTGGCATTATTAAATGATTTCATTTATTCATTTTATACATATTGGGATCACTTACTAGGTAAAAGATGGCATGTGAGGCTCCATGTTAAATAAAAAGCTGAATAAATATACATAATTGACTCTAATAGTATATGATAGTATGTCCAAAGCATATTTTTTGTAATGCTTTTCCTGCCCCTTCTCATAGGAGATGGAAGGAGGAATAAGGTCTGGAGAGGTGGGTTGTTATAGTTTTAATTTTCCTTTATAGCCATTTATTGGAAACCAGCTGTGCTTGTATAACATGTAACATACGTAGCCAGGATTAAGAGCTGACTAGTCAATTCTATAGCGTTCTCTTTTCTTTCTTTCTCTTGCCACTTTGGGCCTCACAATCTTAATTTCAATAGTCATTTGTGTCCACCTTATTCAGATATCTATCTCTTACAATATTTGAAAGGAATGTTAAACTGCACATTTATAAAGACAGTTGACAGGTTTAAGTGAATAAAATATACTGTGTACAAGAATATATGTGCATGTATTCTGAATTTTTGAGATTAACTTTTCATTTTTCATCACTAGGAATTGGTAAACTCTTCAGTAAGATGTAGTTTCAACATTTTTTTTTCTTGTATAGTTTGAATTTGTTTTCTTCTCTTTTTTGCCCAGATGTATTGACTAGGTTGCTGGAAGGATCAAACATGTAAACAACCACTTCAATAAAACATGGTGTTTTCCATAACTGAGGTGTATATAGAGATCACAGGGAAATGATCCTTAAGTTTTGCTTGAGGAACTAGAAAATTTCTTGACAGAGTTAAACTTTCAGTTGAATGTTGAGAATAGGAAGGTGTTTTCTACATGCACAAATGGAAGTAGGGAATCTTAAACTGAATGAAAGGTATTGGTTCAGTTACTCAACCACTTAAAAAAATTAAAAAAAAAATTTAATGTTTATTTATCTTTGACAGAGAGAGAGAGACAGAGCATGAGCAGGGGAGGGGCAGAGAGAGAGGGAGACAGAGAATCTGAAGCAGGCTCCAGGCTCTGAGCTGTCGGCACAGAGCCCAATGAGGGGCTCGAACTGATGAACTGTGAGATCATGACCTGAGCCG
The DNA here is from genome assembly GCF_007474595.2 of Lynx canadensis. Lineage (NCBI taxonomy): Eukaryota > Metazoa > Chordata > Mammalia > Carnivora > Felidae > Lynx > Lynx canadensis. The sequence continues at coordinate 155,752,085 of NC_044303.2, read as the reverse complement.
AAGTCAGACACTTAACTGACTGATCCACCCAGGCGCCCATACTTATCCATTTTATTGAACATTTATTTATGGACCATCTTATATAAGACAGGCATTGTGGTATGTGCTGGAGATACAAAAACGTAGACATAGTCCTGGGTATTGAGGAGTTGCTTGGAGAGAAAGATACAAATAGATAATTATAAGACTGTGAGTGAAGTGAGAAAATTATGCACGGAACTTCATGGTAATAAACATGAAGGAGTGAAAGAATATTTTATGTTCAGAGAATGAGAAGTATAATTGAACCTCAAGAATGGGGCAAACGTAGGTAGAAGCCAGCCTGGTTGGGTGTGAATACAGTGATGTGTGAAGAACTTTGAATGCACTTAAGAGGCAATAGATTCTACCTGTCTTTGATGGCAAACTCCTGAGAAATTTTTGCGCAGTTAAATTTGCTCTCATTTATACATTATATCACATATTATGCTCTCATTTATACATGAAAGGGACAGGCATGGGTTCGGAGACTAATGCACTAGTTCAGGCAAGAGGTAATACATACCAAGACTAACAGTAGCAGTGAGGATAGAGAGAATGAAACTTTTACTAACTGACTTGATATGAGGTTAAAGGAGAAGAATACATATAGGATAAATATAAATAAAGGCCAAGTTTCTTGTTTTGCAATGAGTGGGAGGTAGAACATGGAGATCAAATACAGTTTTGAGGGAACGATGAGTCACCATCCGTTGGCATTTTCAGATGAATATAATCTACCAGGAAATTAGATTGAAGAGTCTGAGGACAGAAATACTGCTCTAGGCAAATTAGGCTGGGGAGACAGAGGAGAGGTGGTGGTAGAAGGTAGCACTGCTTGGGAAGTGTGCTGAGGGTAAGAAGAGATGAGGGACAAAGATAGAATTTGGGAAGCTTCAGAACTTAGAAGGAGGGCTGGAGAAGATGAACTTAAAAGGATGCTGGGAAGAAAGAGCCACAGGACCAGTGGAGGAAGCCAGACTTTCGTGTGGTGGAAATCGCGAGAGGAAAGTGTTTCCGGGAAGGACTGGTCATATTACACTCGAGAGAGCTAAAGTAAGGTAAAGGCTAAAAACTACCTGTTGAATTCGCTAAGCAGGTCATCAATCTACCTGGTGGTAGCAGCGCCTTTCTGTGGAGGGAATGGAGGCATGTTCCACTGATTGAGTAATAAACAAGAGGTATTGAGATTTTGAAAGTGAATTCCTTTCTGTGGCAGCCCGGATGTGAAAAAAGAGCATATTCAGGGTAGTGCCTGTGGGGTGGTTGCATGATTAAAAGAGACTTTTTGAAGATTTGGTGATGGTGTTTAACTGTGTCCATTCCCAGGGAGAAGGGAGGCTACAAGATGGAAGGAGTGGGGATAACTAGCAGCAGTATCTCAGAAGAGGTGGAGCGGAGGTGAAATGAAGCTACTGTTTCTTTTCTGTCTGTTCCGCGCTGTTCTTATCCCATAACACACTGAGCAGGGCAGGTCACTTCCTTTTGAAAGCTGAATATTAATTTGGTCTCCATATGGTACGGGCTCTGTGGTGTTGAATTCAAAGGAACACAGCCTATCTACCAAAAAAGTAAGTTACATTTTTTATTGGTGTTTCTCCAAAAATGCCTAGGGTAGGGGAAGTACAATCCTAACTTTGAGTACAACTTTAAAAATTTTTTTTCAAATATTTATTTTTGAGAGAGAGAGACACACAGAGTGTGAGTAGGGGAGGGTCAGAGAGAGAGCGTCAGACACAGAATCTGAAGCAGGTTCCAGGCTCCACACTGTCAGCGCAGAGCCAGACGCGGGGCTCAAACTCATGAACCGTGAGATCATGACCTGAGCCCCAGTCTGGCACTTAACCGACTGAGCTACTCAGGTGCCCCGAGTACAACTTCTTAAATTTCTCTTTTTGAAATCTCTTCCTCTTAACAATACCCCCACCTTTGACTTAACGATAGCTGCATTCACTATGGAGTTTCCATAGCATATTGCAAAGAGGAGCACACCACAATTCCTTTTCCAACCTTGCTCCTTCTTGCCCAAGTCACGCACTTGAAACTGACAAAAATCTCTCCTGCTACATATTTTCTAAAAGAAGTTTACTAGCAGAGGAGAACAGAGAAACACATGGAAGTAAGAGGAATTGAAGCTAAGGCAATGGCTCAGGAGTTCTCAAACTTTCACATTCATCAAAATCACCTGGAGAGTTTGTTAAAACACCAATTACTGAACTCCACCCCAAATGCTTGTGAGTCAGTAGGCCTAGGTTGGGCCCAAGAATTTGCATTTCTAAAAAGTTGTTGAGTAGTGCTGTTGCTTCTGGTCTGTGGGATACACTTTGAGAACCAAAAGTGGGGGGCTCAAACTCACGAACCGCGAGATCATGACCTGAGCCGAAGTCAGACGCTCAACCACCTGAGCCACCCAGGTGCCCCTAGAATGCTATTTCTTAAACCAGGATATGAGGCACGGTTTTTATGGTTTTTATTAAAGGCAGAAGGGCCAGTCTGGTTGTTAGAAGTTGTGAAGCAAGGCCTGCTTGATGCTGAGCTAGCTACTGAATTATTGGCCCAGGTTCTTTTGCTTTTTCTGATGGGTTTGTAACTTGTTTCACAGTTAGAGGAAGGGTTACATACATACGTGGGTGGTAGTTGGGTGTGTCTGGGAGATGGGATTGGAGGCGTTCAAGGGCAGATAGCAAGGCAGGTTTTCATGCATGAATTTACAAAGGACACACTGAAGTGAGGCAAAAATTATTATTCCAATTTCTCCCCTAGAGGGTTGCAAGAAGTTTTTCAACTCATCTGAATTTATTTTTACATCCAGGCTTAAGTATCTTTGCTGATCCTCTAGGAGTTTTTTTTCTACCTACAAAGTACTTAAAGGTGTCTTTTTATGAGCAATTATGTAGTTTATGAGTCTAATGTCTCTGACAGCTTTACCCAATATTGAGAAATGGTAAATATCCAAGTGTGCTTCTTAAAACTTATTTATAGTTAAGTTATACATGATTCTGGATCATGTATAACTTCAGTGAAATTTGAGCCATATATTTCCAGTTCAAGTTAAATAACCAAATTTCCATACTGTTGAATAACTCAACAAATTTTGTGCTTAAGATACCCCCTAAGAACTTGTTAATGTATTTTCTACAGTGTTGTGTTCTGCAGAAAATGTTGACTTATGTCCAGATAAACAGATGACTAAGTAGGGAAAAATATTAGGTGAATGAGCTTTGATTTTTATAAATTCTGATATAATTTTAACACAGGTGAAAAAGAGGTTTCATTCCCCTAAGACAGAATTTTTCTAAGTAAATAATATTTAGAAGTCTTCATCATGTTTCTGTGTCTATTGCTATACAGTTGAGCAAGTTAGATTGCAAGGAAATAACACATTTGTGAGAGGAGAAAAACAACAGACACATAATCACCTAAACTTTGGACAAACCTCTGAAATGGAAGCCAATATAGCAGTGAAATCACAATGAAATTATAAATTTATGGAGGAAAAGCTGGGAGGTTAATTTTACCCTTTAAAACCTCAATGAAGCACAAAATTCAGGGGAAAAACTAATAATTATGACTAAGAATTATAAGATTTGGAACATCAACTCAGCAAATGAAGACATTACCACATGGCAGACATTAGCCAATAAAATGCATCCAATCACTCTAAAATGAGCTTATAACGCAAAATGTGAGCACTGTGGATTTCCAGAGAGATGGTGCATTTATGAAAATAAATCCATTTATTACTTTCTGTGACTGAGCTCATTGAATCCACATTTACTGAGCATAGACAATGGCCTTGCACTGTGTGAGGTGCCTAGGAGGACTAAAAGAATGCATCAGGTACAGATCCTGACCTTAAGCAGATTACAGTTTAGTTGGAATGGGTGATGGGAGGGAAAAGACACTAAGTAACTATAAGATAAGGAGAGATGCCAAATATGAAAAGAGAGGCAGATAGAGGAGTGTGAGGGTGAGGGAGGAGGCAGAGTCTAGGATGATCTTCCAGGGGGAGAAGCAATTGAACTGAGCCTAACACCATATATAATATTCTTTGATTTTTATTTTACATTTTCCCAAAGTGCATACTGTATAGCACTAACCTGAAAATGGCATGACATACATGTTTTCAAGTGGCAATCTCATATCAAACCAACACACCTGAGCATGCAAATCAGAACAAACAGGAGTATCAAGCTCATTAATGGATCTAAGTCAGCCTAAGCTAGTTTTGTGCGGCAAGCAACAAGATTCCCCTCTATTTCAGTGATTTACTACAACTACAGTTACGACAAGAAGGATTATGTATGGAAAGGTAACTCTGAAAAAGTGAGGAAAATGGATTGGAGGCAGGGGAGAACCTTTACAGACTGCTGGAATAAGTTGGGGCAAGTAATGATAAGGGTTTGAACCAATACATTAGCAGCATGATGGGAAGAATGAGATAAGGTCAAGAGATGTCACAGGTAGATTTCATTGAACTTTTTGATGTAGGGACTGAGAGAGAATGAAGAGTTAAATGTAATTCATATCTAGTTTGGTTGACTGGGTGGATGATGATGCTATTAGCCAAGAAGATTTCATCATTTACCCAGAAGCAACCAGCAGGTTTTGGGGTGAGTTTGGTCATGTTACTCACAGCAAAGATCACTTGGAGGTATCAACCACATAGTAAAAAATACATATTTGGGTCCATGAAGAGAGACAGGACTAAACATGTAGATTTGGAAACACTTGGTCTCAAGGTAACAGTAGAAGCAAGTTGTGGGATGTCTGTGATTTCCCTGGGAGGAGAGAGCTGAGCACAGAACTTTGGGGAAAGCCTACACTGAGTGAAGAGGTGAGTCTAGAACCCAGCTTTGCTCTTTTCTAGAATAGGCTTTTATTAGTTTTCTGGTGCTGCTGTAACTAAGTGTCACAAATGGGGTGGCTTAAGCAACATAAATTTCATAAATTTATGGTCTCCCAGTTCTGGAGGCTAGAGGTCCAAGATCAAGATGCCAGCAGGGCTGATTTCTTCTGAGGGCTGTGAGGGGGAATGTTTTCCATGCCTGTCTCCTAGCTGCAATCTTTGGCTTTCCATAGCTTGTAGGTGTATGGCCCGATCTCTGCCTCTGTCTTTGTGTGGTGTCATCCCTGTGTATGTGTCTCTCTCTGTGTCCAAATTTTCCCTTATTTATAAAGGCTCTGATCCTATTGGATTAGGACCCAACCTAATGACTTCATCTTCACTTGTTCATGTCCCAAGACCATATTTCTAAATTTTTTTTCAACGTTTTTTATTTATTTTTGGGACCGAGAGAGACAGAGCATGAACGGGGGAGGGGCAGAGAGAGAGAGGGAGACACAGAATCGGAAACAGGCTCCAGGCTCCGAGCCATCAGCCCAGAGCCTGACGCGGGGCTCGAACTCACGGACCGCGAGATCGTGACCTGGCTGATGTCAGACGCTTAACCGACTGCGCCACCCAGGCGCCCCTCATATTTCTAAATAAGGTCACATTCTAAGGTACTGGGGGGTCACAACTTCTACCTATGAATTTTGAGGGGACAAAATTCAATTCCTGATAGGCTTCTTCTACCCCCTCCTCCCAGAATTTTTGGAGTCAGGAGAAAGAATCCAGACTGCAATAGCCTGAGAATTAAGAGGAGATCAGAACACCAAGGCTGCGAATGTAGACTATTTATTTGGAACTATATCCATTACAAATCAAATGGTGAGAGCTAGGGCTCCATGGATGATACAATTTCCAGGACAAACCACTTTAAGTTTGCCAAAGAATCATTCAAAGTCTATGGTATCTTAACAGTGCTTCCTGCAAGATTATTTCTTTAGCCTAAAACATATGGGCTTGTTTATTTGGTGAATAATGGTGCATGTCCCTAGAACATGAGTTAGTAGTCATTCACTTTGCATCTAGTGTAATGTGCTCTTTTCTGATGAAACTTAGAAGTTTGAGTTTGAAAAATGATGTGTCTAAGAGAGTATGGACTAAGCAATTTTAGATATGGCAGAGCAATAAAAAACATTCTTGCCATGGATTCATTGGAGGTGCAAGGACACAGATTAACCTTGGGAGGTGTATTATAGCATTTATTTTTTCAAAAGAAAGGGAAGACTTGATATTTAAATTCTCACTTTCATTTGAGGAGGGAAAATATAAATCTTGGGATGTCTGAAAAATATTAAAATGTTCACAGAATTAACCGTCGGTGATAATATCAAATGTCACATTTCTACTTTATCACATATTGGGAGAAACTGAAATATGTAACCAAATGGCATACCAGGCTTTTCTTATGGTGTGTTAATTTTATACCAAAATTTCTGGGTGTAAGTAAATGTATACAGTTTTGTTTTGGGTCCTAGATGATGTGGTTTGTGATTTGCAGTTGGATTTAAAAGAAACACCAAGGAATTCAAGTGTTTTTGTAACAGCATTTTAATAGTATTTATCTTTTAGTGGCATTTGTTTATCCTCCTGATTTCCCATTGTTATTTGTTTTTTGGTTTAGAAATGATACATGTTGAGAGAGCAACCAATAGAATATATTTTTACTAAATATTCTACATTAAAATCAGTGATGCTTCTAGAACATTTAGATTCTGAAAGAGCAGTTTGATATCTTAGGGTCTTTTGTTCTTTTTCGCAATTTGTGTAAGTGAGATGTGCTGTTCCTGGGGAAAAATTGTGATAATGTAGACGGATGTTGAACTTTTCTCTCCCCGGGTGAAAATTCAGAGCATCCAGCTATTTATATGGGGTAGGTTTTCCAAAAATAGGCACAGAGTGACCACAGTGGCAATTGAACTTGTGGTCCAGCTGTGTCCAGTATGATTTTTCTATCATGCTTGCCTGATTTTTCTCCATTCCAATTGGTCTTGGGGATTTGCTCTTGCCTCTCAACCTTGTGCTTGGTACTGAGTCCCTTCCGTTCTCTTCTCCTGACAGGTGGAACAGCACTTCTCCTTGTTTCACCCACATCTCTACTTTTGTTCTGAAGGCAAAAGGACTAAATCTTGTTTTATGAGAAAACATTAAACATGTTAGGTCAGAACAGAGTTAGTAAAAATCATACTGAGCTTCAAATTAGGAAACAAGATGAGATGTTCACTAGGCTACTCATAGCTGTGTGTTCTTAGACACGATATTAAACTCTTAATCATCCTTTGTTCATTAATCTATTGGCCCTTCCATCCTCTCATCTGCTTGTTTCCAACAAGCATTTATTGAATGTTTCTTGTGTTGTAGGCACCGTGTCAGGCACAGATGTTAAGATAAAAACTACAGACCTTTTCTTCAAGGAGTTCATAGATTAGTTGAGAAGATAAAAACCATAAATTATGGTAGGAGTGATAAGTGTTAGAGTAGAGATAATCATGTGTAAACGAGGAGGTAAAATAATATGATTTCTAATGTTCTTTTTACTTCTATAATTATATGGTTCCAAGTCTATAAAAATCCTAAAAGCTGTTCACATGCCTTTCGACTTTGGGATAAAACGGGACTGGAGATATAAAGATAAAAAGTCAACCTGTTTCCTCCACTTAACAGGCCCCTGACTTGAAAGGAAAATAGATGAGTAATTGAACGTGTGTATGTGTACACTTTACCTGCTCCCGGAGTCCTTGGACCACAGCATTCCTTATTACTGCAGGTGATTAATGGCATTGGCATCCTGGCACCTTGAACTATAATTTGTTCAAAGTAAGGAGAATGTGGAAGTGAGTGAGTGGTAGCACATGTGGTGCTAGATGGAGTGGGGAAAGAAAGGTAGAACTTTATAATTCTCATTTCCATATGTTAGAGAGGTGAGGGGAGTCATCAGGAAGGTGAGAGCGCAAGACTCCAGAATTGTGCTTGGTGTCCCTTCCTGCACCCACAGACGATTTATGAAGAGCGTAGGCAACACAAGACGTACGGAAATACATGGCAAAAAACTGAGCCATAACAACGAATGTGTGCCGTTCTCTGTTACGTATAGACACCATCTAGGCTCTGGTAGAATCATGACCTTGTAAGACTAAAACTTCTCTTTAGGCAGTTGCGATGGTTAGTGAATATTATTCCAAAAGTTTACCTCAAATTCTTTTCAACCGCTGATTAAAAAAAAAAACAGGCAACTAAGAATATTTCAGTAGGTACACTTTAGGTGTAATAAGACTCATATGATTGACATGTTTAAATGGGCAGTGTTTAATCAGACAAACAATCGTTGTTGAAGAATTTCAAGCAGAGTTAATATAGTTACAGAGTATCGGAAGGCCCAGAGGCACTGATGGGGTGAGGTTACCTAAAGACTAGTATCTATATAGAAGCACTACCAATCTCTGGGCCCAGAGGCCCAAAGGAGAAATGATGTTACCTAGAGTCTACATGCAGCTGAGGCTGCTGATACTGGAACTGAGTTACCTGAGTACAACTTGGAGCCACGCTTACCTGTCACTATTGCAGCTGTTGAAACTGCCATTAGAATCCAGAAAAAATGGCTTCTTGTTCTCTCCAGCTTCTTGCCAGTGCCTCCTACTGGCACAACTTAACAGGAATTCAGGTGGCAAGGGAGTCTGGGAAATACAGCTTTGCAAACTTTCTGCCCCGGAGTTATCAAGATGGTGGAGAAAAACAAAGGAGGAGCCAAGAGACAGTACCCTTCAGCACACTTTCTATTGTCTTCTCTCCTTGATAACCTGGTTGATGTTCCTGAAGCTTGTCTACCAGTATTGAGCCAGTGAAGGGTAGAGTGAATTAAACTGAGGGAAGGAGGAGGACATAACATAGTGGCAGTCTTGATAGAGAAAGGAAAGAAAATTAGTAGGTCGGAGAAGAGGGAAGACAGAAGGGATGTGAGGTCAGATGAGAGTGTCCTTGAATTCATACAACATGTAATTCAAACCCTTTGGGTTGGGGTAAAGTGAGGGATAGCAGAAAAATCCAATTAAAATGGTAGGCTTCATGGATTGGGGGTTAGATGAAGCCTTCTACTTGTTTCAAGGTCTATCTTAGGAGAATTTCAAATTGCCTGAAGTTTCATGTTTATCGTGGTACAACACTGACATGTTGTCAGATTATTGGTAAATGAGGACTACTTGAAAGAAGCATCTAGACAGAAGGGCTAAATAATGCCCTGGTTTCCCATGGTTCATGAGAGTATCAAGGGATTCTGTAAACTCTTATGTCTCCTATTACTAAGAAAACCAGTGGAATGCAAGAAGCTTGGGACCAGGGCAAGGATGCTACAGAGGCCAGAAAGCTTGACACAGAAAGTGATAAGAAAACTGAGGTCTTTGGGAATAGGTTCCACCATGACCCTTCCTTCTCTGAGCCCTGGAAGTACCAGGCAGTACAAAACTTAACATATTGGATACTAGCACAGAATACTCAGTAACTTGATACAGTGGGGAACGGATCAGCAGAGGCCAGCAAAGCCCTGGATGCTAGTACACAAGCCAGAAATCTGTCCCCTGTCATCATTAGGACATGAGACCATCTTCTTATACCCAGATAGCATCTTGGGAAAAAGAGGGGTGTAAAGTCCTTCGAGAGGAACGAATTAAACTTGATAGAGATTTGAAAGCAGTCTTTTTCAGCAGTCATTTAAGGTTGAAACTGGAAGATAGGAAAATCTTGGGTGCCGCAGAGCAAGATGTGAGGTGCAGAAATACATTTACATTACATAAGCTTATTGTTTGGAATATCATGATATTATGAAAGATGTAATTCTCATAATTGGTTACAATAAATGACAACACAATTTTTCCACGTAAGCCTTTTTTAGAAATAATATTTAAAATCCCAGTCTGCCCATAGTTAAAGAAGAATAGTCCCAGAAAATTAGTTACTTTTGAATTATTGCATTTATTGTTTCATGTGATATAAAATAACTTAAGCTAATTTTCCAGAGAAAGCTTTTATTTTATAAGTATTCATTATTTATGCTATTATGAAAAGGGCTATGTGGTATTTTTAAGGACCTATAGAAAACATGATCTGTTCTGAGAGGCTCATAATCTAAAGTGATTCATTTATTTGTAAAGATAGGGTTATTATAAGAACAAAAGGATAGTCTTTATTAAACTTTATAAGCTAAAGGAGAGGAGATTGTTTCCATTCATCCCCATCTTTCCATAATGCTTTTGTAATGGGAACAAATATTAAAATGATCCATTCTTGTCAAAAGGGGGTATATTCAGATTTGGACAACTTAATAAATAATAACAAAACTCTTAGGCTACCCGCCCTACTATGGGACCTTGACCCCAGAGGGGCCATAGTAGCATGGAGTATTGCAAAAGCCCATAAATTACACTTTTACTTTTTAAATTTGATTGTGGGAACTACAACCTTAAATTGTATTAAGTAACTACTGAAATAAATGAAATAATAATTTAGAAGCAAAATTGTTATACGCTTGTGCTTAGATTCCTAGACATAATGTATACAGACTAGTTATTTGTGTCTGTAAATGCGTGATGATCTCATAATGAGTTAGTTTATAGTTTTATGCATTAACTTCTCAGGCTGCTTGACTATCATTTTCTGCTGGCTATATTATATTATTGGGTCACCGTAATACTAAACTGTAGGACGTTTTAGCTGATAATTCCTGAAAAGTGCTTACTTTTGAAATAAAAAGCAAAGCAAAAAAAAAAAAAAGCCGCAATGCTGACTGAAAAAAAATATTTATATTTATATTAAACCCCTCAGCTAGAATCTCAGACACATCACTGCTTAAAATGCAGTCACCTGACAAAAACAGTTCTAATTATTACCCCCTTGGGCTAACATTTTTCAGAGTGACTGGCTAAAATGCACTCCAGCTCATAATTTCTGTCTCTGACAGTGGAAGACATAACCTAGTTTCCTCTAATGCAAAAGTCTCTAATCTAGAGGGCAAGACCTTGCTCCATATAACACTGAAGGGAGAAAATGCAATTTGAGCACAAGGAAATTGCACACATAGTTTGATAGTTCTACCACTCTCAGAATTTTTTTTTTCCTCCTTGGGTTTAAATGTCTTGTTTTATTTTATACTAAATTATGACCTGGCTGAAATTGCTATGTTTTCTTTGTCATATTCTCGAAACCTGGAAACCTCTTACTATAAAAGTGAAGGTTATACTATAGTTCCATACTTTCATTTTTTCAGGGGGTGGGAATGTTCGCATTTTGACAGTTCAGCAGTGAAAACATTAAAAGTTACTGTGCTTGCTACAGCAATATTTTTTTCGTGTTGAATAATAGCTCTTTTGTCTTGGCAAATGGAGCATATATACTGCATTAGAAAAAGGTAATTAAATCGTTTTGAAATGACGAAAGTGCAGATTTTTGACTTGGACTAATCAGTAACAATTTCATTGTTGAATCTGTGAACGCACAAACTTTTATGATTGCTGGGAGAGGTGAATTAACCTCACATTGTTCTGGTTCACTTCACAGGCAGTGGCTGAGTAATGCATTGCCCTGAAACTGATAAGCCAGAAGGCTAAAGAAGTTTCAAGGAAGTTAGTCAGAAGTCTTGCAAAGAAGGGGGCGATCAGGGTACAGTGCTGGGGATTTTCATTAACAATTTTTATTTCTGTGAATTGGAGACACTTCACCCCCTTTTCTATCTCTTTCTGCTGACAGCTGCTGCTTAACACCTTCCTTCCAGCTGGGAGGGCAGCCGGCTGGCTGCATCTGCGGCTAACGCCAGGATGGCTCCTTAGCGAGCAACCGGGGCATCAGTTTCCTCCTGGAGACTGCACATGTCACCTTCACGTCTCATGCATCTTCCATCATTTATGTGAATATATCAAGGGGCTCTGGTAGAAGGCACTAGGCTATGAAAGTGCAGTCTAACCGGTGACTGAGAACAAAGGCCGCCTTTAGCTACGAATGATTCACTACGATGGTAAAGAAGAATACTTTCTTTTTTCCTCCAAAATGACTTTGAATCCTGAAGATTCAGTGACTAGACTTCCCTACTCAGAATATAAAAATGAAAGAATAGCATAGAGAAAGGATTATTAAAAAGAAGCCCGATTTTGATAAACATGTACACAATTTTATTGGCAATGTTATTTATTGACAGTGTTAGAGGTGAACTTGTAATTTCAGGGGGAAGGTATATACACAGCAGTTCTCATGCATGCTACTGGAACTTGTCTCTCCCAAATTTCTCAGCTTCCACCAGAACATGTCACAGTCTGATCGATCCCATCACTAAATATGGAAATGTGGCGTGCTAATTTGGACAAGAGTAGAGTGCATTATTTTAAGAATTATGTGACTACATCTAACAGGTACTTGAAAATATCTTGTGTGGCTCATACGCGGGTTTAATTCAACGAGTCAATAAAGAGACTCCATAGTTCATCTCTAGAAAACAAAAATATTGATTTTATTTTTCAGTCATGAAATTATAAACTTCAAAATGTTTTTGAAAGGTACTTGTTTTCCTAATATCCTATATCATCTGTGTCCTTGGGAGCAAATAAGAATAATGAATGGGATTAGGAAATATTTTCTGCTTAACTATGTAACCCTGAGATGCACAGAGAAGCATCCCTATCTCTCCCCACCCCTGGCCTGTTTAGGAAATTGACTTTCTCTCAACAAAGGTAGCATTAAAAATATGGAGAGGTTGCAGCCCAGAAACAGAATGGGCATCCAGGGTACTAATTTACTAGAGACTTACGGACACCATTTTGAGGAAACTCAGAGCATGGACACATTTGGCAGTGTCTTGTATATATCAAGAATCTTATTTAAAAGGGGTTTATATAGTACATTTGGTAATTGTATTTAAAATTAAGCTGTCAGTAGAGGATACATGCTAAACTTTGAGTGTAAAAAAATAGTTCACAGTAAAGAACAATTATATACTGAATATAATATTTTGGAAAATAGTTGGGTATTAAACTTATCTTTATTAATATTAGTTATAGGTCCACAGGACTCTGTCACAATCTATCCTTTGTTTTGTTTTAACCTCACAATATTATCCCTAAGGGAATTTGAAAAATAGTATATTAAAAAGCTTGCTTCTAAGTTGTTCAGTCAGGTCTGTCTTTCATAACCTTAATAGTTTCTAAATATTTCCAGATTTGGGTGTATGATATTGTCAGAACAATTATGAAATACTTTTAGTAGTACTGTGTCGACATGGTCTTTGGTAGTTTTAAAAAGGCCTGTATTAACTGCTTCAAAACATGGAAGATACTAAAAATAGTTTAGAAATTAACTCCACTAAAATTAATGGCCCCTCCTTCCAGTGTTAGCTTTATATCTTGCATTTATTGACGGTTTACCATGTCCCAGGCACTTTGTTGAAGTGCTGTATATGCATTATTCCATTTAATCCTCAAAACAATCCAAAGGAAAAGTTACCATTATTAGGTCCATTTTTATAGATGAGGAAACTGAACACATACAGGGCATGGAACTTGTCCAAAGGTTCATGGTTGCTAAAATTGAAAAGTTGGTATAAAAGCCGAGGTAGGCTGATGCTGTGTTCTTTGCCCTTATATTTTGTTATATTGCTCTTTACTAGTTACTTTTGATTCAAAAACTATGTTAACATATAAGACAATTTTTCTTTTAATAAAAGTCTAAGGGTAAAATTCACTAAAAAGCAAAATAAAGATGGCTCTGTAAACCAATGACCCTCTCTCCTCCATCACTGATCTTGAACTTTGGTAATAGTGTGGGGAACATCGTCATGGACAGAGCTGTACTATATGTCATTTGCATGTGGCAATGCTAAATATGAAGGCACAGGAGTAAATGTGCAATTTTATGGAAATGGGCAACTTTATTTTTTTTTCTCAACATCTTAGATTTCTACATAATAACAAGAGAATATGGTATGTTAAATTAAAATATTGATCTACTGATACCCAGAATAATACTATCTAGTGAAATTACATACTAAAATAGATTTGTTTTTTTGTTTTTTTTTTTTTTGAGAAATGAAATCATGCTTTAAAAAAAAACATTCACTGGAGTTTTACATTTTGATTAAAGTATGAAATAAATCCTCTGATGAAAATTACTTTGACAAAAGTGAATTCAGGTTAAAACCTGTGAATCATGAGTTTTCCAGGAAGCATTTTATTTTGACCTAAATGATATCTGAGAGATGAACTTCAAGCTGGATACATTTTTAACATGATAGAAGTGCGGTGGCCTCTCGGTGGGTGTCAGAGAGGAAGCACTAGAGAAGCCTTTATGTACCAGAGTTAGGCTAAGGGGCCCAGCAGCCTGAGGTCCCGCTGGTCTATTCCTGATTCTCTCTTACCAGGAAGGACAGAAAGCAGAAAAAGCGAAAGCTTCTACTGGGCAGATTATTTTCATTTATAGACTTCATAAATGTCACAAAGTTAATGTAGAGGCAATTAATATTCCTCTTTTTTTTTTTGGTAATAACATGCAGCAACTACAATCTTGTTAACATTTTTGTCAAAGGTGAGAAAAATGTGTAATTCTTTGGTTTCTCACATTTGTTTTGGGGGGCAAACAGCAATTATTATTTTGTCATGAGAACCTGTAAAATAAAATCCCAATAAGATTCGTGTATACAAATCTATGCAAACCAATAAATAGAAAATATTGGCAGAAAAGGTCTATTAGTGGAAACCAGTTTCTGATAGTTTGAGATTCATATTCCTCAATGATGTGCTTTGTCTACCTTTCCTGTTCGGTTCATATGGACATCCTCTGGAATATATGTTTTATGCATGTGTACACACATATATATCACAGAAAGTAGTCTGGATTTTTAGTGAACATTTCAGAGGCTAGCAATTACCTTTTTCACGTAGCATTTCACTTCAATCCAGTATTATTTGTGTTTTCTGCTCCCTTCTGTATAGACCACAGTAAACATTTGGAAGGCATTTTGTATGGCAAGTTTGTGTATTGCAATTTTTGAGCAATGCAAACATCCCCCTTAAATAAACGAAAACAGATCCCAGAAAGGGTATGCTTCCAACACATTCCCCAAAGATCTGAGTGCCGCTGTGCATTCTTGCTCAATTTAAACAAACTAAACTTCAGTTAGTCTCCCCTCCCCTAATGGGCACCCCCACTGGGAACATTGTTAGGTTACCACCATGGACAAGGCCGCAGTACAGCTGGATCTGTAAACAAGACCATAATCCGCATGAAAGAACCCTCAGAGTTTTGGCAGCACTCGCAGTGTTGTTAACATATTGTGCCAAAGCAATAACAAAGCCGTCATTTTTAAGTTTGTTCACGGATTTGTATTAATCAAGAAATTTTCCAGAAATTACTTCTAAATGAGGAACCTTCCAGAAAGTTACCATTTGGCAAGAAGGTTTCCAGATGCCTTTTTTTTGCTTATCTGCAACATATTCTTCCAAATAAATTACAAATTTGTGGAACTTCAGTCGAGACAGAAAACACATTGCTGCTGTGTTGGCGGAAGGAGGCTCCCTTCAGTTCACTCCCTGCTTCATCAAAGCCTGGCTAGTGCTTAGGTCATTTTTTCTTATTAGGAGGAGGAGGCCAGGCCATCTAACTTGGCATTCTGGTGATAAACATTAAGTATTGATACTTGGATCAGAAAAGCAATTATTAGATTACAGTCAGAACTGCACACTAAGCATTTAGGAACAGACCAGGAGAAGGCTGTTGGACCTTTGTTGGAATTTAGTTGTTGGTTTTTATTGGCATATTAGGCGATTGATTCTCTCAAATTCAATCTTTTTCAATTCAGACCCTATCTTCAAGACGTGTGCACAAGCAAAACTTCTGCAAACTGTTATGTCTGCTCTATAGGAAAAAGGGAAAAAAAGATGAAAAAATATTTTTACAAGTATTTTCAACATTGCATTATACCTTATATACCTTGAAGAGTTTTTCACGTACATCTTGTGTGATCAAAACAATCCTGGGTAAAATAAACTTTTAAAGTATGCTAAAAATTCAAAATGCAGGTAGGTGGGTGGTTCAGCCTTAACAGAGGGTGCATGTGTGGCTCTAGTGATGGTTACTGCATTCGAGATCGGATGCTGTGTTGGGAGGTGAGGACCCATAAGTGAGTTTATCACCAATCGTGTGTGTGGAGTTTGGGTTGTGTTTCATCATTTAATCATGTCCATGATACATTTATTTTTGTTACAAGAAAAGAAACTCTTTAAAGTGATGACTAATAGTAAATAAGCCCTTTTTCAGCTGAAGGCAACCCCAACCTTCAAATTACCCTGGACCTGAGTACATCTTTCTTGTTTCCTCCTATGGTCCATTTTCTTAAAGCACCAATATATCATGTTTATATTCTGCCTTGTTTTAAAGTTACTTGTTCATTTCTTATTTTCCCTTTGAAAATGTAATGTTCCTGGATGTCTCTCCAAATGTCTAATATGGTGCTTTGTACGTAGTAGACTTTGCAGGAATGCTTATTGCAAAAACAAAACAAAACAAAATCTTTGCACACATAGCACTTGAGAAGGCACTTTAAATCGTTGAGACCACCAGCATTCTACTGTGTCAATTATTGCTCCAATTGAATTAATAATACTCCAGTGGTCTCCTAGAAAGCTACTCACTTAAGGGAGGATCCATAGTAAATGATAATTAATAAGCATTGCAAAGATGTGAAATAATGACAGAATCATAACTTCAGTCTTAAAGTATACAGTTGTTCTCCAAGAAACAAAAGAGCTAGGCAAGTCCTTCATAATCTTTTTGGGAATTAGCACCCTCTCCCCAAAGAACACACACTTGAATTTTTTCCAAGTATTTGACTATTCATTGTTGTGGTTTATGTTTGACATATTAATGCTAATTTTTTTTTCTGTGTATGCAGTTGTTTTCTCTAAGGAATATGTATTTACTCTTTATCTTTGAATTAATTCTTCTTTGAATGGTCTATTACTGTATGAGATTGGGTGTATTCACCTAATTCTGTAAGAGAGCTTTCACCGGAGAACACCCTCGTTTATGTTGGTGGTGACCCAGTGATGTGGTGGATTTTGTTTGCTTTCAGTCAATGGCCAAATCACATTATTCATGTGGCTGTATTGGTTTAAATCACCCAGAATGAATTTTTACAAATATTTTAAAAAAAATTGACCAAAGGTGAAATGAATCCACGGTTTGGAAATTAACTTTTCTTTTGTATTAATGGAGACTTGCCAAAACTAAGATAAATAAATTTTTATTTCAGCCCATGGGATGTCTTTAATCATACTCTCAAACTTTCTTTATTTTTAAATTATTTCTTTATTTTTAGAAAAGGACTTCTTTAATATTATCCTTGAAATTCATAACACTTAATTCCTAAACAAAAGCCACTGTAGATTAAGATACATCCAAAGGGTAAATTCAAGAAACAAGCCAGAAGGAAAATTAGTGGGGCACACACAACAAATGTGATCTAAATTCTACCAGCTGAATATTCTCAAAGCTGTGCAGATCCAGCCCTTGTTGAAGATGGTCCAGGGGAAGGATTCCTTGTGTGCTGGGAGGCCAGTGATGGTGGCAATTGTCATCACAAACCATTTGAATCACAAACCTTTAGGGTTGCCTCAGCCATTTTTAGGTAAGATCTGTTACTTACTAGAAAGAACAATTTAAGAAAATAAATAAGTATTGTTTATAGTCAACCAATGTTAAAGAGGCTTTCTCTGGTAAACAACAGTTCACAAAAGCAGATGTGAAGGCTTTCATTGTTTCTTATGTATGTAAAAAGTAAAAACGAGCCCCAAAAAGCTGAAACTCTGGCCCAACCATGTCAGCTAACAAAGAAGGTAGCAGGTCCCTGTCTCAGCTGCTTTTGCCTACCTGACATCCAGTATCCCTTCACAATTTGTACTTTAAAAGACGCTTTAGGGGTTTTGCTTTAGAAGTGATAACCAAACATTTGTCTGCATACTCTAATCACAATTTTGGGGAAAGTGCGGAAGATGGACAGTTTTTCTGTTACTGATCACACTATTTGGTAAAAGTTATAGGAGGATTCAAGAATCTGATACAGAGGTTGAATTGTAGAGAGAAATCACAGTGGTGATTATGGATAATAACTAGGGATAATGGGGGGAATGTAAATAGGAAAAGGGGACAGTTCTGGTTGACAATGGACAAGTGTTACGCTGATGAGAAAAGACACATGTGAATACACAACAAAACACAAACCAGCGTGTGTGCATACACACATTATGAAAGCTATCATTCCCTTAATCTGGCCAGTGGAAGATGAAATTTTCCCAGGAGAGAGAAGCCATTGAAAGATTAACAGTAACAACAAGATGGCAGCTTGTCTTTTGTTTGGGAAAGGGAAGTCATCTAACTGTAGAAATTCAGAAGAAGGTTTAATGAATCCATTGTTTATGTTATTTATTTATTTTTTTAAATTTTTTTTAACGTTTTTTAATTTTATTTTTGAGACAGAGAGAGACAGAGCATGAACGGGGGAGGGTCAGAGAGAGGGAGACACAGAATCTGAAACAGGCTCCAGGCTCTGAGCTGTCAGCACAGAGCCCGACGTGGGGCTTGAACTCACGGACTGCGAGATCATGACCTGAGCTGAAGTCGGATGCTTAACCGACCGAGCCACCCAGGCGCCCCTGTTATTTATTTTTTTAATCAGTGTTGACTTGTAGAGTGATCTGGACATACAAGGTGAAGTTCTTAATAAAGTATTTCTGTGATACTACCCTAGCTTTATACCATGCTCATTTTAATTAGCTGATTAATTAGTTCTTCTTATGTGCTGGGGTACTGTATTTAGGCAGTGATTGGCCAAAACAGAGAAGGTCTCCGCCTTTATGGAGCCTATAGTTTAGTTGGGGAGCAAGCAATAAACAAATCAATTGTATTTAATTATAAATTGTGGTAAGTTCTAGTTTTGCAAACCTTAATTTTGATAATTTATAAAGCAAGTAGTGCTTATTCCTGTGAATTTTGAGTTCTCTTCCTTCCCATTTATTATTAACATTTATTCATTACTTATGAGCACTGTGTTAAATCTTTATGTATTGGCTTATTTAGTTCTCACAATTAATTTAAAGGATATGTACTGTTGTATATATACAGTATGGTTAAATAATGTTCCCAAAGACACACTACTAATTAGAGTAGGGACTGGATTCAAACCTAGGGCTGTTAGTGTGTAGAGCTTTTTCTCTTAAGAGCTTTGCTGCACACCTCTCTGATTAGATGATAAGACCTATGATTCAATATGCTAATATTTCTAATTAGTTGCTACTTTGTCATATATATTTAAATGTAGGAACATGCACAAAGATTCAACAAGGGAAGAGAATTTCTCTACCCTACCCAGGGTCATCTTTACTATATTATTTCTCTCATCACACAGCTGGGCCGTTGAATGTTGCTATAGAAAATCACAAAACTATTCTGACTGGATCTGTACAGAGTCATGCTTTCTAATTTTATGGCTGCTCACAATTCTTTTGCTGACTCCCTATCACATTTCCTACAGCAGCATTTCCACCCCATCCTCCTTCTCAGCAAAAGCCTTTATTTCTGGCTTGACTGATTAATGTTTGGAAGTGTGTTCTATTGGAGAACTCTTTTCCTGGCCCTCTTGTTTCCAGGTTTTGCAGGAAGGAACAGCTTTGGAGGAGTACTTCCTGTTTCCCCCTGTACTCCTTACTCTTATCCCTGAGAATGAGTGATTTAGTTGATTGTTGGTGCAAGTAGACTCTGACATCTAAAAGTCTACATTCTTCTATTGGGAATGTTGTATGTTTCAATTCACTTATTCCTTTGCTTACCCTTCTTTTGGGTCTTCCAGAGTAGTCTGTTCTCAAGGTGGATGTGTTATCTTCTCTCCTTCATGTGACTATGTACCAGAGCAGACAGAGCCCAACAAAGCATCTGTTTACTCGGCATATACTACAAAGTCCATATACATCAATGTGGCATTTGCTGTGTGGCTCTTACTGATGTCGGCTCTGAGGGGTATATAAAGATTTTTAAGACTATTCAGGCCTTCAAGGACCTTACACACTGGAAAATTAAAGCCTGTAAAATGAGGCCTCTGACTACCAAAAATACCTATATTCCTAAGAAACATACAGACTATAGATTTCCAGAGAAACATACAACAGACTGTGTCAACCGTGTAAACAACAGAGTATGGAATTGCAGAAAAATAAGAAATCACTTTAGTGGAGATGATCAAAAGGAAAGGTTGCTTCATTGAGATGATCAGGAAAATATTCCAAATTCTCTACAATCGGAATACTCTAAACTTATTTGAAATTACATGCCATCACTCCTCTGAGAGAACAGGAAACCATGCCTTCCCTGTTTCAGTTTATCTTTTAATAGTGCTACGAGGAAGTATTCTTATGTCCATTATATAGACACAGAGCTGCGTAGAGAAATCCTGAGAGGTTAAGTAATGTGCTCAAAGTCACCTTGTTAATAATTGGTAGAAAACGAAAACCCAAGTGTGCCAATTTTGATGTTCATGTTGTTTTCTTAAAACCAGGCCAATTTTCCAAAGTGGTGTAGGATGAAGGACCCTGGGTGAGATTGAGAAGGTCAGGGTTTGAGTCTTGGATCTGCTATTACAGGTGTATGATCTTGGCATTTTATCTCTCTACTCTTCACTGTCTTTTGTAGAGAGAGCGACAAAAAATCCTGCCTTCTTCAGGAATTTTGGAAAAGTTAACATGAGATAACACATCTGTTTCATAGTGTTCTGAACTAGAACTTTATTTCAGCTGAGAACTATGTAAGTAACCACATTCTTGTTTCAACAGCATGGACAGAGAGAGATTGGGTTCCCTGGAACCAGGTTGTGCGATGGGAGAGCCAAAGTTTTATTGGAGAGCAGTCTTGGGCGATACCTTTAAAAAAGTAAAGAAGCAAGCAAGGTAGTCGTGGGTAGAGCGAGAAGCTAATGGTAGTGTGGTTACAAGTGAGGCCTCAGATGATCATTGCGGGATGTCTGAGGCTAGATGGATCTTTAGAGTTGACTCCAATTGAGGCAAAGGAGCCTGTAGTTTTGTTCTTCTGAGTAAGCCAGTTCCTGGCTGTGGGTTACCTCTGTAACCTTGGGCGGGGCAATTCCCTACAGCTGAAGGCCGTCCCCAGTGAGGGGTGCTACAGTTGATACTGATACTCCCAACAGCCTGAAATGGGTGCATCAGTCCTGAAAAGGACATCTGGTTAGAGCACTGCAGGATCCACTAAAAAAAGATGAAACCCTAAGAGCCCTACCCACCCCCGTCATGTTCTCTCAGTGCTTGCTCCTGTTTTCTTGGCTCTTCTAACATTGTGCATACCATCCATTTGGTGCTTTCCTCCCCACCTGAACAGTGATTGCAAGGCCATGTCTTACATCTCTCAGTTTCCAGCACCGAGGAGAGTACTGACAGTAGGTAGAAGCAGCTCCATTAATATTTGATGTTGGTGATGTTAATGGTGATGATATACCAACTATACTGCTGGGTACTGAGGAGTCTGGAAAAGAAGATAAGGCATGATTGAGTTTATTTGCCAAATATATAATCATAGGTTATAAACTAAAGGATGTGAAAGAATTGCTATAATTACCATAGTATCTTATGCATAAATAAGTGCTCAATATATTTCTTTAGAGTAGATGAGTAAAAAAATGAGTAGGAGGACAATTAAGGGGGCACATGGTTGGCTTTGATTCTGAGCATAACTCAGTAGAACTTTGGAAAGAACAACTATGGACTGTCAGGATGTCAGAATGATTCCCTGAAAATGGTGGTCTTGAGTTGGTCAGCCTAACAGTATGGGTGTGAATTTTAGAGAGGAAGTTTGAAGAGAATGAAGTGGGGTAGGTAAGGGAATATTTTATGGTAGGAAAATCTTAGACATGAGGGATTTGGGTAGGCACAGGGGCAAGTAAGGACCTTTTGTTCCCTTGGGGTGAAGCATATTTGTGGGTGAATGTGGGAAGCAAGGCTCAGTAAATAGGGGATTGGAATAGATTGTGAAGGACTGGTGGAGCTGACTGTACTAAGTCATGATGGGGTTCTTAGCTGGGGAGTGAAAAATGGAAAAACGTATTTTTAAGTAATAGATGGCTCAGAATGGATTGGAGGGAAAATCAGTTAGAGGCAGAGAGACAGACAGAAAGTTGCAGTGGCATTTAAATATAAGTGATGAAAGCCCAAACAAAGGGGGTTGAAGTTGGAATGGAATCCAAAGGTGGAGTTTAGGGGTTAATATCCAGGAAGGAAAAATATGACTTAATGACATGATTTTTCCCACTTCTTTATTCCTTAAATCTAAAAATGTTGCTAAAGATCAGTAACAAAGGGACTTCAAATTTCTGAAGTATTTATTATTTATTTTTAAAAAAAATTTTTTTTTCAACATTTTTTATTTATTTTTGGGACAGAGAGAGACAGAGCATGAACAGGGGAGGGGCAGAGAGAGAGGGAGACACAGAATCGGAAACAGGCTCCAGGCTCTGAGCCATCAGCCCAGAGCCCGACGCGGGGCTCGAACTCACAGACCGCGAGATCGTGACCTGGCTGAAGTCGGACG
This sequence comes from Lynx canadensis, assembly GCF_007474595.2. Taxonomy (NCBI): domain Eukaryota; kingdom Metazoa; phylum Chordata; class Mammalia; order Carnivora; family Felidae; genus Lynx; species Lynx canadensis. The sequence goes on along the minus strand of NC_044303.2, from coordinate 155,729,566 downwards.
CTTAACCGACTGCGCCACCCAGGCGCCCCTGAAGTATTTATTATTTAAAAAAAACAAACAAACTAGTACCATTATCAGCAATGTTTATGATTCTAAAAACATTAAAACTGACCTACATAACACAACCAGAAAGATTGTTTTGACTGAACTGACTAGGCTAGTTAAATCCTAACTCAGTCATTTCACTAAAACAACAAGCCGCTTAGCATCTGCCCTCTGTGTAACTCTTCTGTTAAGCATGTTCACCTTTTAAAGTGACCAGTTAAAAACAATGACTCTGTTTAGTCCAAACATTTAAACCAACCATACAGCATTATTTATCCCTGTCTCCCTCTCTCCTTCCCTACCTATCTGCTCACCTACCTACCTGCCTGCCTGCCTACCTACCTATGTCAGTAAGACCAAAGTTAAGTCATTTATTTCCTGAGCTGATTTTGTAATGACTTGGTTTTGCCTCGAGGCAGGTCTGGTACAATGTGACCTTGGTTGAAAGTGTATGTTTCTTGAAAGTGCTGGCATGATGCATGATATACCTGGTATTTATCATGAGTATATCAACTGTGACGTTATTTTAATAAATGCTAAGTATATTAGAATTCATTTTTACTTTGTCATCTGTCCTAATTTAAATTGGTGCATAATTTCATGAAACAAAACACACCAGTCTACTTAAACAGTGACTATCCTGAATGAATCCTTAACGTGGGGCAAAGAAAATCCAAAATGTATTCTTTTTTTATTTCTATAAACTTTTCAATGTAACTATTTGTATCTAATAATTCTATTCCTTACCATTTGTATTACTGGTTTATCACATTACTATTTTTTTAAGTGTTTGTTTATTTTTGAGAAAGAGGGAGAGAGAGCTTACGCGTGTGTGTGAGGGAGTGGGGGAGGGGTAGAAAGAAAAAGAGAGACTCTCAAGTAGGCTCTGCACTGTCAGTGCAGAACCCACTGTGGGGCTCGAACTCATGAACCAAGAGATCATGACCCGAGCTGAAATCAAGAGTTGAAAGCTTAACCAACTGAGCCACCCAGGCAACCCCCCCCACCCCCCAAATGACTATTCATATAAAATTAAACTATCTTTAAAATTTATTAAATGTACAGCAAAATACAATGATTGACATTACACTCCCAATTCCTTTCTCATTCATTTATTTATTTATTTTTTAAATTTTTTTAATGTTTATTTATTTTTAAGACAGAGACAGAGTGTGAGCAGGGGAAGGGCAGAGATAGAGAGGGAGACACAGAATCTGAAACAGGCTCCAGGCTCGGAGCTGTCAGCACAGAGCCCGACACCTGGCTGGAACCCATGAACTGTGGGATCATGACCTGAGCCAAAGTTGGACGCTTAACCAACTGAGCCACCCAGGTGCCCCTTCCTTTCTCATTTATATTGCTAGGCAGATAATTTGGAAGGGAGAAGCATAGATTTCCGCTTCATGGTTTTTGACATATCTTGTCTCTGGGTTGAATTTTTGAAAAGATAATAGCCATTACACTGAACTATTTTAAAATTAAACTTTTTATTTTGAGATAATTGTAGAATGCAGCTGTAAGAAATACCAGAGATCCAAGTACTCTTTATCCATTTCTTTCAATGGTAACATCTTGTAAGGCTGTAGTAGGGTATCCCAACCAGGATATTTAAATTGATATAGTCAAGATATAGGATATTTCCATCACCACAAGCCTTCCTTATAGTGTAGTTTTATGGCCACACCTACTTTTCTTCTGTCTTCTTCCTATGGAGAACATTACTGTAATTTTATCACTTCAAGAATGCTACATAAATACAATCCTATAGTATATAACCTTTTGGGATTGGCGTTTTTCACTTACTACAATTCTCTGGAGAATCATTCGAGACGTTGCTGTATCAACACATTATTTCCTTTTTTTTTGCTGAATAGTATTCTAAAGCATGAGTAAGCCACAGCTTGTTCAAACATTCACCTACTGAAGATGATCTGGGTTGTTTTCAGTTTTTAGCTGTTATAAGGTTGCTATAAATATTCATATATGGATTTTTGTGTGAACATGTCTTCATGTCTTTGTCATAAGTGCCCAAGAGTGCTATTGCTGGGTAGAATGGCAATTGTATGTCTTTTTAGAAGCTGCTAAACTTCTCTAGCATGATTGTGCTAGTTTAAATTTTCACCAGCAGTATATGCATGATTGTTTCTCTGCATCCTTACAAGCATTTAGCATTATCACTAAGTTTTTACCTTTACCATTCTGATAGTCATATAGTAACATGATAGTGGTTTTAATGTGTACTTCCATAATGGCTAGTGATCAGTATTTTTTTATGTGCTTATCTACTATGTTTATATTATCTTTGGTGAACTGTCTCTTGTCTTTTACCCACTTTATAATTGGATTTTTACTACGGAGTTTTGAGACTTCTTTATAGTATTCTAGACACTATTCCTTTTTTGGATATGTGGCTTTCATATATTTTCTTTCATTTTGTAGCTTTGTCTTAAGATCTTTTGTAAAACAAAAGTCATAAAATTTGATGAAGTCCCATTTACTAATTTTTAATTTTACGGATCACTGCTTTTAGTATCAAGCCTAAGAAGTCTTTGCTGAGTCCTTCTAGCTACAGAAGAGTCCCTCCTGTATTTTTTTCTAAAAGTTTTACAGCTAAAAGTTTTACATAAAAGTCTGTGATCCATTTTGTGTTAAATTTTGTATAAGGTGTTGGGGTAACGTCACAGTTTTTTGTTTTGTTTTTTTTTTTAAACACTTTTTTTTAAAATGTTTATTTTTGAGAGAGAGAGAGAAAGTGAGAGAGACAGAGCACGAGTGGGGGAGGGACAGAGAGAGAGGGAGACACAGAACCTGAAACAGGCTCCAGGCTCTGAGCTGTCAGCACAGAGCCCAATGCAGGGCTCTAACTCATGAAGTACGAGATCATGACCTGACTCGAAGTTGGTAGCCTAACTGACTGAGCCACCCAGGTGTCCCATGATTTATTTATGTATGTATATATGTATGTACGTATGTATTTACTTTTGTTTTGCATTTGGACATCTAATTGCTCCAATATGAATTGAAACGTCTATCCTCGCTCATTGAATTTCTTTTGTACCTTTGTCAAATATCAGTTGAACATATAAGTGTGGTACTACTTCTGAGTTTTTTTTTTTTTTTCTGTTCTATTGATCTACATATTTACCCCTTCATCAATATCATACTGTCTTCATTATTGTAGCTATCTGGTAAAACTCAATATTGTGCAGAATGATTTTTCCCACCTTCTTCTAGACTTTGTCAAGATTGTCTTAGTTATTTTCATTTCTTTTTCCCTTTCACATACATTTTAGAATAATATTTTCTAAATGTACAAAAATAGTGCTGGGATTTTTAGAGGAATAAATTTGGGGAGAATTGACATCTTTGCTCTTTTGGCTTTGCTATCTAAGAACGTCGAAAATCTCTCCATTTATTTAGATCTCCTTTGATTAGTGTTGTGTCATTTTTAGCATGTAAGTCCTATGCATATTTTTAGATTTACACCTTAGTATTTAATTTTCCTTGATAAGTTGTAAATAGTATTGCATTTCTTTTTATTTTCATTGTTTCTTTACATTTATTTTTGAGAGACAGAGAGAGACAGAGCATGAGCAGGGGAGGGGCAGAGAGAAATGGAGACACAGAATCCGAAACAGGCTCCAGGCTCTGAGCTGTCAGCACAGAGCCTGACACGGGGCTCGAACTCATGTCATAGTATGACATTTCTAATGTCAGTGTCCATATGTTGATTTACTAGCGTGTAGTAATATGATAGTTTTTTTGTGTTAACTTGTGTCCTGTAATCTTTCTGAACTCACTTATTACTTACAGGAGTTTGTTGGTGGTGGTACTGTTTTTAATATTCTTTGGGATTTTCTATGTAGACAATCATGCCATCTGCAAATAAAGACATTTTTACTCCTTATCTGTATATTTTTTTAAATTTCTCACTTTATTGCTATGGGTAGAATTTCCAGTATGATGTTGAATAAGGATAGTGAGAGGAGACATTCCTTGCCTTAGTCCCAATTTTAGGGGAAAACTATTCAGCTTTTTAAAAAGTATGTTAGCTGTAGTTTTTTTGTAGCTGCCTTTTATCAAGTTAAGGAAGATTACCTCTATTTCTCTTTTCTTTTGGGGGGGGAGTTTTTAACACAAGTGGGTGTTGAATTTTGTCAAATGATTTTCTGCTTCATTTGAAGTAATCATGTGAATTTTTCTTTAGCTTGCTAAAGAGGAGGATCGCATTGATTGATTTTCAAATATTGAACTAGCACTGCACCTCTGGAATCAACCCTACTTGGTCATGGTATATAATTATTTTTATGTATTGCTGAACTGTATTTGCTAAAATTTTGCGAAGGATTTTTACATCTATATATATAGGGATGTTGACCTGTAATTTTCTTTGTTTTTTAGTATCTTTGTCTGGTTTTGGTATCAGAGTAATACTAACATTATACAGTGATTCAGTAAGTGTTCCTTCCTCCTGTATTTTTTGGAGGAGATTTTGTAGAATTGGTGCTAATTCTTCCATAAAGGTTTGGTAGAATTCTCCAGTTCTCCATCTGGGCCTGGAGAACTGGGCGAGGTAGATTTTAAATTACATATTCAATTTCCTTAATAGATATAGGACTATTCAAACTGTCTGCTTCATGTAAGATAAGCTGTAATATTTTGTGTCTTTTGAGGAATTGGTCTGTTCATCAGTTGTCAAATGTATGTGTGTTGAGTTGTTCATACTATTCCCTTATTATGCTTTTGATATCTTCAGAGTCCATAGTGATATCTCCTGTTTCATTACTGATATTGGTAATTTACTTCTTTTTCATCAATCCTGCTAGAGGTTTGTCAATATTATAGCTGTTTTCTAAGAAACATCTCTTTGTTTCATTGATTTTCTTTATTGTTTATTGCTTTTTCAATTTCATTCATCTACTCATCTTTAATGTGTCATTCTGCTTGATTTGGGTTTGTTTTTCTCTTTTTCTAGGTTCTTAAGACAATAGCTTCAATTATTATTTGAAATTTTTACTCTTTTCTAATATGTGAACTTTGTGCATAGATTTCCCTCAGTACTGCTTTAGCTGTGCCCCACAAATGTTGATATGCCATATTTTCATTGGCATTCTGTTCATTATAATTTTTTACTTACTTTGAGACTTCCTTTTTGATCCATGGATTATTTAAAAGTACATTGCTTAGTTTCAAAGTGTTTGGAGATTTTTCCTGTTATATTCCTGTTATTGATTTCTAGTTTGAGTCCATTATGGTGAGAGAACACACTCTAAATGATTTCTCTTGTTTTCAATTTGTTGAAGTCTGTTTTATAGGACACAATATGCCCTATCTTAGTATATAATTCACAAGCACTTGAAAAGAATGTATGTTCAGCTGTTATTGGGTGAGGTGTTCAACAAATGTCAATTAGATCCTGTTGGTTGATGGTATTGTTGAGTTCTTCTATAACCTTGTTGCTTTTCTGTCTAGTTTAATCAATTATCCAAGACAGATGTTTCACTGTCCAATTACATTTATGGATTTGTCTGTTTCTCCATTTAGTTCCACTAGTTTTTGTTTTACATTTTTTTGTAGCTCTGTTGTTTGGTGAATGCACATTTAGTATTGTTATATTTTTTGGTGTATTGTTATATTATTGCATAATGTTCTTCATTGTGTCTGATGATTTTCTTTGCTGTGAAGTCTAGTTTGTCTAATATTAAATAGCCATTCCTGTTTTTCTGTAATGTAATTGTCTTAAATACTTCCTCTAGGGGCGCCTGGGTGGCGCAGTCGGTTAAGCGTCCGACTTCAGCCAGGTCACGATCTCGCGGTCCGTGGGTTCGAGCCCCGCGTCAGGCTCTGGGCTGATGGCTTGGAGCCTGTTTCCGATTCTGTGTCTCCCTCTCTCTCTGCCCCTCCCCTGTTCATCCTCTGTCTCTCTCTGTCCCAAAAATAAATAAACGTTGAAAAAAAATTAAAAAAAAAATACTTCCTCTATAAACATTTAGAACCACATTGGACAGTATTATAATTTTTTGCTTTAACTATCAAACATAATTTGGAAAACTCAAGAAAATATGATACCAATTTACTTTGTGCCCTCTCTAGAGCTCATAATTACCTTTACTTATACTTTGTACCACTCTTTATTAAAGTTACTTTTCACATTTCTTTTCCAGATCTGCAAGTCTTAACCACTTTCCCCTGCTACCAGCCACTGATCAGCTGAACTTGTTTTTATTTTTAGTGTAAACATTCGCATATTTAATAGTACCTTTAAAGTAATCATTTCTACATTTAAAATAGTTTCACAATGAATCTATAAATGGTAATATAAATTAATACAAACTTAGGGTAAATAAATTTCACATGAGCTATGGTATAACTAATAGAAGATACTGAGTGAGTCAAGTTTGTCAGAGCTATATTCCACTTGCTTCTGAAAGAAAATGAAATCTAATTATTATATTTTTATACAAAGCTAATAAGGATAATAAAATCCTGAAATGTAAAAGGAGATGTGAGAAAGAACATTCGCAATAACCTCAACAAGTTTTGAGATGTACATTTGATGGCTACACTGGTCTGCAGCAAGATCTTGGCATTGTCATGTGACGTTGAGATTGCAAAATAGGTAAAGACAGTGCTTTCATCTTACACTAATTTTTAACAAAAGATAGGCCTGGATGAAAGCCAGTTGAACCTATGCCTGTCCAAAGGCATATGTACAAGAAATTGCACGCGTATGAAAAAGCAAAACCATAGTAAATAACATGATTGAAGTAGACAGATGCTGCAGGTGAGTGTGACTTTTATTTTGAATAAAAAACTAACTATGCTTTCATTAATATGGCTTCATATTGTATATTTTTCCAAATTTATGTTCCTCAAATACAATTTACATTATGATTTTTATGTTTCTAAGTTATTTCTCATCTCCATTTCTGTTTTACGGTGAACTTTAATACGAATGATAAATCTTATTAAAGTACTCTCTGGTTATTTATACAGTAAGGGCACTTGGAAAAAAAAAGTTCCAAATTTGTATCCAGTAAGTTGTGTGGGATGTTAATTATTGGGTTGTAGAGTCTGACTGGGGGCCTCTGGGAGTACTCCTTTCTCTCTGGCCTTTCATGTGGTAGACCTTGCCTCTTTGGGAGTGTTTTTCACAGTGCATCTTAATTTATTGCCATGCATTTCTCTCATATGGATGTGAGTTCCTGGAAGGCAGGGATCCGCACCTCAAATGCTTGTGTGCTAAACCAATGTATTAGAAGGGATGATTTTTATTGCAAAGTTTATTTATAACATTTTATAAATGGTAATTTTAGAGGAAATGAATCTGCTCTAGCTAGTTGCAGAAATATTGCTTTATTATCATTTGCAGAGTGGAAATGAACTGTAATATTTATCAATCTATTAACTCATATGTATTTGACACCTACTTTGGCTTCTGCAATCTACTGATCACTGCAGGAATGTAAAAATAGTATAAAGCATGATTCTTTCCTCATGGGAGTCTCTCGTTAGGAAGAGAAGACAAATAGATGGAACAAACAAGTAAATCTAAGCTTGTGTACAACCTTAGAGGTTGCACATTAGAGGTTCAAAGTAGGGGTAGGGCACAGAGGACTGGAGGGTCAGGGAAGGGTTTCTGGAGCAGGTGAGACTCGAATAGGGTCCTGAAGTGTGGGACAGGGTTTGGGAAGATGGAGGAAAAGACCGGTGGTTTTGGGAGAATGAGGAATTTCCTCAAGAAGGGGATTTTAGGAAACATATTTTTAAACTACAGAAAAGAAGGAAGATGTCTTAAGACCCATTGAATCATATGAGATTGTGCTTCCTCTTTGTTATATGATGAGGACCAATCATATTTCTCAGAAGGATGATGAGTGAGAGATAATGAAAGAGATTCTTTGGTGAGTGGGTGGTCAGGATAATGGTTGTTCAATCCTGATGGGCCATCTTTAATCTCAGTAGTTAGAAGAAACTCAATGAGCAAAAATAAAGCTTATAAACGCGGCAGATAATCAGAGATCTCTGGGAGAGAAAAAGATCAACAAGGAGAACTACCTTAGGCCCATGTCTCTAACTTGGCACGGGTGCCCTAAGTGCCATGAGGGCAGTGGCTTCAAACTTCAACCAATGAACTCATTAAGAAAAGGACTTCTGGTTAAGGATTTATTTTTTCCCCATCCCCTTGCTGAATACATAGACCCTGGCATGGATAAATATCTTGAAATTTGAAAGATTATGCCCATGTGTAAATTTAATACATCACTGTTTAATTATGTAAGTCATGTATTTTTGGTATTTGTTTTGAATATGATTTATGAAATGTTGGCTTGCAGAAAATTGGCACATTTAGATATGTTGAAACAGGTTTAGAATTTTTATCAATACAAATTTTGTATAAAATACACATTTTATATACCCTGGTAGTGTTATCACTCTTTCTAAGACATTTAAAGGAAGACACCTATTTTCATGTTGTGGGTCTCAAGGATAAGTGGGGGGAAAAAAAGGACCCATAAAACAATTCTCTAGGTTTCCCTAGGAAATGTTCTCTCTGCTCCATATGTGCTTTGAGTTTTAACTAAATTAAACTCATGCTTGGACCAATGTCATCTGAATTTTAAAGGTTATGTACATAGAATGTCAAAACAACCATTTAAAACACATTACTAAAGTGAAGGATTGGCCAAGATTATTTCCAAGGTTCCTACCACACTTAACATTATCTAATTCTATGAACGAGAAACATTCTATCTCCTGCAAGTGGTTTGGTTTACACTTTACTAAGCAACTGGTTGACTGGCTTTCTTGACTAGGTTCCAGATTCTTTGGGGATACAGACACAACCTCATGCAAAGCAGCACCCCCCTAGGATCCCAAGTTGATCACAAAGTAATCATGGTAGCAGAGCAATGAGAGAGGCAGCTATTCCACTGCCATTTGTCTGTGCCCCACATGTCTGCATGAAAAATTTGTTAAGTACTTTATACTTGGAACTTGTTTTGTCTGTAACTTTTGGGAACAAGAGAACTTTTATCGCCAAGTTTAGAATGGTCTTGAATTTTATGGCTCTTGCGATTTGTATCCAAATTTGTGTCATCTGGATTTCACTTTGGTTGTGCTGGCAACACATGACTTTCTGGTTCTGAGACAGACTAATTAAAAGGTGCATAGTCATCAAATTGCTAACCACACATTTTAGGGAGCTAAGTGTAAATAAATCAAAATCATATGAACTAAATTTACTGAAAAATACACGTGAATTTAAAAACGAATGGAAAAAAAAAATCAGTGCCAAAATGACCTGTTTCTTTTCTCAAAACCAAAACACTTAAGACATTATTTACTGAACTTAAAATTGTAGTTGGGCTTGTCACTTCCTATTGGAAAGAAAAGAAGCTCAAGATGGCAATGTACTGAATGGAAAAAAAATACTCTAACCAAAAACCAAAAGGCAAAATATTATTTTAGAAGGCTATGGGTTTCTTAGATTATAAAGGCCATCTTTATTATCTCAAGGGAGACAACTTTTCACCTAGTATCAGAGAATGTAGTCTCAGGACTGGAAGGGGCTTGAAGTTTGTTCAGTCATGCCCTTCATACTGGGCTTGGGTCCTTGTCGTGTGGCTAGTTGCTTGTGCTTGGACTTCTCCGTGGCGGACAGATCTCCTTTTCTTGAGGCAGCCATTTCACATTTATGAACTACTGGAAAGAAACCAATCTCTCTGAAGCTTCCCCCAATTTGTGTTTACCCCTCAAGAATCCAGAAAATTGGTTTAATTCGTTTTTTCTCAGAACAATTTAGTTTTTATTTTATTTGCACAAGCAGAATCTTACAAGTGTTACTATAAAAAAAGGAGTTTATTAAAAGGATTCAAATGGAATGGAAACAAGGGAGAGAGAGGGAAAGGGAACGAGAGGGAGAAGAGAGAGAGAAAAGGAAGCAGGAATTGAACCAGTTCCCAAGGACCGGATTTTCTCTTTCTTTCCTTTTCTCCCTGTTTCCCTCTCAGCACCTTGGCTACCCTCTGAAGTTTGCTCTGTTTTCTTCTCTCTGTTGCTGAAGTTTCTCTGCTTACAAAGTGTTTTGTTCTGTCATCGTTTAAGTTTATACATGATCTTGGTTTGCTGTGGGCCAGCTCTGTCTGCCGGCTTTCTTTCAGCTTCCGCTTCCATTCTAGCTGGTTCAGTCTTTCTCTGTTTTCCAGTACAAACTCCATGTAGGGAAAGTCAAGTCCACCTGACCTTTTACTTCAAGTGCTGGTATAGGTGTGCTGGCTTATGGACTGGCTTTTTGAGTCACAGTTATAGGTCATCCACTAGTCCAGTCACTGGAATGGGTTGTGCAATACAAAGCATGGCTATCTCATGGGTATCTAGGATGTGAGACTGTGGTAGAGGCAATATCTCTTTATTTTTTTATTATTTTTTTAACATGAAATTTATTGTCAAATTGGTTTCCATACAACATCCAGTGCTCGTCCCAACAGGTGCCCTCCTCAATGCCCATCACCCACTTTCCCCTCCCTCCCACCCCCCCATCAACCCTTAGTTTATTCTCAGTTTTTAAGAGTCTCTTATGGTTTGCCTCCCTCCCTCTCTAACTTTTTTTCTTCCCCTCCCCCATGGTCTTCTGTTAAGTTTCTCAGGATCCACATAAGAGTGAAATCATATGGTTTCTGTCTTTCTCTGTATGACTTATACAGAGGCAGTATCTCTTTGGAGCGGAGTGGCTGGAAGGCCATACTTGACAGCCCTGTACACATTTCTTAAATTAGTTGAAGTGTGTGTTCGTATACATCCTTACCCTTTTTATTCTCCAGGTTAAAGATTCCCAGGCTTTTCGATTGTTGCTTATGGGTCATAATATTGAGTGTCTTTACTGCTTTACCTCTCTTCTGTACATAGTGTAATTGATTTACATCTCTCTGAAAGTGATGGTTAAATCCTGAGCTGATCTCATCAGTGAGGTTTACGCCACCCAAGATTCGATTAGCCTCTTCTTCAAGTCACTTCATCTTGTTGACTCATAGAACTTGCTCTTAACGAAAGCCTCTGAGTCCTTAGTTGCACAAGCCACGAAACCAGCCCTCTTCCCACCTCACATACAATTGGATCTTTGTACTCAAGGTTAAGGTCCTTCATGCATATTGCTTGAATTATATTTTTTTAAGGAAAAAGTATTAATAAATAAAGCAAAACATACTCCCTGCCCTCTGGATGCTTATGCTTATATTCCCTATTGATCTTACTTGGCACACAGAAAGTCCTTAATAAATAATTGTTTGATAACTAAATATGGAAAAATCATTTTGTTAACTTTCAACTTTGCAGTGATCTGTTCAGTCTTTTCAGATTGACTGTTAATCTGTTATTCAACCTTTTTTACTCCTGACCTCATGGGCAATAGTCATTTGATCATGTGCCTTTAGATCCAATTGATGTTTCTGTTTACATGTTATGTAATATGGCATATATTACATAATGCACCCAGTGGAATCTGGGGGACTAATTAGTAATGAACACTAACATCTTCTGCAGCTAAAACTCAGACCAAATTTTGCTGCCAAATGAGTTTGGTCAAGTTTTGCTGCCAAAAATAATCTGGTTTTCAAAGGCTTTTGAATTTTAGAATTACCAGGAAGGGATTGTCAACCTGTAATGCACAACATTGAGACCAATGTCTGGTACGCAGTAAGCACTAGGTAAGTGTTATGGAAAATTTCTTCCAGTTTGGCACTGATTTATCACACTCCACCCAGCTTGATAAAAAAGTCCATTCAGGAGGAAGGGCCCAGGTCCTTCCTAGAATAAATAGCTCCAAAACCATGATACAAGCCAAATTCCAATTCTAAAAGTTCAGAAACGCCACGTCTTTTGCATTAATTATTTTAACTCAATAGAAAAATACATCACATGTGGGAATTTAGAAAACCATCCATTGAGGCCATGTAGTTAGAAATCGACTTCTATTTTATCACCCAGAAACATCTACACTGAATGCTGAGAGTTTATGAAATATAGAGGCAAAAAAATTAGGGAAATATTGGTGTGAGTTTTCACTTTCACCCAGAAAATCTGAAGTCTTCTTCTAACAGTCTGGCTGGCTTCTCAATCAGTCTTATTTAGCAACACTAAAGATCAGCAATTCTGTGAGTTTCCTCTGCTTTGACGGATTCAATAGGCTGTATTTGTCTTGGAAATTTGAGTTCTAGGGTAGAAAAAGGATTGATATTTTTGTTATTAAACTTTAAGGTAAAATATTAAAAAGTAGCTTTCAAAGATAAAGTGTAGGAAATCCTTCATAAATTTAAGGATTGGAATTGTATCTGCCCCTATTAAAGTTGGCTGAATTAGTACATGCATCATAGGTTTTCTTTCTAACCTTTCCTTGCTGGAACCATCACTTTTCTTGCTCATACTTGGCTAATATAGAAAATTTGAAGTGAATATCTCTAATTTTGTAAAAGGCTTTGGGAGATCTAACAGCGGTCTTAAAAATCTCACTGTTTAAGCACTGTAACACCAAAATTATTGAGTGAAATGTCTGTTTTGTTCTTGGCAAATTTCCCTTTCGTTATTTTCTGTGGCTCTGTAGAAATATTTCTCTTGGAACTGCTCATTGAGGTTTGTTTTCTGTCTTTTCTACCACTGATAATTGTTCCAGAAGGTAAGAATACCTCTCAGCCGAGCCATTTAACTCACTGAGGGCTCAATAGACTGAGACCAAGCTTGCTAGAGCCCATGGCCTTTGTTCTGCTCACCCACACTAACCGTGGGCTCCAGTGACAGAGCAGCCACAATAAGGGCATGAAAGGTCAACCTGTCAAAAGCAAACTTGGATCTCCTTCTTCCTCAACCATAGAGGTTGAGGTCCTCTCCACAGGCCCACCTCCTATAGCTCACATGTTACCTTACCCAACTTGAAAGTGGAAGTTTTAAGCAAGGGCATTATCCTCCCCTCCACCATCTGTGCCATCCTCCTGTGGCCAATATCAATAGTTCCACTGATAGGTTCCTTTTCTGTCGTCTCTGTCCAACATATTTCCTTTTTTTGCTTTAAATGTTTTATTTATTCTTGAAAGAGACAGAGCATGAGGGAGAGGAACAGAGCAAGAGAGGCACGCAGAATCCGAAGCAGGCTCCGAGCTCTGAGCTGTCAGCACAGAGCCCAACGCAGGGCCTGAACTCACAAGCCATGAGATCATGACCTGAGCTGAAGTCGGACGCTCAACGGACTGAGCCACCCAGGAGCCTTTGTGTTCAGCATATTTCTGAGGTTGCTTCAGTTAGACTTGCTACCTTATTTCAGACCCTGACTCACAACCAATACGTGGGAAATTTTTTTCTTTTTAAAGTTTCTATTGTGGTTGCCTGGGGGGCTCAGTCAGTTAGGTATCACAGTCTTGATTTTGGCTCAGGTCACTATCTCATGCTTCATGAGTTCGAGCCCTGCATTGGGCTCTGTGCTGACAGCAAGGAGCCTGCTTAGGATCCTCTCTCTCCCTCTCTCTGTCCCTCCCCCACTTGCATGTGCTCTCTCTCTTTCTCTCAAAATAAATGAACTTTAAAAAAATGAAGTTTCTGTTGCTAAAATGCCTTCAGATGTTAGATTATCTCTTATGGATCTCTGTTCCTTTTTTAAAATTTATTTACTTACTACTGATGCAAGGTAAGTTTCTTCTTTCTGATACACATGAATCAATATCTACCATCTATCTACTAACATTATGTGTCTATATGTAATATATATTATATTGTGTTTCTGTATATATAAATCAGTCTTAGCTTGGGCTGCTATAACAAAATACCATAGACTGGGGGCTTTAAACATCATTTATTTTCTCATTCTTCTAGAAGCTAGAAGTTCATGATCAGGGTGCCAATATGGTTGGGTTCTGACGAGACTTTTCTTCCTGGGTTGTAGAAGGCTGCCATCTTGTTGTGTTCATGCAAAAGCAGAGAATGAAAAAGCTCTGTGGTATCTGTATTTACAAGGGCACTAATCCAATCATGAAGGCCCAATTGCATCACCTAACTTAAACCTAATTCCTCCCAAAGGCCCCATCTCTTAGTATCATCACTTTAGACGTTAGGACTTCAATGTTGGAGAAACTCATAATTCTGGGTGCTTAGTCCTAGAGTCATATTGAAGACAAACCTATGGTCTCATCTAAATTGAGGGCAAAGCTATCAATATTTATGGCAAGATGATAATTTTATCCTTTAAAATATACTGATAGACTTAAATATGTTTTGAGAAAGTACCAGTGTTGCTAAGTAAACAGAAAAAGGTCAAATATAAATTTAAAACCATTATAGGAAGTGCAGTACATAATAAAAATGAGACTAGAATGCCTGGTTGGCTCAGTCAGTTAAGCGTCCAGCTCTTGATTTCAGCTCATTTCATGATCTCATGGTTTGTGAGTTCAAGCCCCACATCAAGCTCTGCACTATGACAGCATGGAGCCTGCTTGGGATTCTCTCTCACTTCCTCTCTCACTTCCACTACCCTGCTTGTGCTCTCTGTTTCTCAAAATAAATAAATAAACTTTAAATAATAATAATAATAATAATAATAATAATAATAATAATAATACAAAAGGTAAATACAAAAACTCAAAAGTACCAGTTGCAGTTTCTAATAATTCCCATAGGAAGTGCCCATATGAGACAATACATATGTGAAGCAGCTTTGTAAGGCGTGAAGCTTTTGAAATGCATTTTCATTATTTGCATTGTGCTGACTTCTCCTCTGTTGTTACATACCTTGGCCCAGATTCTCATCCCCCAGGGCCAGGACACAAGATTAACAACAGTCTCCAGTGGTGAGGACCTGAGGGGGTTCCGTAGGTGGGGGTGGAGAATGCCAGCTGCTGTGCAGGAGCTGAGAGGCTGTGTCTGTAACCTCTTGTCGCCTCTGGTTCCCACAGCCCGTGGATAGGACATCTGAACACAGCACATTAGATTCCTTCAAACACTCATTCTGAAGTCCATCTGAGAGAAGCTTGGAACAGTTTCTGGCATGACAGCTAGAAGACAATGGCATGCTTGGGAGGACACGGGGGTGGGGGGATGGAAGCCTGCACCCAGGGTGGTGTAAGTCAGAGAATCAAGCACCCTCAACCTTTTCAGTCCCACAGTAGGAAAAGTTCCTGGAAGCTTACAGAGTGAAGGGGATGTTTATTCTCTTAGCAAACTTTGGTGCTGTTCGGTCTGACACAGCCTGACAACCCTCCTTTACTGAGATCTCTGTAACATTGTAATTACAAGACCAAGCTGTGGAGTCAGCCGACCTGGATTGAGTCTTGTTTCTGCCCCTTACCACTGTGTGGTCCTGGGCAATTAGCTCAGCATCTCTGGGCTCCCTTATTTGTAAAGTGGGCTAAAATTAATACCTACATAACATTGTTACAGTGAGGATTAAATCAGGTAGTTGAGGGAAAAGACTGAACCCAATATCTGGCGTAGAGTAGCATATTCAGTAACTATGAGGTGTTCTTAATTTTATTGTGGCTGCTATTTATTGCATCCTGGTTCTGCCCCTTACTAGCTGTGTGACTCTGGGCATGTTGCTTAACCACTATCTCTTTGCTTTAGTTTTCTAATCTGTAAAATGGGGATAATATTACATGTTTTGTGGGATTATGCTGAGGATTAAATAAGCTTAATAGCTATAAAGCGATTGGAAGGGTGTCTGGCTCAAAAAAAGTGCCAAGCAAATGCCGGTTAATAATCAAATAGGATTATTATTATTACATTAATCAAGTTAAAGAGAAATTTCCCTGGTATTTACCTAAAAAATCCCAAACTTAGGGGCGCCTGGGTGGCGCAGTCGGTTGAGCGTCCGACTTCAGCCAGGTCACGATCTCGCGGTCCGGGAGTTCGAGCCCCGCGTCGGGCTCTGGGCTGACAGCTCAGAGCCTGGAGCCTGTTTCCGATTCTGTGTCTCCCTCTCTCTCTGACCCTCCCCCGTTCATGCTCTGTCTCTCTCTGTCCCAAAAATAAATAAACGTTGAAAAAAAAAATTAAAAAAAAAATCCCAAACTTAGAATTTAAATTCTAATGAAATCTGCTATTCAAGATCATGGAAACATCCAGTGAACTATACTTGAATTAAAAAAAAGAATAAAACAGGCTAGATAGTTTACAAATCTTAGAACTACTTTATTAATGAAGCATTTTATGTTTTCAAAACATGAAAATAGTACATTTAATTCCTAGAAGTGAGATTTTCATAAATATTTACCAATGCCTTAAAACTTCTACTGCATAAAGCTTGCAGGCAAACCTTCAGGCAATCAAAAGATTTGCCTCAGCAAAATCTAGAATAATAATAAAAAGGGACTTTGGACTGTGAGAACTGACTACATGTGCTGAAAACTGAATTGTGTAAACTGATATTCAAGCTTCAGGAAGTAAAGCCACAGTATTCGCGGATAAAAGCTCTCTCTGTTCTTTACCATTGTGAACCAAATGTAGAATGTATGTTAGTTGAGGGAACTTGAGCTCCCTCTGTGGCCAGGCAAGGATTGGCTAGCAGCTGGGATGTGGTTAGGGAGGTTGCTTAGGTATGTATGATTCCTAGGGCAGGGGATCCTAATCTTTCTTTGGGTCATAAACTTCTTCGAGGATCTCCTATGATCAGTGGACTATCTCTGTTTAATTACATATTTTTTCATCCTTTTTTTTTTTTTTTTTTTTTTTTTTCAGAGAGTTTCAAAGACTGTAGATCTCAGACTGAGAACTCCTGGTTGAATGCTTTGGAGAAGGTCTGGGCTCCATGCTTTGGAAGAGTTCAAAGTCTGGAATCAAGAGGTGGACCCTTCTGAGATCTCTTTAATTTTTTCATTGTCCCTGTGGAAGTGGGACAAGTCCCTCTTGAATGGCAACGTCCAAGCTTCTTTGATGGTCAACAGGTAGGTCCCAGGCAGTTGAGTGTATGCACATAAACATATATGTATTGAGATGGGAAACTACACCACCACTTCTGAATACTTGATATGACTTGAGTTACATCATTTTGTCCTTTGGATTAGAAATTCCTCCTTCCTTCCTTCCTTTCTTCCTTCCCCCCACCCTTCTCCCTCCCTTCCTTCCTTTCTTGCAGAGGCGAACGTTGAAACTCCAAAAGGATAGGTGGGGTATACACAGTTACACAGCTAATTCCAGTGCCTTACTTACTCTTCTTCCTACATAAGAGGAAGAGTAATTCTCTTATCTGTTCCTTGCAATATCCCTTGAAGATCTAAACCTAGGTGAAAAAAGGACTTCCCATCAGTGGAATTTACTTTGTTACCTTTAATAAAATCATTTTATGGGGAGGGATTATGTCTTCTCTCTCTTTTGTATGCAGAATTTAATTCTTGCAACCTTTCGTTCTCTTGGTGAGAAATAATAGCAATCCGAACTTGCATTTATCTGTTAACTTTCTTTTTAGGAATGTAGTGAATGTAACCCCTGACAATTTGAAAATTCTTCAGTAACTTGAAAATATGTTAAGAATGTTAAAGTCAAATCGTATCTCCCAAAGGGTTTTCTTTACTTTTCCTATTAAAGCAAATTTTATTTCATTTCTGTTAAATCAGTTAGTTGATCAGTTAACATATACGGAGTACCTACTGTGTGTCAGATGTTGTACTAATATGCTGGCTGGACTGGTTGGATAGGTTGATTTTTTTTTTAAAGAATCCAATTCTATCTTAGAATCAAGTTTCAGATTGGCTTGAGTATTTATAAACAGCAAGACTCCAAATGCCAGGTATTCTAGGAATTGCAGGAATTAGAAAAATAATAGTTCGTATTTGAGGACAACCATGCTGGCTGTTATCAGTTTATTCTCTAGATCCATTTCTGCCCTTCTTGCCCCGCCCTGCTCTCTGGAGTGTGTGGGGACGGGGAGAGGGTTGGAGTGCTGGTCTCTGCATACTGATTCTTCTGGCATCTCTTGCTGCTGTCTTCTGGTTCCGTTGGACCAGTAGTAGACCAACAGGAAATCAGAGGGTGGGAGAGGAAAGTACCCACTGTGTATATCCTCATCCTCCAGCGCCCTTGCCGTGGTCTGGCAGGGGTGAGCTCTTCTCCTGTTTTGCATCTGTTGGAGGTTGCCTCATTTGGAGCCCCAGACCTCCCTAGACAGTATACATCACACTGTGCATCTGTAACATTGTTTTCGCTCCTCGCCCTTGTCAGACCCAGGGCTGGTACTGGCTTCCCACTGTTGCTCGTCCCTGGCTGCTTTGCCATTCCTTATTGGTTCTTTTAGCTCTGCCCACACCCCTGTAAATAGTCCTTTATTTTGAATGTGCCATCTGTTTCCTTTAGCATCCTGACTGATACTGCCAATTAGTCTGTGCCAAGCACTACACTACGACTTCAACATGGATTAACTCATATAATACGTACTCACTCTATGTGGTAGGCCTTAATATTATTCTTATTTAAAACAAAACAAAACAAAAAAAAACTGATCCAAAAGAGGTTTAAAGAGTAACTTGCTCAAGGGAACACGGTTTGAAAGGAGTGTGGCCAGTTTTCAAACCCAGGCAGTCTGATTCTGGAGCCCACCCTCTTAACCATGGCACTGTATGTCTCCGGTCAGGTTCTCTGGGAGGTAGACTCTGAGATGAAGATTTGCGGGAAGGCAGAATTTTGGGGTGTACGGCTCTCAGGATCAACACCAGTAGGAGGGGGTAAAGGAAGCAGGATTGGGGAGAAGAAGTTGAACCAGAGTGCAGGGACAGCAAAAGCATAAGCTGAGCCTGAGAGGAGTTTGGGAGCTGGGAAGGCTCCCAAATTGGTCTAAGGGGCCTGGGCTTTCATATCCTGGCACTGCCTAGTCATTCACTGCAAAGCCTAACCTTGGGCCCTCTTCAGCCAAAGCGAGTCTAGAAGGAGACTCTGTTGAGAATATTGACTGCCAACATTTCCAGAAGCTGGGGGAGTTAGGGACTAGTCTTGGAGGGTGGATCTGGGCAACATACCATGGCATCCATTACATTCTTTGAAACACATATGGAGGTCATGAGTTGGCAGCTTGCTCAAATCATTTGTGATCTTCGAAAACTTTATTAGACTCATGTATATGGCTGGTTTTCCTAGCATGTGTGTATGTGTGTGTGTATGATTATGGTGTAATTATTTGAAATTGTTGAAAAAACACTAAGTAGGAGTCAAGAGACCTGGTTTCTAGTTACTGCTCTGCTGCTCACTATCTACACGCCTTTGTTCAATTAACTTAATGCCTCTGGATCCCAGTTTCCTTATTCATAACTTGAAGAACTTTGATTAGTTTGTCTCTAAGGCTACTTACACTATGAAGTTCTACGGTTCTATTAATTTATTAGCTTTCTAAAATCCAGAAATAGCAAAAGCAAACATGTTGGAATGCTTTTAAGTAATGCTGGAGACTATTTCTTACAATGTCCGGTTAGTGACTTTCTCAAGCTCTCTCAATAAATCATGATGAACTTCATGAACAATCACACAGCTCCAGTATCACCCAGTGTTCTCTGAAGGGCAGAGATGCCCCCTGTATCCCCAGAATGTCTTTGTTTTGTGTATATAAGATTTTAGAATGCTAGAGCCTTCTCATTCTTTCGGAGCGTAGCTCATACAGATGTTTTATTTTAAGAATTGTTTTGAAATTGCTTTCACAGGGTAATTGTTACAATTCAAACAGATATGGTCTTAATTTGGATAGATATATCTTGACCAAAGCAAGAAGGAATAGAAAATAATCTTAGCTTATGTTGGTGAAATAAAACCAATTCTCAAAGTATAGACAGGCTAGAGAAACAAATAGGTAACTAAAGAAAAACTAGTAACAAAAAAGACAAGGTATTGGTGATAGAACTCTGAAAATCTGTTGAATAAGTGCTCAATATCGTGCACTTTAACTAAAACCAACATGTATATATACATATATATATATATATATATATATATATATATATATAAACAGAATAAAGGGTTAAATACTGAACTAAGTAAATATAGAAATCCTTTAAGATTGATTTTCCTGAGCTGTGGCAAATGATTCAATGAAAATGGAAAATAACTATTATTGTCAGTCATGTATGGCCTTGCTTGTATGATTTCCCAATGTAAGCCTTATGGTCGAAGCTGCTTGGACCATAAATAAATAAATAGATATACCTTCACTCTGGCTTCCTTACCTGACTCTCGTTAAACCCTATCAGCAACTGTAGAGGGCCAAAGTGGCAATTTCAATAAATATTTCATTACGTGGGAGCCCATTTGCTGGTATTTCAAATAAATAAGTATGTTTTCTCACTCAGTGGACACTAGAAGGGAAAATTCTCCAGTTTCCATTTTCTGACTTTCTTTTACTTTCTGAAGAGGTCAGTCATTTTCGTTTTCCAGTATACAACTCGATTATTTATTGGAAGAAAATGTTTTAAATCAGGAAAAGGAAAAAAAAAATCCTACCAAATAATTTACTGAAGACTGTCTCCTGGCAGATTAATCCCTACCACTTAGCCAGGGCTCATTCCACAGTGATCAGACTGGTCAAGCTTAAATTGTATGTCCACAACAAGTTGCATAAATAACCCCAAATACTGTGAACCTCTTTGCACTCGGTCATCTCCACGACCTTCAAAGAAAATGTCAGAAAGGTAGTAAGGAAAAATATAGCCTGAAATGCTCTGGTTATGGTATTTTCTAATAAATAAAACCCTTTTTGGCTTCTTTCATCTAAACACATTTATCAGTTAAGACACATATACTTCTCAGTAAGTGAGTGGAAATGCTGCCCTTTTCCTGGTGGGAAACCTGGAAATACAATAAATGTATTTTAAGTTGTGCTTCAGAGCTGTATTTAGAGCCAGGGTTAACTGTCTTAGGTAATATCCTTCTTTTTTCTTAATTTTAACAACCTGATTTGCCTTTACAATATACTGTGGTCCATTTTAAATGGTCTTTTTAATAAAGAGACTGTGCATGTGGAAGTGTTTGAGGAGATGGTTTCCTGGAAAGCTCCAGCTTCCATCCTGCCAGCCCAAAGAATGGGCCTTGATTGAAGCAACAGAGAGACAAGAGCTGCCCTCGTTAGAGACGGCCAGGTCTCTCTTTGCCCAGCAATTTCAGCTCAAAACTGAAGTCCTACTCTCGGTCAAACTTTTTCTGTCCTCAAGTTTTCACTTTTGGCTGGGGACGTCACCAATATTCAAATTTCCCAGACCAGAAATGAGAAAGTTATCTTAATTCTTCTAATATCCTTCAGTGAATACGTTACGTGCTCTTGATTTCCCCACCTTTTAAAAGAAAAAGACGCAGTGTTTGGAAAAGGGGACCTGAAATTCCAGTGTCCCTGCTCTGCCACTTACTAATATGGGACCTGGCAAGATACTGAGAGTTTTAGTGCCTTCCCCTGTGAGACGGGGATAGATAGTCCTGTCTGTTGTGCTGACCTCACAGAAATGTTTTCATGATGAAATGAGTTAGTGTAGATTATCTCAGTTTATTTGGCGGTGAGAGGCAGGGGTGACCTAATAAAATTGCTGCCTTCTTTCAGGGGCTGGAACATAATACTGCTGCTCCCTGCACATCATCCACACCCATGCATTTGCCAGATTAGAAGGCTTAGGAAGGCTAGCTTGCTGTCACTTACTGCAGATACCCAGCTCTGATCCTGAGGTATAAACCCCCCAGAAGACACTCATCAAATTGCTTGCCCCTGTGGACCAAAGGAAAAGGTACATCCCACTCAGACCATTGCTGCTAAGCGGTCTTTCAGGCTGCAGTTGAATCTAGTTGTGCCAAAGTATCCACTCACTAACTTGCTCAAGGCGGCAACCTGGGATCTGCCTCCCTCTCACCAATGTCCAATTAAACAGCAAAGCCTCTTATGTCTGTCTCCTATACAAAGTCTAATTCTATTCATTTTTGTTCATCTTCATAGCCACCTACCCCATCCTAGGACACCATCATGCTTTACCTGAACTGCTGCCACGGCTTCCAAAATTGCCCCCTGCCTCTACTCATTCCTCACCTCTCTCAATTCTAGCCCTAAATTTTAGCCAGAGTTATTCTAAAACGCAAAGCTGCCCATGTCATGACCTTCCTTAAAATATGTTCAATGACTTCCAATTGCCTTCAAGATGCTGGCCAAATTCTATGAATCCTGTAAGGTCAAATTTCTGCTGTTATCTCCTGCTTCCCTATCCTCACTCATCCTATGTATGAACAGCTTATAAACTTGAGTAATTACTTTCAGTTCTCAGAATGTGCCATGAGTGCTTCATGACTTTGCATATGCTATTCCTCGTCACATGGATTGCTTTCTCTCTCTCTTTGGTTGGCCAATTCCCAGTCATTCCTTGGGTTTCAGTTTAGACGTTACTTCTTTTGGAAAGCTTCCCCTTAGTCCCTAAGTTCTCAGAGTGCCCCGTACTTCTGTTATTATAACACTTACCACATTTTTAGTACTGGTCCGTTTACCCACCTATGTCCCTCACTAACACCCCGCAAAGGCAGAGATTCTGACTGACTTATTCACCACTCTGTTCCCAGTACTCAGCACAGTGTCCCACACATAGAAAACTCTTAAGCAGTTGTTGTATAGATGCATGAAAAAAATAAATCACATCTTTATTTCTTTTCTTGGGAAAGCAGACTAATATAGTTTAAAAAAAATTCTACCAGATATCAAAATCCCATAATCCAGTTCTGTGTCCCATTGCTTGATTCCAGATGTCATGAAACCTCTCTATGAAAGGGAATAAGGCTACCTGTCTTGGGTTATTTCAAGAGTTTTTAATAATAGTGAGAATGCACATGAAAGCTCACTGTAAAATGTACAGTTTCCTGCTAATAAATATATATCATTATTGCACTCATCATGTTTTCAGTGGCATGTCCATGTGTATATTAACCATTTTAGGTGCAGTATTTGAATTTAGTCCTTTAAAAAATTTCGTACTGGGTGTATCAGTTAGCTATTGCTGCATAACATCCCTCTCCAAAAACTTAATGGATTAAAACAACAACTACTTATTTAGCTCCTCATTCTATAGGTGGGTAATTTAGGTAATTTAAGTAGTTAGGTACGTTAGCATGGGCTTGATCCCATGGTAGAGAGGCAGGGTTCCATGAGAGTCAACAGAAGAAAATAGAAGCTCTTGAAGTTTAGGCTTGGAATTGGCACAACACAACTTGGTTGCGTTTTATTAGATAAGGCAAGTCCCAAGCCAACCCCTATTAAATAGGCTGGGAAATATTTAATCTCATACGGGAACACTTCCAAAGACATAAAGAGGAATGGATACAAGGACAGAAACAGTTGTGGCCATTTTGCGAACAATTGACCATATTCTGTCAGTATCTTCATTTGATTATTTAGCAAATCACAAATCTGACCACATTACTTTTGTACTTGAAATCATTTAGTGGCTCTGCATTGCCTGTAAAATAAAGTCAAGCTCATAGCAAAGACCTCGATGAATTTCCCACATTGGCCTTATCTGCCTGGTCTTTTATGCTTTAGGGACAGAACATTTCTTATAGTTTCGACTAATCATTTGTGCTGTTTCTGACTGGCCTCTGTGGTTCATGCTGCTACCCCCCACCCCCACCCCGCCTCCTTTCCTTGCCTGGATGATTTTACTCATCCTAACAATCAATGACATTAACAATACCACTTATTATATGTCAGGCACTGACTGTTTTAAACACTATCCCTATGAGGGTGGTACTATTATTATCTCCTTACAGATAAGGAAACTGGGACACTGTGAAGTTAAGTAACTTGTCCACGTTCACTTAGCTCAAAGTCTGGTTTCAGAACTGGAATCTAGAGTCTGTGAATTTAACCTCCAGGGTCTCTTACCTCTTAAGACTCAGCTCAGTTTGGCCTGTTCCCATGTATATCTTGACGTTTGCCACGTTCGATGATCTATTTCAATGTCTGATGCCCCTTTGAGTTGTGAGCATCTCAAGAGCCCAGAACATGCCTTGCCTTTGATTGTAACTGGCGAATGTAGCACCCAGTCATGTCTCTGTTGCCCTCTCCATACTAATCAAGATGCGTCTTTTGTACCATTAAAAATCTCTGCTTCTTGGAAGAAAAAAACCAGAGTGAAGACTATTAGTCCTCACAGCATCTCCAAGAAAGAAGTGACGAGTGGGAAGCTCTATCTCATTTTGCAAACAGGAAATTCAGGCATGTGGAGATGAAATCACCCAGCGCTGTGCCAGGATTCTTTTTTTGGTTTTCCGATTCCTAGTTTTGTGTTCTATCTACCAAAAAGTGGTATTTGTCTATGAAGTGCAGCTGATGGTTGCTTAATTTTCCCCAGAACAAAGTTAAAAAACATAACAATTAAATTAAATCACCCAAGAGGGATGTCTTCTTCCTTTGTAAAGTTTTGAGGAAACAAACTTTTGGGGAAACTTTTTTTCCCCTGGGTTATAGTGCTCTCTTCTCCTTCAGCAGAATATATTGTGTCTGATGGAGCAAAAAATTGTTTTTAAGAAACCCTGCACCAATCTGTCTGCCCCACTCAGACACATGCTCACACAGAAAATTAAATTCACAGAAATGAGAGAAAATCAAGAGAACCAAAGGAGCATGTCTTCCGTTTCTCAAAATCATTCTCCAGTGTACTTAGTGGCCTGTTGGGTGACAGGGTGATGAGGGGAAAGGTTTGGTTGAATGCAGCTAATTTTTCATGTTCTTTTGCTTATTTCATCAAAGCACCGTGAGAAAGTAAGCATTATGCACATTTCACCTGTATGGCTTTAATCTGTAAGAAGCTTTATTAGAAGTTAGTTAAAACAGTTTTTTTTTTTTCCAGCTTGAGTTTCATTACTATCTTTTGCTTCATTAACAGCAGTAAGTTCTTGGGTGTGAAGCTTCCTTGAAATGGTAACTACTGAGAGAAAGTGGGGGGAGAAGGAGAAATAAAAGAAGAGGCTTCAAGAATAGTGCCACTGAGACACGTTCCTGGGAAAGAGAATCGACCGGATGATCTCTGGCTGTCTAACATAGTTTCCTTCTTCCAGTTTTTTGGCATTTGTCTCAAATCCTATTTCCTAAATCATCACAATCTTTAAATCTCCATAGCGATCCTACACATATATTTTCATCATGCCTTAGGTGGAGTTTCTATTGATGTAAACATGTGTTTTGTGAAATGAACAAAGAAAAAAAGAGACAAACCAAAAAAATCTGGACTCTTAAGTCTAGACAACAAACTAATGGTTACCAAAAGGGAAGTGGGGTGGGAGAGGAGTGACGCAAAATGAGACTTCCCAGTTTTACAGCCTCCCTGTGTCCTTATCTCTCTGAACTTCATCAGCTGATACAACCATGCGTTTGAGTCTGGGTTTTAAGCTTTGTAAAAAGAGAGATTTTGGCATGTCTTGTAAACCATGCTCCTCAAAATGTTAGATGAGGATGATGGTGATGCTTCACATGCTAACCATTCATTGTAATCTCTTTTCCTGGAAATAATTGTATTTGCCTCAGTGACTCAAAAAACAAAACAACTCATATATATATATATATATATATATATATATATATATATATATATCACAAGAAGGACCCACGCCTTCCAGATTTTGTTCCTTTATACTCCTGAATTAAGGGTTTGACTGAGAAACCAGAAGCCAAGTCCCTCCGGTCATCGTGCACAATCATGAGGCTGCATATGAACTGGCAGTTAAAGCTCGCCAACTCCTCAACACGTCTCAGATTCTTCCACCCGATCTCTTCTCACCTCTATTCTCAGAGTGGCTGGTTTGTTATGAAACTAATTTTTTTCTAGGCCAAGTTTCCTCTGAGCAGGGTGCAAAGGCATATGATCCTGTGGATTAGAAGTGGGTTGTCATCAAAACGATATAGCTCTGTTCTTCTCCGTTCCGTTCTTGGAATGGCTGAGAACAGACTTGCGAAGAGAAAAACTTGTTGGCGTTTGGGAGCTGCCAGGTTTCAGAGAGCCCAATTATGTCTTTTTTGAACTAGCATTTCTTTAATAGAGTTTAATTTAAAAATGTTTTTCTTTTCATTCTTGACATTTCTTATAGTTTTTAATTTGAAAGGATGAAGATATGTTTACTTACGGGGAAAGTAACAACAGATTGTATATGAGTGAGTGGGGTCACTGGTCACCAACTGTGATGGTGTTGGAGTAGCCAAAAAATGGCCTACATACTCTCCAAAAGTACCCTTTGTGGTGGCTCAGTCCCTAAAATTGCCCCACTGCTTGTGCCTTTGCTTTAAATTGTTGTAGTTCTGCTAGAGTATTAGTCTGGTTTGTGTCTTAGCATCTATTCCATCTACTTCTTGTTATAACACCCACAGACTTTCTGTGAAAATCCTTCCTCCTCCATTTTGGAAGAATGGATTCTGTCTGAGCTTCAGGGCTGTGCCAACAAGTCCAGTCCAGTTTCCTGACCAGAGAAATGGGTTCAGGTATGGGCACATACCCAATTGAAGAGATGTAAAGAGAGTTTTGCTGGATTTAATTAATTAATTAATTAATTATTATTATTATTGTTATTATTATTTTTGAGAATCCTTTTGTTTTCTGTAGGAGGTCCTAGACTTCTGATTTATTTTCCACTGGGGTTGTTGGTGGGAGGATGTGAGGTATGTGACCAAGCCTTCATGATCTGTCATGTAAATCTGAAACTGAGAAAACCACTGAATGGAGTCAGAGTATGGAGCTTAATGTGTGGAAGGCACAGCGGAGAGCAAGAAACTGGGCTCTTGGTGACATCCTTTGAATACTGGATCAAGCCTCACAAGAACCCATTGCTATCTAGTATGCATGTTATAACTTTTAGTCACATCATTATCATCTATTTGGATTTAACTCTGAATAGTACTGTCTCTTTAGCTCAAGAAAGTCTATGCGATTAGCTGAAGCTTCTAGGCCTGCATTACAGCCTGACTTCTCTATCTACCCAATCCTGCTTTTTCTCTTTCACAGGGGTTGATTCCAAGAACCCTCCCTAATAAAAATCCTGCATAGGAAATCCCTTTTCGCAGTATTCTTCCTGGGGAACCCCAAATGTAACAGGCATATCTCCTTCTATGCAGATTGATTTTCCATGACTAACAAAAAAACCACAATTAAACAGAATGTAACTGATTTTGCACAGTTTGCTTTTGCACAATTGTTTTGGGAATTCATGTGACATTTTGCTCCAAGATCCAATAACCCACCTAGGAGGTTGAATTATCCAAGAAGTGGGTAGGAGGGAAAAGAAATCAGGTAGACCACTATCCTTCAGAATCTCTAAACAAATTTCTGGTTTATTTTTGTATTTTTTTGACATATTTGTGTACTCATGAAACTATCACCAGGATCAATATAATAAAAACATCCTTTATTTTTAAAGTTTCCTCTTGGTGTTTTGTAATTCCTCCCTTCCATCTCTTCCCTTTCCCTGTGGAATCATTGATCTGCTTTCTTTTGCTATAGATTCGTTTGCATTGTTTAGAATTTTATATAAATGGAAACACAAAGTATGCACTCTTTTGGCTTGCCTTATCTTACTCAGAATAATTATTTTGAGATTCATACATGTTGCATACATCAAAAGTTCATTCCTTTTTATTATGGGTAATTTTCCATTGTATGCATACATAATAACTTGTTTATTCATTCACTTGTTGATGGACACTTGAGGCATTTCTGGGTTTTGGCTATTGTAATTAAAGCTACTACGAGCATTTAGGTACAAGTCTTTGTATAGACATATGCTTTCATTTCTTTTGGCTAAATACCTAGGAATGGAATGGCTGGATCATATGGTAGGTGTATGTTTAACTTTTTAAGAAACTGCCAACTTGCTTTCCAAAGTGGTTGTGTCATTTTACATCCCTACCAGCAGCGTATGAGAGTTCCATTTCCTTCAATCCTTGCCAATCTTTATCTGTCTTAAAATTGTAGACACTCTATACATGTGTAGTAGTATCTCATTGTGTTTTTTAATTTGTATTTCCCTAATGACAAGTGATATTGAACATCTTTTCATGTGATTCCTTGCCATCTGTAGATTTTCTTTGGTGAAGTAATTGTTCAGATATTTTGTTCATTATTTGAGTTTTTAATTTTTATTGTTTTAAGGGTTTTTTAAATATAATATATTCTATATACAAGCACTTTATCAGATACATGGGTTGAAAATATTTTCTCCCAGTCCATGGCTTGTCTTTTCATTGTCTTTGTCTCATAGTGTCTTTCAAAGAGCAGATGTTTTAAATTCTGATCAGGTCCTACTTACCAATCTTTTTTTAAATTTTATGGATCATTCATTTGTCATCATAACTGAGAAAACTTTGCATAACCCAAGACCACCAAGGTTTTGTTCTATGTTTTCTTCTAGAAGTTTTGTAGTTTTAGGTTTTACATTTAGATCTATAACCAATTATTTTCTTTTTGTGATTCATTTTCAGTTAATTTTAATATATGGTGAAAGATATGGATTGCAATTCATTTTTTTTTGCATATGGATATCCAAGTGTTCCAGCACCATGTGTTGAAATCACTTATCTAATTTTAAAATATGGAGCACATAGTTCCAGTGTGGTCCATAGACCATCTCAGCATAATCACTCCTAGTACTTGTTAAAAATGCGAATTCCTAGGTCTCTACCTAGCCCCTTTGACAAATACCCCACATAATTCTTGTGTATACCAAACTTGGGGAGCAAGTGGCATAATACCATTATTATTCATTAGTACTTTACTTCAAATCAACACTGTGTCCATCAGAGCCCTGAGAAGATATAATTAAGGAAAAGTAAGTATCTATAGGATAGAAAGAAGCCAGAATGTTTCTTTATTTTAAATACAAAATCATTTAAACATATACAAAAGTAGATTGAATAATATGGTAAATTTTCCATTTCAGCAATAAGCCATATTAAATAATATTTTTTAAACAATATGGGTGAATTTTTGCTATTTGAGAAAGAACTTCCAAGCTTAATAAGCAATGGGGAAAAACCAAAAGTAGAAAAAAAAATAGAATGAGCAACTGAAAAAAATCAAAGATCAATATAATTGTTAAGATAAATATTAAAAACCTCTACTGATCAAAAAAACTCTTAAGTAACTTAAAAGACAAGTAAAAATCAGGTAATATTTTTGAATAGAAAAAGTGATTAATTTTTAATCTATGAAGACATAAAATTTGAAAATGACAAGAAAACTCACTAAGTGATAAATGGATGAAAGGACATGAAATACACCATTGAGATTATATTGAGAGGATGTCATGCAGCCAGTAATATTATCTTTAAACATAATGTTTTATAGCAATAGGGAAATATTTATGGTATGGTAAAAAAAAAAGCTGAATACATAATTGTACTTTTTGTATGTTCTCAAGTATTTAAATCACGACTTAGGGGAAAAAATGACTGAAAGCAAATATGCTTTTGCCTGTTACTTTCTTTATGTCCAGTGAACATGTTTGTATTGCTGATGTAATCAGAAAACAAAGTCTAATTTTAAAGAAGAAAATGTCTGATACGGGACACTTACTTGGCCAAGCCAGAGATTGGGACAGAGTACAAAGATGGATAAAGAAAAGGCACAGGGCAGGGTGAAGACAGGTTGTGTGCAGCATTGTCTTAAATGAGAAGGTAGAGGTCATGCTTTCCTCCTTTGAAAGTATTACCAGTGGATGAAGACTGCCTTCACATGAACGATGCACACCTAGGGGGCTGGCTGAAGTGGATAGATTCTAATGACTGTGCCACGGTCTGTTTTCCTGATCAGATCTAGACCCAGCTTGGGGTACCTGAATGGCTCAGTCGGTTAAGCATTTATTTGACTCTTGATTTTGGCTCAGGTCATGATCTCATGGCTAGTGAGTTTGAGCCCCAGATGGGGCTCTGTGCTGACAGTGCAGAGCCTGCTTGAGATTCTTTTTCTCACCGTCCCCCCACCCCCCATATGTCTGTTGCACACGTTCTCTCTGTCTCAAAATAAATAAACTTAAAAAGAAAGATGTAGACCCTGCTCAAGTCCGTAGAGCCCCTTTTCGTGACTCATGGAGTAGGGTGCAGAGGAAATAAGCTAAAGCGGTCATTTACAGCCCTTTGTTCTTGTCTAAAGCCACCCAGTGGATGAAATGTCTGTTTGTTCATAGGCTCTGAAGTGTTACTTTGTATCATTTTTCTTCTACAGTTCAGATGCTAAATCTAAAATATTTCACCAAATTGGAAACCCACTCATATCTTCTGGGTTTGTTCTTCTGAACTGAAATTGAACTCTGGCACTTTAGTTCACATGACGTTAGAACAATGTAACTTTTTGTTTTGAAAAAGAATGGCTTTTAAAGTCTCATAAATGGGTCTTGCCTGTTCTTGGAAATCAAGAAACACTTGTAAAGTCCAGTCCCTAAATGTATTGTATAATTGTGAATAAATAAATATTAAGGAAGCAGAAATGTACAGATTATACATCTCAAAAATAATAAAAATGTTCTTTTAAAATCCTATTATTGGAAATCAAGAATTGCAAAAAAAAAAAAAAGAGAGAGAGAGAGAATTGCAAAAAAAAAATGTTAAAAGACACAGATTATGATTCAGGACAATAT
Organism: Lynx canadensis; assembly: GCF_007474595.2. Classification (NCBI taxonomy): domain Eukaryota; kingdom Metazoa; phylum Chordata; class Mammalia; order Carnivora; family Felidae; genus Lynx; species Lynx canadensis. Next base: position 155,698,936 of record NC_044303.2, on the reverse strand, counting down.
ATTCATGTAAAAAAAGTAAATTAGAATGTCAGGTAAGGTTGGCGAGATCTCGGAAGTACTACAGAATTGCTGTAAGAAAGTTTTATATACTTGTTTAGATGATTCTATAATTCTATGGTTTCTGGTAGTATAGATTAATATTTTCATGCAGCCTTATTCTGTGATCAGTACTAAAATAACTATTATCGTAACAACTATTGAGCATCCAAAGTATGCAGAACAAATCTCATAAACTAAATTAAATTTGTATAAAAAAGTTTTTCTCAGGCTTGTCAGGGAAATAATACAGAATGACTGTGAACTATAAAAACTAGGCAACTTCTCTAAAACTAGGCAACTTCTCCAAAATAGCAACATAGGACACCCTAAGGAGGTTAAAAAATAGATTTAAGGATTGATCCAAGTTCTTTTCACTACTTTTGTAGAGTCTCTTTTCAAAAGCAAGAATTGAAACATGTAGTATGATGATTATGATTCTACTTAAAGGAAGAACAGAACTCAATATCTGAAAGAACGGGATCAAACAAATAGTATGTGTTGCATTGCTGCGTATTCTAAAATACATACTATTAGATTTCTCTGACATGAAATATTCCTACATTGTTTTCATTTACTTGCATCTATTAATGTGAAGTGTGCTAAAAAGTGGACTTGAAATAAGGGTGGATTATCATAGATTATTATAAGGTAGGAAAAAGGGTAGGATTATCAATAGAGCGTTGAACCCCAGATCCCCATGTACCTGCAGGAGTAGATGTCACACCCCAAATTCTAGGCCTGAGGGGCTTAACCTTTCATATACTTAATCTGTCATGTACTTTTTTACTTGAGCAGTTTGATAAAAAGCACCAGATATTAGGTATCATAAATGTATAAGACATTCTGCAATGTTATATCTTTGTGGAAAAGGGTTATCAGAAAGGAAATATAAATAGCATTTTGAGACTGTTTTGATGATGATGTACTTAGCAAGATAAGACTGATTTTACGATTAGTTGGCTAGATCAAAGATATTTAGTTCCTATTACTTAGTAATATTTAGTACTTTCTCAGATTCTTTATTACAATGAGCAATATGGCTGAAAACTCCTCATCCGATTACCCAAAGGAACACTGGCTAGTTAGCAACATGTGAGCCATTATTTTAGGAAATACGGATGATTCTGTTCCAATACATTTGATTTGCCTGATTGCTTGAGCTTGAAAATCATATGGTCTCGTATGTGCCCAGTCTCTTAGTGAATTCTAAAGTTATTGCTCCTGTATCCATATTTGGAGATAATCTGTAAAAATATATCTCTCAACCTTTATCCATGCTGTTCCTCGTAGAAAAATTTCCTAGACTCACTTAAAAAAATGGTGATCTGATAATAAAATGAAAGTATTGCCTTTCATTTTAAATCAGGACACACTTATTGAGTGCTAATTTCATGTAAAGTACTGTACCCACTGGTCCCTGACTTACAATGATTTGATGTGTGATTTTTTGACTTTACAGTGGCACAAAAGCGATATGCATTCCGTAGAAATTGTACCTTAAAATTTGAATTTTGACCTTCTCCTGGGCTAGTGACATGTGGTGGGATCCTCTCCTGTGATGCCGGGCAGTGGCTGCACGGGCAGCCACGCGATCATTAGGACAAACAGCCCAGACACTCACAACCCCTCTGTACCTGTACAGCCATTCTGGTGTTTTCACTTTCAGTAGAGCAGTCAGGCAACCACGCGAGATATGTGGCAACTTACTATAAAACAGGCTTTGTGTTAGATGAATTTGCCCAACTGTAGGCTAATGTAAGTGTTCTGAGTGTGTGTAAGGCAGGCGAGGCTAAGCTAGGATGTTCGGTAGGTTAGACACATTAGATGCATTTTCACCTTAAGATATTTCCAGGCATATCCCTGTTGTAAGTCGTGGAATATCTGTGTTAGGCACCAGAATAAAAAAAAAAAAAACAGCATAATATAGTGTCAGTTGTTCAATATGTTGTTTTATATTTGGCTGCATACTAATACGTTATCTCGTAGAACTCCACAAGATAGAATGATTTCCCCTGTTTGCAGGTGACAAAACTGAAACCGAAGTGTCACTTGCCCAACGTCATACTTTTAGTAGAGCCAGGACTATAACCCAGGTATTTTTGGACTCTGAGTTCTTTGCTCTATTATTCAATAGATACATTTTCCTAATGTTTTTCGGTCAAGGTAAACAATGTAACTATTGTAATGCGCTCTCCTTCTACTCCAGGGTAAGAGTTTCCGTACCTTGCCTAAATTTCACTGGCCATTTCAATACCATAGGAGCAAGAGATTATTCAATTCAGGAGAAAATTCATGCACCTGTGGATTTCATCTTTTGTGCCAGATGAATAGGTGAGGTTGGATTTGATTTACTCCATGACTAACTCTGAAATTGGGATTTAAAATGGATATGTAATCTCACTCTGATTCCATTTTTCCAGTAATGCTGCCTAATGGTTATGCAAGCCTCAGAAACGTATTTAAAGTAATAACATGTCCTTTTATCCAATCACATCAAACTGAGATCTTTTTTGTTCACTTTTGCTAGACCTCTAACCTTTAAAGGTGAGTCAGGCAGCTGCAGAAAACCTGATCTTATTTTCTGCCCCTGGCAAGACTTTTTCAAGTTCATCTTTTTTCCCTTCTCTCGAAATCTGATGAAAAATGAAATGTCAGGAAAACAAGCTCTTGAGCTAAAAAACGTGTGTCTGTCTCTGTGACAGATGTCAGTTTGAAAGGTTTCAGGTCACCTGTCAGAAGTGTGCGAGTGTGATCTGTACTCGCCTTGACTCGACCTCACACCAACACCGAATTCTGCTTTTAAAGATATCCTTGAAGAAGAATTAAATGATTTGAAGTCATTGCTGTTTCCTCTTTTAACTCTGATTAATGAGACAAAGGAGACAGAGAGACAGAGAGAGAGACAGAGACAGTACTTTTCAAAGGACAGTTTGACCTTTGGGTGCCCCTGGCAGTGAACCAATCAGCATTCTTGTAATCCAAACACAGATGCCTGAAGCTAAACAAAAATCCTATACTTGTGAACAAGAATTCAGTTTGCTATCAAAATACAGTGAAGATCAGCACAGTGCTGCTTTGAACAAAATATCATGCATTAAAGTTTAAATGTTTGTGATTAGTAAAGAAGAGCAGTATTGAGCAACATAATATCTCAGTGGTGCTTCAATTTAGTAACAAATATTTCCAGTAAAAAAAAAAAATCATGTGTTTTCAAAAGTCCTGTATCCTAACTCCATATCTTGGACATAACTCCCTAATATTTTATGCCTGAAACACCACTGATACTCTTGTACAAGTCAGTAGTTTGTAATGACTAATTAATGGGGTTGAACTCTGTTCTTTTCTGGATTAGTTACACAGTGTTTGAATTATTTATCATGGTGATTAAAAAATGCTTTTTTTTTTTTTCTCTCATGAACCTTTATCATAGCCCAGGAAATTTAAGGACTGGGAAAAAAAAAAAAAAAAAAAGAGATGGATTTTGTTTCATCAGTTTGGGAGTATTCAGAGCTTTGCCTCATAACCTAGAAGATAAAAAATTACAGCTCCAAAGGCATGTTTGCCAAATCTACCACTCTAAACAAGAGGCCAGATCAAAAGAGACAAAAGTTAATGGAATATAAAACCAGAAACTTTAGTAGCACTTTAGAGATGTTAGTTGTTTTTTTTTTTTTTTCTTTGCCTGACTGGTAAGTATACAATACTTCCCTTTTTCAAGTGGGCCCACCCTTCACATGAAATACAAGTTAGTTTATTGAAGATACGTACCTTGTATCCTTGTCTGGAGCAATGTTATTTTGTGTGTGTGGAAAACTTGGGGGACGTAAAGAAGTGTTGACCTGGAAGGTAATTAGTCAGCTTGAACTAAAGATGGCAAGCTGATTCTTCACAATAATTTGTTTTATATCTGTGAAATTTCTTAACCTTCCACAGCTATGTTTTAAACCAGTGCTTCTCAGACTGTGCATATAAATCTCCCGGATCTTCTTTGTGTGTGTGTGTGTGTGTGTGTGTGTGTGTGTGTGTGTGTGTGTGTGTGTGTGTTTATTTAGAGAACAGGGGAGGGAGGGAGGGAGGGAGGGAGAGAGGGAGAGAGAGAGAGAGAGAGAGAGAGAGAGAGAGAGAGAGAGAGAGAGAGAGTCCCAAGCCATCTTAGTGCTGTCGGTGCAGAGCACTGTCCCACAGACCGGACTGTGAGATTGTGACCTGAGCTGAAATCAAGAATCAGACACTTAAGTGGGGCGCCTGGGTGGCGCAGTCGGTTAAGCGTCCGACTTCAGCCAGGTCACGATCTCGCGGTCCGTGAGTTCGAGCCCCGCGTCAGGCTCTGGGCTGATGGCTCAGAGCCTGGAGCCTGTTTCCGATTCTGTGTCTCCCTCTCTCTCTGCCCCTCCCCCGTTCATGCTCTGTCTCTCTCTATCCCAAAAAATAAACGTTGAAAAAAAAAAAAATTAAAAAAAAAAAAAAAAGAATCAGACACTTAAGGACTGAACTACCGAGGCGTCTCTCTCCTGGATCTTCTTAGCACAAGTTTCTGATTCAGTAGCTTAGGGTGGGGCTTGGGTGTCTGCGTTTCTAACACATTCCCGGGTGATGCATCTCTTGCTGAGCCCAGAGCATGCACTGAGGATTCGAATTCTGGGTTCTCTGCAGGCGTCCGCGAGGGCGTGTATCAAATGCCTCAAGGTTCCCGGTAGTTCTGAAGTCCAAGCAGCTTTTCTTAAAACATTCCCCTTTTGACATATTTTTCCTGTTTATGATCTTTTTCTATGTATCTGTAACTTGATGCCTTTTTAAAACTTTTCAGAACTGCCCATTTTAATATAACAGTAGTCATGTCACCTCACCCTACTGTATTGCAAAGAAAAGGTGCAGTATACAGATCGTAGCAGTGTCCGGTTTTCTCAACCCTGCTTTTATGTGTTTGTTTATTTACTTACTTATTTTAATTCCAGCATAGTTAGCACACGGCATTCTATTCGTTTCAGGTGTCCGATAAAGCAATTCAACACTTCCATACATCACCTGTTGTGCATCACGACCAGTCAGCCTTGCTTTTAAATCTTTAGTTTTTTCACTAGATCATGGTCTTGGTGAAGTATTTTACACTCTACCAGGTAATTTCATTAATGCTGACTGACATCTCTTCCTTGCTACGCCGCAGTCAGACTGCTCATAATCAAGAGGTTGAAGTCTTTGAAGTCTTAGCACTTGGACTGAGAAGCACCCAGAGGAAAAACAGTTAAAAACAAGAGTAGTCAGAACTATCAGCAGTGTTTAGACCCAGATAACCACAAACATCCTGGAATTTACTTAACCATGTCTGATTTCCCAGTGAGTCATGTTTACATCTCTAGATGTTAGTTTACTTTCCCTTCATTTTTTTCTTGATCACTCATGCAGTGGAAAGCGGAAACGAAATCTTCCATGGCAATTAAAGTGCCCATACTTGTGCTAGCTATGTGTTCCTGCTACTGATAGGGAGGGATCTGGTTATTAGTCAAACAAAGCTGTACCAATTTTCTCATGCTCATTACGTATTTATAATATGGACATTCTTGTGACATATCATGCAGCTGCTTTAGCAGGAAACTAATATCAAATGAGAGAGTGCCAGATTTAGCGTTACCAAGTTAAAACGCGCCATATTTAATGCTCCATTTTCATTTTGTGTATGTTAGATATACACGTGATTGCTGAGAGTTTCATACCAGTGTATTCGTAATTGTGTATTCCACGAGTTATTTTTATCCTTGGTGAAGATTCTTACTCTCTCTTCTGTGAAATGCCAAGATTGTTTAAGCAAGTGAAAAATATTTGCTAATTTGCTCAAAAGGCTCAAAGTATTTTCCGCATGGAGGGCGTAGCCCATTGCTACCTTCTCTTAGAAGAACCAGACCATGAGGTGGGTTGTTTATCACACAGTGAGGCTTAAGGGCCTCTGTATCACTACTGTCATGAAAAAACTTTATGTTGCCACCCTCATTCACATGGTGAACCAGCCAGGCATGCAGGAGCACAAGAGTGTGGATTAGAACCAGAAATATAGATTCCGTTCTTGCTATCCTACAGACTGTCAATAACATCATTCTGAATAAACCTTCCTTTGTAAGAAAACTGCTTCAACCTTTTGATGAGTATCGGTGGAGAAAAAAAGAAAGGGGGGGGGGAATATAGCGAGAGTGAAAACAGGTTTTTCTGGCTGAAATTAATAATTCTCAGCAGTACTAAAATTAATTACTCTGTGGTTATAAGTAGGCAGCGGATTTATGGTAAATGACAGAGTGTTTGCAAATTTTCCTGACTACTCGATTAGAAAATGCACAAGTGGAGGCGTCAGCCGAGCATGCATTATTTAAGTGGCTGGTGTCTGGCGACAATCTGGAAACTGCAATTGTTGTGGTTGCCGTAGGAAAATTCGCACTTTCTGAGGGAAATTCTTTCACCTTTGTGTGCCCACAGCCTGGATCTCTCCTCATGGCAGCTGTAGGAAACACAGGAACTCCGTGACCTGGAAAATGTGGGACAACTGCCACAAGGTGACCCTGGAAGGCTGGGGTAGGCCCAATTAATTTAAAATTTTGCTTGGCCTTGTCTCTTCCAATTTTCTAAATCCTCTGGAAAAATGATTAATGCGTACACTGCCAATGCGAAAATATTTTTGACCCTATTAAAGTCGACCAAGGGTAAACCAAGTGTAGGCTGGCATTGTATCAAACTAGCTTTATTAAATTTGATTGGAGGTTTGTATGAGGAAGGGACAGACAAGGACATTATTTTGCACAGCGGCTCTCTTTTAAATGAAAATATCAAGAGGAATACAAAGTAGCAATATGCCCTGGACAGGAATCATTTTAAATATAGGAAAACACCATGAAGAACTTTGTTTAAATGGTAAACCACGTTCCCTAGAAAATTTGCTGCTATCTTATTGCTATGCTGGTCAGTTACTAATAAGGCTGTTGTAATTTATGGAAGGCTATGGAAGCCTTACACTTTTTCATGTATAGATGAACTAGTTCAACCTTGCTTTCTTTCTCTTGTCTGTCATTGAATTCTACAACTTAAAATTATCTGTCTGCATTTTGAACCTTAGCAGAGCAAGGCTTCATCTCATGGCGTTTCCCCATTGTGTCCATCCTTTGCAATCATCTAGTTAATTAACAACGTGATAGTTTTTTTTTTTTTTTTTTCCCCTACTGGTTATTCTGTTTTGAATAACAATGGCACAAGTTAGGCACAATTCTTTTGAAAGATAGAATTTCTCATAAGCATTTCTTCCTTCTCCAGGAAAGACAAAAATCCTTTTAATTGTTGTAAAATACAGTGGGTACTTAATTCAGTTTAGGACCCAACATCCTGATTTCACACGTAATGTTCCCTACAGTTTTCTTACATCTAGGATTCAGCCATGTGAATGTCATCAGAAAGAGTCTATTTTACCATTTAATTGTGTAGAAAGTAGAGCAGTTTACTTTATGGAAGGCGTGGGTCCTATGGACTGAATGAGAGAATGGCAGAAATTGTCTGAAATCACCCACCATTGGGACGAATGAGACACAGCTGGAATGGCAGGTTAGGTGGTGGCAGTTGCCCAGAGAAGGTTCTAAATACACTGGTCATTCTAGTCATTTCAGTCCAGTGCGCATGGATGTGGAGCATAGGTAATCACAGGACAAAACATCGATGAGTGGGGATATTAGCTTCGCCTGAGACTTTTTAACTGAAAGACGTGAATGAACTATCTTATCTGGAAGGTTTGTCGAGGTTGTGTATGGCTTTACCCGTGTTCTGTGGCTTTGTCTGCAGTGTCTTCCTACAGGAAGGTTATATAGCTCTGGCCTGTTTAATGTACATATGGCCTTTTGATGCGTTTTGGCCAAAGAAATAAGAGCGGGAGTGAGGTGTGTCACTTTCAGGCAGAAGCTTTAGGATCCAGGGGCAAAGTTTGCCTCTTCTCTTTTTTTCTTTACATGCCAATCAGCAAAGTTCCAGATAAAGGACATGGTGGAGCCAGGTTATGACTGACTTGTGACATACATGATAACATGAATGAGAAACATACCTTTGTTATTGCTAGCTGTTGAGATTTTGCAATTTGTGAGTCCTGAAAAACATGGCCTTTCCTGATTGACACAAATGTAAAGGGCAACCTTTCCACACGAGCTAAAGAACATGGTGTTAAATAGGACTCTGAGCTTTGGCGTGAAATTAACTCTCATCTTCCTGCTAACATTTCTAGGAACCTCCTTGCTTCCACACCCAGCTTCTTCTTCCCTCTTTTGTGGGTAGAGTGAACCTACTCTGACCAACAGCCAAAATCTTTACTTGTGCTCCGGACCCCATCTCCTCCCAAATACTTACAGTCGTGTCTCTTTAGTTATCTCTTCTCTCCTGTGATATCAATCTTTCCCTGTCTAATGGATCATTTATATCTTCTGTACTAAAAACACTTCTTTCTTGGCTTCATGTTTCTTTCGACTAAGCCTTCCCATTTCTCTCTTCTCTTTCTAAACCAAACGTCTCAAATATTTAATTGTGTGTGCTGTCTGCATTTCCATTTAATCTCTAATCTAATCTAGTTTTCATCCCACCACTGAAAACAAATTGCTCTTGTCAAAGTCACCAGAAGTCTCCATATGGTCCAGTCCAGGGGACACGTCTATGTGCTAATTTTATTCTATTTCTTAGCAACATTTCACTGAGGTGACCATTTCTTCCCCCATGAACAAATCTTTACTTGGCTTCCTGGACAATTCCCAGCATTATTCTTACCTCTTTTGTGGTTGACTCTTTCTCCTTCTTTACTTACCTTTAAAATTTGTAAAACGTAGAGCTCCTATGGGTCAGTTTTGTGACCTCTTTCCTTCTTCCTGTATTGACTTTGGTCTCATGACAATTCTTACTGTTTGCAGAGTTGCCATTTTGAAGTCCCTACTTAGAAATACTCATAAAAACCCTATTTATATATACTTTTGTATTTCCCACTTCAAAACATTCTTTATGAAACTACAGGCAGAATTCATAACTTTGTTATTTTAATTCTCTCATTTTATTCTTAAAAAAATGTCTTGATCATCCACAGCGTGCCAGGCACTGTAAAAAAAAATGTTAGGGATGTAAAATTGAATCAGATATAATTCTTTCTCTCAAAAAAAGGGCTTAGTGGGGAGGAAAATATGCACACAATTATGGTAAGATGAGTAAAATGAGAGCATTTCTAATAATGTATCTTGTATAACACATGGTGGGAACATAAAGGAAAGAGAATCTAGGTTTTCTGGGGCAGTAAGAGAAAGATTCCCAGAGGAAGTTATATTTGGGCTAAAACTTAGTCAAACAGGAATTTATCAGAAGCAGGGAGGGAAGAGGAAACATAATTCTGAAAGGCAAGGAGATGTGAGAAGGCCTGTCGTGTTTAGAGAATTTGAAACAGTTCAATATTTTTGCAAAGGATGAGGGAAGTGGGGGAGGAGGAAGAGCTGAAGCTGACCTTGGGGACTGGGCTCAGGGCATGAGGGCTTTTTATGGAATTACACTCTTTTGATGTTTGGGCTAACATTTCTGAGCCCTTTCAATGTTTCTGTTTCATCTCTCCTAATCCTCCATGGGCTCTATAATGCTAGGGGGAGGAGCAACAGAAACAATATTAAACATTTTGAGACAGAAGGCAGTGCATGCTGTCACTATTCTAGTCTCGATATTCTTCTATCATATCTATCTGTTTACATTCTAGTCTTCTTCTATTATCGTTTTACTTCACTTCGTTTCGAGTAGCAATTTTCTAGAAGGATAGATGCTAAAAGTTTGAGCGTTTCCACACCTACTATTTATTATAGTAATTAATTTCATCCCTTTGTTTTTAATGTTGTAAGGAAACAATAATTATTGAATGAATGGCTATTTGAAAACTAAATTTCCTCTTTTTCTTTTTTTTTTTTTTAAATTTTTTTCAACATTTATTTATTTTTGGGACAGAGAGAGACAGAGCATGAACGGGGGAGGGGCAGAGAGAGAGGGAGACACAGAATCGGAAACAGGCTCCAGGCTCCGAGCCATCAGCCCAGAGCCTGACACGGGGCTCGAACTCACGGACCGCGAGATCGTGACCTGGCTGAAGTCGGACGCTTAACCGACTGCGCCACCCAGGCGCCCCATAAATTTCCTCTTTTTCATATGGATAAAATCAGTTATGAAGTGTCTGAGAGTTCAGTACTGGAAGAAAATTCCAACTGGTGTTGGGTGAGTTAGTGTAAAATATAGTTTATTAAGCAGTATCCACTGAAAGGGCATGCATCTTGGTAAGCCAGCACTGTTTTAGTAATGGCAAACATGGCAATTTCTATCTTATTATATTTACATTCTAAGCCTCAGCTTATTGGTGTTTCTTGTTATGCTCGTCATGAATAACAGTTTTCTAAAAATTAAAAATGGCAAACAAGAATATATACATGGATTCTTGAGTATTTCACACTTACCAGAACAAACAACAAAGCACTTCTTTTGAAACCATCTCAGGGAAGGTAATTTTGCTTCCAAATATAACATAAACAGTGTTTAAAATATTTAAATTTTCTGATGCAAAATTCAGTTGAGTCTGAAAAATGTTTTGACTTTGTTTTACCTTTTAAAAAATCTGTTTTCATTTCTTAATTCGTAACAACAATGACAAATAGATTACGAACAGGACATTCCAGATGAGATCTTTAACTTCATGGATAAGTAATGTTGGGGTGAGTCAAACCATTTCAGGGACAAACCTTCTCCATGGAGTGCTAGCAGGCACCATTGTCTTACTTGAATTATTTTATAGTTGCAACTGAATGGACTCTGATAACTTCTCCAGTAAATTAGTCATTTTAGTGAAGTGCCTACAGCATTTTTGTGAAAGCAGTAGAACCAAGAACAAAGAGATGTTAATGGCATGAATCAGATTCTGCCCCGTGACTTCCAAACCGAGTTGAAAAAATGGGGTGGTAGGAAGGAAAGTGCGCAAGCCTAATTTTCTGGAGATGGAGGTAGTTTGTAAAATGACTCTCACTATACAGTGATTTCTTATCTATCGAGCTCTAGCCCATTCAAATGCTCATTATAATTTTCCATTAGCATTGGATAGACCGGAACTGGGTGGATGGCCACTGACTTGTAAACTGGCTCCAGTAAATTGAAGACTCATTTCTCACACGGAACTTGAGCTACTGGGCACAGGGATACTTTCTCTAAACCTCTTCTTCCCTGCCTGTCCACGGGTGTCAGGGTATGTGGTGTCTTTAACACCAAGACCGGTTCAGGAATGAAATCTATACTCCAAATTATGTAAAGAGAGACTAAACAACTTGTAAGATGATTTAAATAAAAAGCTGAGTAATTATGGGCTTCTTTTTCCCCACAGTGCCCATGTCTGTTATCAGCATTAGGTAAAGTGTTTAGGGATGTTCATTAAGGATTCCAGGCCACTGGAGTACTACTGAGATCATTAATTTCTACCACAAAGCCTCAGATGTATTACCCTAGCCGAGTGGGTACTGGGGAAATATGCTTCATTATTTCTGATAATGGAAATGTCCTTTTGTGCAATGGCAACTACGTAGCTTACAGTTGCGAGTGTTAAGGAATTAGGTATTAATTTTTCCAGGTATCTAGGGTTCCACTCTGTATCTCACTTTACACGTTACGGCTCTTACAAAGCGGCCAATACACTGACAAAGAAAGCTTGTTCTTGTTGGAAGATGGGAAGGTCCTAAAACGCAGAGAAAAGGTTTACTCAGGCCTTAAAACTAAGTTAAATGTAATTAAATGAGGAAAACAAATGTTCCCCTTTTGTCCATTGAGTTAAAATAAAGTTAATACATAAAATTTTTTTTTCTTAAAGTATTTATTTCTTGTTTCTTAAAATTGTTTTAAAGGTTTAATTTCTATGTGATGTAAGGTGTGGATCAAGCTTTTATTTATTATTACTTTTTAAAATTAAGTTAATAAAAATGAATCATTAATATTTGGGATGTACAAGATACTGTTTTTTAATTATTATTTAATGTTTATTTGTTTTTGACACACACACACACGCACATGCACACATGCACACACACACACAATGTGAAGCAGGCTCTAGGCTCTGAGCTGTTAGCACAGATCCCAATGTGAGGCTCATACTCATGAGCCACAAGATCATGACCTGAGCCAAAGTCGGACACTTAACTGACTGAAACACCCAGGCACCCCTAAGATACTGTTTTAAATGTTACAAGGGATGCACATGTTTAAGTGTAAGGAGGTGTTCTGATCTCTCAGTAGAGTTTGCTTTCTCGTCAGGGGATGGTACCAAATAACCACAAGGCAAGGCACAGGAGACTTACCAATATGCAAAGTAGCAGAGAATCATTCTAATAGCTTGTTCTGATGATTGACTATCTCTTCTTTGTGTTGGCTTACATTACATGAGGTGGAGTACCAGAAATGCTTCAATATTTTGTAGAGGAAGCGATAAAAATAATTGTTTGGATAGAAATGTTGTAGTGGAATTATGTATAACTGCTCACACATTCTTTAATTATATTTATCAAGTAGGGCCAGAAAACATTCTCTTCAATGAGGCATTGAAAAACACAATGGTGAAGGAATACCATAATTCTTCAGAAAATCGGTTCATGGCTGTCCTCTGTAAGTGGGGTTCCTGATGGGTATGTTCCAATGAAGATGGACTTCTTGTTTTCCTTGGCGATGATAGAATTTCACAGTAACAGAGCATCTAATCACCACTTTAAATCAGTAATGGGGTTGAATTTTATTAAAAATTTTTGGCATCAATGGAGATTATCATATTTTCTTCCTTTAATCCACTTCTTATACTGAATTACTGTATTAAATTAGGTTCCTAGGGTTACATCAGCCTTTCATTTCTATGACAAATTTTATTTGATAACAATGTTTTATTTTGTGGCTAGACTGTGGGATTCACTTATTAATAATTCTTGAATTTATGTAATAAATGAAATTAGACTACAATTTTATTTTATTGTCTTATCCTTGTCCAATTTTTAGTATCAGGGCTTTGCTAGCCTTGAAGACTATGTTGGGCAGACTTCCACATTTTTCTCTTTTTCTTTGCTCATGGGGATTATCTGTTCTGGGAAGTATTTACTAAAACTTTTCCATAAAGTCATCTGGTTTTGCTACCATTTTAGGCATAATCTTTTTTTTTTTTTTAATTTTTTTTTTCAACGTTTATTTATTTTTTTTGGGACAGAGAGAGACAGAGCATGAACGGGGGAGGGGCAGAGAGAGAGGGAGACACAGAATCGGAAACAGGCTCCAGGCCCTGAGCCATCAGCCCAGAGCCTGACGCGGGGCTCGAACTCACAGACCGCGAGATCATGACCTGGCTGAAGTCGGACGCTTAACCGACTGCGCCACCCAGGCGCCCCTAGGCATAATCTTTAATACTTTCTTCTATAGTAATTATTCTCTTTTGGGTTTCTATTCCTTTTTTCACTGTTTTAGGTCATTTTGTAATCCATTTTATTGAAGTTTTCATTGGTATAAAATAGAACATTCTCAAGTAGTTATTTTTAGAAAGTATATGAGGGTGGTGGATTTTCTGAGCCTTTGCTTTTCTGAATAAGCTGTTATTTTCCTTTTATAATTGATTAAAAATTTAGCTGGGTCAAGGATTACGTTTAAAGAAATGTCCTTCCTGTTATTTGAAAGCATTCATCCATTGTCTTCTAGAATAAGTTGTTGATAAGAAATCTGATACAAATATACTGGGTCTCATTCCTTTGTAAGTCACCTGGTTACTTCTCTGTGGAAACTTTAGGATTTTCCTTTTCTTTTGGGTGCTGAAAACCTACTAGGAATTGTCTTCATGTGTATCTCTTTTCTTTTGTTCTTTTGAGCCCTAGGTAGACCCAAAGGTATGTGTCTATTTTTTTTTTTTTAAGCTCTGGGAAATTTTCTTATATAATTTTCTTGATTATTTCTTTTCCTTCTTTGTGTTTTTTTTTCCTTCTATAAATCTAGTGTGATGGATATTGAAACTTTGACATTTATCATTTATGTGTCTTAGATTTTGGGGGGGGGTTATGGTGTTATTTGTATCAAGTTTTGAAAGAATCTTTTAGGTCGTTCTTCCAGTATGTGAATTTATTCTTGAGCCACATTTTCATTGCATTTAGCTTTCAAAATTATTGCTTAAAAATTTTTGACAGTCATGTTTAAAATTTCCAAGGTCATTGTTTCTATTTTGTGTATGAAATATCTCTTTGAAGTTCTCTAAATATATCAAGTATGTATGTTTGACATATTTCCTCTGCTATGCAAACGGTTAATTTTCAGCTGTTATTCTTTGATGATTTTACTGTCTTTCTCCACCATGCTGATGACTTCTTCAAATATTTGGTGATTATCTTGCTGCTCATCTTCGTGCTTAAATATCTTTGCTCACAATCTATACATGGTCTCTGGTGATTCTAGGGGAGAAACCATACATACTGTTGCACAGGGTATGCAAGTTCTAGAGATAAGAAATTTCCATTTTTCCTGGACTTTGCTAGCTATCTGGGCTAATGTGCTGCCTTTTCAGACCTAGCACATTTATTCATTGTGCTGTTGCAGCTTCCAGGTAAACACCTCTGTTGCCCACGGTTCTGGGCAGTGGACAATCAACTTCATGATATTCCAAGAACCTTACTTTCTGAGTCCAGAGCACCCTGGGATTGCTTTTCTTTTTTGTGTATGTGATTGGTTATGGTCCGTTTCTCAGTAATTCCTGAGAATTTCTAGTCTATTAATGACATTCTCATTTTCACTGATGTATATCAATACATTTTAGGAAGTGTTTTTCTATCTTTACAGGGACTTTAGGTGAGACGGGAGAAAGAGATGTATACTCACTGTGACATCTTGGTCAAATATTATCTTCATTCCTTTGAACATTCCATTGTTTTCTTCTGGTGTTACCAATATTCTCGGGTCTGCTAATGCATTCTTCTTTATCTTTCATAGTTCTAAAAAGTGAAGTCAGGATGTGGGCAGGATGGCCACATCATCCATGAGACCATAACCCTGAGGCTCCTTCCTGTAGAAGGCTGGTATTAAATAGATTATTACCTGAGGCAATAAATATTATAGCCAGTTACTTGAGATCAAAAGCAGGGAACTGCCTGTAGAATCAGGATAGAGGATATGTTCTCTTTAGTACATCTATGGTCAGAGACAAGGGAAAATTTTAGAAAATTTTTGATTCCTGTTTCCAATGAGTTTCAAGAAAACATATACTAGACTAACAAGTAATTATGAAAACAAAAGAAAAATGAGATGCAGAACTATTGTATAGGTCTGAAACAAATAGCTATTACATAGTAACTTCAGGGGAAGCAGGCTACAAAAAATTAACAGAAAGAAAATAAAATTAACAAAATAAAAAATGAAAAAATAGATGTGATAAAACGTTAAAACTTCAGGAAAAATAGAGATAATTGAAAATGAATGGGCAGAGCTTTAGGTTTTAATCTACATATATTAAAAAAGAACAGAATAAGTGAACAGAAGTAATAAGCAAAGATGTAACAGAAGAAGATTCATTAGCAAAAATAAGATCTGATTTTTTTACATATAGAAATAGCTCACAAGGTACTGGGCAATACTGCTTTTATTATGCATATATTGGTAAAATTATTATATTCTAAAAATTGAGCATAATTCTCAGGTATATTAGCAAAAAACTATGTTATTTATAAAGAACAAAATTTAGACTGGTTACAGCCTTCTACAAAAAAATTGTTTAGATCACATCTAAAACAGCATGAAATATAATGCCGAGTAAAAAGTTATGGACAAAGATATAGCAGACTTACAAAAAAAAAAAAGAACAGAGTAAGTGATGTAACTTGAATATGAAATAGAATTCAAGAACAAAAAGCATGTAATGTGATGCTTTTATATTGATAAAAGCTAATGTCCACAAAAAAGTTACATCAGTCATGAGGCATTATGTAACTAAAAAGACAATATTGAACTACACACAGCGTAAACAGTTAGAAGTACATGGAAAGACTGACAGAAATGCAATTGTAATGGGATGCTTTATCACATGCTATTACTCGTCTTTGACATACCAAAAAGTCAAAAAATAAATAAGGACTGATGGACTTGAAAAAATGTGATCAACATAATTGTACCTATGTCTATATTTTTATTTAAACATGATATACGGTATGTATACATATACTATAAAGTTTTATAAAAATATATACGCATCTGTGTAAAAGCTCTGTAGTCTATAGAAACAATATTTTCTTTGCAAATGCTTCAGAAACGTTTATAAAAAGTGATCATACCCATAAACTCTCAAAATCTTAATTAAATGCAAGGAGTAGAAATTGCAAGCTATAGTTTTAATGGCATTACAACGAAGTGAAAACTTAATTGCAAAAGTCTAAACAAAAAATTCAAACTACTTGGATATTAAAAGCAAAATAAATTATTTTGTTAAAGAGCTCTTAGGTTAAAGTAATACTACAGACTTTAGATAGTGTGTTTAGAGAGACAAGGAGAATTTCTAAATTGACCTCTCTGTGATGTTTCCAAAGTCATGGCTTGAAGGCACATTTATAGCCAGGAGTTACTTGTTTATTAAACAACAAAGAGTGAAAATCAAGTAATTTAATATTTAACCCAAAAAGTTTGATGAAAAACAATAAAGCAAATATAAGAAACTCAGGAAGAAAAATATGCTTTGATAAGTAATTTATTTTTAAGAAATAAAAACAATAAAAAAGGCAGAATAATAACTAATAAAAACACTTCTGGCATATCCAAGCAAGAAGAAAAGAAAGGGAAAGCTAAATGTAAAAGTTCATAATTTTAAAAGGGCATATATCGATAGATGGAAAAGTTTAAACATTTTAAGAGAGTTGTATATACCACTCTGCTAATAAATTTAAAAAGTCTCAACAAAATATGTAAGTTCCCGACAGTACATAAGTTTTCAAAACCGGTCTCAAAAAAGGTGGAAATTTTAAGCGCACCTACATTTTAAATAAAGTTTGATCATTCGTGTGTTTAAAGTCCCGATGATTAAAAATTCCCGTAATATAGAAGCTGATTGAGAGCACACAAAGAGAACATTTCTCAAATCACTTTATGAATCTAGTGAACTTTAATAACAAAATATGACAAAGTTAAGTATCGGGAAGGTATCCAACCCACAGTGACAGTTATTAGTTCCCCAAAATTCTAATGTGTGCTTAAAAGCACGAAGATTTTGGGATTGATTGCCACTACAGCCCACACCAAAATTATTGTGACCAATATGAAGGTCCTGAAAGACCTTAAAGCTTGACATTTTTATCTTTACAATCAATAGTTCATGATCTGTAAGAAAAAACATACCATCAGTGATACTTAGACTGTAAATCTGAAGCATATGTGCATCTCTGGCCTATCAACAGTTCATACAAATGATAATAAACATTTGAAAGGTATGGCCAGGATTAAAATATTTATTTGGCAGTATATGGAAGGATGGATTGGAAGTGAGCGGGTAGGGAAGGAAAACTGGAGGAAGAAAGGAAGTTGTTTAGTAATTTCATTGCAAAAGGTTCTAGTTAAGGTGGACGAAGACTGGGACCTAGTTAGGAACTGAAATGATGAAATGTGTTCAAGGCATTGTATATGTATGTCTTAGTTTTTATCATCATCGTTATTGTAAATAGTGGTCTAAAATAACTTGATCAGAGATTGAGTACTGGCATAAAAGGAAGAGAACTCATATATGATTCTAAGACTTTAATCTGCAGGTGGAAGCAAATTTTGGTATTGATACTGATATGGTTTACAGAGTCTGGATTAGAGAGAAATGAATTTGGTTTTGGACATGTCAAATTTGTGAAAATGGTGCTCTGTGGGCACAGGGAGATATGAGTTCATAACTCAGATACAAGTCCCCAGACCTGTATTGTTGAAAATGGGACTCTTAATCTGGATATGCTATAGCTAATGTAGAAATGTTCTTGAGCAGAAAAAAAGGACCGAGCTTACAGGAAACACCAACAAGTAAAACAAGGAATGGGAGAGGAGCACTGAGGGAGATGACAGGGACAATCTCAACTGTAGGAAGAGGAGCATGCTGTTGCAGTGTGGAGACATGAATCCCCAGGGCCATGGGTGGCTCAGAAGCTCAGCCTGATGGGAGCATTGAGGAAAGGCCACTACAGTTACTCAGAAAGAGAGAGCTTGTATTATCAGGTAGAGGCATTTTAGGGACACTGTAGTAGGAAAATAATTTCATAGGAGATTGCAGAAATTGAAACGAGGAGTTGAGATCACTCACTTGAGAACGGCAAAAAGAAGAAAAGAAAAAAACAATAGTAATTGGAATAAATCTTGAGGTTCAGGGCATATTTGTTTGTTTGTTTGTTTGTTTATTTATTTATTTATTTATTTATTTATTTATTTATTTATTTATTTATTTTAATATATGAAATTTATTGTCAAATTGGTTTCCATACAATACCCAGTGCTCATCCCAAAAGGTGCCCTCCTCAATACCCATCACCCACCCTCCCCTCCCTCCCACCCCCCATCAGCCCTCAGTTTGTTCTCAGTTTTTAACAGTCTCTTATGCTTTGGCTCTCTCCCACTCTAACCTCTTTTTTTTTTTTTTCCTTCCCCTCCCCCATGGGTTTCTGTTAAGTTTCTCATATTTGTTTAAAATGGCTTTTCAAGTTCCTGTTGATTTGAAGGTAGATGGGAAAGAACCAGTAAAGCGTGAGGAAAGTTAGAGATTTGGGGGAAAATAGAATAAGTATGGTAACGGGACCCCCAGGCTATGAGAAAGGATAACATCCGGTTGACTTTAAAGAGGAATGAGGACTTAAGAGTCTGTTATATTTGGAAAGAAGATGGAAAAAGGATAGAGCTTGTTTATGTTGTGATGATGAGAACGTTAGGAAGAATATACCATCAGGTATGACTGACTTGGTGAAGGTGGAGGCGTTAGCTGAGCTGTCCTTGGGTATATTTTGTCTGCCATATGCCCATGGGGACTTTGTCTGGATTTGCACATGGAATCTAATTGGACTCCAGATTCACATCTGGTTTCATTTAATGCTACATTGCAATTTAAAAAAAAAAGATAAGAATAAGTCTCCATTGGAACTTCACTATTATGGGGCTCTTATGCAACAATGTCATTTATGAGACTGTCTAAATGGAAACTTCCTGAGGCAGGGAAGCTCAACTTACTGGTTTGAAGTTTAGCCCAATGTTAATGAGGTTGGTTTTCTTTACCATCTCTTAAAATTTATGTATTTAGAAATTTTCATCATGGAATTGCATTACTAAATGCAATCATTTTTATTTTCAGAATTGGGATGTAAACAGAGGTCATATTAATTAATTGACACATCATTTATCCCCTCTTTAAAAAATATACTTTTTGATTTATCCAGGATGTAAATTAAAATTGGAATGAAAAAATGTTTATACATTTTTAGAGCGAGAGCGCATGTGTGAGCAGAAGAGGTAGGGAGAGAGAGAATCCTAAGCAGGCTCCGTGCTGTCAGCACAGAGTCCTACTTGGGGCTCGATCTCACACACCATGAAATTGTGACCTGAGCTGAAATCAAGTTGGATGCTCAACTGATTGAGCCACCCAGGCACCCCTAAAATTTAAATTTTTGGTGCTGTAGCGACTGACTGAAATATCCCTTTCCTTTCCCACATTACATTCTATGCGATATAATCACTCCCTTGCTTGTGGTCTTCTCTCCTACCATCAGAGACACCTTGAAGAATCCCAACCCTATTTAATTTCCACTCTTTTCCCATTTTGTGCTCTCACAGTAGTATTTAAGGTAGTTCAAGAAAATCACATGTATATTAAGTATAAACTGGGGTTTTAATGATTCAGAGCAAAAAAATTCAATTTTGTCTGTTAGATTTACTTACTAAATTTATAAACAAAAACCATGTGGTTTCTTGAATCATTTGCATTTCTCACTTTGATAAAGTCAAGTGAGGTTTTTCAAGAACCATTAAAAACTGTATAAAGAAATTTAATGAATATCTGTTGTTCTTTTCTTGCTCATCTTTTGCTCTTAACAAATGATTTAACTCATTCATGGGGGCTTTGTGAGAAGTGCTCAGATTTGGTTATATTCTGAAAGTTGAGCAGATAAAATTTCCTGACAGATGACCTATGAGATATAAAGAGGAGAGGCAAACAAGGATAACTACTAGATTTTTGTCTCACAAAACCATTGTTCAGATGGGGAGGAGTTGACTTTTGGGGAGATGAAGATAAGAGGGAATGAGGAATTGTGTTCCTGACACATTAAGTGTAAGATGCCTTTTAGACACTTCTAGAGATGTCATACAGGCAGCCAGATATGTGAATCTGGGATTCGGAGGGGAGGTCAAGACTGGAGATATCACACTTGGAGATCTTCAGGAATAGATGGTAAATTACAGCCATGAAAACTGGATGAGGTTACCTAAAGTCTGAGTGCATATAGAGAAAAGAAAGCACAAAATTGAGGCCTGAGGCTATCCAAAATTGAGAGGTTGGAGAGATGAAGAAGAATCAACAAAGAGAATGAGAAGGAACAGACAGTGAGAGAGAAGAGAAATTTTCAGGGGATGTGGCCCCAGAAGCCACATGGAAAAAAAACCAAAACAGCAACACAAAAAAATTTAAAAAGAGGAAAGATCGTCTGTGTCAAATGCTGTTGATGGTTGATGTTGAAGATGAGGACTAGTAAATGACCATCGCATTCATCAGTGTGGTAATCATTAACGACCTTGAGAAGCGAAGATTTGATGAAGACTTATGGATAAAGGCATATGGGAGGAGGTTCAAGGGAGAACGTGGGGAGAAGAAGCTGTGGAGGAATTCTGTCAAGAGGAGCGGAGAAATGGGTTGTTAACTAGCAAGGTGTGGTCTTTTGGGCTAGATGTGATCAAGAGGCTATTTTATTTTTTTAAATTTTTTATATAATTTATTGTCAAATTGGTTTCCATACAACACCCAGTGCTCATCCCAACAGGTGCCCTTCTCAGTGCCCATCACCCACTTTCCCAAGAGGGTATTTTAAAGGCCAGAACATTATAGTATGTCTGTATACTGTAAATTGATCCAGCGGAGAAGGAAAAATTGATAAGGTAGGGGAAAGAGAAAATAGATACTGGGGCAATTTCTCTTAGTAGGCAAGAGGAGATGGAACTGGAGAAGGGGAGAGGGGCAGGGCACTCATAAGAACAGACCATTCACCCACAGAAACAGGCAGAAAGGCAGAAGTAGGAATAAGTTGCAGGAAGGTGTGGGGTTGCAGCAGTGAGAGCTCAGTGAAATTCTCCTCTCTTGCTTCTGTTGTCTCACAGGGCTCTGGAGAGAACAGTGAGGGAGTTGATACGTGTAAGTGAATACTGGTAACAATGGAGTATGGAATCCAAAGTAAGAAGGGAGAAGGACATGAGGAAAGTAAGAGACCTGAAAGAGTGGTAAGATCAGTGAATTGCAGCATTAAATGAATTGGGATTTGGGCATGTAGCGTGGTTAGGACCCAAAGCAAATTATTTATTGAGTGGATGACAATTGTGGAAACTTAAATTAATTTTACCTGGGTTTACATCTCTTATCTCACAGATAAATTCTTAGTGAATAGTTCTGACTACAAAGTGATGAATGAAGGTTGTTTTAATTTTCACAAATCATTCTGATTGCATGTTTGTTTCACCAGTCAGGCTCGGTGTAAACACTGGGTGGGCTCCACTTCATGCACTCTGTCTCTGTGGTCTCGTTTCAGCCTCCACTGCAGCAGGCAGCTCTAAATAGACTCGGGCTAACTTCAGGCAGGTGCGACCTGAGAGCAGCCTCCTGGTGCCCCGGTGGGCTTCTCTCCTCCTGCACAAGGTGTTGACTGCCAGGCATGGGGTATTGTGTGGCCAGACTTGTGCTTCAGGTCTATACGTGTGCAACTGGGAAATGTGTAAGGAGTTAATAGGGTGATAGTTTAACCCATGGGCGATAGGAGCTGGTAGAAAAGTTCTTTCCTCCTTTTGCCTCCTCCAACAGCTTGTTCTGCAAAACTGGGGTATAGAGTTTCTAGGGAGCTGGAGCACTCAATCACGTCATGGCGTCCTTGTTGAGGCTTTTCCTCTTTCCCCACCACACCCTCTCGTCCCTCGCTTCTACTCCCAGGGTTGACCTCCCTGGTAAAGTTTGTGAGCCGCCAACCTCAGGCTCTGCTCTCAAAACTCCAGGCGGAGATAAACATCAAAACATTTTTTTTTTTAATATTCTTCCAGCTCCAGTTAGGGAATAGAACTTTATACACAAAGACTCTGTCCTGTGAATAATTGTTAAGAGAACCTGAAAATTTTTAGCTTGAGATTCGAACCTGTAATTTTTCTTCCCTAACATAGATTCTCATTGACAGATGATTTTAGGCACTGGCTATTGCTTATGAATTTAAGTTCTAATGTTGCATTTTGTGGCAACGTACACAAAATACATGATAATTCAGATCTCAGACGTTAAAGAGAAGAAGTAAAACAAGATGCAATTGCTTTTATTGTACATTATATAAAATGTGCTAAGATTTCTAACTTTTCCTTTTCTTAATTTTGCTTATTAAATAACAGGCCTTAATGGTTCTTTCTTGGATTACTGTAACAGCTTCTTAGCTCATTTCTCTGCCTCTGAATTCCCCCCTTCCAGTTCTACGTGTTGTTCTCAGTAATTTTTCCAAACCAAAGATTTGATCAGCTCATATTTCTCTGCTTAAACTCTTCAGTAGTTTTTCATTACCAAAAAATTAAACCCAAACTCTTAGAATGACCTATAACATGCTGCTCCCTCCTTTCCAGCTTCAAGTGCATCCCATGCTCTATACATATTCAATTATTCATAGTTCTTCCCACTGGCCCTACTGTTTCAGTCCTCAGGCAATGGCCTCAAGTGTGTTGTCTTCTGCAAAACTTTCTTCATGTAAAACTTAATATATTTCACACGTGAAAAATCTGCATTTCCTTCTTCTCTTGAAGAGTGGGAAGGTCTAGGACACTGGGCCCACATTTTTCCATAAGACCACAACTGGCTAGAGCTGAACACTGAGTATGAAGCACACATCAGTGTCCTAGCCCAGTCTTCTTCTGTCCTTTGTTTATTTTGACCACTTGGTTATGGTTAGCGTTTGGTGTGCAAATCCTGACTCTTGGTTGTACAGCACTTTAAACAACATTCCTTCTGGATTGGTGCTCTTGTCCTGTGAAGCTAAGGCCATTATTCCCTTATAAGTCAAAATTCTACCTAAGTTTTATCAAAAACTTAGTTTGAGTTAGTTGCAAGGTTTTTAAGATATCAACTGATTAAATGTAAATATTTCCCCTATACCATGTTATCACTTAACATTTTTAATTGCCAAATTTAAGTTGAAGTCTAGGATCAACAGGAATTTCTCCATCAGGTTTTTAAAGAACCAACTTTAATAAGGTAAATCAAGCTGCTCAAAAGAATACAGACAACTCGAATTATCTGTACCCTATTGTCTGCTAAATTTAGGATTTATTTTTTGACCTATTCCACCGCGCCAGTGCATTTCTCTTGTGTCTTGCTGTGTTATGCCCGTTTATGGTGGGAAGAAGCATAACAGGATTTGACATGATGTTAGTGATACAGTGACATGTATAATTTAAAGACTACATTCCTCTTGGAAGCAGACACCTGCAATTAATTCAGATCCTCAGAATTTAAAATGAAACTGATGAAGGGTGCTTGGGTGGCTCAGTCTGTTAAGCGTCCGACTTCAGCTCAGGTCACTATCTCCTAGTTCGTGGGTTCAAGTCCTGCGTCAGGCTCTGTGCTGACAGCTCGGAGCCTGGAGCCTAGTTTAGATTCTGTGTCTCCCTCTCTTTCTGCCCCTCCCCTGATCATACTCTGTCGGTATCTCTCTCTCTCTCTCTTAAAAATAAGTAAACATAAAAAAAAATTTTTTTAATGAAACTGATGACCAAAACTAGAAATGCCCATGAACTGATGGGCAAATGATGCGGTTCACCAACCCGAAAGTAGCTTCTGGTATGTATGTCATCATTACTGAGGAGCTTAGAGCTTATTAACATCCATGGAGCAGTCATTTGCTATTTTCAATATTTGATTAGATTTGTAAAAGACAGTCTCAGTAGCAAACAGTGAAGAAAATAATTTTTATTTTTTAAATTTTAAAATAACTTGGCCGTTTAAATTATTTAAATCCCAAAGCAGATAATTTAACCCAAAGCTCTCTTTGTCATACTTCTCTGAATATATTATGTTATAGATGTGTTTTGTTTTAAATAGTAATGCTCAATATATTTTTCTTTTAAAAATAACATTTTCACAGAAAGTGTTATGTGTTTATCAATGAAGACTTAGTTATGCCAAAAGAATATTAAAAATTATCGATAAACATCCCACCCAAAGATGACCACTGTTAATATTTTAGGGTATTTCCCTCCAGTCATTTCTTCTAGATTCATATCTACCCGCCTTCATTTATCTGTATCCACATCTACATCTGTGTCTATTATCTATTCCTATCATCTACTCTATATTAACATATTAACAATCATTTTACTGTATCTCAAAATTGTGTGGATCTGGGATTTGGTCAGGGCCCAGTGGGCATTTCTTCTTCTCACATGGCATTGCCTAAGGTCACTTGATGATATTCAGCTGGCAGATAGGCTGGTCTGGAGTTCTGACTTGGCTTTCCTTGTGTGTATGGTACCTTGAAAGGATGGCCTCATAACCCTCAGCCCAACTGGAGCTGTTGGCCAGGTGAATTAGCTGTGTTTTTGGACCTCTCTATGGGATTGCTTGAGCTTCCTTATTGCATAGGGGCTAAATTCTAAGAGCACATGTTCCAGATGTGCATATATTTTAAAATTTTGGTTGGAATTCAACTGTGTTCCTAGTTTTGACTCTTATATTTAAAGTTGGAGAGCGTGTTACAAGCATTTTCCTATTTCACAAAAATTTTTTGCCAATTCATTCTGATAGCTACATAATATTACACATTATACTATGTAATTTACTTAGCTAATATCCTGTTTTCACACAAATAATAATATTTTATTATATTAATAATATGTCATAAAAATGTCTGGGAATACAGTGTTGGCTGAATTTTCTATTAATTCCTTAATATGTAGTTCAAGAAACAAAATAAGCTAAGGGTATGAAAAATTTTAAGGCCAGTGATATAGACTGTCAAATTGCTTCCTAGGGATGTAATACTTATTCCTATTGTCGCCATTATTGTTGAATACTTTCTCACTATAACTTCATCAGTATTTTCATTTTTTAATCCTTGTACTTTTGATTGTTATAAATATCTTATTGATGTTATTTGCATTTATGTGATTGCTAGTAAGGTTGAAATATTTTCATGTTAATTATTAAATTATATTATTTTTCCTCATATATTTGTCCATTCATCTACAGAGACGCCATTTTAAAAATCAGTGTATTTGAACTCTTTTTTTTTTTTTTCAACGTTTATTTATTTTTGGGACAGAGAGAGACAGAGCATGAACGGGGGAGGAACAGAGAGACAGGGAGACACAGAATCTGAAGGAGGCTCCAGGCTCTGAGCCATCAGCCCAGAGCCTGACGCGGGGCTCGAACTCCCGGACCGCGAGATCGTGACCTGGCTGAAGTCGGACGCTTAACCGACTGCGCCACCCAGGCGCCCCAAAAATCAGTGTATTTGAACTCTTTATAACTGTATTTAAAGATATAAGCTATGATAAAACCAACAACAGTCGCATAGTTTTAGGTTTCTCTCTATGTCATGAATTTGAATTAGATATAAAATACTCTTGAAATAATTTTCCTTATTATTGGCACAGTTTTGCGCACTATTCCCACTTAATCTGGGTTATGCAGAAAGATTATAAAAATTAAGATGATTGTGAAATTTAAGAAAATCCCTTTCAAAGAAAAGATAAAATATGCTCTGGAATCAGCATAAATTTGGTCACTTTGACTTTTTTTAAGGTATATTTATTTTGAGAGAGAGTGAGAGACACAGAGAGAGAGAGAATCCCAAGCAGGCTCGATCCCATGAACCATGATGTCGTGACCTGAGCTGAAATTAACAGCCAGACACTTAACCAACTGAGCCACCCAGGATTACTTTGACTTTTAAAATAGTAAACGATTTTTAAAAATGTTTCTAAAATTTTGGAAGTGATATTAACTATGTATTGCCCTTTTATGGTACAGTGAAAAAAATCATCATTTCCAATTTGTATGTTTATAAAATAGTAGCAGTTTGAGTATTATTTCATATTACCGTTATATACATAGTTTCTCAAGACAGAAGAATGACAATATGTCCTACCTAAAAATGTTTTTATCGTCTAATTTAAAAAGCTGTTTGAATTACTTAAAGGATATGATTTCACTCTTTCCTTTCGTGTTCATTTCAGGACACTGTAGTAAGGTTATTAAAGCAGCAAGAGTAAAAGACTGATATATAGATAGGGGTAATCACATAACGGGTGTGTATTCTGAATGTGAAGGTCTGTGAAACTTATTGTGGAAGTTCAGTGCACAGTTTCAGTAGCAGCACCACAAATTGCCTTGTAAAAAACAAAACACAACAAAAAGAATGCAGGAAATCTCAACAAAGAAATGTATTTTTGCTGTGAAATGAAAGCATTTTATCATGAGGGCCTGCCAAGATTTGTCCTCAATAAATTCAAAGTCCTTCGTTTTACTTTCCAGAATTCTGTAAAGTGTATTGCTCTTGATTTTGAAACATATGTTTTCTCACGTAATTCTTATGCAGAGCCAGTTTGTTTGATGCCTGCTAATTTGCCTATTAGTCATTTTCCTATATTCTTCCGTGTCTGTCATTGCTTTGTAATGCAAGTGTTCCTCTAAACTAACTTGACCATTTATACTGTCTTTCAGTGATAATCAGCCTTGATTACAAGGCTAGTTAATACATGAATTAAGACTGTATGTGTGTCTTTTCTTCTCCCTTTCCTTCTCCTTCCTGCCTTTCCACCCTCCCCTCCTTCCATCATTCCTTCCTTTGCTATATTTGGCAACCCTAAAAGAAATGCTTGTAGTAAACTTACATTACTAGCTATGTAATGTGATTCCATGTTAAACTGTAATCACCCTTCCACTGAACCTAACAAAGGCAACACGCTAATTTTTGTGTTAAGACAGAGTGCGATGGCACACAATCACATGATGCTATTTCATCCCCTTTCTTCTTGAGACTTTCATAACAGTCCTCTTTATTGCTCATGGGTTTCTAATAATGGTGTCCATGTGGCTTTGGAACAACAGCAGCATGTTAATTTATTCCCCAGTGTTACCTAGAGGCCCTGATGTGGGTCCAGGATTGGTGATGCCCTAATTTAAATACTGGGTAGGACCAAGCTGATCAGGTGGCTCAGAACTAGCACAATAGGCTGTGAAGGGAAGCCCCACTCCCTGATCAGGGCGGATCAGGAGGATTCCAAATGTAATTGGCCTCCGGGGAGTGTGAAAGTCAGTCTGTACACCCCCTTCAGACCTCCTTAATGCCTTGCCAGCTGGACAGAAAAGTGCCTGCTTGTATTGCCCACAAAGGAAGCAGGGATTGAGGGGAGTAGAACTGGAGAAATTAAAAAAGAGGAAAGAGACAGCAATACAAATGAAGAGGTGGGTAATAATATTGTACATCGAAAAGCTGGGCGAGTGTGTCATAAACAAATGGGCTTGCGATGGTCAGTCGACAATTATATCCTGTTACCTCATTTCAAATGCTGACTAATTATATAGAGCAAGAGGAAATTAGCACAGGAACCTCATTCTTTGCCAAGTCCACATCAAAATGCTGTAAAAGAAAACATGAAATCAATCTTCCGTGGTTTTAAAGAACTCCTAGTTCTTGAAGTTTAAACCTCTGCACACAGTCTTCCAGAATATAGTAAGACTTACTGGATATTCAAATTTCAGATATTAGATTTGTAAAAGATAAAAAAAAAAAAAAACCCAAAACCTGTGGCTCTCACCTTTGGTGCTCTGGACAACAAATTAAATTTAAAAAAAAAATTCTTAAACCCCCAACTGTCATCCTACTTGCTTTATGCCCAATAATGATTTGCTGAAGTGGGACAGTGTCCTCTCAGACAGCATCGTCTCCTGAAATTCGCTTGGGGTACATTTGGCTTGTTTCGGCATTTAGCTGAGTTCTGACATTCTGGTCCATAATAGAGCTGTGTTAATAACTTACCTGACTATAAAATTTTTGAAAATTGGATCACTTTCTTCTATTGTCTCACAGCTTAAAGATGAATCTATTAAAAAACAAACAAACAAACACCACCAACAACAAAAACCCCTCGGTTCCCCAAATAACTTAAAAGACACTTAAATAGGCACCAGACAAAACACACTTCAGTAAAAGCACCAACTCTTTATTCAAATACTCCAAAATGTATGGAAACATGACACAGTGGAGGGAGTCAATAACTCAAACCTGCAGTGGGCTTTGGAACTGCGAGGCCTCTCTGACTCTAGGTTTCCTGGTCCTTCATCAGTGCTTAACAAACGATGCTTAACTTCAGGATTCTGCTGTGCCATGTGTATCAGAGGTCACAACGGGTCGGACTTCAGAACTCTATCCTGATTTCAGCCAGAGGAGTATCATTGCCTATTCAATACGGGGTTTTTGAAGCAAGATTTCTTTTGGGGGCAAGAAAATATTTCATAATTATGCTAGTTTAAAAATATTTTAAAAGGACTGGACTGGATGATATTTTGGGACTCAGTCAGCTCTAGCATTGCATGCCTCTGTGTCAAATACTGCCGTGGAAAACCCACCCCAAACCACAGTACTGTATCTGAAATGGAAATTATTGGTGAGGCAAATAAGGGGTCTTATCATAGTTGTAGATAAAATTCAGGTTTTTTCCTGTGACAAAAAAGTGGCTTTTTAGGAAAGTAATTTAAATAACCCTTCTTAAATGGTAGTCTCAGAGATGTTTGTCACTTGCTAATTTTAAGAAAAAAAAAACTTTAATGTTTATTTATTTTTGAGACAGAGAGAGACAGAGCACAAGCAGGGGAAGGGCAGAGAGAGAGGGAGACACAGAATCCGAAGCAGGCTCCAGGCTCTGAGGTGTCAGTACAGAGATAGACGCAGGGCTCGAACCCACGAGCCGTGAGATCATGACCTGAACTGAAGTCAGATGCTTAACTGACCGAGCCACCCAGGTGCCCCCTTCACTTGCTATTTTAATGGGGTAGTTTGTTGCAGGCAAGGTAGGGGGAAGATGACCTTTTAAACATCACCTTCCTTCAGGCGTGAGACTCTTACTGCCTCTCATTTCCTTTCTGAGCCTTTCAGGTGAGGGCAACATTGCCATAGATTCATTTGCTATCATAGTAGTAAAAAATAGAGGAAAAAAGCAAGAAAGCCAGTACCAAATTAAGACAACTAAAAAAGCATAATGAGGTTAATATTTTTGAAAGTATTGCTGATGTATTTAGCAAGTTGCTTAGTAACTCCTCATCCATTGAACCAATAGCATTTATAGTTGCCGTCTGAATCTCTGGGAAAAGAGGCCATTGCTCAGTTTAGAGTAACGACCTCAATTCTTAAGCAGAAGGGTTTTCTAAATTCCATAAACTTCCCTCCACATGCAGAGGCATGGAGACATGTAGACAAAATTCCCATTAGGGGGAAGTATAAAGCCTTCTAATGATGACGGGGGAATGGTAGAGAAAAGAGAGAAGGGGAAAATGCAAGAATCGAGACATTTGCATCCAGGCTTGCCTCGGGGGTCAGACCCCTGGTGCTGATAGGAGAGGTGATAAAACTGAGGGTCTTGTCCTGAGAAGGATGACTCAGCAGAGGGACACTATACATATTTGGGATTTAGAATTCTTGGAGGAAATTCCTCCACAATAGAAAATCCTTCACAGTAGAAAGTGGCTGCAGGGGAGGAGACATGGCTGAATAGCTTATTCAGGAACGCAAGCCTGAGACGTGATCTCAGTGTGTGGGACACAGTTGGCTGGCCAGGTACCAAGGCAGTCAGTGAGGTGGTGGTCATAGTGACCTGTGGCAGAGACCTGCGCTGGAGCAGACTGCCCAAGGTAGGCTCAAAAGAGAGTTAACATCAGAGCTCAGGTAAGCTATAGCCTAAAGAGAGCCAAGGAGGTGGCCTTGTCATTAGCAGAGAAGGCTGAGCTCACCAGAGAGATGCCTCTATGTGCTGTCACTGCCAAGAAAAGGGACTACAAATGTCACCAGCTCAGATCAGCAGTGGAATCACTGAAGACAGAGGTGGGTGCCCGGAGATGAGTAGGGCTGGACCTTCTATCCACATGGGCTCTCTAAGCTGCCCATGCACTCAGATGTCTGGCTGAACATGAGGAGGAATAAACAGTTGCCTGGACTGTCCCAGGTTTAACCCTGTGAGTCAATCCTGGGGAATGCCTCAGTACTGGGCAATCTGGAACATTTTGTCACCTTACCTTCAAGTTCAGAAAAACAAGATTCATGGAAAAAGTACATTAGCTTATAGCACAGTGACAGGAAGTAGAGTTGCCCAAACTCTGCATTGTCATGAGGATTATGCCTGTCCAGTAACTAAACACATCAGTCATCATGGAGATTTGCCCATTAAAAAGGTAACATGATGTTTAAAAAAGTTTTTTAATGTTTATTTATTTTTGAGAGAGAGAGGGAGAGCATGAGCAGGGGAAGGACAGAGAGAGTGAGGGAGACACAGAATCCAAAGCAGGCTCCCGTCTCTGAGCAGTCAGCACAGAGCCGGACATGGGACTTGAACTCACTAACTGCAAGATCATGACCTGAGCTGAAGTTGGACTCTTCACCGACTGAGCCACCCAGATGCCCCAGTAACGTGGTTTTTTTGAGTGTTCCACAAGCGTTTAATGAGAGGTATTTTGTCCCAGTATGATAAAAGACCTTTTTTAAAAAACCTGGGTTATTATCTTTTCTGGTAATTTCTCTCATTTTAAATTAGATTTCACTCTTTCTTTTAACCTAGGTTGAGAGAGACTGTGATTTAGGGTAAGAGTTTTGAGTTATGAATCCAGTTCTTTGGAAGGAAGAAGGTAATATTGTGGCTTTTTTGAATAGCATTTATCCATTTCTTGCTGCGTGTCCTCTCCAGAGTTCATCTTGGTCGTGAAGCATGGTGGTTAAGCAAGCGGGGACTGGCTTCAGATTCCCTGGGTTCAAATCCCACATCTCCACCTTCACCGGCCATACATTGCAGACCTTAAGTCACGTGACTTGGTGCTCTCATCTATGGATGCAATGATGCCAGTAAAGGGAGTAATGTGCACCTTGCAGTTTTCTATTATGATTCAATGAGATAATGATTTTGGAGCTTTTTCAGTGTCTGGGCCCATAGAAAGCATTCAATAAATGCTAGTTTGTATTTTTAAAAACACAAACTCTTCTACTAGGTTGTAAGCAATTTGGTCATAGGGACACTTGCCACATTTGGCCACCTGTTTATCCCTAGCATCTGAAACAGAGTAAGCATTAAATAATTAGCTATTATTAGGATCTTTAGGAAAAAAAACAAACCCAAACTTTCATACTCTTCTTTCTGCTGGATTCCTCTCTTTCTTGGTATTTCTCTGTAGACATACAAGACAAGTGAAAAAAGAAAAACTGAAAATTCATCAGGGGTAAAACACTTGCATTTTGTTATAAAGCAATGGGGCGTATATGCAGTCCCAAATGTACTGTCTCCGGGGATAGCTGAGACAGGCAGAAGAGGGTCAGATACCAATCTGGGAATCTGAAAATCTGGCTCCTGGTATTTTCCCTGTCCCCAAACTTTTCAATAGTGTTCTCTTTAAAATTGTCAAAATTAGAGGGTTCGGCTAGATAAGTGCCAAGTTCATGTCCAGCTCTAGACTTCAGCAGTTCTAGTAGAGAACAAAACAAGACAGGATACAATTAAGTGCTAAGTTGTGAGCTGGACAACATGACAATGATTTTAAAAACTTCACTCTTTTCTCTAAAAAAAAGCTTTGAGGCATTAATGTTCCATGTTTCCTTTTGAAAACTTGCTTTCAAAGAGAACATGCCTGTGTAGCCTGTGTAGAAGATTCCCCAGCAGCTGAGAGCACCTGACAGCAGAGACACAAGCCAACATTATTGCGCACCATGTGCCAATGAGGGAATAAGCACAGCTCCTATCTAGAAGGTTCATGAGCTGAAGGAGGCTGGCAAATTACTCTGTAATTACAGCCATCCTTGCAGCAGGGCAGAAACGACAAGCAGCATTGTCTGTGTATCTTGAGGTAGCTGAACATTGCACCACTGCTCAATTTGCCTCTTTCCCCTCGTCTTTCTGTGTCTCCTTTTTTCCTCATGTAAGACAAATTGCTCTAGTCCTCTCGCTGACAAAGGAGGAGGTGAACTGCACAACTCCAAGTCTGATGGCCTAGGATGCTCTCCAACCCTAATTTGCTAAATGTAGGCAGGAGATCATTTCATCTCTACTGAGCTCCTCTCTTAAGAGGAGTCTCACAAACACCCTTAATAGGGTCTAAATTATAACTTAGAATGTACTGTCCTTCCCCTGATGGCACCGAGTAACTGACTTTTCCAAGAATCACTGCTAAGATCAGCCCAGTCTAAGAAGAAAGGCAGATATTCTAGTCCTGAGATCTCACTCCACTTGGAGAGACAAGGTCACCGTTTGCTTTTCTCACTGTGTTTGTTCTGGCACTGCCTTCCCTTACATAAACCACAGTCCTTTTGGAGTAAGGATGCATGCATAAAGGTAGAAAATTTGGTTCTAGTTGAAATTCCCCTTGCTACTTGAATTTCTGAGGGCTTTCTTTGGTGAGTGATGTGGAGGCTCAGCTAATTCACTTCCCGAAGATCCACTAGTACTTCTCTGCAGAGCCAGGGGCCGTGTGGGCTCCACATGGGCTCTGGGGTAGCACCTTGTCATTCTGTCTATTTCTTACTAGGAGTAGGAAGAGGTAGGAACAGAGCCTACACTGGGCAGGAGATTCTCTGTGCACAATTTTATCTGTGTGAGCATTGATGACAAATAAGACTTAATTTAGGCCAAATGGCAAATCTCCCAAGTTTCTTTTGGGGGACATCCTCAGGACTCTCAATCTCACTCCTTTGCTTTGAGGAACAGTTAAGTAGAAAGTGACATACTCTGGAACTCCTGGCTCGTTAGAGTGGTAGACTAGTCACAGGGGTCTTGCCTGAGGATGTGGCCTGTCAGAAGGCTGGGCCACACCCCATCCCCTTTTCTTCCTCTTGCTTCATCCAAACGCCATGTCACAGGCACCTCTGTCCTTTTCCTAAAGACCATGTATATGCCCAGAGAGCTTTCTCACTGCCATTCTCTCTCATGCTACTTCTGATGCTGCGTGTTAATTATGATGTTGCCTACGCCCCCATTAGGTGGGCAGGTGGGCATGTATGGTTTAAGAATCTCTCAGGGTTTTTTTGGAGGGAAGCCAAGCATAACAATGTAGACTGGTAAGTGGGAAAAGGAACCCTGCAGTTATGGAGTGAAATCTAGAAATAAAGTCTTATTCTTTAGAGCACTTTGTATTTTGGGTTTGTCTGTTAATTTGTTCATTAGCTTCCAGTCTCCGCAAAAGCTTATGCTTTGTGACAGCAGAGACTGTAAGTAATACATCGACTACTGAGCCTCTAAGTCAATGCCTAGAGGGAGCAGGTCACAGGGAGAAATATATCTGGGAAAACCCAATATCTGAAGTTTTCACACTTTTTTTGGTTCACAGCGTCTTTAGTCTCTCAACATTTTTTTTTTCCTTACAGCATTCCTAAGCCTAACGAAATATGTAACAGTTCCATGAAGTGGTTGGGAACAAATAATTTAATAAGTATTTATGTCCTAACAACTCAGTGGCCGTTAAAAACACATACACACGTAAGTTGAAAAAACTATATTCACTCTATTCTTGTTCAACGTTACATACAAATGGGATACATCTGCCTCCTGGGCACTGTACGACTCCTCAAACTTTGGAGTCGGGTTAGACATTGTTAGCCGCAGGTACCGTTGCGCATTCTACTGTGATATTTGCTCACAGCAACTGCTCAAAACCCAGTCTCGCAAATACATGATGTCATCAAAAGGAATCTGGCACAATATAATATTGAAACTGGGCATATCTCAAGCCGGTAGTTTGTGAGATACCTGACAGAGAATATCTCTGTGTTTCCCTCTAAAATAAAAAAAAAAAAAATATCCCATGGTAAATATATTGTGGCATCTTGGGGCACATTGGCAGAAAGATTGGGAACTGTGTGGTTCACGTTGATGTCAAATACTGGAGGGACCATAGTGAAAGGTGTGTTTTGATTATGAAACTGTAATAAAAACGTTGATCACCTTGTGAACTACTTACCAATTACGGCTACTTTTCATTCCATAGTAGTCATCATTGACTGTGTCTTGTGTTCACTTTGCTAAGTGGAGTTTCATCAGACTCAAAGGCCCTGACACCAGAACAGTGAGACTCATTTCTCACATTATTCACGTGAATTGGTCTCCTTATTTTCCATCCCACAGGTTTAACCTTCACACTTTGTGGCCCATGGAGCACGTTGTCTACTTGCGACTTAAAAAGGGTGTAGGGGGTCACGCTGCTGGTCTCGCTCACAGTCAAGTGCTAGAGGCTTCCAGCATCTGCAACACATCACAGCCTCGTGTCAACCTACAAATTATGTGTTGGCACTGGAGGAATTTACTTAACCGGCTTCCGGTGAAATACTATGACAAATAGGTACAATCGAACATCAGCCTTTGCACTAAATGCTTTATTCTTGGCATTTATAAATGCTCATTACCATTGTGCATGCCTGAGTAAATTTAGGTCTTAGAAGATAATTTGTAATCCTTATCACTCCTTCTTTAGCATCCAGCTAACCGCTGCCCTTTCTTAGCTGAAATGTGAGACCTCAGAGGGTTAAGTGAGTTTCACCCACACAAAAAGTCAACATCAAGTATTTCTTTAAATGTGGACTCCTTGACAAACACATCTCTCCATTTGCAAGGCCCATGAATTTAAAGCATCCGGTAATAACAGGCCTGCGCTCCCTTCTCAGAGCTGGAAGCTCCTTGTGAAATGGTATCCTGCCAAAGTGCCACTACAATAAAGCTCTGCGTCCTAACGTCCGTGTCAAAGTGCCAGCGAACCAAGACTGGCAGCCGGCTAATTTGGGAGAGCTGTCTGCCTCAACCGCACCCCCCCCCCCCCGACCCTGCCGACTGATCAACTCACCCACAGAAGCTATTCAGCTTGTCACCCACTCATGGGTAGGGGGAGAGGGGATGAAAGAAACTAGGATGTGCCTTCTTCTTTCACTCAATACCCAGATTCCCCTGAGTCACTGATCCAGCCTCTGAGAACACTGGGAACTCTGTTCCTCCTGCTAGATTAATGGCTTCATAAGCAGACCCTTGAGGTGAGAGATATACCCTTTGCTGAAGGTGGCATTACTAATGATATATAATGTTTTGACAATATCTAATCACAGACATCCTTAAAGAAATTGAATACTTAGATACAGGAGTATCTGTACTAACAGATGTCTTGCCTGATTATTTAATTATCTTTCCTTTTATTAAAAATGATCAATATAGTTGAAGGGAAATAAGCAACTGCATTGCTAGGGAGAGTTGGGTGGGTGAAAACTCTTCGGCGCTGTTTGAGGTTTGGGTAAAGGGGGCTACAAAAAAGCAGTCTGTGAGCTACACACGCTGACTTTCTGGTAGACTGAGCCTTGGGTGTCCACGGCCACACTTAATTTCGCAAGGACACAAATTTTAGCTCTTGTTCTCAATTCATCACAAATCTATATAACGGGGACAAAAATAATCCTGAATTTGTTGGCATAAGGCTCCAGTGAGATGATGCACTTAAAGATCTTAGCATGTAGCAAGTATAAAATAAATTATTTTTCTCCTCCTCCTCTTCCTCCCTTTTCTTGATTTAGACAACTGTGTGAACTAGGTGTACCATAATATAAATATGTATAACGCAAATTGGCCCCAAAAGAAAAATAATTAAATAAAGAAATCCCACGTATCATGAAGAAATTAGGGCAAAATGAATAAGGCTGTCAGAGGTCCTGACTCGTTGTGTGTAAGAACGACTTACCTTGAGGCAGTGACATTGTGCAGTTAAGTGTTCACGACACTTAACAAGCGGTTTGGGGCTCATGATAGCCTGACTTATTATGTGTGCCCTGTGTCTGTGCTCCTGCCTCTCTCAAAAAGTGCTTCAGATATAATATGTAAGCTCCACTCTTTTGGCACATGGGTGCTCTCACCATGAACAGAGAGTCCCTGGTGCCTCCAAGTGATGTCTTAATTCTCCCCAGCAGCCATGAAGCATAGATGTAGACACACACTGTCATGGCAAGTAGTTCAATGAGTTATAAATGTAAACATTTTAGTCGAGCAATAATAGAAGAGGGAACAGAGCTTCATAACTAATGCAATGATGGTGGTGGTAACGGTGGTGATGGTGGGGGATCAGCAGGTTCCTGTTGTTGGAGGGGTTCCACCCAAGAGAAAAGAAAGCGTTGGATACCTGTACTTATTTAAGAGTTCAGAGGTGGAGGGATCAAGGTAGAAACATTGTGTGTATTTCAGAAAGAGAGGGTGGGAGGGAGGGAGGGAGGGAGTTTTCACTGGTTTTAAAGAGGGCTTTCTTTCTTTCTCTCTTTCTCTCTCTCTTTCTTTCTTTCTTTCTTTCTTTCTTTCTTTCTTTCTTTCTTTCTTTCTTTCTTTCTTTCTATACACAGAGGATCTGCTCTGGAATCCTTTCTGAAAGTTATCTTCTGTACAATATGCATAGAGTAGGTATGGTTTATCCCTTCTTTGAATGCAGTTGCTTGTAGACAGTGGCCAAAGAGTTATTTAAATCTCATAGAGGCCAGCTTTTTTCTGTTATATTTTTAACCTTATTTTATTGGTTCATATTGTCAGGCTTCTAGGCCGTCTTCTTCAAAAGACACCTCATTTTCATTTTCAATCAAGTTCTCTCCACGATTTTTCACATAGCTTCCTTCACACTACTAATTTCACTTTAGAGCTGGCATCCTATCCCACATCCCTGGGCTTGCTGTGCTAACATGTTTAAACATGATTAGTCTTTATTAATGTAAGAGAGACAAAGCTCCAAGAATCACACACCTCTTAATTTGTTATAGTTCCAAAGGGGGTCTTCAGCCCTGGAAACTGAAAATGAAGGGGCTCCTTGAGATACAGACATACTGGGCATTCTGCTAAGTGCAAAATTTTGTGTTATGGTTGCAGACAGGTTTTTCTTTCAGTCGTGTTCCAGTTCAAATCTTTGATGTATCAAATGCCATGAAATATCCAAATAGTCAAAAAACATTTCTTGATTACATTTACTTTCAGCAATGTTTGTTACACATTGAGTTCAGAAAATGAAGGTGGCATTATGGTGGCATTTTACCCTCGCTGTGATCTCGAGAGTAATATTCTATCAATGTGGTGTGCATTTATTCTACTATTTGACAAATACGGGCCAAGAACTGGGGTAGGCACGTAAGAAAAGGCAGAGTTGGATGAGACTGTCCACAAAGGAGTGAATACTTCATCTGTTTAGCACTGCCATGAACATTCTGTATAAGACTCAAAATATTTAGTACTATATATGTACGCATATCTGATACTTGATGTATGTTGCTTATTTTAGAAACATTTGATGTGGATTACACATATACATTAAGACATTAGAATAAGGCTAAAACACTGAGGGCTATGTAAAGGAGTGGGGGAGATTATTGGACCTGATATCTAAGCTAAGGATAATTTCTACAACTGCACATTACATTTAGTTCCTGTGCAGGTCACAAAGGCCAATAAAGAAATTCCATGAGTCATGTAGTATTCATTTTCTAATAAAAAGATATATATGAGTTGGTAAGAAGAAAATGTTCCCGGAAATAAACTGTAACAGGAATCTAACCCAGGATTACTATAATAAAAGAAAATATCTTTAATAGTAGCCTTTAGAGAAGACAGAAAATGTATTCATATGGTCGTTTCTTATACTGACCCTTGGTAAAAATCAAGAGAATAATAGTCTATAGCGATTATATAAATGTGTTTCCACAGAGAACAAAGTGACAAGGTTGTCAGGCAGCTGGTGCCTGATGTTTTGTTGCAGCTGGAGGAGGCTGGGTGTGTTGCCCATGCTTTTGGCTGGATATGTATCTGAAACCTGGCATTTCTCTGATGTCTCAATCTCTAGAGCCCAGGCCCAGGCCCCTGCTGATAATGTTGATGCCAGTGACACCCCCTGAAGGCCTGCCAACGCTGGACTGTTCCTGAGCAGCGGGTGGGTCCTCTGCCTTACCACCACCACCTTGGCAGCTGCCTGTCTACTCAGAAGTTATTTGGGTGCCCCTTCTCCTCACCACCAATGTGCCTGGACTCTTAACTGCTGCTGGGGCTCCTGTTGGGCATCATAGGTGACTTACATTCTAAATAAGTGGAGAATTTGGAAGTATTTCAAGACGTTAACAACTATGAAGATTATGCTGGTATATATCACATGTCTCCCCATAAGAAAGTCATCTATTTTCCCACAGAACTCACGTAGTAATGCAATTTCCCTTCTCGTGGGCCTTTATCATATACATTTGTTATCTTCCCATCTAGGCTATGAAGTCTATGGGGCAGTGTCCATCTCTGGTTTATTTCTCTGCCCTGTAGCCCTTTAGCACAGTCCCTCATACTCACTCTGTATCTTTTGAATGAATGAATGAATGAATGAATGGGATGTCTTTAGCCAAATCCTTTAGATCTACAAACACCAGTGGAAATAGGGGAGCTATTTTGTAATATTTTCAACCTCTGTTGATTTTAGCTAGATTAAATAGTTAGAGTACTCTATTCTTTGTTGTATGAAATGATTTTGCATCTGCTTATAAAGATCTGATTCTTGAAAGTAAAAACCTGGGAAAAACAGATATAACAAGACCCCAATCCTTGAAATATTTTCTTTTTGAGGTTGATTGCCAACAGAAACCTCATATTAACTCAGAAGGTCATTTTATGAAGCATCAAGTTTTCTCTTTTCTGATTGATAATAAATATGATCACCATATAACTTATTGTCTAAATTAGAACATTTTTAAGGATGAGCAAGGTCACTTTTAATAATTATATCAGGACCACAGGCATTAGATGAGACTGTCTTGGGCAAATGAAAATGTATGGTCACTCAGTTATAAATATATTTTTATTTTGTGAACCATTGTTCGCCAGTGTGCCAATCTGCCTTCCATCTCCTTCGGTAGCCATGAAAGAGGCAAGGATTGACACATGTTGGGCATTTTACATTTCCCCAACTTGCCTTTTTTTATGTATGCATCAGACTGGGATCTGTATCTACTCTTTATCCTACCTCAAAGCACATTTGCAATTCCTAGGAATAAAACAGAGTAAAAGAAAAATGGCATCCTTATCATCTTTGAACACAGAAGCCAATAATTGCCACAGAGTTCCATCAAGCCAAGTGGCTAGTGAAATTCTCAGAGAAAAACAATTACTTCCCAGAAGATGACACTTTTAATTGTAAGCTTCAAAATTTGGTAAGATTCTCATGGAGAGGAGGGATTCAATTTTGATGGAACACTCATCAACACTTTTCCCTTCATTGGGGAGGATATTTGATCTCAGCTTAGAGGAACATAGGAGTAGGCAGAATGGCCGATATGAAATAAAATAGAAGACTAAATACATGGGGGTACAATTCCAGCTATCTAACTGGTCAGTCATTTGCTTGCAGTATGAAGTGTGTGGATTTATCACAGTAATATTCTTGTTGGTTTTTTGTAGACCATGCAGGTCTCATTATACCTATGCTGATGGCCTTGTCATCAGTGCTGATGATCAGAGTTCTCTTTGTTGGCCTTATGTGACTCAGTGACCTTCAGTAATTGAGGATAGAACATGGCATAAGTGCTGAGGGTAAAGCAAGTGTCTACAGTGAGATCTTCTCTCCCCTAATAAGGGACCAAAAGTTTGTCAGAAATGATCAGCAGGTTTTCTTGGAACATTAAATAGAATGGAAATAAAGGGGCCCTCCCTGTCTTCATAAATTACACAAGAGTATCCAATCTGCTCATCTTCACCCTGTAATTTGGAATGGAAAAATCTCTTGTGCATAAATTGCCTTCCCTGAATCTAACACAATTAATCCAGAAGAGAAGTGGGAATGGGTAACAGGGTTTTTTTTTTCTTCAAATTTTGTTGTTAATTAAAAAAACAATTATCAAGGATTTCTAATTACTTTATAAGTGCTGTATGGCCTGTACCTGCTCCTCAGCAAATTAGTAAGATAATGCTGGAAACATCTTATTAAACAGAATTACTCTTTCTCCGCCTTCAGATTCACACATTTACTTAATAGGCCTCTTCTTGTGCAACACCTTTGTGAAACATTTATATCCATTAAGTTATCTCACAGTTATTAGCATTGTGCATTGGTTTCTACATTTTTTTTTTTATGCAGGACCTAATAAATTGATAGGCTACGCTAAGGGCATGTATCTTGAAAGATACTTCCTTAGAGAAAGTGAGTATTTAGGAAATAATAAAATCTTTCTGGAGGAAGGTATAAAGATTCATTGAAAAGATAGTACTTAAAGGGAAATAGAGCCCAGAGGTCCACAGGGACAAAATGGGAATATCTGTAATAAGGGGCTGACAAGTGTAGGACTGGAGCAAAAATATAAGCCATTACAGAGTGCTGATAGGGAGCATGTGAATCGGAGAAACACCTGTATTCTAGTCATCAGATCTGTGTGATATATACTGCTCAAGGATATCGATAGAAGGACATTCACTTACCTGAGGGTTTCATCGAATATGTTAAGGTCTATAGCACATCATTTTGAATGTGAGGGGAACCAAGTTGAGAATTAAGCTGCTGATATATAGGAAATCATGGTCTCATTGTCTTTTTAAATTGGATAAATTCGATGTGTAACACTGTGTACATTTAAATTATGTGGAGGCGGGGAGCCTGGGTGGCTCAATCGTTTGGCTGACGTCAGCTCGGGTCATGATCTCGCGGCCTGTGAGTTCCAGCACTGCATCGGGCTCCGTGCTGACAGCACTGAGCCTGGAGCCTGCTTCTGATTCTGTCTCTCCCTGTCTCTCTGAACCTTCCCTGCTTGCTCTCTCTCTTTCTCTCTCTCTCTCTTTCAAAAATAATAAACATTAAAATTTTTTTTTTTTTTTAATTATCTGGAGGCCGCTGGATGGCTCAGTCAGTTAAGCATCTGACTTTGGCTCAGGTCATGATCTCATAGTTTGGGGGTTTGAGCCCTGCATCAGGCTGTGTGCTCTGTGCTGACAGCTCAGAGCCTGGAGTTTGCTTCGGATTGTGTGTCTCCCTCTCTCTGGTCCTCCCCCACTTGCACTTTCTCTCTCAAAAATAAATAAATAAATATTAAAAAAAATAAAATATAAATATATATATGAATATATAAAATATATTTTATAAAAATATAAAAAAATAAGGTATGCAAGGTGTTACTTTGGTACATTTATATATTGTAATATGATGGCTGATGTAGTGCTATTTATTACATTACATAATAATAGTACAATGTTATTGTCTATATTCATTATACTGTGCACTAGATATCTATGGCTTATTTACTACTTGTAACAAGTTTGTATACTTAAACACTCTTATCCTCCACCCCACTCCCTTGTTACCACCATTTTACTCTCTGTTTACTCCAAGTTTAAGTTTTTGGATTTCACATATAAGGGATACATAGTGCTTGTCTTTCTGAGTCTAACTTATCTTGCTCAGCATTTTGTGCTCAAGGTCCGACCATGTTGTTACAAATGTCTCCCGAATGTCTTCTTCCTTTCTTACGGCTGAATAATCTTCCATTGTGTAAACATGCCACATCTTTTTTATCCATTCACCTGTTGATGGGCATTTGGGTTGTTTCCATATCTTGGCTATTCTGAATGAATCTGTGAAAAACATGAGAGTGCAGAGATCTCATCAAAATTCTGTTTTCATTTCCATTGGGTGTAAGTACCCAGAAGCGGAATTGCTGAGTTGTATGGTAGATCTGATTTTAATTTTTTGAGGAACTTTCATATTGTTTTCTATAGTGTTTGGACCAATTTGCATTCCCACCAACTGTGTATGTGGGTTACCTTTTAACCATATCCTTGCCAGCACCTGTCTCCTTGATGACAACCATCCTACCGGCTGTGAGGTGAAATCTCACTATGGTTTTGATTTGCATTTCCCCAATGATTAGTGATATTGAGCATCTTTTTATTTGTAAAATAAATATTTGTGTTGGCTGTTTAGATGTCCTCTTTGGGGAAATGTCTTTTTACCTCTTCTTCCCATTTTCAAATTGGATTGTTTGTATTTTTATTACTGAGTTGACTGAGTTCTTTATATAGTTTGGATATTAATCCCTTATCTAACATACGGTTTGCAAAAAATTTTCTCGCATTCTGTATATCTTTTCATTTTGTTAATTGTTTCTTTTGCTCTGCAGAAGCTTTTGAGTTTACTGTAGTCTCATTTGTTGATATTTTCTTTTGTTGTCTGTGCCTTTGGTGTTATGCCCCCAAAATTATTGCCAACACCAATATTGATGAGATTTTTCTTATGTTCTGCAAGTTTTATGGTATCAGGTATTAAGTCTTTGATCCATTTTGAGTAAATTTTTGTGAATGGTGGGATATAGAGGTCCAATCATTGTTTTGCATATGTTTCTCCACTTTTCCCAGCACCATTTGTTGAAGAGACCATCTCTTCCCCATTGTGTATTTTTGACACTTCTGCTAAATATTAGAAGATCATATGTCACAGTTTAATTCTGGGCTCTCTATTCTGTTCTCTTGGTCAGTGTGTCTATTTTGGTGTCAGTACCAAACTTTTTTTTATTACTATGGCTGTGTAGTATAGTTTTCAGCCTGGAGGCATAATACTTCTAGCTTTGTTCTTTGTTCTCAGGATTGCTTTAGCTGTTTGGAGTCTTTGTGGTTCTATACGTATTTTAGGATTCTTTCGTCTATTTTTGTGAGGACTGCCTTTGGTATTTTGATGGAAATGTGTTGAATCTGTGGATGGCTTTGCACAGTATAGCCATTTTAACAATATTAGTTTTCTGAATGTATGTTTTTCCATTTGCGTGTTCTTTGATTTCTTTCAGCAAAGCTTTGTACTTTTTATTGTACAGAACAATCAATTCCTTAAATTTATTCCAAAATATTTTGTTGGTTTTGATGCTATTGTGAATGGGATGGTTTTTCTTAATTCTTTTTTGATGCTGTCTTATTAGTGTAAAGGAATGCAGTTCTTTTCTGTATGTTGATTTTGTATCCTGCCACTTTA
Organism: Lynx canadensis; assembly: GCF_007474595.2. Classification (NCBI taxonomy): domain Eukaryota; kingdom Metazoa; phylum Chordata; class Mammalia; order Carnivora; family Felidae; genus Lynx; species Lynx canadensis. The sequence continues at coordinate 155,655,429 of NC_044303.2, read as the reverse complement.
CTGAAATTTTGGTTTTTTCCCACAGTTTTGGGGTAATTTTTTTATATATAGGATCACATCACCAGCAGATAATGGCAATTTTACTTTTTCCTTTCTGCTATGGGTGCCTTTTATTTCTTTATTTCTTAACCTAATTCTAGTCCTATATTGAATAGGAGTGGGGGGAATGAATGTTCTTACATTGTTGGTGAACTTATGGGGAGACTCAATTTTTCTCTGTTGAGTTTAGTGTTAGCTGTGGGTTTGCTATATATGACCCAAATTATGTTGAGATTTGTTATTTCTATACCCAGTATATTAAGGGTTTTTAACAAAAGGATGTTGCATTTTGTCAAATGCTTTTTGTACATCTATTGAGATGATCATGTGATTTTTTTTAATGTTTCATTGTACTGATGTGATATGTTACATTTATTGATTTGCTTATGTTGAAATGTCATTGCACCTTAAGGATAAATCCCACTTGGTAATGGCATATAATCCTTTCAATATATTCTTGAATTTGTTTTCTAATATTTTGTTGAGAATTTCTGCATCTGTATTCATTGGGAATGTTGGTATATAGTTTTCTTTTCTTGTGGTATCTTTATTTGGTTTTGGTATTAAAGTAATGCTGACCTCTTAGAATGAAGTTGGAAGTGTTTCCTCCCTTTTGATATTTTTAAAGAGTTTGAGGGGTATTGGCATTAATTCATCTTAAAAAAATTTTTTTAGGTTTTTTTTTAGAGACAGAGAGGCAGAGCATGAACAGGGGAGGGTCAGAGAGAGGGAGGCACAGAATCCAAAGCAGGCTTCAGGCTCTGAGCTGTCAGCACAGAGCCCGACATGGGACTCAAAGTCACAAACCGTGAGATCATGACCTGAGCAGACATCGGGTGCTCAACCCACTGAGCCACCCAGGCGCCCCAGCATTAATTCATCTTTAAATGTTTGGTAGAGGGGCGCCTGGGTGGCTCAGTCGGTTAGGCGGCCGACTTCGGCTCAGGTCATGATCTCACCGTTCGTGAGTTCGAGCCCCGCGTTGGGCTCTGTGCTGACAGCTCAGAGCCTGGAGCCTGTTTCGGATTCTGTGTCTCCCTCTCTCTGACCCTCCCCGTTCATGCTCTGTCTCTCTCTGTCTCAAAAATAAATAAACGTTAAGAAGGAAAAAAAAAAATTTAAATGTTTGGTAGAATTCTCTAGTGAAGCCGTCTGATCCTGGAGTGTTCTATATTAGGATTTTGTTTTTATTTTGGATTCTATCTCTTGTTATTGATCTGTCCAACTTTTCTATTTCTTCCTAATTCAGTCTTGGTTGGTTGTGTATTTCTAGAAATGTACTCATTTATTCTAGATTATTCAATTTTCTGGCATATAGTTGTTAATATAGTCTCTTATGATTTTGTTATTTCTGTAATATCAGTTGTAACGTGTCTTCTTTCATTTCTAATTTTATTTGAGTCTTCTTTCTTTTTCATAATTAGTCTAGCTAAAGATTTATCAATTTTATATCTGAGAGAGAGAGAGAGAGAGAGAGAGAGAGAGAGAGAGGGAGGAAGGGGCAGTGAAAGAGGGAGATGCAGAATCTGAAACAGGCTCCAGGCTCTGAGCTGTCAGCAAAGAGCCCAATGTGGGGCTGGAAATCATGAGCACTGAGATCATGATCTGAGCCTAAGTAGGATGCTTAACCGACTGAGCCACCCAGGCACCCGAAGATTTGTCAATTTTATCTTTTCTTTTTTTAAAATTTTTTAATGTTTATTTATTTTGAGAGAGAGAGAACATGAGTGTGGCGGGGGAGAGAGAGAGGGAGACACAGAATCTGAAGCAGGCTTCAGGCTCTGAGCTGTCAGCACAGAGCCCCATGTGGGGCTCAAACTCAAACTGTGATATCATGACCTGAGGTGAAGTTGGATGCTTAACCAACTGAGCCACCCAGGCACCCCAACTGTGTTTACCTTTTCAAAGAACCAGCTCTTAGTTTTGTAGATCCTTTCTATTGTTTTTTTCTGGTCTGTATTTCATTTATTTCTACTCTGATCCTTATTATTTCCTTCATTCTGCTAACTTTGAGCTTGTTCTTTTTTTTCCCTAGTTCCTTGAGGTATCAAGTTAGGTTATTTATTTGAGATCTTTCTAATTTCTTAATATATGCATTTATTAATATAAACTTTCCTCTCAGAACTGCTTTTGCTGCATCCCACAATGTTTGATGTGTTCATTTTCATTACATTTGTCTCAAGACAATTTTTTTATTTCCCTCTCAATTTCTTTTTGACTCAGTGTTTGCTTAAAACGGTGTTGTTTAGTTTACACATATTGGTACATCTTCTCACTTTCCTTTTGTTAATTTCTAGTTTCATAGAGAAGATAGTTGGTATGCTTTCAAATTTCTTAAATTGACTAAGATTTGTTTTGTGACCTGTCAAATGATGTATCCTGGAGGATGTTTCATGTGCACTTGAGAAGAGTGCATATTCTGCTGCTATTGGGTGGAATGTTCTCTTTATATCTATTAAGACCATTTGTTCTAAACTGTGGTTTAATTCCAATGTTTCCTTGTTGACTTTCTGTCTAGATGACCTATCCATTGTTGATAGTGGGGTATTGAAGTTCTCTATAATTAATATTGTCTATTTCACCCTTAAGATTTGTTATTTGCTTAACACATTTCAATGCTTGGGTGTTGGGAGTATGCATACTTAATGATTGCTATATCTTCTCCAAGTATTGATCCCTTTATTGTTATATAGTGATCTTCTTTGTATTTTGTTACCCATTTTGGCTTACAAATTATTTTGTCTGATATAAGTATGGCTACACCTGTCTACTTTTCGTTTCCATTTGTTTGATATATCATCTTCCATCCTTTTGTTTTGAGCCTATGTGTGTCTTTAGACCTGAAATGGGTCTCCTGTAGGCAGCAATAGAGTTGGATATTTTTTTTCTCCCATCCATCTAGACACTCTGTGCCTTTTGATTGGTTGGTGAGTTTAATCCATTTATATTTAGGGCTACTGTTGATATGTAAGGATTTGTGACGGCCATTTTAGTTTTTGCCTTCTGTTATTTTGTCTCTCCATCATTTCTTTTTCCTTCTGTTTCTGTCTACCTTTGTAAGTTGGTAGTTTTCCATGGTAACTTACTTAGTCTCCCCCATTTTTAATTTTTTTTTTCAACATTTATTTATTTTTGGGACAGAGAGAGACAGAGCATGAACGGGGGAGGGGCAGAGAGAGAGGGAGACACAGAATCGGAAACAGACTCCAGGCTCTGAGCCATCAGCCCAGAGCCCGAAGCGGGGCTCGAACTCACAGACCGCGAGATCGTGACCTGGCTGAAGTCGGACGCTTAACCGACTGCGCCACCCAGGCGCCCCATCCCCCATTTTTAATGTTTCATGTCTCTGCTCTAGGTTTTTGCTTTGTGGTTAGCATGAGGTGTACATGAAACATAGATAGATAAAACAGTTCTTTTTCTGCCAAAGCAGTTTATCTTCACTCACCCATAAAGTTTCAACCTTTTGCTCTTTCCCTTTTATATTTTTGATGTCACAAGCAATGTCTTAGTGCTTTGATTTCATTACTAAGTTGTAGTGGCTATAATTATTCTCAATGCTTTTTTCCTTTAACCATCATGCTGTAGTTAAGAGCTTAATATCCTATTCTAAAAACAATATTCTAATTGTGACTGACTTTAACTTTAATCAGAGTTTATGAGGTTTTGTTTTTTAATTTCAGCTTGGAGAACTCCTTTCATTTCTTGTAAGGCAGGTCTAATGGTGATGAACTCCCTCAGTTTTTGTTTGTCTAGGAAAGCTTTTATTTCTCCTTCATATCTGAAGGCTAACTTTGCTGGATAGAGTATTCTTGACTGGCAGCGTTTCTTGTTTTTTGTTTTTTTTCAGTTTTGTTATTTATTTTTTATTGAAGTGTAATGGCTACAGTTTTTGTCTTTTAATATTTTTGAATATATCATTCCACTCTCTCCTGACCTGTAGAGTTTCTTTTGAGAAATCTGCTGAGAATGGTGCTTGTACCCTAACAGGGGTAACTTTGTAGGTTGCTGTCTTTTTTACTAGCTTCCCTTAAAATTTTTTATTATTGACTTTTGACCATTTTAATAAGATGTGTCTTAGAAAAAGTCTTTTTGTGTTGCGATAATAAGGTGTTGTGAACTTGTATATTCATTTATTTCCCCAGATTTGGGAATTCTCAGCTATTACTTCTTTTCTTTCTGTTCAGGTGTAATTAACATACAGTGTTATAGTAGTTTTAGGTGTACAGTATAATGATTCATCAATTTTTTACATTTCTCAGTGCTTATCAAGATAAGTGTGCTCTTAATTCCCTTTATCTATTTCACCCATTCCCCACCCAGCTCAATCTGGCAATCACCAGCTTGTTCTCTATAGTTAAGGGTCTGTTTTTTGTTTGCTTTTTCTTCCTTCCTCCCTTTCTTCCCTTAAATTCCATGTATTAATAAAATCATATGGTATTTGTCTTTCTCTGACTTATTTCACTTAGCATTATATGCTCCAGGTCCATCCGTGTTGTAGTAAATGGCACGATTTCATTCTTTTTTATGGTTGAGTAATATTCCATCGTGTATGTGTGTGTGTACATAAATACTACATCTTCTTTATCCATTCATCTCTCAATTGACGCTTGGGTTGCTTCCATATCTTGGCTATTGTAATTCATGCTGCAGTATCATTGGGGTCTATATACCTTTTTGAATTAGTATTTTCATTTCCTTTGGGTAAATACCTAGTGGTGGAATTACTGAATAATATGATAATTCTAGTTTTAATTTTTTGAGGAAACTTCATACTGTTTTCCACAGTGCCTGCTTCAGTTTGCATTCTTACTAACAGTACACAACTGTTCCTTTTTCTTCACATCCTTGCCAACACTTGTTATTTCTTATGTTTTTTTTTTTTTATTTTAGCCATTCTGACAGGGTAAAGTGATATAACATTGTAGTTTTAATTTGCATTTCCCTAATAATTAGTGATGTTGAACATCTTTTCATGTGTCTGTTGGCACTCTGTTTGCCTTCTTCGGAAACATGTCTATTCAGGTCCTCGGCCCATTTTTAATCAAATTACTTGTTTCTCAGTGTTGAGTTGTATAAGTTATTTAAGTATTTTGATTATTAGCCCCTTATCAGATATATATTTGTAAATATCTTCCCCCATTCAATAGCTTCTTTTTTGTTTTGTTGACAGTTTCCTTTACTGTACAAAACCTTTTTATTTTGGTGTAGTCATAGTAGTTTAATTTTGCTTTTTTCCCCTTGCCAGACAGATCAAGAATAGTATTTCCACAACTGATGTCAAAGAAATTATTGCCTATGTTTTTCTTCCCAGAATTTTACAGTTTCTGGTTTCATATTTAGACCTTTAATCCTAACCTATTATGTCTCTAAATACACTCTCTTTCTCTCTTCTTTTTATGGAATATCCATTATTATTATGTTGACTTTTCTAAGTGAGTCTGATAGTTCTCATAGGGTTTCTTAACTTTATACAGATTTTAGTTCTTGATCCTCTTCCACCTGATCATTTCTATATTTTCATCTTCAAGCTTGCTAATTCTCTCTTCTATATGATCTGTCTGCTCTATTTCCAGTGCATTCAAATGCATTCTTCATCTCATTTACTGAGTTCATTAGCTTCAGAATTTTAGTTTGGTTCTTTTTAGAATTTCAATCTCTTTGTAAAGTACTCCTTTCTTCATTAATTCTACTGTTGGAGATCATTCTATTGCTTTTCTGAATTTTCTTGTAGCTTGTTGAATTTGTTCATAACACCTTTTTTAAATTATCACATTACAATATTTAGTGTTTTTGAGTTTAGTTGTTGGAAAACTGTCACTTCTTTTTGTGATACCGTATTACCATGATTTTTCTTGGTGTTTCGTGAGAAATGCCTCTATGGCAGCATTTTGCATAGTAAACACCTTTCTTATTTGGGCAAGGTTTTGTTTACTTTGACTAACAACAGTTCAACAGGTTGGTAATTAGAAGCCTTCCTTTGGTCTTCCAGAAGATGGCGCTATAGCACAAATTTTTGGTTTCTCTTCTGGGAGCTAATTTGGGCTAAGGTTGAAAGAGTGGGCATTAAAAAAACAAAGCAAAGAATGGCAGCAGGGGTAGGTGGTGAGGTGTATAATTAGTACCTAGGAGTTTGGATGTGCCCATCATCTGGTAGAGGGATCCCCAAATGGGGAGGACCAAGAGGTCCATGGGCCATCCTCTGGGCCTCCTGCCTACAGCAATAGCCGCTTTCCTTCATTTGTATTTGCCTACTTCTCTTTCCTTTCCCTCTTCCAACCACCGCATCTGTCTTCAGAGAGAGCAACTGGTCTTCCCAACTGCAGCCTATGTAGTTACCGCCTTCACCCTCTAACTCTTCTGCCAGAAAGTTTATGCTGGTTTGCTGCCAGACCAGCGCTGCCTTTTCTGCCATTACCGCCTATACTGTCACCAGCTCTGCTGCCATTTCCCACCTTTGCGGTGACTTCCATGTTCCCATCCTCTCCTGTAGTCCAATCCATCCACTTTCAAGTGCATAGATGGATTGATCTCTTGTGTATCTTGGTATGCTGTGCAGAGGTGCTTTATTTATTTATTTATTTATTTATTTTTTGGTTATGGGTGTCCAATTAGTTGTAAATCAAAGGGGAGAGAACTGAAGAAGGGCAGAAAGGCTCATATCTCCATGATGCTCACGGAACTCCCATTATCCCCCAGTTTTAAATAATGTTTAAGAGCCTTTGCATCACATAGTCCATCCTAGAACTACATAATACTGGAGACTGAATATGAAGTTAAGATATATTCAAAGGTTTTTTGAATTTCCTAAATTTGAAATAACTTTCATTTAGTCTAAATATATATTTTTTCTTTTATATAGCAGTTCACATAAGCTTCATGGTAACAGTACTCCTTGCACTTTTTCCCCCCTCTTTTTTAGTTTAGTACTCAGTAGTTCCAGGAGCTGTGTCAAGATCACAATTCTGTTATGCCAGATTGTTATGTGTGGTTCATTAGCTTGTCCAGCAGCGTATTATAGCAGGGGATCTACGATTAAGCCTAAAATTTCCTCCCCTCTTGTCTACATCTGCAATAATCAGTCCATTGTGCCCTGGGTATCTAACAAATATTATTAAGTCTGTAATGCTTTAATGTCACATATGCCAAGCCGCCGTTTACCAGAATGAGAGTTCCATTTTGGCATGTATTGCTCATGAAATATTTGTGGAGTGTTGGGGAAACTATGGAAATCTTTTTATTTGTAGGAATTAAAAAAACACAACAACGATTCATCATGAATAAATGGTACGGGTAGGGATTTTAAGAGAACACTGGGACACAGTTTGAACTTCAAGTTTGATCAGAGAAATTTCACAGAGATAGAGGGAACACACAAATAAAATTTAACAATTGTAAAATACGCATGATGACTAAAAGTCAAAGGATTTGGAATCACCAGATAGAAAGTGAGAGTCAAAAAGTAGTTTATCGACTTCTGGGGAAGATGGCGGGTTAAAATAAAAAAGAGGTAGAGAATCTAACAGTCCAATAACCATATAAGCAATTGGATAGGTGTTAAAGGTAGCAATTTAAAAAGGAATAGACCACAACAATGTGAATATACTTTACTGAGCTATACCCTTAAAGAAGGTTAGGATGGCAAATTTTGTTATGTATTTTTTACCACAATTAAAATGTTTTGTAAAAGGAAAAAGAAAAGTAGTTTACAAATGACTTTGAGTAAGACAAAGGATTAGTTGGGAGGTCCTGACAAGTCTCATTGCAAGCTTCTTTGTGACTATTTAATTTCAGGAGTGATTGCGTGGGTATAGGTGACCTAGGATGGGTTTCTTTGTGCCTGAGCACAGCTGGGAGGGAGGTTTCTCCTATTTTGGTGAGGTGCAGGGCCAGGAGCAGCAGATCAGTGGTAGAGCAGAGCAGGAGATGTATGGGCAGCCAGTGTACCAAGACTGGGAGGAGGAGCTGTGGGTACTGGGCGGGCGGAGAGGATCATTAGTCGGAACTTTTCCTGGGCACCCCAGAAATGTTCCCATTGGGCTCTGCAGGATGCTGGTGAGACAGAACACTCATGTCAAAGTAATTGGGTACCATCAGCAAGTTCCTAAATCTCCTGCCACTGTGGGATAAGTGCTCCTTACACAGTTGTTCTCTACCCTTGGACCTTGGGCAGCATGGGGTTAATTATGATCAAGGTTACCTAAACTAGATGCAAAATAGAAAGTGAAGGGGGCACAGGCACATTGAGTTCCTTTACATAGTTTACTAAGGCCAACCAACTCATGTAGATTGTTTGGAATATACTTTGTCTCTGTCCTCTAGTTATAATTCCTTTAAGATTTCCCCAGAAAGTCTCCACTGTAAAATTTTATCTGCTTGGCATATATACATCTTATTTGCATACTTGTTTGCATTAGGCCATCCTTCCCTAGGCGGTGGGGCCACCATCTTTTATTCTTTGGGACCTTTTTGATTACTCTACATTTTATTTATAAAATTTATTTTTAGTATTACTCCAAATAGTTTGGACATAATAGAATCCCAGTAAATACCTATTTAATAAATAATTGACATTGAATTTTCCCCCCTTAACATATATAACAAAGAATGGTTTTGTATTATAAGTGTAATGTTAATTGTTAGAATTTTTGATACTAAAAAAATTGATTGTTTTCTCAAGGCAAGCCTAGTTTGCTATTGTGCCTTTTTTAAAATCACGTCATAAAAAATATTTTAAGGTATTTCCCTCTTGGCTAAGGATTATATTATATTAAAATAAAAGTGCACTGTAAAAATAGTGACGAGTATAATGCAAAATTATTTTGTAGAATTCTTATTCTTCTGAGAACCTAAGAGTGTATGATACACTAATGTAGGTTGGACTAAGTTCAAAGTTGTTTTTGTTCCAGTAAAAGGCTTTTCTTCAAAATGTACTTATTTCTGAGTTAAGGTTTTCTTATTTTTATGGAATCAGGATAGAATACCTCCTTCTCTGAACTCTTGTTTATTTTGATACTCAAATAATGGCTTAAATTCCTTTCTAAAGTGTCAAGCCCCATACAAGTATTAGAATTAAACAGTTCTTCATTTATTAATTCAAGGCATTTTCAAGCCCCTGTGTGTATGAATGCCAGGGCAAGTGCTATCGAAGCTTCAAAGATACTTAAGAACCACATTTGCCCTCCTCTTAAAACAAACGCCTTTTAACTTTATGACATCCAAAATTTTTAGCCCAAGTGGACAATCTTCTAGTTTAACCAGCTACCCAAGTAAAAGAGGGCAAATTTCAAAAGTTCAGAAAAAAGATAAGTCATGGCATATGTCTCTGGAATGGAAAAGACTTTAGAAAGTTTGGAAAACTTTCAGCAATAGTATTGTAGCTATAAGGCTGCAGATTAAGCCAACAAGGGGAAAAAAGGTGGTGGTATTCAAAGAAAACTATTTTCCAATATTTGAAGGTCCATACTCTGTAAGAAACATTAGATTCACTCTGTGTGGTCAGCTCCAAGAGAAAGAATAAGACCATTTAGGGAAAATTACAAGGACGTAGATTTCAGAATATTATGAAAGAGAAATTTCTAATATGCTAAGTTATCTAAAACAAGATGGGATATCTGAGGGGTGATGAGTTTCTTGTTCCTGGAAGAATTCAAGCACAAAATGTACCACCTCTTGCTTGAGCAGGAAACCTATATTCCAATGTTGATATTCTGACTCACTGGTTCTACTCTCTGAGTTGGTTTCATTAAGCTATGAAAATCCCCTCTCCATCTGCTCTTTGTGGCCTCCTCTCCTAACTCCCTCCTCCTTAGAAGGTATTGGAGTAACAGGAAGAATAAGGCTCCTTTAATATTAATTCTGCTATTAAGCAGGGAGAGATTCTCACTTAAGATGAGGTTTCTATTTAAGGATAAACCCAGGGTCACAGATTTATGTTTTTACTTATCTTTCTTTTCATTTCAAATGGAACTGTAAGTGTTTAATATGGTGCTCGTATCATTTCATTTCATTTTCCAAATGTAAGTATGTAGGGATGGAGTGAGTCTGTTTTGCTGTGATACAGCAATTGGTTTTCCTCCTCTGTTTTCAATCAGACAGTTTTAAATTTTGGTTAGGCGCATAAACACACTGTGATGGACGACATTAATAAATAAGTATTACATCGGCTCTGCTTGAGCATTCCCTCTTCATCTTTATCTTTTTTGTTTAAATCCTGTGGGGTCTCAGAATGCTCTTTATGGAGATCAAGAAGATTAAGCAAAATTAGCTCTCTACTACATAATGGGCTTTCCTCTCTCTTGGCATGTGTCTCCCCTCTCTGCATATGGTGACTTCCTCTGATATCAACAGGAGATTCACAGATGGGGGGAAAATTATGTTCTAGGAGGGCACACTATGAGGTTTCAGAGTTCTTAATCATTTCTAGCAGTGTATATGTTTGAATTGGAATAAAAAATGAAAATGATAGGTAAATCAGCTGGCTACTCAAAGACACCTCCAGATTCATCTATCTCCTAGGGCAGGCTAACCTTTTCAATCTTGGAGTGAAGGGTAGTTTTCTAGTCTTGAGAACATCTAAACCATAGCTCCATAAACGGATGATATCTTAAAAGAGGTTATTTTCAGAGAGAACTATACCTCACCCATGTCAAACAGTGAAATTCATGCTGTTTATAAAGTTCTCCAGAGAGAGGCTGGCTTACTCATGGGCAGAGTCGGCAACTGCCTACATGGAATAATTTGAGGATCAATGAGAGGCCCCATGCTTTAAAATCTATCTCCCTCATCAGTCTGCAGTGGTGCCTGAAATTTCTACCATTACTGTCATTTCTTAAAAGCCTTTAAGAGGACATATGCCCTATTATCTTGAGGGAGGTAACATTAATTAACTATATAACATATTAGAATGGATGAGTTTTCTTGTTAATAACCCATTACAACCATTGACACCCAGTAAAGATCAGGAATGTGAAGAAATAAAAGCAAGGGCAGGTAAGTTTTAATGGAGAAGGAGAAGATGGTGATTCATAATGTGAGTGTAGGGAGTATTGCTCAGGCCTTATGGGGGGATTCTAATGGGAATAACCAATGGGGAAAAAGAAGGCACTGGGAATTTTGTTCCAGGTAGTGGGATGTGCATGGCTCCAAAATGTGAGCAATGGAAAACCAAAGGAGGGGAACAGAGGACAAAATTTACTTGCCTTATCATCTTGTTAACCTCGGCCTTACCCCTCCCAAAGAAGTTCATAGTCTTTTTTTTTTTTTTTTTTTAGAAGTTCATAGTTTTAATAATCATTTCTGGAGTTACTTAAAACTAAATTAAATGTGCGTACTTGAGGGTTAAAGATGTCTTTAACCTTGTGTCAATAAAAATGGAAAACTGATCATCATAATTTGTATGGCAATGCTTCACTAATTTATAGTATTTTTATTGGCCCTTTAGCTATAGTATCCATTGACTAATTCTTTTCTTTAGTGGCTTCTTCAGAAGTATTACTTAATTTTTTTTTAAATTAAACAATATAAAGTATCTATAGTGTTTAATTCGAATCAGAGAAGTTTAAGAGCTGGAATGAATGACTTGAGAGCTCTTAGTTCAACCCCATTACTTTAGAGATGAGAAATTGACTCACATGTCATGAAGTGTCTTTATTATTCCTTCATATATTTATTGAATATTGACTATGTGCTAGGCACAGGGATACAGCAGATACAGGGATACAGGGATACAGGAAAAGACTTATAGTCTTTTCCTCATGGAGCTTATATAGTGGAGAAAACATAGCTAATCAACTTAACATAAAATTACATATAAAGTTAAGAGCTGTGGTAAGTGTTATTAAATGATATGTTTCATGAATGTGTAATATGGGGGAACTTGATCTTTCTGGGAATGGTGTTAGAAAAACTTCGTTGCAGAAATCATGTTTGAATTGATATCTAAAGGTGAGTGGAGGTTCACTAAGCAAATAAAAGAGAGGAGAAAGAGAAGTCTAGGCAATGGGTAGAGAATGCACAAAGGTCCTATTGTACGAAGTCCTGGCATGTTTAAGAAATTAACAAAAAGCCTGGCTGTTTGGAACTCAGAGAGTGACAGGGAGAGAGTTTTGAGAAGATCCTAGAGAAGTAAAGTGAGGCTGATCATGGAGGGCTTTGTTTAGGATTTTGACTTTGTTCTAGAAGCAGTGCATAGAATGAACTGGAGCAGGATACATGTGTATAAGGAGGCTAAAGCAATGATCTAGAAGAAAACTGTTGGTGACTTGCTTAAGGCTATAGAGCTTTGTTAGAATTGCCCTTACTTCTAGGTTCCTTGATTAACGAATATTTTTTTTACTCATAGTATGTATTTGTTGCATTTTAAACTTCTGTCATCCATATATCCCACTTCCATTTTAGTAGGGGTATTTTACTTCTTCCTACAACCAATTCCTGTAATTTTGTTGGAGCTGACTTGAGCCTCGGCTCTAGGTATACCATGTGATTCAGACTTGACCAATGAGAACCACAGACTCTTTGGGAACCATAGCATTTGGTTCAGGAGTGGGGATGTGATATTATGATAGGAAATGAGATGCCATGGAACTGTCATTAGGCCTTCTGAGACAGAGAAAAGTAGTAAAGTAGGGCCTGCTAAGGTCATTTAAACAGTAAGTAGAGAAGAAAGTGAAGCTAACACAGCAGAAGCCCCATGTGAGAGATAGAGAAAAAAAATGCACCCAGGTGACATTGTTTGAGCCCTGAGGCCAGTCATGGCAAATGTCAGCCATGCCTTGAATTTTTCAGTTATAGAGTCAGTGACGTCTCATTTTGTTAGAGCTGATCTTTTTTGATGTTTCCACCATGTGTCACCAAGAGTCTTAGCAATAACGGACTAAATTCTTTGCTCCTTTGTTAACTGACTTCTAGGACACCACCCAAAAAAGAGGAAAGCTATGATTTTTGATACAGCCTTTCTAGAACAATTTCACCATAGTATCAGCTACTCTGGATTCATTTGGATCTAAGACTAAAAACTTTAGTATTGAGTCACTTTGAAGCTAAAAAAGTTCAACTTTCATATGACACTTTATTCTATATACGTGTATTTCCACAAAATAATTATATGCTGGAAATGTTTTGATCATATGTAATATCTAGATAAATTGTATTTATTAAATCTAATGTCATTAAGGGAATACAGCCGATTGACAAATATCTCTCAAATAACATCATGACATATAACATGCAAGTAATTTCAGTGTCCATCTAAAAACAACTGTGCATTCATACTGATTAATAAATCATCATAATATGTCTATTATAACATATTACTAATTATTTTCAATGTTTTCTCATACATAGTCCATTAATAGTCTCTGCTTTTGTTCTCTCACTGATTTAGTTAATCTAGGTAAATTATAAATAGTTTCCTTAAGTTTTAGGGGAGTACTTAAAGATTTTTTATGTTGTTTACATGAATGGATAAATAGCTTGACTGTTTACAAATGATAATATTTGTTTAAAAATAATATTATAAAATTTAATTAACAAGGTCAGATAAGGCCTTTATGGGGAATTTTAGAACTGTAGAAGACTCTTCAATTAAATGCTATTTAAAAAAATTTAAAAATTCTGCTTTACCTTCTAAATCATACAATTCCACCTAGAACAAGAGCATCCATTCATAAACTTTAGACTTTGATGCCTTTCAAGACATGTTGCCATTGACAATATTTGCTCTGATTTACTTTTCACCAAAATAGGGGAATAATAGTTAATAGTCACAGCTCACAGTTAGCTCTTCTTTCCGCTCTGACTCACCAGTTTCAAAGTGAGCAGAATAAATGTTTTTTTTTTTTTTATCAAGTTGAAAGGTTGAAGATCAGAATTAATCTAACAAACATTGAGACTTCTTTTTTTGCACTTATTTTTCTGCTGGAAATCTGAGATCTATGGCATCGGTGGGCGAAATGGCTGCTGATGTCTGTTAATCCACAGAACCGGGCAGTGTTGATAACCAGTGCGGGGTAACACAACAGCACCTGTCCAGGCAAGTCCTGGAGGGTTCTAAGCCCCCAGGAGGTCCTCTGAATAGGGGACAACCCCACAGATCTGGTCTCACTGTTGGGCTAGAAGAGATTAGCCTCCAGGGCTGGCAGAAGGAGCTGAGAATGAGGTGGCAGATTTTCCTTCACAGTATCATCTTATGAAAGTAGAATAATTCACCTGGGTAGGACCTAAGCGAATGTACAGTCCTTGAGTATGTACACAGTTGAATGAATGGCGTAATGTTTATGCTAATATTTAGTGAAACCAAGGAGAAAATAGAATTGTAAAAAAGCCTAAGGGCCAATTATCCATACGTTCATTCATAACCATCAATATTTGCTGATCATCTATTGTATACAAGGCATATTGCTAGTTTACCATGTGAGAAAATGAAAATGAATTAATCAGGGATTTTGCCATTAATGTACACTTGATCCAACAGGTATACAAGTTTTGAGGATAAATAATTGTCATATTTATTTAAAAATGTACAGCAAAGATTTTATGTCCAGAGAACTTCTAGCTAGGAAGGCTGAGGGAAACTACATGGAAGAAGTGATATTTTGGCCATGATTTCATGATGTGCAGGATTTCTAAGGGCATTCCGATGGAAGGAAACACCATGAATAAAGTTATGTCGGACAAAAAAGTGAGAGTTAAAAATAGTGAACAAGAAATAGTTTCTAAACAAAAAGTGATAAAGATCGGAAAAATTATTTGAGTGAAGGCCAAATCATGGAAGTACTTGAAATCTATTTAAAGGGTTTTGTAGTTTATCTTTGAGGTAATAGGGAGCTGTAGATTCCTTCAGAGCATGAGAAAAAGATTGAATAAAGGTTTCAGGAAAACTGAGATGGTGTAGGGAGTGGAAGTCTACTGCAATACTCTAAGTGAGAGGCAATAAAGTCAATTTTAGGGAAAGTAGAAAGAAGAGATGGTTGGGAGAAATAGTGGAACAATGAAAGGTAACTGACTGAATATGGGAAAAGGGCAAGGAAGAAGTGAAACATGACTCTGAAGAGACAAGCAATTGTGACTATTAAAAAAGCAGATGTAGTAACAAAGAGTCAAAAGGATGTGATTCTCTTAAGAATTGCAGTCAATTCTTTATGAAAACAGTACCTCTGGATAAAGCTACTACACTAGTTTTTCATTTTATATATATGCTGCTTGGGAGAGTTGTACTCAGCACCATCTTACTATAGCATCATTGTAAGTATGATACACTCATATTTAAATAGTTTTAATCCTGATAAATTGATTTTTTACTCTGCTTGTGCCCGCCGCCTGCACCATGTGAAGAAATGACCTCTTTCTTTCAAAAACTACTTATTATACAGATACAAGACCTATGTATTTCACTTCCAAATGTGCTCTGTCAATCCATGGGACATTTCAGCTATAGGATTTCTTTCAGTAGAGATAAAAGCCAATAAAGTATGAAATAGGCATTATTACCAACATGACATTAAAAAACATGAGGCAGACAGTATATTCAACATTATAGAAGCAGTGAATGTGTATATACTCTATGTTTGTATATATAATTATATATGTTATTTTTTAAATGTTATTTCTCCTAGTGTTAATCGTATTTCTGAACCCACAGCAGGCATGTGGCCAGCCACCCAAAGGAGAGTTTTAAGCTATGGAATCAAATGATCTAGTAAGGCCCGTGAGTGTCAAACAGGAGAGGTAGTTTTATGAATTTTTTATAAGACCCTCAAGAATTCAGGGACTCAAAATCTCTTAAAAGTCTCACGTAGACACAAATAAATGGAAAGGTATTCTGTGCATACAGATTGGAAGAATCAATATTGTTAGAGTGTCCATACTACTCAGAGTATTATGCAGATCCAGTACAAACCCAATCTGAATTCCAGTGGCATTTTTCACAGAAATAAAACGAACATTCCCCAAATTTATATATAACCACAAAAGACCCAAAATAGCAAAAGCAATTTTGAGAACAAAGAACATAGCTGGAGTTGGTAACATGGTAACATGTTTAGTTGGTATAGCTGGAGGCATCACACTCCCTGATTTCAAACTACATTACAAAGCTATAGTAAATAAGACAGTGTGATGTTGACATAGAAACAGACACAGAGATCATTGAAACAGTATAGAAAGCTCAGATATAAATCCACACATAGATGATTAATTAATTTATGACAAAGTAGGCAAGAATATACAATGGGAAAAGGACTGTCTCTTTAATAAATAGTGTTGGGAAAATTGGACCACCGTGTTTCATCATACACAAAAACTAACTTAAAAATGGATTAACGATTTAAACACAAGACCTGAAACCATAAAACTTCTAGACAAAGATATAGTATGTTGAGCTCTTTGGCATAGGTTTTAGTGATGATTTTTTTGACGCCAAAAGCAAAAGCAACAAAAGCAAAAATAAAAATAAATAGGGGGGACAACAAACTAAAAACCTTCTGCACAGTGAAGGAAACCATCAAAACAAAGAGAAGGCAGCATGCTGAATGGGAGAAAATATTTGTTAATCCTATATCTGATAAGGGGCTAATAGCCAAAATATACAAAGAACTCATACAGCTCAGTAGCAAAACAACCAAACTGATTAAAAAATGGACAGAAGATCTGAATAGACCTTTCTCCAAAAAAGGCATACAGATGGCCAACAGACACATGAAAAGATGTTCAACATCGCGGATCATTGGGGAAATGCAAATCAAGCCATAGGAGATACCACTTCATACTTGTCAGAATTCCTATTGTCAAAAAGATGAGGGGCGCCTGGGTGGCGCAGTCGGTTAAGCGTCCGACTTCAGCCAGGTCACAATCTCGCGGTCCGGGAGTTCGAGCCCCGTGTCAGGCTCTGGGCTGATGGCTCAGAGCCTGGAGCCTGTTTCCAATTCTGTGTCTCCCTCTCTCTCTGCCCCTCCCCCGTTCATGCTCTGTCTCTCTCTGTCCCAAAAATAAATAAACGTTGAAAAAAAAAAAATTAAAAAAAAAAAAAAAAGATGAGAAATAACAAGTGCTGTTGAGGATGCAGTGAAAAGGAGACTCTCGTACATTGTTGGTAGGAATGTCAATTGGTCCAACTACTGTGAAAACTATATGGAGGTTCCTCAAAAAATTAAATATAGATTCACCATATATGATCCATCAATTCTACTTCTGCATATTTATCAAAAGAAAATGAGAACAATAATTTGAAAATATATGGGCACCTCCATGTTCATTCACAATAGCCAAGACATGGAAGCTACCCAAATGTCCATTGATGTATAAATGATAAAAGAAATTGTAGTATATATTATACACACAAATACACACACACACACACACACACATGTAAAATAGAATATTATTCAGCCTGAAAAAGAATGAAATCTTGCCATTTGCAACAATGTAGATGGACCTCAAGTGCATTATGTGAAGTGAAATAAATCAGATAAAGGAAGACAAATACCATATGATCTGTCATATATGGGGGTGAGAGGTGAGAGACATGGGTGAATTGTTTTTGTTTTTGCCTTAGTTTAAATAAAATGAGTTAAAGTCTCCTGTGTTTTATTGCTCCCCTAATTAAGAAGTTCCTGCTTAAGTCCTGTTGAAATTTTTCCTGCTTCATTCCCCATTAGTTCTCCAAGGAGCAACTACATTTCCATCCGTGATTTTGGTGAGGCCTCATGTTGTTGGTCCTCCTAAAATATTTTGTGGTTGCGAGGTGACTTGGGAAGCACATTTCCTTCCTAATTGTTCAATATTGTTTGATGGAACACCAGCCAGTATATACTCTGGAACTTGCATGGATCCAGCCTAGTGTGACCACAGCAGGAGACAGCCATGTTTAGGGCCTGAGGAGTTAATTGGGTAATCCCTCATAATCCTCAAGTGTCCTTTGTAGCCTCTAATGCTCACAGATCCTCACAGCAAAACTACATCTTCAGGCTTGACATTGCAGTACCTGGGAAAGAATTGACACAATATGAAGTCTCATGGGCCTACAGCCAGAAACATTTCCTCCTGGAAGACACACACCTCTGTAAAACATCTGGGTATGGGTGAGGCAAGAAGGTGTGTATGATACTACACTTTAGGAAACACTCTCAGCAGCTGAACCTGCACTTACGTGATCATGAAAGTGAGTGCCTTCTTAAGTTTTGTGCTACAGGTGCTTGCTTACTTTATTCTAGTCACAGACCCTGAATGAAAACAAATCTTTGGAGGAGAGCCACCCACTTCCCAATATGTGAATTGCATTTCCATTATGCTTTTGTCTTGTGGGCCACAGAGATAATAGCAGGTGCTTGGAATGGCAAGAGAGGATTCTGCTCTCCAGGGGCAAGGGTTGTGTGTTAATTAGGACCCTATGGTTGTATGCAACAGAACTGACTTTTTCCAACTAAAACAAAAGGAAAATTTTCAGGGAAAATACTGGGGAGGACCTTAGGGTAGAAAGGAAGTTTGCAGAACCAGATTTAGGAAGGATAGGGAATGTTTAGTTGGTAAGCATGTGGAAACATTGGTACCCTCATGCACTGTTGGTGAGAATGCAAAATGGTGCAGCCTCTATGGAAAACAGTATGGATTTCCTCAAAAAATTAAAAATTCTATTTTTTAATTAAATGATCTTTAATTTAATGATTATGATTCAATATGATTTAATATATAATCTGGCAATTTCTCTTCTGAGATTACTCAAAAGAATTATTCATAGCAGCACTATTGACGATAGCTAATATGCAGAAACAAGCTAAATGTCCATCAGCAGATGAGCGGATAAAGAAAATGTGGTATATACATGCAATGGAATATTTGCTTTATAAAAGAAGAAAATTCTGCAATATGCCACAACATGGATGAACCTTGAGGACATTATGCCAAGTGAAATAAGCTGCCAAAGAAAGACAAACAGTGCATGATTCCACTTTTGTGAGGTATCTAAAATACTCAAATTCATAGAATCAAAGATTGGAATGGTATTGCCAGGGGCCGAAGGCAGGGCAAGATGAGGAGTTACTATTTAATAGGCATAAAATTTCAGTTAAGCAGGAGAAATTAGTGCTAGAAATCTCCTGTACGACATTGAACCTAAGGTCAACAATATCATACATTCAAAGATGTGTTAAGAGGGTAGATCTTGTGGTAAGTGTCCTTATCACAATAACATGGTATTTAAAAAAAATCATGTCTTCTTAAAAACAGAAGAAAATGGCTTTGTGATTGGAATGCTACCCGTGTCACTACCTCTTAAGTTACGATTAAATGAGACATCATATACAAATCACCGAGGACCATGCCAGCACAAAGAAAAGCAAAATAAATGCTAGCTATCATAATGACTTTTAAATACCAACTTGAGTCATTGTGGAAAGTAATTTGAGCCAAGCCTCTCAGTCATTTTTTTACTCGGTTCACAAATACGAGCACTTACTATCTAATTAAGTGCTAGGTACTGTGTTAGGTGGTAGGCACTGAAGAATTGAAGGTACTGTTTCTGCCTTCATGACACTTACTATCAAATGGGAGTGGAGTTTGGGGGACAGGATGTAAATAATGACGTAGTCAAGGTGGTGTTCCAGATATTCTCAGGGTGGCTGAGACGGATAGGGAGATTTTGGGGAGAGGAGGGTGGGGGCAGCAGGAGAGTAGGTCATTCTGGGTTGATTTTAGGAGCAGGACTTCATGGAAATATAGTAAGAGGAGTTCGTGAATGCAGCACCTCCACAAAGCAGTAAAAATCTCTTTGAACCAAGCTTATCAATCCTCCATGTGAGAATGCTTCATGAATCACAATCACAGGAATCAAAACTTTATTCAAATTATTACTTGCGTTCCCACATTGAGCAAAGCAGTATTTTCTTTTAAGCGATTTTTAGAAGATCAAATATGTGCCTAATGCCTTTTCATTTTGTCCCACACTTTCAAATTTATTCTTATTTAGTTCTCAAGAGAATTTTTAAAGCAAGTAATATTTTTCTATTCAAACTGAGGCTCCCTCACCTAATCCAGGCTGTAAGGGAGCCTACTGATCACTTAGGCTGAATTTCTTTCTCTCTTTCTTTTTAATAGATAAAAATAAATTGAGGCCCAGATAGGTTAAGGGACTTTTCCTGTGGCATGTGCATTTGACATATGAAAAAGACAATGGCCTAAGAGTGTAAATAATTTAAGGCAGTAATGCCTGTAGTTGTTGAGCAAGCTGAACTGAGCATTGCAGGATAGATGAAGCCCAGAGTCTGGCTCTTTTCTTGCAAAGCAAGCAACAAAAGTGGTTAGGGATAAAACTCCTTCCGCCAACAAAATGTGTATATTTTGAAGGCAATCATTTCTCTTTTTTTGCTATTACTTTATTGGAAAGGCAGACTATCGTAGCAGTGGGGAGCTTAGGGTCCGAAAGGGCCAGAACTGGGCCTGCCTGCGTACTGTTTTTACCACTTACTACCTATATGGTCTTGGACTTTTTGACCAATCTCAGTAAGCCTCCGTTTCTGTCTGTCCAGTGAAGATAGTATCATGTATGCACATGAAATGCACGTAACATAGCACTTGGTACGTAGTAAATACTAGATATCGCTAATAGTAATTAGCAGAATACATCGCATTGAATAGAACTAGAATATTGATTTTGTTCCAGTATTAGTGTTCTCTAGAGAAACAGAACCAATAGGTTTGGTTGATTGACTAATTGATTGGTTTTAGAGAATTGGCTCGCACAATTATGGAGACTGGGAAGTCCAAAATCTGAAGTTTGGGCAGGAGGCTGGAGACTTAGGGAAAAGCCCGTGTTATAAATCAAGTCCAAGGCCATTTACTGGCAGAATTCCCCCTTGTTCAAGAAAATTCAGTCTTTTGTTCTATTAAGGCCTTCAGCTGACTGGATGAGGCCCACCTAAGTTAGAGAGGGTAATCTGGTTTGTCCAAAGTCCACCAATTTAAATGTCAATGTCATCCAAAAACACCGCCACAGAAACATCCTGAATAATGTTTGACTGCATATCTGAGCACTTGGCCCAGCCAAGAAGATATACAAAATTAACCATCGCAGTTCCAAAGCACCTTAACCATGTTTTATAGTTTTTGTTGTCTGGTCTGACATTAGTGAAGCTACCACTTGAATCATAGAACTCAAGCCAGCTATTATTTTGACAGGCTTGGATGCAAATCACCATTTCTTCTTGATAATAATGAAGGAGTCACAATTTATGATGGGCTTTGTTTGTCCGCTTGTCTTCACAGACTAGTTACAGCTATGAACATTCACCGGCTATCATATGCTACCTTCTTCCAAAGCAATGTCTGCTGTATTGTTCCCATACTAATTATAGAGGCACCTATTCAACCATTGATAGTCACAGCCAAGTCTCTCACATTTCTCCAGGGGAATGACATCCCTCTCAGTAGCAATACTTGGCCATTAGAGGTTGTTAATGCTATTCAGATCCCGGCCTGCACACCTATCCTTGTTTTGGAATGAGTCCTGTGGGAAGCAATCAGCTGGTGTGGAGCTATTTCAGTTGGGGCTTTGGTGGTTAGGACAGGTATGAGAAAAGCTGTGTGTATTTTTAGACCAGCCCTCTCCTGTCAGGAGCAGTGGAGAAGACTGGAGGAGCATCATCAATCTCCTGTTTGTCAGGCTGTAGCACAGGGGAAACTCTAGCCAGAACGGTCTGGCTGTTACAAGTGGCATTATTTGCCTTGCGCTATGGTACATGTTATTAACGCTGCCATTTAATGTTCTTTTCCGAGGAGATTGTCTCTGGTATTTTTATTGTCCAGGGAAATGTGGTACCAGAAATGATCACGTTCCTGGCAATTTTCTTTGAAAATGGTAAACTTTTGCAGAGTTTACTCTCTCTTCTATTAGGGTTGGTAATGAGAAATTGTGAGGATTATTAAACACTCCTAGTTTTCAGTAGGAACTTATTTAGCACAGATGTTTCTATAATTGCAGTACACTGGGAAAATTCACAGTGTTAAATGGCCCAAAACTCATTATTACTTATTACTTCTACCTGTGTATTGTGGCGCTCGTAAGCTGGGCTGAAATGTTTAATTTAGCAGGGGCTATAGCTGTGTATCTCAGTTTTCGAAAGACTACTGAGAAGAAATTACAGGATATTCTGCCCAGACCCTTACTACTTAGTAATCTCTCAACTGTTACCTGGGACTCTGATATGTACTTTATTATGGGTTTAGGCCACATCACTGTTAAGATTCTTTCTGACAATTTTCTAGCTTATGGCCATGAGGAAAAAATGGAATTTTAAAAGACTTTTCGAACAAACAATGTAGCTAACCATTGTATTTTATTGGGATAAAACACATGGAATGTGTACTATATTCAGCTTTCTACTGCTTTATAAAGCACAGCTCTCTGGTTCCAGAAGTATTATTCACACTTGTAAAGAATGCTTGGCAATGTTTAAGAACAAGGGTTCAGAAGATGCAAAGGAAACACTTAGAAAAGCCCATTGAGGAGAATACAAAATCTCCCCGTATTCCCTCATTCTCTGTATTAAGATCGACACTATAAACAAATTCCCCATCACACCCTTTATTTCTCTAAAGTAAAGAAGAGAAGCCCTTTTGGATTGGCTACGAGTCTGCCGGGGGAAAGTTTGATAAGCACATCTATAGGAATTTAGTTGTGCTCTCTTCTTGAGTGACCGACCTGTCTTGGTTTACTGAGGACTTTCCCAGTTTTAACACTCAGACCTCTAAGTCCGGTGTCCCGGGATCCTGTCTTTGTCTTGGGCAAAGTGAGGCTGTTGGTTGCAGCTACTGTCCCAGGAGCTGACATTTTCCTGGGCATGGCAAAGACTGCTGGTCTTTTCTTTGCACCTGGAAAAGCCCAGTATTCCCACAATTAATGTAAAATAAAGAAGAACATAAATATGAATTCGATTGCCCTTCTCACTCCTGAGAGCCAACCATAGAAGCTAAAGAACACACACGTAGAGACTAAAGAACACATCCTGTTAGATTGCAATTAGATCTCTAATATACAACATCTGAGCTTGAAACAAGCCTAAAAATTTTGGCTTTTTATATACATTTGCTATAACTAAATTAATCCAGGTCATATTTCTTTGATAGTGGCAAAACAACAGTTACAAAATGATCTAGTGTGTTTGGATAACTTAGACTTACATATCTACCTTTATATGATAATCTTATACTTAAAATTTGAAGATGAGTTTATCTTTCATCTTTTATTCTTTGCCTCAACTTTTTTGATTGCCTGTCTCGATCCCTGACCCCTTACCATCAGAAGGTAAGAGAGATAGCCCCATTTCTGGGTTTTTTTTTTTTTTTTTTTTTTGCCTATAGAATGCAAATAATTTATGAAACACTATGAAATTTTAGTAGGTATTTAAAACTCTACTTAGATCAGTAAATTAAGTCTAACAAAGGATAACATAAATTATATTTTCCTTAGAAAGTATATGGAGGGGTTCCTGGGTGGCTCAGTCAGTTAAGTGTCCAACTCTTGACTTCAGCTCGGGTCATGATCTCTCGGTTCATGAGTTTGAGTCCTGTGTTGGGCTCTGTGCTGACAGTGTGAAGCCTGTGTGGGATTCTCTCTCTCTCCCTCTCTTTCCACCCCTCTGTCACTTGTGCTCTCTTTCTTAAAATAAATAAATAAACTTAAAAAAAAAAAAACTATACGGAAATGCTCCTGGAAACTAGCACCCTCTGCCTCATGTTGCATTATTCTGGCAAATAGCTAAAGTGTGTCCATTTTGTTGATGTTCCTATTCCACACTTCTGCAATCACGCATGGTGATAAAGTACACGGACGAGATTGGACTTCTTTAGTAGCAGCGGGAGGAGCATTGTGCCATTTGCATTGGTAGCTAAATTACAAACGAATACTTCAAACTTTAGGAAGGAGATTAAGACACGTATAGTTTTGCATGTCAAAAGACCAATGTAACTATAGCATTGCTTTTAGGAAACCAACAGACTTGGAGCTCAAGTTCAGAATATGCCACAGAACTTTAATATTTCATACACTTATAACCAAAAAGATGTTCTCTTAATTAAAGTGCTGGACAAACTCTGCATGTTTATTTATTTTTAATTATGACGAGGCATTTCAAGGTTAAGGTATTTATGAAAATCTTCTCATTAGTATTCAAACTTTTTAGGTCTCAGAGCCTTCTAGTGAGATCTAAAATGTTGAATCCACTTGATCATGAAAACAAACTATTAGGAATCAAGAAATAGCTTCTGTATTATTTGTAGTTTCCAGCTTCAGATGGTACTTAGGAGCACAGAGGTCTGGAAAGTGTAAAAACTAATTAAAAGTTTTTACCAAAGTTATTTGAATATCAACTTCACATCAATCTGACTCTATGCTGAGGGGTCAGATTTTTAAAACAGGAGGGCAGAAAGGAATTTGACCTCCTACTTAAAACATTTTTGAATCTGTTCACCTCTCATTCATTTGGACTTGATTTTTTGAAGCTCTAAATCAAGTTCCTTTTTTTGAGATGGAAAATAAGTGACAGAGACAAATCCAAAGCTAGTGACACTTGCACACAATATGCCAGCCTCAGATGGAGTTATCAGCATTTCATCCACACTGCATTGTGCTGAAATTCTTCTCACCCATTCCTTCCCTGGGATACTCCTGTTGAAGAGCCGCAATAATAACTACTCTGCCAATTAAGGTGTTCTACCTGGGGCCAGCCAGAGCTTAGTTTGGGGACAAGGTCACTTGCTGGGATGGAGTTGTAGTTCCCCAATTACTAGTAGTTCCACTACCTCTTCTAACTTGTCAAATAATGAGGAGACTTTGAAGGCTAAATCCAGCAGTAGCTCCTAGCGGGGTTAATGCAGAGTGAATGACAATGATACCTCAGGAGTGAGAATCTGACAATGTCTGTCAAGCTCTGTTCCCAAGGATGACGAAGTTCATTGCTACTCAACACTACTTGGGAAAGATATTGGTCTTGATCTTATCAGTGAGGAAGGACCACATTGCTCACTTTGGCAGAAGTTCATTAACTCTTTCACGTCACCCATATAATCTGGGCATGAACTTCATATCCTAAAGACAGAAGGTGAGTGTGCTTACAACAGGGCAGCTCACCCAGAAAACCATGTCTCTTGTCTATTTCTCGCATCTTGACTCTTTAGTCAATGTTTTTTTTTTGTTGTTTTTTTTTTAAGTTTCTAAATTCTGAGCTTAGTGATGAATAACAGTGGTTATACAACGATTATTTTTAGGACTCATTAACAACACAACTGAGAGAATAAGAATAACAGAATTATGCTCCCAAATGAAAAACAGAGAGATTTTATACCAATGATAACAATGTTCACTGCTGACTCCATTGGTGAGTCATTTAACTGAAGATTAAAAACAACAATAACTCAACAAAAAGCCCTATAAAATTATTCTAATGATTAGCCATTCAACATTTGTAGGAAATTGACTAGATGGCCTGCAAACTAATGTTTCCCAAGCCTGAATCGTCTTTTTTAAAACTAGTGCTCAAAGCTGAATATGTAATGTAACAAAGCATTTTTGTGATTAGATCTTTTTGCATGTGTTTTTCTTTCACTCATGTTTATTTATTGAAATAGTGAAGGATACTGGTGTCCTTTGATTATGCTTGGATTCCGCTGTGTAAAAGATTGTGAGAGCAAATGGCCTTTTTGGCTCCTAGGGCTGTTCTGACTCACTCCTCAAATTCTGCTGAAGCTTGCTGTGGCTAAATGGACAAAGCCTCACTCAGTGATGACAAATGTATACACGAGCATCTAAAGAGATGCAAATATTACTTTTGACTTACCTCATAACTAATCAGCTGGTTCAGATCTGAGTATCAGATGTTTTTTCCTACTGAGAAAATAGTTCTATATCCTTAAGACAATTTTACAAAAATGAAAAAGAAAAATTTCCTGAGTAAAAAAATTAACAAATATATTCTATCTTATGGAACGGATTCCCTCTCCCAAATTCTAGTTACTGGAATCCAAAATATTAGTTTTCTGTTACCTTTTGACACACGTGGTATATTCACTAAGAGCAAAGAGGGCATCTTTCCATTATTTTTAAATTTACAACATAGCAAGTGGGCCTGTAATGACCTTTCCAGTTCTTTGTTTCCTGTGGGAAATTAGCTGATGCCAAATAGCTACAAAATTGTAATTAGCATTTTGATACATGAACAAAATTTCAGTTGGGTAACATATTTACACATTTTAGAGTAGATCTTTTTTTTTTTTAAATTTTTTTTTCAACGTTTATTTATTTTTGGGACAGAGAGAGACAGAGCATGAACAGGGGAGGGGCAGAGAGAGAGGGAGACACAGAATCGGAAACAGGCTCCAGGCTCTGAGCCATCAGCCCAGAGCCTGACGCGGGGCTCGAACTCACGGACCGCGAGATCGTGACCTGGCTGAAGTCGGACGCTTAACCGACTGCGCCACCCAGGCGCCCCTAGAGTAGATCTTTTAACATTACTTAAGATTTTGTTAGCTCTATGGAATATGTTCTGGACTTTTATGGCATATATATCATCTTGCGTTCTACCCCGTATTTTGCTGTATGTCAGTGGCCAAAACTCTGCCAGAGAAGGCAAAAGGGAGCCTGTGGTATTTGATGTGTAACAGTGCTTCTCAGGTATTCTTCTGTAAGCGGTTCATTCTCTTTTGTTTCCCCAGAACAATATTATCCTTCACTTACAGATCTCATTTTTCTGTAGCATATTCATATTACTAAAAAGTATTGGAAATAATACAGGCAAAATACTTTCTCTTGCATGTCCTTGGGCTGGTTCGTAAGGAGGAGATCCCCTTTGCCATCAATCAATGATTTATTTTTTTCTTACTGAGTTGTTGGGACTTTGTCAACGATCTAGTTTAATTCTCTGGCACTTCTGTAGACAGATCCTTTCCTTCCAGGGTCAAGTGTGGTCAACGTGGTCCAATGGAATTTGATATTGCTGCCCCTCTGCTCTCTTTTCGGACTCTCCCTCCTACGCTTTCCTTGGTGCCTGCACTCATTTCCTTACACAGAAAGTTTCCCACTCTTCCCCTCAGGGCCCCAGATGTCAGCTATCTAATCTGACAAATTAATCTATGCTAACCTGCTCTTGGGAGCCCCTTCCAGGTAGCATAGACAAGCGTTTTAAATAACTGAATTGTTACCTGTTCTGAGCAACCCAACTACCTTTTGCTGTATAATCAGTCGGTGACATTCAAAGACAGTGATAGGGGACCTGTGCTTGGGCAGTGGGCCTTTTGCAGCCTTGCCCTTGACCCTGTCTCCTGGCCTGGGAGATCTCGACAAGACTGCCTGCTTCAGAGACTTCTAGATACCCATTTCAGAGCCACTCTACAGATTCCCAGCCTTTAGGACTCTGTGGATATCTGAGGCCTCTAGAATCAACTGTCTCCAAGTTGGTAGGGGTTGGATGACTCTTCAGTCTTCCTTTTTGTTCACCAGAAAACACCTTTTTAAAAAAAGAATTTCCAGACCTGCTGGAGCTACAAGTATACAGATAAGTCTTAAGTGATCATGAAAATATATATATTAAAAAAAAAAATTTCTAGCCATTTCTGTTTAAGAAGAAGGCAAAAGATTGGGACTAATGTTCTGAATATAGGTACTACTATCGGCTGGGTGTTTAATGATACAAATAAATGCTCACATTTACTATTTCCACCACGGTGCCACTTTCATTATAAACATCATCTCATTTAATTCTTGAAACAGCTCTAAAAAGTAGTGCATTTTATAGACGAGAAATGGAGACTTAGCCATCGTATATAACCTGCTCAAATTTGCACAGTAACAGCAACGGAGTCAGACTGCAGCTGCATTGCTCTGGGGTTATCTCTGTGCCTTTCTCACTAGACCACAGCCGTGCTTTCTTCATTTTAGGGCACCTTGGGTTTCTGTTCTGCCATCATCACCCTTGTTCAGTGATGGGGGCAGGTTTTCACAAAAACTGGGATCTTGGGTGGACCCTGACTTCCTTCAGTTGCTCTCCTTATGGACGAAATAATCCCCTTTTGGGATGTTAGCGTATCAGCCATCTCTTCTGGTTGTTTAGATTATTTAATGAGATTATGTAGATAAAATCAAAGGATGGAAAGAAAGAATACATGGTTCCATGTTCTATAAAGATTTAGACTGGAAGGTTTTCAGTGAGTTTCCTCTACTGCGGTGTCCGTGCATTCTACATGCTCAGAACTTTCTTCTTTTATGTGGTCACCAGTGTTTGAGAGCCTAGACAAAAGGAAATTCAAATTTAATTGGTGGCTGTAATTAGTGACCTCTTAAGGAATTTTGGGTATCCAGAGATATTTTGCCTAACCGTTTTGTGAATTTCGTCTTCGTGTTGACTCTTTTACTTTTGTGTTTAAGAGTTGACATAAACACACCACCTCAAAAAATTTTTTAACCCCTAGCTAACTTCCTTCTCATATAATCATAAATAAAAGTCGAGTGGTTTAAACAGTTCCCCTGAAAAGGAGAAAAAAGAAGAAGTAATTTTTTTTTACATAAACTTCAAAAGGAACCAGAAATTAAGCCCCAAGACTGCTTATTCAGTTTAATATTCACTGTTAGAGTTTTCTGTGTAACGGATGGACCAGGAGGTCAAAATTCATTGTCTTTCAGGCTACAGCTTCTGTTTTATCCACTAGCTTCTCTGTAGACTAATACTGATGGAAAAATATGTCTGTTTGGATTTGGATATAGTCGGGAATGTGACATAAACAAAGAGAAAGAGGAAATGTTTTCTTCTGGCTCTTTTCAGAGGTTTGCTAATTGGGTCTGCTATAACTATTACTGGGTTCTGTTTAAGATCAGGCTTTCTTCTTGATGTGTAAGATGTTCCTTTTTGTAAACAAAACACGGGAATTTTATTCAAAGGAAAATGTATTGTAATCAGCACATTCCTTCTTACTATTTCTATTTGAAAATTCCCACCAGGTCTCTGACATGAAATACGAAGGGGTTTGCCTCTAGCATGAATAATTTCATACACTGAAGGAGTTCACTTTTTAATGTTCTTAAATTCAGTGAGCTTAACACATTTTGATTTTAAGAATCATAACATCCTAATCCACATAAAAGGTCCAGAAATGTGATGGCCAAACAAGAAGGAAAAGAAAACATTTGACACATACATACAATAGATGGATAAAATTTTGAGTAGTGCTCCTATATATTTTGGATATTTTTTTCTCCATAGAATGTATGTTCCCTAAGAAGCAAGATTATACTATTTCTTGCATCTTTGGAATTATTGGACGTTTGAAGTGTAGTAATTCTTCCATGTCTAAATGAGCAACATCCAGTAAGAATATGTGATAGCTTTTTAATCACCAGACAGATACCAGTAAAACGTTCTCACACACAGAGCTTGTCTACTTAAACAACTATCAAAGATGTCAGAATATTTGAATATTCATCTTAAAAATCAACAGCCTTTTTCTTCTTCAAAATACAATACCAATATTTACACAACAACCCTTCAGCTAGGCAAAACGATGTTGTGCTATTTAAGAAATGAAGGGGGCTGAAATTCAAGAGAACCTCAACTACGCATATAAAAGATTAAAATATTTATATTAATGTAACTATGCTTAAGTGACTTTTTTTTGTTGTTGTTGTTGTTTTTTATTTTTTTTAATGTTTATTTATTTATTTTTTTTGAGACAGAGAGAGACAGAGCATGAATGGGGGAGGGTCAGAACGAGAGGGAGACACAGAATCTGAAGCAGGCTCCAGGCTCTGAGCTGTCAGCACAGAGCCCGACGCGGGGCTCGAACTCACGGACCGCGAGATCATGACCTGAGCCGAAGTCGGACGCGCAACCGACTGAGCCACCCAGGCGCCCGGTGACTTTTAAACTGTCTTTATAGAATTTATGGGTTGCTGTTGTTTTGTGTGGTTGGAAAAAATACACTGCCTTTTTACTAGGCAGTGATTACTGGCTGAACTATGTTCATTACTGTAGACTCTATAAAATTGGAACTGGTCTAGTTTTCTATCTTGGAGTCATAGAGAATAAGTAGAATTTTTTCTCTCTTTCCCTCACTTCTTCTCTCCCTCTCCCAATATTAACAATAGCAAATGACCCTATTGCTGAAGACTTGGGTTATGTTCTTAAAAAAAAAAAAATAGTGTGAGACTTCTGTCCATAAGTGAGAAAATTCTGTATTTGCTTTTGTTCAGGGTTCAAGCTTAGAATTAAAAGGTCAAATTTAATCCAAAGCCACTTTAATGATTCTCTCATGAAAGTTCAGCATCTTTATTTTCTTAATGACTTGGTCATTTCATTGAGGAAATCCAAACTGCAGAATTACAGAAAAGAATCAAAAAGTGGGAAGATGTAAAGACAATTATATAACATATATATATATAATATTTTAATATTCATATCTATTTTAATAATATATTCTTAACAGTGCTGAAAGATGAGTACTCTAATATATTACTGGTGACTTAGGTCACCAGATTGGTACAATCTTTCTGGAAGGATAATGGCACCTATTCAAAGTGTTAAAATAAATATACTTTAACAGAACAGTTCTTTAATAAATTTATTCTGAATACAAGTAAAGACACATGCAAAAATATATTTAATAATCATGTTAGTGCTATTTTTTAAATGTTTTTTTATTTTTGAGAGACAGAGAGAGAAAGAGACAGAGCATGAGCAGGGGAGGGGCTGAGAGAGAGGGAGACAGAGAATCTGAATCAGGCTTCAGGCTCTGAGCTGTCAGCACAGAGCCTGGCATGGGGCTTGAACTCACGAATCGCGAGATCAGATGCCTAACCAACTGAGCCCCCAGGCGCACCATGTTAGTGCTACTTTTAAGAATGTAAACTTGGAAACTATCTACATTTTAAATAAAAAGGAATAAATCAGATTATCAAATAATTTAAATTATATACATACAATAGATTATCATACATCTCATGTGTAAAAATAAAAATGTACTATGTCTGTAATGAGCATGCACCCATTTTATATTGACAGAAGTGAACTTGTTTGTAACAAAAATTATCTTTTAATACCTAAATTTGAATATAAATCTGAAATTCAGGAAGACAGTTTGCATCAGACTTCTACAGTGAAATAATTGTTTTTGATATTTAGAAAAAGTAAAATTTCTGGGAAAATGTCATAGGAGATAAAGCACAATTGTGGTATTCTGATGTAGAATCTTTTCTCTGGCTTTGTCCTCCATACCTAAAACAAAGACTCGTTCTGTATAGGGGATATTTGATGTTTTGTCTTTCTAAGGTGTAGTAGAATAATTAGCAATAAATGTTTTTAGCTGGTGGTGTACTGGTTAATGTTTAACAAGTAGTTCTGGGGATCAGGGAGTGGTAGGGGAAGGCTTTATTTGTAGCATTTACAAATGGTGTAAATACTCTCACCATGGCTGATTTCAAGCTGCCGACGTTGACAACACTGAATGGGGGGAGATGTACACACCTAGCTCTCAAGCGCTGGTCCCAGTCAGTTCCAGCATACCGCTGGGGCAGTCAGATCTTACATGGGAGGGTCTGTGTGAGGGTGGAAAGAGACAAATTAAGTGTAAAAGCACCTCAGATTGAAGAGTAAGCTTGAAAAGTTCAGGAAGTGGAAACCTGCATAATTGATGCAAAGGGGAAAGAGGAACTAGACAGAATAGTGATATATAGAAATAGAGCAGCACATGGCACAAGACTCTTCAGTATTCTTTTTTAATTTTTTTTTCAACGTTTATTTATTTATTTATTTATTTTTTGGGACAGGGAGAAAGAGCATGAACGGGGAGGGGCAGAGAGAGAGGGAGACACAGAATCGGAAACAGGCTCCAGGCTCTGAGCCATCAGCCCAGAGCCCGACGCGGGGCTCGAACTCCCGGACCGCGAGATCGTGACCTGGCTGAAGTCAGACGCTTAACCGACTGCGCCACCCAGGCGCCCCAAGACTCTTCAGTATTCTTGAGAGTGCCAGTGACTGGACTTTATTGTTCAGAAGAATCAACTGCAATACTTATTAAGCATAGGTGTTCCCAAGTCTCTCCCCAGATGTGGATCAGGGTCCTAGAATCTGCATTTTAGAGAGACTTTCAGGGAACTGTTCTTATCAGTCAAGAAAATCTGATTCAGAATGCCCACTGTGATCCCATAAGATGTTTTGGAGTGCTTAACACTTGAGAATACCTTATAATTAGAGTGAATATGTAATTTGTCTTCTAAACTAGGATACTTTAGAGCATAAAAGGGAGTATTAATTATGACTTCAAGTTAACACGTATAATCCAGGACTGTCGTGGGAAAACTAAGGACAAGCTGAGCCTACTCATAAGTACTCCCAGGAGAAGTCTTTGTTGTTATGTTGGAATGTTAGTTGTAAAACCATAGGATGGGTGAATACACAGATACACAATGTCTTCTTCTGAGTACTCTAAAACAAACAAAAAAATCTCTGGCTCTTGCTTCAAACGTGATGGGAATCATTGGGTTTCCTGGAATGTGGGAACTCTTGTCTAGCACCAGCCCATTCAGCAGAAGGGAGTTTTCCTGCAATGGGTACAAATTCAAGTTAGTGGACTTGTGGACAAGAATTAAGGTCTGCTTATACTTCTTTTTGTGTTCAAGTTTGCCAAATTTTGAGGGCAATCTCCTAAGAAAGAGCATTTTGGCCAAACTGGCTTATATGGAGAACTGCTCATGTGGCACATTCTGGGTGCCACTGAAATGAATTTTTCCCTCCCCATCTGGCATGATGCCTCATCTCAGCATTCATTCACCCTATGGGGTTATTCTGTGATGACTTTTTAATTATCTCCCATTATAGAACCAGGAAGAATTGGGAGCCATATCAAGTAAATTTTGGTGTTGACAAAGAAGAGTCAATGCAATAGTGCAAATGTGAGTGGGCGTGCAATTGAAAGGTGGCATGATGGCAGCAAGAAAACTATCCTTGGGAATGGTGAAACTCAGATTCACCCGGTGCCAATATCCATCTATTTTGTAAAAGCACTTCTGTTGGATGAAGATGGTGATTTATATCAGATTTGTTGACCTAAAATGACCAAATGCAGGGAGTCCCAAATGGTCAGTGCAGTGGTTCTCTGTGGGTTGTGTGTTCTTAAGTAGTGATGTTGGGGCCAGAATTAGTGCAAGTGGCTCAAATACATATATCCCAAGGTCTTGTTTATATACGAAAATAATCAGTCATACACTTTCTACTGTGATGAATACGATGCAGGTTAAAATAGAAAGCAAGTTTTACTGAATTTATATACATGTATATGTATGTGGATATATGTTTATTTAGACACACACACACACATACACACATAGCACTTTATACCTTTCTCAGGATAGTAATGTAAAATCAACCATTCAGGGGTAGACAGAACTTCTGTAGATTAAAATATGTCTTCAAATGCAAGATGTGTGGGGACCATGCTCCAAGAGAATATGGGGACAATCTAAATGATCTTGTCCAAGCTCTGTCTGAACAATTGGTCTAGCAAACTTAGGTGTCAGGATTCTTGGTAAGGGATATAAAAGCTTAAGTGTGAAACATGAATAAGACATGAGACTGACAGATAATGGAAGAGGTAATAGAGACAATAATTTTATTAGCTCAATGAAATGGAAATGATGGACTGGTCCAGAAGGAGGACCATGGGGATAATGTCCTGAGCCTTAGAAATTCAAGAGAGAATTGGTCAGGGGCACACATCAAAAGATTAACCTTTGGGGACAATTTACATTTCATAGTCCTTTGGGACATAGAATTATACATTTTACTTGGTGTGTATTTTCCTATAAATATCAATGACATTGTAGTAAGTCTTTATAATGAATCTATTTATTCATTGTACCTTCTTTAATAGAACTGATTATTCCTACTGACCCTATTGTATAAAGAGCCCATAGCCTCTCCAGACAACCTCTGGAGTGATAGGGAAAGGCCCAACTCATGTCCTTTCTCCTATTGGCAGGTTATTTACTCCAAATTCTTTGTCCACCTATAATGTAGACCAACGCTTGGAGTTATTTACTAGCCATGCCCACTTTTTACATTTTTGAGTGTGCCTTCATTTTTGCACATTTTTATTCTGAGAAAGTTAGACTTCTGCCCTTGCAAAAAGGACACTATTTTCTCATCTCTTTGCTTATGGGTTTATGTAAGTTGACATTTGCTGTGCCTCTTCTCTCACTCTGAGCTATTTGAAAGTGCTTGCCCAGGGTCTCCTTGGGGAACTGGTTTCCAGACTGAGGGCTGGTATTGCTTTCAGGGTGAAACCTCCCAACCTCTTCAAAGAACAGACAGGTTTGACCCCAGAGCCCTTATTTATAACAGCTAGTCACAAGGTGGCCGTCTTACATGACCTATGGCATGTGCCTGGCACTATTCTCAGACTCCATAGACCATGCTCAAGGGCAAATGACACATTTCCTGATTAGGAATGAATTCCTGCAGCAACATTATTAAATATTAAGAACCACAAATAGATCCATAGAATGGTTATGTGACCCAAAAAGAATCTTTTAGCAGTACTTTTGCCTTCTTAAAATCCAGAGCATTTTAAATTACTGAGGAGTTGACATATTTCTTTAAAATGTTTATTTTGGTTGTTTTTAACTACTTGAGATACCTGGAAAGGACAAATATGGAATCCTAAAAGTGAAAAATAAGGGTATTTTAGAGGTGAGCAGCTGGAAGATTATTTTTTAACCTTCCATGATAGTGTCTATATGTGTTAATGAAGACAGTATTGAAGCATGCTGTAAGACTGGGAACAAAACAGTGAACACAAATGTCTTCCCTTCAAGAAGTTGAGATGTCTGAATCACAGTTAAGACTTTATTTTCAATGTGTGTTAGCTTGACAATATAATAATTTAAAGCTGTAAGCTTTGTTATTTTGCATTTTCACATCTCTTTAATAGGACAACAAAGGGTAGAAAAGTTTTAAAAATACCATCCAAATTTTCTTTCATTTATACAATGTCAGACAATAGTCTTTTCTAAAATTTATTTTTCAAGTAGTTTAAAAAGTTAGTTTTGGCAATATTGGCATATTGTATGTACATGTGATATTTACCTAAGAAGAGTTTACTCACTATGTGTTCAAAGAAGACGTCTGGTGGATTTTACCAGTCAGTGAAAATGCACTTGAAAGACTGGTGTCCAGTGTCTGAAGAACTTGATTAATATTTTCCTACTCTGTTTTGAGAACAAACTGTAAAAATCCCAGTCTGAATAGTTACCAGGAATCACGTAATTTGGAATTTTTAAATTTTGAAACAAGAATTCACAAACTTCTATTTTCTGCATTGAAGAGGTTTGATGTACCAGCATGTGTTCAGGGGACCTACCATTTCCATTAACTTGTTGCTGTATCAGTAATGACTACTAGAAGTTAAGAGTCTTCTCTTTGGGTTTGGATCTCTAGATCCTCAAGTGGTAATTTGATAGCCTTTTCTGTTATCTTATTTGATTTATTGCAAATAATTGTCTGTGGAGACAGACGAATTCTCCTCTTCCTCCTTCTTTGCTTCTTCTCCCTCTGGGCAAGTAAGGGCTATAGAAGGGCTGTGATTTCATCATCTGAGTATTTGAATTCTAATCGCTAACTTTGACTCTACTACCATATACTATTTTTACTGAGTAATCATGTCCTCAGATATTATACATAGACGTACCTTGTTGTGGACCACATCATTACATGATCTGCCCAGAAAAAATACATCAACAAAGAATTATGCCTTTTGAGACTCCATGGAAACTTCAGGGAGGAGATAAATTATTATTATTTTGGTTGGGGGGAAGAGATCAATTACATCAGAAGAAAGACATATTTGGAAGCAACAGAGTAAATATATGCCAAATGTTAAAGGAACAGTATAAACTAGGCAAAACTTACCATGGAACTGCTATTTTGAAGAATATGAAAATTTACTTCCAACTAAAAAATAGAGAAAGGTAGACTATCTAGAAGATTATGAATGCTCCAATATTTTATTTTGACTACTACAGATGTGAAATTTGTTTTCTTCCAAGGTATTAGGACATAATGTGTTCTGGATCAAAAATTGCTTTTTGTAAGGGCAACATAACTTTGTTTGAAGAATACATTAAATTGCATTGCATGATTTAAGAGCAATAAAAATTCATTACAATGTAATAATTCCAGTCATTATTTGTTGCTGGCAGTTTTAGTTAGCTTAGTTTGTCATAAGAAATTTCCATGACACCTCAAGAAAAGAATAACATCCAAGTGACAAGTCAACCTTTCTTTCCCTCCTTTTCCCTGACCCCTTGCCCCCCGTACCACCCCCCACCTAACTTTTTTCCAAAGGGCGATTATATGCCTGGTGGAATACAGCCTGACCACGTTCAGGCTCCTTTATCTGAAGTGTAAACTTTCATACTATAGCTGCCTATATACCTTTTCTAGATGAATGATGCCAATTCTATTTATGCCACTACGGTAAGGGGTCTCTTAACATTTCCATTCTAAACACCTATTTCCAAAGGTTTATAACTCAGCTATAAAAATGTGCTCCAGGCTGAAACTTAGCATACAGGGTCCTAGCCCAGGAGCAGTGTTTTACTCTTTTATATATTAATCTTGAAAAAAAAATGGTGTGACTGTATTTTAAAGAACTGGAGTGTTCACAGTAATAGAAGTTAAGGACCTAGGGTATGAGGAAAGATCACATGCCAACAAGTCCCCTCATCTATAGTAGCTTTATCTGAAATTCAGTTTTACAACATCTCCTTCCTGCCTGTCATTCTCTCTTTCAATTCTCTCTGCTCAGAAATAAATCTAGTTTTATTGCTTTTATTATTTGTTTCAATAGCCTCATTTGTGGAACTTATTTAGTAGTTGTGCCACCTTGATCTATGGTCCTGTCTACAGGTATGAGTTGGCCACTCCGGGGCAACATCAGATTTGGGAGACCAGGGTGTCATGATTATTTGTGTTTGTTGTTATTGCTATTGGCACTGCTATTATTTAAAAATGAGGAAAAATGAGAAGACATTCCTTAATTTTTATTGACGGTAATTAAGAATGAATTACAACTTGGGGCACCTCAGTTGGCTAAGCGTCTAACTTTGGCTCAGGTCATGATCTCACAGTTCATGAGTTCGAGCTCTTTGTCGGGTTCTGTGCTGACAGCTCAGAGCCTGGAGCCTGCTTTGGATTCTGTGTCGCCCTCTCTCTCTGCCCCTCCCCTACTCACACTCTGTCTCTCTCTTTCTCTCTCTCAAAGATAAAATAGTAAAATTAAAAAAAAAAGAAGAATGAGTTAAAACTTAACGATACAAGTTTTGTATAGTATCAATTACCTTACTTGCTTCTCAAGACATTGAATATTCATACCCTTATTCTAAATCTTAATGTTTCTTTCTGATCCAAATTGTTAAATATGTGGGTTTTTCCCACTATGGGTACAATGCATTGATAACAAGTGAATTAGTGACAAAGTGTTTTCATAAACATCTGATAATTTTATTATGTTTGCCTGGGCTTTCATGTCCCAAAATAACCCTTAGGTTTTCAAATCTAGAAGATTTTAGACTTTTTGGTAAAACCATTGATTAAGATCCTTTAATTAATAGAGTTTGTTTTTTTCTTTTCTTGTATGTTTTCTGTAGTTACAAACCTTAAATCCCCTTAACATTAACATTATTCCTTGGATTTTTTTAATCATCTATAATAACTACTATAATATTAATTATTTGCAAAAAAAAAAAGACTTCCTTTAAATCCAGGTAAATTTGGAGTGATACTGAAGATTATCAAGGCCAATGACTTTATTTGTATTTCAATCATTAACAACTGCGTTGTGAGTAAACTGTCACAGGTAGAAAACCAAACAAACAATAGAAGACAAACAAAAGATATTATTCTTTTATAAAGGTGCTACATGGAAGAACAAACATGCATGCCTATGTCATGGCAGGCACAGATAAGATGGGAAATATGGAGTGCTTTTTTTTCCCCATGAAATTTGCTGCATATCTCAATCTATGATTTGATATGATGGATGAGCATTGGGAAACTCATTAGCTGTCAGGATTGGTTTATAAGTCTGCTTTTTGCAGTATTTGCTTGTTAATATATAGAATAGTACACTTTCTAAGCCTCTAAGACTACATGGCCCTTCTGTACCCATTACCCTGTCCAATGGCATCTTTTTCAGCTTGCCTTCTCTGATCATGGGAATTGGCAGGGTAGGAAGATGAAAAGTGACAGGCTTGGTGGGGCCAGGAAGGCATAAGCGAGGCAGAGAGAATGAAGGAGAATGTGTGAGCGCATATGTATCCTTCAGGATTCTCAGTTATTCTTTACCATCTGTCCATAGTGTGAATTCTTTAATAACTATTTCAGAATGTGTAACATTTACTTGGAAATTCACAGATGTATTAAATTACAAATATACTTTAAATCAAATATAATCAAATTTACTTTCATATTCAATGTATTATATATATGTATATATGTAAATAAATACATGTATGTATACACACATACACTCATTCATTCATCAAACATTCATTGAGCATCTAGTCTATATCCAGCACTGCAACAGAAGCCAAGGAGACTTGTACAAAATGAGCTGGCTTTCAGACGGTGGGGAGAAAGCCTTAGAAACAAATAATTATAATGTGATCAGGGCAAAGTGATAATTAGAATACATTGTGAATGTACTCTATGAGTGAACAAAGAGGGAGGAACTCTTTCTGGAAAGGCTGGGAAATGCCTCAAAGAGATTAGTGTCTTTGTGTTGGGTCTTGAAAGATGAGTAAAATTTTCTAAGAACATGTGCAGACACCTGGGCATGAAAGAACTTTGTAGGCTTTGTAACCAAAGACCAGTTCAGTATGGGCTGGAGGGTAAGGCATTTTAATTAGAAGGGATGGAAGAGACAGCTAGGAAGGTAAATAGGAACAAGGTCTTGGAACATGTTCTTATATAAAGGTGTTCATTCTTCATCCTGTAGGTGATGAGAAAGCACTGAAGATTTCTAAGCCATGATATAATGTAATCTGTTTAGAGTGATAACTCTGGTGGCAGTGAAGAGGCTGAGTTGAGAGGGTAAAACTGAGTGAAGGAAGACAAATTGCAAGAGTTTTTGTCATAATCCAGAGGAGATGGTGGATGAGAATCAGAACTAATGCAGTGGCAGAGCAGTTGGGAATAAAGAATAGATTTAAAAGGAGCCAGAACAACAAGATCTAAAGTTGGGTAAGGGGACTGAAGGAGAAGAATCTCTCGAGATTACTCTCAAATATCTATGTTAGGTTACATAGTGGATGGCAGTGTTATTATGATAGGAATTTAGAATGTTGGGCAGGTGTGTGAGCCAGTATAATAAGTTCATCTCCAAGTTTGGAGTGTCTGCCCATCATCTAGGGGAACTCCAGTAAGCAGTTGTAAGTATTGCAAACATTTTCAAATGAGAGCTTGGAGCTTTAGTGAAATTCACTTGTTGACTGATTTTTCATAATATGTGCCTACAGGAAGTATAGTAACACAAGACAGAATCCTCATTCACTTTTCTGAAGCTTAGTTAGAGACAATATTCAAATGCCACTCAATGTGGCAAATTCACAAAAGGGTCAGTATACAGTGATAGAAAGAGAAAACAATACAAAAAACGGTATATAATCTTATCTTTCAAGGCTGACAGGAGGGGCCTCAGAATAGATTTTTCAGAGGAAGTTGCAACTGACCTGACACACCTAAAAGATAAGTAACATGGTGATAAGCGAAAAGAAAACTTAAGATTGATCAATAGTAGGTGAAAGTGGGAAGGTGGAAGAGATGGCTTAGGGGGAGCACATAAAATAAAATGAGATAAGCACATAGCAGGGATGGAATCATAGGGACATCAAGGTTGGAGGTGCAGGGAAAGGAAAACCTAAACCGTGTTGGGTGAGGTAGAGCTGAGATTAGTGACATCATGTAAGTCCAGAAGGGAGAGAATGCTCAAGAATCTCAAATGTGGCAGAGAAGAAAAAGCAAGAAAAGAAATTTCTAATAAACTTCAAGTCAATAAATATTAAGTACCTGTTCTCTGAAGACTGTTATATACTAGGTTATAAATGGGTGAACAAGACAGACACAGTCTGCACTTTGAAGGGATTTACAGTCCAGCGCATGCACTGAACATACAAAAGTTGTTCTTAGGGATTTGATCAGTGGAACAAAACTGATAACTAACATCAATAACTGCTCCCTACTTTCCCAGGCCCTGGTGCTGCTAATCCTTTGGTCTCTATGGATTTACCTATTCTGGATAATAAATAAAAATGGTATCGCACAATATACGTCTGATTTCTTACAGTTGGCATACTGTGTTTGAGGTTCGTCCATGTGTGGCACGTATCAGCATTTTCTTTCTTTTTAAGGCTGAACAGCATTGCATCACATGAATGTACCACATTTTGTTTATCCGTTCATCAGTTGATGGAAAGGTGGTTTGTTTCCACCTGTCTGCTATTGTGAATAGTGCTGCTGTAAACGTTTGTGTACAGATATGTCTTCAAATACTTGTTTTAAATTATTTTCTTCTAAAGAGAGAAACCGGTTTTTATTTATATTTGATGGGGAATGAACCGGTGGAGAGAAAGAAGATACCAACACATAAGTGGATAATTGATGGAGGACAGTTCTGGAGAGAAGGGAAGAGATGAAGACTATAGTGTTTGCTTGGAAAGGAATTTGAAAAATAGAAGAAAGAAACATTGAAGCCACCGGTTCTACTTGAGACGCTGCTGACTGTCAGATGATTTACTGAATGATGATATTTTACTGTGTGTCAGACATTTTACTTTAAATGAGGACGTTAGTACATCTAAATGTGTTTTGTATTACCAACCTGAATCTTGGAAGTATCTGCCTATAAATGAGGCAAAAACAAAACAAAACAAAACAAAACCCACACCAGAATATTTATAAGCATTTCTAAACTCTTCATTGACAAATTTAAGAGAGATACATATTGGTCATTGCTTAATAGCAGCATTTAATTTGGATCAATTTCCTGCAATGCACTTAGCAGACTTTCAAATCCATTTTGTTGGGACACCTCTGAGACCCCACGCTGGATAATAAGGACGGCTGGAAGCTGATTCCATAATTTCTAAGTGCAACTGAGGTAGAATTAAAGTGCAAATGCAATTTTTGAAGTGCTTGACATGAGCAAAGCTATAAAATCGCTCTTTGCTCTGACTTGTTTTAATTTCTATATGAATGTTTTATACAATAGTCTTTTTACTGTTTTTCAAGTCGTGAGCAATTATATTTGATGAAAGGGCAATTATCACACATAGAAACTCAGCATTCCAAAAGCTATCAAAATCCCACCATTAGGTTCAAAATCCCCCTACCATTCCAATATGCTGACAAAAACTGTGGAAACTTTTGATTCTGAAAGTTTAACTTGAATGATTGGAGATGGCAAATTGGGGCGTTTTTCTAAATACAGGAATGTTCTCATCCCTCGAAGATATGATATAATTATACTTTTGCTGATTAAATATTAACATCACTGTGGTTTTATAGCTCTAATTCCTGTAGCTTCACCTCCAGAAGTTCCATTTATTCTCCGAGAGAACAAATGACAAAGGGAACACGTTCTGCAGGTGTAGGCTGAAACAACATGGCGGTACTGATTAAATGCATGGACTCCCAAATGTTCTCTTTTGGGTCCCGGACTCACTGAGCCCCTTCCTGCCTCTGCCTTGTTCCCCTCTCATTTAAAATTAAACGTAGAACCATTGGCAGTTTTCAGGCTTGATTTTCATCCCAGGCCTAATGGCTTACAGGTGGCAATTCTTTTTTCCCCCAGTGACAACAACTACATTTTCCCAAGCCTATCCAAGGGTAATGCTAACGAGAACATTATCGAAAAAGGACAGCAAAAGGGCCATTTAAAAATAAATAAATAAAACCCTTTTCACTTTTCTTTGTTCCATAAAAGCCCTTTTCCCCTCTTTTTTCTTATGTTTGATATATGGAAGCGATTCCATTTATAACTTGAGCTCTTTTGCTCCAGGCTCTCTGTACTTAAGCTTCAGATGTTTTGATGTTGTTTAACTGTTATAAACTGACCAATATTCTCTGACTTATCTGTGAAACATATTGGGCTGCTTTTATGATCTGCACACTCAGAACTTAGGCCCGGCAAAAAGACAATACTGTGTAGGAGTTATTCTCAACGAGTTTCATGACATGCAATGTGGCCCCCAAATAGGTATTAAAGTTATATTGCCAATATGT
Organism: Lynx canadensis; assembly: GCF_007474595.2. Classification (NCBI taxonomy): domain Eukaryota; kingdom Metazoa; phylum Chordata; class Mammalia; order Carnivora; family Felidae; genus Lynx; species Lynx canadensis. The sequence goes on along the minus strand of NC_044303.2, from coordinate 155,613,088 downwards.
TCCTGTATTTTAAGACACTGCAGAGTGGTGGAAGTGGGTGGGATTCAGTGAAAATATTAATTGTGTTACACATGCTTTCATTGCCATTGTCTCTAGGGAGAACTACCTACTATTTCACAGGAGATCATTGTCTCCTCTCCACCCCTGACTTTTAGAAGTCAGAATTTTTAACATATTGAAATCCATTAGGGGAAATGGTAAAGAATTATTGAGAAGATTAAAACTTTAAAGTGATTTCAAATATTTTAAAATAAAAAATTGTTTTCGAAGGTAGGTTGCCATTAGTAGCTTTAGCATATTAAAAAATAAAAACCCGTGAAATTGTCTAGGGGCACCTGGGTGGCTCAGTAGGTTAAGTGTCCGACTTCAGCTCAGATCATGACCTCACAGTTTGTGAGTTCAAGCCTCCCGTCGGGCTCTGCACTGACAGCTCAGAGCCTGGAGCCTGCTTCGGATTCTGTGTCTCCCTCTCTCTCTGCCCCTCCCCTGCTCATACTCTCTCTCTCTCCCTCTCTCAAAAATAAATATGACTGAGATGTGATTTAAGAAAAAAAATCACCAGTCAGTAGTGTTCGCTGTGTGTCAGTAATTACATTATATTAGTTGTGTTAACTCAAGATATATTCCTTGTCTAACATAGCACCTTTTATAAAACTTGAATTTGTGTCAATAAAGACTGGCATACATATATTAATAACTGATTTCTTTCCAAAAGAAGAGAAAGCTAGGAATAAACTTGCATATTATTTTAGAGAAATCAACGTGTTGGCCTATATAATGTAACTGCTATTTGCATATAAATTACTTCACAGGTATAATCAAGAAAGATATTTGCAAATAGTAATCATGAAAATAAAAATATTGTGAAAGTACAAATATTCATGGGTTTATTTTCTCATTAATATATGTATATATTTAGATTGATACATATGCAGAGAGAAAGAGAAAAGAAAAACTATACATAATTATAGGGCAAAATATGAGGTGGAAGGATTTGTTTTCATTGAATCTGCCTCATTTTACTATAGACTCCTTTCTCTAATCTAGAGGCAATTCATACCCATATGTTGAGCTCCTCCTGTGAGCTCTTTCCAATGAGGTGGTGTGCCCATCCCCACCGCGCTTGGGAAAAACTTCCTCTCTTGACCTATCTCTGGCATGCTTGTCTTGATTCCATTTCCTCAGAACAGTGCAAATGATAGATTAATTTATGCCAAAGTAAAAATGGGTGATGGATTCCACAGAGAACATATGTTTGAATATCATCAATAGCTCTCAAAAGATCATGGGTGTAATCCTATAAAGTGAGTCGGGATTTTAAGCACCAGAATAGTCTCCTTCTTGAGATATTCTGGTGTAGTAGACACATGTTTGATGTCTTCTCTGTTCTATCTTGGAGATTATTTTTTATTCTTCCTAAATATTAGGACTGTTCTTCATAGGTTCAAAATCCCCCTTCCTTGCCTTCATAGTCAAGTTCACCCAACATATGCTCAGGCAGAGAGGGGAAAACAAACACCTGTGTGTATTTGGTCAGTAATAATTAATAAAGTAGCCATATTTAGCAGTCTTGTTCTAGTCTAGATTTTCTCTATATCCTAGGAAGACACGAGCTAATTTTGTTTTTGTGAGGGAATATTTTTTAAACTTGCCTCTAATGCTGACCCCAGATGCTTTTCTTTCTTTTCTTCCTTTCTTCTTTTCTTTCGTTCTTTCTGTCTTTCTTTCTTTCCTTTTTTTTTTTTTTTTGGTGAATTCTAATCAGATATAACAAATTTATACTGTGTAAGTATAGAATTCAATAATCAACCTGTCACTTGGGGTTTTGATCTGATGAAGGAGAATTGTCAGTGACTCCTCAAGAAAAATCCCCAAACTTTCTGTGAGATAAAGATCTCAACCTTCTTGTGAGGATGCTTGGAAAGCCTAATTTAAATCAGGTTTCAAACAAAGTGAAACTTTCTTGGAAACACAACAGAACAAAATACATTTTAAAAGTCCTGAAAAAAAAAAAAAGGCCTGCTTAACTGATAAGAGGGAACCTTAGGGTTCCAATTCCATTGTAAAATATAACACAATGGATGGTAATGTCTATGAAAACATGACTCTTGGACATCAGTTGACTTGGAGAGAGATCTGACGCTAAGAAAGGGGGCTTACAAATGAAAGCTATTGTGGCTTTAAATCGCATATGTTTTTCTGAAATCCCAAAAATGTGGTGGGGTGGGATGGGAAAGAGTTCTCTCTCTTCTTATTACTTGTTTTGGCTTCCGATTTGTTTAGATCATTTTATCTGAACAAAGTTTTCTGGCATTAGCAACGCAATGGGAGAACTCAGAGGATTCTCTCCCAAGGCTTTCTGTGCTGAGAAGCATTACACTGCTGTTTCCCAAATTCTGCAGACTCTGAGCTCAATTCTGAAGTAGTCTATACAGACCCTACTTGATTTAAGTAGAAAGTACATGTGCTGGTGTTATTCATGACGATTATGTTAAACTCCAAGATGCATGGATACATATAATTGGAAAATAAACCTTTATTTTAAGCTCGCTCACTGGCCTCCAAAAGATTAAACTATTACTGTAAGCAGCCCATTGTTTTTTGCATGTATCTTAGATTTTATTTCCTGTCAGCTATTGCAAGAAATACTAAGAAGAATTAGTTTCACCGCACAGTAAGTAAATGCTTTAATGCCCTGCATTATTGTTTACACTAAGCTTTGCAGGCACTTAAGCCACAACAGATAATTGTCAAAATGATGAAGCTGTAAAATCACACAGCCAGCAGTAATAGTGTAGATGTTGTTCTCGGGAACAGCTAGTAAGACTTAGAGCTTATACTTAGTTTGTTAGCTGGTTAGGGAAAGCAATAATTTATGAAAATGTATCATAAATGCCTAAAAGAAAAAAAAAATGTAAGAGGAATTTTATGCCCTAAGTACCATACAAGCTCTGCTTGTCTATGCCTCCACGTTTTCTCCCTTTATCTGATTTATTTTGCTTAAATCGGGTATTGGTGTAAATACTGCCTCAAAAGGGCCTATGAGAGAGCCTAGATGATCGGGTATCTTTGAAAAACATAGAACGAAAAACCATGTCTCTTGTCAGCATCCTGTTAATTTTAAAATTAGCACAAGGCAAGGGCACACTTCGCAGTTTGTTTGTATGTAAGAGTTTCACCGCCAAAATGCAAATTTTGATCTACTACTTTCAGTTGAGTATTATCAGTGGGGGCAGGGGAATGAGATCCAGCTCCTCACTTGCTTTTAACCACAGAATGTCCGGGTTGCTCCATGTTTTCCTTAACAGGGACATCAGTGAAAACTGCGCTCTGTCCGTGGTGATGTATCTGAGTGCAAACAGGACTCTGTTAGCCATTATGTACCTATTAGCCCTGATTACCTTCTGATAGCTCCTCACCAGTTGGTTTCACTCACTTTGACAGATCTAGTACTTTGTTTAACCTTTAAACCAGTAGGGCAATAACACAGCTGACAGAAGGGGAGAAATAATTAAGGAAAACTTAGCCAGGACATTAAAAAAAATCTCTAACAAGGCAGATATTTCTGTTCAATTTGAAAACTTGTCAAGGGATACATACAGTTCCCCATAATTGCTATAGCAAAATGTTTTATAATTTTTGCTGGCTTCAAATTAATTTTAGCAATGTAGCTTAATCAAATTACTAGGTGTCTTTCTTTAAAAATATCTATAATTCACACTCCCAGGAAGCAAGTTTTAATATTTCAGGACTTCATAGAAAAGTAATATCCAAGAGAAATTCATCTCTAAAAGTGATCACAAAGAAAATATTAAAAGTGTGGTCTAAAAATCTGCCAAAAGTTTGAGTTTTACATTTTCTGAAATGGCTGATACATGTTTGTGGAAAATAACACAAGTGATAAAAAAATATCTAGGTCCATATTATTGACTACTTAAGGCATTGAAACGTGGTCAACAGTAATTAGAGAAAAAGAAGACTTCTTGAACTTTGTCTGCTTATATTTTGAAGCACTTTTTGTGAGCCCCTCCAGAGCCTAACTTGCTTGGGAAGAAGTCAGTACACTGTCTTCGTCTCAACATTCTGTAGCATTTACCCCACCTCCCAAGGCCTGACCTCGTCACCATACTTATTTTACTTTGGAGCCATTGGAGTCAGTCCTGTGAAAGGGCATATCAGAACTCTCTGGGTATTTCTCCCATTAATTCAATGCACAAAGCAGAGGACTAGAAAGAGTGCTTCATTGTTGCATGAAGATATTTAATTAAAGTCGGAACAACTTCTAAATGAGAAAGTGCAAATAGTCTCTCCAGATCATTAATAATTTGGCAGTTTATAAGACATTAAAATATAATGTGTTCATTATTTTCCTCAAATCTATTGAGAGCATTGTATAATTCCTCTTGCTTAACTGTATTCCTTTCGGTTAAAGATGATATCAACTAATATAGGTACCCTGTCCTTGTCAGTTATAAGATATTGACATCACGAAGCATCACAATTGTCTTCTAATTACGTGTGACAACAAGTCTAATTTAGCATTCTTTCATACATCATTTATCATAAGTCTTAGTGTTCCGTTATTCATTCTTACGTTAATTGATTACTATCATGTTCTCTACTTCATAGTTGCATAAATATTTCTTAAGAAACAACTTTGGCATTTCGGATAGCTAAAAATCCCTGGATCGTATTAAAGAAACCATATTCTCAGTCATGAAGATATATGCCATGTTATTATTTAATTTTAAACTAGATTTTAACATAACAACTGAGCTGGGACATTATTTTAAGCCTTGTTATTATTACCGATCTTATTAATAGTGTATATTTTATACTATGAAGTATATAAAAGGTGATTTCTTCTGTGAAGAAATTTCAATGAAGGAGGAGATATCCACCGCAAATTAAAGTAGGAAAAAAGAAAATGATTATATAAATGTACCCAACCACTATTTACATTACTATTAGTGCTGAAATGATTACCCTGACTTAATCTCTGAGCCTGTGTAGGATAGTTTTGTGGAGGAGGAACCATTGTGAAATATCAGAACTGAGGGGAGTGTTTGAGGATGGAGGTAGGGTAGGAGAAGACATCCTGGGATACACATATAAAGTACTAGAAGATCCAGAAAGGAGAGTATTTGACCTATGAAATGAATAGTGCTGTCTTTTCCTGCTTGAGTCAGACAAATTCAGAAATGTGATGCAGGGAAATTTCCTAACTGACAAGGAGAATTTCGGCTTCTGTGAATAAAAGTTTGCTCCTACTTTTGAAATACAAATTTGAAATTACTAGAGGTTACTAATATGTAGTCATCAAAATAATACAAAGGTGAGGCTTACTTATTTGATGAAGGAAAACTGAAATACTGTCTCATTAACCAGGTCTGATGAGATTAGGGTCTAGGTCATGGTTATGGCTATCGGCTTCCTGAATGTTGAGGTCATCATGGTAGTGACTATTGGCTTCCTGAATAAAGTGGCATCCAATCTGGGTCTCAGAGGATGAGTATGTGTTAGGCATGGGGTGAAGGAGGAAGGAGAGAACTGTTCCAGGTAGAAGGAAAGGCATATGAAAAGGCTATAAAGTAAAAGGACATAGAAATTTGGAAGAAGTTTATAAAGCTCATATGACTGGAATTTAAAGGATGAGGTTGTTGGGACGCCTGGGGGGCTCAGTGGGTTAAGCGTCCAACTTTGGCTTGGGTTGTGATCTCGCAGTTCGTGAGTTCAAGCCCCACAGAGTGCTCTGTGCTGACAGCTCAGGGCCTGGAGCCAGGAGCCTACTTTGAATTCTGTCTCCTTCCTTCTCTGCCCCTCCCCCACTCATGTTCTGTCCCTTTCTCTCTCTCTCAAAAATAAACGTTAAAAAAATGAAGAGTGAGGTTGTGAATGGTGAGAAAGGAGACCAAGAAGGCCTCTTATGTCATGTCATGGAGTTTGGACTTTATCCTATGAGAGCCGGGAAAGCTTTGGAGAGATTTAAGCAGAGGAGCACCATTATGATCAAATTTGCATTTTAGGAAGTTGCTCTATCTAGACTGGAGGTGAACAAAACTCAAAGAAGGAAGGTAAAGAAAGGCAGTATAGTATTCTTGGCAAAATGGCTACTTGGTATAGGCTGGTGACTGTGGGGAAAGTCATAGCTAGATAACTAGGGAGAAGAATTGGCAATGCTGGGGAAGAGGAGAAGAAAAAGAAGGGATCTGGCATAAGGATAAAGTAATGGACTTGGTGAGAGGCCAATGTAAAAGTTTTTTTTTTTATTTTTTTTTAATGTTTTATTTTTATTTTTGAGACAGAGAGAGACAGAACATGAATGGGGGAGGGGCAGAGAGAGAGGGAGACACAGAATCGGAAGCAGGCTCCAGGCTCTGAGCCATCAGCCCAGAGCCTGACGTGGGGCTCAAACTCACAAACTGTGAGATCCTGACCTGAGCTGAAGTCGGACGCTCAACCGACTGAGCCACCCAGGCGCCCCTGTAAAAGTTTTTTAAAAAAGAAAAGAAAACAAAACTGAGTTAGAAAGGTTCAAGAATTAAAAGGTATGCTCTTTGTTTTAATGAGGTATTTGGTGATGACAGTCTAGTAGAAAGAGAATAATAAAAACATTTGATTAAAGATATTTCAGTGGGGATATTTTACAAACAGCAACAAATGTGAACCCAGAGTCACACACAGTGAGAAACTGGATTAATTAAAATTCTTCAGGGGAATCCAGAGAGCCATCACTGAACCTTACTGTTCATTGTTAATGGGCCATCATATTAAAGGAGTCCTTTAGAAGAGGTAGAACAGTCAGCAAGGAAACCACAAAAATATAGAAAATAGTCTATCAGTGGTTAAGAAAAAAGTCGAGGAAAAAAGTATTAATAACACAGAAGGGATGGGGTGGGGCATTTTGGATCTCTGTTTTGTTATATCTGGGTTCCTCTTTTATGTGACATGAAGTCATCAAAGTACTACAATACTGACTATTGATTACCTATCATATATTCATTTGCTTTCCTCTTTTTACTAATAGAATCCTGATTTCATTGGTGGTAGCAATATGCTCATTTAAAAAGTTGTCTAAACTTTTCCTAGCCTTCTTCGAAGTTATATTTCTCAGGCTTCTTTGAATCTAAAGTTAGCTATGTGATATTGTTCTGGCTAATAAGATATAAGTGGAAGTCATTGGGTGGAGCTTTTTGGAAAACATTTTTTTTTTTTTTTTTTTTTGGAAAACTTTTAAACAGGGAGGTAGATTTAACTTCTATGGGCCTTTTTCTTTTTCTTGCCTGCAATGTTGGTGTGCTATTAGAGGAGGGAGTGGGGAGGAAGAAGGAACCATCTTGAAATCATGAGAACAAGAGTCACATCTTAGGGTGCCTAAGGAAAAAGAAGCCTGGGACACTGAGGACATTGCAGCTGCTACATTGGTCCTGATATAACCTATTCCTGGACTTTTCATCAAGTGACAAATATAAAATTTCTAATTTGGTTAGAAACCAGCAGACCTAATGATATTTTTAAAACGTTATTGTTAATACTATTGCAAATTATAATAGTTATGATTTTTTAGTGTGCTTTATGTGAAAGATACAATGCTAAGCTTTTGATGTATACTATTTAATCCTTGAAAGACTATGTAACCCTATAATCTTATAAATTACATATTTTTACCTCCATTTTACAGGTGAGAAAAACAAGGTTTAGAGAGTTTAGTAACTTCCTAAAATCATATAATAAGTGCATTTACTAATCTGGCAGGCCATAATTAAAACCAAGGTCTATTTGGTCCCTTAGAAGATTTTAATTTATATATTTGAAGGTCGTCTTCTTCTTCTTCTTCTTCTTCTTCTTCTTCTTCTTCTTCTTCCTTCTTCTTCTTCTTCTTCTTCTTCTTCTTCTTCTTCTTCTTCTTCTTCTTCTTCTCCTCCTCCTCCTCCTCCTCCTCCTCCTCCTCCTCCTCCTCCTTCTTCAAGTAGGCTCCATGCCCAGTGTGGAGCCCAATGTAGGGCCTGAACTCACAACCCTGAGATCAAGACCTGAGCTGGGATCAAGAGTCGAACGCTCAACCAACTGAGCCACCCAGGTGCCCCCCAAGGTCTTCTAAATCGACAATTAATTTTATACAGTAAACAACTGTTGAATTCATGGTTGGTTTGTTTTTTTCTGTTTTGCTTTTACTCCTACCTGCTTATGATGAACCTCACTGAGCCCCTGCCAGCCTGCAGAGTTCAAACATAAACCCTGCTAGTGGCTCTCATTTGGTCTTAATGGGTGAAAAACTAAGATGCAATTATTACATAGTTATATTTAGTGTTCAGAGAGGTGCATGTGCCAGATGTTTGTTCTTTTGCAGAGCTACCTGATTTCTCTCATTTCTGCCATGCTGGAAATTTCTTAGATGATGTATATAAAATGGTCTATTATCTGAGCTTCTGATGAAGTTCTCCAATAGTACCTCTTAACTGGACCAAATTAGAAATTTATAGTATAACAAGGCCAACAAAAGCCATAGACCACAGAGATGAGGAACTCTTCAACTCTACCACTGTAAAAAGAAGTTGAATCACTGTGGTATGAGGCATTCTTTGTTTTTTTTAATTTTTTTTAATGTTTATTTATTTTTGAGAGAGACAGAGACAGAATGCGAGTGGGTTAGGGACAGAGAGAGAGGGAGACGCAGAATCCAAAGCAGGCTCCAGGCTCTGAGCTGTCAGCACAGAGCCTGACATGTGGCTTGAACTCACGAGCCGTGAGATCATGACCTGAACCGAAGTCAGACGTTCAACCGACTGAACCACCCAGGTGCCCCGTGGTATGAGGCATTCTTAATTATTTACTTGATCATCGTGCCCAAACTCTAGATCTAAGAAATGGCCATATTAGCAATATTTGTTCATGAATGCAAGATGCAATCAATTTCAATTTCAGTGAAGCCATAAGGGTTGAGTATATCCACCTAATTCTCTCAAAAGAAGATTTGCAATAGCTGTTGTCTTCATTTTTCAAGATAGCCTTTAAAGTAGGATCAGATATGAGTCTTTAAATATAGACTTTACTAATGATATAGACTTTAAAGTTGAAATTCGAGAGGGATTTCTCTCTAAAAAATTGGTTACGAGGAATAAATAAAGATACTCTTGTGTGCCGGTGTTTTAACTGGTATATGAAAGAAAATTCCTGACGTGTATTTATTTGTTTATTCCTTACTCCAACCATCCTTCCATTCTTATACAACACACAAATCAAGAACTTCAGGCCTTGTAATTGCTGAATTCATATAAGGTCTTTCCTTGTCCCTAAGAGATCCTTGGCTGAGGTAATTCATTTCTTCCTAAGGGGGAAAAAAAAGCTTTTATTGAATTTTACTTACCTGTTATATTCGTTTCCTATCTCTGCTATAACAAAGTATCACAAACATAGTAGCTTCAATCAACACAAATTTATTCTGTTATAGTTGGAGATCAGAAGTCTAAAGTCAAGGTGTTGGTGGAGCTGGTTCTTTTCATGGCTTCTCCAGCTTCTAGAAGATGTTGGCTTCTAGAAGTCCTTAGCTCACAGTAGCATCACTCCAATCTCTATTCCATAGTCACATTGCTTTGTCTGCTCTCAACTTTCTTATCTTCCTCTTATGAGAATTCTTGTGATTATACTGAACCCACCAAAATAATCCAGGATAATCTCCCTATGTCAAGATACTAAATTTAAGGTGTAAGATGTAAGGTGACATATTTTCAGGTTCCAGAGATTAGGACATAGAAACATTTGGGGGGTGTTATTTAGCCTACTACATATGGATAACTATACATTTTAGCACATTAACTAGTAGCTGAGTTTTTGAAGTGACTACAGGTTATCATTTTTGTGTAAACCACAGCCATTTAACCTTGTGATGCATATGTCTTGAGCTCCAGAATTCTGGGGATAATGATTTTCCCATAGCTCACTACTAAATAACAATATTATCCACAAATTTGAACCATGAGTGAATTAACACAGAAATCCTGGGTCTTGGAACTGAGTCTGATATTCAAAAAAACTTCAAGGAGCACTACCTGTGTCAGAATTATTGGACTCATTTGCTTTCTCATACCAGTGACCAAGATGCTATGGTCAAGAAATTTTGCTGATTTTTAAAGATCCATTTTGGAAACAAAATGGGAATTGCAATGATTGCATATTATTTTCTAAAGAGACTTTTGTTTCATTTCTTAGCTTTGCTTTAACTTTTACAATTTTGCACCTGTTACTCGTGATATTTGTTTTTCTCTTAGATGTGATGTCATGACTGAATTTTACCTTTATTTACTTTCTGTAATTTATGGAAGGGAGTATACCTCTGCTTCCTCCAAACATATGGTTGACTGAATGTCTCTTGAGTGGGCCTGCGTGGGTTGTTACGATATCTGTAAGGAGATGCTTTCTGGCTCCAGTTTCCTCCTTTGAAGAGGGGATCAAGAGGTCAACATAGACATGGCCTGAGGTCAACTCTTGAAATGACCTTGGCACCTTATGACTGTAGAGTCTTTTTTTTTTTTAAGTTGTGACCCGGTGAAATGTCATAGGGAACCTCAGGAATTTATGGTCCGTTAAATAAGAACTTTTGCCCTCTTGAAAGTATTATTTGGAGGAAAGCTTCCAGTCTCTCTCTCCCACAGAGTTGGGGGAAAAGATCACTGAGCATGTGTACCTCTGGCTCCTGGTTTCTCTCAGATCTTTCTGCCAGTGACACAGCTTCTTTTCTCTCTTTAGAGAGTCCGGTAGATCGAACCCACTCCATAGAAGAAGGTCAGAAGTTGTTTAGCTATTCTTCCTGTTACTACATGGGTGATTCTGACACAGGGGCTTCCAAGTAGGAAGCTCATTTGTACTTGGTTCCAGACTGTGTTTTTCAACATATTTTTTTTATCAGCAATAAGGTAAAACAAATATGATCTTTTTATACCTACCTGCCAAATCTCAATGGTTTCTAAAAAGATAGATTTGATTAATGGGTACCAGAAATTCCAACAGGGAGGACTAAAAATTTTTGTAACTAATGATTTGAAACTTAAAAATACATAAGTTATAAATTGTCCCATTTTCAATATAAATGCTTTATTAACACCTCCCTTCAGTTCTCTCTCTCCCTCTTGTCTCTCTCTCTCCCTCTCTCTCTCTCTCTCTCTCTCTCTCTCTCTCTCTCTCACACACACACACACACACACACACACACTACCAAATCAGAGCAGACAAGCTGGACAATTTAATTATTTTGCATACTAAATTTGTTTTGGTTATTATCATACCCTTGGGTCTCTAGGAGTCCTGAAGAAGAGGCACTACATGTGCCATCCTGGCTCATTAATTCAATATATTTATTTAACAAATATCAAGTACCTACAGTACACAAGGAACTGTTCTAGATGCTTGGAATATAGTGATAAATAAAAGAGAAGATCTCTGCCCTCATGGAACTTATGTTCTCAAAGAGAGACAGACAATAGCACACATAATAAATATACTATTTGTATGATATATTGCAAGGTGATAAATGCTATGAAGAATAGGAAGAGCAAGGGCAGGGGAGCTGGGGGCGGAGGGGGACAGAGCAGTCTGTGATGTTCGGTAGGGTGCTGAGGCACATATGTGTGTGCACGTGTAGAGCAGTGTGAGGGGCGACCAAGGTGCCAATAAAGAGGGTTATTTGCAAGCAGGAGCACAGCAAAGGTGCTTGGTTTGGTTTCTGGCATCCTTTCATGACAAGAAAGAAAGAGTGGGCAACCCAGGAGCTCATTGTACTCCCCAAACATGTCTGAGACACATATCCTGCCACTATTATAACCCTTCGCTGCTTTTATGTTCATTATGCTCGAAAGGTCTGAGAGCCAGTTTCACTGTGAAGGACAGAGATGGCAGAGATTATGGGTGTAATGGAAAGAATCCAGGGTTGGTTTCAAAAGACCTTCGATTTAGCCTTGGGGTTCTGCTTCCAACTACTGCGAGATGTTGGGCAAGTCACTTAACCTTTGGGTCTCAGTCTTTTCATTTGTAAAATGAGAGTCAGCCATATAGTTCTATTTAACTCCTTCCTTCTTAGAGTCCGTGGAGGCAAACAGGAAAATGGGGTTAAAATAAAAAGGAAAGAGGAGATGGAGAAGAAAACCAAATGCAAATAAATAGGGATGGAGTATTCGGATAAAGGGAGAAAAGGAAAAAGATAAAGACAAAAGACAAATATAATAGATAGCAAGTATGCCAATACTTACCAGTATGATACAAGTGTAGGCACCTGGGCAATCACCTTTCCACTCCACTGATGCTTTGCTGAAGTGTATCCTGCTCAGTTCCCTGAAGGAGCCACTCCCTGCGTGGGGGTTTCTAGAACCTCAGACTGGTTTTGGAATGCCTTTTTTAGGGCTGAGATTAAATTACGGTATGGATTTTTATATTTTAGGTGTAAAAATTAAATAAGCTTTGTAGTACTTTGGTAATCTATTCACCTTGGGTAACACTATTTTAATGGGGAAATAAGTAGTATATTTAAAAAGTCCAGCTTGTCGGTTTCTTCATTAATTTGGACATCATCTAGAGTGCATCTGTTTTCAAAGATATTAACATTCAACTTTGCTCATCTGGCTTACATGTTCATTTTATAGGCTTTTCTTGACAAACTCCTCTCTCCCTTGCTTGGCATTTTCCTCCCTCCTGGCCATTTCTCCATTTATTAGCACCAACCTCCAGAGGGAAGATAAGGGGAAGAAATGAAATATAAATCACTTCATTTATATAAACTGTTGCAAAAACTGTCAAAGGGCAGATGTTGAAAGCAAAGGCCAAATAAAGTTTAAGTTACAGAGGAGAAGAGAGAAGACTTTACCTACTTTGTACTTTAAAATTGGTTCCACATAGCAATGATGGCATCTTAATAAACTGGTGATTTTTATTTAGCAACTCGGCATAGAAAATAACATAAGGAACATAGGTGGCAGAGTTAGCTTAGGGCACTACTTCCAAAAAAAGAGGGAAACAGTAAGGGTGGATAATTATAGATACAAGGGGTTGGATGTTGAGATACTTGATGCTCCACAGGCTATTTTCCCCCAAAAGGAAGAAGCATAGCTATTTTCTTAGAGAGTTGGGCAGATGGAAGTCTGGAAAATGGGAAGGGATTGGATCAGCTGGTGTGAGAATGAGAAAAGGGAGTCAAATAATCCATTTACTATGGGTAGTGTTGAAAAATCAGTAGGAGTTCCAAAATTTGCAAGATTAATAGTGCAGTCCTACAATTTTTCCCAGGTGCTTTCAGCAACCTCAGAGTCGGAAGAGATAAAAATGGATGAAAACACTCATCCCTGATGAATAGAGCAGAAAAGTAAGGGAAGGAGAGGGGGAGCAAGAGACTGATCTGAAGAGAATGTATCTGTGTTATCTCACTCAATCAGCAGTCTTTGGAGACAGTAGTTTCTCAAGGAACAGAGTATTTGCTAGATGATGGCTCCAATTTACAGGTGAACAAAGTGAGGCACAGGAGCTTTACCAAAGTGGCAAAAGCCAGTTTTTGAGCCCATGTCTCTCTGAAAGAAGATGTTGTCCTTTTCCATTATGCTTTACATGTAGAGAGCAAATGAATTTGGGGAGTTGGTAATGTTTTCATTGAAAACAGGAAGGGGGTTTTAATGTTTCATTAAAAACAGAAGAATTACAGATGCTGAAGGGATCATCTACTTGGTGTGAAAATGTCTCAGGATGATCGCTGGAGACTAGGAAAAGATGGCAACCTCGTGCCGAAATTGTTATTGAACACAAAGATAGGGCAGAGGAGGGGTGGGTGGTAAACTAGAAGCCACTAGAGAGCATAAATATATTCCTGCTTTGTCTCAGGCCTCCATCCAGAGGATCTCCCCCATACATCATGCATTTGTTGGCCCATAACGGTTAGTAGTAATCACCTTTAGGTTTTACAGTGAATTCCTGGTCATCTACCACACTGCTTCCTCCTGACAGGCACTTTCTCTGATCCTATCTTTACATTCAAACTCTTGCCTCTGTGACTCGAACCACCATCCACCACTAGCCATGGCCTTGACTCTCCTTGCGTTTCAACCTTGGCTTTTTCCCTAATGAACTCTTACTGATGAGGCTATGTCTTTTGTGGTCTCCCTGTGGTCTTCTACTCCTGGGAGTAGAAATTCTAGTCCTAGTTTTTACCCCAAGCCACACCCCTAGCTATATTCTGTGGAGTGGTATACCTGAAGGGTGGGAACTTCAAAGAACAACTGGCCTGTGAGTGCAGCATCCGGACATATTTGCGCTGATTCAGAACAAAGAGTGCCATCTATTGAAAGACCACTTAGCTCACCAGTAATTTATTCAGCTGTATGAGTTATCATCAAATAGGCTCAGAATAGCGTCCTGGAAAATTGAGATGGGAGGAAAAGCCATGAAATGTTAACATAAGGTAATTCCACTAGGTGGTGGCCAAAGGTGGAAGTCAAGGTCCCCCTTGAACCGCAGAGAAAAGGAACTCTGAGGCTGTTTTCCTCTCTGTGAGATCATGTGGGAAGTTTCCAACAGAGAGTCACCTAAGATGAGGAAGTAGCTTTCTTCTTTTTAAGACGAATATTTAATCATCATTGTTCGGAGGAATAAAATGGTTTAAAGTGACAAAATGGACCAAAGCGTGCTGGGGATAGAACAGAAATGAGTTGTTGTAGGGACAGCAAGGTGACAGGACCTGAATTCATAATCACAGTGGTCCAAGCAGATTGGTGAGAGCAGGAGCTGCATACATTTTGCAGGGAGTGTCTCTCACCCCGTTGCCACTTTTTTCAGTGCTCCATATGCTAGATTGCAGCTACACATTTAGCCCTTTTGCCCAAAGGCATCTGAACCTGTGAAAAGCCTAGCTGGGGCACTGTCTATTGTTCATTGACAACTTGTCAATTTACTTCCAGGCAAAATAACTCATAAACATGATAAGTAAGGCAGATAAAACAAGAATTCTTTCACACTTTGCAACTTTACTGCAAAAATGGCTTATTTTCCATAAATGTGTGAAATCTCCCCTCTGAATTGTGACTGTGCATTGAACTTTAAAACTGTTTGGAGACAGCACAAGCATTTCACAATTCCTGTCTGTAATAAGATGGATGTTAAATATTAAACATGCATTAAAAGTGATAAAATAAAAGATTTTCAGAGGTTCACTAGCATCACCATATTTCTCTTTGATTCCCTGAGTTAATAAAAGTTAAGTTTAACAATACTCTCCAAAAGACAAATGTTTAAGCACTCTCTTCTAAATTTGACATTTCATATATTTATATTAGCTATTATCTAAACCCTTATGTCTGTTAAGGAAAAAAAAACACGCATATAGCAAACCATATTAGTATTAAATTCAAAAGCCAGTATGTGGTGCGTTAGCATATGTTCATACTGTAATGAAGTGGCTTTTATTTCTGATATTTATAAACATTCCATTTCTAATGTACTGTTTAAATATTGAAAGCTAATTGTGAATTCTTTTAGGTAAAATATTTTAAGTAGATAATAATTTTGAAATATATTAGTCTCTAAGGCAAAGCAGTCTGTTTATGTGTAGTTATTTATAAAGTCATACTTTTTAATGAAGTCATGTTCCCTGGATTCATTTCTCTGGTAATGAATTTGATTTTAAGCTTCTTGTTTACTGTAATATCATCACAGAATTATACTTGGTGCCCTACAGATTTTCCCCAGGTGATCCTCCATAATACCAAATACCCTCATTTTGGAGAGACTGAAAATGGAGGGGCAAACAGGTGGGATGGAATCCGACAATGCAAGACCAGATTCTGCATCCCAGGGGCGTCTTCCTCTGGTGACCTTTGCCCCTGAGGCACAGAGCCCCCTCCCAATATTTCCGGTGTGAGGGTTTGAGGGTTATGGTCGCCTTTCCCTCATCATTTCCCCATATTTTCTTCACTTACTGTAGAATATTTATAAACAGGCACACATATGCATCTGTTACATAACAAATGGCTTTTGGGAAATAAGTGAAAGAACATGAGAAAAGAAATTTAAAAGACTGTAAAAAAAAAAGGGGGGGAGTAAAACAAATCTGCGATCAACAGGAATGCCTCAAAAATAGGACGTGTTTTTCAGGAGGCAGTCAGTTCAGTGGAAGGAATCCTGAACTGGCAGACCAGAGACTTGGGTTCAAATAATGTCATTGGCACTAACTGGTTCTGACCCTCAGGAAGCCCGTCTTTATTCCTGACCTCTGTTTGGATCAGTTTTCTCCTCAGGGTGGAAGGAGGACTGTGCTGGCTGTGCTCCAGATCTCTTACCAGTTTTTTTCTTTTTGAAAATGGAGAGTCCCTACAAGATTTTAAATGAAGAAAGTCTTCCACTGCTGTATAAAGAAAAAAAGAAAAAAAGAAAAAGAAAGGTACTCACAGCCAGATCTAAAATTATATTTATTATGTGAATAATGTATTCAGATGGTATAATAATAATTTAGTTCATAAAAATTCTCTCCGAAAGGAACCATGTGGATTACAGAGGACTGCCGTGCTTGCTTTAAAATAGGAAATGAGGGGCGCCTGGGTGGCTCATTTGGGTTAGCATCTGATTTTAGCTCAGATCATGATATTGTAGTTTGTGGGTTTGAGTCCCGTGTCAGGCTCTCTGCTGACAGCTCAGAGCCTGGAGCCTGCTTCAGATTCTGTCCCCCTTTCTCTCTGTTCCTCCCCTGTTTGTGCTCTGTCTCTGTCAAAAATAAACATTAAAAAAATTAAACATAAGATAAAATAGGAAATTAATCTCTTACAAAACCTATCACCTGATTTTTGTGGGAACACAGAGAGCATACATACGTGGACCTATCAACCTTCATTTTAAATGCTATTTTTTCATCTGAAGTTTTTCCGCCAATCTTATCTTAAGCTGTGGATTCCTAAATATTATATATTAGAAAAAAAAAAAAACCTAACAGAGATCTAACAAATTAAGAGATTGTATCTTTTTCATATGTCCATGGGATGTTCCTATTTCTACGTCCTGGTATCTTAGATTCTTCGTCACTAATTTATCATCCTGGCAATTGGTTTTTATGTAGAAGCCGGCCCACCTCCTTACAAGCCCACACCCACTGTAGCTAACTAACCATTACTTGTCATCATCTATTTGTACAGTGTTCTTCTCCCCTTAGCGTTAATGATCGTATATTTTCTCCCATGAAACTAAATCCTGTTTATGTGCCCAATTCTCTAACCTGTCAAGGTCATTTTGGATTTTAATCTTTTTTTTTTTTTTTTTTTTTTTTTGGTGGCCATTCTGCCTAATCTGGCATCGTTGGCATGTTAATGAGCACATCAGTCATAATATTACTAAAATTGTTGAATATTGTCGCTTGGGAAACCTTGGAAAGAGAAAGAGCAGTAGCCTGGGAGGAAATTGTTCAGGACTGTTGGAAACATAGGGTATTTGCTGCAGAAGATTCCCCAGATATTGTAAGAAGTTAGAAGAGAAGCAGCGAGCTAAAATTAAGAGGAGGCAAAAAATCGGGACACTTTAAGAACTGGGAGTATAAGGGAGGGAAGAAAAAGGAAATAGAAAGGAGGAAAAATCGCAAAAAATTGTACACCTTAAATATATGCAATTTTTATTTGTCAATCATACTTCAATAAAGCTGGGGAGAAAAGAAAATATAATGATATAAACAAACTGTATTTAGGCGATAGCAAGCTATAGAACCTGATATTGAATATGTGAGTTTAGAGTGCATTTATTTAATTCGAAGCCTGTTGTTTCCTTCAAAAAACACAGCGAAGAGGCTGCTTAGCGCTGGACGTCAATTAATATTCTCACAAAGGACTGGCAGGAAGCCACGGTGGACGTCTAGTCAGAGACAGTGTGTCACACTACTGTTGACTGTAAAATTAATTACCATTTCTAAACAATAAGTCTGTGATGCATATTCTTCCAGGCATACTATATTGCCCTCTTGGCATTAAAGGTTATAAATAATTATGTTGTTTAAAAATATATGCCCCGTGGAGAAAGCACAAGCAAAAATATTAACAATCCCCACAACAATGACAAAAAGAACACCCGTGTGTGGTGGGGCAAGTCGACACTGTGAAGACAGGATTGAATATTAAGAAGTGTCACCTACCTAAAGTAAGTGTTAGACATTCGCATGATGGCATCAGCTGCTGATGTAATGCATCTGGAGCTGCCCTGTCACTAAGGCATTGCTAACCAAGGCGGAGACGCAGACAAAGCTGCTTCATCATTAATGTCAGTAAAAGGATCTGGAGGAAAAATAGAGAGTCTCTGGAGACCTTGTCTGGACTTCTTGGAGCCTGGACAACAGTCCTTTCCAACAACAGTCTTTTCCATCCCAATAGCAGCTGCAACAAAGAAAAAAAAGGAAAGCATTGACTTGAGTTGTCATTAAGTTCAAAGAGGTGAGAATAGTAGCCCATGATGAACCTTTATAGTCAGAGTTATTAATGGGGAGTTCTTTTTATGGCTTTTTGAAAATATCACATTTATGAACAGCGCTAAATTATCCTGGGTTATTGTTTGGTATGTGTTGACCGGTCAGTTTTAAGCTGCTAAAATTAAAAAATCTTTTCTATTTCTGTGAGAGAGAAGAATACAAAATTCCTTCCACAGGGTTGTAGCATATGGATTTAAAATAGCGCTATCAATCTAGGGAAATACATCTCTGGCTCTTAGTTGGGTGCAGACTGGTTCAAGGATCATATTCAATGAGAAGTTATTAATGTTTCAGAGGCAACCTAAAAGGACACATCAAATGATGTTCTGCAGGGTCTGTCTAGGGTGGTAATATTTAACATTTTATCAGTGACTTGGATGATAAAATATGGAACACGCTCATAAAGTTTCATGGAAGACTCTAAGTTGGGAGAAGTAGCAAGAACCTTGGAAGGTCTACTTGTAATTCAAGATGACCTTGAAAAGTCAGGAGAGGAGTCATTAATGATCAGGTTTACATCCATAGGGTAACCTAACAAGTGAGGTTTGAGCAGTTGGCAAAACAAGAGAAAGAGGGGCCTGGACAGACAAATATGAAATGCACCAACAACAGCTAACCTGATAAATACCAGTTCTGCCAGATAGAGTCACATATGATACTAGAGTATGTAAGTGACATAGTATACAGGATCATGAAGTCATCTGATGCTCTATGATTTATTTTAAGAACAGTATAAACAGATTGAGGACTCTTCAATAAAGGCAAAAACTAAAGAGCTATAAGAGGAAAAGTGAATGCCTTATGGTTTCTGAGCACAGGGAATTGAGACCAAAGGGTGGCCTATTTACAGTTCATTACTAGTAGCTCCTGCTTTGTCAAAATGACCCAGATTTATCATTTATTTCAGGTATAGCTTTTGATTCTCCCGTCCCATCTGCTTTTCTTTTGATGATCCTTCCAGTTTTGTTGTATTCAGAATTTATGCATACAGTTTATGCCAGTTAGAGTCCACTCGTTTACGTGTGACTTTCTTACTGAATATCTACATATAGGTGTACAAACGATTCAGCCCTCTATTACTGGTTGCTGTTGGGGAGGATGTTGGATTGGTCAATGAAGAAAGTAGCATTGGGGCTATAGTTGAGGCTCATTTTGAGATCCTTTGGGGGAGTAATATTCAACTCGCCTGTTCTCTTTTTACTAAACACTAGCTTGCATATATTCTTTTTCCTGATGCTGCAGAAAAATGTGAAAAGTGTGTAAGAAAGAGTGAGAACCTGTGCCTAGGCAACAGACAACAGGCATGTATCGAAGGGTGTACACTGGAGGGGGAATAAGCATCTTCAAGTTTCAAATAGCAGATCGAGAGCAGTAGCAGAAGAGCCATCAAGGGGCGCCTGGGTGGCGCAGTCGGTTAAGCGTCCGACTTCAGCCAGGTCACGATCTCGCGGTCCGTGAGTTCGAGCCCCGCGTCAGGCTCTGGGCTGATGGCTCAGAGCCTGGAGCCTGTTTCCGATTCTGTGTCTCCCTCTCTCTCTGCCCCTCCCCCGTTCATGCTCTGTCTCTCTCTGTCCCAAAAATAAATAAACGTTGAAAAAAAAAAAAATTAAAAAAAAAAAAAAAAAAAAAAAAAGAGCCATCAAAACCCAGATGTTGAAGACTGTTTAAAGTGTGAACTTCAAACAATCACAGAAAGACTTGAGGTTGTCTTTTATTGCTTTTTAATTCCCAGTAAAAGAAACTAATCCACTTTGTATATCCGTTCGTACGGTGGTTCTCAATATTGGCTACACACTGGAGTCGCCTCTGCTGCTTCTTAAGATACTGTTTGCTGTTGTGTCCCAAATCCCAGGGGTTCTGACATAAGGTGTTTTAAGTGGCTCTTGGGAATGGGGATTTTGAAAATTTCCTGGGTGATTCCAATACATAGCCAGGGTTGTGTGAACCATTGCGCTATACGATGTCTCACCCCATGTGATCAGTGTCAGCAAATTATTGGTGGTGGCATTTCTGTACTTCTTATAATGCTCCTGTCCTTGCTCTGTGCTTCTAGCTGTTTTCCCCTTGGCTTCTCACACTCTTAGATTTGCCTCCATGTTTGTTTCCTTACACTCACATGGGGATAACAGCAGACTTGGCGTTCCCTGATTTTCACATTAGGCATTTCCTCTCATTTTACTCAGCTCTTAAAACATTGGCATTGGCCTGCGTTGTTTGTGCACTAGCTTGTCTTCTCCCTGGAGAGTGAGACCAGAGAGTAGCAATATTCCAACACAAGACAACATGGAACACGTAAAACCACTTGGGTCAAAAAAGTGGGCATATTCTAAACTATCAGCAAGTGAAATGAAGCAGGGCTATAAAATGAGAAAATTTTGGGGGCAGTGTCACCATGGAGATGCATCCCTTAATTATATGTGCCTAAGGTTTTTACTTCCTTAAATTAATATAAAAATAAGAATCTGTATTATTTGTGGTTTTCTTAGGTACATAGCTATGCACATGTAAACCGTCAAGTATAGAGTGTTCATTTTGTCATATTTATTGGTCATCCTTAACCAACCTATTTTTTTTTTTTAAATTTTTTTTTTTTTCAACGTTTATTTATTTTTGGGACAGAGAGAGACAGAGCATGAACGGGGGAGGGCCAGAGAGAGAGGGAGACACAGAATCGGAAGCAGGCTCCAGGCTCTGAGCCACCAGCCCAGAGCCCGACGCGGGGCTCGAACTCACGGACCGAGAGATCGTGACCTGGCTGAAGTCGGACGCTTAACCGACTGCGCCACCCAGGCGCCCCGATTAACCAACCTATTTTAAATATCATTTAAAGATCAAGTCCCAGGATAAATAGCCTTTTGTATTTCATTATTATAATGGTTAGGTGGACTCAAATGATAACTTAGGTCAAATTCTGGAGTGTGGGGTTATGGGCCAGGATGAAGCATCTGTTACAAAATGGTATTTCATCAAGGTTTCCTCCTTTCTGGTTAGTCCATGTGGTATAATTGCAGTTCTGTTAATATATTTTAATAGCAAAATTGATCATAGTCTCGTATCACACCAGTAAGATTACAGCTTCTTTGGTTCAGATGTCACGTCAACTAATGCTTCCTTAATATCATCAATAATGCTTCATTCAATTCAATCTATATAAATATCCATTAATATCTTAACAATTTGTAAGTATCTTCAAGTTTGAATTTCTCCAAATAATTTCTGTTCTCTTCTCCCATCCATTTTCAATCTCTTCTCTTCTCCTTCTGTGCTACTGTGATCTGTTGCTTGTTTTTACTCTTTCTGCTTCAAAAGGAGAAAGGTGACTGATGTCCTTAAAATTTCACACAGTAACCTCTTGAGACAGAGGTTCAACTTCTTATCTTCTTGAGTGAATTTTGGTAGTTCAGTAAAATTATCTCCTGATATCAATGTTCTAGATTGTTGGCTGCTGCTCATCTGCTTCATCACCAGGGAGGATTCATTAAATAGTAGATAACGTCAGCCAGTTTATCTGGCACAAAATCTGGGATCCAAGCTTTCTCAACTAGTAACATAGCTAATTATATGCTGTATGAGTTTTTTACTCGCAAGTTTTATTCATTAGTATATTTTGTGACTACAGTAGACTTTGACATTAGCATCAGACTTGTTATCCGCGACTAACCCTGCAAAACGAATTCACTTTCTTAAAAGGATTGACCTCAGCAAAGACTCATAAGGTAAAATATGAATAACACCTTTTGTTATCTCTTTGGCTAGTCCAGAGTGAAGACAGGCACATTTCCTTTATGATTTTTCTCTGGTGACTTCTGTGGCTTTTCCCCTTTTTTATGGTTTAGTTTTTCTTTTCTTTGTCCAATAAGGCACTATCTTCTGTTGACTCATACTTTCAACCTAGAAGATAGGAACCCAAAAAATTATTTCCATTAGCAAGTTCAGTTTGGCATATGATCATCATCCTACAGAAATGTGCATCTTAAAGTAATTCCACAGGCATTATTAAGACAAAATAAGGAAACTTTAAAAGAAAGAATGTGAGATACTGTGGTAAGTTCTTGTGCCAAGGGGCCACTGCTCAAGTTAATAGTCATTTTGTCCCTTCACAAGGCAGAATCAGTCTAACAGAGACTTGCTTGAGCTCACTGTGGTTTGGAGGCCTCCTAGGCTGAGTGAGAGTATGTAGGTGTAGAATTATTTTATTGCTCCTGGTTTCTGCTACAGCTCTGGAACTCCCTCGGGGTATTTTATACCTATTAATAAAAAGATAGGACAAAATTGAATAATGGTGTCTGTTTCCATAAAAAGGAAGTAAGACTCAACGGACCCTCTTCCCAAAGTGCTTTCATAAATAACAAGAAATTGATGCCCACCACTAATTTTCTAGTCTTTTTTTTTTTAAGACTCAATCACATTTTCCAGTTAATAGTGACCTATTTTTGAGAAAGATTCTCGTCTTATTCTACACCTTAGGGAGATAATTACCATACAATGGGGTCTCTATTTTTAACAAACTGAGGAACTTGTCCATTGTGATCATGAGTTTGCTGCATTGTATGCATTTTATTTGTTATCTCTGCCCACTACCTGCACCCCCCTCTTTTTTCTGTGGTTGATAAAGGTATCACACAAAGGTTGACTAGGTTTTTTGTTTTGTTTTGTTTTGTTTTTTTCTTCCATGATTATAGCAATAGTTTTGCTTTAAACCAGGGTTATTGCCTGAAGGTCCATCTGCAAGCAGCACTTTACAAATGCACACATCCATTGGTCATGATGGGTTTATGATGCACATAGAGGCTCCTGATGAACTTGAAAGAGTTCTAGAAAAAACACTCTGAAGGTAGCCTGATTGTCTAGATCAGCCCAGTAATTTTTGTGTAAAAAATTAGCCTGTTTTCCCAAATTTGACAAACAGGGAGTCTGCATTATTTCATTTAACTCAAGCCTCTGAAAGCAAACTCGTTTGTATTATTCCAGCTTATGACTGATGAGGTTGTTTCTTTTAGGAGTAAGTGCAAGTGAGAAATACACAGGGATGTTACTTTTATTGTACAAGTGGTTAATTGTACAAGGTGTGTACCTACTTCATATGGTACACATTGGAATGTAGTATAAAAGCACAGATGATAGTAAATTGGAACGGTAGCACTTGACTGTTATGTAATTAAATTGGAATCCCCAAATTTCAAGGGCATGGGATTCAAAATAATAATGGCTATAAAGTTAAAGTGCTAAGTTTTACTTGTCTGCTGCTGTGTAATAATATCACTACAAAGTTAGCATTGAACACAACACATTTTTTATCACATAGTTTCTGTAGATTAGGAATCGGGGCACAGTTTAGCTAGGCTTCCTGCTTTAGGGTCTCACAGCCACAATCAATGTATTGGTGGGGTTACGATTTCATCTAAGACTTGCCTGGGAAAGGATCCAGTTCCAAGGTCACATGACTATTGGCAGCATTTGATTCTTCATAGGCTGCCAAACTGAGGGTCTCAGTTTCTTGTTTCTTGTTGGTGGAGGACTACTCTCTTCTTCTTGATGAATGACCCTTTCTATATGGTAACTCACAACATGGCAATTTGCTTTGTCAAAACCAGAAAAGAAGAGGGAGTCTTCTCTCAAAATAGACATTATAATCTGTATAATCACATATACATGGTCATGTACGTGTTGATCACAAAAACCAAAAATCGGATAGAATGAACTTAGCAGCAGGGTGAATGTGATTATATATGTAAATTACTGTCAATGGAAAGTGCTCAGTAAGTGTGCTTAATCAGATAAGAGTCTTGTTACAGATGCATTTTTGAGCTAAATTCTTAAAGATATCAGCAGATTTTTTTATGATTTTATGGAACAAATGGATGAAGAATGGATTAAATAGTGGATCCCAAAATTTCCTGACCCTGAGAATATCCTAAGCTGCTTGTTAAATTACACATTCCTAGGTCTTGTCCTTGAATATTATAATCCAGTGGGTCTGATTAGAATTGGTAGTTCTTATTATCAAACAACTTTGGGAAAAAATGTTTTAAGTAAAGTGTTAGAAACTGTTCATCAAAATAAACAGGTGAAGAAAATAGAGTATAATTCACCATGACTATACATGAATTATTATGTATATTGAGCTGAGGGTATCATTTAAATACCCCAAATGGATTTATACAGCAGAATGTGAGGTGAGTGGTATATAACCTTGTTCCTTACCAGCGTAAGAAGCTGAAGAAGGAGCATAGCAGGAATTAGTGATCTATAGGAGGATTTTTTTTTAAACATTTTTTTTCAACGTTTATTTATTTTTTGGGGGACAGAGAGAGACAGAGCATGAACGGGGGAGGGGCAGACAGAGAGGGAGACACAGAATCGGAAACAGGCTCCAGGCTCTGAGCCATCAGCCCAGAGCCTGACACAGGGCTCGAACTCATGGACCGTGAGATCGTGACCTGGCTGAAGTCGGACGCTTAACCGACTGCGCCACCCAGGCGCCCCGACTATAGGAGGATTTAATTGCTCAGTTACATAAAAAAAAAAAAAAAAAAAAAAAAAAAAAAAGGTGGAAGGCAAAAGATTTAGGAGAGGAAATAAAGAAAAGCAAAACTGAGTGTTTTGCACAGAGAAAAGCTGATACAGATATTTTTTTATACCTCATAGAGGAAAAGAGGCACTGAGATGATGAGATTATAAATAAGAGAAGAAGATATCAGAATATTGGTACATCTGACAAGAAATATATAGATTTCTAGAGGTAGAAATAAACTAGTCATTCCCAAGTGGGGAGCTCCAGTTAGGTCTGTTTTGAATTTCATGAATATTCTATCTGAAGAGGAAATCAAGCATGGACTTAACTTAGGTCACTGTAAAGAACACAACCTGATGCTGGCAAAGACTGTGAGATTTTAACCCACTTAAAATGTTGAAAAATCAAGTCAAGCAAGAACAGTCCAAAAAGTCCAGACATCTTGCGGTTCAATACCACACTGAACACTATAATCGTTTATTATAGTCCTATTATCTGGAAAGATGTACTTTATCTGCTACATTTGAAAGTTAGAAAAATATATCCTCATGGTTTCTCTTTCTCTCTCCCTTTCTCTCTCTCTCTCTCTCTCTCTCTCTCTCTTTCTTTCTTTCTTTCTTCTGTCCATCCATCCCTCCTTTGTTTTTTATTTTTTTGTTTTTTGATTTTTTTGGATACTGCATATGGCAGGTTAAAAGGGCTGAGCTGTGTTGATTAACTATCCAAATGTTTAATCAATACAGCAATAGCAAGATACATTCTGGCTGTGAAAGACCTTGGAAAGGTCCCACTTGCCTTATTCTCCACCCCCAAGTGAGACATCAATGAACTATTACATGGTCCCTGCATATCAATGCAGTAGGGCTTAGACAAATACAATGTTAATGGATAATTGTGGGTCACCTTGTCAAAATATGTTAAATGCCCCTTGAGTACATTTTTTCCCCTATTAAAAATGACAGTAAACTGTGACCTTGTTGATATCATACTCGCTTTCAGGAAGCAAATATTATTATTCAATCTGTAACAGGCTCATTGATTTATGGGTCAAAAAATTCATTAGGACTAAATTATAAAGCACACTTTCTCTGTTGATACAACCCACAGTAATTGTGTGACAAAGTGCTGAACAGTCTTGCTTAGTTCGGGCAAAATACCTTTATGAACATTCATTCAGAAAACATACATAGAGGCAGCTTCTAGCAGAATGATTCATAAGCAAGTCCTGTGTCACTGGATGTCTGGGATATCGACATAGCACGGAGTCAGGGAAAGTTCACTAGGTGACCAGGGTCCTTGGACTCTGGCCAAGAATATGCCATCTGTCAGCATGGTGGTACGTGCCGGAAGCTTGAGCCTTGGATTCCTGCCTCCCACCAGGTCTATTCACAACACCACGAACACCCACCCGGATCCTCCACTGTTTCTGGTGCTGTTGGAGGACAGAGGCTTGCTTGTCATCTGGCGCTGTGAGTCACAAGGAGACGAATTGTGGCACTTGGTACTTCTAGATTCCAAGTTCGTTTCGGCAGCATGACACACATAATGGAATGGGTTAGATTGGCAGTCATGTGTGAGGTTTTCTTTTTTCTTTTTTAAAAAACATTTCTTAAGAGGCTGGTAAAATGAAGAGTCGATGGCCAAGAATGTAGATTATGCGGGGAATGTCAGAATTTATTTGTCATTTTATCATTTGTTACTACTAAGCCTAAGATAATGCTAAGTTGAAACTGAGATAAAAATGACATAATTGGCCAAGTTTTTTCTTCACTACAAAACTCATTTTTTTTCCTCTGAGAAAGAATGCAAAAATATTTAAAACTATAGGTTGTGTGCTAAGAGATGCATGAATATAGAAAGCATTATGCTACTTTAATGGGTCATGGAAAGAAAATATGTTGTACAAGTATAACACACATATTCAGAATGTGTAATAAAGGATAGTGTCATCTTTAAAAATGAAAGAAAACAGCATAAATAACTAAAATGAGAACCTTCTTAACATGTCAGTGGTTTTATTAGAGGAATAGTTTCACTTTGTGTATGCATCTTCAATTTAACTCTGGGCACTCGAGTAGAAAGTAACAATTTACACATTATAATGAAATAGAATAAATGTCTCAATTTAAAAATTTGCTATGTGATAGGAATTTATTCTATCAGAGCACCAAGGTAAGGTACACCACTCTTTAGTACGTAGAATTTGTTGGTCAAGATGCCTAAGAGTACATACATGCAGCTGAGAGTGTGGGAGTTAAATGGCGTTCCATCTGAGGGCCTAATTCTATTTCATTGTAATATTCACCCCTCCACGTGCTCCTGGTTGCTTGTCTGAATCCTCTCCGAGGCAAATACAAACATGTGAAAAGGACTTAGCCTATGAGCATACACTATGCAATGGTTGCCAGATTATTCTTCCCTAGGTGTCATAGACAAGTGGATATTTAAGAGGTGGGAGAGAGCCTAGCAATCCTCCAATTGAAATAGATAAGACAGAACAATGAAGTGCACAAACATTACGTGACGTGCCCAAGGCCACACAGCAAGGTATTGGCAAAACCAGGGCAGATGAGATCTCAAGACTTTTTTTGACTCTCTAGTGTATTCGGCTCTCTCCTTTGGAGACAACCCCTCCCAACTGAATCATGTCATGTTCTCTGGAACTAGGCTATTGCTGCTGCCACCACTGTTTCTCTTGTTTTATTTTTTGCTTTTTCTATGTTAGTGAACATCTGTTGAGAAATTAGTATCTACCAGGCGTTATTCTAAGGGTTTTATATGTAATAATTTATGTGATCTTCAAATGAGGCTATTATCCATTTTTATAGATGGGGGACTATCTTCTTCCTCCTTCAAACTCTCCTTCCTCCACTCCCCTTCTCCTTTATCTAGCTAGCTATCTATCTATCTAGCTATCATCTATCTATCTATCTATCTATCTATCTATCTATCTCAAAGAAGGGATAACCAAAGCTAAGTTATTCTACGAATTGCCCAAGGTTATAGACTGGTAAGGGGTGGCCCTGGGATTCTAACTCAAGCTGCCTGCCTTCAGAGACTTTTTTTTTTTTTTTTTTTTTAAATCACTAAGTAGATGGAGTTTCTTTTTCTCCAGTAGATGGAGTTTTTCCTGAAGCTGATTCTATTTCTCCCCAGCACCATCAGTCAAAAACAACAGGCAGGAAGAGAAAATATCAATAGCAGAGGCTAGTTCTTTATCCCCCAGCCCTTGGGTGAGGTTCTGTTGCATAGTTCTTTTTTTCAGAAGATTCTTCGCCCATAATACCCTAACTGCTGCTACTAAAAGTTACCTTTTGATGCAAGATGTATGATGTATTCATTTTTGTATTCTTCTCCCTTCCCCCTCCCAAACTCACTCTCCTTTTCAACGGATCATAATGTAACTAACAGTATTTAAATCTATTACTCTTATGGAGCTAATATTAAGTATTCCAGATTAGTGCTGGTAATATAGAGGTATCTTTTCAATGTATATAATTTTAATTCTTGTAAGTAAACATCTTAATTGAGTACGTTGATATGCTTAAGTGCAAGAAAGTTGTCTGGCCAGTTATATCATTTAACGTTTTATTAGGACCAACATTTATATGTTATATTCTATAAAGTTCAGATGGAATTGAACTAGCTCTCTTGTTGGTAAAACGGCTCAGAGCAGTGGCATCAGAGTAGATACCACTTCCAGAATGGAAGAAAAGAAGCTATTTTTGAGATATGATTTAGAGCTCTTTACATTATAGTTTTCAATACATGAGATGTGGTACAGTGTTTTGTGATAAAATGATCCAGTCTTTGTGGCTTTTTATGTTTTTTAAAATTTATTTCATTAATTTTTTTCCTGGGATCTTTATGAGGAAGTTCTATTTTTCTTCTGGTGATAGTTTTTGCTTTTTTAAACTTCATTTGGTTAGGGAGACATAATAAAATCTCCCAGAAATTTTAATTTCCCATAATTTCCACATTAAATAATTCAGCTACTCTTAATTATTTGAGACTACTTATTGGCAAAGTGCTCAACAATTATGTCATTAAAATGATTCTCGCTATTTCATTACTTTTAATATCAGTCAATAATAGGAGCGGCATTTGTAATACATTAAAATTTAAATTGTTTATATTCATCAGAAATTAGAAGAGCCTGTATGATTTAAATGGTGTAATATTCAATATTTATTGAACAAGTTAATCATAAACATAATTATTGATGTATATCAACAGTGCATAATTATTGATATATATCAATATAGTATTAATACAGTTATATACATATATATATCAATAACTTTCTGTACTTTCTCTTGTAGAGGGTTTTTTATATTGAAGAAAATTGAGCATCTGTTTAGTATATATTTTCAGATTTGACAACAGTTTGTTAAGGAGAAAAGATTTGTAAGCTGAATAGTTTTGAAATCTAAAAAAAATATGCTATGGATTCCTACTTCAGTATAGATTTGATCTATCTCCTTGTAATCACCTAGTATTTATATATATGTGTGTGTGTGTGTGTGTGTGTGTATTTTTTTGCTGCTAGACTCATAAGAGAACTTTCACTTATTCAGCAGCACCAAAAAAAATCATGAAAACCTTTTCTGCTGTTCTGCTTAGTTATTAATATATTTAACACATAAATACATGTGATTTCTAGATGAAAATATTGTTGATGTGGATCTATGCTGAATTGGCTTTGTGAGTTTGCATGGATGATTTCATATATACTAGTGACTTGCCAAGATATGTTTTGTATGAAAAGAGTCATGAAACTATCTGTGAAATAATCTTGCAGTTCTTGATTTTTCTTTCTCAGTTTTCTTTCTAAACAAGAAAATTATTTGTGATATTCTGCGTTCACTTGAATGAAAACTTTCCATGGAATAAATACAAGTTAGTAATGCATTCAAATTATGTTCCTTGTCTTTTCAAGAAAGCCAAATGCTTCTTAGATTTCCTTTGCCCTCTTAATAAATCTCAAGATTAGAGGGAAATTACTACCTAGTGTTTCGTGACTGGGGAGAATAGGGTAACAAGAACGTAAGTGATTAGCAGCATATACTGTCAAGAATACATGCACTTAGCTTTTGGTGTCTTTGCTCCATCAGTCAAGATTTGCCTTTGTCTAGGCAAGACCTGAGTGGTGGAGCCCTTATGTTGTTGGTGTCTATAGCAGAGAAAAATAGATGATCTACTTCTTTATCACATACTGAACATTCATCAGAAGTAAAGCATTCTTCTGGACTTCTAGATTCTAGATTCTTCTATAGTCAGCCAGCCAGGGATTAATGTTAGCAAATGAATTTTGCTTTCTCTATACTTCTATGAGAAGTAGTAAGAACTCTGCAGGGGGATGGCTAAGAGTACCTCTTAGGAGAGGCCATATAAGAGAAGAGGCAAGGGATCATAGTTAAAATATTTGTTTGATGCCCATCAAAGTTCCTGGATGCCACAGTTCCTTTTTTTCTCTTTTCTTGACTCTTTTCCTTTTCATCTGCAAAATGGTAAAGGGAGTAAAACTCTCCAGCTTGCTTGTATTCTGCAGGCATTCAGTAAAGTATACAACCTGTATTATTTCTTAAAAGCTGTATCGGTTTTAAAACAAGGAAGCAAACCAAACGAAACCCAACACAGGATTACAGATACAGAGAACAGATGGGAGGTTGTCGGAGGGAAGGGGTTTGGAGGGTGGCAAAATGGGTGAAAGGGATTAAGAAGTACAGACTTCAAGTTATACAATAAATAAATCATGGAGATGTAATGTACAGGGTGAAGAATACAGCCAATAACAGTGCATTAACTTTGTAAAGTGACAGATGGTAACTAGACTTTTTGTGGTGACTACTTCACAGTGTACATCTGAAGCTAATACAATATTGTATGTCAACTATACCTCACAAAAATACTGTGTCGATCTTGCCAATCAGAATTGTTCCGTGTTTTTCTTCATCCTAACACGTGTAATTATTCTGTTTTCATTCCCCAGAGTGAAAGATAATGTTGAGTTGCTCTGTGAGGTGAGACATTATTTTCATCAATAATAATAAGAAGAATAATTTGGGTGACAGTTCTTGTCACGAGTATATGTTGCGTTTTCAAGATGGAAAAAAAAGATCATGAGATAAGATTTCCTGTGCAAAGAGCACTTTTTTCAAAAATATTTCATGCCTCTTTTCTCCTGTGTGTGGAGAAGGACCTTCCTTCGTTACACGTTAGAAGGTGCATAACTCCAAAAAAGATGGAGTTCGATGAAAAAGAGCTAGTCTGAACTCTACTGATTAAAATAAATGTGCTCATAAAAAAGGCAGGAGAGTAAATTACCACATCCCCAGAACAGCAGTAACTTCTACACCAACAAGTTATTTTCGAGTTTGCCAGAGGAAATAATCTGCTATCAACAAGGGGTAATTGCCTGAGCAAACTCATCTTTACATCTTGCACACACTGTCACCTTGTATAAAAAAGGCAAGATGCACTACATATCAATTCAGAAAAGATTTTCTGAAATATTTTTCTACAGATTTCTTCCTTCTCCTAGGCAACTAAAAGGAGAGAACATGAATACAGTTCAGAGCACATCTAATCTCCGCTCCTGCCTTATCATTGAATAGAATCAGAACACACCATGGATTCCATACCTCGTAGGCCTAGGGGCAAGATGAGAAAGGATCCATTGAGATTGGTGTAGAAATTCCAATCTGAGATTTACCTAAGACTGCCACAGGTGAAATAGGCTAACTAAGAAACCCTCCGGGAATAAATGTTGCTGTCATTAGGAACGAAATATCAATGTGATGTATACGTTCAATTTTACACAGAATAACAAAGGCAGAAAATAGAGTCGGGAGAAAGGAGGGAGAGGAGGGTTAAGTAGGCAAGAGAAGGGATCTCATTTTGAGAATAAGATTTCAGGTTTGCACAGAGGACAGGAGAGGATGTTGAAAAATCAGGTGCATAATTAGTACTTCAATTCTGCCTTCGGTATATTCTCTTGGTCTTGGCAAATATAATTTTAATATCTGAGATATAGTATGTGTGTGTTCACATCGCTAAGGATTCAGGAAGTCATTGGGATGTTAGGATGTGTGAGGATGTACGAATTAGAAAGAAACCAGAAACTCTAGAAGACGATTGGCCCACAGTCTCTTCCTTTTTTTTTTTTTTTTTTTCTTTTTTGCAAAGTGCTCATTTTGGACCAGGACTGAAGTTCTCTTACCTAAGGTGATTTCTACCCACTTGATAAAAATTATCTGAATATGGAACTTTAGTATATGCATGTATCTGCATGTGCACTATGACTATATTTTGATTAACTGAAGGCCAGATCACTTGCTATGCTATTAATAAAGACCTCTATTTTTAGAGAAAATATTGATATTCTCTTTAAATTATGAGATGTATATCAGAGAAAAAAACTAAGTATTGCTGTGCTTCGGATTCCTATAAAATTTCCATAATATTTTTTGGTGAATATGAGGATGTTTTAATGTTTTTCCTCCCAAGGGAGAGCTTCATGTCCATAGGCACTTGTCGATAATGTTTTATGGAATTGTTTCCCAGGATAGATTGCATGATTCTGAGTAAATGACGCTTGCAGAATCAATGTAGACAGACATTTTAATTT
The DNA here is from genome assembly GCF_007474595.2 of Lynx canadensis. Lineage (NCBI taxonomy): Eukaryota > Metazoa > Chordata > Mammalia > Carnivora > Felidae > Lynx > Lynx canadensis. The sequence continues at coordinate 155,580,478 of NC_044303.2, read as the reverse complement.
TTTTTTGTATTTGTTTAAAAGCACAAGCTGTTTTTGTTTCTTTTTGTGCATGTTAAAAAATATAGCATTTGACATCCTGACCACCTGATCCTTCTTGTAATCTTCTCTTGCCTTCTTGGACATTGCTATCTTAGTCTGTTTTCTGGTCCTAGGATTGTTCCTCCTGTATTTTAGTCATTGTTTTCTCTTCTTTTCCCACCCTGCATGCTGACATGTCCTCTGGCCTCCTCACTATAACTGAAGCTCTACATTCCCTCCCTTAGTCATTTGGTCTGTTCCCACAGCTTCAATTATCACTCCCACAAGATGACTTCCAGTCTTTTGTTGCCAGCACCAACTCTCCAGAGCCACATACTCATATTTCCTGTTGCTTGTTGGATTTTTTCTCTTGGAGATCATTGCCATCATCATAAAGTGAACATTTATGAAACTAAAGCCAACAGCTTATCTCCTCGATGAATCCTATATCCTGGCCAAACTCGACTGATCCATGACTTCCTCTTGCATGTTTTTACCCGATCTGCTCTTGAATCTTTGTGCTTTATTCAACCTTTGCCTAAAACATTCCACCATACTTTTGCCTATTGAAATCCTACTACTCCTTAAGGTCCAACTCAATATTTACCTTTGAGATGCTTCTCTGCAGCTTACTTAGTTATTTCAGTACTTTGGAAAAATATTTAAATGATTTGAGCCTTTGTCTTTTCACCTGTAAAATGGAAATAATGCGTCCTATGCTTAGTAAGCGAACATGAACTACTATGAAACATAGTGTTATGGTCTAAATGTTTGGGTCCTCTCCAAATTTATACATTGAAAACATAATTCCCAAGGTGATGTTATTAGAAAGTAGGGCTTTTTCAGAGGCCTCATGAAAGATATTAGTGCCCTTATAAGAGATGTCTCAGAGGGCTACCCATGTGACAAAGTCTGCCACTCAGAAGAGGGCTCTTTTCCAACCGTGCTGGCACCCTGATCTTGGACTTCCAAACTTTATGCATTGTTGTCCCTAAACTCCCCACTTTATGGTATTTTGTTAGTGTAGCCCAAATGGATCAATACGTATAGGATATAATTATTACGATAATTGAGATGATCAAAATTTAACACTTGACAAAGACCTGAGAGGAAATGCAAAACTTCTGTGGGCCTCTTGCAAATTCTTACCTCAGTGGAACTTAATCAGCCCTGGTGAGAAATGTCCTTCCCTCGGCACCCTTGATTGTTAGTTTCCTTTCTTAGTTCTCATTGCACTCTAACTTTTATTTGACACAACATATAATTTTGCTTAGAGAGGAATAGTAGTTCACAGTGTGGAGCTGGTGGCCAGTTTGAGCTCATCTCCAGCTCTATCATTAATGTCTTTGTGGTTTTTGGACAAGTCACTTAATGTCTTTGTGCCTTGGTTTCCTCATTTCTAACACGTTGTGGTGAGGCTTATCCACACTGATATAGGTGAAGGGTTTAGTGCATAGTCCTTACTAAGCACTGTATATTATTATATAACAGTTACTGTGGACTATGACAATTTCTTCACTAGATTATATGTTCCTTGGGGGAATGATATTAAGAATGATTTTTATATTATTGCACCTCCCACAAAGTCTAGTGCAAAGTCTAGCACAGTGGCTTTCACATAGTTGATGCCAACAAAGAGGCATTTGTTGAATCAAAATTAAATTGTGTACTTGGGCACCTGGGTGGCTCAGTTGGATAAACGTCTGACTTTGGCTCAGGTCATGATCTCACGGTTCGTGAGTTCAAGCCACACGTCAGGCTCTGTGTTGCCAGCTCAGAGCATGGAACCTGCTTCGGATTATGTGTCTCCCCCTCTTTCTGTTCCTCCCTCGCTTGCACTCTGTCTCTGTCTTGTCTCTCAAAAAAGAAATCAAGATAAAAAAAAATTAAAAAAATTAAATTGTGTACTTTAAATTATTAGCTAAATTTTAGCATTTCCATACTGTGACTTCAGACAGAATATAGTAAGAAAAGTTTTGTAGGCCTTACTTGTGCTTCTCCTCAAGACTTTAACACATAAAGTTTTAGAAATTTTTTCATTAATTCCCTGCTTGAGAATTCAATCATGGATGTCTCCTCTAGAGTAAAGCTTTTTTTCTTTAAGAATGTTTATTAAAAAAATATTTTTTTAGAGCACTAAAGTAGAAGGACTCATTGCTTTGAAATGTTTGTTGTGTTTTGGTTTTTACCCTTTGAGTGAAGAGAGAAAGCAGGAAGGTTTCTGTTTTTAATTCCAGGAAACCAGATGGATGGCCCAGTTATAACATTTTCAGGAATATGATTTTGGTGTGAGATCCCCCCAAATTCTGGCAGCTCCTTGTATGTTCTTGCACAGAACTCTGGTTTTATTCAGGAATCCCTCAGAATCCCAGTTGTGTGGTCTCAACTGCTTTTGCCATTCAATGAGGGGTACCTTGAGCAACAATTAAATCTACTCAAAATCATTTCAAGAATACTAGAAGCCCTCAGATAGCATGATGAACAGGAGGAAAAAAACTAGAATTATGACAAAAATGCAGGAAGCAAATCAATCTGACATCTCAGGCAGCCAGGCACTTACCCTTGTTCTGGCCTCGGGCATTTTACTTTCATGTATTTAATTTTTTTTCCACTAAGGAATTTTTTTTGACGCAAATAATTTTCTTCCTTACTACTTGTTTCCAAGAAAAAGAACCTCGGAATCATCCTAAGAGTTAAACCAATCAGGATCGCAGCCCTTATTAAAAGACACAAAGTAAACAAAACGTAGACGAGAGAAGTAAAAGCAGCAGCGTCTCTGGAGACCCAGGGCTGCTGCCATATTTACCAGGTTATAAATGTTCTGAAAATCGAGTAAACATTGAAATCACGAGGTTTACAGATGATATTTAGCTCCTTAGGGTCTTGACAGACCACTGCTGAGAACATGCTACAGTGTGGTGTGCCTGACAAATGGCAGATGAGATTGACTGGGGGCAAATCTGGGGGGCGGAAAGAACCCCAAATATCCTCCCATGGACGGACAGCTGTCTCTGGATGTTTTGAGATCTCTGCTGATGGAAAATGAAAGCTCTGTGATTGGTCGTTTCCTTAGAGCTTCAACTCAACTTTGATGTAAGTCAAATGTGGAAGTCAACAAAATATGGACCAATGAAGCAAAATAATAAAAGAAAATTGGAAACAACATAGACAAGAGTGTTTTGTCCTTTTTTAAAAAAACATGTTGCTTCCACACTAATCAAACTGCATCAACTCCACTTAAGCATTTATTTTTGTATTTGACAGATGCTTTATGTATTACTTATTGTCCTCGGCACTTTCTACATATAAATAAACATAGATTTTATTACATTATACTATATAAGCATATAATATATACATATGCTTATGTACTATAAATAATATTTATTGTATATTATGCTTCATGTATAAATATAATACTTAGAAGAGTCAGGTACTGGGGCGCCTAGGTGGCTCAGTTGGTTAAGCGACCAACTTTGGGTCAGGTCATGATCTCTCAGTTTGTGAGTTCGAGCCCCGCATCGGGCTCTGTGCTGATAGATCAGAGCCTGGAGCCTGCTTCGGATTCTGTGTCTCCCCTCTCTCTACCCCTCCCCTGCTCGCGCTCTTTGTCTCTCTGTCTCTCAATAATAAATAAACAACATTAAAAAAAATGAAAAAGAAAAAGAAAAGTCAGATACTACTGTAATGCCCAGTTTATAGATGAATAAAGCATGACTAATATAACTGAGGAGATAGGGAAGTTGGTATTGTTTACAGATTGAAATATATAGTACTCTGTATTGAAAGAGAAAAGTTAGAATATGATGAAAGAATGTGGTGAAAATGAAGACTAGCGGTTTTCAAAATATTCTTTGTAGAATGCTAAGATTTCTTTGTGGCATGTAGCAGGAGGTGGGGGAGGCACTCTCTCCAAGAGTGAGGGTCGTTATTTGTTTATCTGTTTTTTATATTGGGCTCTGCTCAGAAAGAACGTATTCCATCATTAAAATGTTTGAATTCATTGGTAAAGATCAGAATTTCCTGTATGTGTTAGACCATGCTCATTAACCTTTTTTCAAAATGCTAGTTTTTGGAAGGACACATTTTGTGGTACAAGATTGGAAAATCTGGCATGCTTAAGACGATGATCACGTATGTTCATCAAATTTCATATATCTTTTGGTAGGTTACATAAGCTACAACGGTACCCCATGATATCTAGATATTCCAAGAAATAATGTACACTAAATAGAGAAACAGGTGTAAGTGGGGCTTATGTTTCTTAGATAAATGCATAGTCATGTTAGCTGACTGCTCAAGGGCCCTAATGCAATGATAAAGCTGTCATTTATCGTGTCATATTAATGTAAGTAATAGTAGTGGCTCGCTATTCAGAAAACAAAGATAAAGTACAAGTGGGTGATCTTGCGTAGCTAACGGGCAATCTTTCTCTCTTTGCGAATATGCTCAGGATTTAAAGATGAGCTCAAACAGTGTATTTGTGGATCTGCTTAATTCCACGTTTAAACAGTACAGCCAAAACTAAGGAGAGATGACAAAAACCTTGTGGAAGAAAGGGGAATGCCACTTCTCCCTCATGCTACCCATTTTCAGGTGTTTTCTCAGCTTCAGAATAAAAAAATAATAATATGATAAGGAATCGTTGTTCATAGTGGCTCCATTTGATACTTAAGTCATTTAAAAATAAACATTTGAAAAGAAGCTGAAGTAGGGGTTTTTGTTTCATTGGCAATAAGGCAGACTCACCCATACAGACAAGGGTTTAATTGAAAATACTTTTTAATTACTGTGAATTTTCTCTTTCTTTCTTTACGGAAATACCTTCAGGAAAGGCAGTTGAACAAAATTTTCATCTTATTTTGCTGAGACAATCTATTCCTGACTTGCTCTATAGTTAAAGAAAGACCCTCTGGATGTACTAACATGTTTTCCTACGTGTATTTTTACAATACAAACAAAACAACTTGCCCTCGAAAAACCGAACACTTGTATTTATTTGTGAAGTGAGGAAGTTGGTCATTGCACTGAATAATCCATTGTTAAAAGCCTATCTCATATACATAGAATTTGAGTGAATTTATAATTTCAGTTTTCTATAATTTGTAGATTTCAGGTCATCCGTCATTTTAATCTTTGTTTCTCCTTAGGAGAAATAATGCCTGCCTTTGTCTGACCCAGAAAGGATGCTGGTAATTTGCATATGAGATGTATTTTATTAAGATGCTTTTATATTTGAAAACTATATCATCTTGGTATTATGCTAAGGAATACAGGTGAAGATTTATTGACTTTTGTCTCTTTGTTCTATGTTAATCAGTCTTAAAATGGTAGAAACATGCTGTCCTGCTACCTACACACTGGGGAACAGTGCTGCCCACAATCCTCAAAAAGTTTAACCTAAATCCAGATCTAGATCTCAGTAAAATATAGCGTGAGATTCTGTTCCTTATGCCTGCTGTGGTTACAGGAGGGGGAAAAAAACAAAACAAAACAAAAACCTGATCGATTAATTCTGCACCAATTCCTTCAAGACTCTATCCCCTTGAGGGGGGGATAATATGAATACAATTCTACTTATTTGAAAAAGGTTGTGCTTATATGCCTGAAAATTGTCCCATTTCTTGGATCCATTTAAAATTTTCTTGTTGGCATAGCAACAGATTAAAAGATCTACCACAGTTTTTACCACTTGCTTCATTCTTAAGAAAACAAAGTATATATGTATTTTACATTTAATTACATCCTTTCTGTCTTCTTCTATCAGCTTGGACATGTGAGACTAACTTCCTCTTTCATTCCCCTAAGACACTCAACCGTATAGTATATGTTTATGATTCAAAACTATCATGCGAACACAGCTCACTTAAAAAAACAACAAAAAAGTGTTTCACTGAGGTAGTTACTAGGTCACATTCTTATTGTGAAATTGTTTATGTGAAAATCACCGGACGCTTTTAGTTCTGACCTGGAAAAAGCATCTCATCGATTTTATTTATGATACTGGATTTGAAAGTTTTTATCAAGATATTACCCAAGTATTCTTTTCCCCTTCTCTAATAAACGATGTTAATAAATTCTTGGGGCATAAATTAATGTTTTGAAAAAGTACCCAAAATATAATGCCTAAATAGCTTAGTGTATTGTCCCACCTTGTCTTAATCAGAATCTGAAAGTCAAGGAACTCAGAAAGCACACCTTTTCAAGATCTCACCATCACTGTCAAAAAAATACTAATAATCCCTGTCCATGAAGCTCATAGAATCTGTTTAGCACAGGGATTCTCAACCTTGACTGCACATTAGAAACATCTGTGGAACTTTTAAAATTGAACAGATCTCTTCCCTTTCCTCATGCCAATTCTGTTTAATTATTCCATAGTGGGTTTCAGACATGAATATATTTTAATGCCTCCCCAGTAACACTAATGTGCAACCAGGGTTGGGAACTGGGAGCTTAGGACAAGAGAATCAACATGGATAAACTATGTACAGATTCCTCCTAAACTGCCTCCTACCATTCATGAGAGGGGGAGGCTAAGGAAAGTTGGAGGTAGGTCTTTGAAGATGAAAAGGTCAAAAACTAAGAGGTCAGAATGTTGAGCTGTCATTACTTTATCAATATCATTTTTAAAACGGGATGCCTGGAATGAAACGGTGTCTAGATTTGGTCTGCCGTGCATAGAGTAAGGGAGTTAATACTTCTCTTGTTTTGGTTAATGTTTCACATCTTAAAGTCTATAACTGTATTCATCTTTGCACACCTACATCATAATGTATATAGTCAGTTCTCCAAAAATTAATAAGGTAAAATTAAATAAAACTAAATAAAAATGAACATCAGGTAAGCCTGATTTCTCACATTTTGAATTTGTAGAATTTAATATCTAAAATGAAGTAGAATTTTTCTTGTTTGTTTATTTATTTTTTAAATATTTATTTTTGAGAGACAGAGAGATGAAGTGTGAGTGGGGGAGGGGCAGAGAGAAGGAGACGCAGAATCTGAAGCAGGCTCCAGGCTCTGAGCTGTCAGCACAGAGCCTGACTCAGGGCTTGAACCCATGAACTGTGAGATCATGACCTGAGCTGAAGTTGAACACTTGAAGTTGGATGCTTAACCAACTGAGCCACCCAGGCACCCCTCTTGATTTTTTTTAATGATATCATTGTATTCTGTCATCTAAGCACCATCATTCAAAAACACTCCCTTCCTCTACTGTCTTGTGTGTATGTATGGTCTCTAAAATAGGAAGAGGACTCCCTAGAAACCCCAAAGTTTGGATTATTTTTCTGGTTGTCATATGCAAATACATATGGAGAACTTACTTAATTCTTATCATTCATCTTATTTAGGAAAATAAGAGGTGTCATTCAGGGTCAGACTAGTTTCACATAGCCAGGAAATGGTTTCATAGAGTAGTACCCTTCAGAACATATATTGCAAAACATTCATTAAACACCCCAAATATAATTAGCATATAGCATTAACACATTTATGGCCTGAGCAGTTTTTAAGCTTCTCAAAGCCTGAGTATTGGTTGAGTTAAAAATTTAAAACTACCTATAATTGTTACCTTGTTCATTTAACAAGAAAGGATACTAGATTTTTATTCTTTTTTCTTATATTAAGGATTTGACTGTTACTACTACTCGTCCTATGCCCTCCTTTTCCATTTTTTCCCAGTGTATCTTATAAATTTGCCATTTATGAGGAACTACCAGATTTTAAATCTGGCACGCATTGAACATACCTTTTTAAGCACTGCAGAAATTAGTTCTGGTAACCCTCAAAATAACAGCATCATAATTACTGCCAAAAAGAAAACTAGTGAGTGAAGTTTAAGATACATTTTTTTTTTAATCCTTAGAATATATCCCACAAAGGATGTTCAGAGGGCTTTATCCAAAAAAACACGTAAAATAAGTCTTTCCTCTAGATGATTTTATTACCAGTTTAATTCAGAATTAGGTTCACTGGTTAATTTTTTTTTCAGCTTTAAAGTTTGCTTTGTTCTTTTTGAATTAGTTTTTTATTCAGTGCCATATTTACATGGTTCTAAGGTCAAAATTATATTTAAAGACCTACTCAGAGAAGTCTCACTTCTGTCTCTATTGCCTTCATTCTTTTTTTCTCACTCAACCCATAGATGTTTCTTTTATCACAAATAAATTGTGTGTCTGTCTATATATACTTTTCTCTTATACACACGTATATGTGTGTGTATACATTTTTCTCTCTTCTTTTCTTCTGTAGCAACTGAATATATTGTGCTGTCCCTTGCTTTTTCATGTCATAGGATCATGTCCTGAAGATCACTTAGTAGCAATATGTAGAGACCCTTTTCACCTCTTCTATGTCTGCATTTTGAGGAGGTGCTATGGTTGATGCAAACCATCTCCTATTGATGAGCATCTGGGTTGTTTGAAGTCTAATGTTATTGCAAAATCCTATAGTAATCAATAACTGTGCAAATGTTTTATATATATAAGGAAATATCTTTATATAGATTCCTAGAGTATATTCCTGAAATATACTCTATTTAGTAATGAATGATATACAATTATATTTTTCTGTGTTATTGGGTTGTTTGTTAACATTTTATTTAGTCTATCAAGGACTGAATTGGGTTCTTCCAAATTCTCCTGCTGGGAGCCCCATCCCCCGATGCGACTGCATTTGGAGATAGGGCTTTTAAAGTGGTAATTATGACCAATGAGGTTATCAGAGCAGGCTGACTCCTGTCCTAATAAGAGGCAGAGACACTGGGGTGGGGTGTGTGTGTGTGTGAGGGGGGGTGTGAGCCCAGAGAACAGGTCATGTGAGGGCATAGCAAGAAGGTGACCCTCTGCCAGCAAAGGAGAGCGGCCTCAGGAGAAACCAAACCTGTCAGCACCTTGATCTCAGACTTCCAGCCTCAAGGGCTGTGAGAAAATAAATTTTTGTTGTTTAAACCACCCAGTCTGTAGTTTATTTTGTTATGGCGGCCCTAGAAAACCAATACGATGTATGTAAGTGAAGACTGATTTGGGTTGCTTTCGCTTGTGTCGTTTTTTTTTTTTTTTTTTTTTTTTTTTTTTTTTTTTTTTTTTTTTTTTTCCCCTCAGGTTGGGTATATATATGATACTCATTTCATTTAAAAAAGTACTTATGTATTTTCCTTGTTTCTATGCGCTGAGACAGTGTATGTGAGATTGGGATTATCTGATTTTTGAAGTGTGTTGTACTTCCCCTGAGAAACCATCTGGGGCTCGTGTTTTTTGGAGAATAGCTTTTGGATACCTTTATTTCATCTTTCAAATTGGACTCGATTTTTTATTTCCTTTGTTTTAAAATTTATCTGCATAAAGTTGTGCTAGGCGGTCTCTTCAGATTTTTAAATTTTCTTCTATTTAAATGGTTATTTTGTCCTTGTCATTTCTTATTTGAATACATGTACTTCCTTGTTTATTTCTCTTTTGGATTAGCTTCTAGTTGCTATATGTTATTAAAATTTTCAAAGAACCAATTTTATATATTAGGTGCCTTATTTTCTAATTCTAACTCATTACTTTTTACTGATTTTTCTTATTTTTAAATTTTTTTCTGCCTTTGAGCTTGAAATTAATTTTATTTATTTGTATTATTTTGTTATTAACATAAATATTAAAAGCAATGAATTTTCCTCTGAGCACTGTTTTACTTGAATCCAACAGATTACAAATGTGTGTAGTTTATATTAATTTATTTTAGAAATTCTGTAAGTGCAAGGGTGGTTTGTTTTATTTATGATTTTGCTATTAATTTTAATTATATTGTACTGTGATAAAAATACTATTTCTGTTATTTTTTACTTACTGGAATTAATGCTTTCTTTGTGGCTTAATACATATCAGTGTTCCATATATCCTGGAAAAGGGAGAATTGGATGAAGGAGGGATATGGAGGCTTTCTAGGCTTCCCAATTTTAATTGTTCCCTCTTTTGTTGCTATAGGGAAGGGTGGAGGACTTTTATTTTTTTAAGGAGTAATCCTCTTATCTTTTACTTTTTTAGTTTTTGCTTTGTCTCCTAATCTTCATGCTATCTTTCTTCAAAGGGACACTCATCACTCATGCTCATTTATTTCCTTCTTCTGTTCGCCTTTCAGGGATACTCTAACTGCTGCATACCTCCCCTTCCAGGCTGTTGCCTTACCCTAGGCTGCCATATCTCTTCATTTCATGCATACTTTTCAAGGCCTTTTTTTTCCCCCCCATAACCATTTACTTGGATCTACCATGTCTCAGATCTTTCAGTTTTTCCCACTCAGGGTCGGACCATTCCTTTCTTTGGTGGAATCTTAGTTGATGTCATCTGTGTTTTGCCACCTCTGGGACCCCACAGCACTCTTCTCCCTTCCTCATAGTCCCTACCTGTGTTAAGAATGAAGAGTCTGAACTTTTACCCTACTTGTAAGCTAACCTGCAAGTTTTATGGATGGTAGAAGACACAAGACTCCTGGGTCAGAGTTGAAGGACTGTTTATTATTCACAGCCATAGCAATGAACAGGGTATCAGTATTTTTTGTGCGCGTTCTCTAAGTCCAATTTCGACAGAGCAACATAAAGAGGGCCATAGTGTGTCTGCACATGAAATTGGGTGTTGTATAGGATGGAGACCATAAGCTTTGCAAACTCAAATCTTTATACTGGGCAGTAAATAGGCTACACTGTATTCCAGATAGTGACACTATATTTATCTTCCAAGTACTGTCTCTGTCTTCTACAGCTGTTTGCTATACAAACATAATTGAAAAGATAATCTGAAACAAAGTGCAATTCAGTCCTTGCTCACAAAATGTGCAGAAACTCAAGACCTCATGGGCACTCGTCTCCCGACAATGACTCTACATCGGATGATGCTCAGAGGCTGCCTCTGCTGGTGTTAGGTGTAACTTTTCCCACTTACATGTAAATTGAAATTTTGTTTTTTCTGTCCCCTAGTTATGTTATTGGCCTGGATTGTAGATATTATTTCCTATCTCTTCATCTTGGAATATGTCTGGTCCTATCTCTTCATCTCAGATGGTTTCTTGGAAGATGTCTGGTGTTGAAATTAGGGGCAGCCATTATCCTATAGAAATCCGGAAACTCTCTGATTACTTTATTAATTTCATAGTAAAAATTAATAATTGTATAAATACTATACATTTTCTCAAATTTTAAAATCCATCTATAGACAAAATGTGGCAGGCAAAAAATATAGAATAGAATGTAAATATTCTACAACTTGAAAGATGAATAATTGTTTAGCCCGTAGAAGTTGATAGAAAACAGGCAGAAGAGGGACGCCTGGGTGGTCCAGTTGGTGAAGCGTCTGACTTCAAGTTCAGGTCATGATCTCACCATTCGTGAGTTCAAGCCCTGCCTCAGGCTCTGTGCTGACAGCTCAGAGCCTGGAACCTGCTTTGAATTCTGTGTCTCCCTCTCTCTCTGCACCTCTCCTGCTCATACTCTGTGTGTGTGTCTCTCTCAAAAATAAATAAACATTAAGAAAAAATTAAAAAAAAAAACAGGCAAAAGAGATGAAGATGTAGATGTGTTAATTTCCTAATCTTAACTAGTGCATAGTAAATAGATATTGCTCACTGATGATAGATAAAGACCAAGTAGAGGGTTGAGGTTAATATTTCATGATAAAATGTGCTAATAGAAAAATTGAAATTATGTGCATGACCAAGAAAAATAAGAAGTGGGAGGAGGAGAGAGGTGAGAGGTAGTATAATTGCTTTAAATTCTTTCTCTTCACAGTTGGTAAGTTACTACATGCTATCTGAAAGTGATAAAGACACAGAGTTATAAACATTTTATTTAAAAGTAATCAACATAGGGACACCTGGGTGGCTCAGTCGGTTGAGCATCTGACTCTTGATTTTGGCTCAGGTCATGATCCCAGGGTCGTGGGATCGAGCCCTGCACTGGGCTTTGTGTTGAGCATAGGACCTGCTTAAGATTCTCTCTCTGTTCCTGTGCCGTTCTCTCCTCCTCATGTACTCTCTCTCTCTAAAATAAAAAATAAAAATAAAAATAAAAATAAAGTAGTCAACCTAAAAAAATAAAAACAGAAATTATTAAAAAGAAGTTTCCTCTGGTAATGGAATAGGAGATGGTTTGGGAATGGAACATTTAACTTGTTACTTTACACTCTTTGATACTATTTTGAATTTTTGTTTTACCAAATATATGTATGGTTTTATAATTTAGAACAATTTCGTAAGTTAAAAAATAATGTTTTAAGGGCTGAGGACTTACCTATAACAAAATAACAGTCCTTGCAGAAATCACCTGAGGGTTAGAGGCGTCTTCTTCTAGAGATCTAGATTATCATTTGCTATCACATAGAATCCACTAGTTGTCAGCTTCAGACACAGAGTCAAAGGCCTGAATGACACATTGTGTTTATGAGCTTAGAGTAGAAAACGAGAGACTGGATCAAGACCAAAACACATTCTGTAGAATGCCATTTCCTAGACTGTTGTAAATGCGGCTATGAAATGATGCAAAAGAAATTCAGAGACTCTCGCTTACTCTGAGAATGTAGAAGGCCAATGGTAACCAATATCACAGTTGTGCTGTTCAGAAATGAAAAGGGAAGATAAAATACTACACTCAGTTGATCTTAATTATTTTTAATTTCTGGAGTTTTAGCTTCATCCCCAAAATCCATGATCAAATGACATCTTATCTATCTTTGTAGAGCTTTTTTTAGGAAACTGTAATAAGCAGAAAAGAATGGGGTAGTTATATCTGTGTTTCAGTTCCAGTCTCTTCTCACTAGAGTTCTTGTACTACTTAGATACTCTTAGGCTTAACTTTTTCATTAGCAAAATGCATATGGTACTCCTAGTTTCATAGGGTGGTTTTGAAAATTGAATGAAATAGTGGATCCAGGCAGCTGCTTTCTTAGCCTCACTAATGTGGAATCCGTCTTTGTTACAGATGATTTAAAGCAGGGGATTCTGTATTGTTAAACTCAGAAAATGGTGAGTACATTCATAGATCCTTTCAGTATATATTTACTGAAGGATTACTCTGCCCTTCACTGTGCTGGAAGTGGGATACACGGTTGAGAAGAGCAGGCAAGATGATTGCCCTCATCAAGCTTATCCTCTATTGGGGAAGACCCACATTGACTGAAGCATCACGTAACAATTACAAACTGACATAGTGCAGTGGAGGAACTCAGCTTTGTGATATCAGGTAACTAAGAAACAAGGTTTAAAATAAACATACAGGAAAAGTTTCTCAGAGAAAGGGATAGTTGACTTGAGTGAATAGGAGGAATTAATAAGAATTGTCTAGCAAAAGAAAGGAGAGTTCTCCAGACAGAAGGAGCAGTGTGAACGAAGGTCATGGGCTAGAGGAGCCATCTGTAACAAGGTCAAGGAAGCCACAGAAGGCTGTGTGACTGGCACTGAGAGTGAGGGTGGGACATTGAGGGTGTGACTGTGGCAAAGGGTGTACTCTTTCTGGCTCTCCCAAAACACCCACCACTTTGCCCTGTAACCATTTGATACATAGTGATGAAAATAATAATCTCTGCATTTTAAAGCACTTTTTCTATGTTCCATGGACTTCATGGAAATCCATCAACCCTCAAAATGCCCTTGAGAAGTAGCTACATCCCTGCTTTATGAATGAGGGAACATCTAGTTAACTGATAGAGCTTAGGGTCTGCTCTCTTAGTCACCACACTGTAATTAATGCCTTTCAGAAATGAATGAGTGAATGAATGAATGAATGAATGAATGGAATCACTTTGGTTTGAGATCCTCCAGACTAAAATGTGAGCATGTTTTCTTTGGACTGTGTGCATTAGCTTGATGATTTCCCCCATTTGATAAGCACTTTATGAAAAGCTAAAATAAGGACTATTTACTGAGCACTTATGTGCCAGGCACTAGGCAAAAACTATACGTGCATTATTCCAGTTGTTTGTACACCCATAAACCAACTTAGTCTGAGAACTCATTGCGATGGGGGCCTTGACTTATTCATCTTGGTACCAACAGTGCTTGGCCTATTGTTTGCCTTCAATAAATCTGCTTTTCCTTTTCTGTGCTTTCACTCCATATTTAAGTGCAATTTTAATTGCTTAAGTGCAGGGAGAAGGAACAGGTGACCTTTTAAGAACTTCCAGAAGCTGTAATTCTGAATGTCCAATCAAACTGCTGTTAACTCAAACTACATTTTAGTATGTAGCAGCAGGCTCAGTTAATTGAAAGATTGTCCTTAAATTCAAAAAAGGCTGATGCAGAAAGATGCTTATAATTTTCAGCCAAATGTACTTTCTCTAAAATGTGCTTTCACATGCCTAATGAAGTTGTTTACTCTGATACTCCATCCACATTGAAAAGAGTTGGAATATATATTTTTAAAGAGGAGATATTGTTGCAAGACTTTTATGGTTATTTATCTGGGTTCTAATCCACCTGAAATGATTCTATCCTCAGGCATGCCTCAGGCCAAAACAATGTGAGGAGAGCTAAGGCTGACCACAACCCCCAGTTCCCCATATCCTTCTATTTATAAAACTAACATCATAAAGAGATGTTGCAAAATATTGAGGTTCAAAATTAGTTGCAATAAAATAAATTCTAAGCATATAATAGGGCATTAAAAAAAGTGATTGCTACAATACAAGTCAAATCACCTACAGTTAAATATATACATATAATATATATTACTTATAAAGCTGTTAATCCAATTTAACAACATCTAGGGCATTTATGTTAAGAAATTGCCAAAAAGCACTAAATGGAATTTACAGAGATGAATAAAAAGCTTAATTATGAAGTAGACTTGGGATATTCCAGTTGGTAAATGAGGCTGTGAAATTGCCTTTTGTTAAAGAGGAGTATTAATGACTACGTTAGTACTTGACTAATATTTTATGATACTTAGTCCGCTGGTATGTGAAATGCTTCATACATCATCCTAAATGATAGTTTAGAAATAGTTTTAATGCCTATTTTATACCTTGCTAGTGAATTACAATCTGTTGATACTGAATATCTGTTAGAATAATTAAAACATGCAATATGCATGGTTAATGATAATCGGGAGAAATTATTGAAGCTTGCACAACGTCCTTTCATCAGTGTATTCTGGTTTTTGGTAAATATGTGATAGCTGATAAGGTAGAAAGATGTAAACCATATCCTGATAGTCACTAACACACATTTAGATGCCAAAATACTCTTAATTTGAGAATAACATGATAGAGAGGGCCAGAGAAACTTGATGTCTACCAATATTTACTTTCAGAGAAGCTGAATTTTGAACGTAAAAAGAAGTAAACACAATATTGCTTGCAAAGAGAAGCTTTGTAAAATGAATTTGCATAAAATTAGATGAGGAGGTTATGTTGTATTCCTTCTGTGGTTCTCCACAGGGTAGTTCTGTTTCCCTTTGCTTCCTCCTTGTGGGTTTAGTCCACAATTTAGCTCTTAACTCTTTGGTCTCTTGGTTGTTACAGCTTCTTTGAATTGAAGGGTTATGTCTTCAACTTTTATCTTTATGTGAATAATACTTAAATCCCGCATTTTCATTCTTGGCCTTCACAACTTCAGTATCCTACCTCTTGCTTCTAGTGGAACATTGCAACTTGACTCCCCAGCTATCACTTCAGTTTATTTAGTGTCGAAAATTGCATTTGTCATTCTCCTTGGCTCCTCTCTTAGGCATCTCTATCTGTCAGTAACTTCCAAGCTATTTATTGTTCCACCTCAGGCCTGGATTGCTTATTTCTATCAGAATGGCCACCTCTCTTCCACATCTAGGCCTGAGAATCTCAAGATCTCTGCTTAGGCCATGCTATAAATGATAGTGTCACAGCTACCCGAGACTGTGGTAGATGCTGGACATAATAAATGAATAATAGATGAATAGATAGATAATAGACAATAGATGAATAAAAATACCCCCTGCTGTCAAGGAGCCCTCAGACGTACACGTTTGTTTCTTTCTCTATGTCATTAACCATAGGACACTCCAGTGTGATGCTATGTGAACATGAGCAAAGGGCTTCAAAGGCCTTGGGCCTGGAATTGTTGGCGGAATTCCCTAAGAAGGAATTCCAGAAGAGCCTAGATTTAGACCTGTTTTGAAGGCTAAGATTCCTCCAGAGGAGAAGTAGGTGGGAGACTCTGGAGGCAGAGACACTTCCATAACAAAAATTAGATTTTTCTCTGTGATTCCTCTTGTATTTTTTCGGTCCTCCCTATATACTGCTAAAACCTCATCTAGGCTTTAATACGCTCACGATTGGCCTCAGCAATCTCTTATAGTTCTAATTTTAGGCTTAGTCTTTCTCATTCCAACATATGAACTTGACAGATACACTCATTTCCCCCAAATCTGTTTACATTCTATAATGTTTTACCATAATACAATTCAGAAGTCTTAACCTGGAAATCAGTGCCTTTATAGTCTGACACTAAACTTCCATTGCCATTTCACTTCTTATCAATAGGATGCAATGAACAATCAGTAAATAAAACAAATAAAGAGAAAAAATGAAAAAAAAATAAATAAAACAAGAAAGAAAATTCGTATGTTCTCCAAAAGGGTCCTACTTGTTGTTTCCTAATTATTCATTGGGGAGCTTAGTAGCAAGTAGTTCTAGAGTCAGGAGAGACCTGAGTTCCAAACCAGACTGTGTGACATCAGGCTAGTTATTGACCCTCTCACCACACTTAGAGTCCTCATTTGTGAAAGGAGATGATTCATTAATACATATATTGTGTGTGACTCTGGGCCAGGAATTCTTTCAGGCACTGGGGATATTGTGCTTGAACAAGTCTCAGCCATCCTGGAGCTTGCATTAAAGAAGTAAACAAGTTACTAAGTGAGATAGGTTTCCATAATGAAAATGTCATGAACAGAATGAATCCGACCCATATGACAGAGGGAGACTTTAGATGTGAGTGGTAGGAAGGCCATTTTAGATAGGGTGGTTATGGATGGGCTCATGGGGGTACCGATGTCAGAGTTTCTGTGAGAATTAAATGAGATGACAGTGCCAGGAACATAATAGCCACCCCTAAGGAATCCTGTCTATTATAGTATCCCTGTTCTTAACTCTCAGAATCTTGACTTCTACTGTTTTCCCCATTTGGTATGTGCATCCTCCTCTCTGCTCTTATCCTGCGACTTCTTCAAGGCATGTTTAAAACCCTGCCCCTTCTCATCCCTCCTTTATGCTCTTGCATTATGCATTTCAAACCCCAGGAATCAGCAATACTCTGACTTAAAAGTACTTGCAGATATTTGGCATTTAATCATGTGCAGCCTTGTGACTTCTCTTGACTCACATTACTTTGAATTTTTGTATTATGATTTAACTTCCTGTAAAGAATATTTGTTCTTCCCAAGTAATATATAAGTTCTCTAAGGACAGGACAAGATCTGTGCTTTGGACTTAAAAAAAAATGGAGAGAGTATGTGTATTAAAGAGATTTAATAGATATTTACTGACACATAAACAAAATACTTTGAAACCTTGACTGAAAGCCCCCAGAGTAGAAGGAAATACTCTACATGTGGGGTTATGTGGCCTGTAGACCCGGAGATTGATGTGGGCAGTTCAGATCGATGTTTACATTGGCCTTCAAAGTTCAAGGATATAAGTTCACAAAAATTCTAGTTTGATGGCTTTTTCTCACTGTGAAAATGTATCCTGTTTTGTAGGGCTTTCAATGGTATTTTACATGCTTATCAGAAGATCGTATTATAACAGCGAAGGTGACGCCACATGCAGTGTGCTAAGTGAGAGTGAGATTTACGTTCCTAATTTGAAATACTGTTTATTTAACGAACACATACAATTTGAGGAGAATGGGAGTTTAGGACTGTACATTATTGCTTTGCTGCGTGAAAAAAAAGAAGCTGAAAAAAAAATGGCAGTCACAGCACTTTATGTCTACAGCTATCATCTCGACGAAGCTACGGTGTCTGGTTCATTTCCCAAATTAGGTAATTGCAGCCGTGAAGAAACACTGAAGTTTCCTCAGTGTCAGGGAGTCAATAACATCATCTTTGCACACAAAGCACAGCCCGTAAATGCTAAAGTTTCTCTGTGTTTTTCTGTGCAATTCTCTTTGCATGAAATGAAGTCTTACCCACCGGAGCAAACAAACAAACAAACACTGTTCTTCTGCTCTTATGCAGCCAGGGAGGGACAAGCCGTTATTCCGCATCTGAGGCCCAGTTACCTCTGTTTTTTTTTTATTTTTATTTTTTTAGCATTTGTCTAGGTATCTTTTTTTTTTTTTTTTAATGTTCATTTGGTGTTTCTTACAATCAAAACAAAAGTTTAAAAAAACACAGGAGCAATATCGTAGAAAAAGAAACTAAAGAAAAAAAAAAGGATAGGAAAAAAAAATCATCCTCCAGAAATAACCATTAGTCTATTATTACATATTTGCTCATGTTAATTTCTGTGTGTGTACGCATATAGTTTTAGAAATGTTGCATTTTATTTGAACTGTTGATGACCTGCTTTTCCCTTAATAATAGACTGTGAACATTTTCTATGTCACCAAATACTCTTCAGTAGTGTCATTTTTATGGCTACCTGGATATCTTGTACAGACATGCCTGCGTATATTTAGCTCATACCCTGATTTTGTTCATTTATTATGTTTCTAGTTTTCTTCTACACAATACAATGATGAGTCCAGATTGAAGTTTAACATAGTCTTAATTTTTCTTCTGAGTTTTTGTCTTGTTATTTCATTTGTTAGGTTCATGAGTGTATATATGTGTGTTTGCACACACACACACACACACACACACATTGGGCGTAGCTTCTAAGTTAGTACTAGTATTTAGCTATGTAGTTATCAATCCATGATCCCTTATATGAAATCTTTGAGGCCAGATGTGTTATTATGATTTAGAATTTTTAGCATTTATTTTTAAAAAAATTTTTTTTTCAACGTTTATTTATTTTTGGGACAGAGAGAGACAGAGCATGAATGGGGGAGGGGCAGAGAGAGAGGGAGACACAGAATCGGAAACAGGCTCCAGGCTCTGAGCCATCAGCCCAGAGCCTGACGCGGGGCTCGAACTCATGGACCGCGAGATCGTGACCTGGCTGAAGTCGGACGCTTAACCGACTGCGCCACCCAGGCGCCCCGAATTTTTAGCATTTAGATAGCACTAATACCATGTATTATGTGCATTGTCCCTGGGGTTGGGGCAACATCCAGGAATCAAACTTATAAATATTTCTAAAATAAAATGTATGAGCATTCACACTAAATGGACAAATAACCTCATATAATTTGAATCAGATTTTGCCACCACATGAATTTTGGAATTCTCTTATGAAAATATTTGGTTTTGGGATCTGTTTGGGTTTTAGAATTGTGGATGAAAGATTGTGAACCTGTAGTACTGATAAAATGAATTTCAAATGCAGACCGATATTTAGAGTCAAATGATGAAACTATAATGCATTTCACATTATACACTGCATTATTTCAATAAAATAATATCAAAACTTCCTGGAGGGGAAAATCTACTTAATACTTCTTTTCTTTTCCTCTAAATTTGGTCTTACGAATGTGCACAAAATTCTTCCCAGTCTAAATCTAACTGAAATCAGAATTTTGAGCTTCTTAAGACGCACTTTCCTTCCTTCCATCCTTCCTTCCTTCCTTCCTTCCTTCCTTCCTTCCATCTCTGTCCTTCTTTCCTTCCTTCCTCCCTTTTCTTCCTTCCTCCCTTTTCTTTCTTTCTTTCTTTCTTTCTTTCTTTCTTTCTTTCTTCTTTCACAATTAGCTCTAATCTAGTATAATCAAATTCTGTATAGTACATAAACTTCTCAGATTAGGAATTAACGATATTTAAGGATATTAAGCAAAACATAAAGACGAATCACAGGTAAGAGAACAGAAAACGCAATTGAGTATGATACTAGCTGCCTGGCTGGGTCTGAGCAGTACTTATAGGAAGAGCCCCACCTACCACTACGGTGGATGGAGCCATCATCGTTAATAGGGGGCTCACACCAGTGGTCGTACAAAATTGTGTCTACTGGGGGAGCCTGCAGGATGTGTAGACAGGGATCCTCTAGCTGCTGGGGTAATGATCCCAAATAAATGCCTATAACCACGATGTGAGACACCCAAGGTGTAGCTCTTCTGAACATCTGCAGCAGCAGCAATAACCTGCGACGAGAAATAGGGTCTGTGTTGCTGCTTCCTGGAGCATATCCCCGGTCTAGCCTGCAGCGGAAGAATTAAGTTTTTCAGTCCCAACAGAAATGAATGGAAATCCTAATACTCTTTGGGATTAAGTGAAGGAAGATCAAATGGGCAAACGACATTTTTTTTTTCTTATAAATATATGAACTGGGAGGATTAGATGACTGCCTGTACTTACGTGTGTGGTAGAGAGTCCGCGGGTCTTGAAGTCGCTTCACTGTTTCACAGTTAGCCAGTTGGGAACATCATATTTCCGTCAAAAAGCTTAAAAAGTCTCATAAAAAAATAAAGGCTATTACAGCCCCAATATCTTATTTCTTTAAAGGGAGGGCTGCTTGTCCCCAAACCAGGACTTTGAATCACGGTTAATAAACATAAAAATCTTATTAATCCGAATGTATGTGAATAGGTCGCATTTCTCAAAGGGAAAAATAATGATACAAATGCCATTATATATATTAATATGTATTAATATATATTAATTTATTACTACTACTACTATTATTATCATTTTTATATAATATGGTCCTGTGTCTTGAGACAGGATTTTCTATCCAAAATGGCTATGATCAATTCTTAAAGCAGAACAGTCTGCATCCTGATGACAGATCTGGAATTGGCAGAGCCCCAGGGGGCACGCTCTATGAAGGATCTGGCCGATAGATGTGAAATTAAAAAAATGAAAACATGATTTTATTTTGCCTCTGTGCCCTGTCATGTACATTAAAGTCTGTAAGCATCCTAACATGTGCATGTTGTTTTCTTAGGTGAAATTTAGATGACAAATCAATAGAAGGTTAGTCTTTCTTCATAGGGAGTGTATGATCATCGGGGCAGAGAGAAAAATAAACACGTAAAGACAACCTCAAGTCAATAAAATACATGATTAGTTACATATGATTAGTATGTAAGTTATAAGCCTGAGTGATGTTGATTCTAACTAATTATCTTTGAAATTCAGACCGGCCAACTCTAGTCCATAATTGTCTCCAGGGGCACAGAGTTGGAGGAGAATCTCAAGGGGAAAGGACTGGACATTTGTAGGAGTGTGGGGAGGAGAGGAGAGAGGTCATTCCAGGCAGAGGGGAATGTTGGGTGACGGGGCTGGGCTCCTTCTAGGTTAGCTGCACACAGCTACAAAGACATCAGTATTCTTGTGTCTCCTGCGGCAGCAATCTCGATGTTGTATATGGTGATTAATTTATCTTTGGGTTTTCAAAGTAATTTGATGTCATCATTTTTGGAGGCACAGTCTTTGTTAAAAGGCACACCAATAACTTCGAAAAAGGTATTAAATTAACTGTGTGTTATTTACTGCAAGTGTATTTCTACGGTATAAATCTGCCTGATTTATGCAGCAGGATGAGAAAACAGTTTATTGCCATTATATATTGTTTAGGGATGAAGGTTACAATCTGTCGCACTATCTCTTGGAGTCTGGATTCTGGCTAATTAATTCTTTTTATGATGATAAATTTCATTTTATGCTTTACTTGTATTATATTTTTATCTCATAAAATATAAGTGTAATAAATGTAATAGTAAATGAATATAATTAATATAATATGAACAAATAATTATTTTATGATTCACTTTTATTGTATGATTTCTATTTTAGTGTTTCTGATAATGTGCTAGCTTTCCTGATATTTATTTATTTTTATCTTAATATTTTAAAGTTTATTTATTTTGAGAGAGAGAGAGAATGTATGCACATGAGTGGGGGAGGGGCAGAGAGAGAGAGAGAGAGAGAGAGAGATAGAGGGAAAGAGAGAGAATCCCAAGCAGGCTCTACATTGCCAGTGAAAATCCTGATGTGGGGCTCAAACTCACAAACTGCAAGATCATGACCTGAGCCATAATCAGACACTTAACCTACTGAGCCACCCAGGTACACCCCTAGTATTTATTTTTAATAAAAAAGAGATTGCTGAATTGATTGTAATTAAGGTATAGTATGGTGTTTCGCTACAGATCAGAAGAGCTGAGATACCATTCACAAGCTCACCACTCACAGCTCTAAGATTTGGCAGGTTATTTAACTTCTTTTAACGAAGCCTCAGTTTTCCTACTTGTACAATAGACATAGCGACAGTACTTACTACACAGTCTGCTCTAAACATGAAATGAGATAAGACATGTTTAGTACACTGCCTGACCCAGAAGATATTTTCACTAAGTGCCAATTATTTCTATTGTTATTATGAAGATGTTGATCATGATGACTTTAGTTTTAGCTGCTATAGAATCTAGTGACTTTATAAATAATTTAACTTCTTTGAGTGACATTTTTCTCCCGTTGTACAGTTTTGCTGGAAGGTCTTTTAGTTTCCTTAGCTGGAGAGTACTGTGAATCCGTTCTGCATTTCCACAAGCCCTTTAACACAATGCTTAGGTGAAAAGAGAAATTAACTACAATAACATAACAGATATGTTCTGACATTTGGCCTTTTTTTTCTGGGCTAAGGAATATGATTAGATCACTGCACTTCGGGGTCAGAGTAATAAAAATGTGAACTCTAAGTATCTGTGGAGAATGGGTTGTTGTTGGCAATTGAATATGCTCCATTCTTTGCAGGCTCTCCTCATTTATTAAGAATGTGGACATTCGGAATAAGTCATATTATTACCTTGAAATGTCTGAGTCAGCATTGTTGTTTATCATACGTTATATTTTTTGTTGTAGAAAAAACTGCCCTCCATTGTTAAGTTCATTTGGAGCTATATCAGGGAGTGGCTTTTTAAACAAAATATTTGATTAAATAAAATCAATCGTCACATGGGGAGCAAAACTACCATCAGCAGAGTCAGTAAGCTTAAGGAAATGTATGCACTTTGGAGCCACATTCTATGGATTCAGTTCAGGATACCCTTCACTGTCACTTCGGGCAAGTTGTTTAACCTCTCTACATGGTCCTTGCTGTCTTTGAAAGAAATTACATATGTACAAATATATGAAAAAATATAAATAGGCTTTATTGAGATATAATTCACATACCATACAGTTTGCCCATTTGAAGTGTACAAGTCACTGGTTTTTAAATATATTCAGAGTTTTGCAATGTTTACTGCAACCAGTTTTAGAACCTTTTCATTTCCCCCCAAAAGAAATCTCATACCCATTAGCAGTCACTGTCTATTTTTCCAACCTCGTCAGTCATGGGCAGCTACTACCCTCTGTTTTAATAGATTTGCTGATTCTGGGGGCACCTGGGTGGCTCATTTGGTTAAGCATCTGACTCTTGATTGCAGGTCATGATCTCACGGTTCATGAGTTTGAGCCCAGAGTCAGGATCTGCTCTGAGCTTGCTTGGGATTCTCTCTCTCTGTTTCACTCTCTGCCCCTCCCCCCTCAAAATAAATAAATAAACTTAAATAATATACTTGCTGATTCTGGGCATTTCATATGAGTAAAATCATGCCATGTGCATCTGTTGTGTAGTTTCTTTTACGTAGCGTAATATGTACAAATGCCGTAGCATTTGTCAGCAGTTAAGTCCTTTCTATTGTCAAGTAGTATTTCACTGGTGGATATACTATATTTTCTTTACTCATGCATCAGTTGATAGACATTAGGTTATTTTTACCTCTTACCTATTTGTAAACATCTCTGTAAGTTTTTGTTGAAACATGTGTTCTCAGGTCTCTTGACTCTATACCTAAGAGTGGAATTGCTGGATCATATGATAGCTCTATGTTTAAATGTTGAAAGCAATGCCAAACGGTCTTCCAAAGACACTGCACCATTTTACATTCCTGCCATTGGTGTACGTGGGTTTCAATTTCTCCACATCCTCACCGACACTTGCTATTACCTGTCTTTTTGATTATAGCCATCATAGCAGTGTGAAGTGGCATCTCATTATGGTTTTAATTTGCGTTTCCCTGATAGCTAATAATCTTGAGAATCTTTTGTGTGCTGGTTGGCCATTCGTCTGTCCTTCAATAAATATCTTTCCAGATCCTCGGTCCATTTTTAAATTGGGTTATTTCTTTATATCATAAGTGTGAGATAATTATGTGAGTACATTAAGTACTTAGCATAGTGTCTGTTATACAGTCGATGTGCAATAATATTAAGTATTAGTATTATAACTTCATTTAAAATTCTGCTATTTCATTGAAAAGTCTACCCAACTTAAAGGCTTTATTTTGAGAAAAAGAGATGACTAAGGGAACTCAACTGCAAAGAGGAAATGAACTTGATTTTTATTGTTCCTTATTCCATGTTTAATTGTTTTCTCCCCAGGGATTATTGTAATGGGCTTAATTAAAATAAATTAATAAGAGTTTTGGTACTCTTCGTTCTTTAAAATAAATCCAACTTAGTAGTTGAAAGCCATCCTAAAAATAAACTGTTGCTATATAGAATAGGGAAAAGCAATTCAATGAATAGATTTGTTTATCATGATAAAAAGATTTTTAATAATGGAAAGGAAACGCTCACTTTATGTGTATATGTTAAAAAATATGAACTATTCTGAGAGCAAAATGTTTCACTTTAATAATTGTAACAAGTCTTTTTCTTACTATTTCAAGTTATGAGATGTTTCATTTCTATTTTACAAACTCAGAACAAGATTCTTTTTGAGAACGCTGACACATCATGGAAGGCATAGATTAAAGTCATGTTTACAGATGCGAGTTCTATCATTTTTAAAATAAAATAGGATATTTTCATTTTTAGCAAAATCATTTCCTGTATAACCATTAAGATCACAGAAAAGAAGATGGAATGAGCATTTGGAGTCATAGAAGGTAAACAGGAATAGCCATTAGCTGCTAATGGAAAAAAGTTCAGCAGGGGCATTAAATCTGTATTACAGAGCCACCAATTTGTATTTTATCATATTGATAATGAATGCCAACATTACCATTGAAATGAAACTAGGCATTCTCCCTTTAATCCCAATAGAGAGTTTAAATCAATAATGCCCACATTATCCATCTACGCGCATATCTGTATATGCACATGTACTTTTAAACTACAAAATCATATAATGCGTTTCACTTTCATTTCAAATCTTTAACACAGTGATGTACTTCTCTATTCTTCCAATCAATTTATTCTGTTAGTGTTTTTCAGCATTTTAAATCCCTGAGCTAAGTCAATAATGTTGATTACTTACCATAAGCACTGTAAACGCTATTCTAATACAGGTTATTTGCAATTTGACATCCTCATCTATATGCATTATTCTGCGAGGAAAATTAAATGAAACTCTTGATTTAGAATCTGAAACACTTAGAAGTAATGATCCTGTTTACTGATTGACTGAAGTTGTGGTTTTTAAGCACTACTTAATAGAGGAAACAAAAAGCAATATTCAAATAAAATGGAAGCATCTGAGTTACTTTAGAGAGCATTCATAGTCAAAAAATAATAGACTTTTATTTTATTTTTCCCTGCTTATTCTCAGTGCTGCTTAGCCAACATTGTTATTTAGCTCAATATTACCCATTTTTTTGAGATGCATAATCTTTCCAAACTTATATTTAGTGAATCCTATCTAAAAGCAATACCAAGATTAGAACATTATTTGCATAAATCAAGTTTTCTGTTACATATTTATTTAAAATACATCATTAAACTATACTTATGAAATGTCTTTAATATGTATCTTTTAAAAAAGTTTAGCTTTATTTGCAATGTAACTTATCTCTTATGATTTTATCTATATGACAGTACAGGGGCATTTATTATATATAGATCACCTTCTTTCTGAGTTTAGTGAGATACTATAATGTGTATGGATATTTGTAGAAATTTTCAAAAAATGAGATTGCTGAAATCCTCCCATGAAAATTGAAACAACATTTAAGTGCTTTTGTTTTCTTTATTTTCTGTCTGTATAGTTGGTCTCAATCCTCTGTTTCAAATGGGAATATCCTCTAAAATCAACCAACCTCCTGATTGATTGCAACGGGTATAGTTGGATATTTAGAATTTGATTTGGCCTTGCAGTTCTATTGAAAACTAGAAATGAATAAACTTATTTCAGAGAAGACCAAATAAAAATAAAACCACCAAAGTATAGTGTTTTGAGTTGAACAAAAAGTAAATAGCAAACTAACTGAAGAAATAATAAAATGATTGAGGAACTCTATTTGGTTCTAAATAATTTCTTTTATAAAGGATTAACTTAAATTGAGTTGAACCTTTCAGTTTGCTGATCTTTCCAAATAGTAAGATATCTTTTGTCTGAGACTAATGTCTTCCAGTTGGAGTACATTAGACAAAATAGAGGTATTATGCATTATTTTGATATATGCTGCCATAAAAATTAAGTAGACTATTGAACACTTAAAATAATTAAAATACTAATCAGTATATTAAAATACCAAATATATAAATGCTCATTTCTAGATATATAATATCTGGCTTGTGTAGTTTTATTTTTATTGTCAATTTCATTAATTTTAATTTTTTTTAAAAAGTAATTTATGTCTGTTGTGGAGACATGAAAACAATTCACATACAAGTATTTACATTTTGGCAATAAAAAAATATGGGTAGATAATCCTCAGAAGGATGCATTAGAGCGAAATAAACAGTTTTAACTTATAACAAGAGAACAGTAAACATTCCTTCTCTCTCTCTCATTAGACTGCTGTAAGATTAAAGGGAGAACTTTAGTATGGAAAAGTGGAATGAACATTTTCTAAGTCAGAGAGCAATATGCGAAAGTTGTCGTTGAACTTTACCTGTAACGTCTAATGTTGAAAAGATTTGAAGGATGATTTTGCTTTGTGTTTTAATGTACTACTTGTTCAGTTGGACATCCAAATGATAAAGTGTATTAGAGCGAGAAAACTAGAATTTAAAGCATATACTATACAAACATATGTATGTGTGTATATATATTTAATTTTGAAAATGTTCGGTCAAAAAAATGAAGATTTAGAATAAATAAGTCAAAACTTCCTCAAACAATTCAAAAGCTAAACAGAGAGATGAGGACATGCTTTACACACAACCGCTCTTGCATGTGTAAAGTATATTTTCAATTTCTAACATGGTGGGTCAACAAAATGAAGGTTTAGTATAAATAAGTCAAACCTTCTTAAAACAAACAATTCAGAAGTTAAACAGATTAAATTAGGACTTGCTTAGCTGATGATGACAAGTGTTTCTTTTCAACACTATTAATGGAAAAAAAAATAAGATAGGAGATACCTAAACATGTACTTTAGGCTTTGAAGTGGAAATGCCTGCAGGGGTTCTGTATTATGTTAAGTACTTAGAGTTGGTCAACACCTAGACATGATAAGGAGATTAAGTCCTGATTAAACTCCTATCAGTAGAATTCAGATATGTGATCTGGCAGGACAAGACCTCTAATCAAGTACTCTTGTTTGTCTGTCATTGGCTCAATATCAGATACAATCAGTCACCCTCTCTTCTGTTCCAAACATAGCTCCTTCAACTTTGGTTTATAAATTAAATTCGAAAGTACTTGTTTCAGTTAGGTGTATGGATTCCACTTATCTGTGCTTAGGTGAGATTATGGCATGGAATTATAAGGACAAATACTAGGCAAGAAGATGCCTATAAAGATTAAGTTATTTTCCCCCTTTCCCAACAATTAGTAACACTCCACTGTTTAGCAGAGATCAATTGTAATTGAGGAACTGAGAAAGGGCAATAAACAAATTACTGGTGCTTTCACCAGAAGTCTGAAGCCTGTTGGTTTACAGAGCCTCTGTTATTTAATCCAGAAGCCCTGTAGGTTGTAAATTATCCATTACAGTTGTCACTAGGCCCTTAAACAGAAGTTATGTACTGGTTTAAAGACACAGGAAAAGAGAGTCTTCTGGTCTTTGTCTCAGACAAAACAGACTATATAGAGTTGGATCAATTTAAAATATAACACTAATCCTTTCAAGTGATGTATAAATGTTTAGAGGTTCAATAGGATAAGAAAATATAATTGGACCTGTTCTAACTAAAAAGCTGATCTAGACGCTTCTTATATATATTCTGTTGGAAGATAATGCACCAGAATTCTGCTTATGGTTAATATTGGACTTTCTACTGTTAATTTTTTTTTCAGTGAATGTATATCATCACACAAAAAAAGTAATTTTATCTGTAGAATGGATGAAAGTATATTAAGAGTTTTTTTAAACTGTAACTTCATTGAGGCAAATATACTTTGTTTAATTTTCATAAGAAAGATTTTATAGAATACCTCCCATAAAGTAGCAAACTTAAGTTTCCTTATTCTTAATGGAAAATTCCTTTGACTGAACAAAAGTCCCTTATATACGCCAATCAGTCCACCTATTTGTGGATTTCCCCTTTTACTGGCCAGAGGCTTCACTTTAAAGACATTCATCCTTAATAATAATTTAGAAAGGATAAAAGAACTTAATAGACATGCTCCTTAAAAATGTGTCAATAGTTATCATAGTAAAATGATAATATATCCACAAATAACCAAAATGGATATGCTACATAATAGCTATAGCATTGCCTAGCGTTTTCCTTCTGTGTTCCATAAAGTAAGACTTGGGATGCCACTTTACTTTCATAAGTCATTAAAGAAAAGCCATCTGTCATCTCCAGCAAATTTTGCTCTACCCTTTGCTTTTATTTCCCCAGCAGATCTTAATAGGAAAAAAAAAAAAATCATGGAAATGAGAAACAACTTGGTGACAGAGCAACCCTCTGGAATAGGGGGCAGAATCCTATTCTCCAGTTTTTGCTGCAGGCTTTTCTTTCTCTTCTTATTTTTTTTTAGAAACTGTTTGTTTTGTTTTGTTTTACTGCATATTCTTTTCTCATCTAATATGCAGACTTGCTGTTTATGGAGGTGTAAGTTTTGTTTGTCGAATGAGTATCAACACAATCGGGAGCCACAACATAGTTTAAAAAGTCATCCTGGGAATAGACAATACAAAGTATTGCTACAGTTTGCAATATAGAATTTTTTTTTTTAATTACAGCAGGATAGAGTAAGTAGTACAAAGTAATTTTTTTAAAAAGAGAAATTTCTGTACTTTTGAATGTTGGCTGTCTGGGGGAAAAGTACTAATTGGATGCCAGCAGGGCAAAGATGGCTGTTGTAACTACCAGAGATCTTAATGGTTGTGAGTGACAGAACATTAAATTTAGGTAGGATGGTCTACATTGATTATGAAAATGGTCGCATGGATTATGTGAACAGAGTGAGGCACTCTATCGTTCTACTAATTATATTTGAATCTCCTTACTGGACCAATGGAGGTGGCCATTTAATT
Source organism: Lynx canadensis (assembly GCF_007474595.2). Classification (NCBI taxonomy): domain Eukaryota; kingdom Metazoa; phylum Chordata; class Mammalia; order Carnivora; family Felidae; genus Lynx; species Lynx canadensis. Next base: position 155,550,988 of record NC_044303.2, on the reverse strand, counting down.
AAATTAATCATGTAAGTGCCATCCTTTCACTTTGGTTGTATTATTTGCCCCAGATTATTTTCAGATAAGTTCCATGAACTAGTTAAAGCGTCCCAGGAAGAAGTAAGTTGCACATTTTACTGGAACTATTGATGAAAAGCCTGTGATAATTCTCCTTTCTCTTCTTTCTTCCTCCTCCACTTCCTCCTTCTCCTCTTCCTTCCTACAAAGGTAATAATAACAATGATTATAATAATAAACAATAGTAGTATTCTCTCTTTTAAAATAACTAAGATTCTATTTCCATTTGAAAAGGAGTCAGGCTATCTTAAATTGTGTCTCTTTTGGAAAATATTTTCCATACCAAATAGTAATTGTGTTCAATAAATATTTTACTCAGTAAAGTTCAAATAGGTTAAGAAGAAAATTCTAAACCAAATGCTTGTTTTGTTGAGATGTATTTTAAGTGGAAATAAAAATTTTGATCATTGTGGCAAAAGACTACCTTGCTGTGTGAGCAGGACAAAGGATTCATTCCTTTTAAGCACTAGCCCCATGGTCCCTGCAAGGTGTTCTTACATGCCAGCGATGCCTAATCGCTAGAAATTGAGAGGATGTTTAGCATAAATTTGCCTGATTGGAAAGTACACAAATATTTAATACATAAAAAGCTTCCAAAGCATTCTCTGCTGATCGGTCCTGACAATGCTGTTTGTCAATGGCTAAAGACTGACCAAACTGTATTTTCTTAAGGAGACAGTTTGACAATGGATTTTTTGCAGTTTTAATTCTGAGAGACCTTCTGAATGGTGTAGTGCATATGATAAATCAATAAGATGTCTAGAACACGTTGATCTTATGAATATCTGGAAGAATATCTGGTATTGGTACTTTATGATCTGCCTTCATACAGGAAAATATGAAGTATGGTGGCTTTATAGTTACATATAAAATGGAGAGTTAGGTTAAAATGGTAACTTTACAACTCATTTTTTTATTGAGACATCTAGACTGACTAATGAATTCAAGAAAATTCACTTAGTTGTGATTCATTAAACTATCAGCATTTGTTGGTTCCCTAATTTAATTTGTAGTACCTTTTTAAAAATTTTCATGCATAATTGTCACGATGTTTTAAACTGAAAAATAACATTAAAAATCAACAAAAGATAAAGAGGCAGTAATTGGATTCAGTTACTATGATTCTTTCCCTCACAGGAAGAGAACTACTAGTAAAACAATCTGAGAATTGGCAAACTTAGTGTTTATCTATAAAGATGCTTTTAATCTGTTTGTTACATATGCCAGGTATATGCATTCTTTGGTAAATCCATGAATTTTAAGAATAGCATTAGGATTCCAAATTCTAGGCGAGTTTTATATTGTATAACAAGACACCAAAAGGACTTTAAACTGTTTTTTCTAGATCACATGAGGCAGAGCCAATTATTTGCCTCAAGCTGGAGGAAATCTGGAGTGTTGCTTCCCAGAATCCTTTGAGACTAGAAGAAGTTACTTTCCCTTGACATATATTTCCAGCTCAGAGAAGACCAAGGTCAGCCCCTAGAGCTGCCTGACATCAGATTGAATTCAGAGCCTGATACCACAATACCACAACCTTGTAGGCTCATCTGGGTAGCAGAACCCAGTCATTTCAGCCTCCATGGTCTTCTCACACACTATTGACCCTGAATTAAGAATTTAAGGATTCTTTGACATTGCTCACAGAGTCTGAAAGAAGTCTTCTGGGCACTTTTTCAGTCAAGGGGTCCCAGAGCAAATGGCACAGTGGACTCCACTCCTGAGCAGCTGAAAGAAATGTGTGCATATTGCTGCCTGATGCTAATGGGAAATCCATGTTGTCAGTTCAGGAGGAAAAGATCAGAGGTGTCCCAACAGATGGAGGATCCAGAATTAACCATTGAAGAGTCAGAGTTATTTTTAATCCTCTAGGACCTCAAATTGTCTCTCAAATAGATGACACTGAGCCCCTCAGAAGTGACATTCTCGGATCCCCAGTCTTCCCTTTGGAATGACTTTATATATAGTGATGGGCCCAGAGAGCATAACCATGATTTCTGAACCATCTTTTGACAAAGTCTCGAATGATACTTCTGCATCTAAATGCAAATGAAGAACCATTGGGATCCAGGATAGATTATCTCGAGGCTTTCTTAGATATTCTGGAGAAACTGAGGGTTTTTACTCAGGACTTGTTTATTAACTTGTCAAACTGCAGTCAAAATGTTGAGCTGTGTGTTTTGGCTAAGATCCCTGGGAAGTCCATACTCTAGGAGGATGACAGCCTAGCTGCAAAGAAGACCAGAGGAAGACCATAGGTCAATTAAAATGTCTTAAAAAACGATTTGATACCAAGCACTATGCTAGGTCATTCTCACAACTCTGTCATGTCTTCATTATCAAAAGGGGAAAGAATCCAAAGCAGTTTATTACTATAATGGTGATAATGACAAACAAAAATACATTTGATATTAATGGAAATAAAACTAAGTAGCTCACAACCAAACTCTTAAAACCCTTCTTAGCGTGCTGTTGGATCAGGGATTTTATAAAGTATAGGTCATCAGTGTCTGTACAGGTCATATTCCTGCTGGTAGTTATTTTAGGTCATAAGTTGAGCTTGGGACTGTGTATGCAAATCCTTCCTCCTGATCTCATTAAAGTCCCTGTGGGGACTTTACCCTCTTTGTAGAAATGAGGGGTAGCTTGTTGAGCCTGGAGAAAAGCCAGTGGTATGTCAGGAGTTTGTGAAAATCCTAAGGGCAAAAATGTGAAGTCTCATGTGGAGAACCTGGAGAGATTGGTTTAGTCCTACTTTTAAAATGGAGCTGGTATCAGACAAAGTAGCAAGGTTGGAAAAGCCTCCTCTGACCGATTATTGGATGGCAAACTCCATGTTATTTTAGAGCGGGAATGGTGACTAACCAAACTTGGCTGATATTACTCTCTCCTTAGCAGTAAAACTTGATGCTCAAAAGCTGCTGTATGTATCCTGGATAAGGCAATGCATAGGAAGTTAGATAGGGTCTGGCACTGGGCAGAAGAGAGTGTGGGTCTCTCAGACACCCTCGATTAAGAAGTTTTGATTTTAGGTGGGATGGCTGTTCTGAGCTAGGAAACAAAGTCACCAGAGAGAGAGACCTCCTCCCTCCGCTCTGTCACAAGGTCTGTTGTGATGTAGTACAAAACACATTCTATTGCCATCTCAGGAGCCACAAGAGATGTTAGTTAGATTGTGGACTGTGAAACTGACCTACCTTAGCATTGCTGAAATGGAAAGGACTTCAAATTCCTTTCCTGAAGATGTCAAGCTCAGCCTCTACACACAAAAGGGAGAGTGTGGCAGCATTAATTCTTACTTTCTTGATTTTGAATCTAATAAGGGGTTTAATCTCAACATAAAAGATAATATCATCTGGAGCACCAGGAATTATTAAAAGCCAATTTCATATTCTTTGCAGTTTTCCTCTGCTGTATGATAGTAGACCATCAGAACATGTTTACTGACGAAAGCATAAAAATCAAGGCTGAGTTAGCATGGAACATGCAAACACTGTGATCTAGGGAGTCTGCCATTTCTTCTGCTGTGGCTGAGTACATAATCACTCTCAACCACCGTGGTAACATATTAGATTTAGATCTCATTTACATAATACATAAGCATACAGAAAATATCCTGGAGGGCAAATAAACACATCAAGAAAGAATGAGAAGAAACACTGAAAATTATTCTTTCATTCGTTTTACTTGTCTTTTCTTGGATCTAATTTGGAGTGCTAGCTAAGTCACCAAATAATTTTTCTCACAAGCACTTTCCTTTATTTTTTTAAAATTTTATTTCTTTTTTTTTTTTTTTTTTTTTTTTTTTTAGTGGGAGCTGAGGGGCAGAGAGAGAGAGAGAGAGAGAGAGAGAGAGAGAGAGAGAGCAGGAGAAAAAGAATCCTAAACAGACTCCACACCCGACACAGAGCCCAACGCCCAGGGCTCCATCTCACCACTGACCTTGAAATCATGACCTGAGCCAAAATCAAGAGTCTTATGTTCAAGTGACTGAGCCACCCAGGTACCCGGCACAAGCACTTTAAAATAGAACACATCCAGTACACTCAAATCTAATCCCGTTACTTTCATTCATTTCCCATTTGTAAACTAGTCTATGGATTCTATCTTTGTTAGTACAATTCCTAGTGTTTGGGGAAATTCCTTGGGAGATGCTGCAAATTGAGCATGTTATTTCAGGGCACTCCCAACTACTAAGTTCTAGAAAATATAATCTGCTCAGCTCCTGACTATCGTTCTTAATTAAGAAGCACAGTGGCAATGTTTAGTCAATCATGGTTACTTTTTAAAATGTTACCCTACATTTTTCTTGCACGTTTGAAAAGTTTTCAGTCCATATCATGGTATCATGTTTTTGTGACCATGACCAACAAAGAGTCATAAAAATTTCTGAACTTAAGCCAACAAATAAAAACATCTAGTACTTACCAGATGTCCCCAGACTTTGTGTGTGTGTGTGTGTGTGTGTGTGTGTGTGTGTGTGCGCGCGCGCGCGCACGCCAAGGGGAGAAGGATAGAAGTTAGAGGAAAGAATATTTTAAGAGCAAATCCTTAGGCAAGTAGTGACAAAATCCTTGTCCTTGAAGCTTATATAAATAACTTTCTAGTGTTTTTTTAACCTTTTCTCTCCCCTCCTCAGTCCCCTCAGCAATGAGGCATGTCACTCCACTCGTTCACATCCATCTTTTTTTATTGATGTCCACTTTGGTGTCTGTACAGGTCATCAATTTTGCTGCCTCTTAGGCAGCCAGTGGGAATGTACAAGTTAAGTCACTGGACTTTGTGTGTCGAGCTTGAGGAGGAGGGAAAGGGAGGAAGTGTCAGCTTTCTTTAGCACTAACAGTCCCAATCAGATACTGGCACCGGGTCTCATAAATCTTGTGGCTGACCCAGGTGAACCCTGAGGCTCAGCGCTCACTGAAAACTGATCAGGCCTCTGCTTAGCTTAACAGGCCGTTCTCAGTGACAAGTGAAGGGTTCAACAAATGCACAAAACAGATATATATTAGTTGAAAAACTAATGGCTTTTAAAAGAATGTTTGACAATTGTTTAGGGCTGTCTGTAGATCCATTATACTGATAAACGACCGACGTGGTATACACTGAAGTGGGGCTGGTTAGGGGGACACCAACTTAAAGTTTGTTTTTTCTTCCTCTCTTCTTTTTTCCTTTCTCCTTTGGTCATCTAGGTGTGGACTCCATAAGCAGCCCGTCCCCCGAACCTGGCGAAATACCCGTGCTGCATAAATTTAACCTTGCAGTCCAGGGGGAATTACAAAGATTCTGGGACTGCCCTCAGTGACCTGCAATTGACCGCTTGAACTTCTACGTTAGGGTCAGTTGGGGCCCAGAATAAGAGGTCAAAAGCTGGTCAGCTTTCTCTAGCCCCAACATGCTGAATAGGAAGACTTTATAGCTGTGATTTATGCAATTTGCCGAGACAGGTTAAGGAGACCTTAAAACACACCCAGGGCTCACTTGCACGGGGACACCCTCCTCTTGGAAAATAAATTCTGAGTGTCCAGCGGGAAATCTCTTGGGGATACGCCTTGAAGTATTTTACCCTCTGTGTCTACAGATTCATTCCCACACTCGACCCCTGAACGTGACAGGGTTAGTGTTTCCAGATTTATTTAAACAATACAAATGCACCAAATGAAGCACTTTCAAACCTGATTAATTGCGAAGGCAGAATAACCATTGGTAATGAATTATTTGGGGGAGCAGTAAACTCCTACAAAAGTTAACTCTTAAATCAGTTGCTTCAGAGGTCCAAACACAATAATAGCTACAATATTTAAACCTTTCCAAATAAAAGATTTTGGGATCTGTGTTTGTCTTTGAGGCTTGGTTCTTGTGAACTGTATCAGTCTTTTCTTTTTTTTTTTTTTTTTGGATAACATAGATGGAAATTATACTGTTTATATTAAAGAATAAATTTAGAGCTCTTACAGATAAGTTTCTGTTCCTAGTCTGTGTGTAGTGGAGTCAGAAACAGATCAACACTCATGATTTCCACTTTTACAGGAATTAGTAATATGTGACAATATTTGTTCAGCTTCCATATTTTTTAGCAAACCAACAATCCGGTTTTTGTGCTGCAAGTCATGGTATAGCCATGAATGTCAGTTTTACTCAGGCAGAAAGCAAAGAACTGAACTCAGGTCTTTTACAGATGAAGAGTTCCTTGGTGCTATAAACCTTTAAGCTGCCTTTCTGCTTTTTCACAGAGCATTTAGTGCTTTTGGGTGCATATGCCTCTATAACTCAAATTGGCTCTGATTTAATAGATGCAATTCATGAGGTATCAGTGTGTAATGTGGTCTAATTTTGTTTGGTAAATGAGAGAAAAAGGTAAAATTGTGAAAGATACTTTGAAAAGTGGCTAGTGTGTAATATTCAGTAGCTAATTTCTGTGAGGGTTTTAAAGATGCACTTTAAACAAGTCGTATGATTGGCTCAAATATGTGTTTATGTGTGGGATTATGTGTGGGGTGACTGAGTTATCTATTAGTTGGTCTGGTAACTAACAGTCAACCAAGTTATGTGTGTAGTAAGCTCATGTCAGGACAAGCTCAAAGGTTATACGTTAATAAATGCTGTGGAAAAAAAGTTTCTGCACAATTATTTAGCTGATTGACCTCAGGACCTCTTTGTTTTTATCAAGGTCACACTGATTTTTCTTTCCCTGTCTTTGACACTATCCAGGGATGACTTTTCTTGAAAAGAGGACCTAGCTGTAAAAGACACATCTTTAACAAGCCTAGAAAAGCTTCTTATGTATTTTTTGAAAAAGATGTAAGATTCTATTTTGTGAGGACAGAGAAAAAGAAGAGACTCACCATTGTGCACACCTTACTATAATGTTTTGCTCCTGGTGGTAGAAAACTGATCCTCACCCAGGTTAAAGCACTTGTAGATATGAATGGGGCCTGTTAAGAGTTACTCAGGGAAACTTAAGGAAAGGATAAGAAGCTTTGAACAGGGCCTCTCCCCTCGGATCAGACTGTCATAGCCTTTGTCTTCTCAGCAGCTCAATTGACTTTTGCCAGTGGGTTCCCACACTTTAGTGTGGTTAAAATGTTGTTTTCCTGCTGCATTTAATCTGTTGTAAAAAGGGTATCTTCATTCTTGAACAATAAAAATTAAAGCTAATGTTCCCAGTTCACTGTAAATAGCTTTTTGGAAACTCAGTTAATTAAATCTTCCATTATGAAGTATTTTCTATTACTAGAAGAAATTAAAAGTAGACAGGGAGCACAGGGCAGCCATTAATGAGGTTACTGAAGATCCAAAGGGATGCTGTATTATGAGATTGGCTCCAGAGAAAGTCTGTAGTTAAGCAAATCCCTAGAGGAATGAAGGTTCACTGTACCAATGATCACTATTGATTAATTGGTATTTTCAAAAGCTCTTGTAGCAATCAATGGGCAGTTTTGTCTTTTGCCCTTGGTACGTACTGTTGATTGACTCATGGATGATCTTGTTAAAAATGAACAGCCTTGTACTGAAAACGTGTCAGTAAGTAATGAATCAAGAATTTGCTGTACTCTGTAGTATGACCCCCTTCGGGAAGTTCAGTCCCTCTCAGTCTGCAGGGACTAAACCTCTTCAACTTTTTGTGTTATTTTTTTAAACGATGCCAACTCAGTCTGTGGGATTTCCTCATCACTTGTGTTCAAAACCTTTTCTATATTGACGAATATTTGGAAGAGTTGAGTCTTTTCCAATTGCTTTTCCTGCCAACTTTGCTGGGGTTTTCTCTCTTTGGATTAAAATTAAAATATAAAAATATGGTCTTGTTTTCTTATCATCACCAATAATTTCTGTGATCTTAAGAACATTAACTTTAGGTATTATGGCCAAATTCCAATTCAAACAACATGCAATTTGTTTTTTCCTGAATGCAAGCAATATCAATTTACTGAGAGAAAATGGCTGTCTTCTTAGTCTGCTGTGAGGCATTACCAGCAATAAATAACTGGCCATTGTGTTCCAGACCTGAGACACAGCAAGTTGCTCACTCCTATGCTTGACAGTTAGCTTTCTTCAACAGCTGTGGATCACCAACAGGGGCTGTGAGGATTGCTTCTCTTCATACCTTAAGAATAATGTCACCCTTTGTATATTTCTCAGCCCTGCAGCTCTAGGATCTTCTATTTAACTTCTCACAAAGAGACTGTCTAACCAAGTAAGAGGTGCTTAAATGGATAGGAGGCTAATTTTCCTGGAAAACCAATTAAATAGTTACAATGGAAATATTTTTATTAATATATCAATTCAATATTTTGAAGGCCCTCAATAACAAAGATTATCCTTGCTCTTTCTGCATGTAACCTGGACAATGGGTTGATACACTGTTTATCTATTCTTGTTGAGTAATAAGAACCAATACAGTAAGGCTTCACTGTGCTTACTGAGTGCTTCTTCCAATTTTAACTCTTGACCCTCATAGCAACACTATTAGATAGGTACCACTATTATCTTCATTGACCATATAAGGCATCTGAGGCACAGAAATGGTGAGGATTAAGGACAGTTATTAATTGGTAACAGGATTTCAGCTCAGGAAATCTGCCTTTGAAACCTGTGTTTATGAACATGCTAGACCACATCAAACAATTAATCCTTGTATAGACATAAGTCAAACTGGGCTGGCTCGAGGCAAAATCATCCAAACTACTTGACATCTTTAGTGTCCTTTTCCAGTACTCTTCCCTTGTATTCAGGAGCAGTCTTTTTTCTGCGTACTTACTTCGATGCCACCGTTTACTCCTTATCTAGCAAGAAAGAATGTTGTATTTATCATTTATCCACTAACTAAATCCGTTATTCTGTGATACCTTCTTTAAGAAATTTATATTCATTCATTCATTCATTCATTCACTTCACAAATATTTATTGAGGCTTTATTGTGTTCCAGAAACATTTTTTTCCTTCCTTCTACCCTCTTCTCTCCCCTTCCTTCCTTCCTTCCTTCCTTCCTATCTTTCTTCCTTTCTTCTATCCATCTCTTCTCTCTTATTTCCTTCCACTGTCCCTAACTCTCTTCCTTCTCTTCTAAAGAGGTCCAGACCTCAGCAAACAAGTGGAGGAGATGCAATGTCTTCTCCTCACTTTTGAGATTCTGCCAAGTAAAGACTGGCCTCAAGGTAAACCTTTAACCATTTTGGAGAGAGGGAGACCGATAGGGTCAAGAAGTCACTGGCTCTACAAGGACCAGATAGTGCTAATCCCCTGGAGAAGCTTAAAAAAAATACACACACAGATCTCTCTGAAGCCTTTACTAAGTCCTCTTGATTTTAGAGGCTTAGATTCATAGACTTGGCAGGCGAGCATTTCATTTGAAGGCACTTGCCCTAACTTCTTACGGGTATAATGACGGGGCATTTTTGTTTATGTGATATAGTATTGTAGAGTTTTGCTTTTAGCTGTGCATTCTACATGCACAATTTCAAATGAAAAGTTAGTTGTAACTATCATATTTTACCAAAACTGTTATGGCAGCTATCCAGAACATGAATCATGTCATTTGAAATAATCCCAGCTTTGCAACAAGATTCGTGCTTTTAATGAGCCTGGTCTAAACCATGGGTTTAATGTAGAACCGGTTTGGTTAAACTTCATGCTTTTTTTCCTAATCCTGTTGTAAATGTTTTTTTTCTAGTTCTAATGCTTAAGAGACTTTTGTCAAACTTTTTGGTGACAAGTAGATCAAAAAACCCACAGTTATTTGGCTCTATCCCTCTCCAGAGCTGGCAGAGAATAGGAATTGCAGAATGCACTTGTCAGAGCCAAATACATACAAAGACATTGTAATAACATTTCAAAAGAACAATTCCGTGGGGTTCTTTGTTGAAAGCATTATTTTGTCTGCCTTCAGTGATTTACTGTTTTTTGTTTTTTTTTTTTTTTTTCTGGATTCTATTCCAGGGCTTAGCAAATATCAGAGTCAGAAATAAAAAGAAAGAATTACAATGCTTCATACCTTTCTTAGACCACAAAACACATACAGGACAAGACAAAAATAATCAAGAATTTAAATTGGAATGTGTTGAAATGCTACATTTTTGTGACCTTATTTTGTATTTAATTTAACTTATGCATTTATGCCCAGTCTTACACCAGTAGTGCATTAAGTTTCTTCAATAACGCAGAGAAAAAGCCGGATTATATCATAAATTTAAAGGGGGTTACAAAAAAAGAAGGAGAAGCAAAAGTGGACTTGAATAGAATTAAAGTGACCAAAGAAAATAGATACGTGAAAAGATGTACAATATTCTTAGCTTCTAAGGAAATTAAAACCTTAGTGAAATAATACTGCACATCTGTTAGAATGGCTTAAATAAAAATATTGACAATACCAAGTGCTAACAAGACTGAAGCAAATGGAACTGTCACACGTTGCGTGTGGGAATGCAAAATGATACACTCTGGAAAACTGTTTGGTGGTTTCTTATAAAGGGAAACATATACCTACCGTATGAATTAGCAATATAATTCCTGATTTTTAGCTATAGGAACGAAACCTTCTATTGACATAGTGTCTATAGATGAGTGTTGATAGCGGTTCTGAACATTACTGTCGCAAACTGGAAAAACAAAAAACAAACAACAACAACAACAAACCCAAAGCCTTCTAATGGGTGAGTGTACAAACTATGGTGTCCCCAAGCCGTGAAATAGTACTGAACCACGAAAAGGAACACACTACTGATACATACCGTGACTGAGATGAGTCTCATAAATGATATTATGCTGAGTGAAAGAAGCTAGTCTTCAAAGCCTACATACTATCTGAATCCATTTATATGACAGTTTAGAGAAGAGAAATATAGCAAGAACAGCAGAGGTTGCCAGTGTTGTCATAGAGGAAGGATGTGATTCTTTTGAGGATGATGAAACTGTTTTGGATCTGATTGTGATGGTCTACACATGTGTTGAAATACATAGAATCATGTAATAAATAAAAGTAATAATAGGGAGGCCTGGGTGGCTCAGTCAGTTGAGCGTCCGACGCTTGGTTGTGGCTCAGGTCACGATCTTATGGTTTGTGGGTTTTAGCCCCATGTCAGGCTCTAGGCTGATGGCATAGAGCCTGCTTGGGATTCTCTTTTTCTCTCTTTCTCTCTTCTTCTCTCTCTGCCCTTCCCCTGCTCACTGTCTCTCTTGAAATCAATAAATAAACTAAAAAAAAAAAAAAAAAAAAAGCCTAAAGTATTTAGGTTCAAATCTGGCCCCAGGTTTTCTAGTGGGAAAAAGGAAATTTGTTCACTTACACAATTTGCAAGATCCCTAATGGAGAAAAAACCACTAGGAGCTCTGAGAAATTTCGATTGCTATTCATGTTGGTACCAGATGTGCCTTCGCAAAGGGACCATGTGTTAATCTCAGGCTGAGGTCCTATATGAACAGTGATGAGTGTCACTGTAATGTTTCATACTGGGTCCCTCAGTATAGGCTGATAACATCATACCAGAAGACAGCTAAGTAATATTAATTTAAGGTATTGTCAATTCCATGTAATCTAAAACAAATAAACAAAGAAACAACTAACGCACTTCTTATTTTGCTCAATCTAGAGGTAGATTTTAACATATCCCTCAAAACTGGCCACTTATGTCATTTCTGTGAAGCCTCCTCCATCTGTGGTGGGGTAGGTGTGACATTTGTTTTGTTCCACATCATCCTGTGTCCAACTTTCAAGAGCAACTGCAGTGTAATTGTGGCTATTCATTTATTTGCCAGTTGCCCTCACTATACTGAATTTTTGAAAAATAGGAGATTTTTTAAATGTTTGTATTTTATCAGGCTGTCTGTTATATAGCTGATGTTCTATAAACATTTGTTGACTGCATTTAATACGTGTGGCAGTGGTAATAGTGGGAACTGACGATTGGGAGGTAAGGTACTAGCCAAACAGCCTTCCCTCTGAGGACTAATTTGAGAAGACTCAATACACAACCGTGAGGAAGATATTGCAGATGAGGCTCTTGACTGGGATTTATGAACTGTGCCCAGAGAACAGCAGGATTTTTAAGGCTGTATGGACATAAGTATTCCATAATGTTTTAGAAGTAAAAACAAAAGAGTTAGGAGTCATTAAGATGTCCACACCTTCTAGTTTGAGTGTTAAATTAATTTGCCCATTCTCCTTTGTTTGGAAGCAATTTACACTGGATGATCTGCTATGAAATTTCTCTGTGACCTTGGGAAAGTCATTTAACATTGCTAGGCCTCAAAATGCTTATCAAAGAAATGAAAGTGATTTAGTATTCACACAAAACCAATGTTTTGTTCTTCACTGACATCTTAATAGTTTAACGAGAGCCATATTTTACAGGCTTAATACATAGAATCTGACTTCCTTCTCTGACTTAATTGATGGGCTGCTCAATAATTTCCCTACCCAACTTGTTTTTTCTCATCAGCTTGCTGCAATCTTTAAAATTCCCACCAGGATCTGCTTGGGTTCAGGATTACCTTTACAAGGCTCCTTTTAAAATGCAAACAAATTACCTAGAGGATAGACACATAAACTCATTAATACATATTCAATATGGATTAGTGATCTTTAAAACTTAAATCCAATCAGGTCACCACCTTACTTAAAATCTTTTAGTGGCATCCCAAGGGGCTTAGGATAAAGACAAACTGCTTATTATGGTCTTTGAGCCCTAGTACATTCAAACCCACCTCTTCAGACTCACCCCACTCTACTTCTCCAGCTCTCACACTCCAACCGCTCTACCTTCTTTTAGTCTCCCACCATCATCTTGCTTCTGCCTGCCGCTTGCCATTCCCCTAAGCACTTTTCTCTAGGCTGCCTAGTTAATGCCTATTTATCTTTCACTTGCCACTTAATTGCTTTTTTCTCAGGGCAATCTTCCGTGACCTTCATAACTAAGTCACATTTTCCTATTCCGGACTCCTGTAGCATGGGGCACCTCGGCTTCATTTGTCTTCACAGCACTTCTCCTGTGATTATCAGATTACTATCTGTCTTTCTCATTAGATCATAAGCCCCCTGAGGACAGGGATGATGTCTCTATTTGCTACTGTTTTAGCCTTGCGGCCTATCATGAGGCCTATTACATATTATACCCTCCATAAATTCATTCCTTGTTGAATGAATGAATAAATAAATAAATAATTAAATGAACGAGTAAATAAATACATCACCAATCTAGTCACCTCTGCATCTTAACAAAGCACAGAATTTGTGGAAGGGGACTTAAGACAGATTAAAAGCCAAAGCTTCCCCCCAGCCTACCAGGATGCCCAGCTCCTCCCTTAAGCCTGTCCCTCCCCACCCCACCCCCCTTCTGTCCCTATTCCTCTCCTTGTTCGGTCTCTTTCAGTCACAGTGGCTTCCTTGTGGTTCTTCCAACATATCAAGCATACTCTGAACTTAGAGCCTTTGGGCATTGGCCTTTTCCTCCTTGAAGCTCTCCTTTATACTTCCACATGGCTGACTTCTTTACGCGGAAGTTGCTTTCTCAATGAGGCCCATCTTGGCGTCTCTATTTAAAGTACAGTCCTCTTGGGGCGCCTGGGTGGCGCAGTCGGTTAAGCGTCCGACTTCAGCCAGGTCACGATCTCGCGGTCCGTGAGTTCGAGCCCCGCGTCAGGCTCTGGGCTGATGGCTCGGAGCCTGGAGCCTGTTTCCGATTCTGTGTCTCCCTCTCTCTCTGCCCCTCCCCCGTTCATGCTCTGTCTCTCTCAGTCCCAAAAATAAATAAACGTTGAAAAAAAAAATTAAAAAAAAAATAAATAAAGTACAGTCCTCTCTCTATACTCTCTCAGCTCTACAATCCTCATCCTCTTTACCGGGCTTATTATCTGCTAACATCCTATATAATTCATGCATTTATTATATTTATTATTTATTTTCTATTTCTTTTCTTAGAATGTAAACTGCACGGGGCCAGAGATCTCTCTTTGGTTCATGGACAGCTCCACGGCCTACCTGGAACACTGCCTGATGATACATGGTACATGCTCAGTAAATATTTGTTGAATCAATGAAGGGAGGGAGGTGGGCAGAAACATTGTCTAGGTGTGGTATAGAATGAAAAATACCAGGAAGTTAGCAGTCACTAGATTCTCGATGGCAGGCAACGGGAAGGAGACAAGGTTTTAAAGACAAAACCATCCACTCCTCCACTATGCATTAGTCCTGACCCTGCTTTTAAGTTAATGAACATTAATGGAGAAAGATTCTAATTTACTCCAAAATAATTTATATACTAGATAGGCTTATGGGCATGGCCACACTTCTGACAAATGAAAGATTTTTGCCTTTGAGTTCTGCTATGTAAACATGGCAGATGGTTATATAAACATAGTACTTAAGAACTGTATTTGGCAAAGGAGTATGAAGTAGTCTTAACAAGGACGTTCTGCACTTTTTGTTACAAGAACTAGAGAACTGTATAAAGACATGAAGTCCCTTCCTCTCAAATCTGTAAAAAGTGAGTATCTGTGTTCATGAGTATCGTATTCATCCAAGTCCACCAGATTTCCAAACTGATGAAACTTTCTTGCTTTTACTCCAGTTGGACAACATTGACAAATTTGATATTTTTTGACTTTATACTTAGGAGAAATGTATTTGAGCTTTATTCTTTAATATTGAGAAAATATTTGATATTTATTTATCACTTGAAAATCAGGATGGTCATGAAATACAAAAAAGGGAGAAGGAATAATGGAAGTGTTTTGAAAGTATTCTAAGTAGTACATCACCTTTGAGAGGGAAACTTGCTGGAATTTTCTATTCAGTAAAAAAAATCATAACGAAGTTGGTTTTAAAAACCAATTGTATCAGATGTAGAGGAAGTTAGATAAATTTTAAGGTCAAATTTGAAGTCACAGGGAAGATAATACAGACTTTATTCTCAAGTACAGCTGCCAGGAATGTATTTAAGCCTATTAATAAACAGATAAAGATCCTTTGTTTCTTCTGCTTTTACTCTTGCTCTTTGAATCTTTACATGATTTCTCTGCCCACATTTTCTCTAAATCATTTTTTCCCAAAGAATGGTTTTACATGGCAGTTTGCCTCCTACATCCTTCTACCCCAGTATTCAATCTTTTTATAAGCATACGAAGAGAAAGAGAACTAATAATACAGTCAACACTTGATCTTCTCAATGAAATCACTTAGGCAACTGAAGTACTCTCTATCCACGTTGAAACTGTAAAAATTATTTGCATTAACATTTCTTATGATTTGTGTTATATTGGCATTCATATCCCACATTTTATAGAAATATTTCTAATTAAAGCCCAGTGGTCTGAATTTCAAGTATCTAGGCAATGACTCTTGTTATGTAATAATAGCTATTTAAAACATTAAATTAAAAAGAAAAAACCCAAACCAAAGAAAATAAAGCTGCAGGTCGGCGAGATCATGAGATACGTGGTTTGAATAGGGGAGTTGCAAACCTTGTTATTCAAAAAACTGGAAAACTGGGAAAGCTTCCTTCTCTCCATGAATTTTAAAGAGTGAGCAAGCTTAACCCACTGAACACAACTCTGAAATGTTTCTAATTCCCTTATTATCAATGAAGGTAGACCAGAGAATGTGAAGAGAATTTTACCTTAGGGAAATGTACTGCTGTGCATTTTCAGTAACTGTATAGTCCATTTCTGCCTCTATGCTTGAAAATCAACAGCATGTTAACAGGACGATTGCCTACACTGTGGCACTGTCTGTTTAGGATTAGGCCATTAAATATTGATGGAGATAATTGTTCCTGCACTTGAACATCAGAAAGATGGAACTAAGAGTAGTTTAACTGGCATTTGCCTTTATGCTCGGTAAACAGAGAGCTGGATTTCAAAGTATAGAGGGATAAGTATTACCATGTGCTCAGTTCCACAGCCAAGGCATCATTGATCAGAAACTGTGGTTTGTAAAAATGTTATAGTGAAGTTCAGTGAAACAATTCAGTTGAGCTTTGTTGGAATTTACTGAAATAGAATCTGATAGACCTGTGTCGTGAGAACATGCATGCAAGGATCTCTTGCCATTTGTCTAGTTATTTTTTTAAATTTTGAAACAATAATCCCACGTATTATATATATATATATATATATATATATATATATATATATATAGTATTAGCCCCTGTGATGCTTAGTGCATTTTATAATCTGGATTTCTTATACTTTCACCAGACATAGCAAGGTAGTTAGTTAGCTACCTTGTTGGACTCAAGGGGGTTGGACTGCCTGTGTTCAGATCTCAGCTTTGTGCCTACCTGTGATTTGCTGGACTACTTATTCCCTGAGCCTCAGCTTCCTTCTTTGTAAAATGGAGGTTTCATTTTATAGGTCATTGTAAGATTAAATGAGATGATATGTGTGACGCTCTTAGCACAGAGACTGACATACAGTAGACTCTCAAGTGATGTTAACCTTTGAGACCAGAGACCATCTATTTCCAGGAAGTAACAATGTGCTTCAATAAAGACTGAGTTTCTTGCAAAAATACACACTAGAAAACCTAGTTGTCTCTGAAAGGCTGCTAAGTTGTTGATTTATTTCAGAAACAACATTAAGGTGGATTTCGAAGTCCCCATCTTTGAGTGAACACAAAACCCTTAGCAGCTAGTTTTCACCTAAGAAAGTGGCCCTAAAAGTTATAATTAAATATTTCTCCCTCGCTTGCATTCTTTGAAACTGGACTCTGAAGTTTTTACATGTGTATGAGGCTGTTCATTATTTCATTCTTTTTTTTTTTAATGTTTATTTATTTCTGAAGGAGAGAGAGACAGAACATGAGTGGAGGAGGGGCAGAGAGAGACACACACAGAATCTGAAGCAGGCTCCAGGCTCTGAGCTGTCAGCACAGAGCCCTATGAGGGGCTCAAACCCACAAGCCATGAGATCATGACCTGAGCAGAAGTCAGATGCTCTACCGACTGAACCACCCAGGCGCCCCATTATTTCATTCTTGATCTCATTTTGATACTAGAAATATGTAGACTTTGGGTGGGAGGAACAGAAAGAAACTGAATGCATTTCATTGACATTAATTTGGTTCAGCTAAAAAACCTTAACATCTGTAACCATGTTTTCATTCAGCCTTTAACTTCTGGCATTCTTGAAGGACAGGACAATGCAAACGCGAAAGGAACAAATTTATTAAGGCTGATTAGAAGTGCATTCTGGTGTATATGAGCTGGCGAACTACAAATTCATTTCTTTTGGACTGTTTTTAGAAGTTCTTACCCCCTGGTCTCAGGAAGGAGTCACAACTGCTTGACATAAGGGGGCCCAAATGCTATGGACGAAGCTCATGGAAATGTTCAACATGCCTATCTTAACAGACCTTCATGGTGGAACAAGTCAGATTCTCACTCATTTTTTGTTGCACTTGTTGACTAAGCTAAGAGTGTTACTTAAGATATAGTAAAGACAAATATTAAAGACTAGAAACCATTTTCTTTTAAAATTATTTTTGAGAAATGCTTAATGAATATTCAATTTTATAATCTCTTTTCAACTACACCAAATTTCTACTGTCAAAGCTAGAAAACCTCTGTAGAATTAAAAGAGCTAAAATTTTATTTCGAACTTTTTTCTAAGTAGATAGAGTTTCATTCACAACCAGATAAAGATATCTTTGTATCCTACTTATTGCAATAATAGACCGGATGGATTCTTGGTAAAACCTGAATATTTTTAAATGCTCTATATGTTCTAGTTCTAAATTGCATGTTTTAAGCATATTGCTTTGAAATCCTGAAAAAATGCATACTGAATTTTGATGTGTTCTAAAACAGTCATGAAAATTAACATCTTCCCTCAGCCCAGGGCCAAACAGATTTTTTTGCAGGGCCAAATTAGAATCTGCCTACAGGCTTCAGATAAAAAAAGGTAGCAAGCAGGCAACTTTTTAAAGTCAGAAAAGGCGAAGTAATCTTATATGGCTATCTTTTTTGGTAATCCAAGAAGCTGGGGAAAGGAATAATCATTTAACTTAGCCTTAACCCTCTAGAGTGTGTGGATGTTAATAGATTTTTTTTCCCTAGGATGTAAGCAGGCACAATGGTACTTTATACCTAGAGAAAACAAATTGTTGTAATGTAGATATATAAGTTACTAGGAGTAGAACTCACAAGGCATGTTGATTAGGTATTTTGGTTTAGATACGTGTTTTTTTTAGTATTTACATTTGGGGTCACTAACTGGATATATGACATTGGGAGGTCAGAGATGGCGATAAAAATAGTAATATCAGCAAATATATTTTGAGTGCTTACAATGGTCTAATCTCTGTGTCAAGCCTATTAACATTAATTTTCATTTATGTAACAATTGAATAAGTTAAGGACAGTGATGATTTCCATGTTGCATTTAAGAGAATGGAAATCAGGAGACGGTAAATGACTAATCCAAGGTCACAAAGCCAGCAAGTGGTGCTGCAGCCAAGAGAAGGGAAATATAATAGAAACAAAAAGAGAAGGCATAGATAGATAGATGATAGATAGATGGACAGACCTGTCCATCTACTTACATCTACCCATCTCAACATGTGTGTATATGTGTCTATGTATGAATATGTCATTGTATACATCCTCGCCATGCTCACACACACACACATACACACTGTAAGTATGCTTTATGTGTTCCTGCTTTTCCAGTTTTCTCTTTGTCATTACCACATCTGGGCCATCTTTAATGCATTTCCTCATTCTTTGTGTCTATCCCTGTGTCAAGACCAGCTCAGATTCTGCTTCATTCATGAGTCCTTCTCTGAAGATTTTTGATGGAAATGATCTCTCCCCACTCTAAAATGCCATTAGCTTTTTTCTTGTTCAATTACTAATACTGTCTTTTAGAGTATGTTACAGCTAGTTGCTTTGCTTGAACATAGCAAATTGAAAAGTGTGTCCTGTCAGTGTTACACATACAAGGCACATAGTAAGTGTTGGCTGCATCAAGGCATAGACTGATTGGAGCAAGCAAACCCCTGTCATTCATATACCATTGTTCTCTTGTACCAAAGTCTGATGTGTCATTGCTTCCTGTGGTTCCGTTAATACTACAGTTCTAATCAGAGATGTTCAAATGCAGTCTACTCTACTATCTCCTTTTTTGGTAGAACTGATTTCCAGCATTATGTTCTGCTAGGTCCTTTGCTGGGTCATTTATTGGTTCACTCTGATAAGCTCATTTCACAGTTTTATATCTTTTCTAGTCTGGTGAATAGTATCTTACAGGGAGAGTCTGGAAAGGAATCAGCCAGCCAGCCAGCCAGCCAGCCAGCCAGGATGTTTTCCTTACAACAACATTTTATGCTCTTTTATAAAGCTGCTAAAATGGGAATCATTCTTTCGCAATTCGCTCATCACATTGCAGTTTTAATGCCTGGGGTTTTGGCCATATTCAAATCCGGAGACCCTTAGAGTAGATGAGATGTCACTTTTCTCTGGAGTCCCCAGTAAGCTTAGCCTGTCGGATGGTCATTTTAACCAACACAGTAAGAAGGATGGAAATCTCATCGTAGTCTTTTCAGGTTCCTTTGAATTCCTTCCCAGAACAGTTACCCCTCATATGCTAAGCTCTAAGGGGCTGGTAAAATGCCTCAATTGTTTTCCGTTCCACTCTTTTTATTTACTGTGCTGACTGAATCAAATGACTCCACAAAGACATCATGTTGGCTGAGAATGCTCCCTCCCCACTCCCTCCAAGCTTTGTCTTTTCTAAGCTGTTTCAGATCTTTGAGGAGTGAGCCCCTAGGGGAAACCAAAGTCCAGAATTCTTAATCTAGTGAATTTGAAATCTAGTGAATTAAAAAAAAAATGTAATTATGTTATTCTTGGGTTGGAACTGGCTCAACATGAAATTCTTTATCTAGGGGTACCAAGATTATGGATATATTAGACTGTACTCGAATCTGATGATCTCTTGAATCAAAGCCTATACGCTAGGTGTGACAACCGTGGAAGAGTTTTATGATGAGAGTGCTCATGTTCTAATTTATCGGGAAAGATGTGGCATGGATCTTTATTCACAGTCTATGTGTAAAGTCCATCTCTAAGAAGTCTGAGAAACTCTTGTTAACTTGTTGTGTCAATGTAGTGGATGAACATACTGGATTAAATACTGAAGAAGGGGTAGACGGTATATGTTGATAGTTCTACAAAATACAAGAATCTCTATGGATTATCCTAATGTATCCCCCTCCATGAAAAAATTATGCTTGCTAATTACCGAGGGGAAAAAATTCCTTTAAATCCTCTTCAGGAACACTGGGGTGGTGGAGTCAGTTTAGTGTCTGACTCTTGATTTTGGCTCAGGTCATGATCCCAGGGTTGTGGGATAGAGCCCCATGTTGGTGGTGGGATCCGTGCCCAGCATGAAGCCTGGTTAAAATTCTCTCTCTCTCCCTCTCCTCCTCCCCTACTTGCATGTACAGTGCGTGCTAAATAAATAAATCAGTAAATACACCTCTTGAGAAAATCTCGAAAGCCTCTATTTGACCTAACTGGTAGTTCTGTGTCTGACTGCTCAGGTTACTACTAGAAAAACTAGATAAATGCTTAAAGGTGGAAAAAAAGGAACACACATTCTCTGTACCCTGCCCTCCACCCCCGGCACCTTCTGTCTTCTTTGTCGATACCAGATTGTAGAGTGAAGGGTTACATAGTGAAACAAAAGATGGCATGACTAAACATTTAGCAGAAATGAATATTAAGCTTATCCACGATAGGCCATGTACTGTGCAAGGAGCCAGAGAAAGAAAGAAAAGTGAGTCTTCCTGCCCAAAGTCCAATAAAATGAATAGAAAGAAAAAGAGAATGTACATGAAAGGATAGAATATGAAAAGTAAGGAAATGAATAAACCAGAAATCATACTGGAAAGTAAATGTGTAGAAGGAAAGGAAGTTTTCACAAAATACAATATACAAAAAAAGGGGATTTTTTTTTTGAAAAGCTTAGAACAATTTATAATTAGGGAGATTAGATTTTTTTTGTCCCATAA
The DNA here is from genome assembly GCF_007474595.2 of Lynx canadensis. Lineage (NCBI taxonomy): Eukaryota > Metazoa > Chordata > Mammalia > Carnivora > Felidae > Lynx > Lynx canadensis. The sequence goes on along the minus strand of NC_044303.2, from coordinate 155,529,927 downwards.
AAAAGAAGTTTGCCATTCTAATCCATTATAGTAGGACATGTGTTGTTTGTTATCTTTTGTTTTTGTTTTTATAAGATAATGAATTGTACTCGTTCCCTTGTGATTTGGAGCATAAGGTTTCATATATGTGGGATGTAGCAGAAATGTTAACTGTTCTAAACAGAGATTATCCTAGCAATGTTGGTGTTATTAGCTCAAAATAATAAATGTCAATTCTAAAAACAGTGAAAAAAAAATCAAACAAGGAAATGAAGCTAAACAAAATTCCACTAAGGTGTGCTATTTTTGACCATAAACTGTAATTTAGGAATCTCTAATCAACACTTTCTTTTTTTTATCAAATGTCCCTTTGTGAGTCCTTTTCAAAGTAAACGTGTATGCATATCTATATACAAGTAGTCAGGAGCAGAAATCAGATTTTTTACACTTTAAAATTTGGAAAAGGACAATATCATGAAGAAGTGTTTTCTAAAGTAGTCAAAGAAAGATCTTTCAATTTCCACTCAGGAGAAAAATAATTTCTAACAAATCTTTTACAAATACATTGGTATATTAAATTAAATTTTTAATCTTCTTAATTACCTTATCAATCACTGTTCAAACCCAAATCTTTTGAAGGTTTTTGTCAAATTTGATTAATTAATTAATTAATTAATTAATTTTGAGAGAAAGAGGGGCAGGGGCAGAGAGAGAGGGAGACAGAGAGAATCCCAAGCAGTTTCCACACTGTCAGCGTGGAGCCTGATATGGGGCCTGAACTGTGAGATTATGACCTGAGCTGAAGTCGGAGCATTAACCAACTGAGCCACCCAGGTACCCCTCTCAAAATATGTAACAAAGCATGCACATATTTGAGTTCTGGGTTTGTGTAGAATATACAGTATAGGATTGATGATGCTCAGCCACTTTAAATAACACAGTCATTCATTCTTGTATTCATTCACACATTTGGTATGTTGCTATACTCAGGGCTAGTGAGAGGAACATGGCACAGTTCCAGATCTCAAGAAATCACAACCTTTTGGAGGGGATGACACCATCTCAGTTTCAGAAGCACTCATCTCCTTTCAGGGCGTATATAAAAAACTGTAGCATGATGCAGAAGAAGGTGTGTTGGTGAGAAGCCCTGGTTCCAGGGCTCTCTTCTGCTAGTTACTAGTTATGTTCTAAGCAGGACAGCTGCTCATCAGTAAAATTAGGTAGGAACTCCTTCACTGGGATGAGAGGATTATATGAAACAGTGCATGTGAATCACTTAGCACATTCAAAACAATAAAAAAAAAAAACTGTGCTGCTATTATCCTTGTATCACTTGAATCTGGACGAGAATTATTTTATTTTTTTTGGCTCAGAAAAATACCAAACAACTTACACAGAGCATAGGTAGAAATACTTGGATTCAAACTCACATTTCAGCACTGAGTAATTTACATGCTCAGTTTTTTTTTTTTTTTTTTTTCTTTCTACTACATTAGATCTCTTCTGAAATTGCTTCATTTCCAAGAGTTCCTTGAAAGGGTACTGCTTACAATTAATATGGAAAAATACACAATTTTGTCCTGAATCTGTTTTTCTCTGGCCTATTTTGTTAACTCTTCTGTAAGAGTTATTCTTTTTACTCTTTTACAGAAATATTTATAATGTTGCAGCCTGATATTTGTTACTAGATGATGAATAATAATCATAGGAGAAGGTATTCACTTTTTTCCCACCAAATATCACCACATTATGAACCCAGCAACTTTAGACCTTGATTGACTCTTATTTTGTAGCTACTAAACATAGTTTAAAAAAAAAGTCTTAAAACAAGGATGTCAAGTATGTACTAAAGATTTGTCAGTTCTGTTTTCAGGCTAGAGGTTTTTTTTTTTTTTTTTTTTTTTTAACTGCTAAGTTATACACTCGATTGGAATCCATTACCGTGGCAGGTTTTTCTAGGCAAATAGCACACCAGAGGAAAGTTTGGCTGTGAGTTTTCTTTTTTCTGATTTAGTTTATTCTTTGGTTGCTAATTTGCATTTTTCTCTGAAATGGATTAGAATTATAATACATATGCAAAAGCATAAAGCAAAGAACGACCACCCCTGGCCCGGAACTAACAATATGAACTTGGGAGAATTACTTCACTAATTTCTGTTTCAGTTTCAACATGTGTAAGAGAGAGTAATAATTTCTAATCTCAAGTTTTGTTTTGAGGATAGAATGTAATGATGAGCTGGAGCTGGCCGATTGTTAATTATTCAGGAATTCTGAGAGCTGGATATTGACATCTTGGTAGTTTAAAATTAGCCATGGGGGCAGTATTTATGCCACGGAATTTGGCAACTGCTATAAATTCGAGTTGTCCTTTCCCTTCCTAGAGAGGAGGTTTACCAGCACCTCACTGGCTGATCCTTGTAAACCACTTAGTAAAGTTCCAGACCCATGTTAAGAATTCAGTATTCTTCGTTCTTAGGAGTGTGATTTGGATGCTAATTCAGAAATCTGCATGGGAGTGTTTTTCTTAGTTTCCTCTCCAAAGGCTTGTACCAATTTATACTTTTATGCTAATAATGAGGATGTCAAGATGTTTGTGTTAAGAAGGTTACCTTTTAAGGTAAAAGAATCAATTAAAGAGGAATATGCATGGCTTCCTGAGAGAAAACTCTTTAGCTGATAGCCAGGATACCTTAATGAAATGGAGATGTAGAAATGCTGCTGATGGCAGGTCCCTGTAAGCTTCTTGTTTTATTCCTTTCCTTTGGTGGCAGTACACAAAGTATTTCAAGAATGAATCTGAGCTACCATAGATTCTCATTTATATATAAATATTTTCTAAGCATAGCATGCCACCTCATCTCTGTTCATCTCTTGGCTTCCATTACTTTTGTTTCCTCTATACAATGAATTTTGTTTACCTGGAAGTAAAGTGCTTGAAAATCATATACAAATCCAAAATGTGTTTTTCATGTCAAGGTCCGTGGCTTGACTCTGAAGAGAACATTTGTACATCAAATATCCTTATATAAGGCTCTGTCTTCTACATGATCAAGACACAGAAAAGCAGGGTTCTGGACAGAAGGGAGCAGTTTCCAAAGCCTCATTTGTGCAAGTGATTTCAGGTAGCTTTTGAATTCACATTATAGAGGATGAATTCGGAAATGGCTCGCATTTTTTAGTTGGACTGCTTCTCTGGGAGAGATGAGGGTGTCTGGTATAGCTAGATAGCAGAGTCTAGGGATAGAGAACTCCCCATTTAGATATAAATTAAGGAAAAGGGGGTGCCTGGGTGGCTCAGTCGGTTAAGCGTCAGACTCTTGGTTTCTGCTCAGGTTACGGTCTCGCGGTTTCTTGGGTTTGAGCCCTGTGTTGGTCTCTGTGATGACAGAGTGGAGCCTGCTCAGGATTCTCTCTTTCCCCCTTCTCTCTCTGCCCCTCCTCCACTCACATTCTGTCTCATAATAAATAAATAAAACAAAATAAAAAAAATAAAATAAAATAGGGAGAAGGATGTACAGAATGAAGAGGGAATGCCAAAGGATGTTGAAAGAATGTGCTGACATATATCTGGTGAATATCAATTGACAGAAAAAAAAAATTTTGACTTAGGTTAGTTTAGTTTAGTTTAGTTATTTTGAGAAAAGAGAGAGAGAAAGTGAGTGAGGAAAAGCAGAGAAGGAGGGAGAGAGAGAATCCTCATCAGGCTCTGCACTGTCAGCATAGAGTCTTAAGGCAGGGCGAGATCCCAAGAATCCTGAGATCATGACCTGAGCCAAAACCAAGAGTCAGTCGCTTAACCAACTAAGCCACCCAGGTGCCCTGGTAATTTTATTTTTGGTGACGTGTTCAGGGAAATTATTGCTCAGATTCAGTTACATTCCTTTTATTTTTATAGCATCTTATTTGCGTACATAGTTTTTTCTTATATATATAATGTATAGGTTAAATAAGTATGTAACATAAAACTATGTTGTCCTATAGTAATTTTAATTCTTTGTGATTATTAATGTTTTATAACTCAGTGTAAAATTTCAAGAAATAGAGAAATAAATAAAGCATAGGTAATCCTATCCCTCAGAATCAACCACTGTTAATATTTGAGTAGCAAGCTTTTAGACATTTTAAAAAATATTCAAACACATATATATACTCATATGAACATAAACATACATATATATGATTGTCCATTTGCTTGTTTATTTATTTCAAATATGGAGCTATTCCACTCTAAAAACTTGCATTTTCATTTAATATATCCTGGTTATTGTTCCATGTCAGCACATGTAGGCTTATTTCTTTTATTCTTTTTTTCTTAAGAGAAAGAAAGCAAGAGTGTAAGTGGGAGAGAGAGGCAGAGGGAGAGAGGGGGCAGGATCCATGCCTGATGCAGGGGTCGATCTATAATCCCGGGATCATTACCTGAACCAAAATTGAGTCCAACACTCAAATGACTGAGCCACCGAGGCCTCCCTATTTCATTATTTAAAAAAAAATTTTTTTTTTCAACTTTTTTAATTTATTTTTGGGACAGAGAGAGACAGAGCATGAACGGGGGAGGGGCAGAGAGAGAGGGAGACACAGAATCGGAAACAGGCTCCAGGCTCTGAGCCATCAGCCCAGAGCCTGACGCGGGGCTCGACCTCACGGACCGCGAGATCGTGACCTGGCTGAAGTCGGATGCTTAACCGACTGCGCCACCCCGGAGCCCCTCATTATTTTTAATAGTTGTTTACATGAATGTCTTCTTTTCCATGGGGGATATGTTCCACCACTCCAGGTGATGCGTGAAACCACAGATGGTACTAAACCCTGTATATACTACATTTTTTCCCATATGAACATACCGATGATAAAGTATAATTTATACATTAAGCACAGTGGGAGATTAAAAACAGTAATTAATAATATGATGGAACAGTTGTACCCACATACTGTCATAGAAGTTATGTGCATGTGGTCTCTCTCTCACTCTCTTTCAAAATGTCTTACTGTACCATACTGCCCTTCTTCTCATGTTGGTATAAGATGATAAAATGCCTACGTTGTGAGATGATGTGAGATGAATGATGTAGGCATTGAGACCCAGCACTAGGCTACTATTTCCCTTCTGACAATATGTCAGAAGGAGGATCATCAGTTTCTGGATCACAGTTGACCATGGTTACCTGAAACCATAGAAAGTGAAACCATAGGGGATGGGGGACTACTGTAGTATTTTTCTGCTTTATATACTGTAATTTATATAACTAATATATTGAGAGAAATTTAGGAGTTTCTAATTTTTCAACATTAAAAACAAGGGTCATTCACATGTGTATCTTTGGATTTGTATATAATTATACATTTATGAGTATTTCTATAGAATAAATACCCAGAAGTGTTATCACTTACTACTGCTTTTAATTTTCAAAATAACCTTGAAAGGCAAGGTTACCATTGTTCTATTTACTTTGTGGATGAGAGAACTAAAGAGTAAAAAGGTTAAATAGTATATCCAAGGTCATGTAGCTAGTAAGTAGAAGAGCTAGGTCGCATACCTCCCTCTTGTATGAGTACAGCACTCATGCAGTCTGGCTACAGAGCACTATGCAAAGCTGTCTCTCATGATTTCTGCCTTCTAGTATTTCATTTCTTCCAGTAATTTAGCATTTCTCAGGTCAGAATCCATCTCCCTGTTAATGCCATTTTAACAATCCTTGTCAGCTAGATAGCAACATGACATCAATGTCATTGTTGACGTATGTGCACCTACGTTGTTATTACTGGTTCCATGACCAGACATTTGTAACCCATCAACCCTTCAGCCCTTCAACCCTTCAACAAGCCATTTAGGGACCTTGAAGGGAGGAATGGGAGCCCTGGTCAACCTTCTGTTGACACTTTCATTTAATAAAAAATTGCCAATAACAAAAGTTGCCAAATGGGTGTCAAAAACCTGATAGAAAACCATAGAGATGTTAGTAGAGAATTCTTTAAATGTTTATTTATTTTGAGAGGTGGAAGGGAGGACCATGAGCGGGGGAGGGGCAGAGAGAGAGGAAGAGAGAAAATCCTAAGCTGATAGTGCAGAGCCTGATGTTGAGCTCTGTCTCAGATCATGACCTGAGCTGAAATCAAGAGTTGGACACTTAACCTAATGAGTCACCCAGGCACCCCGAGAATTGTTTAAAGATATTGCATCACCAACAATCTTGATGATATAGTGGATAATAGTTGGCAGAAAAACACAGACATTGTTAATTCTGAGTAAAAAAGTATTTAGGAAGAATTGGACCCCAACTGTGGAAAATCTCAACCAATTGATTTAATTCATATAGTCAGTGTTATGTATCCATAGGAATGACATATGATAAAGTTCAAGTCTACAGTAGAAAAGCTCTTTGAGGGGCGCCTGGGTGGCGCAGTCAGTTAATCGTCCGACTTCAACCAGGTCACGATCTTGCGGTCCGTGAGTTCGAGCCCCGCGTCAGGCTCTGGGCTGATGGCTCAGAGCCTGGAGCCTGTTTCCGATTCTGTGTCTCCCTCTCTCTCTGCCCCTCCCCCGTTCATGCTCTGTCTCTCTCTGTCCCAAAAATAAATACACATTGAAAAAAAAAATCTAAAAAAAAGAAAAGCTCTTTGAGTAACTAAAAATAAAAGTTATGAATGACAAGAAAGCATTGCACATATAATTCAGTTGGTTTTTTTCATACTCTTCGTTATATATAATATAAAGGTGCCCTTTATAATTAATGGCTTTCTAGATTTCATGAAATATATTGACCTACCTTATGGTGTTGTTTTAAGAATGACTATAAGTCCTTAGGACAGTGCCTAGCATATGATGAGGATTTTATAAATGATAGTTATTAAATATATTTAATAGAAATTATAAATTTTGCTCCAAAAAGAGTGAATAAATTTACAATACCATTTTAACAATTTTATTACAGTAATTTATAACCTAAAACATAATTTGGTGTAATTCTTCATCAAAGAAAACAAAGCAATTATCTCAAAGCTATCATATGTGACCATATATCTTCTGTACAGACAAAAGGAATAGTTATGTTTGCTGAAAGTCTAAGAAAAAGTCCCCCAAAATGCCTTCTGCTAGTCCCATAATCACTTAATTCTACCTATTATTTTCTCAAATAGATATTTAAGATTTCTGGGTTATGTATGTGAATAAAGATTGTACTTTCACCAACTATTCTTTGACCTCTAGTTAATAATAATTATTCAACAAATTACATTTTAAAAAATAAAAAAATATTAAGGGCATTTCTTAGGGTCTTGTATTTTTTTTTTAAAGCAGTGAGAACATATTACATAACTAGATTCAGGCATATATTAATATGTATGAAATCAATCAGCCTTTCCATACAATGCATCTTCTTGAGACTTTAGTTCTTTATTGATTCAGTTTCCTGATCAATGCAAACTTGACACTACACTTTGACTTTAAGATATCAGAATTATGACTCTACTCAAATTCTCATTTCAGAAGTAGGTGTGTCAAACTGCTCTAGGTAGAAATTAGAGAAATAAGTTTTCTAAATAGAGATAATTGAAAAATTTCTGCCTGTTATCTTCTCATGAGGCATCTCCACTTAAGATCACATTGCTATCACATTTTAGAACCAGTTCTCCTGAGTTCCTGATTCCCTAACTTCCATGTTTGAACCTAGAAATCTATGATCACAACATATTCAAAGAAAGGTTTGGAGTCTTCTGAACTTCCTATGGATATTTTTTCGGTTTAAAATGGTTAATTTAGGATTAAAAACATGGCTATAGAAAATTGATGGGCTTCTCTTTCTTGTCTCCCAGAGGAAATATTTGCTAAACTTTTGGAATCACCAGAAGGCTTGGTCTTACTGTCTTTCTTGGCAGATATCTGCTCAGACCTTGTTGTGGGCCATGCAGCAGGCATTATCACTAGTCTCCCAGAAGGCCGTGCCCACCTACAGGGCTGACAAACCTTTCCTCCAAGATCCTTGAAAGAATGAACGGAACATTGCTCACCTCCATTTATTTGCCATACTCTCCCTTCAGCTTCTCAAGACTAAAGAGCACAGTCTGTAGACACAGGTGAATTTCTATGGGAGAGTCAGAGCAAGTCAGCTGGAAATTACTGTTAGTTAGGGACAAAGTTCATTTTCTGGATAGTTTGACTTAAAAAAATAATTAATTATTTATTTATTTTGAGAAAGAGAGAGAGAGAGAGAGAGAGAGCCAGCCAGGGAGGGGCAGAGAGAGGGAGAGAGAATCCAAAGCAGTTTCTGCACTGTGAGCACAGAGCCCGACATGGGGCCAAACTCATAAGCTGTGAGATCATGACCTGAACTGAAACCAAGAGTCAGATGTTTAACTGACTGAGCCACCCAGGTGCCACTCAAGTGTCTGGATAATTTGACTTTTTAAAGAAATCTCATAAGAGAAAATACCTAAATATTCATGCTGTCAAAACATTCTTAAAGATCTGTACATGTTGCCACCTCTAAGAAAACCAGAATTCTGATGGAATGGAAAATATAGAAAAACATATAAAATACACATCCCTAGTTATTCACGTCCCTAGATAGTTACCAATTACTATAAATATACTCACGAAGGGGAAATTTTATTCCATGTTATGTGTTCAAGTCACTTGCTGACAGATGTCTTCCATTTCAGTCAATCTCTTACACCTCTGCTCTCAGAGCTGTTTATAGATATGCTAAGGGATGACCAAGTTCAAGGGCTGAGTTGTTGCAAAACCATTGCAATGAAGTTTTTAGTTGTTTCTGGAGGCTATCTGAGGAAGGAGTTTAATTTGTCTTCATGAATGGAACCAATGATTGGGTCCTCCTTGGGTGCCCATAACAAGTCCAAGAAATTGCTATACTTACACAGAGGGCAGCATGGCATCGCTTACCTGAGGAAGCGATGAGGTTGGATAGTTGATGCTTAAAATTTTAGCAGACCTCATGCCACTGTATCTAGTACAGTAGTTGTTAAGATAGACAAGCAAACAATTGTAATTGAAAGTGGAGTCAAGCATTTAGAGGCAGAAACACTAATTAGAACTAATTGACAAATGTTATAACACTCACCAGGGTAGCTCTTTACATAGGAAAATGATACTTATGTAAATACAGTGATTAATTGTATTCACTTAGCCATTACTTTTCTTCTTGGCATCAAGCACGACCAGAACTTGGCCATTGATTACAACTTCAAATTTCTAAGTGAACATTTCTGTTTCTCAAGGCAGTTTTGCTTCTGTCATTTATATACATGTGTGTGTTTGTGTGTGTTTGTGGTGTGCATGTGTTTATCATATTTTTATGTGTGTGTGTTTTACTATTACATCTCTGTTGGATATGGATACAGTTTGTAACCATCTTCAATCTCTGTTGTGGAACTTACTTTCAATCCACTGACATATTGAAAAGACGTTCCAGGCTGGTAAACATAAGTTTAATTATTTGCTATACTTTTTTTATGATTTAAATATTCTGGTAATAATTTGAAAACAAGTCTTCAAGTCTGTCAATGTAGCATCTGCCACAAACACTAATTCTCTTAGGAAAAGAAGAGTTGCACTGAGTGCATTATTTATCTGTTAGTACATTTTGCCATGTTAAAAATATTTGAAGACTCCAAATATAGAGGTTTCTCAAAAGCAAAACCAAAGAAAGCACATTTGACTGCTTCTTGTAACATGAGAAATGGTGAGGGAGAGTTTGTGAGTATCTGATCAAATACAGATACCAGATAGGAGCTGCAGTGGAAGGATAATAGGGTTCAGAAAAGTTTGGAGATGTGGGCTCAAGCTATGATTCTATCATGAATTATCTGTGTAACCAAGGAAAGCCACTTGAGCTCTTTTGATCTTAGTTTTCTTGTCTTTAAAATGAGAGGAATGAAACAGATGTTTTCCAAGGTCCCTTCTTCCTTTGAGAAATTAGTCCCTTTTAAGTTATTTATTTTGAAATATTTCCAAGGTAAGTTCTCTAGAGTGAAGTTTAGCCTATTTTCACAGACAGTGGTAAAGAGCCTCTGGTGATGTTAATGGAGGCTCAAATCAGGGATTGAGTCCATCTGGTTTATGACCCTTATGGACTTTACCCATTTCCTTGGCAAGGGAAGGGGGATGGTGGGAATCGAAGAGTGGTAAGGATATTGGATATCCTGGGATGGAGATATTCTACCCAGTTATCCTGTTTTAATTACATTGACATTATAAACCATCTTCTGATTAAAACAAAATTATTTTTTACAGTTTTAGGGAAAGGAAAAGGATAAAGTCAAGGGAGCTGATCCACTTCTATATAAAATCATACCTCTAAAATTTTTTTAATTGTAAGTTTTTATTTTCGAGAGTGAGAGAGACAGAGTATGAACAGGGGAGGGCAGACAGAAAGGGAGACACAGAATCCAAAGTAGGCTTCAGGCTCTGAGCTTGTCCACACAGAGCCTGATGTGGGGCTCAAACTCATGAACTATGAGATCATTACCTGAGCCAAAGTTGGATGCTCAACTGACTGAGCCATCCAGGCTCCCTTAAAATCATACCTCTAAGTAGATATTTCTTGAAAATGCATTTGTTTAATTTTTGCAACCAAACTCATCACAACTTCTTTTACAACTCAATCCCAGAATAATTTAATATAAAGAATTTTATTATTTTATCAGTTTCCTAGGGTGGCAATAACACATTGTCACAAGCTGGGTAACCTGAAAAACAGAAATTTATTTTTTCACAGTTTTGTGGGCCACAAGTCTGAAATCAAATGATTGGCAGGGCGATGTTCCCTCTGATGCCTCTACGAAAGAATCTTGTCGTTGTATCTTCTAGCTTATGGTAGTACCTGGTGATTCTTGGTGTTTCTTAGAATCTTCACTTCAAACTCTGTTGTCACATTGTGTTATCCCTGTATGTTTGTGTCTCTGTCAAAATCTCTCTGTTCTTATAATGACACTGGTCATTGGACTTAGGGGGCAACTTAATACAATGTGACCTCATTGTAACTAATTACATCTGCAAACACTTTATTTCCAAATAAGGTCAATTCTGAGATTTTGGGTAGACATGAATTTGGGGGAGACAGTATTTAACTCAATTAAATTGTCATCTAGAGGAAAATGACAACCCAGCAAATTTCTGATGACAAAAATATTTTAATTTGAAAATCAGAAATTCACATAATTCTGTCACTTTCAAGAATTGTGAGATGTAGGTGTTAGATATGATTCTCAAATATGGCTTAAATGTGAAAATTACAGTAAGTTATAATTTTCATAAGTATTAAATGTATGAAATTTGTGGGATGATACACAAAATTGAGTGCATTCCAACTATATTCAGTTAAACAACTTTGAGATGCCCAAACTATGGTTGGATGTGTAAAAGAAGAACAAAAAAGAACAGAAGATAATGTCTATTTCTTTTAATTCTAAATTGCTTCCTTTATGGCTTTTTCCTCTTCTTTTAAAAGTATTTTCTTCTCACTTTTTCCATCTGACATAATCTTACATATCTATTATTCTGTTTTCTGCATTTTAATCTTTTTTCTCCTAACATATTGATTTTTATAATTCTATTTTTAGCTCTTATATGAAAGTAAGAGCTGGGTTAAATGTGATTTATTAAACTTGACTATCACCAGTGGAACTTGATCTAATTTAGCTACAATAATTTTTTTTAAGGGAAGGTATCCTGACTCAATGTATTGACAACTGAAAATTTTTTTTTCTATCATCATGTTTTCTCTGAATCCCATGCTCCTCTAATGAGTTTATAGTGAGATTTTAATTAAAATGTTGATAATAAAAGTATAAAATATTTTTAAATTTACACCTGTAAATAATTCATTCATCTCAAAACATTTCTGCACACACTTCATTGGAGAGAAAGATGGGGCCTGATGCTAGAGGGGCAGGGTATGTTCAATGAAATATTGAGCAGTAAAATGACTTGATCAAATTTGTATTTATGTTTTTAAAGGACTTATCTTGTTAAAGAATGAAAGGAACTACACATTATAATGCAGGAATCTATATAACCATGGCTGAGAGTCTTTAAATAAGATAGTGCCAGTAATAACTAACTAGAAAGGGAGACATTTAAAGAAGTATGAAGTGTAGAACTCACAGTATAGGTTTGATAATGAAAGGGAAGAATTTGAGGAAGATATGTAAGTTTCTGTATTGGTCAATTTGTTTGTGGGTGTTGGCTTTAACATTACAGGGAATATAAGAGATGGGTGAATAGGATTTTGGAAAAGGATGTTTGACTTAGTGTTTATAACTTCAGATGCTTATGGAGCACCAAAGAATAGACATCCAAACTGTGGATTTGCAACTCAGGAAGAATACCTTAGATCAAAAGAATTTTAACTTTGATTTAATTTTCTCCCATTTTTTTTCAAAAGAAATTTTCAGTGATTTATGGATAAAAAATAAAATAAATAGAAAATAAGTAATACAAATGTAACAAAAATGAAAATAAAGATAGGAAAACCAGAGGAAGCCACAAGTGAGATTAGTTAAGAAAATGCTACAAGGTTTTCTACAGCTGCTAGAAGTGGTGTACAAATTTTTCTGAAAGCCTTCCAGCAGCAATCATGAAGAAACACCATCAATGTTAATAGAGCATGGAGTTGTATGTTTTGTTAGTTGTTGAATTTCTCAAACCTAGAAGAATGTGTGACACATAGTATTGTTCAACAAGTACTTGTTGAATAAATGTATAAAGTGATTTGTAGATTTTTAAATAATTTTTGACAATAATTATTTGCCTTGGGAAAAAATTGCCCAAGTATTCAACATAGATTATATTCTTTTTTCAAGGACACTGATATTTGGCTAATTCTATTATCCAAAATGTATTAATATCATTACACTTTGGGGAGGGGAGGGGAATATAGGTTTCCTGAAATAGTTTTATTCACTTAATATTGGCCTATTCCTAGATGCTCCAGAACAAGTTTGCTCATGAAGCTTTTACTTTGTGAATGACCATGTTCTTAACTGTCAAAGAAGTGTACTTATTATTAGGTTCACAATTAATGGAAACAAGAAGGAGGGCAATTGGACTTCTGTTTACTCTAGTTTTGAAGATATGTGGTTTAATTCTTCCCATCTAGGCAAAGTTTGCTTCCTTTGCATCCTTCTCCTGTTTCCTGTAAGCATACAGCTGACCTATATGTCCCTGGGGCTCTGAAAAGGACAGAGGAAGCCAAATTCAGCCATTATGGACTAGGGGCTGATTAGAATCAGACACCACTTAGAAGAGTGAAATAGGGGCGCCTGGGTGGCTCAGTTGGTTGAGCATCCGACTTCAGCTCAGGTCACGATCTCGCAGTCCGTGAGTTTGAGCCCCGCGTCAGGCTCTGGGCTGATGGCTCAGAGCCTGGAGCCTGCTTCCTATTCTGTGTCTCCCTCTCTCTCTGCCCCTCCCCTGTTCATACTCTGTCTCTCTCTGTCTCAAAAATAAATAAATGTTAAAAAAAATTTTAAATAAATTATGACCAGAAATTTAGTATCACAGATGTAGTATCTTGACTTGAGAAGAGAGAAAAGATAATCATGTAATTTGTATTAAATGCCAAACAACATACTAGGAAAATGGCAACTAAGGTTTCTACTGTCGGAAATACGAGATCATTGTCAGATATTCTGAATGCTCATGAAGCCTTGGGTATTCCTTTGGCATATATTTTTATAATCCCACCTCACCTCCAACCCTGTGCCAAAACAGGGACTGTATCTCTCTGCAATTTCAAATTTTTGTGACTTGATTTCTGCAGGAGGTAGGTGGCTACACTTCATTGGACTAGAAAGATCTTCCTCTTTGCTTTCATCTTTCCTCAAAGCTCAAGCTTTTTATCTATAGATCCTGAATATCTGCTTAAATATCTGCTATGATTCTTTCTTTCTACCTGCCACTATTCAACTTCATGACTTACCTTCTTGTTGGGCGTTTGAAAGAACAGGGTAATAGAGAGAAGCCAACACTGGCCACCAAGTGCTTTCTAAGGACTCTTGCTGCACCTTGCCCATGGTCCCTCTCTTGTGACCATCTCACGTAATCATTTATTTGAAAGTGCAGATAACCATGGTTCATTCTTTCTGGCAATTCAATTGTTTTCCTGAGCTTTAAATCGACCTCCGTCAGTCATTAGGGTTTCACTGTTCCTTACCTGGAGGCACAGATCAGCTTTACAAAAGAATTCTGTATGCGTACCATCCATTATGAAGGATGAGTGATTATGATTCTCTTCAGCCTGGAAGGTGTCATGAAGAAGATAAAGCCATGATATCAAACCTCGTAACACTTTTATGTATCTAAAAATCTTAGTCCAAAGTATAATGTGGATAATACTTCCAAAAATATTTTCAGATGTATTGCTATATCTTATTGCTCTACTTTCTCTGAGACTTCCCACCCAATGGCACTTTGAGTTTTTGCTCTGCAGGGGAATGGTACATAGTCTCTGGAACAAGGTCTTTATTCAGAATTTTTTGTCCACTTCATTTGAGAATATATGAAGAAAAATAGTCCTTTGAGGAGAGATATAACTTTGTAAATTTCTTTAGTAAATCAAACCAAGCCTTCAGAATCCAGATCATAAAGTATTTTCTGTAGGATAGAAATTATATTCTTTCTGGCTAGGACTCTTCACCATGAGGTTGATAAAGAATATATGATAGAACTGAAATCTGCCCCTAATGGTCTCCAGAGATTATGGGCAAGAGAAAGTAAAGACACACAGAGAAAAATTTGGTGATAAATCAGCATTCTCATTATTTTTTAAAAAGTGTTTATATTTATTTTTGAGACAGAGAGAGACAGAGCATGAGCAAGGGAGGGGCAGAGAGAGACCCAGAATCTGAAGCAGGGTCCAGTCTCTGAGCTGTCAGCACAGATCCCAACGCAGGGCTCGAACCCACAAACTGTGAGATCATGACCTGAGCTGAAGTTGGATGCTCATCCGATTGAGCCACCCAGGTGCCCCACAGCATTCTCATTCTTAAGTAGTGTTTGTCCTTACCACAATCATCATCAGGAGGGTTTTTTACAGGAAGCCTTAGGACACAGGATCTAGTGGTGTCCTTTTACAAGCATGCTGCTACCTTTCAGGAGAATCCACAAACCTGGCCACTTTCAGTATGGCACTGAGGGGGCAAGAAAAGGCAAGATTTATTGGCTTTGGACAGTGTTGCTCCTTCCACATGGCATGAACATAGCACTCAGTGACCCATAAGTGCCCCAATGGGGAGAAGTCGGTGTTGATATAGCTTGGGGGCCATCAGATCTTGGTTAAGGGTAAAGGGGTCAACTTATATGGATAATGCTGATACCACAGTACCAGCACATCTCAATGAGAGAGCCTGATGGTTGCAGTAGCTTCTCAGGTGTCACCTGTGCAGGGAACAGCTAGTTCAGCCACGCTGCAGCCGTGAACTTCGAAGAATCCAGAGGGAACCGTGCACATCAGCAAACCTTTTTCATTCCCTACCCAGCACAAGGCCACATGCCATCACTTCCCTGTACAGTAACATGCCTTCTCATATAGGAGCAAGACTAGGGAGTAGGACTTCAAATGACTACACATTGTCTTCATTTGCCCACTCAAAAACACAATTATCTGTAAAGGTTGTTGTAATTAGTAAGTTGAATTAAGCTTTCCCAGTTGGAGTAACCCTATCTTCATTAGCCCGAAGGATGGAGAATTTCTAAAAGGAGTGGTTCAGCTATAGAAAAATAAAAGCATTTTCTTTTGACACAGATGGAAGGATATTTGAGATCCTGTTTCAAATTATATTTCATCTTTGTTTAGGTAATTGGGAAATGGGACAAATCCAGGAGACTTTTTATTAATATTATCTGTGACCAACGTGACATGCTACAGAAAAGCCTTAGGATTATGGAACAATTAGTGTGCTTGATATTATTAAAAATTTCTAACCCATTCATAGTTTCAGAAGGTCTACAGTGAGAGTGGATGTGACTTCTTTCAAAATAATTTCTTGAAAGGGAAGCAAGCAAGGCCTGGTTTGACTTTGAGTATAAATAAGCTAAAACATTATAGTTCTCTCACTTTAGAAAAGTACTCGGGCTCAGGATACCCAGCTTTTGTAAGGGACACTGAAAGTTCCATCTTTATTTTGATGGACGAAATGAGAGATTAGTTTGAACAGCTGATTTTTATTCCAGTCATTCCACAAACTGTCAGGGTTTGTTTGGGATTTCTTCCTAGTAGGCTGTTTATCACTCTGACTTTCTTTGTTCTTCCTGGCTTTGATCTCAGTGGACCAGATTTTTGTCCTAAGTAACTCTAGGGGAATTCCAGGACAAGAGCAACACTCTGATTTGATGTTTGGAAGCATTGGCTTTGCTTTCTCCATCATTTGTCTTTGCTACTCTGTGTGCCTCTTTCATTTTCTTCTTTTACTTTAGTTCATTTTAAGAGTGCAACATATCAGAGAAACAAGAAGAAGATGGGTCTTCTGCAGAGTCTCTCTTTCAGATTGATTTTTCAAAGAGCTGCAGAATAGCAATAAATGCCTTGCCCTGGTTCTGCCACATGGGAGTCAGTCCAAAGACAAGTGTTTATTTTCTTGGTGAAAAATAATATCCAAGCCTGTTTGTGAGTTAGAAGCTTTGGATTGCATTAGCTGATTATTGTGAGGCTGAACCCTTTCTAGACAGTTTTGTTTGATTGTTGTAAAATGTTATCATGGCCAATTTTTGGTTCACTGATACTGTTTTTAGATTACTCAGATTTTTGGTTGTTTGTGACATTGTATATGTACAGTTTCAGCCCATATATAATTTTTTTCCTTAAGTGTTACTCTCTTTTGTGGATTCTCTTCCCTTGAGAGAAGTGTCCTTTGTGCACGTGCTAAGGGACCCTGTGAATCTGAATTGTTCTAAAGCAACTTGGAATCAGTATTGCTTACAGGGTCTACAAAAATGGTTTATGAAACTATTTTGCAAACATATAATACAAACCTGCATATATATTTAAGGTCAAATAAAAGTTCCACATATATCAAATTCAAGATAGTTTGAGAGACTGGGGTGCCTGGATGGCTCAGTCAGTTAAGCATCTGACTTTGGCTCAGGTCATGATCTCACAGTTCATGGGTTCGGGCCCCACACTGGGCTCTGTGCTGACAGCTCAGACAGAGCCTGGAGCCTGCTTCTGATTCTGTCTCTCCCTCTCTTTCTGTGCCTCCCAGTTGCAGTCTGCCTCTCTTTCGAAGACAAACATTAAAAAAAAATTAGAAAAAAAAAAAAAGATAGTTTGAGAGTCTAAATTGACACTTTGGCTGGAATTGTAATAGTTCAGTGTAGTGCAATGATCAGAATCACAGAATATGTCTCTCTTCATATGCTTATTAACAAAGATAACATGAAATCATAAATTGACTTTTACTTAATAAATAAAATGTATTTAAGCCTTAAAAATCTTCAAAATATGGAGAACAATAGAAAAACAAAAAATAAAAAAGGGGTAAGGGAGTCCTTATAGTTGGAAAGGTGGAAAAACTTAGATTAGGTGACAGGTGCCATCTGATCTGGGAAGCCTTACTACACTGCCCTGTGCAATCAAGTGGTGTCACTCTTTTGTTGAAGGCATTGCCACTATTTTGATAATACCATTCTTTGGCTACAATAGGGTGAAAGATCTTTTTTTTTTTTTTTAAATCTGGCATTAAAATGGCCCATTCCTAGAGCCAAAGCAATTGTCATTACCTGTGGAACAAATCTATGCTGATCCAGAGCCTGAAGATGGCCATGTGTCTCTATGAGGATGGCAACTAATACATCCACAGTAAACCATGTTTTTACCTGCTATACTGTGTAAATATTTATAATCAGAATTAGTTACCTCTCCTGTAAATCTCTAAAATATATGAATGTAATTGTCATTGTATGAGTAAAACTTCATTGTTAATGTGTTATGAGCTCTTTGCACCATTTCCTCCTCTTATAGCCCACTTTAGAGTAAAGTGAAGTGAAGTGAAGTAAAGTAAAACCCTCCCACTAGCTCAAATATCTAGAGAACCGCCAGTTTGAGGCATTTTCCACAGAAAGTAGAATGAAAGGCAGTGCTGGAAACAAGTCTCCTATGGAAGTTAGATTTCTTATACCATGAATATACTCACTTTTCACTTATGACAGAGACATCCATCATTTAGGTCCTTGTCCTTTAAGAAACTACCAATTATTTCCATGTAGGAGTTTGTCCTCAGAAAATACTTTTAATGCAATCTATTATATCCTCACTGAATTTTCAAATCGGGTTTTACTAGTCAGTCAACTAAAATGTCAGTGAAAGTGTGTAATTTTTTATCTTTGTCTCAGCTTACAAGTTAACACAACACAACATAACATATTGATGGCAAAATGTAAAGCTTCACATAAACAAAAACAAAAGGCAAACAGATGGAAGCTCAACACATAGGAGAATAGCTATGGGGTAGAGAATATGTATTTATTTCTTATTTTCATTTAGCAGTCTACATTATGAAATGGTTGGCAAGTATATATATTTTGGGCCAAAGTTTTGAATGAGAAATGAAACTACTCAAACTAATTTTCATAAATTAAGAAAATGTAATAGGATCTTCACAAAGTAAAATTTATTAGTTTAGTTTCTTTCTATTAGAGAAAGCATGCTGATAGTGCCAAAATTCCTCTCAGAACATTCAGCAAAGCCACAGACCAGAAGAACCTAGAAAAGTGGCCTAGTTCTGAGAAGATTGGACCATCTGGGGAAAGCCCTGGTTAATCCCAGTGTGCTCATTTCTAAATTTACCCAAATACCAACTTAAACCACATGAAGAAATGATAGAACTTGACATTGAACTTCAAAATTTTATGGAGCCCAGAACTAAACCTAAAATGTGCTGCTTTTACTGTAACACAAATGAATATCAATTCAAAATAGAGCCAAACTAGGAAAATGAGTGAGCCTCCAAATATTCTTGCATTCCAAACCTAAGTGAATTTAGAAACATGACCTTCAGCCATGTGGCTAAGATAGGATTTAAAAGACTCCCCTAACAGCCTGTTCCTCAGTCTTGAGATTTAGTTAGTGTATGTTTCCAACAACATGCATGTGGAGGAGGATTTAAAAGGGCACCTTTCATGCAGCACTCTGGAAAACAGTGTGGAGGTTCCTCAAAAAATTAAAAATAGATCTACCCTATGACCCAGCAATAGCACTGCTAGGAATTTACCCAAGCGATACAGGAGTACTGATGCATAGGGGCACTTGTACTCCAATGTTTATAGCAGCACTCTCAACAATAGCCAAATTATGGAAAGAGCCTAAATGTCCATCAACTGATGAATGGATAAAGAAATTGTGGTTTATATACACAATGGAATACTACGTGGCAATGAGAAAGAATGAAATATGGCCCTTTGTAGCGACGCGTATGGAACTGCAGAGTGTGATGCTAACTGAAATAAGCCATACTGAGAAAGATACCATATGTTTTCACTCTTATGTGGATCTTGAGAAACTTAACAGAAACCCATGGGGGAGGGGAAGGAAAAAAAAAAGAGGTTAGAGTGGGAGAGAGCCAAAGCATAAGAGACTCTTAAAAACTGAGAACAAACTGAGGGTTGATGGGGGGTGAGAGGGAGGGGAGGGTGGGTGATGGGTATTGAGGAGGGCACCTTTTGGGATGAGTACTGGGTATTGTATGGAAACCAATTTGACAATAAATTTCATATATTGAAAAAAAAAGGGCACCTTTCAGAAAACTGGTGCATTAATTGGAAACTTTGAGGTGTTTATTCATGATTGTGCTTTAACCAACCCTCTTCTGCCCCCTAAACATACTTTTCTTTTTTACCTTTGTATTATATGTGTACTGTTTTCTCTTTTACCAAACCACGAGCCCCTTTGAGCCAAGGAAATGGTCTACAATGTTTCTCTCTATCCTCTCTTTTGAGAACTGATATCCTGGAATCTTTGTGTACCTAAGCTACTTAACACATACTTGTATGTAAAGGATACTAGTGAGTAAAACTACTGAGATCTAAATGCTTTCTGCAATGTATAATTTTGTCTAACTTTTTCCAGGGAATAGTTTAGCAAGTTGAGTGAAGTGATTCATAGCTACTCATGTTTTATGGTAATTTCACAAACCATGAAAAATATCAGCTAGCTCTATAGTACTGTATATTAAATCTATATGGAATAAAATCAAATTTGTAAACTAAAACTTATACATATAACATTAATCATTCATTCAGCAGTTGTTGAATTACTAATAGTACCACTAATAATTACTATTAATAAGTGCCACTCTAGATTGGACACTGGAGATACAGTTTAATATTGACAATATTAAAGACCTTTATTCAGTTCTAGAACTTTATTAAGTGACTAGTATGTATTAAGTACTGTTTAACATGCATTACCTTCCTTTCCTGTCTTAGTTATCATAACAGTTCATGGTCTCCATTTTACAGATGTGAAAAATAATGCTTAGAGACATTAAGTAAATTGTTTTCTAAAAGCTAAAATATTAATCAAGATGTCTAATTACCAGATCTGTACTTCAAATCTGGCCAGAAGACATGTTTTTTTTCATCACCAGAAACTTTCTAAAAATGAATTAGTTCCAACACTGAGATTTGGGGAGATTTCATAGAAAAAATCAAGATACTTAAATTTTCTTGAAAAAGAAAACCTGGCAACAGTAGGTCTACATTCCACATAGCAAAATTTGGCTGCAGCTGAATAGTAGCTTTTTGCTTTATGCTGGTCCTTTTTTCCCCCATCTGATGTAGTTTCCAATGGATAACTCCACTTACATTATTTGCATTGTCCCTGCAGACATTTGTGTTTAAGACTCCTATATTCTTCTATGCTTTCTTTTTAAAAAAAAAAAATTTTAACGTTTATTTATTTTTGAGACAGAGAGAGACAGAGCATAAACAGGGGAGGAGCAGAGAGAGAGGGAGACACAGAATCTGAAACAGGCTCCAGGCTCTGAGCCATCAGCCCAGAGCCCGACGCGGGGCTCGAACTCACGGACTGTGAGATCATGACCTGAGCCGAAGTTGGACAGTTAACCGACCAAGCCTCCCAGGCACCCCTTCTATGCTTTCTAAATGTAATTCATGTTATTAAAAAAAAGCATACTGGGACTTAATTAAGGAGTGAAATAGGAGATTAAAATTATGGTCTTATTAATGACACAGCTACTGGAGGAAGAAGTCTAGGTGTAGGGCATTAGTGATCTTCTTATTCTAGAACTCCAGTAGTAAACAACCTTTATCAGGTTGTATAAAAAGATAGGTGCATTTAAAAAACAAGCAAACACAAAAACAGAATTTTTATAAATTAACATCACAGTTGATTAAAAATCAAACTATATGGATGAGTCTAGACACAGCTGAAGAGAAGCTTAATGACATGGAAGGTTGATTTGTGGAAAAATCTCAAATGGGGCATAGATGAATGGATGAAAAACAAGAGAGATCTTTAAAGAAACAGGATGGGTTGAAAAGAAAAGGTTCACTACACACTCCATGGAATTCCATACTGAAGAAAAAAATGGAGAGGGGAAATCCTCAAAATAATAAGTTCTGAACACCCAAATCCAAAATATGTAAAGAGACGATGATGATTTCAAACACTCTAAACAAGTCCACAAGAAGACACATAGTACCAAAGTTGCATAACATCAGTGATAAAAAGAAAATCTTAAATGCAAACAGAAAAGAAATATTATTTGCAAATGGGTGACATTTATTCTCAAAAGGTAGTAGATTAATGTCCTAAAAGTTTTTTTTAATGTTTATTTATATTTGAGAGAGAAAGAGAGGCAATGAGTCGGGGAGAGACAGAGAGAGACAGATACAGAATCCAAAGCAGGCTCCAGGGTCTGAGCTTTCCACACAGAGCCCAACATGGGGCTTGAGCTCACAAGTCATGAGATCATGACCTGAGGCAAAGCTGGACACTCAACTGATTGAGCTACACAGGTTCCTTTTAAGAGTTTAGGGAAAATAATTTTTTGCATGGATTTCTATGCCTGGTGAAATTATCATATAGGGATGATGGCAACATGAAGACTTTTTCAGAAAAGAAAGATAGGGCATTTATATCCCAGACATATTCTGAGAGAACTTTAGAAGAATACATTTTAGTAAGAAGAAAATCAATCACAGAAGAGGGAATGAAAATAATAAAAGCATCAATAATCAAATTAATTTAACAATATATATTGGCAAACTTATCAGAAGATAAATCTATTTTTGGAAGATGGCAGGTTAAAATAAGCAAGGGATTTAAATGATAAATAATAGTGTGGAAGATACAGAAGACTGAATTAAGTTTTTTGATGGTCTTGGTAATGTTTGAAAATGGGTTAGATACATTGTTAAAGATGGATTTGGGGTAAAAGATGCATGCTAAATATTTAAGGCAGTAATTCAAAACATTTAATGACAGGCATGATCTGGACAATAGCTAATCATAAAGGGACACTGACCAATGAGAAAAGATAAGTCCACAAGCAACTAGGACTGCTATTCTAATGTTTTCCAGCTAAATATCAGCCGATTCAAAGATAGGCATTACAGTAATGGAAATGGGTGCATAATTTCCCAAAATGTAGATGGAAAAAGGGGAATATAGAAATTTTGTATCGATTCGCAAAATTAAGAAACTGAGGTCTAGAGGGGCACCTAGGTGGCTCAGTCAGTTAGGCATCTGACTCTTGGTTTCAGCTCAGGTCATAATCTCACAGTTTGTGCGTTTGAGCCCCATATCGGGATCTGCACTGGCAGCATGGAACCTCCTTGGGATTCTCTGTCTCCCTCTCTTTCCCTTCTCCACTTGCTCTCTATCTCTTTCTCTCTAAATAAATAAATAAATAAGTAAATAAGTAAGTAAATAAATAAGTAAATAAATAAATATTAAAAAAAAAAAGAAACTGATGTCTAGAGAAATTATGTGACTTGCTCAGATCACATAGTAAACCAGATGGGGTTAGGAGTAAACTTGGATTTTTAATTAAGTCTGGTGTTGCTCTACTGTGGTATTTGTCCCCACAAATTTAATTTTCAGATCAATATTTTATAAACATTTATTACATTTATTTTCTTATTTTAGACATATATATGCTGTCATTGTGATTGGTGATTCATATTTTAGTGGTTTTTAAACATCTCCGTTTATGCATTATAGAGGATTATTAACGTGTGCAGCTCTAAATGATAATGTCCCTTTAAAAATGTTACCTAAATCGGTGCCTGGGTGGCTCAGTCAGTTAAACATCTGACTTCAGCTCAGGTCATGATCTCACGGTTCGTGAGTTTGAGTCCTGTGTCAGGCTCTGAGCTCTCAGCACAGAGCCTGGTTTGGATCCTCTGTCTCCCTCTCTCTCTGTCTCTCCCTCACTTGCACTCTCTGCCTCTCAAAAATAAATTAAAAAAAACATTAAAAAAATAAAAATAAAAGTATTAGCTACAATTTACATTTTTTAAAATATGCATATACTTTGTTAAATTTTATTAAATAGAAAAGTATTGCGGCCTTTATTAAAATCATAAGAAAATGGCCATTGTTTACAAAAGTAAGAATTTGTTCTATGTAGTTATAAAAGCACTTTATTTCTCTCACTTCAGTTTTCCTGAGGGAAAGATATTTTGTGAAATTATATCTCTCTTTGCAACATTATTTCAGAGGCCTAAACATGATTTTCTTGATTAAATGATTTGTAGTATCCAAAGCAACAAATTGAAAGCTAAAAAATGAGAAAAGAAATATGCAGTCTAGCAATAAATCTCTTACTTTATTATTTTTTTCTTATCTTACTATTATTCTTTGACCCCAAATATTCTAGTAGCAATGTAAGTTAGTGTCCTTTTTCAAAAGAAATAAAAATATATTTTTAAGATTCCATTAAAGTCATGTGATAATACACTGGGAAATTGTTATTAAAGTTCGATAATGATGTAACTCTGCCTCGGATGTCATCCAGGGAGATTGTAGCTAGGGTAGTTTTTAAAAGTACGGTTAAATCACATCAAATCATTAAAAAATGAATACCTGTTATATAAGGGAACAGCCACAACCAAAAGGCTAACAACTCTTTTATGACAGGTCATTGATATTATATCTAGTAGTATTTTCCTTGTAAATGATGCTGTAGAATTTACATGGAGGGGAAAACAAAAGAGAGAAGGAGTGGAGTTATCTCAGGAGAGAAAAAGAATAAAGTCTGAGTCAGAAATATAGTTACCATATTAGACCAAATTTGGCCATTACCTACAGAGGGACCTGATAGAAAATTGTTTTTGTCTCATGAGTCAGCCTAGGTTTAGAGAAAAGGAATGTTGTTGGATGTTGGGTGTGTGTGTGTGTGTGTGTGTGTGTGTGTGTGATGAGGAATCAGAGATAGAAGCTGCTAAGTATCTTTCGGCACAAAAACAAAGGATTAGCTTGTGTAGGCACAAGGAATTGAACCTAAGGCTATGGAAATCATGCTTTATTAAATTCCCGAAGCCCTTTGGGATAGTTTATTTCAGTGCCTTCTTTCTTCCTTTCATACTCTACTTTCCTTACGTGTGTACAATGAGACGTGGGTTTCTTCTGGGAAAATAAAGAGAGGAAGTCTGATCTACTCGAAATGACTTCCAAGGACTTCCAGCAACTTCCTTGGGCTGGAAGCTTGCACTGTCTCCATTACCCCATGCGTGTCTGACAAGACGCTGGGAATTGCTGTAATAGTGGACGAGAATGTGCACCAGGGATGTGAGCTCCGGTCTGGCTCTGGATCTTGGGTCACCTCTGAGGATGATGTCATGCCATTATGCTCCATCATGTTTAGTTATTTATTTTTCTCTACAGTCTTGTCAAACAGAGACGCTGCAGAGCTTCTGTAAAGCAGAGCCTGCCGTTTTTGGAAGAATGTTGTGTTAGCACACAGATGACGTTGAAACTATGATATTATAAAAGTCTACAATGGAAATTGCTCTTTGTCAGGAGTCTGGGTCAGACAGAGGATGATTCATCTGCACACAGACCCCCCCTTGGCCATGATGTAACATTTTATTCAAATGCATATCCAAGATGTTATTTTTGGAAGTGGTCAGAATCCTATTGAATTTGAATTTTAGGATATCTTTATGTTCTAGTTGATTTCCTCAATTATGGGGCTTTACCTCTGGTATCAACTGTTCTCCATTACATTTTCACACTGTAAGTTTGCCAGAAAAATTCATGCCAGTTATTATTGGTTTTATGAGTTTATACTCTCAAATATGAAACATACAAAATAGGCTAGAATTTATTAACATGAAACATTTAATACAGAAAGAGATAGGGCATTATAAAGTTATATGTCATGAGCATATTGAATGTGCCCAATTGCTTTTAAATGTCTAAAGTATAACCATTATGTGCTATTATAGGGATTATAAACTATATTGAAGTAATATATTCAAGCATCCAAAAAATCAAAGTAAATAAAAATAATTCTGCTCATTGGCTCACAGTTAGGAAGGAATGAGAGTAATAACAATAAAATAATAATGTGCAGGGAAAGACAAATACATCCTGCAGCAGCCTGAGCTGCAGCAGGCCCTGATTCAAGGGAGGGAGCCGGAGGCTTCCAACTCGTAAAAATGAGTATTTGTCTGCCAGGCGAAGACTGCACACATCTCTTTCCCACTTGGGCCCTCCAGGGGCCTATTCTGACCTCCCTTTGTCCCTGTTGGGAAGGAGAACAGAGGGTATGGATACAGCTAGGAACATTTCATTGCAGGAGCTTGTGACTCTAGGAGTAGTTCAGCACCTGTGTCTCCCAGGAGTAATTTAGTACCTGGATCACACTGACCTTGGATGGTGGAATCTGTGAGGAACATCTTACTTGGGCCTTTCCTTAGGGTTTTGTTCTCATTAGAAGGTGAAGAGAGGGACTTTTTCAAGTCTTCTCATTTAGCCAACGGGAAAACTTGGGAATAGGTGTAAGCAATACCTTATTCCACTTCAGTTTTTTTTTTTTTTTTTAGAATTCCCTCGCTGAAACCCAATGTCAATATTGTCCATACTGGCAACTGAGGACTTGTTTTCTCAGGAATATAGTATAGATGCAAGTGTTGTAGGACAATGCACATTTGCTGTTTTATCCTGGGCTGCCTCACCTGTGCTCACTGGGAGGGCTTACATGTATCACTTCACCTCGGAGCCTTCCCAGGGTAAGCACTGGGGAGAGGAGGAACCTGGGAGGGCAAGGCTAGTTCTGGGGAGCGAGGCAGGGCAGAGAATGCTTCCTTGTCAGCCCTTGTTAGTCACACTCATAGGCAGTACAGCAGAAGATCAAGCTCATTACAAGGAAACACTTTTTTCTTATGGCAAAATGTATGAAAATCTTAAAGGTCAAGCTGTATGCTAGGAATTGTTGAAGAGCCTTTGAAGCATTTGCTAACTGAATCATGAATTATAGTCTATGTTAAAAATGATTATGTTTAAAAATAAGGCACATGCAGGGTTGTAAGTGACTTTGAAATTCCCCTTATTCACATACACATGTGACCTTGAAGGACATGTATTCATTTTTATACATATTTTTAATAAAATTTTTAGTTTAGAATAATTTCAGGTTTATGGAGTAATTGCAAAGCTAGTACGGAGGTTTTTTTTTTTTGCGCTGTATCCCTCAGACCCAATTTCTGCCATTATTAACATCTTGCCTTACTATGGTATATTTGTCACAAGTAATGAACCAATATTGATATTTATTAACTAAATTGCATACTTTATTCAGATTCCCTTGGTTTTAACTATCATTCTTTTTTCTAGTCCAAGACCTCATCCAGGAATGTAATTTGCATTCTTCTAATGACACATGATGTGGATTATCCTTTCATATCCTTATCTGCCATCTATATGTTCTCTGCAGTGAAATGTCTTAGATCTCATGCCCATTCTTCCACTTGACTTCTCTCTCATTCTTGAGCCCTGTGAGTTCTAATCTGGTACAGTCCCCTTCCTTCAGATTTATGTTTTGTAAATATTTCTCCAAGATATGGCTTGTTCCCTCTTATTACCAACACTATCTTTCAAAGGGAATTTTTCAATTTTGGTAAACTGCAACCCATCGAGCTTTCCTTTCATGGGTTGCGCTTTTGGTGTTGCACCCAAAAGCTCACCATCAAATCCAAGGTCACCTAGATTTTCTCCCATGTTTTCTTCCAGAAATTTTACAACCTTGGATTTTATAGTTAGGTTTATGATCCACTACGAGGCAATTTTTGAGAAAGGTATGAAGTCTGTATCTAGGTTCAATTGTTTGTATGAATGTCCTATGTTCTAGCATTTGTTGAAAAGACTGTCTTTTCTCCATTAAATTGCACCATTGTCCAAGATCAGTTAACCCTATTTGTGTAGGTTTATTTCTGGACTCTCTATTCTATCCCATTGATCTTTAAGTATTTCAGGTCACTGTTTTCATGTTTCCATGAATTCTGGTGGAAAGTCTACTATAATTCTCCTTATTATTTCTCTGTAGATAAGGTGTTCTCTCCTCTGGCTTCTTTCAAGATTTTGTTTTTTTGTCTTCCATTTATTGCAGTTCAAATACAATATGCCTAGGTATGTTTTTGTTTTGCTTTAATCTGTGATTTAAATTCTATCATAAATCTTGATGATTTTACTTTAAATATTTGTCCTGCTTTGTTCTGTCTTTCTTCTCCATCAGAGATACTACAATGAGGTATTTGGTATACCTTTTGAAACTGTCCCACAGTTCTTGGATGTTTTGTTTGTTTTCATTCATTTTCTCTTTGCATTTCAGTTTCTACTGAGCTCTCCTCAAGTTCACGGATTCTTTACTTGGCACGTCAGTCTAATAATGAGTCCATTGAAGGCATGCTTTATTTTTGTTACTATGTTTTTGATTCTGGCATTTCTTTTGAATCCTTTCTTAGAGTTTCCATCTCTCTACTTACATAAACCACCTGTTCTTGAATGCCGTTTATTTTTTCCATTAAAACTCTTAACGTATTAATCATAATTATTTTAAAATTCTGATAATCCCAACATCTGTGTCATTTCTAAGTCTGGTTCTGATGATTGCTTTCTCTCTTCATACTCTGTTTTCTTCTTGATTTTTGTCATGCCTTGTAATTTTTTTTGAAAGCCAAGCATATTGCAATGGATAATAGCAACTGAGGTAAACGGGCCTTCACTACAAGGATTTATGGACATCTGGCTAGGGATTTGATTGTGTTTAATGTTTGCTGTAGCTATAGGTACCAGAGGCTTTAAATCTCTCTCTTGCCTTTATTTTTTTTCTTCCTCCTATTCTTTGAGCTTCTCTAATACTTCTCCACAGAGAAGCCAGTGCCTTGCAGCTCTTTCAGCTGTAATCCACTATTATTATACTGGAATCCTGTTGGTATGGTTGGTAGGATATGGGCAAGGAGAACATTCTGTTGTCTTCCAATTAAATATCCATGTTTTGGTGGACCTTTGTCTGGCTGCTATGACCATCAAATGTGTTTCTCTAGTTGTCTCACTCCCCCACCTCCCCTCTTGTCTGCTCTCTGACTGCAGACTTCCCACTCTGTTTCCTTGAAGCTCTGACTCCTGTTGAATATATTTTTTGTTGGTTTGTTTGTTTTATCCTTAGTAAAATAGAGAAACATTAGGGAACAGGAGTAGAATGATTGCCTGGCTCTAATTAGGGTAAGGTTCTGGCACAGTCTTTCTCCCTGGAGTCTACTTCTTTTTTATGGAGAAGGCTTTGGGAAACTTCATGATGATTCCCCTTCCCCTCCCTCTTCCAGAGCCATGAGAATATCTTTTATAGATCTTAACTGTGAGAACTTAAGGTTTCTAGAAGTAAAGTCCATGAAAGTGCGAAGGCTTTCCTGAGATTATAGTCCTCAGTAGTTTCTTGCTCTCATACAATCCAAATTCAATTTGTAAAGATTAATCGTTATTCCTACCAGCTTATGGCTCCACATAAACACTTCTTGGTTTCTATATCTCAGGATGGTCTTGTTCTCTTGATTTCAGGATGGCAGTTTGCATTGAGACCCCAGTTCTCTGAAACGTCGGAGAAAAGTCATTGACTTCCACATTGGCCAGCTGTTTTTTTTTTTTTTTTTTTTTCCTCATGAATGGGGTGATGTATTCTAAGCTTTTGACATATTGGGGCTGAAACTGGAAGTCTGTATGTATTAATTTTTTTCTAAATGTAATGGAGAGCCTCAGTGATACATGCTAGATTTACACTGTCATTACTTCTGTTGTAATTTTTTCTCATTTTTTTCTCTTGCTTTTATTGGAAACAAAATAATCAATCTCCAGAAACTTCGTAAGGCTCAGTTCCTCTGTTTTGGAAGTCTCTTCATTTGCCAGATATTAATCAAAAGCTAAATAAATTCTAGGCCGTTGAAAGAAACAAAGTGGGATAAATTTTCCACATTGGAAGAGTTCAAGGTCTAGTGTAAACAGACAAGTAATAAGACAAATAAATGGGCAGAGTGGGAAGAGCACAGAAAAGCATATAAAGCAGACACCAAGTTGAGGAGGGTTCTGGGACAAGTTGAGGGAATCAAGAGTAGTGCTGAGGTAGGTGAAGTGGAGATTGAGGAAGAGGGAAAGAGAAATACTGCAGCCATAGGGACACCCTGTGAAAGCATGAAGGATCCATGAAGCAGTGTGCGAATCTGCTATGGGGAAGTGGGCTCTGCTAAGGTGTTTAATTTGATCCTGATTTCTATGTGGGAGCTATTGAAGGATATTGAGCTGCCCTATGTTTGGATTTGCATTATATATATATATATATATATATTTTCTAACATTTATTTATTTTCAAGAGACAGAGAGAGACCCAGTGAGAGGGGGGAGGTGCAGAGAGAGAGAGGGAGACACAGACTCTGAAGTAGGCTGCAGGCTCTGAGCTGTCAGTGCAGAGCCCGACATGAGGCTTGAACCCACCAACAGTGAGATCATGACCTGAGCTGAAGTCCGACGCCCAACCAACTGAGCCACCCAGGCACCCCTGGATTTTCATTTTATATTGAAGACTCCAGCTGTAGAGGGGAGGATGGGATGGAACATCTAAGACATAAAGCAGAGAAGCTGGGCAAGGTTAGGAGGATCTGGATTGAGGCAGGGACAAGGGGGTGAACTAAGGGACAAATACGTTTGATATTAAAGTGCACATGTTGTGTATGCATATTGTATATGTGAGAGAATATAAAATTTAAGGGAGTTCCAGGTTCCTGTGATTTTGATAATGGGGGAGAGGATAGTGCCAAGCGCTGAAATGTGGGCTGAAGGCGCGGGAAGAATAGGTTGTTGGAGAGTGGAAGGGGAAAGGAAAAATAGTGGTTTTCTCCCCTGTATATTTCAAAAAGAACAATGAGTATTTCTTCTTTAAGTATTCTAAAACCCACTATATGGAGAAGAAGAGGTATAAAAAGAAGTTGCTGCAATAAATCAAATTGTATAATTTTCTACTCTTGAGTAGAAATTGGAAACCATCATCATAGCTAAGTTTCAAAATCAAATGCAGTCTCTTGTTTCAGACCTTGTGCCTTCAGAAAGAGATCAATGTTCTACTCAGTTATAATAATACCAGAAAGAACTTCTGTTTTTGGCTCTCCTATACAACTAATTATTTATTGGGTAGGAATACCTGATTAAAAGGATAAGAAAATAGGTGGTAGAAACATAGCTACAGATGAAACACTTTCTTTAAAGAAATTTTTTTTAAATGTTTATTTATTTTTGAGAGAGAGAGAGAGAGAGAGCGCTCTCTCAAAATCAAAACAAAGCCAAAGGAAGGGGAAGGGCAGAGAGACGGAGACACAGAATCTGAAGCAGGCTTCAGTCTCTGAGCTGTCAACATAGAGCCCCATGTGGGGCTTGAACCCACAAGATGAGAGAGATCATGACCTGAGCCGAAGTCAGATGCCCAACAGACTGAGCCACCCAGGCGCCCCTAAACGCTTTCTTTAATCACTTCCTGACTGATTAATGAGGGATAATCTTTTTGAAATTAGGTAAGAAAATTTCTGACTTCTGCAAAAATTTCATCACACTTTTAACTACACAAATGGTTGTTCATAATCGTGGAAATTCAACTAAAATTCTAGAAGAGCATCTAACGCAAAGCCAGGATATTTTTTCTTTAGGCTAATGAGCATAATTTGGTAAGTACTTGATAGTCAATGGTAGATACAGTTCCTATCCACCAACTACTCTGACAGCCATCATTGTAAGGAATTTCCTATAACATTGTTTATATATCATTTGGGTTTTCTTCTTTGTTATGTGGCTATTTTACATGTTGGTTTTTCTTTTTATTTTTTGACCGTGAGCTTCCAAGGAGCAGAAGTTAGTAACATATAATTGGTGCTTAATAAAAAAATAATCCTGCAACAAACATTTACTGAGTGTTTATGATATGCTTAGGAGACACAATATTATCAGTGCCTTGAAGGAAATGTTACAGAATAGATAAATTTAGAATATGACTTCCCTGAATAATCATGCCCATCTTTTAAAAGGGATCATATTGAGTAAAGAATTAAACCAGGTTCCTCTGCTTTGAAATTAACAGAGAAAATCATTTTACTATAACCCATCAGAAAAAGTAGGCATTTTTGCTTTAAAAATAAAGACCTATTTTGCTGACAAAACTCAAGTGGAAGCCTATAATAGGCCACTAAAAATAATAGAGCAAACTTTTTAAATATTTAAGTGTGTTGATATTGGAGCACACAGAACCTGGTCAAAAGAGAAGTCCCAGAAATCTTTAGAATCATATAATAACACATATGCAGTTTCAGTTAGGGATATCCTTGTACTTAAAGCTCTATTTTTTGGTACCATAACGAGAACTTATATGTCTAATATTAGTTAGAATTTGTCACAGATAATGAGCTCTCTTTCACATTAGGCTATGCTCCTCTTTAAATACTGGATCTGTTTCACTGATACTCATTTTCAGTTATGCATTGGTGGGTTCACCTCTGCTCTGTTCAGTTTACAGAATGAATAGAAACCATAAACTGAGCATATACTGTATCAGTTAAAGGTTTACCAAATGAGTTCCCATGGTTGCCCTCTCTCTCTAAGTGCATTCCCGCCTGTTGGAAAAGATCTCTGAAGCGGAATGCATCCTGGCCTTTAGGCCTGAGGGTACATCATTTCGAGCATATCAGGCTGCCTGGTCTAGTGCCTTTTACATGGGAAACATCTAAAGACCCTGTTCCCTCACAAAGCTTTCAATAAAAATCCAAATGGAATTGATTCTTCCTTTGGCTTTGTTTTGGTTTTGGAGATAGGAGCTCTGACATGTTTATTCTCTTACCTTGTTTTATCTCCCCTAGCTAAACACAAGGAAGAAAGCACCACAAATAGTTTGTTTACATAAATTGACATTGTCTTTTTAAAATCGTGTGCCAGGTTTCCTTTTTATTAAAAAAAAAATGTTATTGTAAATCCATTAGTAGGAGCTGTTTAAGATCTATTGTAAGATGTAAGATCTATTAATTACTAAAATTCATATAAAATAAAAAATAATGCTCTCTTGTACGTATTTAAATTGTCGTAAGTTCACAGGGCTAACTTAAATGAGTCTACATGTAGTACTCCATAAATCAGATAAATGCCATATGCCAACTTCTAATGAATATTTTTGAAAATCCCACATTTTCTTGATTTTTCTCCCTTTAATTGGTAAATCAAGTTGTGCATCATACCTTAAACATCAAAGGTAGATTTGTTGGCTTATTAATTCAAGTGGGCTATCAGATCATAGAGGTGATTTGCCTCATTTGGGAATGTCATTTGGTGATTTTCTAATTAATGCACTAGCATGAGCAGAGGCGACAGATTAACTATAGCATGAACAGGAACATGCTAATTCTTCACCGAAACTCTCAACAGTTGAGTCACATGCAGTTCCAATTATTTTGCATGTTTGGCAATCTTTCTTCCCCAGTGGAACAATAAACATTAACTCATTACTCTGAAAGAAGCTTATGAAAACATGGTTGACATAAATTACTCTCTATTAAAATTTTTTATTACAATTCCAGTTTTCCCTTTTGCAGCGTGATAGAGTTGTTCTTTTATTTTTAAAAGAACATGGTCAAACTTCCCCACAAATACTTCACATGTGTCATGGGTCACTACAATGTCAGATCTCTGATTGTTCTGTGAATTCATTCTTTGTCAAGATGATGCAGGCAACATAGTGGGGAGTGGGATATATTATAATCTGAAATTTAGTACCTGAACCAAAGACTTTTTAACGGCATTACGAGGACTTTAAAAAATAACAATGCCTTTTTGTTCCAAATTTGTTTTCCAACACCAGACGTTCCTAGAGATACTTAAAATATAAACTTCATGTCGTTGTATTTACAATGATGATGGTTTTAACATGGGAAGTTCATGCTACATTTTCCCTTTTTCAGTTTGACTGAAAACTCAGATAAGATCAGTGGACACTCTCTACAGCCTTTTTAGAGGCAAAGCTGACGTCCGGGAAGCCTTTGGTGGGCGGCCTCCGCTGTCCATGCCCCCTTGTGAAGGAACCTTCTGTCCTGCAATGGGATCGCAGCTTCTTGGAAAGGGGAGCCATTTATCACAGTCCTAAATGAAAGCATTCTTTGAACACAAATGTCTTTTTCTCCCTTTGTCTAATTACTGAGAGGAAAAGTGAGAAGGAAATGTCAAAACAGAGAAACAGTGGTGTA
The DNA here is from genome assembly GCF_007474595.2 of Lynx canadensis. Lineage (NCBI taxonomy): Eukaryota > Metazoa > Chordata > Mammalia > Carnivora > Felidae > Lynx > Lynx canadensis. The sequence continues at coordinate 155,496,209 of NC_044303.2, read as the reverse complement.
TAGAGAGAGCAGCCACTCTGGAGCTCAACTGGCTTTTGTGAGGGTCTGGGCGATTTGTCAAACGGTTGTGGCATAAGTCAAGCTCTGAGGTTGAAAGGTCTTGACCTAAGGAGTCCTGGAATCAGACAGTATAAGCAAGGGGTCTGCTAGAATTTTCAGCTGTAGTGGAGATGAACAATAATGGGAGCTGGACATAACAAAACCTCATTTGCATAATTCAGGTAAGTAATTTTATTGAAACTGACAAGGATGTGACAGGCTAAGAAAGAGACGAGAACACAGTCTTGCTGGGAACCACTAAAGCTCCTCAGTTAGGTATGTGAAAATAAATGACAGCTAATCTCTTCACTAAAAAATCTGTAAACAATGCCATTTTACCCAGGACTCACCCATGACCTTTCGTAGAGCTTGCTATACATTCTTTAGTTTAATGTTCCAGAATATAGCAAATAGAATGCACTAAATTCAGATTATGTTTTAGACTTAAACTGATAATAACTATTTCCCTAAATAGGAGGAGATCCTTCCAAGGTAGATCTACATGAAGAGAGAGTAGAAACCTTCGTAAGTGGATGGTTATCAAAGATTTGAGATCGATGCTACAAAAAGCCTTATTTTCACTTAAGGATAGGTTTTTTGGTGGGGAAATTTTAACTCGAATAGCTTGTACTATGAATCTAAAGAGTGAAATGCCTTTAGCACTTGAGCTTGCTGATATATGTTTAAGAGATTATATTAATCTTTACCAGCTGATCTTTTCAGCAGTTTTCATCTTTCTTTTCTAAAAGGTATGGATTTAAAGACATGAATTTAATACTGATGCATATATTTTAGAAACTGAAATATTTAATGTCTAACTAATAAGTACTTGTTTTGAATTTTGATAAAATCTTATGACCTCAGCAAAATCTACAAATTAGGTTTTATATGTCCTGGATATACCTAGCCATTAAAAAAAGGCAACGAAAATGGTAAGGTTATCAGTAAAAGGATTTCCTTATTTTAGATAAGAGAAACTAAATTCTAAAAGCACTCTCTCTGTCCTATATTTGGCTTTGCTTTTATGTGTGGATCACCAGGAGATAGCTACATATCTTTTGTAAATCCAGGCTGCTCACCAGTCATTGGTGACTTTTATAGGCAAGGGCAGTAATGGATGGAAATAGTAATCAGGGTAGAGAAGAATGCTACTCAAACCTAGTTTGCCAGAGGAGAACCATGTCTGCTGTGCCCTTCAAACGTGAAAAAAATATGAAACCCACTCAGTCAGACACGAGTTGCAAAATCTCTAAGATTTTTTGGGTAGGAAATACACAAATACTCTTTCTGCAGTATATGGAACACATACACACTTTGACCAAAATGTGGATCATTCCATCGAATGGGAAGCAGTTGAGAGTTCTGGCTAGATCAAATGTGGATCTAGCAGTATTATAAGCAGTCTAATGCATAATTCATGAGGCTTAATGAATATTCCAATTCATGACAGCCAACTGGCTCCATAGGTCACACCTCCTAGTCTCATATAAATAAAGAATGAGATACTGGAAAGCATACCAGCTGAACCAAACTGAGTGCCAAAAACATGCATATTAATGAGGCACTATAATAGATACTTGACTCTTTGGAAGTGCCTATATTGGTTTCCAGCTACAGAGGGAAAGAAAGTTCACAATGTACCTTTAAACACACCATACTGTGTACCATAAAATACAGCTTTTCCTATGAAATATGGAATCAAATTACACTGATGTGATTTCAGATTCAGTCATTAACTCCATAACATCCTCTGACACTTCCATCAACACTGAAACATTCTGGAAAGATCCCTACCCCCTGCTCCCATGTTCCTTTGCAAGTCTCAACTTGGTAACTAGGGAGAGGAAGTCCTTCAACAGTGCTGTTCTTTTATGTGTTCTGTTTAGACCTTGGATCAGGATGAATGGTAGCTCAGATGAATGCATTTGTGCCATTTTTCTTGGCCCCAGACTATGTTTCCTCACTACCATGACATCTGAACAGAAGGAGAAAACATCTCCCTTTTGTAGCAGGCTAATTTAATTTGTACCTTCCACCTAGGGGTAAATATGTTTGTCTGTCTGTCTGAACTTTTTGCCTACTTTCTTTTCTCACGGGAAACCCTACTGAGTCGAGAGCAGGAAATTGCTTGGTGCTTTAACTTTATTTTAAAGTAATTTAATTTTAAGTCTTCTCACACCCACCCTAAAGTGAAGCAACTGTTGGAACCCCCTCGGGATACCCTTAATGACTTCTGCATGTCTCCTGTGTCACAGATGTCAAAGGCTTGTTGTTTCGGAGGTATTTTATCTTTTGGAATAGACGGTGTAAAAGAGATTGCTTTGGGTTTTACCCACAGAAGATGTGCATTCGTTTGAAAAGAAGGAGGAAAAAAATCTTGCTGCTTTTACATTGACCCACATCCTTCAAAATCCATATTACAAGTTATTGATTTTTGCTTGATCTTAAGTTGATCTTGGGCATTATTTGTGGCTTGACCTTGTTTGATGTAGAGTGTGTCAAAGATTTAAAGTAGACTACCAAAAACTCATTTTTTTCCTAAGCAAAATAGCTGTAATTCATTACTCAAAAACTCTGAAATATCCAGGCATTTGATCTAAATATTGTTACTGTTTCTCAGGGCCCCCAGAGTGAGCACCTCAAATGAAAATTATGGCAAGGAGCGAATGGTCTATTTCTTAAGAAAAAACTTTTAAATAGGGGAGAATTTCTTATTTACATGAAATGTACTTATCAAAATGCAATTTTGTTTCTTTTATTTTTGTAAGAGTTTTCAAAGGCACTTTAAGAAAAATATTGCTTTTTTCTTATGTTTATGAGAACACATTCTAATTATTTTCTCTTTCATGGTATTTTATCTCTCTGTACCACTTTCAATATTTACAGATATAACCACAAATAATAATTCCACGTTATAAGAAATATGACATCTCTGACACTGCTTTATAAGCATGACTTAAGGGAAAAATAACGTTGTTAAAATTATTTTATTAACTCCTATTTAATGTAAAAGATCATTCTGAAATATATTATTAGCTTCTAATACAGGAATCTTTACTCATGGCCAGACCAATCTCAGTTTTAGTACCATATAATAATAAGTTACATGTCCATGCATATAAACTAAAAAGAATATCAGTTTAGTAATAATGTTAATGACAAAATTGTATCAGTTGAGCCTAAATTCCGAACTCTCAGGAGTTAGTTCACAAGATAGTTAAACACATTAAAAGGATTTTATGTTATTGAATAAATACATTTGAAAATTTCTTAGATTAAAATATCAAAATATCTTCATGTGAATCTGTATATTCAAAGATATACATAGAGATATAGCTTTTTCTGAAGAAGAATTCATAAGAAAGAATATTACAGTTGGGTATAAGAATTTTTCAGTGCCTTCAGAAAGTCTGAGTTTTGCACCTCCGATCCATGTTCCTTCAAAATATGTCAAAAACTTTTCAGTTCTAAAATTTTCATTGGACAACTTTATTTCTAAAGGATTACTTCTGATAGGGAAGGCAAATCTAGTTAGTATGATTTAAAGTAACAAGAAATTTGAGAATTTAATTTGTTGCTAGAGAAATATTCCATGTTTGGGGGGCTCTAAAATGGCACAAATTGCTGCAGAAGAGATATATCTTTGGTATAATAATGTGGCATTTCCAACTGAATCCAAAATCTCACATCAAGGCTAGCCACTAGTACATTAGATTCTAAACCTGAGATTGGAAAGATACTTCTGTAAATGGCCTGATAATAAATACTTCAGGCTTTGGAAATTACATATGGTCTCTGTCATATATCTCTCATTGCTTTGTTTTCTATACAACCCTTTAAAAGTTTGAAAACCATCCTTAGCCTGAGGGCCATGTAAAAATAGGCCTCGGGCCCAGATTTGGATCACTGACCCTAGTTTATTAACTCTTAATCTAAGCTTTTCAAGCCTGGTTTAATGTCCCAAAACATCTGCTTATCCTCAGACACATTGTCATACAGATGATCATTTTAAGTTAGGGATTTCTTTCTTATTTTATACTGTGCTATGATTTGTGGAAGAATATCTTATCTATAAGGCTTTGTATACGTTTTCTGATTGGTGGACTTCAAAATTTTAACTTCCGGTACTTATTCACAACAGTCCAAGAACCACTGTCGTATATCTTATACGTGAGATTCTTTCATCGGAAAGCTGAGTTTGTGGTGGTGGCTGTGGGGGGTCTGGACAACTTTCAACAAAGCATTAGCTTCTCCACATTGCTGCAAAGTGAATGATTCTATGTAAACATTTCCCCAATTAACTTTGAGATAAAACACCACAAGGTACAATACTATATGCATGTTACTTTTAGAATTTTTCTTTAATACACATTTAAAGCCAAAGTCTTTTAATCGTAAATAACACAAGGCCTCAAAGAATTCAGGGTATTTTCCCAGGAATTACTTCAAGTATTTCAGTAAAATACAGTTTCTCTAATCTTCAGCCTAATATGATGTAGATTCCCTCTGACATGCTCAAAATAGTATGTCTGCATAGGCAAAACCTTCCTCTTTGTAAGAATGGCTTTCTTTAAATACAAGTATTTGGATGAAGCGAGGATGATCTTCAAAATATCAAAATGCATTATTCAGTCTGCCTTCCCCACCTTCATCATCAACACAGTGCATACTTAATGGCTGTGCTTTGAGGCCGAATTTTCTTTAATCCCGCCACATAAGGTTTATTCCTGCACTGCCTGTCTCTCCAGGTTCTGCACTCAGTAACGTCCTCACAATTCTCCATCGCAGTGTCTGGGGATGGGACCGCTCCCAGAACAAGTGCAGAATGTGAAATAGAGATTCTCTGTGTGATGAGGGAAAGAGAATTTTGCCTTTAGGCAGGTTGTTATTTTAAATGCAGTGCTAAAGATATTATTTCATTTCACAGTAATACATAGGCTCTAACATTTTGTCTTAATACAAAAGAGATCATGGGCCAATGGCCACAGGGTTGATTCCTGCCAACAGGAGAAATGCAAAAGCTACTCCGTCCCTGCTGGAGGTGCTAGGGAATAAGACGGGGGTGAATCTAATGGGGATCTTTACCTTAGAAGTATAAGAACCATTTAGCATCAGGCAGAGAACTATAAGGATGAATATTCAGTTGGTGGCTTATCCATGACCTTTGCTTTTTTTCAACAAAAGTTATTTTGCACCTACCATATGCCAGGGATTGCTTTTTGGCTCCAGGGATAGAACATGAAAAAATCTGTCTTTGCCCTTAAGTATTGCTGAATCCTTTCTTCCATCTTGATTGGCTTTTTTTTCCCCTTTTCACACTTTTTCAAATCCTATCTCTACAGTCATCACAAAGTGCTCCCAGATCCTAAAATATGTATGATTTACTTCCAGTCCTGTGAATATCATGATCTTGCAAGTATAGCACTTATTGTAATCATTAGTGAACTTAGCTGTTTCTTCCACTAACTAGAATAGGAGTTAAAAAATCCCTTGATCTGCATAAAAAATGTGTATGTAGGTCCATATGTGCACTATTCTGTCAAAGGACACATAGCTTTTTTCTGTGTCTCAGAATTCCATAATCCAAAAGAGATTAATAAACACTGAGTTACATTTCCATTTTTCAAGGTGTTACTTATTTTCCATGAGAAATATGGTGTTATTGTGAAAATAACATTATTACACCTAATAAAACTAAAATTTATTCCTGAATATCATCTCATGCCTGATCCATTTTCAATTCCCAAATAACCCCAAATATGCTTTTCACCATACACACTGCCCTCCAGTACTTTTTTGATGATGCTCTGACTTGCTGAATGGTCTACCAGCAGGGATTTCCCACACGGGTGGGAATATTCTGCTCCCCTGGGTCCTTGTGTGAAAGAGTTTTTTTGAGGCTGATGAAATGATCTTTTAATAGCAAGATCAACCAACCTTTTTTTTTTTTTTTTTTTTTTTAGATACGGCAATGAATTCATCTGTGACAGGAGTGGGGGCACTGAAATTAAAATGCCACCCATCCTTGGTTCAAACTTATTGTTTCTGTAAGATGACTGTCCAAAGTGGCTGAAAGTGGCTGAGGATAGAGTGTGGGGACCTCCATGAGCTTCCCACAAAACAGGACGTATGCCTTTTTTTCTGCCACCTTTTTAATAGTTATTTGATATGTGACAGATATTGGTTTTAGCTTGCTTTTGCTATTGCACTCCACTCGGCAGAGAGGCTTAGGAGAACAGAAAGAAAAATTTGATGTATTCATTCTGTTTCTGACTTCTTTTAATGTACATAATAAATGCTTGGCTATATCGATAGCAAAATACATACCTATGGCACAAAATAAACAAATAAGTACACGTAAAATTACTTACAGATTTGCTTATTTTTGGTGCCAACCAGTACCAGAATATTTCTGGTTGGTCAGACTAATAGAGCCTCTACAGACCGTGTGTGGAGATTGATAGATTTTTAGATATCGGCACATGTACATTTATAGCTATTGACAAAGCTTAACTCTTTTCAAGAACATTCCAACTAATATTGGCATTCTGTTTTATCCGTTGACACTCAACATGATGTACTGTGGAGGACTTTAAGACTTTCAGTGTTTGACTAAGCTTTACAGTCATTAATGTTTAATCACTAACAATTCAGTAAGCATTGTGCTTTCATTTTTTATGTGGCTTGTTTATCTATGTAAAGTAAATCAACAGTGCTTTTCTCCTAGTCTCCCAGTACGTTTATAATCAGTCCCATTTAGTGATCAGGGATAAATATGGACACTACTGCTATTTGGAAATAGTTCATTGCTTTCTACAGATTCTGAATTCACTTTCCCCTTCACAATAATTATTAGACAAGTGAATGCTAAGCCCAACTCTCCAAATCTATGAACATGGTGGTGGAGGAGAGCGAAAATAATGTTACCTTTTTTTCCCCCAACGTACTGTTTAAAATGTGTTTCATGTTCACACACTATTTGTATACTCTAAATAAGAAAAAAGGGTCACGTGAAACAATATTTTGGATGAAAGAGATTTTTAGCCATTGAGAGAGTCAAAATGTTGGAGTGTTCATCTTGAAGGACAAGTACAACTCACTCCCTGGAATGACTGCCCCAAGGAAACAATGAAGGAGGTTTGCACCATAGTTCTGCACAAGCCACTGCAGTGAATACACACCATTATGTCATTGTCATCAGAGCACTAGTGAGAGACAAAATGTGCTTGGCCAAGGCTAGGGGAAATGGGGACACAAAGAACCCAATTCAAGCAAAGCATAGTGGGTAGAGGGCACCTTTGTCGAATTTGAACAGACTCCAGTCATTTGTATGTTTTTGTTTACATTGGGGCTTTTACAGAAATGCCGCAGTGATTTTGCAGGCCTTCCCTGTATACGGAGAAACTAAAAATGTAGATAAAAGCACAATTTGTTACTTAAGAAAATTTAGTAACATTCTCAGAAAAATGTTTAAAAACTGGTTTCAGAGAACCTGAGAGACAATCAGAAACTATTCATATAACAAATGAAAACGTCATTTCCTTTTTACGGCTCTACAGATGGAAAAACACAGTTCTGTCTTTCCCTTGCATAAAACTGGCCCTATGTGTGAACAAACAGCCACAACCAGGCTGACAGATCCTCACTTAGACTTTATTGCCGTTAGAGTGATGCCATCGTGTCAGATATCATATTCTCCAGTCACCTGTGTGTATTTGTAAGAAAACAGATCCTTATGTGTAGCTTTTTTTTTAAGTCTGAATTCACTGTTATTCTGTACTGTATATTTTAAATACATATTTGCATATTCATCTTTTATTCGACATATAATTTGTGGTCACTGAGGATGACAAGAAGATATGTCAATACGCAGAAAATCAGAAACTTGGAACCACTGTAACTTTCAAGAGAATTAGATAAAAGGCAGAAGCCAAAGTGTCTGTGTGCTGACTGAAAGGGTGGCCGTAACTGAAATGCCCATAAGGGAACTGCGTAGCTGCTTTCCTGCTGCCCTTACCAGGTTCGGCTGGTAAGTAAAGTTGCCTGGACTCATCCTGCTGCATTCACTTCAGCCTCAGCGCACAGGAGTGCTTGGGAAGCCAGCTGCCGAGGTTAACTATGAGGTGTATTCTTGGAGGCCATTCTCTGGACTCCCAAGCTGATTTTCCAAGGGCCTTTCTATGTGGCAATGCCTCACTTCATGTGCTTGCTGCTTCACGGGTGTGTGTTTCTAAGGCACATCTAGGACTCTTGTTGTGTACCCGTAAGGATTAATTTTCCTCTTTGCTTCCTCTGCATCAGTGAGTCTCAAACCTGTGTGCATCAGCAGCTTCTGGGAGTTCGTTACTGATTCAGATTCCTAGGTCCGTATAGGTCTGGATAGCATCCGGGTTATCAATGGGCATCATTTTGAGAAATCACTATTCTCTCAATTGTGATAAAGAAATAGAAATTTCCTTTAGATCTCTCTTTTCAGTGAATTTTTAAAGTCACATCACCTATCTGGAATACTAGAAAGTAATCCAGATAGTAATTAAATCTGTATCGGATGTGGATTAAGACACCGATAGAAGTCACATTAAAATAATTTTATTGTGCATCATGGTAAATTTGTGGAGCATTTCCCCTAACAATGCAAGGAAATGATTTGGTGAGTCATAGATTTGGGAGACGTCTGAAATTCTAGGGAAGTACTTTATATGCCACCAGATCACGGCTATCTGACTATTCACTCGTTAGAGCTGAGGATGAACTGTTCTTTTTCTTATTTGTTCGTTCATCTGCTATTACTAAAGAAATCACATATTTCTTGTGCCAATTGGTCACTTATATTACTCCTTCTTTAGCTTGTTTTATGCGTCATTTGCCCATTTTTCTCTCTCCGTTAGAGACATTAGGACTGATTGTTGGCTTGAAAGAGGTCTCAGTAATTTCAGATTATTACCCATTTATTGTATTTGCTGAAAATTTTTGTTCCTCTTAGGTTTTAAAACAGCATAGCAGACATTGCTAACCAAACCAAGATGAAGTTTTAGAATCATTTCAGCACATCAAATAGACTGCAACTATAAAAAGACACTTTACTCAAACTGAAACAACCTATTTAATATTCCTATTATATAGTCTGAAGTTTTGTGTTACTTTTCATTGGTGTTGTAATTAGGTAACTTTTAAAAAAATGTGCTTGAAATACCTTTGCTAGTATGGGGATTATCTTTTTCTTTAAATGTAAAGAACTCTTTGGAAAATTATTCTGGCACTGAAGTCTTGTGTAGAATATATATGTTCTGTGTCCAATAATTCCAAATAGACATTGTAGGTTTACTTCTGAAGTTTGCTGTGTCTCTTGACTTTTGTTTCCTTTTGCTTTTAACAATGTCAGGTTCCTGGGGTTTCAATCCTGGGACTACTTTAAATTAATGTTAACCTTCTTTCTTCTGTGTTCAAAAAGAACACAGTTGGTGGCAGTTGTGAATACATTAAGCTAAGTTAATCAACTGTTGATAAAAAAAATTTTTTGAAATCCTCATATTCAAAACTTGCAGATTAGAAAATTTCAGGCAACAAAATTTCAGGCGATTTATTATACCTCTCTGTGCCTGTAGACGCATTGGCCTTCTTGCTGTTTTTAAAAATAACGTGAATCCACTTCAGCCTCATGGTCTTGCCCTTCCTATTCCTTCCTCTGACAATGATCTTACCCCAGACCTCTCATGCCTGGCTCAACCTATCTTTTCACTGAAGACTCTGCTCAAATTTGATCTCCTAAGAGAGTTTTAAAAAGACAGTCTATCCATGTAGTATTCTGTTTCGTTTTTCTTAATATCATTTTTCCTTCCCTAACAATTCTTATGTAATAGGTAACTTACAATTATTGTATGCATTGATTTATCTCTATATATGTGTTATATGCTCAGTGGTGGCCCCAGCTCTTAAGGCATTTACTGAATTAATAAATGTATAAGTAACTCTAACATAAAAAACTTATATTCTATATAGATCTCTTTTTAAATAATTTTCATTTTGAAATCTCACCAATATGAGATAATATCAGCAAAATAGGGGACTAAGTAATGAGTATGAATATTTTGAGTGTAAATTTATCTTGATGCCCTGAAACTTAACCAAATTGTGAATAATAATAAAAAACTAATAATAATTCATATTATGTTAATAATTCGTTAACACCTACTTGATATGATCACTAAAATGATTATTCAACAATTATCCTTTCATTCTTTATGTACATAAAATCTTCTTCAATTCAATGTTCTGGGCACTATCCATACACCTGCCAAAAAAGACTATTGATTATACAATTATAGCCCAAGTGTTAGCTTTGTTTAAAACAAAGCTCCACTCCCCTCATTTCATATTGATATAAGCGGTGTTGGCCCAATTAATTTCCCAGAAGCAAACTGAGATGTAATACTTGACATTGGGTTTCTTAGGCTACTCAGATTCTTGCTTGTATGAACTTTTTATGATTGGCTTCTTTTCAGCCCATCAAATAGAGATTGATTTCCTAGGATTACTTAATATTTGGATGATAGTGAAATGGCTGTGTTTTCTGACAGTTTATTTATCTGTATTGCATGCATGTGAGAAGTTGTCGATAAAAATACTGAAGAAATCATTTCTCTAAATATATTTATCTATGTATAGGTACATAGATATCTTAGTTCTACATTTTTATCTGATAATGAATGCTATTACTATTCCATTCTATGAACTCTATTCTCTAAACCTCCTATTTGACTGCCTTTATTATTCATTTGATACTTAATTGTCTTGTGTTAAATATATTTCCCATGTATCATTTTAACTAGATAGTTAGTTCTTTAAGGTAGACACCAGGCCTTATTCTTCTTAATTGGTATCCCCCAGTGCCTAGTACAATGTCTAAGACAGTGCCTAACATGTGCTAGGCTGTAAACATTTTTCTTAAGAGTTTGACTTATTTGAGTTTGATCTATAGCTTTGTGTCCCCATGACTGCCATTATTGCTACTGATGTTACCATCCGTAATATTAAGTACTTATTTTTGAGTGCTCACTATGTTCTAGGATTGTGGTAAGTGCCTTCAATACGTTTCTGTTTTAACCTGAGTCTCCCACTGATTTTATGATATAGGGTCACTTTACAGGTGGAGGAACTGAGCCATAGAGAGGCCAGCACTGATCACTTAGCTTTTAGGTTTGATCAAGTTCTGATTTAAATTCAAAATCTTCATGGGACTAAGCATCCAGGTCATTTTCCTGAGCACTCGAACCAGTGTCTTTAAAGGGAGACTAATAAATAAGGACCTTGACATGTTCCTTATTTTCATGGTGACCACCAACTGTTTGTCTGTCTTCTCTCCTCTGTCTTTCACATGAAATAGAAAAATATTGTTGTCACATCTTGACAGTGATATGATACATCAATTAGAAGAAAAGAATATAAAGTCAAGATACAAACAATAGTGTGTTAATAAATATTAATAAAAGCTGAGTTGGAAATAAATCTCTTCCCCAAACCCTGAATGATAAAAGAGTAAGAGATTAGCTTATGGTGGGAAGGTTAAAATCATTTTAAAAGGATACTGATTAAAGTTGCACTCTTTTGGCACTTTTCATGGAAATACAGAATAAAATAAAACAAAAACAACATCAAACATAAAACAAGTAGGCTTCTTTATGTCAGTAAACTTATTTAAAATGTTCCTTTTATTGTTGAATGCAGTGAAATATCTTTGCATCCTTCCAACTGTGTTTTTCCTACCCCAAGGGAAAATCGCTTTGAAGAATGCAGCAAATTATTTTGTATACTACATCCAAGGCTACTGAACCAGAAGAATAAGGACATACTGCTTGTGAGTTCAGCTGGATCAATAGCTCAGCCCTGGGATTTGCTCGTCTGCTAGATACTGAATGAAAAGCACTAAGCTGCCAGTTTGTACCATGGATATTTAAGACCCCGATGCAGCCAAGAGACGTTTTTCATAAGACAGAAAGCAACTTACCTGTAAAAATGTTTAGATATATGAGCACACAGCATACAGAGACTATGAAATGTACTTGGCATGTCATGTAGGAAATTCTCTTTCTGTCCTGTTACTCAAGAGAAAGAACGCGTGCATACACACACACACACACACACACACACACAACTATACATAGAAATATATATTTGTGGAATGCCTTTATTCCAAAGGCCTCAAAGCACTCCACAGATATGATCAAATTCATTCTCATACCTCTGTGAATAAAAAGTGAGTGGTTGTGATTACCTACTTTTTCTTGTTGGAGAGCATTACACAGCTGGCCAAGCAGAGTCGGGAGCCGGTCTGTTGGATCTCTCTTTCTCAGGTGCCCCCTTCACCTCTGAATCTATAACGGTTGCATAACGTGTGTGCAATTTGATGAGTCATCATATCAGAGTTCTGACAAGTTGTCGTTCCTGTCTGCTTTTCTGCAACTCCTACCTTTTCCTCAGTAAATATCCATTTGGTCTTTGTATCATAGCAGCGAGATTCACAGGCAGGCCTATTAGACAGGAGAGCAGCAAGAAGATATTAGATCCAGGCTTTCATGCTTAGCTTGAGATCTCTGTGGTGCTGTCACTGTTCTGAACATAAAAGACTCCCCAAAGTGGTATTTAGAAATTGCCATGAGAAAAAGGGCGATACAAATAAAGCAATTAAAAATGCAAAAATAAAAGTCATCCAGCTGAAAAATAGACATGCACTGAGGCAAGAAAAAGTTTCTGGCAGTTGGCTGTGCTTGTTATTCTTTCCCTCTCGTCCATACTCAGAGTAGAGACAGGCAATCCAGAATGATAGGATAAGTGAACGCTTTTCAACATCCCCTTCAGGCCCAGTTGCCATCCTGAGGATCTAGGAGTGCTTTTCTGGCAAGGGGCCCGGCCAGGATGTGCAAGAGAAGGAGAGTTACCACTTCAATGTCTTTGTGACCGGAAAGTGCCCCTTGCCTTTGGCATTTCCCCCGACTTCGGCTTCTGCTTCAAACAGTGGTGCGGTGACTCGACTGACAGAGATAATGAAAAAGCAAAGTGTGAGAATGTTTGGTCAAACCACTCCTTCCACTCGAGCCAAAGGACAATTCTGTTGTGATTTCATAATCTACCTGCTCATTTTCCTCAGGGGTTTGGGTCTGACCATTAAACGAGGAAGTAAGGAGGGATTTTCTTTTTTCCTTTCTTTCTTTTAAAGAAATGGTTCTTTGCTACTTTTTAGGAAGTGATTCCTAAAAATCTGTTCTACTTGTACTGAAAAAATAATCTTGAGTCACATAACTGTCCATCTGACTCTCTACTTAAGATATTTTTTTAAGAAAGAGCACACACAATGGCCTAGGTGCAGCTCACCCAGATGGTTATTGCAGCAAAATCTCTGTAATCAATCAAATTTGAGTCCAAATTTCTGTTTAACCTGTTAAACTGTATAACCTTAAGTAAATTGCATAATGTCTCCAAGCCTCAAATTTCTCCTCCGTAAATTACCAGTAATAATGTTTGTGTCATAAGGTTGTGGTGGGGATTAAATTAGATACTGTCTATAAAAGGCTAAATTCAGCGCCAGGCATTAGGTAAGCCCTTAATGAATGGTGTGTGATTGGTCCAACTTTTTTCTTTTCCTGCCACCAATAAAAACTTTCAAATAAGTGGACCGTCAAAAATCGTCCTGTGTATGGCAAGGGCACGTTGACATTCATAACATGTAAGGGCTGTTTTTAAGGGTTTCTTCTCACAACTAGTTTTTGTTGATTTTTGCATGCTAATTCTGAATGGTATAGTCTAGCTTGATAGCAACCAAATAGGAATAAAAAGGGAAAAAGCAGAATTGAAATGGAAAAGGCCAAATTGAGAAGAACGGCTGGGAAAAAGGAAGGCACACTGTAACAGGAAATCCAATTCCATGTTGAAGCACTCAGGTTGGAGGTTAAAAAACAAGGGTGAGATTCAGATACCACCAGCTTCCAAGCTTCTCTCTGCCACACACTGTTTGTGTGGCCATTGGTAAATCATTTAAATACTCTAAATTTCCCCCTTTTTCCCCTTCAGAAATATAAGAATATTAACTACTTCAGGGAACGTTGGAAGTATTAAGGAAGGATCATAACTCTCAGTTAACCTGAGAACTTTCTACCTTTTCTTGGGAATAATATCCTCAAACATGCTATATAACCACAACATTCAACATTGTAAAATAAAGATGTGCGCAATATAAACAAATAAAACTCTAAAAAAAGTTAAACACTTTTAAGTATAAAATAAATTACTTAAATGAAATCTTAATGTCTTCTATTATTTATTTAAATTCCCCAAACAAAATGAAGCGTTCAATTTAGTACCAAGTCTGAGAGTACAACATTCCAGTCCTATCTACCAGCACACTGCATTTTTACCAATAAAAATTTAAAGTCTTCAAAACAGCTAAACAAAGGAATTTGTAGCAATATCCACTTTAGCCATACTTGTTGGCTAAACTTGGACCCCGACTGATTTTGTTGAGAAATGGCATTGAGATCCTAAGGAACAATCAGCTCATCAAAACTATATACCGTTGTTTTTTTAAGTGGATAGCAAGTTGTGCTAAGCTCAAATACTATTTAGCCCAATAAATGTTCTATAAAATAGACACTTCTTATCGTGTTTTCAAATATCTTAGGGGAAAATGCTATAAATAATAAAATATTTTAAATGGCATTGCAAATGTCTTCTACAGCCTTAAGAACGAGCACTGAGCACTGGAAATAAGAATGTTACAAATAGACTTTATTGTTTTGCTTTATGGATAGCACAGCAGTTTTTCTTTTAATGTAGAACTATAGAAAATGGCCATTAACATCCCGGTGATCAATCTCTAAGTTACCTGTTGTTTTTGGAAGTACAAAAATTTTCATAAAACTGCTGATGTCAACATAGCTTTAAGGCATAGGAAAGTAATTAGGTTTGATTGAAAAAATCAGACTACTTCATCCAACTAAAAGATTACTTGGATCTTACTTTAGTTAAATAGGAAACTTCTTAAACAATAATTTTAGGTTGCAATGGAAAACAAAAAATTCTGCTTGTTCTTCTAAGTTTCACTGATTAAACTTCTATTTCTAATTGATAACACATTTTCAAACAACCAGAAAAATATCACATAAAAAGCTCTTTTCTATATTAGCAGAAAATGTGATTCAATAGAAATCATTTTGGAAAATTTAAAGCAAATGTTCTGGTTTAGTTTTAATCAGGCATCAAATATACCTTCATCACATGGGAACTGAGAGTATTTAGATACTGAAGAAGACACATTTGATACAGATAGGGAGGGGACCTGGGTGGCTTAGCCTGGCTGAACGTCCAACTCTTGACTTCAGCTTGGGTCATGATCTCATGGTTCGTGAGATTGCACTCCATGCTGGGCTCTGCGCTGACAGTAAGGAGCCTGCTGGGGATTCTCTTTCTTCCCCCGCCTCTCTGATCTCTCTTTCTTTCTCTTTCAAAATAAATAAACAAACATTAAAATAAAATAGAGAGATTAAAAAGTAAGTCATAAATATTTTGTAACATAATGTAATGGGTTTTTCCAATATATTTGGTTGTATTAATAATTGGGTGGCAGAACAATGATTTATATGTATAAATATGATTCAAGTATACATGAGATTTCTGGTAGCAATTGCAATATAAACTTTTCTGAAACGTCAGCTTGGACCCTAGAGTTCAAACACGTATCATGGACAAAAATGGTGACTGGAATTTTTGACTGAAAAATTTTCCATTTATCAGGAGAGTCTTCTATGGTTTCACCTCCCTGTTTTCATGCTTTATGTATTTTATAAGAAAAAAAAACTTTTAGGGGCGCCTGGGTGGCGCAGTCGGTTAAGCGTCCGACTTCAGCCAGGTCACGATCTCGCGGTCTGTGAGTTCGAGCCCCGCGTCAGGCTCTGGGCTGATGGCTCGGAGCCTGGAGCCTGTTTCCGATTCTGTGTCTCCCTCTGTCTCTGCCCCTCCCCCGTTCATGCTCTGTCTCTGTCTGTCCCAAAAATAAATAAAAAAAGTTGAAAAAAAATTTAAAAAAAAAAAAAAGAAAAAAAAAACTTTTAACCTAAGTTTTGTCCACCCAATTCTCTTATATATCTTCTGTAAAAGGAATCCTAGTCTGCTATTGTCACTCTATAAAAATGACATATTCCAGTATAAATATTTAATGTGCCATTTCAGAATCATCGACTGAAAATTTTCCTTCCACCAGTGCCATTTGGCTGCCTTTCTCTCTGCTCTTGATGGGACACTAAAGAGAGGACAAACCCTTTCCTGAATGTCATGGATGTCACTTCAGACTATCTGGGGTTTCCATAATGTCCTATCAGTTGACCTCCCCTCACTATACATAGATATTTCTATTAGCCCCTGAATTTGACCCGGGGTGAGGAGCCTAGCATTTAGTCCTGATCTCACATCTTTCCTCTCTCCCTTGAACCAAAGTAATTATTCCCTTTGTCTTCTTTTCATGTAAGAACTTGTCTTTGTTATATTCTTTTCTTCCTCCCATGATTTTCCTTGAAATTACTCTCACTTTCTGGGGGTAAATAACCTCATAGCTTAGTGTTAGTAGCAGAAAGTGTATTTATTTGATGTTTTCAGAATTTTATTTCCAGAATATTATAATTATGTCAGGTACTAAGGAAGGCACATTCCCTTGCCTTCAAAGAGCTTCCCATTTACTGAACAGACAAGACTGACTTGGAACATAAGATAACCCCTGGGGTAAGGGCCAGTGAAAGGGAAAGATTCTTAGGAGTATCATTTGAACTAAGACTTGAAGTTCTAAATTGCATTCTAGATAGAGGGAACAACATGTTCAGACACTCAGGAGAGCATTTGGTGTGTGAGAAATGAGTTTGGTATGGCTGGAGCTTAAAGCATGAGGGGGAAATGATTGGAAGTGAGTTTGGAGAGTTGGGGCAGGGTGCCTTCAGGGCATTGTTAGTACCTTGAAGAGCCTGTTGTCATTGGAAGCTACTGAAGCATTTGGGGCCAATCAGATTTGCATATTGAGAAGATCACCCTAACAATAGAGTGAAAAATAAATTGAAGGTGAAAGTTGGAGCAGAGTAAGAAGAATTAGATTTTGGGAGGACGAGAAGGAGGCTACTGAGTAGTCCTGTTGTATGCTATTGACTGTCAAGGATCCAGTAGATGTGAACATTTTTGGAAGTGGAGTCAATAGATTTGGGGGGTTGATAACATATGGAAGTTAGTCATGGGTGAGAAATGAGTCTGACTTCTGGGTTTCTGGGTCGGACGACTGAGTAATTGCCTCCCCACCCCCCCGCATGATTCAAAATAAGAGAAGAGTTTTGGGGTGGACTTGGTGAGAGAGGGGAAAGAGATCACATGAGTTTGAATTTGTGGAAGTCGAAGTGCATGTGGTAGGACCCAGTGGATGTGTCTTAAGGAGTCGGTTAAATATATAAAGCTGGAGCTTTATACATTTAAAGTGTTTATGAGTTTTATACATTGGCACACCAAAGGATGAACTGTGGGAGCATTCCATCCTGGGTAAAGGCAATAAAAAGGGCATTGGTTGTAAAATTAAAAATGGAAACAAAACTAAAAGTCAGTCTGCACTGATGATGTAGAAGAAAACCAATGAAAAAATTCTCCCTGAAAACATCTTTTGTTTGTCTATGCTCTAAGCAGTTGTGGTTGTGGTCCCCTTTATAAAATCATGGTGGACATACACCAAGAAAACTACAACATTACATACAGTTTTGTCGTGGAAATCCAAAATTGAACAAACTTTCCGAAATTGGCAATTGAAATAATCAGTGATGTTATTAGGCAGTCCAACAGCATTAGAACATGAATCTGGGTGATAAACGCTGAACTGGGTTATAATGGAAATATATAAAAGACATATCTATAGATAAGGTATATTTAAATTTATTAAATACATTTCAGTACTTCTTAAAAGTCTACTTGATGGTCTGATACTGGGTCATCCCTCTAAATTCACTGTCCCCACTGGTCACTTCACTCACATTGGTTTTTTTCAGTGTTCCTCATTCCCTGCTGCCTCAGGGTTTCTACAATTGCTCTTCCCTTTGCCGGGAATGCTTTCCCCCTCATGTAGTCATGGCTTATTCCTCATTTTTTCTTCAACTCTTGTATCAAATACCTTCTTCATAGGGAGCTCCTTCTTGCTTACCCCATCTAAAACTGTACCTCCCCCCTCCACCACCCATTTGAAATAGTCTGCCTGGTCTTTTGCTTTTCCTAACCACTTCGCACTATCTGATGTCAATAGATGAGACTTGCTTTTTATTTGTTCTTTTGTTATAAAATTCCCCTAGAATGTAGGAGTGAATAAGGATTTTGTTCTTTCATTTGCTGCTGTATTCCAGTTTCTAGAGGCTCGCAGGCATACAGTTGTTACATAAAAAACATTTGTTGAGTAAAGAGACAAAAGATATTACATGACTTGTGAAAGTAGTTTTACAATAAAGAAAATATATATTCATAGAAATAATAGAACTTTTTCTGTAGAAGGACCCATGCCTTAATGACTTTCAGAGTGCCTGCCTCAGTTTCTGCACCAAAAATGCTCAATAAATAGGGTGACCATATGTCCTGGTTTACTCCTGTGGTCTCGACACATTAATTATTAACGATACTTCCTTTAATTTTCACAAGTGTCTCAGGATAATAATATGATATTCCAATCAATAAATGTCTGATGAATGAAATACTGAAGACTACCGTGGACAAGTAGAGCTGTTTGAACTATACCATACTTTACAAACTCCACCCCCACACTCCCCCCACCACCATGCCCACTGATTATGCATTTAATTGGGTGAAGTATCCAAAGAAAATAGCTTAACATTATGTCCCCCCCTCCCACCAATTTTATCTCCTGTAGGTATCTCTTATATTTCCATTGAGTTCTGTAATGGTTCAATTCATTCATTAAGTATTTGCTGAGCACCTATAATATATGTGGTCCTTTAAGGATGTCCCTGTCTGGTAGGGATATTAATGGAATTTTAGGGCCTATGTCACAAATGTAAGTAGTTAATATTTTTAGAAACCTTCTGAGAAAAGGAAAACATTCTTTTAATGCCAATAAGAAAAATAAAAATAAAATGAACTGAAACTGGATTCTTCTAAAACAACAATGATGCTCTTAAATGTTTTCTCATTTCTACTGATTATACTCCCCCCAATTCTAACACCCTAAAAATAACACTAGCAGATTTTTGGCATTGATTTAGTATTTTTTTAAATAAATACCTGAAAGTTTTACATTTATGTAAAAATTTTATATCCTAGTTTTACTCATTATATCAAAGGTACTCTCAGAGCACTACAAAGTCACATTATATCATAAGCACACGTCATAATTGTAAGTATGACTATAATTTATGTAAACTGCTTAATCCTCTTCATGGACACTTGATTTTTAAGTACACTGTTTAAGGTACAATAATTTTGTAACAAATGTCCCTGTGCTTCTCGATTACTTTATATTTTGATTTCCTTTGAGTAAGTAAAAAGAATTACTCAGTCACAGGGTTTGAGGTAAACTTTTTATAGCTCCTGATATAATCTTCTACAATATGTTTACAAATTTATAGCTTTGGTGTCAATTTAAGTGCTATCCTTTTTTTTTCTCCTCTAAGTCTAACCTTCATCTTTACTAACTTAGATATTACTATTATTTTCTCTTCTGTTACTAGAAGGGAGATGGAAAAATTGCTGAGCAGACAGCCAATAGCTGCTGTGATGCACAGACATATTTTTAGTATCTATGGGCCTGCTAATATAATTCAGTGATTAAAAGCCTAGATTTCAGATAAAATTTGAGCCAAATCTCACCTCTATTTAGTAGCTGCTAAAATTGTAGTTTTATACAAATTGTATAATTTCTTTGACCTTCAGTGTCCTAAAATGGATATGATTCTTGCTTCATAGAATTGCTACAGGCCAATTATTATAAAACCTCTAGCAGAATATCTGTACATGGTAGGTACACACAATATTGGAGTTATTAGTATTAATAAAAAGGAAATTAGGCTAAGAGGGGAAAAGGTACACCTTTGTTGTTTTTACCTGATGGTTTTAATATTTAATTTACATTTTTTCTTTTGTTGATGGACTATTATTATACATTCCTCTGATACTATTCACGACTCTTCATTTGTGCGTGGCAGAAACCATTGCAAAATAGTTTTAGGAAAAATACAATCCATCGGCTCATGTGACCAGTGAATTCATGAGTGGATCTGGATTTGGGTCTCTTGAGTTCAGAGACTCTAACAATACTGTCAGGTCTCTCATGGCCTCTGGCTCTGCCTTTCACTCTCACTGGTCTACCCTGCTCCTCGTAAAGTGGTCTCATTCCCTCCTATGCAGACAGACACCTTCATATAGCTAAGGAACATACTCACCATTGGTTCCAGGCTTCCTCATTGCCACCTGGAAAGAGAGTTTCTTCTCTCAACATCCATCATTTGCTTTCTGGGATCTCCCCTCTCAGACCCAACCACAATCCAGCCAGCTTTTCTCAGGATGGGCACTCACGCCCTAAAGCATCCTCTGTATATAATAAATGAACTTGCCTCCTGCTTTCAGAAAGGTGCTAATTTTGTCCCTTGGATTACTTTCTGAGTTCTGTGGCTCAGATGAGGAATTTGGGCTGAGAAAGTCTGGTTGCAATTGTTGTGAATGCCCAGGCCAAGGTCAGAGGTGAGCAGAAATAAGGTTTTGGGGGAATCTTTTGTTGGATATCTGAAAAACTATAGCTATCACGTATGCTTAGCCGATGACATTAGAGAGAACACTCTGTGCATAGAAGAACTATGATGTGCTGGTTTTTCCTGGTGAAAATTCCCTGTTTCCCAAGGCATTCCCCCAAGGCGCGGAAGGGAAGCTGTTATTGCCACCTTCTGGGGCCCAGAGAAAGAGGGCTACGCCGAGCACATTCTTCTGGCTGGCTTCCCAGGTTCCTCTTCTTGAGCTCTTTATTGAAATGCCTTAAAAAGTGGGGGGAGAACTTGTTTGAGGTAAAAAAGTAATAATATTCTTTTGGTTGCTAGAGTAACATTCACGCTCTGCCACAAAGCGTCCCTTGGTGCCACTGTCAGAGCCATAAGAAGGCTCGTTTGTCAGTTCCAATGTGACATTTCTTATGTTTCCATATAATGCTTCTTAGATTACAATCCGTAGACAGTAATCATTGTCAGCGGGATCATCTTGGAAAACAAAGAGAAACATGAGCCTCCAACACCCCAGATCTGAACTGTTGCTGTTTGCTCTAAGCAGTGTGCACCTGCTGAGGTGTGAGTAGGTGCCATCAGTGTCATTTCAGTGAGTAACGTGACTGACTTTGCTCCTGCTGTGAACAAGGCCCAAATTTCCCTTCCGCTTCTAGGGCTGTTTGCCTGGCCTTCATTTTCTTTTGCGTGTGTGCACGTGTGTGTGGTGTTTTTGCTTGGAAAGCTATTACCCCTTTGATTTGGTTTTAAAGGTTACAAGGCGCATTAGGCCAGAAATGTGAGGATTTTGCTGAATCTTTAGTGAAAAGCAATCATTGCTGCTCAGTTTCCTTCATTGATACTTACACACATTTTGACAAATAGTATGCGTTAGCCCCAATTGTGTTGTCTGGTTTAGTCCTTCATCTCATTCTAGAAGTCCGATATTTAGGGATACGGTAATCCAAGTAGATGATGAAGTCCTTGATGTCATTTAGCAGGTAGTGAGTTTTAGCTTGTTTTACTTTATTTTATTTATTTTTTTTATTTTTTAAATGTTTATTTTTGAGAGAGAGAGAGAGGGAGAGAGCATACGTGTAGGGGAGGGGCAGAGATAGAAAGGGAGAAAGAGAATCCCAAGCAAGCTCTGTGCTATCAGTGAAGAACCCCATGTGGGGCTCAATGCCAGGCTCCATGCCAGGCTGGATGTGGGGCTCACCACAGGGCTCGAAATCATGAACCATGGAGCTGAAGTCAGTCCCTTAACCCATTGAGCCACCCGGGTGCCCTACTTGTTTTATTTTTATTTTTTAATTGTTTTTAAATGTTTAGTTTTTGAGAGAGAGAGAGAAAAAAAGAGTGGGGTGGGGGAGGGGCAGAGAGCGAGGGAGACACAGAATCTGAAGCAGGCTCCAGGCTCGGAGCTGTCGGCAGAGAGCTGGACACCACACTTGAAGTCACAAACTGTGATATCATGACCTGAGCCGAAGTTAGACCCTCAACTAACTGAGTCGCCTAAGCGCCCCCTGCCACTTGTTTCATTTTTAAACAATATTCCTTACAGAATGTAAATCACCTGTAACCTCTCTATGTAGACTGAGCAAAGCAGAAAAAAGTGAATCCAATAATAGACTTTCTCATATATAATAGAGACTGTTTTTATGTAAAATATCTAGCTAATTTGGACTAAAGCTTTTGTGTCAGTATTTAATTATTCAGATAATTGCCTTAATTTGCCACTGGAAATACATCTACACCTAAATGGAGTTAAAGTTGGGAAAGTAGCCCAGTGCTTTTGACTTTGTTTTATTACTTTACTCAGAATATTGGTATCTTCAATTCTCTATTGTTCTCTATATGGTTTTATTCCAGGCAAATGTATTTTTATAGCCCCAAATGCACTTATGTGTGAAAAAAATTTAAACTATGGATAATTTCAATTCTGTTTCCTCAGACTATATTTATCCCTACATTTCTAGATGCCAACTGGACATTTCCATTTGGCTCACCACAATCTCAGACTCCATGCACCTAAAATTGAGCTGTTAATCTAAAATCACATTTCATTTTTTGACCTGGATCATTCAGACTTGCTTCCCTCTCCATGGTACCAACCTCTACTTTCCTTTCCAGCTGCCTCTAGCATTGCTTATAGCAAAATTCTTTAGAGTTGTTTATACTTATAGATGACAAGTCCTCTCCTCTCTTACTCTCTTGAATACAACCTACTCAGGCTTTTTTTGCCTCCACCTCTCCATGGAAACAACTCTTATCACTGATGACTTCCATGTTGTTCATTAAAGTCACTGCTCGTATCCCAA
Organism: Lynx canadensis; assembly: GCF_007474595.2. NCBI lineage: Eukaryota > Metazoa > Chordata > Mammalia > Carnivora > Felidae > Lynx > Lynx canadensis. The sequence continues at coordinate 155,473,093 of NC_044303.2, read as the reverse complement.
CTCTCTTTTTACTTGAACTACCATCAGCTTTTTCTGGATATATTTTCTTTCTTTGGTTTCCAGTATAACACAATCTTCTGACTGTTCTGATATCTTTATGACTAATCATGCCTAGTCACCTTTGCTGGTGCCTCATCACCTGCCATTTCTAGGTTGGACTGCTTTCTAGCTCAGCACTTAGACTTCTCTTCCATATTTCTCCTCCTTACACAGATGTTCTCTTTCAGGTTAATGACTTCCAAATGCTATTGATCACTTCAGACTTACATCTTCTGCCTGAAACACCTCTTTCAACCCCAGATATATGTACTTGGATGCGTAATAAACATCTAAAACCTTGTATGTCCAATACTAAGCTGCTGATCCTTCCTCAATAATTCTATGCTTTCTGCGGTCTTTTCTATCTCACAAAATCCATTCTTCCAAATATTCAGGCCAAACACCTCAGCGTAATCATTGATTTCTTTCTTTCTCATATACTCCCAACTCCGATACATCAGTAAATCCTCTTATCTTTAAACTCACAATCAGGACTATCTACATACTTTGTAGCACCTGGTGCAAATGAACATATAGGGCCATTTGTTAAAAACTTATTAAGAATTTCAAGACTATGGCAGTAGAGCATTGAATCAGAGATAGAGTCCTTCATGACAGCCAAGGATACATGCCTATGGAACCTGTTCACAATATAATGATTGTAACTACTCACCTCTTCCACTTATACGAGATCCAAGCCACCAGGATTTTTTCCCCCTGAACTATTTAAATGGGGTCCAATCAGGTGTTCCTGTTCCCCCTCTTGACCCTTCCAATGTATTCTAAACTGAACAGTCAGAGAGATTTACTAAAAGATAAATCATATAATTTCACTCCTTTGCTCAAAGCCCTCCAGTGACTGCCATTTCACTCACAGTAAAACCTCCATTTCTCTCTGTCCAACCTGAGTCAGTGTGGCATCGGGTCGCACCTAGATAACTGCACTATCATCTGAGCCTTCTTACACCTGTCTCTCCTGATTTTGATCTGCCTGCATAACTTAACAAGACCCGTCTTTATGAAACACTGTTTTTACCACTTCGCTTTACAACATTCAATCCTTATCTTCTACTATCTCAAGTGAAAATTCCTCTTGCTCTTCAAGCCTCCATGGTCTACCCCAACTCTATAAAATAACCCAGCGCCCCTTTTTTTCTCCATTCAGAAATCTCCATTCACTTTAGTCCAGCCAGTCTCCAGTATACCGTTGACACTTGAACAACATGGGTTTGAACTACCTGAATTACTTACACGTGGATCTTTTTGATAAATACAGTACATACCATAAATGTATTTTCTCTTCCTTATGATTTTCTTAATAATATTTTCTTTTTCTCTAGCTGACTTTATTAAAAAAAACAGCATATAATACATATAACATACAAACTCTGTGTTAATTGACTGTTTATGTTACTGGAAAAACTTCTGGTCAACAGTAGGCAATTTGTAGCATACTGGGTATGGAATATTATATCAAAATATTGGGGGTATCAAATATTGTATGCGGATTTTCAACTCTGCAATGAGTCAGTCCCCCTACCTCCACATCCTTCAAGGGTTAACTGTATTCCATAATCACTCCTAATACTGCTAATATTATTTTTCTTAGTAGGAAGCACATTTTTTGCTTTATGCCTGTCTTGATCATGCACATCCTCTGAAGCTTACTTTGTCTCTACTTTCTCCCCAGAACCTTCTCCAACTATCCTGGTTCCCACTGATTTACCCTGCTTTCTAATATCTATCCAACTTAGATTTTTGTACTACCTACCACAATGCTAAGATGTACTCTGTGGAATAGGTCACTTAATAAGCCAATTTGGGCAGGGTCCATACTTTTTCTATTTGATTATCCACTACACTGCGAGCTTAGCAAAAGTGCTCAACACACATTTCTTTATTAACTCATTGTAAGCATATTAGGCTGTTTAATAGTTACTGATTTTTATATTTTATGTGTTAAAAACAAGGCACTAAATATAAAACAAACCAAAGCAGGGGTACCTGGGTGGCTTAGTCAGTTGAGCATCTGACTTTGGCTCAGGTCATGATCTCGTGGTTTGTGAGTTGGACCCCCACCTTGGGCTCTGTGCTGACAGCCCAGAGTCTGGAGCCTGATTTGGATTCTGGGTCTTCCTCTTTCTGCCCTCCCCCACTCGTGCGCATGCTGTCTCTCTCTCTCTCTCTCTCTCTCTCTCTCTCTCTCTCTCTCAAAAATAAATAAACATTTAAGAAAACAACAACAACAACAAAGCAGACCTTTTTGGAGTATACCAAGACGGCATGCAGAATACACAAAATAATGAGAGTTATCATTTATTGGGAGTCTGGCAAACACAGTACTAATGATTAGCTCATGTAATCTTCAACATAAACCTGTCAGTTAGGCATCAGTGTTATTCCCATTTTAGCTGCAAGGATCCTGAAGCTGAAAAGGGTTAAGGAACTTTGTAAGGATGCAAAACTAGGAAGTAGGTAGAACAGGTTTCAAATATAGGTAGTCTGCTTGCTGGGCCAATCCATTGTGCTGAGTCGCCCCTCTTAGTCTACATTTGTTTACTATAAAATTGTAAGACTCTGGACCATTACCATAATTTCTACATGGAGTTGTATTTTCCTTTCTCGTATATCAGAGAACTATGGATTCTTTGGATTTTGTTTCAGTCAGATAACCAGAGAAACACATCCAAATATTCACCCATTTTCTCAGTTACAGGCACTTCATAAATAGCCCTTGTGGACCCAGGGCCCACATGGTTTGTGCATGGGGCCATCTTTCGGTTATTCTACAGTGGGACAAGAATTCCAAGTATTTGCCAGTCTTACAAATTAGTTTCCAGAAAGACTTATTTTCAGTAGTTGAGTTTAAAAACATTCTAAATTACATTTACTACGGTTTGTTTAAAGCTTTTTTTCTGGCCTATCTTTCTGAGTTGCAGCTTAATTTTTCACTGTCTCATTTTAATTTCTCTCTTTCTTTCTAGATTTCATCCTCTCATTCATTATTCTTTGTCTCCTCTCTGTTTCTGGCTTTTCTTCCTGCAGCTGGGCTTTTGTTAGAAGGGGTGGACACAGCTGCCCAACCATTTTCACATTCTTCACTGGGATGATTTTCTTGAGGTAAAACATCATTTAAGTATTACTCTACAATTAAATATTTCTGTCATTCTCAAATTCTATGTCTGACAATCTGCCAGTAAGACCCTTTGCAGTTGTTTACATTGGTTTGGATCCCTCCCTGTTACACATTATTTTCTCTCTTCTGTGCTGGTGTGCCTTTTATGTAATATTGTGTTATAGTCCTCATTTCCTCTTTCTGTTTTATTTCAAGCCCCAACTTGGTTCCACGGTTATCTTTGTTTTTTTATAGGGGGAGATATTCATTGACTACTTTCCCCTACAAATTTTTGAATACTTTTTAAAATAAATGTTTCATCAGTTTGATGGTCTAAGTTTTCAAAGGATTTAGGGGCAATCCTGGAGGTAGGAATTAGACTTTTCCTCTACCTTTGAAGACTCTTAACTTGTCCACGATGCTATTGGATTGAAGCAGGAACAATGTACGTTGATAGCACTGGTTCAGGGCACAGTGTCATACCACAAGAAAATAATTTGTGGTGGAAGCCTTAGACTATCTGCTTTGAGTCTTATTTCTCAATGTAAGTGTCTTTTAATCTTTCAACAGTTATCCTAGACTTTTTCAGAGTAACACGTTAGCAGACTTTTCAATGGAACATTAGACATTGAAACATCTGATTCTTACTAATGCGTTGAATAGCACTTATTTATTATGCCTAGTTTATCTTCAGGTAAATAGGGACGTATTGGGATACCTGAATTGAAGGCTGCCATTTTACACATACAGAAGGGAGAGGGAGGAGGTGGATCAGGGGTAATACTAACATATTTAACAACTGTGAACACCAATGAACGAATGGAAGCCAGTTTCAGAGTTGGGTCTTCGAGATTCCTATCATGCTAGTACTTAATACCTTGGTTGCTGAATTATTGGGAGGCTGAGGTCCCAGTGGAGGGCATCAGGGTGTGCACGTGAGGGACTTAAGTTAGTATGGAATTATTCTCATACTTTAATAGGTGGATACATGTTAGTCTTGGGTGAGAGCGTGCTCACAGTTGATTTATTTTTATTCAGGTATTGCCATCCCTTTCCATTTTATACAGTGTGACTCACAGAGGGGAGTATTGGGATGGCATATGATTTCCCATGGTGGTTCCTAGTGAAATATGTTCACGTCAAGGTTAGATCTTTTTAAATTGAAGTTCTCAACTCTATGGTAATCAAAGCTTACCTTTGTCTGCAGAAGAAAGTTTTATATTTCAAAGGCACTGAACTTGGGATTGAGGTTTTTTTGTACCAGTTATTAACTGTAATTTTGGGGAAATCTATTAATAACTGATTTCATCCCCCCTTCCTTTTCAGTAAAAAGAAGGGAATTGAATTGATGAGCTATAAGATCCCTTTAAGATCTACCATTCTCTACTTTTATTTAAATAACAATATGAAAACTTATTTTGCCTGACACTTTAATAGAAGATTGAGTAAAATTCAATTCATCTTTTAGGGTGTGTAGGTAAAGAAAAATTATGACCAACTTCTGGGCATATAAACCATCCTTGATAATTCTGTACTCATTTTTTTCCCACACACACAACCATGTTTAAAGACTATCTGACTAAAATCCTTTTTTTTTGTCCTTTAATTTGAATACAAAATCAAGCAATGATTACATAAAATACATTGTCTTTCTCTGTATATTTAGCATTTAATTGCATGCTGAAATATCACCATAGCCTTTCTGCGACGAGCGTACAGTTATCCTAAATTCTTCTCCCTGCTTATATGGAAGATGTAATTTTCAATGTTTATTTCAATTGAAAGTGGTTGAACTTTGTGAAAGTTCATTATTGAGATTGCATTTGTCACCTTCAGAATCATGCAGAAGGAACTGTTTTTCACATTAATGACACCTGTATAGTAAGTCAGAACTATTAATCGGTGGTATAAATAGTCCATAGCTTGATTAAAAGGAGGAAACAAGAAAAGGTAATTTCTTCATAAACTTTAAAAACCGCTCTGAAATTAATCTGGATCACATATGAGAATTCCCTTAGCCTTTGGCATTTCCACAGGTCTCAGAAGCACAACAGCTAAATTGTTTAGGTCATGTGCTTCCACCTTCGCACTGATAACCTGTTTTACAGACAGCGGCTTTCGTCCCTAGTGATCACATTTTGATAATGCTCTTACTTAGACACTAAATCATGATCCTTCACACAAAACTAAATATATTCCCCTTAAGGTTAAGACCAATATTCTGCCTGTCCTAATTATAGCATCAGTTTCCATGCTTTAGGTCTTCTGTGACAAACATGTCATTAATGAGGAAACTGCCCTGAAATAATAAGAGCCTTGTTTATGATTGGGTTTCAATATATTTTTTGTTGACCTGAGGTATAATCTTGGTTGGTTCTAATTTAACTCGAGTGTATATACTTCTTAAAGACATTACAACTAATTAAAGAATGAAGCTAGGAGCCAGAAAGAGGAACTATAATAGGAAATATCCAACCTGATGTTTTGGCCACAAATGTATTCATTTGTTTTTCCATTTACTTCCCTACCCACCATTAAAGAAGTATTTATTCAGGGCCTAATATTTTCTAGACAAAGTATTAATTTTGGTGGCGTAAAAATGAAGGAAAACAGACCTCCATCTCAAGGAATTTACCTTTTGGGAATACATCAAAGATATAAATTATTTTAATATACTTGGGTTTGTAAAACTAGACAAACATATTACAAAGTACAGAGGTGGGGTGTTTGGGTGCCTCAGTGGGTAAGCGTCCAACTCTTAATTTCAGCTCTGGTCATGATCTCACATTTTGTGATCTCGAACCCTGCTTTGGGCTCTGTGCTGATAGTGTGGAGCCTGCTTGGGATTCTCTCTCCCTCTCTCTCTCTGCTTCTATTCCATTTATGTGAGTGCACTCACTCTCTTTCTCTCAAATAATAAATGTACTTAAAAAAACAAAAGAAAAAACCACAAAGTACAGTGACAAAGTACAGTACAAAGTACAGTAATGGTAAGAAAAAATTACAAAGGTCCTATCTGTGCCAGACAATCATCTAAGTATTTTGTATTTGATCTTTATGATAACAAGTATCAAGTGAGTCCTACAATTATCATTCTCATCTTACAGATTGGAAACTGAAGTACAGGAGGTTATTTGCCCAGTGCCACTCAGTGATTTTGGGTCCACTGAGAGGAAGCATGTCTCACAGAGGGATGATTGAGCTCTCTCAGAGCAGGGATAGATGAGCTCCTGAGAACAGTTATAAAGGACCCAGTGCATGGCAACTACTGAGCCAAGTAGGTCCTTCCAAAATCACATCCTATAAAAGGATGTTTCTGTCTAGAATATCTAGAATGTTTTATTCTATGTTTCTTGCACTCTGAATAAAGCTGCAATGCCTGCTAGTGTTAGCATTGCATTTGTCTTCCCAGACATATGTATGTCACAATCAGTCCTTGATTTTAAAAGTCTTTTTATTGAAAAGGGTTTAAAAGCTCACAAACTCCCCCACTTTCCCAATTTAATCAATACTGTATTGGTCAGGTATCCAATAGGATTTCTATCATCGTCGATCTGCAGGGACAGAGAAGGATAGATTTATTTAGCATGAACAATTGACTACATGACTGTGGAGACGGAGAAGTCCCACAGTCTGCCACCTGTAAGCTGCAAGCCAATAGTATAGTTCCAGTCCAAGACTGAAGGTCTAGTCCAAGGACAGGAGAAGACTGATGTTCCAGCTCAACAGTCAGGCACAAAGAATGAATTCTCCCTTCCTCTTCCTTTTTGTTCTATTCTGGCTTTTGGTGGATTGGCTGATACCCACCCACACTGGGCAAGACAAGCTGCTTTACTCAGTCTATTGAGTCAAATGCTAGTCTCTTTGGGCCACACCCTCACAAACACACCCAGAAATAATGTTTAATTAAATATCTGGGCACCCAGTGACCCAGTCAAATTGACACATGAAATTAACCCTCAAGTGACAATGCATGAAGCATCGTTTATCACCAGGTACCAGAGACCCAAAAAGGGAGAGGCCCTTTGCTGCTGGCAGGTGTCCAAGTACTTTAGCTATCAGGCCACAGACATCTTTCTGGTTGGTTCCCATTGCCTTGTGTTAGTTTTTTCTGACTCTGTGGAGCTCTGGATAAATTTATTGTTCCAGTTAATCACGAGAAAAAACATTAAGGAAAATAGTAATTCAGCTGGTATATCTGAAATTAAGACTTCTTTTATAAGTTTTAGAATATTATGTGATCTATTTTCTGCCTAAAATAGATTATACCCAATTTTGATGAGGAGGGGAAATGAATTCACTTATCATAGTTGTAGGATTGTAAATGGGTACAACCTTTGGGAGGGAAATATGCATATATTTTGACATGGTAAGATATAATAGATACACACAAAGTTAAGGGAACAGTTGTTAATTAGAGATACTTTATTGTAAAGAAAAAATCAGAAAATTTACCTCATAATAGGGGGTAAGCCAAGTAAGTTATGTTATATCCAGACAATGTAGCCAGTTAAATATCACACTGTGGAAGATTATTTATCAAAACAGGGAAAAGTCAATACTATATTTAGTATTACATGAAAAAACAGACTGATAATATATTAGTATATTGTTAGTATGTAGCAAATAATATAGTCAATATGTAATTTTTATAAAGAGAGGCAAATATATATGTAAGGCAGAAATACATGTATATAAAATCTGTACACATATGAATATGTATATGTGTATATATAGACAATTTCTGGAAGGTTTAAACTAATATTTTACTAGTGATAGAATTGCAAGAATTAAAAAAAAAACCTCTTTTTTCTGCTTGAGCTTTCATTGACATGAATTGTACAATTAGAAAAAAAATTATTACACATATTAGTGCTAGGTAATGAGAAAGAGATCCAGATAAAACAGAATAAAATCAAATTTCTTACTCTGTCTTCATTAAATTACTTTTTATTATTATTTTTAGTAAACCTTGTCCTTCTCATCCAGATTTGAGCTACTTTTTGCCCACACCACTTATTGGTTCTTTGGCTAATTGTCCTTCCTAAGGTCTTTAATAAAGATAATTATAGGGTTCTTTCTTGCTTGAATTAACTAGTCTACATTGTTATCATCACTTTCAGATATGAGAAAAGAGTTCATAATTAATAAAGGGCAGTGCTTTGTAAAATGCATTGCATTTCATTTCAGTTTATTCTACATCAGAAGACATTATATGGCAATACTCACGCTGTGGCTGGGCCACAGGTGTGGGGGTTAGTTCCCATTGTATCCTGTAACATTTAAAAAGCATGAGGTTTTCCACATAAAAATCCAGATATGGGGATTCTCTTGAAAAACAGATAACTCTCATAATGCAGTTCAAGTTCCCACCAGACAGTGACTGGCTGGAGATGAGTGGCCACTGTCCTTTGGAAATGGACACACTTGCTCCAGTTTGCAACAGTCCACACCACTCCTTCCTTATCTTATACCTAGCTCAAATTCCTTGCCTAAAGTTACAGGCATTTTAGTCTGCTATCCTATTTTGAATCATCTCTATTTTCATCATGTTCAAGGATAAGGATGGTAGAATTGAGAAATAAGTATTCTGTTTACTATCTTACATGACATCCTCTAGGTGACAACTGACCTTCTAATTTCAGAGCATGTTTCTTTTTTATTTCCCCAGAAAGACTGAAGAGAGAAAAAAATGGAAGGAGGGAGGAAGGAGGGGGAGGGAGAGAGAGAGAGAGAGAGAGAGTCAGAGAGAGGGAGAGAGAAATTACACACGAAAGGCATTTATCGGAGGAATATGTGTCATGTCAAGAACACTGATAATTGGACGATTTTGTTTTTTCTGGTTTACAACCTTATCAATGCCCACGCAAAATCACTTTATTTGTATTTAAACAGCTCAATATTTACTCAGTTTGCACTTTAAACAATTGAGTCTTTTTTCCCATTGCCTCAAGGTATAGAGGCAGAAAAATAATGAAATATTAAAAGGAGACTAGCTTTGCTAATTTATGGAAATCAAGAACAGAAAAGCAGAGTAGCTGAAAGTCCTACAAGGGGACAGTGATGCTCTGGCCCTTTGGGACATTGAGGCATCAACCAATGTGCCATTAAAAAATAAAACCTGTGAGGAGGCAGTGCGGGAGAATAAAAGCCTATTAAAGTGCTCCTAAGAGTTAAGGCTCTTGCCAGCACAGCCATCTGTCAAGAGATTATGGAGAAGGAAATTTCTGCAGGAATTTTCCCTTGGGACCAGATGAAGTGCCAAGAAAAGGTGTGTGGCATCAGGAGTGAAGACAAACTCAGAGAGTCTTCCGCAGCGCTTATCACAGACAGAGAGGGACCCTTCAACCCACTGAGTCTCAGGGAAGAGGAAGAGAAGAGAGGAAGTCTCTGCATTGCCTTCAGCTGGAGAACCGAGGTCAGGGGAAAAAGAGTTTATGAAAACAAATCTCTTTAAGGTAAGTTAAACTTTGTTGCATTGAATTCTGAGAATTTTCCGTAATTCAAAGACAATGACGTAATTTACGTTTTTTGGAAAGTTTTTTTGAAAACTTTAATATTTGGAGTTGGTGAAAATACCCAAGATATTTATTTATAGGAAATCTATTAATGCACTGTTTTTACTCATTTCTTCCAAATAAATGCTGGGTAAAAAGTGATCAAGATGGACTCATGAGTATTTGCCTGTAGAGAATTAAGTTCACGCTATGCTGTGAACTAATTAACAACCACACAATCATGAAAGTTGCAAGAGTTAGTGACAGGGACAAATATTTCATGAAGTTCCTGGAATCGTGTCAGGAAAAGATACTTTAATTTTTAAGATTCTAAGTAGATATTAGTTTATTCCTTGACCTATGTTCCTATATAGTACCACTTTGTGTTTATTAACAGTAATTATTCCTCATTTCCTTTGTGATTGGCTTATTTTTTTCCCTTCTTAAGAGAAAAATGTTGATTATAAAGGTAGAATAAAAATATCACAGATTAAAAATGATCACAGATTAATTACCTAGACTACAAGATAAACATTATACATTTTTTCTTTCAGATTTTTTAAGTCAGAAAGAGAGTTGTCTCTTTAAATGTCAGGAAAATAAACATGTAAGAAGGTATGTTTCATCCCAAGTTAGCAAATGTTTTTAAACCTATGACAGTGATAAGAAATTGTTGATCAGAAATTGGATTAAACATCGTTTAATTCAATTTTATTTTGTCTTGATCAAAATAAAGACATTTTGTTTAACCCATTGATTGCTTGGAGAATTGGAGATGAGGAGTCATACATATCAATTCTAAACAAGAAATTATTTTATCTGCTGGGAAAGAATAGGAAATCAAATAAAACAGAGCTAGTTCTGAGTGATCACAGTGATCCAGTGTTCATGCTGGCACTGTGCCCATATCAGATGATTGTGTCTGTAATTGGAAAGAAATTATCTTGTGAATTTAAGTCAAGTTATTCTATGAATTCAATTATAATGGACAATTAAGTTCAATAACCGAGGCTTTTGAATCTTCCTTCCTGCCCTGCAACGAAACAAAATGAAACAAAACAAAAAACCAATTTTGTCTGAATTATCAAGATATTGTTTAAATTCTTTTTATTTCATTATTTCATTAATTTTTCCATTCACTTGTTCATTCAACCAATATTTAGCAAGCACTGTTTAGCTGGAGGGCATTATTGGGCTAGCCATGAAATAATCAATGTACATGGTCCCTGTTCTCAAAGGGCTTACAGTCCATTACATGGCATCTAACTTATCCCTTCGGCTTCAAAATAATTTGAAAAACAAAACTTAAATATTATTTCACAAATATGAATTTAAGTTTAACAAAGTCAAGTAATAGCAATAGGGAGTATCATGTTAATATTATAATTAAGGACTCTTAGTACATTGATTTTATTTGTACTTTAGTATCTGAAAATTTTGTTTAATTTAGCAAGGGCTGAAATGAGCATTATTTACTCCGGTGTTTTCATTAAATAGGTTTGTGGTTCTTTAAAAAACACGGAATAGATTAATTTTAGGTGTAGAAAAGGACAAAGAATTTCTATGCCGTAAAATGTAGACTTAAATTCTATTGGAGATCTACAAATACTGTATTTTGTTTGTGATCAAAGTCTTATTCCTGACTATAAGGATATATCTCTAAACAGAGTGTATTTGAAATAAGAAATTAGATTCTTACCTGCTATATCCATTGTTGTTCCTAAGATTGATTTGGGAGTATGTGTATTTCTAGCACTTTTGGCACTATTACAATGGTTGGTCCCCAACAAAAGTGATATTCAAGTTTTTGAGTTATGGAGATTCTCTCTGGGATCTTTGCCAGAAATAATGAAGTTCTTGCTTGGATGAATGGGTCTGGAAACTGTCACTTCAAATAAAATGTGCTTATTATAGAGCACTATCATCATATCTTTTCAAAATAATAAAATACTAAGTTCAATAGTCAATATTTTGATAATGTAACATATGCACAAGAGTATGAATATAACATTCTTTTCATAGGGAATGGGTTAGTCAGAGGGAACAAGTTGGAATTAAAGAAACATACAACTATTAGGAATAAAATCTGGGTCATTAAAATAGTAGTTCAGAGGTCTGTGAGGAAAGAGAGCAACTGATTATTCTTGCCTTTTTTTTTTGTTTTCCTTTCGGATAAAATCTTTATTAGGTTTCTAGTTGGGAGTCCGATGTGTTTAACCTTCATATATTGGTCACAAAACATGTTCTTGTACTACATGGTTTTGAATATTTTTTTCCTTTTTTTTTTTTGTCTCTTGAGTATATAGGGATGGAGGACACATGATTTTTGAGGTTCTCTGATTATTAAGAGTGGACACAACCCCTCCCTGCCTACCTAGAACCTGAGTGCTTTATATCCAAAAAAAGTGATAGATCTCTACCCAAAACTTGGTAACTCAACTACTGTTCAGATTCAGTAAATCACGGGCAGCAATGTAGGGTTGTAGTTAAGCATGGGATGCTAATATCAGACCTCCTTTGTTTCAGTCATAACTTTGCCAATTATTGCTTTGTGAGGGCAAGTCTCTTACCCACTTTCCTTAGGGCATAAATGGACATAATAATGGCACTATTATTATTGTGTGAATCAAGTAAGATAATGTATATATGGTACTTATCATATTGCAAACCCTCACAAATGTTAGTGATGGTGATGGCGATGATGACGATGATGATAAATGTCTGCAGAAATTCAGACTTTTCCAGGGCTCTATCTGGATTCTTGCTTGTCCAGTTTGGGGCATCTTTCTTGCATCCCATGCAGGCCACCAGAGGCACCTTTTAGAAAGTGGAAATCTGATCTTGTTACTTTCCAAAGTGACACTCCATTACCTTTGGCTGAAGACCCACATTTCCTACCAGGGACCACAAGTCTCCTCTGTCACCCTCCTCACAGTTTTTCACACCTCTGAATCTTGGCACAAGTTTGTTCCTCTGCCTAAAACCCTTCCTCTTTTTTCCCCACCTGGCTAATTCCAACTTAACCTTCAACACTTAGCTCAAGCTGTCAGGAAGACTTTTCTGATCCCACCTTCACCCCCTCTGCAGACTCAGGACTGTGCATAGGTCTGCCTTGGCTCTAGTTTTCCAGTCTGTCAGCTTGTCATTTCCTTCAAAAGACTGTGAACTATTTGAAAACAGGGCTATATCTTTTTTTCATTAACTCAGAATTTAGTATAATTTCTGTCACCTAGAAGGCGCATAAAAAATGTTAATAGGTTGAATGAATGTTCTGAGGAGCAGGCAGGGAGCAGTGATTCTTCTCCTTTTGTGAATGTGTTTGTCTTCTGGGTACTGATGCCACGCAGAGGTACTGACATAAACACAAGAACCCAGGAAAGGTAAGGTAAGCATGGCCATTCTTATTTTATCTTTTATGCCGCTGACCTGAAGTAAGTGAACCAGCTGTACTGCTTTTAATTTTAAACATCATTTTTAAAAAGCGCACGTTGGCAGTAAAGAAATGGATTATTTTTGTTGAAGTTTTTTATCATACTAGTTGGCCTGAGGAATTACTGAGGTGGTGATAAGAAACTTCTGGATCTTTGCCATTTGCTCTTCTCTTAGAGGTTATATTGGAACTTGTGCTTAGAAGTCAAGATTATAGGGGCGCCTGGGTGGCTCCGTCGGTTGAGCGTCCGACTTCGGCTCAGGTCACGATCTCACGGTCCGTGAGTTCGAGCCCCGCATCGGGCTCTGGGCTGATGGCTCAGAGCCTGGAGCCTGCTTCCCATTCTGTGTCTCCCTCTCTCTCTGACCCTCCCCGTTCATGCTCTGTCTCTCTCTGTCTCAAAAATAAATAAACGTTAAAAAAAAATTAAAAAAAAAAAAAAAAAAAGAAGTCAAGATTATAATGGTCTTTAGAATGATTATATCAGTCCGAATGTGAAGATGTGGTCTTAGGATATCAGATTACTACACAAAATATTTTATTAGACAATTAGTGTTGTTATGAAGGAATGAAAATGTTATGGAAATAATTAAGCTGCCTTACAAGACTCTCCTTAACATTCTCACATTACTCTGACATTTTGAATATGAATTGGGATTTAATGTGGTTTGCATAATTTTGAATAAGCAAATGCGGAGGACAGTAAGATCCCTTTTGCACCATTGGTGCTTCTAGAAGCTCCAGTTTTGAATTTTCTTTACCTTGGGGGAAAAAAAAGAAAACTGTTTGCCAACTACAGCAAGGGCCTCTGTCTCCAGGTTCTTTCCTGCCCTCTCCTCTCTCTGGGGCTCTGCTCCTGCTCTCACAACTAGAACCACAGAAGAGGAAAAACAGCTCATGACAGGCCTGCACTGACTGCTGCTTTGCTCATTCTGGGCTAGCTGCCGTTCATCAGGCCCTGCTTTCTCTTGCCAGCCATGTAGATGTGAGGCTGCTCAGAGCCTCACTTTTCAGGTTCTGTATCCTCAGCACAGCACAGCGAACCAAGATTCTGCGCTGTTAGTTTCCTAAGTCTTGTTTTAGCCCTCAACTTGTCAGGCAGCTGTGTTACTGCCAGTGGTTTTCCTTGCTGGTCCTATACTTACTGTGAAAAACAGTTGTGTCACAAGCCGGTTGGGGATGAAAATATCACAACCCCGAAGTAAACTGCTATGGCTGTGAGTTATACCAGAATAAGAATAAATTAGAATAAAACACTACCACCTTTTTAAAAAATTTTTTTTAATGTTTATTTATTTTTGAGAGAGAGAAAGAAACAGAGCGTGAGTGGGGGAAGGGCAGAGAGAGAGCGAGACATTGAATCCTTAGTAGGTTCCGGGATCTGAGCTGTCAGCACAGAGCCCTATCCGGGGCTCGAACACGGACCACAAGATCATGACCTGAGCTGAAGTTGGACGCTTAACCGACTGAGTCACCCAGGTGCCCCAAAACTACACAACCTTCCGATAAAAGTATTAGTTTTCCTTCTCTCCTTTATTCTTTATGATCTACTCACATAGGTACTAAGGATTGTTTATTTTTATTTTTAACAAAATTGACTGAAGGTCTACTATATACCAATATTTTGAATTCAAAGTATACTCTTTGGGGAAACGAAGCTACGTAGTGAATTACTGCTTTATGATTTCAGGAACTGGGATAATCCTTGAGACATAGTAGAGGCTTAATCTTTGTGAATACTTGAATATACTAAACAAATTAGACCACGTGGTATATGTAGGCAACTTGGAGAAGCTTGTATAGATTCTATTTCATTTTTAGGAAGAAAAATGAACTGGCTTCAGAAAATAATGGAGAGACCATCCTCTGGTCATTTGCTTTCTCTGACACATTTCAGTGGGAGGATCCTCACAGGAAAGAGCCTTTAGGCCCCACTGTGGGATCTCCCAAACTGTCACTTTTGAAAGACTGTCTCTAAGTCATATTGAAGTTAACTTATTGGGTTTTTTTTTTCCAGAGAAAAAATTAACTAAAATTGTCATTCAAAGTTATGTTTTCTATTATATGAAAAGTGGTTGTCAATGAGGCACTCAAGGTCAGGGTTGGTAGCTGGCTTTATCTTCCTTTAAAAATGAATTTAATGACTTCATTAAAATCTAGGGATATATAAAAGGCAGCAATGCTATCACTAAGTTAACAGAGATTTACTTATCAGATTTCAAACAAGGAATTCATCAAGCTACAAATTCTTTCCAAGGAACAGAACTGTATTCAGAGAACATGTGGATCATATCTCCTGTCATGCCCTTGATGACAATTCTGATGTTGTAAATGTATTCTAGTGTACCCCTAAGTGAAGGCTGCTTCTTGTCTCAGCTAGCTCAAGCTACAGAAATCGACCAGGAAAAGACAGACTTAAGGATTTCCTCTTTTTTTAGGGAGCCAGTATGCCCAGAGCATCCTGGCTTGTCTATTCTGAATCAGGTTTCTATATTCCCAAGTTAACCTATCTAGATGTCCTTACGGCTGTTTATCCTTCTAGGTGTCCTTAAGGCTGAGAACTGGCCTTTGAGTAGAGTCAGCTCCCAACGTGGCTCAAGACTCAAGGCGATTCAAGAGGAAAAAAAAAAAAAAAAACAGAGACAAGAGACAGTGACTAAGACTTTGACAGATAGCCGCTGAAGGAAAAGCAACACACACACACACACACACACACACACTCACACACCATTTATGAAGAGATTGAGACATACTATGGCAGTGACTTATTCATCTTTGATAAAGAGCTAAGTTCTTTAAAGAAAAATGGCATAATTAGAGTAAAACTATTTTGACTCCAAGAATCGATGGTTCTGTCAAATTGGCCTTCTTTTTGACATACTTGTCTTTACCTCAAGACCTTTGCACCAACTATTCTGCTACTTGAAATGCTCTCCCTCTATTTTCACATGACTGACTTCTTGTCATCATTTGTAATTTTCAACTTAAATATCAACTTCCTCAGAGAGGCTTTTCCCGACCACAGTAAAGAAGGCAACTCATTACTCACCTGACATGACTCTATTTTAATTCTTTGCATTGCATTGTACTCACCAATAGCTAATATTTTTTATTGTTTACGTTAAAATTTTTTTTTCTCTTCTCCATTACCTTGGCATAGCATAAGATCCTATGAGTATAGTTTCTTGCTTGTTCTCTTTCTATCCCTCGGTTGCCGCATAATAGATATCCAATGAATGAATATTCACACAGTGGATGATGACTTTTTTATCGTTAAAAAGTTGCTTGGATTTTAACTTATGTTTAATAAAGACTTGTTTAACTGCATTTGAAGATTAGTAATAGTGGGAGGAATTCCAATAAAACTATTTAACTCTCACAATTTTCTTTCGCACTTCCCTTCCATTTGCCAATTTGGTGTGAAATGGCCTTGATTTTTTGTCTTAGCTATTTAAAAAAAAATCAAAATTATTCATACAAGTTTTAGTGAGTTTTAGCATTGTATTGAAGTTTGATTTAAAGGCTGACATGATTTCTGCATATTTCACAATTGATTAAGCCACCAACCAGAGATCCATGGAAGGGTCAGGTTTCTAAGATTCCTTTTTGATGTGTCTAGGCTTTTAGATGAGGGATATCATGTTCAGATTAAAAATGTCATGGCATTACTTTTATTTTGTCATGTTGTATATTGCTTTTCTCATTAGTGTTGTCACTGGTGTTGTTTACCTTTGTTGAATAACCAATGACAGAGACGTGCTGCTAAAATGTAATACAGAGCTTAGTTATCGTGGTTTTGTGATGATAAACAGGATCAATAATAACCAACCAAGTTATCCTCATATTAAGCTGAATTATAATTGTTAAATATTTTTTAATTTGTTTTGCAAATCTAGCAATCTTCTAAAATAACCTCAGTTGAACAATCTTCTATTCACATCAGGAGTATGTTGTGACACCTGATTCCAAAAAGTATTGAGTAATTTACTTAAATATGCTGACAACAAATCTGCACCAATTGATGAAAACATTTGGTGCAGATGAAAGCCCAGGAAACGAAAGGAGCATATTTGGGTAACTATAACACATTCCACGATCAGACCTGAAATTGAGATTGGCACCTACAAAAATATCGCCATCTCCTTCATCCACCACACCAGTATGTTTGAAAAAATTCTATCGTCAACCACTAGCTCTCAAGAAACATACCTCTAAGTCCACTTCCTTTCTGCCTGTAACACACAGTGTGTCTGTGACTCAGTCCTCGTGCTGTGGTTCTTGCTTGAGCGTGATGGAAAACCATGTGAGGAGCTCTGTTCCCCACTGCACGCTGGACACCACTGTCCTGCTGGATTCTGCTGACATTAAACAAAATCTTTAGGGTTCAGGAAGGTTGGGCAGACACATCAGAGGCAAATGTGTAACACCGTGGAGCATTTCTGCTTGGCCCGTTGGGTTTGACATGCCAAAATAGCCCACAAGGAATAGCAGTGCCTTTTGAAGTAGCTGAGATGCTTCCCTGATGTCACTGCTCTGAGTTTTAGATCAATGCCTGGGAGATGAATCAGAACATGTGAGGAGAGTCACCGAGGGGAAATGTGCTGGAAAGGTTGCAGGAGTGAAGCACCCAAGCCCGGAGAGAAGGTGGGGTGAGATGTGCAAGCAGGAAAAAACAAAGGGCTGAGTCATTGGAGGCCTAATTGACAATGGCACAGCTGTGACAACAATTTGCCGGCGGCCTGACCTATTTGATGAAAGGGTCTCTGCTTTCCTTGGAACCTCAGAGTTGCAGTGCATGGTAGGAATGCACCACTCGTGTTTCCAGCTGGCTCAGCCTCATAAATACCTAAACTCACAAGATGACATTTTTAATGCTCTACAATTGCTGTTCTGCGTTTATATTTATTGCAATTCAACATATCCATTAGTGCATCTATCATTGATAAGTTTGTCACTGCTTCAGGAATACAGTCCATCATGCTGCATCAATTTTACTTTACATGCTATTAATGTACTATAATGCAGCTTATAATATCATGTGGATATATCTGATTAGAGAGGTGCCAGAGTCAGTCAGATTGCCCTGAGAATTGCAAGAGGACCCAAAACCTTTATTTGTTTGTGGTAAAGATGAGCAGCCTTGGTGCACAGTGAATGTGTTAATATAACAGGTGTATCTTCTTCACTTTCTCAAACAGGCACGGCAAGGAACCAATTTAAGCAATCTATTTTGACTCACAACAGACTTATAATATTTTGTTGACACTTGACATGTTTATTCTTTTAGCAAAATCATAATCATGTTTTAATATTTCCTGCATGCAATTAGCAGCTTTATTCAAGAGGCAACGATGGCATATGAGTCCAGGAGAGAGGACCAACTATGGCTTTCCAAAACGAGGTAAATCAAAACATTAAAATCTCAGCAAATAAAACACAGCTTTTAAATACACGACTTGAGATATTTCGGGATGCAGTAACAATTTCTGTTAAAAAGAAACAAAACAAAAGGCACCTGTAACAAATATTTGAAATTGTAGAGAAATTAACAATGCTCATGAATATGGACTCTATCATTTCATTTCTACAGTTAAAATCTGACAAATCACCGTTAGTGTCCATGAACTGGAGGATGAAGTAGGTCAGGACAGTCTGAACTATTTTAACATTTCTGGCCATAATGAAATGCTTCAGCCGCATTTTAAATCTTCTTGTACCAACTGCAAATTATAAAAGAAAACCTGTTAGGCACTTAAAAAATCTGTTTGTGAAGTATTATCAAACCAACCTGTGAAGATTGTTTTTTAAAGGGTCAAACCCAGTAGTCAGGCAGATAGGCGTTTGAACCCTTACTGGGTTACTTTTCCAATGTGTAGCATCAGGCAAGGTAGCTGATTCTTCCAGCCTCGGTTTTCTGTATGTTTAAGGAAGATAGTGAGACTCAATGCATCGATTGTTCTTAGAATTAAATGAGATGCCAGGTCTGCTACTTCCACACAATGTAATACACGTAGCTATTGGAAAGATTTAGATGGCCCTGCATGTGATTTTACAAAATGGTTACCCCGAACTCTTCAAATTTAAAACATTTAAGCTCAGAGTATTATACCAATTATGTAAAAACATGATATAAAATATATATGCTCAGAAAACTTTGGGTAGGGTATACAAAGCGTGGAAATCTGTAGTTAGGTAAGATACCAGCAAAAGATTTCCTTTTCATATTATGTCCTTTTAGAGTGTTTGAAGTCTTGCTGTCTGTTCATATTATTTTTACGATAAAACCCATAGTTTAATTTTTTTAAGGATATGATTCATTAGAAATATTAACACATTATCTGGCACATAATGATAGCTCAATAGATGCCAGCTGTTTTCATAAAGGCAATAATAAATGCTCCTTTTCCCCACGAAATGTGATAGACATCTCTGTTGCTACTGTTTTGAGGAATGCAAAGTTTGACCCCGCATTTAAATAGGAGGAAGTTGTATGGGAACTGATAGATTTACAAAGTCCTTGCGATAAAATAAAATCTCCAAGTGTGGGTACATCAGAAGGAACCAGCAGTAGGAGGGGTTGCTTAAAAAGGCTGATAGCAATTTGGGGGTGTCTTCATAAACATCGAGTGCACAGGAGGAGTAGGGCCGCGGGCCCTGTGTACTCTTAGCTGTGACAGCTCTGGAAACGGGTCATGGTCAGGTTTCCTATCCTGCAAGGAATGCCGTGGATTTGAGTATGTGCACAGGAAGGTGATCGGGATGGCATCGGGAGCAGAGTCCCTATCACTGTGAATGGCTGAAGCTGCTTAGGACCTGGGCAAGTGAAGAAAAGGAGACCCTGCTGATGACAGTTCCAGGGCTGCCACACAAGAGAGGGATTCAACTTAATCTGTGTTAGTTCCTGAGGGCAGAACTGGGACCACTGAGTAGAAGTTAAAAAAAGACATAATTCAGCTTACAGCCGCAGCTAAAACCCAGCGTGTCATGATTTATAGCAGCAAATGCTACCCTAGGCAAGGATAGACTTTTCTGTTAAATTCTGAAGATAAAACATACCAAAGCATCTGGATTCTCACAAGGATAATGTCCCAAACCTAAACTAAATAAATAATCCCTGCAGATACAGCTTTACAAAGGTTAGATACATCTAGCGGATGAACTTTGTGTCTGCTGCAGAGCCTCATGCCATCCGGGCTCTATCTCATTGCTGCCCCCACCTGTGTGCACACGTCATGTGTGATTCTGTCTCTTCAGTGCTTTTGCTCCATCCTTTCATTCTGGTATCACAACTTACAGAGTTCAGTACTGGGCATCCCTGCCTACCGATGCTGGGCTTATCTCTCTGCCTTCAAATCCCACGCCCCCAGTTTTTATCCTCTGTGTCCTCCTAATATGTGTTTCTTCTCATTGAAATGTGAACTCCTTGAGCGTCTAAGTGCAATATATATTTGCATCCCCAGAGTAGAGTAAACCTCAGTAGATTGAATCCCATCCCTTTGTGAAGAGTAAAGGGGGCACTTACAGACTTAAATATAGATTTAAATATTTATTAGGAAACCATTCACCATCTCTTTCTGGCCCTTACTTTTTCCGGAGATCGTCTATCTCTGAAGGTTGTAAGCAACAAGAAAGTGAAATACACACAACCAGAAGAGGACTTTCACATAACAATGCATGTGTAAACCAGAGTCACTCATGAAGGAAAACGTCTAATAAAAATGTGTATTATTCTTCAATGTTTCTAGGACTGCATTAAGATATTTCAGATTTATCCATGGGTACAATATTTCAAATATTTCACAATCATAGTTGCATATGGACTGCATATTGTCTTTAGTGCTGGAACAGAGTTCAGGGTCCCCTACTATGCTAGACATTAACTCTTTAACAATGAGCAGAGGCTAACTTCAAGAAAGCCTAGAGATACAGTACTTAGCTTATGTTGGAGGGCCAATTTCCCTATGAGTGAGTCTTGTGATATGTCACTCACCCGTTCAGGCCAGTAGAATCTTACGGATGTCAGGGCTGGTCAACAGGCATCCTCATTTTTCACTCTCATTTTCACTCTCATTTTCTCCTATACCCTATTCAAAAGTATATTTGAAAGTTTTAAATAGCTAATGCAGGTTTCATAAGCACTCACCTAAAATGAGGGAAGTAGGATAGGATTTTAGCCTATGCATCAAAAAGGGTGAAACCTCTGAATCAGGTTCAAATGTTAGAGTAAACTACACCAAATGTTTGCTCTCAATTTCCAAAAATATAGCTCAAATCTGAAAATCTAGCACATTAAAAATAGCCTGTATCAGAAATGCTTTTTAAAAACTTTCCATTACTATTTATTTAGGGAATGAAAAGCAAATATGCTGATGTGAAAGAAAAGATATTACTTCTAAAATTTCACAGATCAAATTGTTCTTACAACCTTACCAGAAATTGTTCTTATACTCATTAGCTCAGTGTAATGAACTATTGTTATTTGCATTTGCTCTGTGCCAGGCATGGTCCTGATCACTCCTGGACATACATAGACTAGAAAAGTCCGTCTAGACAGGGGGACTAAAACCTAGGCAACTGACATCTCTTCCTAACACTTACCTGAATTGTGATTTTCACAATAATTTGTTTAATTTTTAAAATATCTATCATCATGAGCTGTGACTCCATAAAGGCAAGGACTTTTTCTGTCTTGTTTATTAACAAGATAACACCTAGCACAGTGACTGGCACATTATAGCTGTTCAGAAAATGCTTGCGGAATGGTTGAATAAGTAGATGACCAAAATACAGTAAAACCTTGGTTTGCAAGCATAATTCATTCTGGAAACATGCTTGTCATCCAAAGCACTTGTATATCAAAGCAGATTTCCCTGTAAGAAATAATGGAAATTCAGATGATTCATTCTACAACCCAAAAATATTCATGTAAGAATGATTATAATACTGTAATATAATACAAAATACTAAAGATACTAAAGAAAATACAAATAAAGAAAAAATAAACAACCTGCAGTTACCTTTCAAAACCTTCATGGCTGGTGTGAGGGAGACAAGAGAGAGGAGGGTTATTGTGTAAGACGACTTTGTCTCTCACTAATGGAATCACTGCTCTCTGTTGGCTTAATGGAATCTTTTTCTGCATGGGGGCCATTATATTCACTCGGACGGATGTTGACTACAGTACAATATTAATAAACTCTTGTCAAATACTGTATTTAATGTAACTGGAAGCAGAGGAAAGGGTCTATATCTGCAGGCAGCCTGACCTAGAATGAAGCAAAGCATTCCTAAGCTTACTCTTCTATGGAAAAGCAACGGACTGTCCAGAGGTGCTTTGAAGTGACAAAAAATACACTAGTGCCAGTTGTGGGCACCTTCCCACATTCTGAAAGATCACTGACTCCTGCCAAACACCACAGCCTGAGACTGAGCATCCAAGCATGGGAGACAATCACACACAATGGTGCAGTGAGAGAGAGAGAGAGAGAGAGAGAAGAACCATTGTCTCAGTTGTGATCATGTGACGGTCAGTGTCACATACTACTTGTATTGCAAGATATCGCTTGTTTATCCAGTTAAAATTTATTAGAAATGTTTGCTCATCTTGCAGAACATTCACAGAACAAGTTCCTCAAATTTGAGGTTTTACTCTATTATATATCAAAGTAGAGTAAGGTAATTATTATGAAAGAAACACCTATAAAGCACAAGGATTCAAAGATAGGCATCTTATATTCTAGGGTGGGCATTAGTGAATGGGTCAGTCAAGATAGCCACTAAAAATTTATATCACATGTACAGAGACTTGATCAGATTGAAATATCCCCTCTTTATCCCGATGCATTCTAAAATTATGGTTTCACGTTTCCATCCCTGAAATATCTCATAGGGTGGAAGAGAGATAAGCAAAAGAAATGTTTAATTACTGCCCCAATTGCACCTACCTATTGCACCTATGCAGTCATTGTCACCAGCCTTCTTAAAACAGAGAGAGGGAGTGATCTTTGCTTGTGTTTATAGATGACAGAGCTCAAGGTATTTCATGCCATGTGCATGAGTGCAGACCATAAGATCAATGGAGCCCTGCAGACAGTTCCATAGGCACAGTATGAATGACTTAGTCCTTTCCCAGCCTAGGAGCTGCTGGCGGGCAATCCTTTTGCTGTTAGCTTCCCACTTGTGCATTTACTCTTGGCCAGTGTGACATTATTCCTCTAGTGCGAGCCACCCCATCTGAATGCTACATGCCAGCATGCACTCCTGTTGCTACCCAGAAAATGACAGCTTTTCCACATTACCTCTGGTGGTGACTCACAGCATCCCTCTCACTTGTGATCAATGGCTTTAGCTCCCCTTTCCTCTGTTGCTTTAACATCTGTCTCTGTTGGTTCTCCTCACACTCTCAGCTCAGCAGTCCTTGGTGGCAGTAGGCTTGGCTTTGATGCCAGTTGGCTTGCAGAGTAGGAACTCAGTGCTGGTGACCCCTTCTTGTCATTTGATGTTACACAGCCATTACTGACAAAATAAACACAAGAGATCCTGAACTAAGATCCTGAACTAAGTGACTTGGAAGTGCCATTCTCGGCAGGGCTGGTTCAGTCAAGAAATTTGGGGTGATTCCATTTGTGAGGAGTTAGTAGTTTGGTACCCTGTGTGTCAATACGTCTTTTGAAAGGATCTCATTAGCTCTGAATTGTGTATAGGTATTCTGAATATGTGTTTCTCCTCTGCTGCATATGCATAATATATTATCTCCTTTGGATTTATGATGAACGGCCCCATGTAAACTTCACAAATAATCCATAATTGCTGATCTTCTGTTTCCGGGGATTAACTAATATATATTGATGGCCATAGAACTTTAGAAAAATCACAACCTAATGCTATGAAAGATCATCTGATAAATTTTCAAGCGGCATTTCCACCTTCTTTATCACATCTTCTACAACAGCCAAGTAATGGCATACTTCACTTTCTAGTGTCATTTCGACATCAAACTTAGGGGTCACACTAAATCTAAGTCAGCAACACGAAACCACTAATAGCCAGAGTGTCTAGTAACATTGGCTATATATGTGTGTGTATATATACATAAATTTCAGCCAATACTATAATACTTATTATTTAGAAATATATCAATATGTGTTTAATATAATGCATCAATATATTAGATATTTATATATTATATATAATTTATATGCCATTGTATATAATATATATGTTTATATATATTTACACATATATTATATATATATTCTTTCTTTAAATTAAAATCTCATTCTGTAATTCCCAATGACCACTTACTGATTAAAGCTATTTTCAGTCATAATGAGAAGCAGATAAGGGTTATTGCTAGGAAGTGTAGTCTTCAATTTTAAAGATTAGCACTATACAATTTTCCAGAGAATCTACCTCAACTTTTTTCTACCTCAACTCAATGAAGTGGATGAAGTAAGTAGTTGTTTGGTGCCTGACATGAATTTGTTTTGTCTGTTAAGATATGTTAGCCCCAAATGCCAACTTTTGATTTATTTCAATGAGCCATGCCATGTCTTTAGTATCAAACTATTGACATAGGTAAGATTGTGAATAAGGCTAAATATGCAGTATTCTCATCTACTTGAAGTTTTTCCTTTCACCTGTTATTAAATGCCTTACTTACATGAGTCAGGACTCTTGGTTTTAAGTCCAGTGGCTACTCATTTAACCAAGTTACCTTCACTTAACTAATTCTCTAGGTTGATAGATGCCTTCTCTTTCCCCTATAAAATGCACCAAAGCCCACAGCCTCTCAAATGCAGATATAAGTTATTCTCTATCATTTTTATGCACCCTTTTTTCTACAAGTAAGCTGAATGCTTTTAGGACTAAACTACTTTTGCTTCCAAACTTGTTTATGTTTATTGTAGTATTATAATTATGCAATTTAATTTATTACCTGTGTTCTGATGAATTAGTGTGGAAAGGAGAGAGTAGTTGTCAGTTGAAATCAAAAGCAGTACTTAGGAAAATTTGGTAAGGGCAAATCATTAAAACACTATTGCTCACACAGGGTAATGTATGGAAGTGTTCAATTACTGAACTAATATAACACTATATGTTAGCAAACTGGAATTAAAGTAAACATTTTAAAAAAATGTTGTTCAAGAATCAGGTATGAGTAAGACAACTATGAATCCCGAAAAAATATCTTTAAAATTTGGAAGATTTCTGTACCTGGATTGCTTTATGTTTGGCTTAAAAATCTATTTCACTTTGAAGAAGATTCAATTAGAAATCATGGTTATTATTTTTCAGCTGTGGTTTACATAAGAATAATAGTAGAGACTCCAAGTAAAGGTATAATATAATTAGGAGAAGGTATATACATTTTTTATATATTTCAAGTTAAATTATCCATCACATTTATGATTTCTCACTTGAACAGCTTTTTCAATTAACCAACTATTTCTTGGTTTAACTTCTTTTGGAAAACAGATTTCTCCCGTAACAAAAGCTGACTATGCCTAGCAGATATACTAGAATAATACGGGGTATATCATTGAATCCAACGATGAGTTGAATCATGATGCTGGAAAAGAAGGAAGCAGGAAAGCTCAGAAGCAGAAGTTTGGTATGTGATTATTCTCACTTCATCCTTGCTCATGTGAGCACTAGCACATTTAAGTCTGTGTCTCTAGATTTTATTTTATTTTAGTATTTTTGTTAATTACTGAAATGTAGTTGACATACCATGATCTATTAGTTTCAGGTATACAACATGGTGATTTGACAATTCTATACATTACTCAGTGCTCATCATGATAAGAGTAGTCACAATCTGTCTCTAGAGTTTATGTTTCAAGTTTCTGGAAAGGAGAAGCTGAATCAGCTACCCTTGAATCAATCACCTCTCCTGAACCAATAATTTATATTCTAAAGGAAGAGATTGATTTATAACCATGAATCAAGAAACTCTTTTTGGAAAGGGAGAACCATCATGAATCATGCACCTGCCCCCCCCCAAAAGAATGTACTACACCCTTAAGATTGATTAGGGATTAAAAAAATAGAAAGAAGTTTCATAGTATATATAATGAGGAGGGGAATTTTATCCACCAGAGTTCTGGGGACATTTTCCCAAAGCTGAAAGAGGTTAGAGTGCAGAATGAAGGTATAATTTCTGAAGACATGAAAAGCAGAGAGGATAGCCTATAGGAAAAGCGGGGTCGTAGGAGGGTAGGGTATGAGCAACAAGGGTCTAGAAGGAGGAAGTCAAGGGAGGAGAAATATGGTGCTGAAGGGTAGAAATGAGAGAGAGACAGAGAGATAGAGAGATCTTGGCAATATTTTTAGGGTGAAGCAACACCTACATATGTGCACCCCCTTTGTTATTAAAAAAAAACAAAATACATGTCAACATTATTTTTTAAGGATTTTTGATTGCTGTATTGGATGAGCAAAAACAGGTCACTACACGGCAGCCATAATTATTTATGCTAAAATATCCATAATGTAATACATACTGACTATAATATTTCAGATTTGGCATTGGTTTTGGAAATCAATTCTGTTCTCTATTCAGAAGAAAAGAGTTAAATGCAAACACACTTATACCATTCAAAGTAAAATAGAGAATTAGAAACTCGGTTTCTAGTCTTTGTTTCTACAATGCATGTCTATAAACTAGTATGTCTAAGACCCATTTTTATTACTCATAAAATGTGGTTGATGAATATGAATATCAAATAAGCTGACATGTACAAAAGTGTGCAGTACAAAAGCAAAATACTATTTCAGCATGAAATTATTAATTGCTTATTGTCCATATAGTCTAAGAATTCATTATGAACACTAGAATCCTAGAAAGGTAGAGATAGAATAAAACAGATGTTAATAAATATTATAGATAAAGGAAGAGTATCCACTCTGTGCTTTTTACTCTCTTCGTCTTTATTACTTCTTCTGGAAGATCACAAAGATCATTCATCTTTATTTTCTCTAGCTTTCCCAACACATTTAGATCTCTAGCTTCTCCCCCCCATACCTCCAGCTATGATATAGCCTCCCTAGTTCTCTTCCTACATAGTCCTGAAACAAATACCCATAACCCCTTTCTTTTTAGGGTTTTATTGCTAAGAGCTACCTGGAAATAAACACCAAGAACAAAAATAGCATGTTAGAGAAGTTACTAATTCTCGAGATACATCAGTGTATTTTTGACATATCTGGCCCTGGAGTATACTGAAGTGTATGTGTGTCCAGCCTTTCACAATTTTTCATTGTGTCTAGCCCTTCACAATATCTCATTCTCTTTTAACTTTACAAGGTACTGGGAATGTTTTAATACCCTTGGTATTTTATATCTTTATCTCTGGGTAGAACTTTCTAAGATTTTGGTAAAAGTTTTCCAGTTCTTGAAGAACTCGGTTTGAGTAACTTCCTGTTTCCTCTCCAATCCCTGTCCTCTTACCCTTTTTGTCTGTGGTATGAAACCTTCTCATTTTGGATGATGATCTGAGAATCCTGTTAGGACAAAACTAAGACAACCAGTGTGTTCAGCATCGAGCAGATCCTTTGTCAATTGGGGAAACTTATTACAAATACCTGCAATTTTAATATCCCTTCATTTCATACAGAAAAAAAATCACCTTAGGTCATTTTCAACAGATATAATTTGGGTCTCCTGTATATACTGGATGAAAAGGGATATGTGTGAATTAGTTTTTACTATACTCTATATTGCAAAAAGATTATAGCTTTCCATAAACTTAACTCGTAAAATGACATTCAATATAAGTTATTTCTTTCCAGAGAGACTCCCATGGAATGCCTCTAGTTTTAAAATAGTACTCATTGTTTATTGAACCAACTTAAAAGAAATCAAAAGTGATTATGCTTATGTTTTCTTAAAGAAGAAAAAAGTGAGATTTTAATCTATTCATGTTCCCTCTGTGAGAGTATGTTCCAACTGAGAAATGGGACAGAACAGGAAATACTTTATGATTTTTTATGTGAAAGGGGGACTATAATCATCACTTCTGTTTAGTTTATAATTTTTCAAGTGTTGCCAGCCTTTCATCCCCTCCTGATGGGGCACTTCTTAACTTTCATCATATACAGTTATACAAATGGGTATTAACAGAGGAAAAATTACACGAATTATTTAGGAAAGTCACATGCTTTAAGCATTCCTATGAAAAGAAATAATTCAGCATTATCCTTAGCCTCCTTTGTGTATAAAAAGCCACTATTTACCTACTCTGGGAAAAATGAAATATATTCTTATGCCAAGGTTATTGTAAAAAGCTTTTATACATATGTAATATATTCTGTTTGTATATTACATATATATTATATACTGCATATTGTGAATAAGGTGAATATTTTTTTAAAAGTATTGTGTCTCTGTATGTTGTATGTGTGAGTGGCATTTAAACACCATTTATTTAATTCTTCCATGTAGCTCCTTTCATATAATATAAATCATTCCAACCACAGTCATTAAAGTGCTTTTAAACAGTAAAGTTCTATATCAGTAGGCTGTGTTATTATTATTACTTCTATGGTTTATTTATACCCCCATACACTGCTTTCTGCATTTTATGTATTCTTTTATTTGTGAAAATCATTGAAAATCATACCACAAGCTATGCTGTTCACAAGCAATCAGAGGGAATCATTTAGAATTTCTGAATAATAAAAAATGAAATCAATCTCTATTTGTGCAAGTTTCTAGTGTGTTATGAATGCAATGTGATCTTGGTATTTGCTTATCAAAGGAATGCACTAAAATATTGTAGAAAAGGCCATGGGACATAGTGAATTCTATTTTATTATTTCACTGTCCTTTGACTATTAACTCCAAATTCCTCTTTCTTCTGTTGGTCTTATTAATGAACTTTAACAATGAGATAAAAGTCTTCAGTCTAGTGTTTAACACAAAGTGGTAGAATTTCAACATGAATGAGACTTCACTTTATAGAAGATTTTGTGGTTAATGAATAGTCTGCGTTTTGATGTCTTCAGATTTTATTGAGAGCCTAACTCAATGAATAGTTTTCTTATTCAATGATTATTTTCTTATGTACTCTGCTCATTCAAGTTAATTCGGTAGATATTGATTGAATTCCTATATACGCTTCTGAGGTGGTCTTTTAAAATGACTTCATCTAGTCTTCCATTCTTGTGTTCTGTTCTTGTATTACTCTGCTCAAGACTGAAAGTCCTGGAAGAGAGAATCCAGTTGGCAAGACTTAAGTGGAGAGCTGCAGTATGGTGGTGAGAGCAAAGTTTTGACAGAAGGAGCCAAAACTCCTTCTACCTCTTAGAGGTAAGATAAGCACCTGATTTTATCACCCTAAGACTGCTCTCATTTGGGGAAAATTTCTGCCCAAGAATAATATGGAATGTGGTCAACAAAAGGGGATAGATAATGATATCTATAGTGAAGAAGCCTGCGTGGAATAGGTGGATATTTAGCATAGCCTTAAATGAAGTGTGGGTTTCAGATAGATATAAAAGGAGCCAAGAGCATTTCAAGGACGCATCGGTTTGCATTACTAATATCCAATCATTCATTTTCTTCTAATTTGCTGGAAGAGCCACGCATCAAACAATCAATCACAGAGACAGTAGCATTACAAGCTATGAAGAATGTTTGGGTCCTAGGAGTTAGCCACTTTGTAACATGAGTCTTGATAAAGGTTTCCAGTTTACTTTATCTTTGCTTGAATTTAACTCGGTTATTACTAGAATTATTGTGAAAAACTAACATATGCACAACTTTTCAGATTCCTCATAGGGGAATTAAGACTATCGTGCGTTTTATTAATGACTCTGATGCCCTCAGAGGGAGGTTCAAAGTATTGCAAAGAAGAGATGTGAGAAAATGATTTTCCCTAGTTGTTTCTCAATTCAAGTTTTGGTTGTACCTTTTACTTGTTATGTGGCCTTGAGAAAATATTTTAGATGCTCTGGTTCTTCAAATCCACATGTGACTATGTCATATTTATACCACTGATTATTTGATATATATATTGGATATAATAGATTACAAATTGTTTATAGAATTAAGTATACTCCCAATTACCTCCCTTACACTAAGAGAAATAAATGTATTCTGGAATTAGAAACCACAACAATTTGAGAATTCTTTGCCATTTTCTAGGGAAAAAAATAACCAAACAGTTCAATATGAAATGTGCACGCACACTACAAGAATGAGGTCCCCCATAATAACTTTCAATAATCTTCTTTTAAAACTAAAATTATATTCGTAGAAACTTGTATAAAAGCCATTTCTACTTTTCCTGGTATTTTTCAAGGTAAAATAAGGTAACTCATTTTCCATCATGAACAATATCAGAGTTCCTAGTTAAAAAATAGAACAAATAAATATAACATTCTTTCTCAATTTCTGCATCAACGAAGCAATGATGTGGATACTTTAAAATAGTAGGTAATGTAAGCAATGCTTATGTCACTAGCTTGGCAAACCTTCTTTTAAGTACATTTTAATTCAGGTATTTCTGATTCAAGGGGAAATTATTCATCCGAACCAGCCTTGCATAATTTAGATCAGTAGCTGGTTTCTTAGTTATGTGATACAACTTCAGGGGACAAATCCAAAAGTCTTTGTTTTTGAAGTACCTGAAAATATCACCAAACTTATCAAAAGACCTGGTTAAGGATTCAAATCTTATCTTGGAAGAGCAGAAAATTAATTCACTAATGCCCAGAAACATGTACATTCTCTTCATTCCTGTATCCAGTCCCATCTCCCTCTGCTCCTCTCAAAATGCCTCCTTCATTCCTTCCTAAATATTCCTGTAACTACTTGACTTCCATTCCTTCCTATTCTAGAACTGATACCTCTTTTCTATTTGTTCTAATTCTATATTAGCCTTTAATAGCTGTATTAAACCTTTATAGCTTAAGCCCTGTCTTCCATAACACCTTCATTAGTAACTCAAGTTGAAAGGCACTGTCCTTTTCCTGAACATATATGAGCTTTGGAGTCTGTATGACTTCGTTTTTAATCATTTGGTTTTGCCGTGTGACATCTAATCTATTGTATGTTTAGTTTCTTTTTTTAATTGTTCTTTTTCCTTTTTTTCTTTATTTCCACCTTCCCCCCTCCATTTTTCTTGTTCAATTTATTCTTCACACACCATCCAGAAGGATCCTTCTAAATGTCACTCTCCTGTTTAAAATCCATTGCACAGCCAATTAGGTCTAAATTCCTAACCTTGACTTATGAAGCCACAAGGGTTTTTCAAATCACATAATACATTGAGCTCTTTCCTGCCTTAGGGCTATTGCCAATACTATTTTTTCTGCCAAGAATTCTCTCTGCCTATCTTTTTTTATATGGTTAGCTACTTCTCATTCTTTAGAGTTCCATCTATGCGTTATCTTCTTTACGGTCTTGCTCTATCTCATCAAAATATGATTCTCTCTGAGTTCTCTTTTATTTTAAGGCCATATTCTTTTCTTTCTTTTTTTTTTTTTTTTTTTTTTTTTTTTTTTTTTTTCAACGTTTATTTATTTTTGGGACAGAGAGAGACAGAGCATGAACGGGGGAGGGGCAGAGAGAGAAGGAGACACAGAATCGGAAACAGGCTCCAGGCTCTGAGCCATCAGCCCAGAGCCTGACGCGGGGCTCGAACTCACGGACCGCGAGATCGTGACCTGGCTGAAGTCGGACGCTTAACCGACTGCGCCACCCAGGCGCCCCGATATTCTTTTCTTTCATATCTATACTGATATTTCCATTTATCTCTCATAATTTACTTTTCACCATTGTCGACCATTCTCTGCCCTGGAGACTTGCATTGTGAACTGAATCATTGGGCTTCCTGCTCTCTGGGTTTGGGTTGGGTTTGGCCAATGAGAGGTGAGACTCAGATAGTAGGGAGATGTCTCCCCTGTCTGCCTCTCTTCCAGGTCATCCAGTGTTGGCTGTTTCTTGTAAAATGGATACTGTACATTTCCATTTTACAGATGAAGAAACAACTCAGAATGGTTAAGAGATTTACACAATTACGCAGCTACAAGTGGTTGTGTCAGGATTTAAATCTGAGCAAATCTGAGCATTTTCTCTATATCACTCTGCCTCATTTAACAATTGAAACAATCACTTCATCCAGCTTTTATTTCTCAGGCCAGCTGAAAGCATTAGTCTGAGCTTCATTTTTCCATGTCTTTGCCTCTAAAATTACTGTCTCTTTGACTTATGCTTACAACAGAAGATTGGGGAAAGTCATCATAGTATTTATACTCATCTGTATTGACCTGTAGAATCCCTGCAGAACTTATCAACTTTGTTAAAAATCATCTAGACCTATGACAAATAACAAATAATAAAGAATGACTAAATTAAAAAAAAAGACTATCTTGAAATATATCTTTAAGATATATATCTACCAAGATATTATAATAGTAATAACTTACTTTTAAGAATTGTTTGAACTTATTTTCAGGTTAAGTAAGAAAAGTGCTTAAGATTTTACAATACTGAGCTACATATATTGCCTACCACACAATATCAAGCAAACTTTCAATGAGAGAAGATTTTTGAAATCATCATGTAACAAACATTTTATCAGTAGAATTTCTATATTAGATTTTATTAACTGGAAAAAGTTTGCTACTTGGACTTTACTAATGGAGAGAACAAATGCAAGGGCTAGAATGTAAATTCAGGCAGAATGCAAAATTCCTACAGGTTTTAAATATTTCAGATAGTCTTATGGGAAATAATTATTTAAGCCTTGGAAGTTTGAACTTTTTGCATATTTTGCTAAAGCATTCTATGTCTAATACCTCACTCTTCCCTTAAATGTGAAGAGCTATATGAAAAGGTTTTTATTCTCTTAAGGAGATCCATTAATCTCCATAACCATAGAAAAGGCAAAAAACATGAAGGATGAGAATGAACCTTAATGTAAATACAGATAAATATGGCGACAGCTGTAGCTGAATAGTTACAGAATTGGCTTGAGAAATGAAACCTCTGTAGTAGACACAAACACACACACACACACACACACACTTTGGATTTATTTATGAAACAGCGTCTTCTAAACACAGAACCTTGCATTGCAGAAAAGGCAATTAAATAGAACAGCATGAGGTTGTCAATCACTTCAACAACTAACAAAAGCATCTACTATCAAAGCAAATAATGTAAATGTGCAAAAAGGTACCTTGCTATCAAAGCAAATAATGTAAACATGTAAAAGCTAAGAATTCTCTATATCAAATGTCACCATTTTAATGTTGACTATTTTTGTGAATATTTTTATATATGCTTGTTACTGTGTCAGTTATTCTGAAATCTTATACAGAATTCGCTATTATCACTTAGAGGATTTGGTCATCATGTGAAGCTTTTGAAAGAGGTTGGGACTTTCTTTCTCCTTCTTTTTTTTTTTTTTGTTGCTGGTGTTGTACAAATAAATGGACAGTCACAGCTTATCATCACTTAAAGATGCATGTGCATGCTGCAGTTTACTGAAACATGATTGGCTGCTACATAAATCAATCTGATAGAGATCGGTTCCATGAAGAAGAGATAAATCATTAGCCAGAGCTTTTGGAATGTAATTCATTTTAGATAGTGATTATTGATGATTTAATTTTAGCAGTACATGTACATGTCTAGATCATGATTTTATATAAAATGTTAATGCGGAAGAATATATTCATTTTAAAAGTGAATATAAAGAAGCCAATTGGAAGTTTACATGCAAAACATGTTAATGAAATGGCAAGGTTGAGAAGTCCAAAGTTCTATTTCCTGTATAAGCTACGATGGAGCATGTTTCTCAGGAAAATTTCTTAAATGTTTTCTTATGACAAAGAAGTGGCTCCAAACTTCATTTGACATATCACACCCAGATTACTGACGCTGAGCATTTTGTATTTATATCTTCTACATTTTGGCCTCCATTTCTACTGTTCTTTGTGCCCTGATACCCACCACTTCCATTCATTTCAATTTAACAGCATCTAGTGGGAATCCTCATGAAGAAAGATCTCGTGCTCTGAAATGCACTGTCAGTTTTCTGTCATGTGGATAAGCAGGGAATGAGTCATGTGTTCAGTGGTGCTGACGTCAGTAGCTCCAGGTGGCAGTGCCATGACAATGTATATTGAGAGGTGGACCAGCTAGATGGTACCCAGGGCCCCTATCTCTAAAATACACTGAGAAATTAACAAGATGGAAGAATTCAATTTATTAGAAAAGTTCCCAGAAAAGTTACGTACTGTTGGGAGAAATACTTTGAAAGGCGACTTGGAGTGGGGATGAGCTAGTCAAAGAGGAATAGGTAGTCACCAGAATATCTTCTCAGAAATGTCTTTGGTTTACTGAGTGAAGTATTCAAATTAGGGTCAGAGGTGAAAGCTGCCACCAGTAGGAATCCTCCTTATTAATCTTTCCCTCGTGAGATCCTCCTTTGAATAAATGTGAACAAATATTTTAGCTATATTGGTTTGCAGGGGCACCAAATGATCTCCCTGCCCACACGCCTGATTCAAGTCCCTGGAGAAGAGGGCAGGTGAAAGCACAGTGGCAGACCTCAGAGGAATTTTTATTTCATGTCTCTGGTCTTTGCCCATGGCTAGCCCAGAGTTACTCATCCTGGGTTTTCTAATCACTCTCTAGCCTAAATTTAACAAGGATGTCCATTTCACTGAGGAGATACAGTACACTCAAAATCCTAGTTTGAGGTTAATTTTACAGTTTTCTTTTCTATCCCTGGCCTCTCAGTACACAATCCCTGTAGTCTTCACTTTCCCCCCAGAACTGTCACCGTCTTTCTAATTCCTAACAGTTCCTCAGTCTATACAGTCTAAGGTCTTGACTGATTAATCTGTCAGCCTCCAGAATCCAGTTGTTGCTTATCCCCTTATACTTGTGACTCTTCTTTTGATTCTGGGTGATCTCAAGACGCCAGGACTTCTCCTTAAATCACACTGGGTGCTTCATTTTAGTTGCTAACTCCCTGGTGGAACAGGTATAACAGGGTCTCCCGGTGGGTGCCAATATTTGATTGAAAATGAATGCGTAGAATCCAGAAACATCCTGCCTTTTAAACATACAACTCTCTGCCCCCCACTTCTTGACTGAAATAAATAAAATAAGATGAAGCAAAGATTTTATTCTGAGAAAGTATGAGCCATTGGAAAGTATGAGAATGTTCAGAGAGAAGCTGGCATATATGATAATATAAAGGATTATATGCTTTGAAGATCACATCAAGTTTCCTTTTAGGAAAATAAATATTCCTCTCTGTGGCAATCACAGAGGATTTGAGGGTCTCAATTCCAGATGAGAGAGAAGTAAGCTAGCCATAGCAACATGAAGTAAGAAGGGTGTGTGTGTGTGTGTGTGTGTGTGTGTGTATGTACGTATGTTAAAAAAGAGCCTTTGGTAGGGAATCCCTGTGGAGGTATGCACATTCTGGGGAAAGTCATACAAATCTAGTATCTATTTCTTCTTTTCTTTTTCTTTTTTCCTTGTAATTTCTTTCCTTCTGTTATCCCTAAGCCTTCAGCGAAGTTTTGCTAAATATCTCAGCTTGCTCTTGACTGTGCTCTGGGGAAAAACGAGATAAGCCCATGTCTACACTTGGCACAAAATGGCATAAGGGGAGCAGAAATGGCAGAAGTCAGATTCAGGCAGCAAGAGGTTGCAGGCAGAAGGGTGTGGCAGCAGACAGAGACAGATGGCTGGCTGAGGGCGAAAGTGACAACCAGCACACACACATTCTTGAACATAAAAGCAATCTCTGGGATTCTCAGAGTTACTAGGGCACAAGAAATTGCTAAAAGACCAAAGTCCCTCAGGGTGGGGTCTCAGACTATTGTTGTATAGTCATTAAAGGGAAGGGTGACCCCTGGAGGCCAGAGCAGCCTACAGCGCGAACTTGCTTTATAAACCAGTTCCTTCAAGATGCATTCCTTGGTAAATAATAAAAATTGCCCACCCCGCCCGAAATGCCAGCTAAGCATTTTGAAAACTGCATTATTTTATTAGACCATCTTATTGAATTAATGTACAGTTAGGGCTAAAGGAATAAATGCAGACTTAGCACTGTTTATCCTCCCAGGCACCACCTGCTCCTTGATTATCCTGAGCCAGAGATTCAAGCATCCTTACTCTTCCTGAAGAAACCACAAAACATTCCCAATGGCATGAGTGCCCTCTCACCCCCTTCCAACGCTCATCTACCACCAAAAAGAGGTCTTTTGCTAGCGCAGTGCATTGTAACTAGCCGTATATTTGCTAGAGTTAAATGTTCTTCTCACGGTCTAGTGAATAAACTTCTTAATGAGATCTGAATGTATTACATACTTTGGTTTTACCATCAAGCCTTTTGGTGGGGAGGTCCGTGTGCAGCAGAGATGTGTTCTTTACTGAAACTTCATAGCTAAGAAGTTGTATTTGCAGCTTGATCCTGAGAGCTGTTGGGATCTGATGGGCTCGTGGTGAAGCAAAGGGATCTGCCGTAGCTCTAGTGAATAAAAAACTGTATCAGGCTGATGGATTATCTTTGAACCTTGGACAAATATGCTAGTCTCTTTTCAAATAACATTTTCAATTTTCCCAGTTCAGAAATAGCTTTTGTCTCCTTAAGCACAAGTTATGATCCCCAACTGCTTCACAATTTACCTTTGGATCAAAAGTAGATTTGTTCTATAGCTTGACTACTGAAAAAGTCTTCTTCCTCTCTTTATCCTAATTTATAACTTAAAATAAATAATATAATGTATCATTGATTCCTAATGGAAAATGTTTTTCTTTTTTTTTTTTTTTTTTTTTTTTTTTTTTTTTTTATATGAAGTTTATTGACAAATTGGTTTCCATACAACACCCAGTGCTCATCCCAAAAGGTGCCCTCCTCAATACCCATCACCCACCCGCCCCTCCCTCCCACCCCCCATCAACCCTCAGTTTGTTCTCAGTTTTTAACAGTCTCTTATGCTTTGGCTCTCTCCCACTCTAACGTCCTTTTTTTTTTTTATTTTTTTTTTTTTTCCTTCCCCTCCCCCATGGGTTCCTGTTAAGTTTCTCAGGATCCACATAAGAGTGAAACCATATGGTATCTGTCTTTCTCTGTATGGCTTATTTCACTTAGCATCACACTCTCCAGTTCCATCCACGTTGCTACAAAAGGCCATATTTCATTTTTTCTCATTGCCACGTAGTATTCCATTGTGTATATAAACCACAATTTCTTTATCCATTCATCAGTTGATGGACATTTAGGCTCTTTCCATAATTTGGCTATTGTTGAGAGTGCTGCTATGAACATTGGGGTACAAGTGCCCCTATGCATCAGTACTCCTGTATCCCTTGGATAAATTCCTAGCAGTGCTATTGCTGGGTCATAGGGTAGGTCTATTTTTAATTTTCTGAGGAACCTCCACACTGCTTTCCAGAGCGGCTGCACCAATTTGCATTCCCACCAACAGTGCAAGAGGGTTCCCGTTTCTCCACATCCTCTCCAGCATCTATAGTCTCCTGATTTGTTCATTTTGGCCACTCTGACTGGCGTGAGGTGATACCTGAGTGTGGTTTTGATTTGTATTTCCCTGATAAGGAGCGACGCTGAACATCTTTTCATGTGCCTGTTGGCCATCTGGATGTCTTCTTTAGAGAAGTGTCTATTCATGTTTTCTGCCCATTTCTTCACTGGGTTATTTGTTTTTTGGGTGTGGAGTTTGGTGAGCTCTTTATAGATTTTAGATACTAGCCCTTTGTCCGATATGTCATTTGCAAATATCTTTTCCCATTCCGTTGGTTGCCTTTTAGTTTTGTTGGTTGTTTCCTTTGCTGTGCAGAAGCTTTTTATCTTCATAAGGTCCCAGTAATTCACTTTTGCTTTTAATTCCCTTGCCTTTGGGGATGTGTCGAGTAAGAGATTGCTACGGCTGAGGTCAGAGAGGTCTTTTCCTGCTTTCTCCTCTAAGGTTCTGATGGTTTCCTGTCTCACATTTAGGTCCTTTATCCATTTTGAGTTTATTTTGTAAATGGTGTGAGAAAGTGGTCTAGTTTCAACCTTCTGCATGTTGCTGTCCAGTTCTCCCAGCACCATTTGTTAAAGAGGCTGTCTTTTTTCCATTGGATGTTCTTTCCTGCTTTGTCAAAGATGAGTTGGCCATATGTTTGTGGGTCTAGTTCTGGGGTTTCTATTCTATTCCATTGGTCTGTGTGTCTGTTTTTGTGCCAATACCATGCTGTCTTGATGATGACAGCTTTGTAGTAGAGGCTGAAGTCTGGGATTGTGATGCCTCCTGCTTTGGTCTTCTTCTTCAAAATTCCTTTGGCTATTCGGGGCCTTTTGTGGTTCCATATGAATTTTAGGATTGCTTGTTCTAGTTTCGAGAAGAATGCTGGTGCAATTTTGATTGGGATTGCATTGAATGTGTAGATAGCTTTGGGTAGTATTGACATTTTGACAATATTTATTTTTCCAATCCATGAGCAGGGAATGTCTTTCCATTTCTTTAAATCTTCTTCAATTGCCTTCATAAGCTTTCTATAGTTTTCAGCATACAGATCCTTTACATCTTTGGTTAGATTTATTCCTAGGTATTTTATGCTTCTTGGTGCAATTGTAAATGGGATCAGTTTCTTTATTTGTCTTTCTGTTGCTTCATTGTTAGTGTATAAGAATGCAACTGATTTCTGGACATTGATTTTGTATCCTGCAACTTTGCTGAATTCATGTATCAGTTCTAGCAGACTTTTGGTGGAGTCTATCGGATTTTCCATGTATAATATCATGTCATCTGCAAAAAGCGAAAGCTTGACTTCATCTTTGCCAATTTTGATGCCTTTGATTTCCTTTTGTTGTCTGATTGCTGATGCTAGAACTTCCAGCACTATGTTAAACAACAACGGTGAGAGTGGGCATCCCTGTCGTGTTCCTGATCTCAGGGAAAAAGCTCTCAGTTTTTCCCCGTTGAGGATGATGTTAGCTGTGGGCTTTTCATAAATGGCTTTTATGATCTTTAAGTATGTTCCTTCTATCCCGACTTTCTCAAGGGTTTTTATTAAGAAAGGGTGCTGGATTTTGTCAAAGGCCTTTTCTGCATCGATTGACAGGATCATATGGTTCTTCTCTTTTTTTTTGTTAATGTGATGGATCACGTTGATTGATTTGCGAATGTTGAACCAGCCCTGCATCCCAGGAATGAATCCCACTTGATCATGGTGAATAATTCTTTTTATATGCTGTTGAATTCGATTTGCTAGTATCTTATTGAGAATTTTTGCATCCATATTCATCAGGGATATTGGCCTGTAGTTCTCTTTTTTTACTGGGTCTCTGTCTGGTTTAGGAATCAAAGTAATACTGGCTTCATAGAATGAGTCTGGAAGTTTTCCTTCCCTTTCTATTTCTTGGAATAGCTTGAGAACGATAGGTATTATCTCTGCTTTAAACGTCTGGTAGAACTCCCCTGGGAAGCCATCTGGTCCTGGACTCTTATTTGTTGGGAGATTTTTGATAACCGATTCAATTTCTTCGCTGGTTATGGGTCTGTTCAAGCTTTCTCTTTCCTCCTGATTGAGTTTTGGAAGAGTGTGGGTGTTTAGGAATTTGTCCATTTCTTCCAGGTTGTCCAATTTGTTGGCATATAATTTTTCATAGTATTCCCTGATAATTGTTTGTATCTCTGAGGGATTGGTTGTAATAATTCCATT
This sequence comes from Lynx canadensis, assembly GCF_007474595.2. Classification (NCBI taxonomy): domain Eukaryota; kingdom Metazoa; phylum Chordata; class Mammalia; order Carnivora; family Felidae; genus Lynx; species Lynx canadensis. The sequence continues at coordinate 155,433,311 of NC_044303.2, read as the reverse complement.
TTCATTCATGATTTTATCTATTTGGGTCATCTCCCTTTTCTTTTTGAGAAGCCTGGCTAGAGGTTTGTCAATTTTGTTTATTTTTTCAAAAAACCAACTCTTGGTTTCGTTGATCTGCTCTACAGTTTTTTTAGATTCTATATTGTTTATTTCTGCTCTGATCTTTATTATTTCTCTTCTTCTGCTGGGTTTAGGCTGCCTTTGCTGTTCTGCTTCTAGTTCCTTTAGGTGTGCTGTTAGATTTTGTATTTGGGATTTTTCTTGTTTCTTGAGATAGGCCTGGATTGCAATGTATTTTCCTCTCAGGACTGCCTTCGCTGCGTCCCAAAGCGTTTGGATTGTTGTATTTTCATTTTCGTTTGTTTCCATATATTTTTTGATTTCTTCTCTAATTGCCTGGTTGACCCACTCATTCGTTAGTAGGGTGTTATTTAACCTCCATGCTTTTGGAGGTTTTCCAGACTTTTTCCTGTGGTTGATTTCAAGCTTCATAGCATTGTGGTCTGAAAGTATGCATGGTATAATTTCAATTCTTGTAAACTTATGAAGGGCTGTTTTGTGACCCAGTATATGATCTATCTTGGAGAATGTTCCATGTGCACTCGAGAAGAAAGTATATTCTGTTGCTTTGGGATGCAGAGTTCTAAATATATCTGTCAAGTCCATCTGATCCAGTGTCTCATTCAGGGCCCTTGTTTCTTTATTGACTGTGTGTCTAGATGATCTATCCATTTCTGTAAGTGGGGTGTTAAAGTCCCCTGCAATTACCACATTCTTCTCAATAAGGTTGCTTCTGTTTATGAGTAATTGTTTTATATACTTGGGGGCTCCGGTATTCGGCGCATAGACATTTATAATTGTTAGCTCTTCCTGATGGATAGACCCTGTAACTATTATATAATGTCCTTCTTCATCTCTTGTTACAGCCTTTAATTTAAAGTCTAGTTTGTCTGATATAAGTATGGCTACTCCAGCTTTCTTCTGGCTTCCAGTAGCATGATAAATAGTTCTCCATCCCCTCACTCTGAATCTAAAGGTGTCCTCAGGTCTAAAATGAGTCTCTTGTAGACAGCAAATAGATGGGTCTTGTTTTTTTATCCATTCTGATACCCTATGTCTTTTGGTTGGTGCATTTAATCCGTTTACATTCAGTGTTATTATAGAAAGATACGGGTTTAGAGTCATTGTGATGTCTGTATGTTTTATGCTTGTAGTGATGTCTCTGGTACTTTGTCTCACAGGGTCCCCCTTAGGATCTCTTGTAGGGCTGGTTTAGTGGTGACAAATTCCTTCAGTTTTTGTTTGTTTGGGAAGACCTTTATCTCTCCTTCTATTCTAAATGACAGACTTGCTGGATAAAGGATTCTCGGCTGCATATTTTTGCTATCTAGCACCCTGAAAATCTCGTGCCAATTCTTTCTGGCCTGCCAAGTTTCAAAAGAGAGATCAGTCACGAGTCTTATAGGTCTCCCTTTATATGTGAGGGCACGTTTACCCCTTGCTGCTTTCAGAATTTTCTCTTTATCCTTGTATTTTGCCAGTTTCACTATGATATGTCGTGCAGAAGATCGATTCAAGTTACGTCTGAAGGGAGTTCTCTGTGCCTCTTGGATTTCAATGCCTTTTTCCTTCCCCAGTTCAGGGAAGTTCTCAGCTATGATTTCTTCAAGTACCCCTTCAGCACCTTTCCCTCTCTCTTCCTCCTCTGGGATACCAATTATGCGTATATTATTTCTTTTTAGTGTATCACTTAGTTCTCTAATTTTCCCCTCATACTCCTGGATTTTTTTATCTCTCTTTTTCTCAGCTTCCTCTTTTTCCATAACTTTATCTTCTAGTTCACCTATTCTCTCCTCTGCCTCTTCCATCCGAGCCGTGGTGGTTTGCATTTTGTTTTCCATTTCCTTTAAAGCGTTTTTCAGCTCCTCGTGACTGTTCCTTAGTCCCCTGATGTCTGTAGCAAGAGATTCTCTGCTGTCCTGTATGCTGTTTTCCAGCCCAGCGATTAATTTTATGACTATTATTCTAAATTCACTTTCTGTTATATTATTTAAATCCTTTTTGATCAGCTCATTAGCTGTTGTTATTTCCTGGAGATTCTTCTGAGGGGAATTCTTCCGCTTGGTCATTTTGGATAGTCCCTGGTGTGGTGAGGGCCTGCAGGGCACTTCCCCTGTGCTGTGGTGTATAACTGGAGTTGGTGGGCGGGGCCGCAGTCCGACCTGACTGCCCCCAGCCCACCGCTGGGGCCACAGTCAGACTGGTGTGTGCCTTCTCTTCCCTCTCCTAGGGGCGGGATTCACTGTGGGGTGGCGTGGCCCGTCTGGGCTACTTGCACACTGCCAGGCTTGTGATGCTGGGGATCTGGCGTATTAGCTGGGGTGGGAAGGCAAGGTGCACGGCGGGAGGGGGGGCAGGCTTAGCTCGCTTCTCCTTAGGTGATCCACTTCAGGAGGGGCCCTGTGGCAGCCGGAGGGAGTCAAATCGCTGCCGGAGGTTTGGCTCCGCAGAAGCACAGAGTTGGGTGTTCGCGCGGAGCGAGCAATTTCCCTGGCCGGAGCCGGTTCCCTTTGGGATTTTGGCTGGGGGATGGGCGGGGGAGATGGCGCTGGCTAGCGCCTTTGTTCCCCGCCAAACTGAGCTCTGTCGTCCGGGGGCTCCGCAGCTCACCCTCCCTTTGTCCTCCGGCCTTCCCGCTTTCCGAGCAGAGCTGTTAACTTATGACCTCCCAGACGCTAAGTCGCGCTTGCTGTCTGAACACAGTCCGTCAGGCCCCTCCGCTTTTGCAAGCCGGACTCGGGGGCTCTGCTTGGCCGGCGAGCCGCCCCTCCGCCCCGGCTCCCTCCCGCCAGTCCGTGGAGCGCGCACCGCCTCGCCGCCCTTCCTACCCTCTTCCGTGGGCCTCTCGTCTGCACTTGGGTCCGGTGACTCTGTTCTGCTAATCCTCTGGCGGTTTTCTGGGTTATTTAGGCAGGTGTAGGTGGAATCTAAGTGATCAGCAGGACGCGCGGTGAGCCCAGCGTCCTCCTACGCCGCCATCTTCCCAGAATCGACCGAAAATGTTTTTCTAAAGAGCAAAACACAAGAATTATTTGAGTAGTTTTTGATTCAAGGTGGCAAGTGCCTCAAGTGAAATAAATTATACTGAGATTATTTTAAATCCATCATTTTGTTTTTAAAAATTTGGTTAGTGAAGCTACTTAGGCACCAATAGATAGTGATGATTGCCCCAGAGTTCAAAAATCAGAGCAAGAAGTTGTCATTTATGGTCATCTGACTTTATGGAAGGCTCTATGAATGCTACAAACTTTTTCCAAGTGATGTTTTACAGAATTGCTTTTAAAACCCCAGGGTAAATACTATTCCTCAGAATAAACAGAAAAATGCTGACCTTGTCAGATTTAGCTGCTGAAAGCCAAGCTGTTTTAAGACTTAGAGGATCAAGGGTCATGGTTATAAACAACGCAGATTAAAAAAAAAAAAAAAGGAAAAAAGTAAGAAAGCTAAACGGAAAAAAGTATGGTGGACTACACCATGAATATAAATAATAAATGTGTTGACCTTGACAAGAAGGATACGAGATATATTTATGTAAAAATAAGACAAAAAAACAACCTCCCTCCCCCCCACCCCAAAAAACCCCAAACCCTGAGGCCAAAACTACTTGAAAAAATGTTTTTAGAGCATATTAAAGCCGGAAAAATAGCCAAAAACTACTTGAAAAAATGTTTTTTAGAGCATATTTAAAGCCGGAAATGAGTCACTTTAACTTCATCTGTTTTTGGTTTCAGAAGGGGAGAAAGGTCAAAGCTTCTTTGTTTTAAGTAAGCTGGTCACTACTTCTGAAGTGTAACATGATAGGGTTCAGGAGCCTTAATGAAACAGGCATTTCCCAGACACCCAGAGCTGTGGGGCAGTTCTCTGCAGTGGCCAGCAAGAACTGGGCTTCAAGAAGTTGTCTTAAACAAAGGCAAGGCGGAGCATGACCCTTTCTTGACTTTCATATCTGGGTGGGTGTCTGTAGCCATCTCCATGGAGAGTAGGATGCAGAAGTCAGCCACTCCTTTCTGCATTTTCATGCTTTGTGGCACATCGTAGCCCCACAACCAAAACCATTCCAGTTCTATTCAGAGTAGGCACTAGACACAGAGCTTTGCGTTTTAGATGCTGCCCTGATACAAGTGATGCTTTTTTTGTTAAGCCTAGGCAAAGAAACAAGTTAGGAAACAATTGTCATTGCTGAGAACACAAACACTAACTTCTAAAAACTTCAATAGTCCTTAGACCTACTAGATTCAGCATCCTTCTAAAGGGAATGTTAAAGTACAATCTGTCTAAACAGTAGTGAGGCTGAGGCTGATTGAGGAGATAGATTTTGAGAAGCCCAGGCCCTGCTTTGAGCCTTGGAGGCCCAAACAAACTGCAGTCTGCAACAGGAAAGATAGTAAGCACCTCTCTCCTTGTCTTCACCAGATTTGTCAAAGTGAGATCTAAGTGGGGGGGAGAGGGAGATTTGAAGCTCAGAAACAAAACTTGTAAATGTAGTTAGATGTTGAAGACGTCCTAGCCTGTCCTGTTGGTGGCTGGCCTACCCTTTGCTGCCCTCCGGTACTCCAGCTGGAACATGCTGCATCCCATGTACCTCTGGTCCGTAGGCTGGTTGTTCCTGACTTTGACTCGGCAACCTTTTTCAGGCCTGCTGTATTCCTGACCTCGCTTCCTCTGGGCAATATATTCACTCTGGGTCATCACTACCATGCCTGTCACCATTTTGCTTAATGGTTGGAGTTTGATGTTTTTGACCTTGGATTGAACCCAGTAATGAATAACTTCTCTATACTGGCTCAGCGGCTGAATTATCAGTGCCTTTCCCTTGGCAATATGCATGTTTTCAATGATTAGAAATGCAGCCTCCCAAGTAAGAAAAGGGGGTGCCTATTTACATGGGCTGCACTTAGTTGCAGATTCTGGAGCTGGAGATATTCCAGTATAGCTGCCTGTTCATAGACATGCTCCAAACTGTTTAGTGTAAGGACAGAACCTATCCAAAATCTGGTACGACCTGCTTCTTTCACTCTATCCACTTAAGAAGGCTGAGAAATGTTTCCCAACCCTGCAACTCTTGATAGTTTCTCAAGATTTTTCATTACATGGTCCTACCAAATTCACCATGACCTTGAAAACTTATTAGAGAAACTATTATTATCCTCCAAGTTTACACCAGTAGCAGATGGCAGGTCTATGTCCTATTGTCTCCATACCAGCCATCTTTCTACCACTCTCTGCCTCTCTTCTGTTATTGTTATAAAAATAGCAAACCAACAGTTGCAGGGTTCTAGAGGTATACGAAATCTTAAATACTGTCTACTTTAATGTTATTGTTGTCATCGTCATTATTCTTACAAAAGAGAAAATATGGCTCTGAAGAAAAGAAGTGGCTTACACAGAGTTGTTAGTGGAAAACATCGCATCTTCTGACTTTAAGTCATTTCATGGTGGTAAAATATAGTAAATTTGAGTAATATTTAGCTTCTGGTATGAAAAACTTCAAAATAATTACTTTGATTTTTCTTAACTATAGAAAATATGAGCAAAGGCTAAGTTTTCAATCATTTTTTTAAGTTTATTTCCTGTAGTTGCTTTTCTTAAACAAATTTTTTTTAATGTTTATTTATTTTTTGAGAGAGAGATTGACAGAGTGTCAGCAGGGGAAGGGCAGAGAGAGAGAGGAAGACACAGAATCTGAAGCAGACTCCAGGCTCTGAGCTGTCAGCACAGAGCCCGACGCTGGGCTCAAACCCACGAATCGTGAGATCATGACCTGAGCTGAAGTCAGAGGCTCAACCGACTGAGCCACCCAGGCGCCCTGTTCCTTTTCTTTACTGAATATATCCTGACCTGTAAGACATCACTGATGATATAAATATGACCAGAACATAGAATGTATTCTTAGAGAACTCTTGTGTCAAAGGAGATTGTGGCAGTTTTAAACCATGGCTGCAAATTCTTTGACACTCTTCTCTTCAAAATTTGGGATCTGTGACCCCTTCCCAGTAATCTTGATAGGCTTGTGACTGTTTCAGCCAATAATGGTGATGCCACAAGACTTTTTATCCCTATATGTTCATGCACTTGGTGACCTCGGCTGACATATGAGAAGCCCAACAATTACCATGAGACCAACATGTAAAAGACAACGTGCATACTCCACATGTATTGACATTCCTTTTAACAGTCCTGCTGGGCCCAATCTTCCCAGTAGCCCCGACAAAGCACCAAAATAGGAGCAAAGTCATCTTTGATCCTGCATATCAATCCTTACCAGCTAAATACCACAGAGTGACTGTCAACATGCCATGAACTAGAAGAAACACATGGCCAAACACCATCCAAATATTTGACCCAGAAAAATCACAAGACATCATAAGATTGTTGTTTTAATTCACTTAGTTTTGGCATTTATTATACAGCAATAAATAACCAGAACAAGGATACAATAAATAAAATTTAAGCAATTCAGAAACAATAGAAGACATTGTCCTGATCTCTATGAGTTTGAAATTCATCTGGGTTAATGGGTAAGAGTCACTCATGAAGCAATTAGATCAATGAAAGCCAGAAGAGTCAAGGAAGACTTAGGAAAAAGTTAGAATTGAATGGATCTTGGAGAGAAGACGTAACGTAGTGAGGGAGCAGCTCAGGAGAAGAGACCACTGTGATATGTAGCGAGTGTTAAAATTGGTATTAGAAACTAATACTAACTGGTATTAGTAGTAGAAACAATAATCACCATGAACTTAGTGCTTCATATGAGCCAAGAACTCTACAGAGGCTTTTCTATTTTATTTCATTTATCTTTTAATTAACTTTCAGGATATGTATCACTATACCTTTGTACATGGGAAGAAACAGAACAGTTTGCCTGATGTAACACAGATAGTGTGTGGTAAAACCATGGCTCCAATGCTCGTTCTATACTTCTCCTCTGAAATCACTTTTCACTAAAGTGAAAAATATAACTGTATTATACCTATAGCATATTAACAAAATTCAAAATAATTTCTTTAATTTTCTAGAGCTTTAGTAAGTAAATCAAGCGTGCATGTATTTTAACTCCTCCTGAGTCCACAATATAAATATAGTTATTAAAATTATTTTAGGGGCGCCTGGGTGGCGCAGTCGGTTGAGCGTCCGACTTCAGCCAGGTCACGATCTCGCGGTCCGTGAGTTCGAGCCCCGCGTCGGGCTCTGGGCTGACGGCTCAGAGCCTGGAGCCTGTTTCCGATTCTGTGTCTCCCTCTCTCTCTGCCCCTCCCCGTTCATGCTCTGTCTCTCTCTGTCCCAAAAATAATAAACGTTGAAAAAAAAATTAAAAAAAAATAATAAAATAAAATTATTTTATCTTTGAAAACAATCATTTTATAAGTATTTTTGAAAAATCATTTAAAATGTGTTTTTTTTAATAGAACTTAAAAAAATCCCCAATATTTCAGTATCATCCCTTTTTTAGTAGCCTCTTTTTAGCTTAAAAAATCCATGTTTTTCCCAAATGAGACATACCAACATTTCTAAAAGGTACTCTCTGGGGGATTTTCTTCTCAAGAACTCAGAAAATACCCTCTGTTATGTAGCTGAATCCAGGATTAGTTATTTCACTGAAGATATTTTAATCTCTATAAGCTATTTAACAAGCCTGAAATATGATGAGGAGCTTGAGCTTTAACATACAAAAATAAATGAATAATCAAAATCATATTCTTAGATTTAACTAAAAGAAAACACATGTGAAAAGGTGCAAAGGTCTGTAGAAAGACAGGGTTTAAGTGGTCATCTGGTATAGAAAAGGTATGAGTAGATTCGGTGGTGTTGTCTATGATTTAAATTGTCATTAAAAACACTCAATCCTGAAGTGATAAACCCAAGCTTTAAATCACACACTCTGAGTGTCTCAGAAAGCAAAAACCCCATCTCATAAAAGGAAAAAGTGAAACAACACAATGTGCCTATGAAAGAGAGTAGATCTGTGTGAGCAGCAAACAATGTTCTTTATGCATCTTTGTTCCAACATGGCGTAAAGTGTATGGCATAGCTGGTAAGAAAAACTCCATGAACAGAGATGACATTTTCCCCAGAAATGAAGAGCTTACAAAATAGCCAGCATAGGAGTGTTTCAAAATCAGAAATCTGTGACACACACACACACACACACACACAGAGCCAATAGTCTGTTCCTCATTAAATGATTGAATTAAGATTATTGGAAAATAGAGTAAATGTCTGTCTAAAGAAGTAAAATGGCTATCGATGTGTCATTGTTTGACAACCTGTATGTTATAAACATTTTCTTGTCATTTTTGTTCTATTATACAGAAATACCCAAATTTACTAATTTAATCTTCTTTTAAGTAGATATCAGATTATTTTCTTCTCTTTCACTAGTACAGAGAACTTACATGGATATAAATTTTGTGCAGATTTATAACAATTTTCTTAAGATAAATTCTTACAAATTAACTTATTAGGTCAAAGAGTATACTTGTTTTTCAGGCATTTTTTTACGTATGACCAATTTTCCCTACAGCAAAGTTGTGCCACTCTGTGCTCCCAAAGCCTGGGAGAGTGCTTTTCTCTTTTCAGTTAGTATAGCAATGTAAGTTTTTTTTCTAATGTGAAGAAAGAACCCATTTTCTAAAAGTGTGAATTTGTTAAGTGTCTTTATTCCATTTCCATTTGTTGTCTTTTTACACTATTTTTTGAATGTATTAGTTTTTCTTTTTTCTTTTTTTTTTGAATGTATTAGTGTTTCAACCATCAGTTATATCAATATATTCCTTATAGGTTCATACTTAGTTACTATGATGTCGGCTGATCACCTATAATTTCTCCTAGATTTTTATGGTTTAATTTAAAAAGCACATTTTAATTCACCTAGAATTCATTTTAATGTTTCGTGTGGGGAAAAATGTCTTTGTACTTTTAAAAAACACATATATTAAAAGCTATACATCCTAATCACATATTCTAATGATACTCTAAACATATTTGTAACTTTTATCTAAAATTATTTTCAATGCCAGTAGACACTTATAAAGCCACATAAACACACTGCTCTGAGATTTATAAGCATACTTTGATTTTGATTAGAAGTGGAACAACTCAGCTTGATCACTTATTTCATACAGCAGACTTGGCTTTGATTGACTTTTTGCTCTCTCTAAAAATAAAATCTGACCTCAATTGGTGAAAATTCACCATCACTAAGGATATTTCAAAGGATTTGTACCAAAGGTACCCAAAAATTCCCAAAAGAGGATTTCCAAAAATATTCTCAGCGGTGGATTAAATGTCCTCCTAAATTGATTAATTTGAAATTGGCAGCACTAATTTTGTATTGTTGGGATTTTAAATTTTGGTTTTATTATTTAATGATTGTGTTTCTTATATTTTCTCTAAGAACCAACTTGCTAAGTGACTAATCTTATATATTAAATATATCTGGTGTGATTTCAAAATACCCATCTACTTGTGGGGAAAACCATTTATATCAAAGCAAGGAGGTGTGTGTGTGTGTGTGTTGTGCATGTGTGTGTGTATGTGTGTGTGTGTGTGTGTGTGTGTGTTTTATCCAGACTAATTCTAGGACATATAGAACATAGTATCTCATGAATAGATATAAGATTGGGAACATTTTTGTTAAACATATATTCTTTTTCTGGTAGATTTAGTAATGAGAAGCACAGTAAACTAGGAACACATATCATACATTATGCTAATTAATAGAAATAAATGTTCTAATAACACTCTTTTTTTTTTGGACAGAAAGTTTATTTCTAGAAGTACCAAAGAAAGCATAGAACTATATTTTAGGAAGTCAAGAAGGGAAAGTTTTATCTAGAGGTGGCAAACTAGTCGGCCTAAATTCTTCCTATTCACTGAAAAAAATTTTTTTTTCTGTCTTCAAATTGTCTTTTATTTTTGTCTTCAAAATGTAAATGCCATGGGGTAATTCCCATACCCTGAAGCTACCACAGGCTCATCCCACTCCTGAGCCCTAAGGTATTTGAATTTGAAAACTCCAAACTGGAATTTTTCAAACACATTCAGCACTAATTAAATAAAACCCTATACATTTGAGAATTACGGCTATTTGTTTAAGAAAGGGCTATGATTAGAAAAAAAGTAGAGTAGAGGATTTATTCTTCAGCTCTGATAGGAAGAGTAATGGAATGATTTATTGAATGTTTTACCTTTGGAGTCCACTCACCTTGTGAACTATAACCTCTTAATTCTTAACTGGAAGTTCAAAGAGAACTCATGCTTTGGGGTCAATTCTTTCTTTGGTCAGGGTGGTTCAAGGAGCACCAAGCTCCTTGTACAAATGGAAGTCCCCTGGCCATTTCCCTTCTCTTTTCACTTCCAGCTTCATTCTGTACCTGCAGGGGGTCTTGTGCACACCTATGCAGGTGTTATAGCCACACGTTCAAATACGAGTTATGTACATCTTTCCCCGGAGCTACCTTGTAGTCTCATAGTTGGTGCTGTTAGTTACCAAGAAATGAATACGGAAAGGGCCTCTTCAGGTCTTAGAAGCAAGCTCAGGGTCATTTGAGCAGAGTTTAGAAGGTTGGGCGCAGCCTTTAGATGGGCATGTCTTCTTAGCATTGTGTACTGTTCCATAGGAAGTAGCATGGCTGGAGAAAGGCCCCAGAAGTGTTCTCCAAAGTACAGGAGTCAGAGTGGGGGAACTTTTCTTGTTAGTCCAAGGGTAATAACTATTTCTTGGAACTAGAATCTTGGTGATTCATCTAGTCTTGGTTCCCAAACCAGCAGTTTCATTTGCCCTGTTTTTCCCAAAGACCACAGTTTTGCCTGGCACTCTGATCTTTAAGATAATACCTTCACTTCCTTCTGCTGATGACTTGGATTTCTGCCTGATGTTTGCTCCAAGCTTCTTGAGCATCTTATGAATCCAGAGAGTTGAAATCTCCACTCAGCATCCTTTTAAAAAATGTATTATTAAAGTATGGTTGACATACAGTGTTACATTAGTTTTAGGTATACAATATAGCAATTTGACAATTCTATACATTACTCAGTGCTCACCATGTTAAGTGTCACCATCTGTTACCATACAATGTTATTACAGTATTATTCACTACATTCCCTGTGCTGTACTTTTAATCCTTGGGCCTTATTTATTTTATAATTGGAAGATTGTTTTGGGTACGATCATGGGGCTGACTGCTGGTCTTAACTCACATCATAGGCTACCTCTGGCTCCTTTTTCTGATTACCTGTTGTACTCTAGTAGGTTTACCTTCTAGCCTCATTGTCTTACCTGATTTGGAATCAAGCGAAGCTCCTATAGAAGAAATGCCAACATACGCACTTGTCCTGGGCAGGATGGCTGCAGGCTTGTAGAGAAGTCAGAAGACAGTTGCTACTAGTCACCCAGGAACAAACATCTTACAGCCATTCTTGTTAAGTGATTAAGAGACCATTTCAAGGTGGGCCTCATGTCCTTTTTGAATGTATGTACAATTATCTTAAAGGGAGTCAAGCAGATTTACCTTTAGTGTAGGCCCTACCTTGCAGAAGCATCCTCGCCTTTCTTCTTGCAAATGCCTGAAATTGCTTTAATGGGAATACAGTCTCTCATTCCATAATTAGCGACAAAAGGCTTAAAATACACAAGGCTGACTATGGTTAGGCATTTACAGAAACGCATTCACACTCAAGTGTCATCAATCAATCAGTTAACATCTATAAATGGCAGATATTAGATCTCTTCCTTTTTGATGAGTGTATGTGGTGGGAAAGATAGTAGAAAGAAACTTAGAAAACTCAGTGCTTCTGCAATGTGGATGGACTTACCATTGAGATGGGGAAAGAGGAAATGAACAGAAGGTTGGGAACCTAGAAGGCAGCATTGAAAATTTCGTGGATTCAATTACCTTCTCATTGCCAGATGGAATGTAGAATTCAGTCTTGATTCAATTCCACTGGAATTGGATTCAAAGAATATAATCTACAAATGATTAATCAGTGATGTGATTATGTTTGAAGAACAAAGTATTACACTACAGATTCTGCAGAGAAGAGATAATAGCTATCTTCAATTTACATTTTGACACCTGAATGCACAGATACGAAGCAGCTTCTCATGTTGTGTGGAGTCCAGGGTAAATCTCAAAGCACAGGATTGGGACTGTACAAAGCTATCCTCAAAGATAGTTAGCAATAAATTAATACAGTAAGAAACAGAATATGACTTTCCCATAGGAAAAGCAGAGCCACCCACTTGAAATGCCTACTTTGGAACTTGCAAACAAGTTTGATGTCAATCTGTTTTCAGGATTTCTTGGCTTAAAGGATTTAGTTCTTCCTAAAGTAAACAAGCTAGAAGGCTCTGATTAGAAGTAGGCTGGAGTGCTTGGGTGGCTCAGTTGGTTGAGCGTCTGACTCGATTTTGGCTCAGGTCATGATCTCACAGTTATGAGATGGATCCCTGAGTCAGGCCCTGTGCTGACAGCACTTGAAAGCATGCAGCCTGCCTGGGATTCTCTCTCTCCCTCTGCCCCTCCACCCCATGTGAGCGCACTCTCTCTCTTTCTCTCTCTCAAAAAAAAAAAAATAAAAAGGAGGCAGACACCTGATAGGATGCTGGGGGAAGCAATATTTTGTCAAAAGATGCCTTGCTCCTTCCTCCTAGAAGCTAACACTAGAGTTATGGTGGCATTAGGGAGTTCTTAAAATAGATAGCAATTAATTAATTAATTCAGTAACTAATTGCACATTTATGAGGATCAATGAGAGATGTAGTATAAGATACCATGATTTGTTCTGATGACGAAAACAAATATTAGCCATATAAACGCTTATGGGTTTCTGTTGATAGAAACCAGCTAAAGTTAACATTGAATCCAGGGGAGATTTATTATAAGGAGATGGCATTCTAAGCCAGCGAGGATACCAAACCTCAGGGAAAGATGCTTCAGGAGGCCATGGAACGTATTCCTTTATTCCTGGGGCCATGACTGCCATCTCAGTACCTGGCACATGACTAATAGTGCTTGATAACAATTGTAGAAGATACTTGATTGAAGACCAATAAAAAAGTAGAAGATACTGTAGCAGGAAACCCAGAACAATGGTCAATTTCCATGTGTTATGTCTTTGCCTTTGCACTTGTGTTCTCTCCGCTCACTTGACAGAGACTGTTGCTGGTCCACCATCCTGGAATGTAGATATACAATCCAATTAAACTTATTAACTGTATGTGATTCTAACTGGATCAAAATAGATGCTGTCCCAAGAGGTGGCTTTGTCCTCATGACCAGGACTGCAATAATGTGGTAAAACATGTTCAGGGGGCGCACCTAAAGAGAACAGTTCTGAGTGATTTTTTTATGCAGAATTGGTAACTAACGAAGCCAAAAACCTGGATCCTGCAGTAATAGGGACTTTCAATATGTATATAAATGTAATATTGTTTCTCAGTGTTCTACATTGAGCCATCTCCATTCAGTCTCCCTGGAAACAGGCTACTTACACCTGTGTTTTCAAATAACCTCCTATAAGTTGATTCCAAAATCTATATTTTTAGCATACAGCTCTTTCCTGAGCTCCAGATCCATATATCTGTCTTCTTAATTTTCCATGGTTGTCTCTCAGACACTTCACTTTGGTATGCTCAAAACTGAAATTGTCTTCCTCCAAAATCTGTACTCTTCCAGTATTCTTTAACATGTAAAGGTGGATGTTTTTTTTTTTTTTCAAATACACAGTAAAGGCCTATGGTGAATATTGGCAAATTAGCGTCATTAGAGTCAAAACATGGATACAAAAAGGACCATCTTGGAATTTGGAATAGAAAATTAAAATCCGAAAGCTGCCAGCAATATCACACATTAATAAATGTTTGCCCCACACATAGTCTGAAAACAAGATGTAATTTGGGAATCCAAATCAGTTTATTTGGCTATTGGAGGAACGCTTAGTATTAGGGTGACTCTATATCCCAGTTTTCCTGGAACAGTTACAATTTTTTCCTCTTCACCCAGCATCCCTGTCTTGTTTATATTGTTTCCATTGTTTTATTTTTATATTATTATATATTGTAATAATTATCTTATATTTGATATTCATATTATTAACAGTTGAATTAACTAGTCTTACATGAACTTAGTAGAACTCCACTAGCTTCTGTCATGTTCTCATCCAGTAATGTGGAGTCATACGTAAGGTGAACAGAATTTATATTCCTATCACTATTCCTAGTTTTGTCCAGGCACAGTGTGGTCTAAGCTCTCATTTCATCCACAGAAGCTAACTCCATGTGGTACCCATGGGGTAACGGGAGGGGTATTCTCCTCTGATGCCCGTGATGGTACTTGGTATACTAACCAGTTGTGCCAGGGTCCCTAGAGTGGTCTGTGAGATGCGCACGAGTTGTCAATCAGTGAATTCGATGAGAAAATGGGAAATGACAGGTTGTGTATACATGAAACATAAGCAGTTAGTAAAGGTTGAGATAGCCTGCCATGGGAAACACAAGAATAATTTAAACAGTCTTGCTAGAATGATTTTGGTATTTATTATATGGTACAAATCTCTAACTATTCAATAGTTTTATTTTTGGTAATACCTTTATATTTCCTAATATATTTCCTTTTAAGCAAAAAAATAAACTGAAAAAAACAAATGTGCATGCCTTGTTGAACAATTAAATATGGTTTACCATACCTCAATATATTTTGACATTGACTATATAACCTGCACAAGAGGTTTAGGTGACATTTACTATCCCCTATCCTCAGGGGACATAGCTGTATGTGTAATAGAAGGTGACAATTTGCTAAGCACCATCATATATACTATAAAGAATGTCTTTTGGAGGCTGAGTCCAAAGTAAACTATTTTAACCACGCGTATATACTCAGTGTGTTTATATATCACTCTTTGAGACATGAGTTTTCATTTAGATCAGATGACAGCTCATCTCAGTAATTTCACTTATTTTGATTCCAAGATTTCTTTTATACATACAAAAATGAGGTTATTGCTTTTATTTTTGACCCATTAGTAGGAAAAAAGAAACTCCATGAAGTGTTAGATGATGTCAATGTTACATCATGTCATCAGATATTTCAAGTAGAAAATTAATTCCAAAAGTGGTTTAATTTTTTTCCCATCTAATTTACAGAATCAAGTAAAACTTTTGAAGTGTATTTTGTCATAGATGAAATGCATGACGTTCCTGGAATGGAATTGTAAATTCTTTAGCAAAGGGCAAACACTGAGGATAAATTGTTTTTTCTTACATTGATCATAAGAAATTTTGGAGTAGTGTGCAATCATACTAAAACAATGTTTTTAACAAACTAAGAAAGTTATGAAGCGGAAATATATGCAGATTTGGTCGTGGCACACATATAGCTCATAGCTATTCCAAACAAACTGATGTATTCTACGCATCAAAATAGAAGTGTTATTGTTTTAGAAATCATTTATTTTCGGAAATTTATTTTTTTGAGTAGATCTACTACATAGTACCACCAATAAAACCAAGAACAGTTAGTTGGCCAAAGAAAATAATTTTAAAATTCTACAACTTCCATTATTTTCAGCATCCTCTCAGCTCTTAAATCTATCCTGGTGTGGATGATCAATTATATGATTATCCTACCTTTTAAATAAAAGAGATCCCTGCCTATCCATTGAACAAAGACATAAACCGGGAGGTCATTTGACTCTTCCTTCTCACTCAAACATCCAGTCATTAAATAATCATATTTTAAACTAAATTCCCACTTCTCTGTCACTATCTGAATTCAGTGCTTTCATGTTTCTCTCCCAAATTTCTTCAGAAGACTTCTGTCTGGTCTTCCCTTCCCCATCTTTCATCATTTCAATCCATCTCCATATGCTGTCAAAGTGATAGTTACTTAAAATCATTTGAAACTTCTCAATTTCCTACAGAATGAAGTTCAAGCTTGTTGTCATAGAAGGTTTATGCCTAGCTTTCCTATTTCACTTCTTGCCTCTTACCTCCATGTACTCTTTATTCCTTCCACATCTGTGCATCAAATATACTGTATTCCTTCAGGACATGAGACAGACAAAATTTGTTGAGCCTCTTACAATCTTTTTCCCTTTTTTCTGCTGGCTCTTAGCTAAGGTACATTCCTTTACCACAGCAGCACACATCATCATTGTAATTGTGGATTTTCTTTTTTTTTTTTTTCATTTTTTTTTAACGTTTATTATTTTTGAGACAGAGAGAGACAGAGCATGAACGGTGGGAGGGCAGAGAGAAGAGGGAGACACATGAATCGGAAACAGGCTCAGGCTATGAGCCATCAGCCCGGAGCCCAACACGGGGCTCGACTCGCTGACCGCAAGATCGTGACCTGAGCTGAAGTCGGACGCTTACCTGACTGAGCCACCAGGCGCCCTTATTGTGGATTTTCTATCTTCCTTTGTAAACTGAGTTTCATTAAAACAGAGAGACGTATTTCTTTAATATTCCCAGTAATAGAAAACACTCCCCTTACACATAAAAATGCAGTAAAAGTGAATACAATAGTAGAAATCAATGATGTGTTGTAAATGAGGAGGACAAGGGATAAGTTATTTCAGATAGAAAGAGGGGAAAATGCACACAGAATCTGAAGTTTTAATTGATCTTGTGGTATGTATAGGATTTGCACATGCAAAGATGGAGAGGAAACAATTGCAGGCAAAAAGTACGGCTGAAGAATATAAAAAGAATCTTGGAACAGTGAGAATTAGTGTGGGTAGAGTGAATTAGAACAGGAAGTTGAGTGGTGAGGGATATTTGCAAGGTCCGGGATCTAGATTCCCGATGTCAGTCTAAAGTTCAGGATTTATTCTCTTAAGAATGGGAAATACTCTGAGTGAATAGGAATCATGCATCTATAGCTACACGTCGTCTGAAAACTATATGTGAGAAGGCGTTCATAGAAGGAAAAGAAAACTAGTTAGGAAATCATTGCATAGGCTAGAATGAACCATAAGTAGTGCTATTCTGGAGCCAGCTTGTACCTGCTAGTGAGAGCCGTTGCTGTTTTCAGGAATTCTGTGAGCGTAGTTTTTATATACAATCATTATATTAAAGGTTAAATTATGTAAACTTACAATTAAAATAATTTATATTAAAAGTAAAGTACTAAATACTCAAAATTATTCACTTCATACTTAGTTACTATTATCTATGCATTTGAGGTTTACACATATCTACATTGTGCACGTGAGATAAAATTATGTACTATTGCATATCTCTTCCCAACTCAATTTTAGTGACATTACGGTAGTAGCTTGAAATTAGTCATGACAGAGCATTTACACTACAGTGATTGGCAAATGCTGCAATCATGACTTGAGTGTTTGGCGTGGTTATTGTCTAGATTTAAGAAAGTAATGAAGACGATTATAATAATGCAGATTAAACTTAAAATTATGTCTATAGTAGTTCCATTGTGAATACCACAAAAATTCATAGAACATTTTTTCTTTTTTTTTAAAAATTTATTTATTTTGAGAGAGAGAGAAAGCACAAATGGTGGAGGGGCAGAGAGAGAGAGGAGAGAGAGAGAGAATCCCAAGTAGGCCTCCGCACTGTCAGTGCAGAACCCGATGGAGGGCCTCATTCCATGAACCATGAGATCATGACCTGAGCCAAAATCAAGAGTCAGACACCTAAACAAACCCAGGCACCCCCGTGGAATATTTTTTCCAATAAAATAGAATTATCCAAAGGTGCCCATGTGATTACTGAATGAGTAAAGTTTCAACTTGCGCCTTTATTTTTTTTAGGATTTTTTTTTTCAACGTTTATTTATTTTTGGGACAGAGAGAGACAGAGCATGAACGGGGGAGGGGCAGAGAGAGAGAGGGAGACACAGAATCGGAAACAAGGCTCCAGGCTCTGAGCCATCAGCCCAGAGCCCGACGCGGGGCTCGAACTCACGGACCGCAAGATCGTGACCTGGCTGAAGTGGGGACGCTTAACCGACGGCGCCACCAAGGCGCCCCTTTTTTTTGTATTATTTTTTTATTATTTTTATTATTTTATTATTTTATTATATTTATTTATTTATATTATTATATTATTATTTATTATATTATTAGTATTATGTATTTATTTATTTTTTTATTATTTTTTTTATTATTTATTTATTTATTATTTGTTTTAGGATCTTTACATCAGAACTTCGTGTTCATCAATTGCAACCATGGGTTGATTGTCGGTATGAGAGTTTGGTGAAGATCAACAAATGCATCGTGTGAGAATGAATTGGATCTGTGAAATTTACAGCAAAGAATAATATAGATTTTATTATAATTTTTAAATTGTGTGCTACACACCTTTTATATTAATAACATTTATATTAAATTTATGTATTTTGTCTTGCATCTATCTAACTATTATCTGTATCTACATTTATATCTATCTATAGATACACACATTTTCGGAGGGGGTGAATGACATATTGTACACTGCTGGCAATATGACCTTAGCAGTAAAATGAGGAGAAAAGAATGCTTTCAAAAAGTATTTGGAGGATACGTTACACAATGTGAAAGCTATAGGGAAGGGAATGAGCAAGTGGTAAAGAGATGTATGAGGTTTTGAGGCTTGTTGAAATATATACTTTGGAAAAATATGAAGCACAAGTAGAAAAGATTTATGAGAAGAACAGTGAGATTTGACTGTTGTATAGATTTGAGAGTCATCTGCATTGAGGTGTCCCCAAAGTCACTGTAAAAACTATAAAAGGGAGAAAATAGCCTAGAGAGATCTATGAGAGGAAACCTAATCTTAGAGAAAAGGGAAAAAAAAAAAAAGGAATGCAGAGAAAGAATCAAGAGTAATCAAAGAAGTGGGAAGAGATCAGGAGACTACGGATGGGGTGATAGGAACCTGGGAAAGAGAAAATGTCAAATAGGACATTATCAATAGGGATGGAGAATTTGCAATCAAAATCTGTATTGTGTTTGAAACAAGTAACCTAAAGGGGAAAAATTAGTATTTAGATTAGAACAAATCGCCACAGAACACAGTAAAAGATAGAGCATATGACGTACATGTTCTCATAGAAGAATCGGGAACACACAAGTAATTTATCTTCCAGAATATCTGTAGGTTTGTTTAGAACCCCAATTAAACTCTAGGGGATTGCATTTAGACTGTCTTGACAAAAAACACAAATATAGGCTGTAGATTCTGAGTCTTTGAAAGAATTTTCCCAATACCTCAAAATCAAGTCCAGGAATGGTGATTGTAGTTGGCAAGTTCTGGTATTAGGAGATCTCAATTACTCACATGAGAGCAAAATCCAAGAGTTAATCTGAGTGATTACAAAGTGAAAGACATGTGGGCGACATACCTAACACAGACACATACTCATAACTGAAGTGTGAGCTTTATTTGATAAGGGTTGTGACAGAAAATGGATTTGGAAGGAAACTGGACGGCAGGCTTCGTCAGCTTTCTCATCATTCAGGGGGTTATGCCATGCTGAGCAGCTAGAATCCACACTGCAGCAGCGGCATTAATAGGGCAACTCTGGCCTTTCTGTTTCCCACTAGGTGCAATGAAAAATTGACAAGACAAAGTTATATTGAGAAGGTTGCTATGTCCCTTAATTACACATGAAAAACCAGAATTTTCTAGAAACTGGAGAATTGGGCCAGGTGATTCTCCTGAGATTTGGGAACTTGTGTTCTACATATTCTGGATATATTACCTTGATAATCTACTTTGAAGAGATTTCCCCTACAAAATTGGGAGATCCCTAGAAGTGACTTGCATTTTATTAGTATTGTTGTCAATATTACAGTTTTATGATTTCTCTCTTACATATAGCAAGGTCACTTGACACTTAATATACTTCTTTGGCCAAACTTAAAGTGGAATTACTATCAGAGTATGAACACACTGCATAGTAGTATTTTTTTTTTTAATTCATAAAAATATTTCTCTGCGTGAGCTTAAAGGCAAGAAGAATGTTATGTAAGGGGGGAGGGAAAAACCAGGTATATATATATATGTCCCCTTTCCAAAGAAGGTCACATTTTGAGGCTCTGAATGGATATGAATTTGGGGGGTGGGTACTAGTCAACCCACAGCAGCTCATAATTGAGTTAAAAATTTTAGAGAATATTCAAATAACTATAAAAATTACAGATTGAAGTTTTCTAAGTAATGAAGATTTTATTTGGATTTATTTTGTATCATATTCTCACTCACTTTTCATTTAAATTTCTCCTTCTCTAGTTGCTCCTGTCTCAGAAGGCTATGTCTTAACCAATGAGAAAGGATAAATTTGCCCCTGTGGTTGATATTTATGGGAATGCAGGTGACAGGTGAGCTGATGCACTCTTTCTAAATATCTGACCCACAATGTAGCAGACGCTTAAAAATAAAATCTGTGTTTCCTAGCTGTGTGGTTATATTAATATCAGACTAAATGACTTCAAGAGAAGGAGTATTGCCAGAAATAAAGAGGGCATTTCATAATGATAAAAGGGTCAGTTTATCAAGAAGACATCTTAAATGTGTATTCGTCTAATAAAGAGTCTCAAATCTGTGAAGCAAAGAAGATGCACTTAAATCCACAATCACAGCTAGACATTTTTAATACTCCACTCTCAGTAACTGATAGAACATATAGACAAAATATATCAGTAAAGATATAGAAAATTTGGACAGTTCTGTCAAAACTCTTGGCCCAAACAGTATTTTATAGAACATTCCACCCAACACGGCAGAATACACATTCTTTTCAAGTACATATGGGAAGTTGACCAAGAGAGACAATAGCACAGAGTATATTCCCTTTTACAAAAAGGGAAATTGCACAGAGTATATTCTCTAACCACAACAGATTTATATTAGAAGTCAATAATATAGAGAAAAATCTCCAAATATTTGGAAATTTAAAAAAGGGTATGCTTTATGAATATGATCTCAACCCTTAAAAAGAGTGCCGGGAAAACAACTTATCCAACTCTCTGAATTCCAGGTAGGTAAAGAAAAGTATCCACTAAATTGATCAAGAAAATGACCACTCAAAAGCAAATAATCCTTTTAAAATGTGTAGTAATAGGGCTTCGTAAGGTTGTCTTGTGCCATTAACCCTAGGCTGGCTGCATCAAAAAAGATGTATTCGGCAGTATGAACGAGCCTTTTAGCTATCTAAGATTATTGAGATAGATGCTATAACTTTCCCATGGTTCCATCTTCTTTAAAACCTCTAGAATCTCAAAGACTTCCTGGAGCTGCAGAGGGTGTTGCCAATCATCGTGGGAAATTTAAAGTAATGCTTTTTCTACAGATGTTAATGTCATTGTTTATTGACTGTTTACTCAGCTCAGATGTAATTGGGGTCATTAGGGATCCGGTCAATACCTGACCTTTTCCAATAAAGGGTGCACGCTGTGTTACTGGGCCTCACACCAGCCAGCCCTTACGTGGCACGCAGCTGTTCCCACAGCGCAAAGCAGAAGCAGAGGCGCCATCCATCGCTGAAACTTTTTTGGGAAAAAAAATCTTCTGCTGTAGACATGGTGTTTCAAAAATCAGACAAAATATATTTCATGGAAAATCTATTTTGAGATCGACATTCATTTGAAAAGCTAAAACTAGCATCCGGATAAAAAAAGGAAGGGATGAAACATCAAACTGAAAATATCTTTCTATATTGTGACATTTTCGCAAATGTAAATGAGACCACCTTTAAGGCTGTCACAAGCAAAGAAATTCAACTGGGGTCTTGATGACTAGAAGGGATGTTAAAGAATCTCTCATCAACGGACCACAAAGAATAAAGCGAAAACTATCCGTAATGTGCAGATGTTATCAGGATGTGACTTCAGCACAACCCCACATCCTGATAAGGAGACAAAACTGCAGATGTTTAATATATTACAGGAACTAACCACAAATTCTGTTTTGCTTCTCCAACTTTATAATGTTTAATTTTTTTACGACGTGAATTGCACTTTGGAAGAACTTCCTCTCAACTTAATTACTTCGTAAGTCTAAATGCCCACTGCTAGTATGAGGCGAGTTCTGGGTGAAGTGGTCCAGAGATTCCTCCTCCCTGGGTGCGGGGCAGTGTGAAGGATGCCTGGAGGGATTTGTGTAAGTCCTCATATGCAGGCATGAGGAGAGAGTTCTTATTGTTGTGTGATAGTGGAACCCTAGGTGTGAGATAGAGACCTCGCACTGATTTCACAACAAACCTGCTTTAAATCTGCTGGAGTCCTGGCAAACCAAAAGAATTCATAGAAACTCACATTTGTTAAACAGAGCAGAAAATATTTGGAGATGCGTAGCAAATAGTTCTGCCCAGATGACTTCTTCTTCTGAAGTTAAAAATGATAGGGTAATGATTTAATAGATTATTTTACACTATTTCGAAAGAAATTATTTGCCTTGGTGTGAATTCTGTTTGGGGGAATGCTGGGTATTCTTTTTTTATATTCTCGAAACCAGCCAAATGTCAAGTCATGAAAAAGTTGTACCAAGACCTATATTTCTTTCATTTTGATTAGTTTAGATATAGTCATTTTCCAGGAAAGTTTAAAAAAAAAAACAGTCCATTTATTCTGTTCAGATGCTGTTTTTGACCCCATCTCTAAGTGAGTGTGGGCGGTTGGGGTGGAGTAGGGCAGGTTGGTACCCTGTTCTGCCACCCACTGGCAGTTTTTCTTCTCTTCCTCAGGGAGCCAACCTTGCCCTTCAGGGCCTTTATGCCAAACAAGCCTACATTGTCTGGATCAAAAGGACGGAAGATTACAGAATAAAAACACAGAAAAAGGAGAAAAAGGTAATTTTTTGAAAAAATAGGATGACATCTTTGAGATTAAAAACATAAACCATGCTTATTAGTTTTTTGGGGATGGGCTTGCACTTTACAAAAAAAAGGTAATTTCTAATCAAAAGAGTAAATGTAAGAAGCATACCCAAGATTTTATTTTTACTTTTAGTGGGAGTGATTAAGTCTGGTGTTTATAAAGATGAAAAATCAGGGACAGCTATCACCCAGAATCAGGACTGGCTTAAGAAATATTCTTGAAAAGAATTTTCTTTGAGATTCAGGAAGGAATAAAGGGGGTTAACATATATACCATACTTGATTCCAGAGGGTAGTGATAGAGGAGGAAAATAAAAAGTAGAGCCCTGCTTTATCTTAGAAGTTTCAAGTAAGCAAAATAATGGCATTCTGGTGATTAGAAACAAACCAAACCAAAGACAAAGCCATTCCTGGTTTTAAACCAAAGACAAAGCCACCCCTGGGTTTACAGCACATTTACATATTTATGTCCACGTGGAATGGATGCAGCAGAAAGTGAACACGGTTCATCTGTAAAGGTTGGCTTATTGTCGGTCTGTGTTCTCTGTATGTTTCTAGTCCCAGTGCTCGGCCCAGTGTTGGGCACATTAACACTGGCCAATGATGTGAGTTGAATTATATCATTGAACAAGAGAAAAGAACCCCATTCTGGATATCAGACAAAGTAAAGGATTCAAATACGTGAAGACTTCCACACTCTCTGTCTAAAGGACCATCTCTACTTGTAAGAAAATTTCATGGAATTTTTATGCCAGGGTAGGCGACTACAGAGGGGAATGAAAGAAATTCTTCAGTGTAAGGTGGTTCCACCTTCTGCTAAGATGTGACCGCCAAAAAAACTCAAAAATATTTTGAGGAGATGCTATCTGCCAAAGGGATTACCACAATACATGTAGGATCAAAGAAAATTCCACATTTTACCCTGGTGATTAGCTGTAATTAAATAAAGTAAGTCTTTTTAAACTTCATTAGCAGCAAGACGTTTGCTACAGCAGAGTGGGCACAAATCATCCATTCTTAATTAAAAGATAATCCACAGGATGGCCATAATCTTCTTCTAAAAATACACCATTTCCCCCTGAAAGACTTTCTCATCAAATAAGGATAAATAACAGTTTCTATGAGTTTAAGCCATGAAGGAATGGATGCTCCTCCCGTTTGCTTGAGTGAGTGCTGAATGTGGCTGATAACATCACTTTGGCATGCTATTATCTAAAATGGTAGAATACCTCACTTCAGCAAAGTCTGACATAAATCTTTGAAAACAAAGACATTGCATATGTATGAGCTGAAATAGATATGACAGTGTTGGCACATTAATATTCCTGTCACTAGGGGGTTTCAAACTTTTAAGGAGAGAATGGGAATGAATTCAGTCTGTAGCTGGTAAAATAAGGCAGCATACAGTAGGACAATTAGGCATCACTAACCATAGTAAAATATGTACAGAAAAAGGGTTCCCCTGCTCCCTGACTTTGGTAAAAAATGACCGTGGGATTATCTCTTGGGAATGCCAAGAATAATTAATTTGGTTTAGAGATTTGCATGGTTGTTCTAAGCATACTAATAAGAATGTTCCGTGAAGACCAGTCCCAATCAATAGAAAAGAGAACTGTTTTTCTCTTGTGTAGCCACTGTGGTGGTTCATGGTAACAGATGTTTCCACTTATTCCACAACAACCCTCATTAAAAGTAACCGTGAGGCCTAATTGAATAGTTCTCCTCCTAGTTGGATTTGTGCAGAAAATAGTCCTATTATTGTATATTCCACAATTATTTCGTTTCCTGTTTTTGCTTGCTGATATGAAAAGCTTTACCATAGCGTTTTTTTTTTTTTTTTTTTTTTTTTTGCTGAACTCCCCAGGATGAAGTAAATGGGTGAAAAAGAAACTTCTTTTTACTCCATCTGACTCTGTATGGACTTACTATGTGTTGGGAAGTATCTACTTACAAATGCGAAGTATTTTTAGAAAAGCCTTATAAATCATCAAATTCTCGAAAATCACCACGTACCAGGGAAAATGACATAACAGTTGCATTCGATTGCGATCCTTCGGTAGGGGGGTGAGCAAGTTATTATTCAACACTAGGTCTTAATGAAAATTCGACACTACGTTACACTTACGGTGTTTGAAGCCGATGTGGAAATGTTAGAAGTTTTCTTTTGGTAAAACATATGCATTGGCCTGGTGAGTGGAAATGAGGGGCTGCTTAAAAGATTTTTTTACCCAAAGCTTTTTGGACACATTGCTGTAACCCTGGGAGGCTTGGTCTGAGCCCTGAACAGCAGTTGCCCAGATGCAGAAAAAAGGCTTCAAAACCTCTCCTTTGACAAAGAGACATGAAATAATATCTGACAAAGGCATCGCAAGCAAACATGATGGCAAATCAGCAATTATACAGGCGACAAAGGAGAGCACATCTCACTTCCAAATGTCTTTTTTCTTCTTCTTCACATTTTCCTAATAACATCTCATAGAGGTGCTTAGGTCAGTATTTTTAAAAACAATTTAATATATGACCGTGCTTTGGGTTTGGTTTAACTCCTTTATTACACTAATGCTATTTGTCATTTCATGCATGTGTCAGCATTGTTTTTGAATGGCAAAAAAAGGTTGGGAATAAACCAAGCACAAAGAAAGACACTTGCAGCTCACTATAGGTAACTTTGTTTTAGAAAGGAATAAATACTCCACCAAGATAGTCTAAACAGCACTTGCTGTCTCTTAAATGGAGTCGTATGTGGAAGGAAGAGGACCTACAATGAATCAAATAATATTGGTGAAAAAAAAATGGCAGCGAAATTGACCAGATCCAAACTGCATAGCTTCAATCTTTGATCTCGAACTCTCTTGCTCTTGAATTTGGAAAATAGGTAAGAGAAAGGCTTTTAAAAAGGAGTTATAAAGTTAAATTTAAATATGAAAATATTTACCTTTTTTTATCAAATAACATACCATGAAAAATCTACATTTGCAAAATTAATTTTGAGCCTATCGTATAATAAATCATCATTAAAACCATATGTGCCCAACGAATTCAAGCCCAGGCTTCAACCGGGATGGATATGAAGGAAAACAATAATGATAATAAAAGTAATAATGATATCAATAATAATAAATGAGATGGAACATGTACTTCACAAATAACTGCAATACACAGTTCCTCAAAATCTCTGCGTTTTTATTGCATAATGATCAATCTGCTACTGATCAAAGGTATGCTGTACCTCAAATAAGCAAAATGCTCATGGTGTGAAATTAATGACATGAACTGTAAATGAAAACAAAGCTACTTAGGCCTTTAAAATTATTTTCTTTCATGTGGATTCATTGCAGAAAAATAATGAATTGCAGCCTCTTCTTTCCTGACATATTTGGGATAGTTCACATGACTTTGAAATGGCTTAAATATTTTACCACCCACTATAGAATGTTCTGAAGAGGGGAAGGAAAACGTGTATTTGTTTTGCCGGTGGTCATTTCTTACAGTCTCATTCAGTATGTAGGAATACAAAAGGTATACTGTTAAAAGGAAATGAAGAGGGGCGCCTGGGTGGCGCAGTCGGTTAAACGTCCGACTTCAGCCAGGTCACGATCTCGCGGTCCGGGAGTTCGAGCCCCGCATCGGGCTCTGGGCTGATGGCTCAGAGCCTGGAGCCTGTTTCCGATTCTGTGTCTCCCTCTCTCTCTGCCCCTCCCCCGTTCATGCTCTGTCTTTCTCTGTCCCAAAAATGAATAAACGTTGAAAAAAAAAAAAAAAAAGGAAATGAAGAGCAAACTTAGTCAAATGTATTTGAATGCAAGAATATAAGGGATATATTAGAAGATGCTTGATAACTAGAAATCAATCCATTTACCACATGGTCTGTTAAGTATAAAGATTCTGCAAGATCTCAGAGAATCTCGTGTGCTAATCAAGTTAATTAGCTGTAGATAAGGATACTCTTAAAATTAGGTCTGTAAACACCAGACTTTTATTTTATTTTTTAATTATTTATTTATTTTTAAAATTTTTATTACATTTATTTATTTTTGAGAGACAGAGAGAGACAGCACAAGTGGGGGAGGGACAGAGAGAGAAGGAGACACAGAATCTGAAGCAGGCTCCAGGCTCCGAGCTGACAGCACAGAGCCCTTCTCGGGGCTCGAACTCACAAACCATGAGATCATGACCTGAGCCGAAGTTGGACGCTCAACCAACTGAGCCACTCAGGCACCCCAGTAAACACCAGGCTTTTAAAAAGCACTAACAAAGTGTAGTTTTTTTCCCAATCCCGTTCACATAAAGAAATTTTTTTTTTCAATTTACACCCTCACAATTTGTTTAGGATAATCTCTTTTGTTCTATCAGATCACATAGATTGAATATTTTGTGGTATTATGTTTTCTGATAACAATGCGAGTCAGAATTTCAGCATACCACGGATAAAGCTATCATATTCTTTTATTCATTACATATAACATACCTATTGTGATTTAGACCTTTGAAAAGCCAGCGTTTTATTAAAACATTTCAGACATATAAAGCTATTTGATTTTAAAGATATAATATACCATGTCTTGCTTATTTGAATTAAACATTTGTCTCACATATTAGTACACCACACACTTTTCCTTGTTTGGATCGAACCATAATGACCATGTGCTTGATTCTAAATGCGGTTGAAACATTTCATACGATGATCATTTAACACGAAATGTAGTAAAGAAATATCTACACACAAGTATGCATTTGGTATTACCAATGAAGAATACACCTGAAGTCAATGGTACCGTTTAATCTTCCATGCTATGGCATTTCATTTTCTAGCAAAACAAGTCTTCTGTCTTCTGCTACCATTTTATATAAAATAAATAAAACACCAACTTCTTTCCTTATCCTTGCATTGCTTACTCCTCCAAAAAAGATACGTTTTATAAAAGAAGTCGTTATATTAAGATGTATGTCTGCTTTCCTTCAGAAGACAGATTAGAGCATTTCAGCTGCCACTAAAGTTGTCGCTCTTTGTAACAAAATGTAATGCTGCATATATAAAAATGCAAAGTGTAATGTAGAGTCAAATGTCTCTCAGCACAAGAGTTGTTCGTTTTAGCACCCATTTTGTTGGTATTTATCAACTTACTAATTATAGGCAAATTGCTTCCAACACGAAAACTGTGATGATTAGCAGTTTTTTCTGCTAACTCTAGTCTACTGTAGTTCCGGTAAAGAATGTCAATAATCCAGATTCCTTTCTTTTTCCTGGCTTAGAAAATGTAAAAATAAATTCATCAGGCTAGCATTTCTCAACTTTCGGGAAATGTGGTTTGGAAGGATGAGGGAGGAAAAAGGAAAAAGAGATGGATTAAATATATCGAATCAGGAAGGTCTACTTGCTACCTCCCATCATTTGGACAATCGTGAAGGCTCACTGGAGATTGGTCTATGACAAAATGGAATTAGGCAATCCCAATGTAATTAACAGAGTAGCTGCATTTGAGCATTTGCACAGGAAATGCATCAATCGCTAGAACCCAGCATGCAATCTCTATATTAAAGGGAGGAAGAAGATTCTTAAGCACTACCTCATATGCTATCATTGATACCTAGCAAAAGGCTGGCATATATTGTTTTAAACCTCTCATCTAACTCTTCAGCAGAGATCTATGATATTACTCGGTTAGACATAAAACAGTTTGTAACCTTCAGACCTCCATTACAGTCCTTTAAAGTGTGCTCAAATGAAAATGGGAGTAACATGCCAATCTAGAAAATGTTTTCATAACACGCAATACTATAAAAGGTTGAATTTTCTATCACCATTGCTAATTTCAACCATTTGTTTCTCATTACAATAAGTAAACAAGATTAAATGGAAAACCTTACAGTTCACAGAGTACATTACACAGCAGAAATGTCTGTAGTGAATACGGACTTAGTGTCTTAACCAACTTATGTGCCTCTAAGTGACTATTTCTCCTTGCTATGAAGTTTTTACAATTTTAAAGTTATATTGGCAGGTTCCAGTCAACAATGATGTCTGCGATGGCCTTCTTTCTCTAATACATTGCTTTTAGTCTAATTGCTTATTTGCAGTCTCAGCAAGCAGAGAGAAGAATTTTATCCTCTTTGCCTTGTCTCTGAATACTAACTAGCTGGCCCAGCTGAGGCTCTCTAAAGAGAGAAACTGCATGAGGGACACACTGCATTTGACACAGTCAAGAGGTAAAAGAAAGAGCAAAACAAAAGTCTATTCAGGACTGAATCCTCTGATATTCTCCCCCATCCCCCAACTCCTTTAAAAATAAAGCAAAAGGGGGCAAAACCCATAAATCCATGCCTGAATGCCTGAGGTTGTCAGAATAAAGGACAATGAATGACAGGTGACTGTCAGTATAATTCTCAGTCTCCAAGTTATCACTTTTTGGCATTGTTGAACAAAAAAAAGTGTATACATAACAAGGAAATATGTCATGTGTTCTCTGTGAATGCGCACAGTTCAGTATAGGAGAAGCAGCTAAGTATTTCCACATGGGCACATGGGTTTCTCTTCAGCTCCGTGTATTTTTTGCTGGAAAATGTTCGGAAATTATGAGATGTTTTTCTAGTGACAATAGTGCTAAGTAACTTTGGGGAAACTGCTGAAGGGTTATGAACCTGGCTTTCACTGAAAAAATTTTTTTATTTAAAGAATGGGAGATCTGACTTGATAAATAAAACCCCTTGCACATGTTGCTAAAATTCTAAAAAAGGAGCAGGAGCCCACTGATGAGAGTTTTTCTGTTTGATTTTTAAAAGGCTTCTCTCAAGCGATTTTCCCCCAAGATCTCTTTACACTTTCATCTTCAGAGACTGCCTTAATCCTCCGGTCTTTGTTGTTCCAATGTCTGATCAGTTTGTTTTAAAGTCGCATCTACCCCACATTTGCTAGAACTGAAACTTGACTTCAGGCACTTGCAGTTATAAATCCCTACAAACGTGCAGGCTTTCCAGAGAAAGGTGGAAAGTGCCGAAACAGAGAAGGTTTTGATGATTATTTAAATCATGTGTATTAAGTTGTCTGCTGCATGAACTACAGGTACAGAGAGATAACAAACGTGAAGTGACGGGGTAATTTGTAATTAAAATAAGCTTGGCCTCCTTCTCAGATTACTGGCACACTCCAGTCGGTTGACCATCTGTGGTGGAAGGACAAAGATTCTATTCTCAGTTCCGCTGGGCTACGGAAGGGACACCACTGCCCAGAGCTCCAAGTTTCGAGGTCTTGCCATGGTGGGCATGAAGACAGTTCATTGTGGCCAACCTTCTGATGCCAGGTGTAACCATGCGATGAGCGGAAGGAGTATGGAGACAGTGATCTGTGTCCCTCTAAGCACTCACAGGGCATTATTCAGGCAAAGCTCAACTGCTGTTACCGCCCCAGCAGGTGTTACTACACATTTCCAATCTTTAGAGAGAGATGAAGAGAGAAGGAAGAGAGTGCAAGTGAAATAAAACAAGAAAAACAGGAGAAAGTTAATTTCCTTGTTACATCTTTTACCTTTTGCCTGCTATGAAGGAAAAAAAATCTTAAAAGGTTGAACATGAAAGAATGCTGTATATTTCACAATGAAATATGAACCATCTTTTGTTTTACTTTTAAGTTCAGAAATGCAGAGTACTTGACAGGAAACACTCGTCTTATGTAGACTTCAAGTCAGTCTTCAAGCAACCTATGTGTAGGCTATTTAACAAACTGATCATATGAGAGTTTTCCTCAGTTGCATATGAAATCTGTGTTTGCACAAATAAGTGAACAAGACTGTTCACTTATACTTATAGCAGGTATACCTTAAACTGCAGCATTTGCATATTTATTTTAGAAGGTCGGGCAGAAATGATTATATCCAACACCTGAAGAGTATTTTTGTATGGTCTTTCTTTATAGTGATTATATGTCTACTGCCTTTGATAATGGTCTTCATGAAAAATCTCCTAAGGTAAACAATACATTTAAAAATCTTCCTGTCATAATTGATACCGATAGGTTTATAGCTATGAAACTTGAAAGTCACAGATAAAATTGTTTTAGAATACAAGATTAATCTAATATTGCTTTTGGTTATTAGGGCATGGAAGTTATGTGGGACACTGATATGAGCCAAAGATTGAATGTGAGAGGAAACAAGAGGCCAACTTTTAACTTTTAACACATGAAATTAAATATGTGCATGTTAAAAGAACAGATCTCTATCTTATTTGTTTATTATTTATTTATTTAGTTAGTTAGTTAGTTTTTTCTCAGGGAGAGCTCAAATGACCCAAAATTAAAGATTACTCTTCAGTAACTGTGTGAAAAGTTTTTCTTAATGATAGTCAGAAAGTAGAAAGAATTATGTAGTGAATAGTAACTACTTCATACTAGAGCCTTTTCAAAATGAAGATATTTAATTCTTCATTTCATCTATATTTAATAAGGTACCCACTATACAGTTGAGGAATTCCAATTATTTTGAAAAATAGTGACCCATAGGTCAGCCCTATCTTGACAATTTCTGGTTAAGAGTTCAAGGAAAAAACTCAGGGTCTTAAAAATATAAAAATCTATGTAGATTATCATCATCATGAAAGAATGGTTCACTTATTTTATGAATATGATGATTATTTTCTGTGCTATTTATTCTTATGAAAACTGTTAGTTTCTTTGATGATGAAGAGAAAGGTGTTCAAGTGATAAAATACCCAGCTGACAGTCATTCTTAAAATATTAGGTGATAAATGCTTTCCTTCTGAAATCTATTCAGCCTAAATGCATTACTCACTGTATTTTAGCCAATATTCATCCTGTAGCTTATAATGATATAGTGTCAGGGCTGAGAATTTGAGCAAATAATTACTGAGAGCCAGGTGCCAGGGAAGTGGCATGGCAGACAAGGGGACTTGTACTCTAGATTGAAGGAAAGGAGGTTTAGAATAGGTCTGGGAGAGGAGAAAGGGCCTTTTCTGGAAGAGGAATGAAATGAGCAGACACAGATGTGAGGATGAGTATAGGTGGGAAATATCCAAACTCTGAATTTCCCTTTGCATAAATAGAAAAATGACGATGATGATAGATAAATAGATAGATAGTTGAATAGGTAGGTGTTGAATGGAGAAACTCACGCTGGGAAGTCAAACTCTGTGGTGATATTTTAGTGAAGCTTATTAAATAGAAAAATGAAATAAAATATAAATCGAAAATTTATATCATTTAAAACTTATGAAGGAGATGTTTATCTTAATGTAACAAATATTGAGAAATAGGGAAAGAGGGATTTGAAAACCTAGCAATTTAAACTTTATCACTTTTCTGTCTAAGGATGGAAACTCAGGTTAGATATTCATGCAACAACTGGAATGACGCAACCGTGTTCTTCCTCCACCTGCACTCCAGGACTGCAGTTCGGAAGACAATGGAGCAAGTGACTCGCACAGCGCTGGTTGAGTATAAATCGGTATAATTTCTCTGAAGGAAAAAAATTAAATGCCCTATAGGTCAAAAACCTTGAAAATGTATAGATACTAACGATTCTACTGCTTGGAATTTATCCAAAATAAATGGTCAGATAATCCAGGTCATTAAAATAGAATCAACCTAAATGCGAACTGTACAAGATTGACTCAATAAATTATATTATATCCAGATGGCCATCACTGTGTAATTCCAGCCATGAAAAAACATCACTCTTGACAATTGTTTCAAGTTCGGGTGAAGTGGAGAAGTTTTCTTCATCAGCAACCCTTGGAATTATGCACAGGTAGTCTATGGTGGGTGTTCCTACTTCGTACTAGATGAGATGATTGATCACGTGTATCTCCTCAACTATGCCCTATAGGGAAGCTGTTCCACTATGGTACATATGGCTGTTTGCCACCCATGTTCCTCCAGTGGGAAGGTTCGGTTTGATTACCAAGTAGGAAGTTGCTCTTTACATTTAACGAAATTGTAAATACTGATTATTAGAGCAAAATATAGAAAGAAGGTATAAACTGTGTTCACAGTAGGATGGTCCATAGAAATCCCTTTTGCTTTACCTGGGTCCTGAAGGGAAAAAAATAATAAAAACTGGCTAATATCTGTCAGAAAGAAGCAGACGTATGAGTAAGGATTTTTCAGAAAACTATATAAAGCTATCACAATGGTAAAATTAAATTTTTCTTCACATATAGGTTATATATCTTTTTTATGAATGCTTTTACACTTACTTCAAGTGTTAAAGTGAAAACCAATTGAAGCTAGAAATTCTCACAATTTTCATGGAGTGCTACCCTTGAAGGTTGCAAACGTCTGCTCATTACAGTTTTAAATGCATTTATTTAAATCTAGCATTTATTTCCCTTTTCCACCTGTAAATAATGCTTTGGTGACATCAAAGACTTACTTTGGAGAAGACACTACTTCCTCAGAGAACAGCTTTGGGAGAGCAGTCAAAAATCTTTTATTAGCCCACTCCAAGAGTGTCCCTCTCTACTTGAAGGGAGACTGGACTTTGTGCTCCTCAGGGGCAGGTACCTGACATTAACACTGGGTTCCAGCAGCACCCACACTAGAAAATACTAAAGAAGTGTTTGTGGCAGGAAGAATACTCTGAGATAATCCCCATTTCATCGAAGTTATCTATTGATTGTGCCTTAGGCACATTTTGCCCCTTCCCCCTGCCCACTGGTTATCATCCATCTGACCACACCTGCTGAAACCTTGTGTCACTATCTCTACTATCCGTTCCTGATTAGCTGATGCCACTGCCACTTTCCTGTCTTAAAACACATTGGGATTTTTGTCTATGCCATTCCCGAATATCACGTCTATTATCTTACTTTATAAACTGTCTTTCATGATTACATGCATTATATGTCAGTAATGGTTCTTCCTTGTAAGTAACAGACACCAACTCTGGTTAACAAAAGTGAAAGGGAACTAATTGGAAGAATATGAAGGTAAGGCTGGAGGCTCACACAATTAACAGGACACTTGTAGACCAGGCTTCAGCCCATGATTCAAGAGAACTCAGGAAGGACAGGATTACCACAGTAACTTTCCAACAGCTGAGATAAAGTGGTCACAATGTCATCATGGGGACAGTTGTTCTTGAGTCATGCAAGTTCCTCCCAATGTCTTAGCAGTGAAGATCTAATCGACAGAATTAAGGTGTTAGATAGAACCTCCTGGTCTACTGGTGTTCCAGGAAAAAGAATGATTGGACTCCCCTCACTTTTGTAGAAGGGAGGGAGTGGCATGGAATGCACACACAAAGGAAGGGAGGGGATTTCCAAAAAGGAAACTGAGGGGTCACTAGGGAGCAGCCATCTCTTTACTAACCTCTGATTCAATGATTAGTTTTGGAAGCACAGGGGATTGCCTTTATACTGCATCATCTGTTAAAAGGACCACTAAAGCCTTGGCCAGTAGATGGCCAGGTATTTGCTTATAGGAAGGAAGAGACAGATGGAGGAAGAGATAATTTAATTTTATTAAAATTGTATGCCTGGGTTACATGTACGCATGAATGCAGTCATTATTCTGTAGCTGAAACAAGTCAGAGCCAGATAAGCAGACCCATCCAGAAGGCTACCTTGTAAGACCTGTGTTCCATGTGCACTGAGGTTATGCAAAAGCGGGAAAACCCACAGGTTAACAGAAAATTGATATAAGAATGCTATCAGTGCAGGATCTATTAAAGGTATTTAGTTAGTTGTTATTGGTATTATTTTTAATAGTGGTTTATTATCAGAGTTAAGGCTTCTCTGCTAGTGCAAGAGTTCCTACATTTACCTTTTTAAAATTACCTTTTACTGATTATCCAGCTTGTCCAAAAATTCCACAGAGGAAAGACAAAGCCCTTTATTTATTTATTTATTTATTTATTTATTATTATTTTTTAATGTTTATTTATTTTTTAAGGAGAGAGAGAGAGACAGAGTGTGAGTGGGGGAGGGGCAGAGAGAGAGGGAGACACAGAATCGGAAACAGGCTGTCAGCACAGAGCCCGATGGGGGGCTTGAACCCACGAACCGTGAGATCATGACCTGAGCTGAAGTCAGATGCTCAACCAACTGAGCCACCCAGGCGCCCCACAAAGCCCTATATTTAAATCTCTTTCCATTGTTATGGTGAGCCTCTGTGGTGATTTTTGGATGATCTAGCAGTCAAGTATTGTATTAGTATTAGTAACCATTCTTTTGAAGAATTATACAATGAATAATCTTTCCCAGTGATAAGCTAATACAGTAAGTTATAAAAGAAACTAATAAGATGAGTTAACTGCAAAAAAACCCCTGTCCTCCCCAATCTAGAAAATGTGATGGGAAGTAAGTGCATTCACCAGACTCATCTTGCGAAAGGGATATTTGCAGTGTGCTGGCTTTACTTAGTTACCTCCTCATTTCAGAGTTCAGCCACACAAGGGAAGATGAAAATGAGAATGCCAGGAAACTTGCATCCATCCCCCTTTCCTATGACTATGCCGGCTGCCAAAGTGCTGACCAAAGTTGAAAGGTCAGCAATCATCTGTGGCAGATGTGCTTCATCCTGATAAACACTTGGTTGCTGGAAACAGTTCTGTTCGCAGATAGCTTATAATTCAGGTGAGGAATGGAAGTGTGAGGGAGCTTTACTGCTGGGAATCTTATTTCATATCTGAGAGCAATTAACCAGCTGATAAACAGGCTTTTGTTTTCCATCTGAATGGCCAATGTCCATTCATTTGGGACAGTATCTTGTCAAATGGGCAACAATAACAATAAAGTTTATGTATCTTGGCTCCTTTCTCCTCTAAAACCTGTAGTAACCTGCTGCGTTGGAATTAAGAACCTGAACTGAGCATGCAAAATAATTATCTTCCAGAATCCACCTGATGGTATGGAAGGTTACCTTCTTGTTTTGAACTGGAAATAGGGATGAAAAGTATCCTTTCATTTCAGTGGCTCTTTATTTTTGTATAATCAGAACGTGCCTCACAAGCTATAGCATTCTATATTCCACATCTTTATATAGCTTAAACACAAAGTAAGATATACGCTACCACATTTCAGAAGATGTTCTAAATTTTAAGAAGCATATGACAGTGTCTTACTCTCTGAACTACCTTATGGCTATTTTCTAACCACTTACTGTTGGTAATGCTGAGCATTTTTGTAATGACTTAATATTTTACCACAAACTATAAATTTTGCATGTTCCCTTTTTTTTTTAATTTTGACCCACACATTTTCTAGTGTGTCACAGTCATCTCTTCTTTTTCTAAGTAATAAGGTCATTTGTTCCAGTTGGGCTTGATGTAATATTTTCATAAATGAAGGTGACTCATGATTGCATTGTTTTATCTTTTCCACAGCAATGATTGAAAAGAAAAGCCACCTATATCCTCTTGCTAAATTTCCCTTGAGAAGAATGAGTAAAGTGAGCTGTGTAGCCTTGGAACCATGGAAGAGATTTCCTGTGTAATGTTCACAGTTTTGGCAAGGTAATTATTATGACCCCACAACTTCTGATAAAATTTCTGGAAAAATGGAAATTACAATGCTAGCTCTGATGTGCTGACTCAGATACAGCCGGATCAGTTTAAGAAGGCAAAACAATATAGATTTTCATTTATTCCCCAACTGATATTTCTTGAGCACTACTATGTGCTCTTTGCTCAAGTTTGGAGATATGATTAATATGTGGCCTCAGTGCCCAAAGACTTAATAATCGAGCATCTTTGGTTGTGCTGGTTATAGTAGTGATAGGTAGTGGGTGATGATTGGTGATAATTTTGGTTTGTGCTGGGGAAGAATTATTGGGAAGAAAATGTATCACCTGGGACCTGTACCTATATCACCTGGAAAATCTACACTAGTTCAATTTCTCACTCCATTTATTACCACAGATTTGCTTAAATGTGATATTGATAATTATTGATTCCTATCACTCTTAAATCTCATGTGTATTTTTTTTAACGTTTATTTATTTTTGAGACAGAGCATGAACGGGGGAGGGGCAGAGAGAGAGGGAGACACAGAACCGGAAGCAGGCTCCAGGCTCTGAGCCATCAGTCCAGAGCCCGACGCGGGGCTCGAACTCACGGTCCGTGAGATCGTGACCTGAGCCGAAGTCGGACGCTCAACTGACTGAGCCACCCAGGCGCCCCTCATGTGTATTTTAATAAGCAGCAAAGTTCTCAAAAGATTTCAAAGGCCAGATGTAGAACGGTGGAATCAAAGTTTAATCAAATGTAGGAGACTTTTCTCAGCTCCTACTCTTTCTGGGAAAGTGCTTCATGCTTTATAAGCAATGTGCTCATTAGCATAAAGCATATAATTTTCTTGTGGGGATGGCACATGCACATATATATATATGTATGTGTATATATATATATATATACACACACACACACATATGCATGTATCTAAATAATATGCAAAATACATATATACCCACAATGCTCTTGCATATTCCTAGACATATCGGTGTGAATCAATGTGGTATAGACCATACATAAAAAGTGATACTTCAATTCTAAAAGGTCACTGTGGAGTAGGGTTAGTCATAGAGAAAGGTCAGTATTAAATTGAACATAAAAGGAAGTATTGTACCTGTTGTAGTAAAAAAGGAAGAAGAAGATGTGCATGCTCTCAATAATGAAAATAGAGAAAGGGAAGAGAAATAATAGAGGACTTCATTTGGTGAATAATTTTAGGAAATGTAGTATCAGCCCAGCCCTTTCATTTCAGCCAGAGAATTGGTGTATGGCACTATTTTCTTTAGGCTGAAATCTCTATGATGAAGAATGACTGCTCTGACTATGAATTTATTTTCCAGTAACAATTACCTTTATAGTATCAGTGACTCTTGACTTCTCGTTTAGCAGTTCTACAGTTTTCCTGTTAACTGTATTTGTTGTATTTGGTAAATAGCTGTTATGTACCAAGAAGTATTTGTGGACTTTTATGTGACTAGCCCTGGGCCAGGTTTTACAGAGCAGAGCAGAAATATAAGACATGACTGTTTCCGGGAAGGCTATTCTAATGTTATCGGGTAGCCTACTCTCTGGCAATATGTTTGAAAATACAATGATTAGTAAGATAAAAAAGGGATATGCTATAGGAAGACCCAGCTTGTATCTAAGGGCTTTTTTAAAAACTGGAGGAAAATATAGTACCAGCAAGTATGAGCCCCTGCTTTTCTAACCTGTGTCTTTGGTTGCTTTGGACTTTAAAATGCCTTTTACCAAATTTTAAAGATCATCTCTAGAGGGGCGCCTGGGTGGCTCAGTTGGTCAAGCAGCCAACTTTGGCTCAGGTCATGATCTCACGGTTCATGAATTTGAGTTCCCCATTGGGTTCGTTGTCAGTGCAGAGCCACTTTGGATCCTCTATCAGCCCCCCTCTCTGTCCCTCCCCTGCTCGAAATCTCTCTCTCTCTCCCTCTTGAAAATAAATAAACATTAAAAAAAAAAGGTAGAATAGAGGCTAGGACCTACAGGATCCAGGAGTGTCATTCAGGCCAGGTACCCTGAGTTCAGACCACAGTATTTCTTTCATGGGATCACATGAGATTGAACAACAGAACAGTGCTGACCTTTAGATTTTGGGTGAATCTTACTCACTTTGGACACAGGATGAGTTCAGGGCTCTAGGCTCCTGATAGTCCATCTGTGACCCTTAGATTTGAGCTGTATATGTGGGCCACAGAGTCAGTTCTCACCTGTCCATGTTTAGAACAGGTGTCTCCTCTGATCTGCAGTACCAGATGGTGTCTGGGTGGCAGCAAGCACCCTTTACTTTGTTGTAGTCTAGGAAAGTTACCCTACTCCTTTTGCCTCAGGCTTTGTACTGGGTGTCAGGCACATCTCTGGGACTGGCTGTGCCTGTCTCCTTGGAGAGTTTTCCAGAACATTGTTTCTCATTGCCAAACAGCCCTTCTGATCAAAGTTCACTCTTGCCTGTGATTGATGCGGTGACATACTTTCCTGGGTTAGCCGTAAGCCTTGTTGGAAACGGGGTGGACACTTCTTAGATGAATAGGACCATTCTTCTTGCTCAGCTCATGGGGCTCTTAGCAATTCTCCCCACTGGTGGCAGCATGTGGAGGGCAACACTGGAAGGTATTAAATTCTACAAATGCAATGATTTTGGTTAGAGATTTTGAAGGAAGACATATTTAGAAGATGTGTTATCCTATTTACAGTATAATTTACAGTATAAAATTCTGTCTGGTAAGATTAAAATGATAGATGAATGATAACTCATGCCTTGCTGCATACGAGGGATAAGACTTGCATTTATGTGTGGTCATCGTTAATGAAGTGCAGCTAAAACCTTTGATAGCACAGTGAAGCCATTAGGTGATGCAGTGTCATGAGTGATGATATAACCAAATAAATGCAGCGAGGGAACTTCAGTAGCAGAAAGATCTATCTTGTTTTGATACAAGTACATTCTGAAGAGCTATGGCTTTATGTATAATAATGGCATTACTACTTTTTTCATGTAGTGTGAGGCATGAAATTATTTAAAAAATGACCTATTAGATGATAAATAACATGAAGAGATCGTTCCTTAACGTGCATAGGAAGAAATGATACCTGGAAACTAAGATGAATCTTCATATCTATTGATTGGACAACAAATGTGTAACTACTTCTTCTTTACCCATTATTCTAAATCTTTATTTCTACCTCATACAGACCCATACATTTGGTAACACTTTTTAAATCTAATTGTTTATATAGACAGAGACCCTACAAAAATATTTGTCCAGAGCACCTCACAACTAGGAATGGACTTGGATAAACATATCAAAGGAAAACATAGACTTTGTCAAAAATAGTGTTTTTTTCTTAAGTTTTTGATTTATTTTGAGAGAGAGAGAGGGAGGGAGGGAGAGAGCAAGTGAGGTAGGGGCAGAGAGAGGGAGAGAGAGAGAGTCTGAAGCAGGACAGCACTGACAGTGCAGAGCCCTACGCAGAGCTCAAACTCACAAACTGTGAGATCAGGACCTGAGCCTAAATCAAGAGTCAGATGTCTAACTGCGCCCAGGTGCCCCAAGAATAGTTTTGAAGAAGTTCTCAACTTCGTCGTTCTTAGTTTCCTCAGAAGAGAGTCACTGTTTTCCTAACACTGCACTTTTGTTTCTTATACCAACTGACTCTTGGCTTAGAATGGCATTTTCTGCCAGATGAACACCCATACTAATAGTCTTCTTTTAAAAAACAACAAACACGCAAAAGTCAGTGTTTTACCATACCATCTACAATGAATACAAAGTCAGCCCTGTTAAACAACTCAAATTTATGGGGAAGTTAGTGAGGCCTGTTCTGGTTCAGTCTCCATTGTTGATTTCATATTTAGGATCCCATAAAATCCACATCCTACAAAGAAAAATTTGGGTGAACTAGAGCATTCCAGTAAGCATATTTGGTATAATTTTCCCCAGTTTATGAGTAAAAAAAGAAATAGGAAAATAGATGCCATATACCTCAAATTCTCAGCATGATTTTAATTCAGTAGTATATATTGCACAACTACATCTGTAGCAAAGTCAGTGATAAATGTTGTTAATGGTGCTCTGGACTGTTGGGCCACGAAACATCAAGGAATAATGATATTGTTTATATTATATGTTTAATATAAGAGAGCATATGAATAGAGTTTTAAAAAATTTAGAAAGAGACTTAAACTTCAAGGGAGTCATTCAAACCTTGAATACCTATACCATTGTTCTTTGGCTAATCAAAGTCCTTAGGGGAAGAGCTACTGTTGCCAACATAGGGTAACCTGCAAACATATCCATATAACCACAAGGTAGAAGACATATTTCAGAAATTCAGAATAGTCCTTGGTCACTCACTGGGTGCTCCCTGCTATATATTTAGATATATTTTTAAATTGTTCACATTTGTGGAGTATACACATCGATCTTGTTCCTGTGACAGAATTTACCGTAGAAAGTGCAACTTTTCTTTGACTATCACATTTATTGCTTTAATTAATGCTTTATTTCTTACAAACGTTAGGTTTTAATTTTTTATTATGGAAATATAATTGACATACAATATTATATTAGTTTTAGGTGCACAACAGACTGATTTGACAGTGAATACATTACTTAGTGCTCACCATTGTAAGAGTAGTCACAGTCTGCTATCAAACAGTATGTTAGAATGTTTTTGACTATATTCTCTATGTTGTACTTTTTGTCTCCCTGACTTATTTGTTTTATAACTGGAAGTTTGTACCTCTTAATCCCCTTTCATCTATTCTGTCCACCCCTCTCCACCTCCTCTCTGGCAACCACCAGTTTCTTCTCTGTATTTAAGAGTGTGTTTTTTGATTGTTTTTTAAGATTTCACATATAAGTGAAATCATATGATATTGGTCTTTCTCTGTCTTACTTATTTCACTTAGTATAATACCCTCTAGGTCCATGATGTTATTGCAAATGGCAAGATTTCATTCTTTTTGTGGCTGAGTAATATTTCATGGTGTGTATATGCATATATACATACGTATATGTATACACATGTACATATATATATATATGTATCTTCTTTATTCATTCATCTATCGATGGACATTTAGGTTACTTTCTTATCTTGGCTATTATAAATAATGCTGCAATAAATATAGGAGTGCATATATCTTTTCAAATTACTGTTTTTATATTCTTCGGGTAAATAACCAGGAATGGAATTACTGGATCATACGGTATTTCTGTTTTTAATTTCTTGAGGAACTTCCATAGTGTTTTCCACTGTGATTACTCCAATTTACATTCTCACCAACAGTGAGCAAGAGTTTCCTTTTCTCCATCTCCTCATCAACACTCATTATTTCTTGCCTGTTTGATATTAGCCATTCTGACTGGTGTGAGGTGGTATCTTACTGTGGTTTT
Source organism: Lynx canadensis (assembly GCF_007474595.2). Taxonomy (NCBI): domain Eukaryota; kingdom Metazoa; phylum Chordata; class Mammalia; order Carnivora; family Felidae; genus Lynx; species Lynx canadensis. Next base: position 155,391,551 of record NC_044303.2, on the reverse strand, counting down.
GATTTACATTTGCCTGATGATGAGTGATGCTGAGCATCTTTTCATGTTTCTGTTGGCTATCTGTATGTTTTCTTTGGAAAAATGTCTATTCATGTCTTCTGCCCATTTTCCAATCAGATTGTTTATTTTTTGGTGTTGAGTTGTGTAAGTTCTTTATATATTTTGGATATTAATCCCTTATCAGATATATCATTCACAAATATCCTCTTCCACTCACTAGGTTGCCTTTTTGTTTTGTTGATGGATCCCCTTGTTGTGTATAAGCTTTTATTTTGTTACAGTCTCAGTAGTTCATTTTTATTTTTATTTCCCTTGCCTGAAGAGACATATCCATAAATATGTTGCTAAGGCTAATGTCCTAGAGATTACTATTTTCTCTTTTAGGAGTTTTACAGTTTCAGGTCTCATATTGAGGTCTTTAATCCATTTTGTGTTTGTTTATGTGTATGGTGTAAGAAAGTGGTCCAGTTTCATTCTTTTGCCTATAGCTGTCCAATTTTCCCAGCACCATTTATTGAAAAGACTGTCTTTTCCTTATTGTATATTTTTGCCTCTTTTTCATGGATTAATTGACCATGTAGGCATGGGTTGATTTCTTGGCTCTCCATCTTGCTTCATTCATCTACATGTGTCTATTTTGGTGCCAGTACCATACCGTTGTTGTGTTTTCTTTGGTTGTTTGCTATAGCTTTCTAGTATATTTTGAAATTTGGGATTGTGATGCTTCCAGCTTTGCTATTTTTTCTCAAGATTGCTTTGACTATTTGGGGTCTGGTGGCTCCATACAAATTTTAGTATTATGTGTTCCAATTCTGTGAAAAATGCTATTGGTATTTTGATAGGGATTGCACTGAATCTGTAGATTGCATTGAATCTGGAGGGGGTAGGGACTCCAGCCCTACCCAGACAAGGTTGGGGACAGACGAGACCCAGGAATGCCAACTGATTGTCCTGCAGGCTGTCCTCTGCCCTGGTAACCACAGGGACAAGGCTACTTGGGGGTGCTGCTGCCCTTCTTGGAGGTGGTAGGCTTCTTGCTCTGCCAGAGGTGGCCCTGGATGGTGAAGGCGTCCACACTCATGGACATGGTCTTGGCAGGGATCTGGGTAAAGCGCTTGCGGTCTGAGTTGTAGTTGTAGATGCCCTCGACCATGGCGGGCATGACTGTGCGGGGGCCGTAGCCGGCCAGCCTCGTCAGCTCTTCTGTCTCCCCGGACAGTGTGTAGGGGGCCCGGAACTGGCAGCTCGAGTCATGGAAGAGGATCAGGAAGTGATTGGCCTTGCTCTTCTCAGGAGCAAGGAGCTACAGATTTGGGGAGTATGGGCATTTTAATAATATTATTTCTTCCAATGACATGACCTAAGTATATCTTTCCAGGGTTTGCTGTGTCATCTTCATTTCTTTCATCAGTGTCTTATAACTTTTAGAGTATAGGTTTTTCACCTCCTTGGTTAAATTTATTCCTAGGTATTTTATTTTTGGTACAGCTGTCAATGGGATTTTCTTAATTTTTCTTTCTGCTATTTTGGTAAGTACACGAAATACAACAAATTTCTGAATATTAATTTTATATTCTGCAACTTAACTGAATTTATTTATTAGTTCTAGTAGTTTTTGGTGGAGTCTTTTGGGTTTTCTATATATAGTGTCAGGTCATCTGCAAATAGTGACACTTTTCCTACTTCCTTACCAATTTTGGTGACTTTGTTTCTTTTTCTTAATGATTACTGCAGCTAGGACTTTTAATACTGTAGTGAAAAAAAAAAAACCTTTATCATTTTTCCTGACCTTAGAGGAAAAGCTTTTAGTCTTTCACTGTTGTGTATGATATTAACTGTGGTATTTCATATATAGCCCTTATTATGTTGAGGTATGTTCCCACTTACTTTGTTGAGAGTTTTTATCATGAATGGATGTTATGTTTTGTCAAATACTTTTTGTGCATATGTTGAGATGATCACATGATTTTTATTCTTTCTCTTGTTAATGTGATGCATCAGATCGATTGATTTGCCAGAGGCAACTACCCTTGCATACTTGCAATCAATCCCCGTTGATTGTAGTAAATGATCCTTTTAATGCTTTTACTGTATTGTTGAATGTGGTTTACTAGTATTTTGTTGATGATTTTTGCTGATTTTTGCATCTATCTTCATCAAGCATTATTGGCCTGTAGTTTTTCTTTTCTTTTCTTTTCTTTTCTTTTCTTTTCTTCTCTTCTCTTCTTTCTTTCTTTCTTTCTTTCTTTCTTTCTTTCTTTTTTTCTTTTTTTTTTTCTTTCTGGTGTGTGTGTGTGTGTGTGTGTGTGTCTTTGTAAGTTTGGTTTCATGATGATGAATTCTTTTAACTTTTGTCTGTCAGGGAAATTTTATATTTGCTTCAGTTCTGAATAATAACCTTGTCAGGTAAAGTATTCTTTGTTGTAAGTTTTTTCTATTGAATGCTTTGAACATGTCATGCCACTCCCTTCTGGCCTGCGAAGTTTCTGCTGAAAAATCTGCTGATAGCCTCAGGGGTTTCCCTTGTATGTAACTATTTTATTTTCCCTTGCTGCTTTTAAAATTCTCTTTTTATCGGGGCCTCTGGGTGGCTCAGTTGGTTAAGTATCTGACTTCGGCTCAGGTCATGATCTCGTGGTTTGTGAGTTCAAGCCCTGTGTCAGGCTCTGTGCTGACAGCCTAGAGCCTGGAACTTACTTTGGATTCTGTGTTTCCCTCTCTCTCTGTTCCTCCCCTGCTCGCAATCTGTCTGTCTCTCTCTCAAAAATAAATAAAGATTTAAAAAATTAAAATTCTCTTTTTATCATTGCATTTTACCATTTTAGTTATTATGTTTATTGATATGGACCTCCTTGGATTCTTGTTAGAGGCTCTTTGTACTTCCTGGACCTGGATGTGTGTTCCTTTCCAAAGATTAGGGAAGTTTGCAGGTACTATTTCTTCAAATACACTTTCTGTCCCTTATCTCTCTTTTCTATGTCCAGGATCCCTAAAATGTGTTATTATGGTTGATAATGTCACAGAGTTCCCTTAACCTATTCCTGTTTTGTTTTGTTTTTTTTTTTTAATGCTTTTTTCTTTGCGCTGCTCAGCTTTTGCTTTTTATTTTTCTGTCTTCTAGCTCACGAATCTGTTCTGCCCCCTCAAATATGTTGTTTATTCCCTTTGGTTATTTTTCATTTCAGATGACTTCTTAAGCTCTGATTTTTTTTTTTTTAAGTAGGCTCCATGCCCAGTGCAGAGCCCAAAGTGGGGCCTGAACTCACAACACTGAGATCATGACCTGAACTGAGATCAAAAGTCAGATGCTAAACTGACTAAGCCACCCAGGCACCCCGACTTGTTCTTTTTTATATTTCTGTCTCTTTTTTGAAGTTCTTACTGAGTTCATCCATTCTTTTCTAAAATCAAGTGAATATCTTTATGACCATTACTTTGAATCTTTTTATCAAGCATATTATTTATGTTTGCTTCATTTAACTCTTTCAATTCTTTCATTTTTAACTCTTGGCTTCCACAAGTGTCTGGCTATCTAGGCTGGGGGAAGACAAGAGAAATGGTGCCCCACCAGCACTTTCATTCCTGGAGGAATCTCCTGTATATCCTTGCCCCTTTGGCACATTTTCTAAGATTAGTTAATAAATCTTTGGGTATACCCCAGGTGCTTTCCACACTGTTGCTTCTGTGCTATGTCTCAGGCCATTATTTAGTATTCTGGCTCTTTAAGGGCAGGGATTTGGTATCCTATCACCCTCTGACTCTCTGAGTTTAGCTTCCTGCTTCTTAAATGATTTTCTTCTTTTTTTAAAAAAAGTATTTATTTTTGAGAGAGAGAGTACAAGTGGGGAGGGGTAGAGAGAGAGAGAAGGAAACACTGAATCTGAAGCAGGCTCCAGGCTCTCAGGTATTAGCACCGAGTTCGATGCGGGGCTCAAATCCATGAACTGTGAGATCATGACCTAAGCCGAAGTCAGAGGTTTAATTGACTGAGCCACCCAGGCGCCCCTAAATGATTTTCAATGCCAAATGTTATGGGAACTTGTTTTCCCAAGGTGGGTCCCTAGAGCCAGTGTTGCCCTGTCAGGTCTGATCCTCTCACTTCTTCATGCTTGTGATGTCCCTCCCATTTGTAGTTAATCATGCTGGGGTTTGGTTCCCAATGGTGTTTCTGCACATCCTTTCCTTTTCAGTGTGGTCTTCTCTCTATTATTGGCTGTGAAGGATCTGTTCTGCCGGTCTTCAGGTTGTTTTCAGAGTTAGTTATATACATGTAATTGTTTCTCTGTGTCCAGGGGGGCAAGGTGAGCTCAGGATATTCCCACTGCATCATCTTCCTGCTTTGCCCAGATTTTAAATTTTATTGTCCTAAATATTTAAAAGAGTCTTTTCCCCCAAATTATTTAGACACAATTAAAACTCTGCCACGAGGAGCAATCATAATCTAGGATATTACTGACCTACACAATCAAAACTGTATGTTTTCTCCATGTTTTATGATCATGGCTTAATAGTCAACAAATGAACACCATAATAGTGGGAAGAAACCAAAAACTTCCTAGTAATAACTCTAAATTTAAGATTAATTTCTTATGATAATTATTTTTTTCAATTTGCTCAGGAAATCTTATAAAGCTTCCTTGCTTACCTTTACTTCCTATTTGTAACTTTTCTTATTTGAAAAATAAAACTATAAATTATTTGTGATGATTTCAGTTGAGTACATTTCACATGTCTTAATGGTAATTTAAATAATTTTAAATAAAACTGTGGATAAAATAAGTGTTTCAGTCTAATGTATCTTCCATCATAATGTAAAGAATTTTATAGGCACCCAACTGTCCCACTGATTATTTATAATTTTTAAAGGACCACTTTATACATTTTAATTTTTGTGTCATAAGCTACATAAAGATGGGTAGACTATTGTAATATGAACAAGAAAAATTCTCCAATTATACTTGATTCTTACAGTCATCAAAAAGTGTTTGCTTTCAAAAGAATTCTACTTCCAGCTTGCTTGCCTTGGGGAATGTCAATTAAATCCAAATTATTTTATGATAGAGATTTTGCCATTTTTAGAGACAGGGTAAGTGAACTAGAAATGACAAAAATCAAATGAGAAATGAAAAAATACAGTTTTATATTTACCTGTAAATTGCTTATCTTACAATTAAGCATTGGTTTACCCTTGCCAAATGTCCCCATTTGCGGGTGCCTATTAAAAAATAAGCTATTTTCATTTCCTGCTAGTACACAATTTAGTTTCTTTTAAATGCATGCTTATGCTCCGTGCTTTCAGAAGAGCTTTCTGTTATCTCTGGTATCTCATATTTAAAAAGAATCACTTTCAGTGTGTGTGGCCTGGTTCCTAACAGTCTATCGATTCATTGAATTTCCTGAATTTCAGAAAGTCACCAGTTGATTCTTTATGCTGCCTGGCAGAGTAATTCTTAATTTTTGTCTGTTTCTTTCCAACATCAGTCTTAAGAAGAAAAGGTTTTCCTTATATCGCCTTGAAGGGTTTACTGAATCATATATCACCAAGAACATTTTAAAGCTTTATTTTGTCTGTTATTTAAAGTGGAAAATGCTGTCCCTTAAGACACTGGCACTCTGCCATTTGCCTCCAGAATATTTCATGGTTCACTGTCAGGACTGTTGCTTTTTCTAGAAGAACATATGGGCCATTTTGGAGAAGTTTTCTGTAACATTCAGATGCTGAACATATATCTATTTACGTTTGGTCTCCAACAAATAATTTTTCTGGAATTTTTATACCTTATGGATTCTTTGGAACTCACTGAAAAGTATATCAGAGGCTGATGACGCCAAAGAAGGCTTGTGAGTTGGAAGTAGAAGGGACTAAATTTAATTGAAGCAAAGTTTAGCATCATTGGAATGATTCCTGTAATTTCATTATTTTTCACTGGAATATTTCACCTTCCTCCTCTGCCTCCCCCTCTTTCTCTTCCTTTTTCTCCTTCTCTTACTTCTTCTTTTTTAGTGATTTCAAATAGTCAATATTAAATATTTAAAGTGAGGGAAATGTATCCTCCTGCGCTCTGTGATGTTGATAAATAAGTCACTGGAATGTAGTAAGAGTTAGCACACACTTGAGGATGATTGTGTCATTAAAATTGCATCCAGTCAATCTGGAAATACCTCACCTGAATTGTTCTGTAAACACTCTTCTCACTAAAACACCTGTTTAGTCTGATTGTGTATGTTTTGAGTCAAAGGAATCCAACAAATTACATTTAAAACAAGCAATTAAAACTAAAGTATGACTACAATCTGAATGGAGGCTCTAATTGCAATTCTAAGGAAGAATAGTCTCCTCTTTTGTACAATATATTGTATTGATGACTAAAACCAGGTGGATTTTAGTGTAAAGAGACTAATTCTTCATAGTACCGTCCTACCAGATTGTCTCTTTGTTGGTCATTTGGTGAACAACTTATCGATTTGCTAAGTTATGGAGCTAGTTGGCTATAGCCAATCTGCAAATGGTACTCTGGCAATGAAGGAAGAATGAAGAAGTCAAAGAAAATAAAACAAAAGAATAATAATCATATTCTAAATCTGGAAACCATTAATAGCTCCATAGTCAGGGACCTCAGCATAGAAAGTCTTTCACCTAAGCAAACATGGGGTCTTTCCAGACTGCAAGAATTGAGGAATTGAGGAACTGAAAAGAACAAGGGTGGTGGTGGTCAGAACAAGATAAAAAGGGAAAATAAAAGCACATGAAAGAACCTCTGTGTCACCACAGAAGGCATGAAATCAGAGATAGACCTCAGAGACTGTACCCTTCGAGGAAACTCAAAGTAGGTGTGGCTGTGTGTCTTACCACTTCAATTATTTGAATCTCCCTCATGTTGCAAATATATGCATTGCATCTGGTTGTCAACTGGTTCTTATTCCATGTGTCTCATTTTGCCACTTGGCCACAACAACCAGCTTAAGAGGAAGAAGGCACAATCATCTCGGGGCTCATTGTGTGGTTAATGGCATCCACTTGCTCCCTGAAGATTCCTTTAAAGGACAGGGAAAAGGGAAGCCTGGGAAGGATACCTTTAGGTAAGCATCTAGAGAATTAGCAGAGTCTTTAATCACCCAGGCCACACAAGATGAGGAAGACAACCATACAGGTTCATTTACTCTGTTGCAGCATAGCCAACAAAGGGAGAAAAACAAAGGAAGAAATGACTTGCTTACCCTCACCTTCAGGAAGCAAAGTCAAGAGAAAAAAAGCAAAATTTGTTGACAGAGTTTCAAAGTAGTTGTTTCATTGTCTGATTAGTATATTCCATTTTTCCATTGACCACAATGTAATTATTTATGTATGACTCACATTATATTGAAATGGTATTTGTCTTTCAGATCAGTGTGTACTTAATAATATTGGTAAATGAAAGCATAAATGTGTTTTTATGAAATCTCCAAATAGATATATCCTAAAAAGGAACTTTGAACTAGAGAAATATACTATAACCTTTTTAATACATCTACCGTTATTGACCTCCCTAAGCATCACCTTCCCAGTCCTGCTTTCTCTGAGATATTTGATGCTTTAATTTTTATTTAAGCTCAGACATTACACTTTGGAGTTAGAACTTAGAGTAAAACAAATGATAGTGTCTCACTAGGGTGCTTACCAGATACAAATATTTCTATTCTGGATAACACATATCTAAATACAGAATTATACTTTGAATTCTGTATTTGGATGTGTATTATAAGCAACATGTTCAACATTTATCCAAGAATTCCCAAATCCTGAAATGTATTAAATAGGGGAACTGAAACGATTTTAAATCCTACTACCCCAGGAAGCTCAAGATATTCATATCTAGGCCTATAATGTACACACATATCTGCACCCCCACACCCAGAGGCAGGATGACGCTCAACATGTGTCTTCAGAGAGAGAGAGAGAGAGAGAGAGAGAGAATTAGAGGGTGGGAATAACAGATTCTGTGGCATTCAACTCAGTAAAGCGTGTTATATCTTAGATTTTCTGAAAGGGAGTTTAGTTTCCAAAAATACTGTGAAGACCTTAATGTAGTGAAGTCTCACCTATGACATGATCCTTTGGTATTTCCTACGTTTTTACCTTTCTGATTTGAAAGTCGTGCTCCTGATGGGGTCAGGTGTTCGTCAGATCTCTGTCCATCAATAGGCCTCATGCCTGGCTTGTTTACACAAGTGCTGACTTTCAGGGAACATTGGCAGCCAAAGAACACAGGGGGAAGGCCATGATAACTGTAGAGAGAGAATGTCACTGTGCCTTCTATCATGCCCGGGATATATGCCCTATGTCCTCACAGGGAGAGGCATCACATGAGGATAATTACATTCCTAAAATCTTTTATAGGCATGAAGTAAAAAATTTTTTAAAAAATTAAAAACTTCATCAGCTTGTCTTTATTCTTAAAAGAGTACAAACGATGGCTCTTGTTTTTATCTCTAGGGGGTATGGGCATTTGACCCTAGAAAGTCCTCAAAGTTCCTTTTTATGCAGTTTATTTTGAAGTCTATTTTTTCACCTTCATTTCATGCGAGAAAGGCACAACTAGTGACCCTCCATTCACCTAGGATTTGTAGAAGAAAAGTCGAATCTCATCTTGACCCCGGGCCCGAGACTTTTTCTTTCTGTGACATGCACAATCTCTGGGGTACTGGGTCGTAGAAGAGCATGCCATATAGTACTTTATTGCCAACAAGCTTGCTTTCTCGTGACTTGTGAAAATATCATGAGCTCCAGACCATTGGCAGAGAATAAACAAAGACCAACCATATAGATTATTTGTTAATGTACTTTGATATATGGAATAATTCTTCTATCTTCATATAACAGTTTTGTCGGTTTTTTGCATTAGTTAGCAATTTAATAGGGCCCATGTACTTTGGTATGAATGCTGACCATGTTAGAGCCAAGCTTTATGTTAATGCAACAGCTTCCCGCAGGAACCTCCAATCTAATGGTTCTGTAGTAAATCTTGGTTGGATTGAAGTAAATGGTCCAAGTGCCATGGTATATACCTGCCACCTTCTTCTTTTATCCACTTAGTCCTGTCATACTATTTCTTTTTTGCTACTAAAAGAGAAATGTTTGGTTTTGTCTAATTGGTGGTAATTAAAAACATTAGTTCTGTCTTTAGTACCCCGTAAGGCATATGATTTCTATACATCCACTCAAATATTTCATCATCTACTTGAATATTTCAAATGTTTAAACCAGTTTCCTCTTTGACACTATTAGAAGAGACCCTAGACTTGACTTTTTATGCTTTCAAATGCACTATGAATCATTCTGCCAAACTCCTGCCCTTCATGTGAATGATATATTTTATTTACACTCTTAGAAAAAAATCTATGCATGGCCATTATTAATCACTCACACCTTTAAGAATGATCTTACCTTTTAGCTATTCATCAAAATCGGTATCCTTCCTGTTAGAAAGAGACACATCATAACTGATGTACAATCAAAGTGTAGATGGGACCAAGTACACAGCTATTAGCAGAATAGATGTCTCTTCATTTTAGGATTATATACACATGCATGAGCACGCATGCACACACACACACACACACACACACACACACACACACACTGACATCTCTGTATGCTATATCTATTCCGGCAACTCTCTTTATAATGCCGAACTGCTAAAACCATGTTGCTTTTATATAATACATCACTGTGATTGAGGAGCAGCATATAATTTTCAAAAGCCACTCCCACCCTGAGCAAGGCCAGTAAGACATTGGATGACTGGAATTAGCCAAGGTTCAAAGACCATAGTCTATGATTTTTTATCAAAAGCAAGAGAGGGGAAAATTGATAAATGAATCAATTCCCCATCATTATATACTAATCTCAAGAGAAGAATACTTTACAATTAGATCATATCTTCATTTAAAAAAGAAAATAGGAGAGCCTGAGTGGCTCAGTCAGCTAAGTGTCTGGTTTTGGCTCAGGCCATGATCTCACAGTTTGTGAGTTTGAGCCCCAAATGAAGCTCTGTGCTCTCAGCACAGAGCCTACTTGGGATTCTCTCTCTGCCCCCTCCCTCTGTTCCTCCCTTTCTCACTCTGCCTCTCTTAAAATAAATAAGTAGACTTAAAAAAACGAAGAAAAAAATTTTTTATGGCTTTGACCATAGCTAATGCATGCTTTCATTGGTGAAGAAATATTAAATGGTTCACACAATGTGTTTGAAATATCTCATTTTTTGATGGACATTCCCCTGCACCTCTAAAATGTTGGCTTGAAATTGGAAAGATGATGTTTATCTTAGCCTCAGGGAAAAAAATAAACAGGCATTGACCTATTTTCAATTTTCCCTTTTTCTTTGGTTACTACTATGATATCATATTGAGATGAGAATTATAAAAGACCAAAAGTTTGCATAGCTTCTCGAAAGTATTAGATCATGCAACAAAATGAGGTGGAAAGTGATTGAGAGTAAGATTCTGATTACACAACATCTACACCAATATATTTAACCTTAGAAATACTGTAAAATAAATATGTCATGAAAGACACATTTAACTATACAGGCGGCACTTTAAAAACTTCAAGATCAAAAAAAAAAAAAAAGTGCGGGAAGGCTTTGAATCTTAGGAGATGCTAAGAACTCTCTTTTCAACAGAATTTTAACTCCCTGGGCATTAAGGAATTACTTAATAGAAAAGAAAATAACCCACGGGGAAAATGTAGCCAGCAGAAAAGCTGCTTACAATTTTTGATAGGCCCTAGTATAGGATAGTAGAAACGCAAATGATTCTATGCTCACTCCAGAACTCTATATCTTAAAAGTTCCTCATTCGTTAATTTTTCTTTGCTGGCATTAAAAGCTGCCAAAGAGAAAGGCTGCGTTATTGAGCTTGTTATGGATATCCTTCGTATTGATTTTTTCATTTTGTGGAAAGCAGGTCTGCAAGACACGTGATCTAATCCCAATGTAGAATTTTATAAACCCTAATGCAAAAAATAAGAATAATAATAATAAGGCAGTCCCACGGAAGAGGTTACTGAAGGTAACAAGGCTGGTTTGCTCACCATGAAGTGTCTTAAACACAGGGAAGTAGTCAACCTTTCTTATGGTGGGTTTAGTGAATGCTCACAATGTGCCTGGAGTTGAGTGGGAGGCTGATAGGCATATAAATATGGCAAGTAAATATTTCTTTTTTCAAGGAGATCACAGTCTAGCATATCAGACACAGGCGAAAAGAACAATTTTATAATGTGACATGGGCCCCAGAACAGGTGGACTAGAATTCCATAGAAACACATACTCTTCAGAATTACACTTGATGCGGGCTTTAAATGCATTGCGGAAAAGCTATCCTACAGTTTTTAAAAATGTGATTTTATGTATTACGTTGCTTTAAAAAGAGCACCCCACTTTTTCTCATGTCGAACCAGCAGCCTTATTCAACGAGGATGTTACCGTAAGGCGTGATGAATTCAGGGTAGCCACCTTCATTATTTCCATGTTTCAGGAAGGCGAACGCAAAGACAAAGAGATCTGGATCACTTTAGCGTGTTACGTCTCAACCATCAAACCTGCACAAGATGCATCCAGATTAGTCAACAAGCAGATGATTAGAGATAAAACCTCTCATCTTGGGATAAATTTAATCCAGGCAGCATGTGCTCTTTGGTCATTTGATAAATATAGCATTTTAGAACAGCATTCTCAGAGATCCAGCAGTGCATATCCAGCATTGTAGCTAAAATATTCAAATAGAAATAAAAATAACTCCCCAGAAAGTTGCTGGCATTCATGTTTCCGTTGGAGAATAATTACAGAAGTCAGTTTAAAAGCTAACATAAGAGATGTTGAAAACCACCTCTCACCCCCACAGAAATGCTAATGACTAGTTGTATTATAGTCTTAAAGCAAAGGTTCCAGAACCTTCTCTGTCTCAGATTTATGGTGTCACGATTACTGGCCATGACTAGACACTCTGGAAGGAAGCAGAGATTCCCTGGGTGGTGAAGAGATCCAACCAGCGATCTCCCGGGGAAGTAGAATTTAGCCCTGAAGGTCTCATTTCTAATCCTGTTATTTTCTAATCCTATTACTATAATGTTGAGGTGAATTGAATATATTTCCTTCTTTATCTCTGTGCAATCTCACAGATTTCCTTCAATAATGATTTTTGGCTGCCCCTTCCAAACAGTTTTGCTTCTTTAATTCTTAACAAGAGTAGAGAGACAGTCGGAGTGAAATCTGTTTGTGGTAACATGCAGCGCCCTGTCTCCTTCCCATGCCTCACGGGAACACTGGTGATACGCTGGCTACGCATCCAGCCCGTGATTTCTTGCCTTTTGTTAAACCAACTCATTATTACATCAAAAATCATGGTTTCCATCGACGGCAGATTCAGCACACCCATATTCACACTAATGTGTGTGTTTATGTGTGTGCGAAATAGCTACACAATGAGTTATTGAGTTGTATGTAGAAAAAAATGCTAGGCAACCGCAAATTACAAGGATATAAGGCCATCAGGGGGTTTAATGGTGACATCATAAATCACAAGGGCAAGGTATAAATGGACTGTGCTTCCCCACAACTCGAAGGTGCCACTGGAGCTGTGATTTTAAAGGTTGTCTCCTCTCCCCAACCACCCTTCCCTTACATGTGGATAATTTGTGTTGTAGTTTCCATCTTCTCCAGTTCTCTCTACTTTTCCTCATCCACTTCAAATCTTTTTTCTAACCCCAGAGAGAATCTGTTTTCCGCCCTGTGCTATTAGAGCATCTATATTTAAATGTTAACCCTGGCTTGGCCCAATTTGAAATGTAACAATTCTAAAAACCTTGCCGTTCTGGGCTAGGTGTCACACTCATGCAGTATGACAGACAGGTGACAACAGACCCAAGAATGAAGAGACTTTTCTCTTCTTGGATGACTGTGCTCCATGCACCTATTCTCATTTCCTCTGAGAGGAGGGAAGCTAATTACATATAGTGCCCCTGTTATGACTGCAAACATAGAAGTGATTTTATAGTTTTGCTTTTTTTCACTTCTGAAGTCCTGCGAATCCAAGTAATATTCTAATTTATTTTTATGTCCTAAATGATTCCCTTTCCTCTCTGATTCTGTCTTACGGAGGAATATATTAACATAAAATAATAATCGGCCCAAAGTTTGGTTCAAATTTAAATATGTCCTAGCAAAGCCAGCCCCATTCTAATTGCTTTTATGTGTCACTTTACAGTAGGAGAACCAACCTCCTGGCAGCTTTGCTTTGGGTCTTAATTAGCCACTTAACTGCAAATTGGTTGGCACCCTAGTCCTTTCATCAGTTATTACCCAAATAGCATCACCAACTTAGGATAAAGAAAAGAAAGATCCCACATGTAGCAGGTCTTTCCATCATTATTGCCCTTTAATACAAAGAGGGGGGTTCCCAACTACTAATTAAGGCAACGTTTTTAATAGGCAATTGGCATCTTATTTAATTCACTCTCAGTGCGATGTCTTAAAGGAAAAACAATTGCGGTAATGTGTGTACAGTGCTAAAGAATTTACAAAATATTTTCATCTACTCTATTACTCTCACATAGTATCTGCTTTAGCCATGTATTCATCAATATGTTATTTATCGGTTGCCATGCTTTAAGATGTGGATTTTATCTCAGTCCTTGGCGCATTTGCCTGTGTACCCACTAAGCTATCTAATAAAATTAACCAAGCGAATCTCCAATATATACAAGGGGGTTGGCATTTTTATTTCTTGTTGCATTTCTAGGAAACAGGCACACTGTTAAACGTACTACATAGATAGGTACTTCCTTACAAAGCAAACGTAAGTGGTTAGTGGGCAGAAAACTCAGCACCTTTAAAGGGTACTTGAGTTAGTGATGAGAGGAAGGAAAGCATTCAGAAAGAGCAGGGGAGCCTTGGTTCTGAGAATACAGAAATAAGTAAGAGAAAAAGAGACTGCTGATATAGATCAGATCCAAAAACGTGCCAAAGAGGATGAGAATTCAGAAACAAATGTGACAGTTTGTTTAGTGTTTTAGCAGAAGATCCTCAATCGATGCTTTGCATGCAATATGATATCACAGCCTTTGTTCATGCTAGAGAAGAAAACAAGTAATCGTGGTGACTTTAATAATGAACACACTTCCCCCCCCCCCCCCTTAAACTGTCCTGCCAGCTGGTCCTCTTATTTCATGTTATAACACTTTTTATACGTTTTAAACGCAGGTACCCTCTTGTGTTCTGTTAAGTCCCTAGGAATTGGATTTGGGTATGTAAGTACAAACTGGCTCTGTCTTTCTGAAAGACGGATCGGTTGAGATTTCACACGTCCCGAATGTCTTCTGCCCAGTGCAACTACTAGGAATTCAGAGTCCAATCCACAGGCTGACCTCGAGCAAGATTGTCCCAGGCTGTGTGTTTTGGAAAACTAGGAATTAGTGAATTATGTTTATGAGCTTCATTTCTAAACTGTACCAGAGCTTATAAAATATTAGTATTTACAATATCCTGGAACAACAAACACAGCATGGAAGCAGCTGCCTCATCAGAGACTGAGCCACAGTGATCTCAGACATTTGTCTGTTTATCATGGGCTGGATTTCCTTGGCAAACAATTCAGTAAGGAAGATGAGCACCCCAGTCTCACACTATGCTCGACACTGTGAGGAAATTTTCTCCTCACCATCACCCCAAACGCTAGTGCTTGTACTTTGTAAGCCCAGTGCCTTTAAGTTGGAGTGTGAAGAATAGCTGTGTGGGACTGAGATCAAATGAAGTCAGGCCTTTGATTAAATGTGAAATGAGAGGTGTTTTGAAGAGAGCACAGATCTTTTTCTTTTTGGCCGGCGTAGGCCGTATCTACAATTAAATCTCAAAAGCAGCAGATGTATGCTTACAGGAAAGATTTGAAAGAAAAATCATTAGGAATTATTGTACTTTAGCCACCTAAAAACAAACTTGTTCCTGTGAAATCTATGAGTTATTAACCCTGGCAACACTCGAGTGTTTCTCCTGTCATTTGTGATTATGGAGTCCCCCGTTTTTAAGTATATTATGCATTTGAATTTATCCAACAAATTCTCTTCCCTAAATAAAAATTCAGTAATCTCCTGGAAGAAGCTTGATGATAATGCAATCACTGTGAATTACTCAGCTAGCAAAGGATTTCACGTTCCAGTATTAAACAAACAAATGAAGCACTTCACCTAGTATCTTTCAAATAGTAGGTATTGAATAAAATGTCCCAATAAACAATATCGATGAGAAGAAAGAACTAGGTCTAATAAGAGTATATTTCTATCCAATGCTACATGGCTCCATCTTTGATATCTAAAGAACTTACTTTAATCACTTCAAAAGAAGAAAAAATCTTATTCTTGTTTAATTACCAGAATAATTCCATAGTGCAGCTGCTGGCCCACAAAGAACATTGAATGAAGGAGTGTCCACCAGAATTAGTGTGCAGCCAAAAATGGAGGAAAAAAAATATATCTGAGTGTTCATTAGGACTTCCATGTGATAGACATTACCCTGGAAAATAAAATAGACAGTGTCTTTCCCTCCCTCTAGGATGAGTTTATTCTGGCCACGAAACGCATTCCAGATTTTTTGTAATTTCCTCATTGGTGGGTTCATTTGTGAGCAGCCACAACAGTTGGCCGAGGTCAGCAAGTCAGGACTACAATGCCTCAAGTCTCTTGAGAGTTGTAATTTTTCTATCAAAATGGAGGTTATTTAGGGTGGTTTGTCTCCGCAGCTGTTTTTAAGCAAGCAGTGCACTGACCACCCAGTGGAGGAGACCAGGGTGGAAGTGGAAGAGACTATCTGATGTGACTCAAAAGAAAAAAATGCAAGATTCCTGGGGAAAATTCTACCATGGCAGGAGGCCATGAAATATGTTTCTTAAACAACTTATCTTATTTTGTGCTCTAGATGATAAACCTAGCTCCTATGAGCAGTCCTCAAAAATCAAGACAAAATGGGAGACGGCACTGCAAGTTCTTTAAGAAAGGGAAGGCTTGTAGTAAGGTTGTGTCAAGTTCATAGAATAAAGACAATGGAGGAATCTAAAATCTTAGACATTTTGTATTTGTTTTGTGTTCATCCTGTTTTTAGCAGTATTGAAAACTCAATGAATAATTTAACATTAATTTAATAAACCTTATGTAAGCTATTCTATCTTCATAACTTTATAAAACTGGATTTATAGAACTGACTTGTATAAATGAACTATCAAGCAGAATTGCTATCTCTAAATATAGGAAGTAATAAGAGAATGAAAGAATATTGCGATTTTATGGTTTTCTTTTGTTCATGGATGAATCAGTAGCTTTTCTGATTAAATGGTTAATTTAAACCTTGATTTATCCTTGTCTAATACAATAAACAGAATTTGGTTTATCATATTGCCATTAGGAGTAGAGACATACCCATTTTTATTATGTTACATAGAATGTAAGCTTCAGGAGATTAGAATAACAGACTTATTCACTACTATATTCCTAGCATCTGGAACAGTCCCTGACAAATATTTAACCTTAGATAAATTATTTGCTGAACAAATTTACCTAAATTAGTGATTTCCCTGACCAAAAAGAGACAGATAAATTACAAAGCCAAGGCAAACCAAGACAATCATGTTAAAATAAGAAACTTAGGTAGATCCCAGAAATTCGAAACCTATTCGGTTTTAATAGGTTGCCCAATGATTTTGATGATCACCTAATTTTGGTTACCACCACCTGTCTACAGCTTGGTACCATGTATCAGAAACCACAGATGAGCCCACAGACACAGAGCTCAATTAAGAACAAAATTGGGGCATCTGGTTAAGTTGGGGCACTCATCTGGTTAAAATTGGGCACTCATCTGGTTAAGTGTCTGACTCTTGGTTTCAGCTTAGGTCATGATCTCACAGTTCATGAGTTCAAGCCCCACATTGGGCTCTGTACTGGCAGCATGGAGCCTGCTTGGGATTCTCTCTCTCCTCTCTCTCTCTCTCTGTGCCCCTCCCTTCCTTATGCTCTCTCTCTCAAAATAAACTTACAAAAACAAAAATAAAAATGTCTTTAAAAGAGGCACACTTAATCTGGTTAACTCAGATTTGTATGTCATTCTCTACTCTTGTATACTAATTCCATTTTACTAATGTCCTTTACCTGTCTGGCAACTGAAGACATCAGATTTCCCATCCCTCAATGATGGATGCTTATAACTCAATTTTGGCAGATTCTCAATATATATGAAAGCTTCAATTTGGTATTTTTCTTTATTTTACTTTTACATTTCTTTTAAGAAAAGGAGTGCATTTTTGATATTAAAAAATAGGAAAACCAAGAAGAAACTTGAACTAGATGTCTTTTAAAATACCTCCTTACTTTGCAATTCATAGAGTGGCTTCATGAAGGCCACTTATGATAAAAGTCTCACATATTTAGTATATTCTTCAGGTCTCTAATATTGCCTGTATGTAGAGAGGTAGGCAGAAAATACCAGCAAAAGAGCCTTGTGGGCTGAAAACAGATCAGCCTTCAAATGCAGGAATCTCATTAGGTATCTTAAAATGTAATGTTATTTTAAGAAAAAGGCACACTGAAAACTAAGACTTACCTCTTTCAGGTTACCAATGAGACAATAAACTCAAAAATTCCTTTGTAGTGCGGAAGTGTTTAAGACTTCTTCGTGTGGCCTTGTTTTGCTTCAGTCTCATCTATTGCCACCCTTCTGGTAAATATTCACCTAAATATTTTCAATTACTGGAACAGACCTTAAAGCTTTCTCTCTTATTGGTACAACCACCTGGAATATTTCTCGCACCTTCTTCTCTTGGCTAATTCCCCTCTTAGATTCTGGTAAGAAATCATTGTTTATCCCTAAAGGGAAAAGAGGTCTGATATAATGCACCTGCCACCAAGGGGCTAGTTGCTTCAAGAAATGGTGCTTTATCACAGACTTAGGTTCAGTCTTAGCTACTGGTAAACATTAAGATGTGGCAGTAATTAGACTAGCCTTGGTGAAAAGGAGCCCACACACAGCTTCCGCTCATCCTGGCCACTCTTTTCATAGTCCCATTGCACAAGGACACTCAGGCACTGTGGCAGAGAGGAAGTAAATTGGCTGATTGTCTACAAGACAAGTCATCCTATTCATATTCTTATTTAACTCCTCCTCTATGCTGAGCACTCTTTGGCCCATAACTGAGCAGCCAAGGCATTTCCCACTATTCACAAGTTCATATATAACCACACTTCAGTTCACTTCTCCTTCCACATTAGGTGAATGACCCAGTATACTGCTCTTATCTCTTCCTGCTAGTGAGATTTCCTTCAATTCTGTCCTTTAGGTAAATTTAAGTGGGGATATAAGGGGATGTATGTTAATCTTGTTTTAACTACCACCAACAGAGAGGTCCAGGTTTCTTTTTTCATTATGTATTTGTAAAAAATCCTCCCCTCCCAAAGGCCATAGTTAGTTGAAGGAGATGTGATGTCTGAGATGAAATAAAATTCGGTTAGGCATGGAGTTGATCAGAGTCTATTCAGAGCTAGTCATGTAGTAGGCACTAGGACAAGAGACAGGAGAGGCAGAGAGGACGTGAGGTGTGCATTTGAGGTACCTGATGCATATCCTCCATGTGTCCACAGTGGCTAACTCATAGCAGGCACTAACAGTGTTTGTGGTTTTTATCATCAGAAGCATGATCCTATCTGTCAACAGCAATGCAGAAGGTAACTATTCTGAGAAGTTAAGGGAAGTGAATCTTAGAAACTTTTTAAATGGAGGAAGATGAAATTAAAATGGCGGTAGTAGACTGGAAGAGAATGATTAAGAGGCAAATGCAGATTCAAGAGATGTAATAAAAGTCATCAAGTATGCCTGAGAAAATAAGGAGGGATAATGAGGTAAAGAATGAGGCAGAGAATTCTGAAAAGTTATGAAGCACAGTGTAAATATCTACATGGCTTGGGATCCCCTGGAAGACCTGAGCTGTTGTGATACTTAATTTTATATCAATTTGACTCGGCTAGGGGATGACCAGATAGCTAATAAAACACTATTTCTGGGTGTGTCCATGAGAGTGTGCATTTGAATCAGCAGACTGAGTAAAGAAGGTCCCCTCACCAATGTTGATAGGCATCATCCAATTGGTTATAGGACCAAAAGGAATAAAAAGGCAGAGGGAGGGTAAATAGTCTCTCTCCTCGAGACTGGAATGTCCATCTTCTGCCCTTGGACATTGGAACTTTTGGGTCTTGGGTTTTCTGACTCTGGGACTTACAGCAGTGCACCCTCTTCAGAGTGGGAGTTACATCATCGGCTGGCCTGATTCTCGGCCCTTGTGACTCAAACTGAAATATTCCACTGGCTTTCCTGGTTCTTCAGTTTACAGACAGCAGATCATGGGACGTCTCAGCTTCTATAATCATGTGAGCTAATTCATATAATAAATCACCTGGTACTTCTATCTGTATATATCCTAGTGATTCTGTTTCTCTGGAGAACCCTGATTAATCCAGTAGTGTAGAGAGTACTAACATTTTTAAGACTGCTAATTTGCATGGGGCACCTGGATGGCTCAGTCAGTTAAATGTTCAACTTCGGCTCAGGTCATGATCTCACAGTTTGTGAGTTTGAGCCCCATATTGGGCTCTGTGCTGACAGCTCAGAGCCTGGAGCCTGCCTTTGGATTCTGTGTCTTCCTCTCTCTCTCTGCCCCTCCCCTGCTCACACACACTCTCTCTCTCTCTCTCTGTCTCTCTGTCTCTCAAAAATAAATAAATAAATGTTTTAAAAAATTTAAAATAAAAAAAGACTGCTAATTTGCTGAGGACTAACTTACAGCAGTTCTTATGGGTTGTAAATGCAAGCTGTTGCAGCAAGAGCTGTGAACTCGAAATCTACTCATTGGTGTTTTAATCCTGTCTTTGCCACCTAGAGTGTTTTCCTTAGCTGCAAATGTGAGAGATGGAATAGAAGGTCTTGAGCCTCTTTGAGGCCTGATCGTTATACAAGTATGATTGCAAATTAGAACCTTAGGATGCTGTGAATATCCCAGTGGGGCTTCCTCAAAGTTTGACAAAAGGTACATTCACAAGGTGTGCAGGTGTGGGAAGTGCTATATAAAATACAAAATAAATGATTAGATGTGCAAATGGTTAGATAGCTAAATGATCAGCTCACAGAAATGTGATAGAGAATATGATCTTATAGGGCATAGGGAAGAACTATAAGAAATTGTCTTTTTAATTTTTTTTTCTTTTTTTAGTCTTTATTTTTGAGAGAAAGAGAGAGAGCACAAGCAGGAGAGGAACAGAGAGGGAAGGAGACACAGAATCCAAAGCAGGCTCTAGGCTCTGAGCTGTTAGCACAAAGCCTGACACGAGGCTTGAACTCACGAACTGTGAGATCATGACCTGAACCAAAGTCGGACGCTTAACTGACTGAGCCACCCAGGTGCCTGAGGAGTTGCCTGAATGAGAGAGATAGTGAGGAACGGCAGGTAGATTTTTTTTTGATATCTGCATGTATATGTGTATGGTAGATAAATTCATGTGAGCAGATAAAACTGTTTAAAATCTTAATTCAAGCATCTTACATTGGAATCACATGAAGCTTTACAAACGAGTTGTATGATGTGAAGTTAAAGGAAATTCTGGAAGAGTGGCTTAGTAATAAAAGGTAAACAACCACAACCAAAAGCCTGGGCCCCCAGCCTTTGAGTGAATGAGTGAATTATAGTAGGTAATTGAAGAAAGAATGTAAGTAATAGTTTCGTCTGACTAAGGCTGAAGTGACATGACAAAACCATTGTTTCGTGTAGCGATTTACATTAGTGACATATGACAGAGGGGAGCACTTAGCTTTTAATTCAACATTTCAATATGCAAATTAAAAATAACACAACTAAGACGTTGCTTTAACTGCTTCCAAAACTGCTATTAGCTTGATTCAGGAGAAATTCTAACTTCTGTATCATGGAGAGGACCGAATTACAACCAGACTGGTATTTACCTTGTGTGTTATAGAATGACTAGCTGGCTGTTTTCTGACACTATCTAGCTTTTTCGTATTTTTCCTTTTTCATATTTTTGATGCAATGCTATGTGAAAAATGTGGTATTTGTGTATGACTTCAGGTTAGACAGGATTAAATCACATTAAATCAGAAGATAAGTGTCCAAGATGGGATGGCTGATGCCTTCAGTATGCAAATATTTTGGTTTTCATGGAGATAGGATATATTCCAGCACAAACTATTTCCACCTGCAGAATTTTCCTAGTGAAAATACAGTCATGTTGTCTTTGGTCCACTTTCTTTATAAAGACGCTCAATTTTCTTCATGTAACTGTAATGGCCCTAAGAAGCATTCTCCATGACTAAGGTTAAGGTGGAAGATACAGACATAATGCCATACTATAAAACTGTAGGTTTATCCATCTGGATCAACTTTCATGTTACTATTATCCATATGGGAAATTGTAAAGAGAGCAGAAATATGACTTTCATTAGATTTGTAAAATAGACTGAAATAAAACAGAATAGGTTGTCTACCAATTTATTCGTCATTCTGGACAAAGGAATGTGCCAATCATCCAGCTACATATATTTCCATATACGACTGATTAGTCCTAGATATTTACATCTGTGTATGTTGTCCTATGAAATAATCATTAGAAGTGGTGTATTGTTTTTATCTGGCTCTTTCTTCCCACAACTATGGCATGTTGTAAATTGTCTCAAAGAGTCTAGTTACAATGTTTAGTTCTTTAATCTCATGTCAAACTGAAGGTTAGTTTGACCCATATTAAATAAGGGTAGAAAAATAGAAAAGAAGACATTGGTGATAAACAGTGTTTAATTCCATTTTGGAGAAAACAATCAACTCTCTTTCTGTAGGATAAAGCTGAAAATGGCAAAAGCTCACACAAATATACAGTGCTGTATCATTCTCAGGTTAATAAAAACAATTTATATGCAGGGTAGTGAACAAGAGGAAAGTTATGGAAAACATTTCTCACCCAAGGACAGTGTACCAGATGTGTTAAGACTTATGGGAGCAATCAGAGGTGACCAAGTCTCAGTGGCGGGCCTTATTAAGTTAGACGGTGACCCAGCACCTTCAACTTATTAAGCTGTCGAGAACTTCAGTGATTAAAACCAAAGAAAGGTCAGATACAAACCTTCAGAATGTCCCTGCGCTGATATTTTCTTATAGGCACTGGACCCTCATGGAAATACTTCTCTTGACTTTAAAAAATTAGATATCTGAGCTGGATTCATCCGCAGCTTGAGAGAAATTTTAGTAGATGACGCTTCCTCAAGATTTCTCATACCAGTTTTGTAACTTTAATCAGTATCTAAAGATGTATCCTTAAAAAGTGGTAATGCTCTTCATCAGAACTGAGACCAGAGGAACAGATTCATGGGGTTGTTAACATCTTCAGATAGGTCCTAGATGATGAGTGAGAGTTGTAGCTACAGATAGAGATACTAGGAATAAACTTTCAAAACCTTATACTTAATACATGCAAAAGTTAAAATTGAGGATTTAATTCCATCCCAAGTTGTATCCTAGGCTTTAAATACTGTAGGCGTTTAGTTAGACAACTTTTCTCTGTCCTTTTCATCTGTCGCGCTCTCCAAATGTATCTGTTTTGATACAATACCAAACTCTGAATATGTTCATACGTAAATGTAGAGGTACGGGAGTATCATGTACATATAAATAAATACTATTCATGTATCTAGGATAATGTTAAATGTTATGCTTTCTGTTGTCTCGGAATCTAAGCAGAAGTCTCAATTCCATATGCACCAAAACCTTTCATAACCCATCAAAAGTTGCTATAGCTTTATCTGTAGCACATGCCAAAAGATTATGAAACTGGTTCAGCAAGCTTTAGCCCATCGCACATCTCTAGGACATGAAAGAGAAAAAATAAAAAGGACTATTTGCTCCTACAATCCACCCCCCACCGACCCCACTGCTTTATGGTATTTTCTCTTACCTCCTTTCAAGTGAAGTTTGCCTTCCAGAGAAGTGTTTGAAGACTTTTACAGTTGCCTGGAATCTGAAGGCCATAGGGCCTGGCCACTGCCCTCCTTAGGGAGCACTCTGCAAACAGCACAGCAATGGAGAGGGGTCCAGCAGACAGTCAGCTGCAGCTGCATGTGGTGCAAAGGGTCAGTGGGAGCCTTGAGGAAGGAAGCCTTCCCTGAGTCTTCTCACAAGGGATTCCGCCATTTAACAGAACCACTTATGGGGCACAGGGTTACTGCAGAGGCTGAACTACCACTAACAGAGGTGCTGAAGGGAGGGTTGTAGGGCAGCTAACTGGAAGAGGCTTCTAGAAAGCCACAACACTCCCCATGAAAGGGAGAGCCAGAAATCTTTCAGTTCACTCTTCCTTCTCTTCCCAGGATTTTAGTGGATTGGGGAAAAACTTAAATTTGCCTGGAAATTTAGAGTTAGGTGATATTTCATTAACTGGACTTTTATTCTGTCAGTGTCACAGGAAAATTTGTGGGACCTGCCTTTTCACTGAGGCATTTTCATACAGTGCTGATAGGAGTTCAAATCCAAAAAACATTTCTGGGAAAAAGCATGGCAACATAGATTAATAAATCTCTCAGAATGAATTTTCTTTGGCTTTTTATCTTTCTATGAGTTGATCTCTAGAAAATAACCAAAATTCAGACAGTAGTGTGCATTATAATATTAGTTCTAATAATAAAAACAGAAAAAGTTGTATCTAATAAGAGAATGCTTCAGAACATTAAGAATATCAGTATAATGGAGAGAGATTATGTAGCCCTTTAAATTTTTATTTTCAGAGATGAATATATGAGCAAATTCTTAGCATGTAATATAATATATAACATATAATGATAAGTGAAAAAGAAAGATGCAAAATTATACATGGATTTTAATACCAACTTAAATATTATGATTATGTAAAATATGTATGCCTAAATAAAAAGATTGAAATGAAATATTACCAAGTTTTAATTGGTTACAGTATGGATTAATGACTATATTGCTTTATTTATACCTTCTAAAATGTCCAAATTCTATTAAATTAACATTGTATTGCTATTACAATTGACAGGCACAAAATAGAAAGTGATTTATTTTATTGATATGATACAATGATTTTTCCTCATTACTACTTATGGTATTAATAAAGGTGACATAACAGAGCACATCAATAATTCCAATTTCAATATATTTTATTTTATAAATTTCAAATCTCACTTTAAAATTATATTTTGACATGAACAATATAATTTTAGGTAAAAGGATTCATAGAAATTTATGGATTCTCTATAGTTTCTTTAAAAAGTATTTTTGAACACTTTTGTATTTTTCTATTCAAAAATGAAAATATTATTGTTTACTGATATAATTTATTTATTTTTTTAGATATGGGATTTAATTAAGATACTAACTATTACTCAATTAAGATATTTGATTTAGATTCCATTTCCTATCAATATTAAATTCCTTTATTTCTAATATAGTTAACACAAAGAATAATTCAGTTTTGGAATGCAAATACTTAAACATGAAATCTTATAGTTTGTGCATGTCAGAAGATTAGAGATGACACTGTCTTTGGAGGCACAAATCTCAGATCACTTTTCAGATTGCTACATGTTCCATCTTTTTCCTTATTAATGAGTTTTTCCTGTGTTGTTTTCTCCTCCACTTTCTGACTTAGATGAAAATCCTCACTATATGGCTTCCCGTGTGGTCACCAGAAGGCTATAAGATGCAACCTGGAATCTGAGGAGTTGGCTATTTGTGATGTGACCTTTGACCGAAAGGAAAGGGAGACTGGAAGGTGTTGAGCACATAAATTCCTTTCCCTGCCTTTGTCTTCTCCAGTGACTCCTCAAAGGCTTGCTTTCTTCTTGCAAATCTTGCAAACAAGTTCTGAGTGCCAAATAACACAAAGTTCAGTCAATCTGCCATCTCTGTGGCTCATCGTTTAGCAGAAACCAGTGTGGGAACACATCATAGTGCCCTGATTCCACCTTGCTTTGCTTTGCTTTGCTTCACTTTTCCTGTTACCTTCACCACCAGGGCTAGCACCTCCCAAAACGTGTTAGCGTCTTAATCCTTGCCTTATGCTTCACCCTCTAGAAGAACCAGTTTGGGACACTGTACACTTGGGATGACTTCCACCATCAGTAGGGTTTGTATAACTTGGGCCACCAGCATTCTAGAGAAAAGTTTCGCTAATGAATCTGCCTTTGTTATTATTTTGATGAACTGAAAAGAAAAAATATATATAAATCCATGGAATAGGAGTTTATTTCTTCAGACACCAGGCACTGTGACTGAAAAGATGACTCTGTTGAAGTCAATTTTAAGGTTGTTGTGGTGATCCTAGGATTCTGGCAGGAAGAGAAAGTGAGTTATCTCAAAATGGTCCAGAGAAAAATTGCTGCCTTCAAATTCATTGTGTTTAAATTTGTATAGCACAGTTCAAATTATCTCAGAATTGTGGTTTCCAACCAGTGGATGATCTTACATATGTTATCTGAGACTTGGTGAACAACATAAGCCCTGTGTGATTAGAAGTGGGTTTAACCTGGGTTCTACTAGATGGGGTTGTTTTATGTTTAAAAATCTTGGTTTATCCCAGCAGCTGCCACAGATGGATTGGAGAAGACCATCGTGATCCAAGCATGGCTATGTAGAGTGAAGTGAATGTGGCAAGAACTGTGCCTTTTATACTGAATTCAGATGAGAATCGGCATTGACATTGACATTTGGAAGGAAGTCTATAATTTGGTGGTTGAAACTGCCTGTGAGGTATTAAAACAGGATAAGTAAATTTTCTATTGATGTGTGACTTATCTAATTGAATCCACATTTAAAACAATATCTAGATTGGTCTAGTAAAAGTGATAAAAAAAACTGTCTATGGCATGAGAAATAAATTATTCTGAGCTTGTTTTGTGTTCTAAGTGCTCAAGGATGATGCTTTTATTATCATCAAGAACCTGAGAGTGGATATATTTTACATCAAGAAAGATGGTATCTGGATTCTGTGCTGAGGAAATGTAACATCTCTAATGTGACTAATCAAGCATTCGATTACCATCCATGTTCATGGATCATAGCTTACTGTTTCCTTCAAAAGCAAGAATTTGGGCCCATTGTAAGAAAGCATACTAATAAAATACTTGCATTTTAACCTATGATAAAATTAAATTGGCTACCATAATGTGCCAAAAAAAGGAAAAGAAAGAAAACAATATAAAAAAATTATGTGGTTCAACCTAAAAGGTAGGTAGAAATATGAGAATTTTCTCCAATGAAACAATTATACTACACTTATCAGACAACATTCCATTTTATATGTCCTCTGTAGTCTTAATAGCTAAAGTTCTGGGTTGTATCTTTAAATAAGCCAGTTGGCAATTAAAAAATAACTTTACTTGACTTTTAAAATTAATGTCATTTTTACTGTAGACTTTAAGAACTATAAAGAAAAGCATATGAAGGGAAACAAAATTTAAAGCACCCTTAAAAGTCATTGCTAATTTGTGTGTTTGTGCCCCCCCCAATTTTTTATATATATATTTTTACACAGGTACATACTTCCAAATTAAGATAATACTATGTAGATGGTATTGCATTCTGTTTGGGGGATTTTTCTGTCATCAATTTTCTGTATATTTTCCAAAGCTTTTCATATTCTTTGAAAACAATGTTTAAATGCTTCATATTTTTACTTGACATGGCCATAGCATGACTTATTTACCCATTAGCCTATTTGTGGTTATGTAAGTGGTTTTTCCATTTTAGCATCAGAAAGAATTCTGTATTGGAGATCCTTATACATACTCTTCTTTTGGTAAATCTCCTATTCTTTCCTAAGAAGTAGAATTAGTGGCTCAAAGGAAATACAAAATTAAAATTCATTTGATATGTGTTACCAAATTATTCATAAAAACTGGAGGTCAAAATGCTATTCCATGCATTTTCAATTTATACTTTGACTATTTACTGAAGTTTAACTGTTTTCACTTCTTAGCAATTTTATTTATTATTTATATCTTAATGCTTTTAATTATTTTTCTGCACAAGAGTTCATCCTATGTATTGGGTTACTAAAAACTCTTTACATATTAAAGATTCTTATGAGTGTGCCAGACATGAGTACACATGAGAGACAAATTATTTGCTTTCACAAGCTTATTTTAGTATCCAATACATAAAAGAAGCAAACAAAGAAACAAGACAGTTTATTGTTTCAGACAAAGATTTTTTCTTGCATTTGATCTTTTAGATAGAAATAGGGGTAGTAGTATAGAGAAGGATGGTGCCTTAGCTAATGTGCTCAGAGGATGATAAGGTTCTTTGGTTCTCAAATCTTTATTTAAAAAAAATATATATATATTTAATATATATACTTAATATATAAATATATATTTAATGCATATAAGTATATTTCAAACATATAATGAAAATGTATATATTGCAAATATATATACAAATACATATATATTTAATGCATATATCTTATATATATCATATATATATGCCATTTTACAGTTTTTCTTATTTAGGTCTTGCCCACTTCTTGTCAAATTTCTTCCTTTGTATTTTATATTTTTGTTATTATGGATGGGATTTCTCTTTGCATTGTGTTTCTTTACTGGCTGTGGCAGGTCGCTGACTATTTTAATTATGATACCTATAATTTGAGCTATGGTCCCAAAGTTAGTTTAAGGGTGAGCCAATTACCACAGGGTGTGACTCAAAATTTCCTGTGATTGAGCACCCAGGATTCTATCTCCCTAAGTTCCCAAGCTCACGCTTAGTGTAGAAGTGTCAGAGTTTGAGACCTGATGATGACCAAAAAGCTGAGCCTCACTGAAATTACTTACGTCTTCTGGTAGTTTATGTCTTGAAGTTGTATTTTGAAACCTGCTGTTTTAACAAACACTTTGAGTTTTGCATCTTGCCGAGTGTAAGAAATTTTTAAAGGGTATTTATACATTCTAAAAATCCACTTAGTGGGGCGCCTGGGTGGCTCAGTCGGTTAAGCATCCGACTTCAACTCAGGTCACGATCTCGCGGTCAGTGAGTTCGAGCCCCGCGTCGGGCTCTGGGCTGATGGCTCAGAGCCTAGAACCTGCTTCCGATTCTGTGTCTCCCTCTCTCTCTGCCCCTCCCCCGTTCATGCTCTGTCTCTCTCTGTCTCAAAATAAATAAACGTTAAAAAAAAAATTTAAAAAAAAATCCACTTACTTCTACTCAAGTAGTATTACAGTTTTTGAACTTCCTTTCTTACAGATTTTCATTTGAAGAAGAGAACTGATTCATCATGATTGGACAATATATTGAATGAGACCAGGAAGCCATCTCTGCTTCCTCGCTTCTCACTTTACCAGGGAGGGTATAAATGGCTGTATGAAGGGGTTTGAGTGACTTGTTCCCATGAGAACAGTTCTCAAGAATGAGCTATCTTCCTATCTTGCTGAAACACTTGTGTATTTCTGTGGCACTAATTAATACATGGGGCCCTGACAGATCACATTAGTTCAGGGAGAACATAAGAACCAAGGAAAACATTCTCGTATCATTGTCCCAAAGGTCTGCCTATGGTGTGCCGGTAAAGTTTTACAATTTTTTTCCCCTAGACATTCAAAATATTAACTACAATGTTGCATTAATATAATGAACTAATATTCCTTGGTATAATTAATTTTTCCTACTAAATTTGAAGACTTTGAAAGCTCTGTATCTTGGGATCAAGCCTATATGCTTGTTATTATATATTTTTTTTCCTCAGTCTTGACTGAAAAACGTTTAAGTGTAAGAATGAAAGAATATTGAAGTCATGAGTTTCTAATTTCTCTATGAACAGATATCCCACTTAAGGGTAGGGACGAATGTTTGCTTTCTAGCAGCCAACCCCAAAGCATCACCATACACCCCTCATATACAAATCACTTCTTTCTGTATGTTCCCATATCATTGAGTCCTTGACTATCACTGTGCTCAGTACTGTGATTTTAAAATTATTTATCTATCTAACATTTTTTTTACTGGATTCTAACTCCAAAAAGGTAGGAAACTGGTCTTATTTTGTGTGTGTGTCTTCTTCAAACCTTGGTACAGGGTAAGGCATATGGTAATTGCTTATTGAATGAATCAATACTCCATTGAATAGTCATTTTATTTTGTTCTCACATTACTTCTGAACTTGATCAACATTAGAGTCTGCCAAACGCTTTTTTTAGAAGCTATTTTAATCCTATATCAAGTTATGAAAACTTAAACAATTTTCTGTTAAAAAATAAAATGTTTGTTTTCATTGTGCTTCCTTTCAACTTACAGAGTAAATTCATGTTTGGTTTGATGAGCAAGTGTATTTAGACATTTATCTGGCACACTTGAATGAGCTCCTCTGAGACGATGGATCAGTGTACTGTTGTTAAAGTACTAATATGGCGTGTGGAATTTACTCTGACAGCTTCTAGCAGCAATAGTAGCTAACACTTTTACGTATAGCATTTACTATGTGCCAGCCTAGGAGCGAACTCAAAACTATTTGCCAGACATGATTTAAGGACTTTAGCTGTATTAATGTGTTTAATCTTATTCATAGTCCTGTGAAGTTGGTGTTATTATTCCCATTTCATATATGAGCAAACTAGAGCAGGAAGAAGTTAAATGGTATGTCCAAGGTTATATGGCTGGTAAGTGGTAGAGTATTAGACAGCCATCTGGCTTCACAGCCCATGTCCCAACCACCGTGCCAGAGACTCTGCTATTTTTGATCACGTTTTGAACATGATCCTGAAGAAGAAAAAATAGGAAGTGATAAAGGTAGAATTGCACAAGTGTCACTTACCTGGGTTTCAAAAACATCGATATTAGTCTCAGAGAATTTTACTGATGGTAAAAAGCTCCTAGATTCTGAATCCTATGCTCCCATTCTGAACAAAAATGCTGAGATGAAAAAGTGGCAAACATAGTGCCCACTGCAGCGTAATGGCCAAATCTAATCCCAGATCTTTGAACAAACAACACTGCATGATTTGCAGTGTTCTTTTATGTCAAAGTGGGAATTTTTCAGCCAAGACTAATTAATTAGTGCTAGTTAAGAAAGACTGTCCACCTGGGTTTTCACTCCTCTTCACACCCCCAAATCTCCCTGAATCTTGGCTAAGGGAAAGGGGTACCTGAGGCTGCCAGCCCATCCTTTGTGCCTCTCAGTTTGTCCCCTGCCATCTGTCTGACAGCATTGCCACCTCTCACCCAAAACCCACCCCTCCGGCTTTCAGGCAACCTGACTGCCATAGCCGTTCTTTCAAAGTTGCTTCCACTCCTGATTTCACAAGGTTAGAAAAATGACATTTTGAATCTTTTTCATAAGCAGATTTGAAAACAACAAGCTATCAGTTTTGTCCTGGGCATGATCAAGATGGAGGCAAAATAGGAGTTTTTCAAAAGGCTGGTAGGGGGGTGCCTGGGTGGCTTAGTTGGTAAAGCGTCCAACTGCGGCTCTTGTCATGATCTCGTGGTTTGGGAGTTCGAGCCTCAAGTTGGACCCTGTGCTGACAGCTCAGAGCCCGGAGCCTGCTTCAGATTCTGTGTCTCCCTCTCTCTCAGCCCCACCCCTGCTCATGCTCACTCTCTCTCTCTCAAAAATAAATAAACATTAAAAAAAAATTTAGAAGTGTGGTAGGAAGAACCTTCTTACCCAACAACTGGGTTCACTAGAAATACACCTTCACTCAGGTATTGTCTGAAAGACCATATTGTTGCTTCAGAAAGGGCACCATAAATTAGTACCAGACATATTACATGAATAGATCAGCTTGAGGGTTTATGTGGTAGGTGCCTTACACATTTTACTGCATTTGATCTTCGGTAATAGGTGAGGTTGGTGTTACTTACCTACCTCAGGTAGGTGTCATCATCCTTTTTCACAGATTGCACAATAAAACCAAATGAACAAACAAACAAACACCCAAACAGAAATATTACATATTATTTCTCCAAAGTCTCAGAGTCAGTAGTTTGCAAAGGTGGAATTTTATATTAGTGCGTTTTGGCTCAAAATCTCAAACTCGTTCTATGATACCATGATGCAAAAAGAAAAAAGAAAAAGAAAAGAACTTTTAATTTAATTAAAAAAGGACTAGAGAAGCAGCCAGGGACAGTGCATGGAGAGGGCAGTCCTGGTGCTGAGATTCTGGGAAGCCAGGGGGTAACATAAAATCTAAGAGAGTCTCTGAATGTTGATGAAAAGGTAAAGAACAAAAAGGTCCTAGGAATCTCAAGAATGTTCTCTGCTTTGCAATACTTCCCAAAGTTTGCTGTTTATGGCGGCTGGAGTCAGAAACTGGAAGGGAGTTCCAAGTAGATGTTGGAGGGAGGAAACCCCCGTTTTGAAAATTTGTCCACCCTACGTCCATTCATAGGATTCCAAACTTATAAATTTGCATTCCAACCTTTAAAGGTATTCTTTAAAAACTATTGTCTGCTACCAGATGAAAGAGAGTGAGAAGAGTGCTGAGAGAAACAGAGGTGATTGAGATTTCAGGGAGGTGGAATTTGTAGGATTTCATACCTACTCCAAAGTGAGGAAGAGGGGCTATGCATCCAAGAGGCCCAGAGTGTTGACCTTGGTGAGGCAAGAAGGGTGCGTAGTCTGTGTGTGTTGTTTGTGCGATGTCTTGGTGGAGATGATCTGAGGGGAGTTTTGAAGTGACAGAAGGCTTGTGAGGGAGGTAATGGTGAACATATAGATTTGCTTAGAAATGATAGCAAAAGCCAGGGAAAGAACATAGACTCGGTCAAGGGACCAAGGACGGAAACTTTGGAAACAACTTCTGTTTAGGGAGCAGAATACAAAATAACAAGCCCAAAAGCAGTCCGCTAAGGAAGGAGCAATCTGAGAACAGCATCATGGAAGGCACTGGAGGAGGGCGATGATGCAAAAGATTCCACAGAGCAGTTAAGGGTGAGGAAGGAAGAGAAATTTCTTCGATTTGGCAGATTATTATTACACGTCTGAGAGAGCAGTTCAGTGGATCAGTGGAGCAAATGGCAAAAGGAAAAGTGAGGAAATGGGGGCTCCTCTTCCAAGAAAGAGCTTGTGAGAAACCCAGCAGTCACCGAGCACACGGGCAGGGTGGTAGTGTGATGGGAGCATACATGTTAGCATGTCTGCAGTCTTATAGTCTGAGGACCTAGGGCAGGGAGAGAGAGGGAGAGTGAGAGTGAGAGAGCAAGGGAGAGAAGAGAAAAGGCATGTGCTCTGGGGACAAGCTCTCAGAGGATGTGGAAGGGATGGAAGGAGGTTACAATTGCAGGAGTCCTGAAGTTATTGCTTTACTTGCATTGGGAGGGAGAGAGGAGAAGATGGAGGGAGAAGCTGAGGTTTGTGACCAGAAACGGGAGGAACTGAGGAAGCTCGTTGCCACTAGTTTTTCATCTCGCTTAGGTAGAAGGTGAAATTATTTGCAGAAAATAACTGTGGGTGGGGGCTCTGCTCTTGAGGGAATGAAACACCTTTATGCAAATTCAGTCAATTTAGAGACAAATTAGAGCATTGAACAGTGGCAGTGAGTGGCTGGTTTCTGCTGAGCGTGTGACAGAACCGGCTGTTTTGTTACAGAGCTCTCTCTGGCATGACTTGAGAATCCAAGAGCAGAAAAACTGGCCTTTGAGGTTCACCTGGGTTAGGTAATTAGCATCCTCCTTGCTTCCCATTGCTGCTTACAGACTTCTTTTCAGCGCCTTCCAAGACCCAGCAAACTGTTGTTTGTTTGTTTTTGATCTTTATTGCTCTTCTCTACCAACTCCAATGACCCTTATCTGCTTTGGTGACTTCAATACATGGGTCATAATCTTTTTCTCCTCACATTTGACGTCATCCTCCCACTGTTTCATGATCCACGTTAATAACATCATTGTGTCAAAGTCCCTTCTTGACTTCCTCAGCTCTGTTTCACTGAATTTCCTTCCACTTTAGCACCCCAAGAGCACACCTATATTTCTCATGGCATAGTCATTTTTCCCAGCTGCTTCTCTAACCATAGTCTTGAGCTGTGGCTTCGGATTTAAGAATCTCAACTAGAGAGTGAAAGTACGATTTAATTTGAAGGTAAATTGACATCTATTTTAAGATAAAAAAAATTATTCTCTAAGACTGATCCTCCTACATCCAGAATTCTAATACATTCTTTTTCTCTGAAGGACAATATGTGAGTACGCTGATTAATAAATATAAGTGAATGCATCTACTTTTTAAAACGGCCCCTTGAGTTTTAATGTGAAGATTACGCAATCCAGAAAATGATGGCCACCACTTAACGAATATCTACACTGACACAGGTATTCAGTGCACTTTCTGTCAACTCACAGCAGTATTTCAGGAATATGAAAGCCATCGAGCTAATTAGTACAATAATTATTATCTGACTCCAAGGCCGTGATTTTATTCCATAGTTGTTACATATGTAACATTCCACATATTACTTTGAAAGTGTGTTTAAAAGAGTGTCCACATTTCTAGAATTGAAGTGATATTTGGGAAGTTAAAGATGCTATATATCAAATGCTGTAGAATGACTTTTTATCAAAACATAGGATCTGTAGTTACTCAGTTAGAACTCCACCGCTTCCCCTTACAAACTATAGGATCCTGACAATTTAAGTCAAAGTTTTCTTAAGTCTCAGTTTCTTCATTTGTAAAATAGGGGGAAAAATCACACATATAAACTCAGGTTGTTGGTAAAACAATTAAATGAAGTCATACATACATGGAACATAGCAACTACTCAATATGTAACAGGTAATACTAATATTACTATTATAATTGCTACTATATTCCACTAATATTTTTAAAAACTATTCCTAAGCACGAGTTAATTTCACTGGCCTTCAGCATGCTCCTGTGAGCTGACACATGAGGACATCCTGCCTAAATATGTTTAATAAGATCTGATATATTTTATTGGTGGCTCAATTATCACTAGAGGAAGCTAATTATTTGATAGTATAGATTCTATATTCCTGCAATTAAAAAAAAATCCCACACATATTTTTCTTCTGTCTAGATGATAAAAAGGAGACAGATTCTGATGTTCCAATATTGACGTCACACAGTTCTAATTCCCATCCTGGATATTTCGTCAGTAAACAGGTTTGCAGAGCCACGGTTGGGAGGCTGGCCGTCTCAGTTCTCACACATGCGGCCCACCCTAAGTGCTTTCCTCCTCCTCTCCCACCACCTCATAACGAGTCCCCAGGGGTGCTCCGTTAAGGGCCGGGCTGTCATCCTCAAGTTGGCACTTGCTGCTTTCGGTAACATTGCTTCTGATGATGTGTTTGTTAGGGAGGCCACTTGCCAATATCTGATGAAATATCACCAACATTAAGCTTCCTGAAAATGAGCTTGCTTTGCTAGTCTAAGGGCTGTGGGGCCTCTGGGATTAGGGTGCATAGTAATGACTAAGTTTGGTTCCAGACCACCTGTTTGTGACAAAGGGCTGGGGAGTTGAGACATCCTGAGACACACTCTGGGCAGGAAGAGAAGAAGCAAAGAAAGACACCTCTCCAGCGCAGATTTCTTTCTGATTTCAGTGACAGTTTACCCCAAGGGGCTCAGCGCCTGGAAGTTTTTGCATTGAGCGTTTTGCTTGTCTCACATTATCTCCAGTTCCAAGTTAACACTTTAACTAAGGGGTAGAGTTTATCAAGAAGGTTAAAACCAGTGTAAATTGATAAACTGGAGAAAATTGCCTACCATTTTCTGAAGTTTATAACTCTAAAAAGCTAAAGATCAGTGCTTCTCAAAATAAAACAAAACAATAGAGAGAGATTCATCAGAGTTACTTGGGGAGGTTGTTAATAACTTCTAGGTCTTATCCCTAGAGATTCTGATTCAGTAGGCCTGATATAGTGTCTACAGCTCTGATGTAGCATGTAATACAGTCAATTCTGATGCAAGTGGTCTTCTTTTTAATGTTTACTTATTTATTTTGAGAAAGAGAGCATGAGCAGGGGAGGGACAGAGAGAGAGGATGAGAGAGAATCCCAAGCAGGCTCCGCGCTGTCGGTCTGGAGCCTGAGGCTGGGCTTGAACTCATGAACCACGAGATCATGACCTGAGAGGAAATCAAGAGTCAGATGCTTAACTGACTGAGTCACCCAGGTGCCCCATCTGGTGCAGGTGGTCTCGAGAAAACACTTCATGAGGAACTGACACAGACTTTCCAGAGACTTGGAATTTAATCTTTAGCTGCCATTGTAGCCCGGGTGCAGTCAGACAGTAAAATCCACATGCAAACTCCCTGTAGGTTTCTCTTCTCTGTCCACGTATGGATTCATGTTTCCACTTGTCGATTCAATCACTCATTCTCTTCCCATGGACTGAACTGCTGGGGGCTCTGCTTTCACTTTCCAGGTCCACTGTCCACCTGTCCAACCCTCCTTGTGTCCTGGAGGCCAGCCTCGAAAGAGTGTGTCTACCAGTGTTCCTTGCCTTCATAAGGCCAGGGGAGAGTGAAGCCAGCATTTATGTTTCTGTGCTCCCTTTCAAGAGAAGTTTGTCGGTGGCTGCATTCTTCTACTACAGTATTTACTAGGAGGCCTCGTAGTTATAGCTCATGCTGGCTTCTGGCAACTGCTCACTTCTCGTGCCCCTTCAGGCCTAGAAGACTAATAGCTTCTTAAGATTGTCTAATGGTGCTTCCCTAGCCCTTGTTGGTTTTATGTAACTCTATTCATACCTCGTAAGAGTCCTGTGGTTAAACCTTTTTCAATTACTCCTTTTGTGTGTGACATGCATTTCCCAAGGGGACCCTGACCAACATATTAAGTCGCTTTATACCGGTTTGTGAGAAGGTCATGGAAAATAGAGCATGGTCAGAAGTGATTATTCTGAGCTGAGGTAGGTACTGTATAGAGACATAGAGTAAGTGAGCCTAGTGGAAAACAAAAAGGGTTCTGTCTTGGCAATTGGGAAAAAAAAAAAAAACTTACAAATGAAATGACGCTGCTATAGGGTCTGAATATTATTTAGGAAGTCCATAGGTGGAAACATGGAAGGGGAGAGCAGCCTGTGTATTGATATTACCTGAAGTTATCTCTCGCAAGGGTTAATGCCATGGTTTTCTTTTATTCTTTCTTAGTCCCCTTCAATTAATTCCCCCAAACAGCAGAGGAATGATCTTTATAAAACATAATGAGAATAATACCAATAGATACGTGTTAATAAACGAAAGAAAAATATTTCTAAGTTCTTTGTAGATAAAACTTCGAAGGCATAGGAGGTAGAGAGGCGATCGTGGGAAATAATGATGCACATACTCTAAGGCCTTAAATACTGCACGGTCATGGAAGGCTTTAGAATAGAGGAGTGACATGATCAAAACTTTACTTCTGAAAGTCTGGAAACAATATGAAAAATGAACTATAGGAAGAAGAGACTAGAGGAAGGAAAAATGCATTAGGAGCCTCTTCTCACATGATAGGATACTCACTGATCTTGTAGAAGTGATTCTGTTATCCATTGGAAATAGTCTTTGAAACTGATCATTTTCCACAACATTATCTTCCAGTAAAGAGTATGAAAATCCCTAGTGACATTTCATACCTAAGATTTCACAATTGCCTAGGCCTATTGTCCCAAGATAATGTAAAATTCTAAATTGCTTTAATGCTCTATTATAGAAAAAAATTGTCATAAAAGAATATTCAAACCTCAAAATTTTCTCAACAATCTTATAATTATACCTCATCTACTTTTTAAAAATATTTTCTTTTTCTTCAAATATATGTTACTAAATTATTTTATATTTTTCCAATAAATTCTGGCATAGATATTGAATATATATTGTGATCATGGAAATTTAGGTCATTATTTTCTGATGGAAAGGCCTGAATGTAAAATATTGAGCATGACTTATTTTTGAGCACATTTGATTATTTCCTTAAAGACTTAATAGGGAGAAGAATGGTCCTATAAATTTACTTTCAACATAGTGGAAAATAATATCACATTCACTGTCAAATTTCCTTAGGAAATTTGATTTTATACAATTAACACCTCAAGTGCAAATTATAGGAAGAGGTGAAGGGTAAAACAAATTAAAAAAAAATTTTTAATCTTTATTTTATTTTTGAGACAGAAACAGAGTGTGAGCAGGGGAGGGGCAGAGAGAAAAGGAGACACAGAATCTGAAGCGGGTTCCAGACTCTGAGTAGTCAGTACAGAGCTCGATGTGGAACTCGAACTCATGAACCATAAGATCATGACCTGAGCTGAAGTAGGATGCTTAATCAACTGAGCCACCCAGGCACCCCAGGGTGAAACAAATTTAACTGTTCCTACTCTGTGCTAGAAAATCTTCTCATGTGAAACTGTTTCTTTCATTCTTTTTATGTGTATGTGGTTTTTAGAAGCAGCTTTATTAATATATAACTGACATACAATAAGCTGAATATATTTAGGTAAACAACTTGGAGTTACCACACGTGTATATACTCATGAAACTACCATCATAATCAAGATGGTGAGCATATCCATCAGTGCTACAAGTTGTCTCCTGGTTCTTGGTAATCTCTTCTTCCCAACCCATCTTAACCTCCACACTGAACCCAGAAAACCAAATCTGTGTTTGGTCACTATAGATTAGTTTGTATTTCCCAGAATTTAGCATAACTAGCATCATGCAGCATTTTTGTCTAACTTCTCTCATTAACACAATTATTTTGAAATTCACCCATCTTGTTGAGGAAAGGAATACTTCATCCTCTTTTATGGATGAGTAGTATTCCATATTGATATACTAGTGTTTCTTTATCCTTTCACATATTGATGAAAATTTGAATTATTTCCATTTTGGAGTTATTATAAATAAAACTTCTATAAATGATTGTGTACAAGTCTTTGCATGGACATATACTTTCACTTTCTCAGATGAACTCAGGAATGGAATGGTTGGATCATATGGAAGGTATTTTTTAACTTTTTATCACATTATAAAATTGTCTTCCAATGTGATTGTACTATTAAAATTAAAAAAAAATGTTTACTTGTTTTTCTTTGAGAGAGAGAGAGACAGAGACAGAGAGACAGAGCACAAGCAGGGCAGAGGCAGAGAGAGAGGAAGACACAGAACTCAAAGCAGGCTCCAGGCTCTGAACTGTCAGCATAGATCCGGACACGGGGCTCGAACTCATGGACCATGAGATCATGACCTGAGCCAAAGTCAGATGCTCAACTGACTGAGCCACCCAGTTGCCCCATGATTGTACCATTTAAATTCCCTCCAATAGTGCATGAGAATTCCAGTTCCTACAAATGATTGCTAACACTTAATGTTCATTTTTAAACCTTTTTTCATCTCTGTAAGTTTGAGTCAGGTATTTTGATATCTTTATATCCCTACCTAGCTTTTTAAACATATGTTATGATAAACTGTGTTAATTTTAGCATCTGTATCCGCTCAGGGTTGATTTCAATTGTTTATTTTTCCTCTTTATGGGTCTTATTTTCTTCCTTGTTTGCATGACTGGTATTTTTCATTAGATGCCAGACATAATTTAACTTTGCTCTGTGCTGGATATTTTTGAATTCCTATAAATATTCTTGTGTCTGTTTCCGTAATGCGGCTACGTTACTTAGAAACAGTTTGGTCCTTTGATGTTTTTCATTTAAGACTTATTAGCCTAGATAATTCTCAGTAAAAGGAACCCTACTACTGAGGTAAGATCCTTCTAGCTATTCTACTCAGTTCCCTGTGAATCTTGTTTTTTCTAGCCTGGCCCTGTAGTCATGCTGGGCACTGTTACCTCTACTCCTCTCAGATGCCTCTTTCCTCAGCCTTGTGTGGTTTCCTCAGAGCATGAATTGCTCAGCACCCAAGAGAATACTTTATGCAGACCCTCTGCAGATCTCCAGGCTCTCTCTCTGTTCAGTTCCCTTTGAAAGAGAACTGGTTCTGTGATACTCTGTCTTGTGAACTTTAGCTGCCCTCATCTCCCTCGTGTCTCCCCTCCATCTTCTTAACTCAGGGAATTTGCTGACTTCCTCTGGCCTCCCCATATCTGCACCAAAGGCCAGAAACTCTCTCACAGCCATGACTGGGGCAAAAGTTTTGTCTCATTTGTTTCCTGTCACAGAGATCACTTGAAAACAACTGTCCATTTCTTTGTTTATCTCATATAGAAGGATAATTCTGGCCCGTAACTTAATCTTACCCAGAAGATGAAGTTATCTATTATGATAGATGATTTTTTTTAATGTAAGTATATTGAAAGCTTTGGTTTTCTAGAAAGATTGCTTCATGTGTCAGGAAAAGAAATTTCATTGTGAAGCATATCTACAACTCTAAGCTTAATTTCACAAAATGTTAGAGATGATATTGAAGTTAAGATATTGAAGAAAACTTCAGATATACTCTCTGAAATGTTCTTTTTATTTCTTCTTTCCAAAAACTCTGTCACTAATATGAGTAACATATACTTAAATAAGAGCTGTCTATACTGTAATCATCTGCATGACCATGTTGAATTTAAATATAAAACATTTATTATTGAAATACATACCTGTCCTTGGTACTGTTATGTTTTAGAATATGATACAACAGAATCACCATTTCTCGCTCTGAAAGAGTCATCTGTGTCTCTTGACATGTAAATAGAACTGTGCCCACAAAGAAAGGTTCTTAGGGACATCAAATAGTCCAAGCAGGCATAATGCACTAGTCTATGTGAAGCACTTTATCTCTCTGAGATCATTTTGAGTAAAGTTTATAAATGGCATCTTGTTAAGGTCCTCATTACTCTGGTCTGGTTAATATACTCCTGTTGAATCACTTACTAGCCATTGTTATTAACTGCCAACGTTCAAATCCCAGTTCTGCTCTTTACCAGTTGTGTGATTCTGGACAGGTAATGTATCCTCTCTGTGCCTTATATACCCATCTATAAAATAGAGTTTGTAATAGTAGTATTTAGAACAAAGAATAAGTGCCATATAAACTTTTGTTAAAATACATAATTAATGCAGTTGATACTGAAGGAGGCTTGTTGGAAGAGGGGCATTGGATGATAATAATACTTGGAGGGTTTGCCAGTCTTCGATAGCAGAGGAAACTCACAGTTTTCTCCTAAAAAAGAACCCTGGGGTGGCAAAAATCCTGATGTAGAGGTCCTCTAAAGTAGTGCAGGACAGCAATGAGACATTACTTCTTAAGAAAGAAGGTTCAAGACAATGAGATGGCTCTCAAGCCTCCTGTAGTCCTGGGGAGCACAAGAGGACATCTTATAATTGTGTTGTTTCTGAGAGGTCCAGAGAAATGGCTAAAAGTTGGATTGGGACCAAAGGGACACAAAGGATGGTACTATGTGGCCACAGAAGAGCTTCATAAGTAAGCAGTCAATGCCGGGTAGACCAAGGCCAATGTCTAAATCCCAGGCTGGCTAAGTCATATCTCCCTGATGCCAATGTGAGCAGGTACCAATGACCCTGGGCCAAATGTCTGCACTTTATGTCAGGAGGGCACATGTGCCACCAGGCCAAGGAAGAAAAGTAAAAGAAGGAGAGGCCCAGAGTAGAAAGAGAGTCAGTCAAAGGTGTTTACTCATAAAATGTTTTCTGAGTAATCAGGGATTTACCTATATTTCCCTGTGTGACTATGTTGTTTCTACTCTCAGGCAGAAATAAGGTTTTAAGGAAGAAATTAAGTCCAATTAGGAGAAAAAGAAAGAGTTTTGAGCCCTTAAACTTCTTGACTATGAAATGTGTACTAACAACTTCTAAACTACAATTATAGGTCTACATAATAATATGTGAATCTATAAGTTTGGAGCTCTGGAGGTGGAGAAGAATACATAAAGTCTAGTCATGATTTTGTTGCTTATAATTGTAATGATGTGAGCAATCCTTTAACCTAAGGACTTGTTTTTTTTTTTTTTTCATGGTAAATGCATAACACCTGTCCAGCGTTCCTCAGGTTTCCCATGAGCATCAAATAGGATCATTTATGTAAAAGTGCTCTGAGAAACTATAAAGCATAATGTGATCACAGGAAATTATTATGAATTAGAACATGAGCAATGATGAGTTTTGGAGGCATCATAGAATGCAGATTTATGTCAAAATGAGTTCCCTAAAATGAGGTTATAGAAGTCAATACATAGGGAAGAAAGCCAATCTGTTGGAGATATGAGGGAATATATTACAGTCTTCAGAGTCAGAATGACCTGATAAAGAATTCAAGAATTCGTAGCTCAGGTATTTATTATCTTTATGGAATAAGTAAAGTTAGTTTACCCTTTTGTCTCAACTTTGTCATTTGCAAAAATGAGTTTGTGGTGAGGAATGGAAATCATCTGTGTTAGGGGCTTTGGTCATAGCAGGCCTTCACTAATAAAAGATAATTACTTGTTCTCCAAGGGTGTCACCAGTTTACATTAACAAGACAGGGCGAGGAGGTGGGGTTAGATGAGAATGTGGAAGAAATCACGAGCATAACCAGAGGTAAGTCCTACATAAGACTGTAATTTTGATTGATTAAACACTGTGTATAATGTATGAGATTGCCTTTGGAAGACAGGGAAGTCTCAAGAATCATTTTGGAGGAGGAGAGTGAATTAGCTCCCCTCCATGTACCCTGAGAAAGCATGTGGGAAGTTGAGAGTGATCTTTAAATTCATTGTAAATACAGAGACTGCGTATATCGCATGATGATAAAGCTGGGATTGGTTCATTGTGGCATTTGTAGTACTAAGCTCACTGCCTGAACAGGACACACTCTTCTTCTTTTATGCTTACAATCTAGTGGGACAGGCCAGAAACATATTTAAAATACCTTAATGATTCTGAACGTGATCAGAAAAAAGTAATAATTGATTTCATTACTATGAAATAAAAGGGTTCAGATTGAAGGGAAGCTAAAAATGTGGTTTGGGACAAAGTAGAGATCATAATTTTGTTTTATTTTGTTTTTTGTTTTGTTTTGTTTTGTTTTAAAGCCATGAACAGAGTGTTGACTCAAAGGGAAAAATACAGGATCTCCCTCTTCAGTTAGGTTGTTGTGAAGGATGCCATGTTAATTATGTGCAGATGAACCCCATGGAGAGTAAGGTTTGGAGAAAAGACCAGGGAGGATGACCTTGACTTAGGAATCATCTAATTAAAGATGGTTTTGGCACATGATAGAAAATCTGTTTCTGGGAAACTTGGAGCCGGGGAAAAGGTAAAAGAGAGCTAGAAAGCCATAATTGGCCCAAAGGTTAGCAAGAGGAATTTTGTTCATTTTAGGCACATTAACTTTTAGTGGCAAACTAAAAGGGGTCAGTCTGTCTGTCTGTCTATCTATCTATCTATCATGTTCATAATTTTCCAATTAACTCTCATATGAATTAGGTCATGTAATCTGAGAATAATCCTGAGAAATAGACAAAGCATATGTCAGCCTTAATTTGCCTATTAGAAATAAAAAGTTCAAAGAGAGAGAGTGACTAGCTCAAGGTTATACCACAAATATTGGAGTCAGGACTAGAACCCATGTCTTCTGATGCCAGTCTTTCTACAACATCACTGTGGTATATTGCATCTTTACTCAGATACAAATCTTCATTTTAAATGAGATAATCGCCCCAAACCTGTAGATAAAAACTAAAAACATCATGCCAAATCCAGATACTATGACTAGATCTCGTGTTTGGATGTTGGAGTATATCCCAGCTTCAGATCTGTTGCTGGTATTTTAATCTACAGGTCTGATAGGATGGAGATTTCCCCTGCGTTGTTCTCACATTCCCTATCCTGGGATTTCCT
This sequence comes from Lynx canadensis, assembly GCF_007474595.2. Lineage (NCBI taxonomy): Eukaryota > Metazoa > Chordata > Mammalia > Carnivora > Felidae > Lynx > Lynx canadensis. The sequence continues at coordinate 155,348,707 of NC_044303.2, read as the reverse complement.
GAAGTCCTAAGAAATATTTTTGTGAACAATTTCAGTTCTCACCATCTCTCCCCCTTTTAACGAGAAAATGGAGCTGTTTGCATTGGCATTTCAAATCAAGAGGTACTTAATTAAGCAGAAAGGCTTCTACTTTGGTAAAGCATATTCTTGGCATAGGTCTATGGGGGCAAACACAGCATATCAGTAGGTCAACACTACCTCTCATCTCTGCAACGTTAGGCTGATTCATTTGGGACATTAGAGAAATTTCCTCTTTGCAAATTTCATTTATGAGACAAACTTAAAATGAGCTGCATTATGAAATTGAGAGATCATGGCCTTTTGTTAAGGTCATTTTGTCCTGAGGCAACCTACACAGGCAAAGGAAACAAAACTATTTTATAAACGGATACTCTTGATGTAGACATTTTGCCATTCTAATTAAAGGCCCCCAACCAGTTCATTTTTGTGTTACAGGCTGTAGATTTTTAAAAATTTTCTTTCTTTCCTTTTTACTTTTTTGTTCCCGAATGATCAGATTAATGATCTTAAGCTTATGGAGACAGCCAGAGGGTATGAGAAAGATAGAGGGTTTCTAGATCCACATAGGCTGAGTCAGTAGTTATTACTGTTTCCAAAAATTAAAAGGAGGGGATATTATTCTAGTTTAGAGGTAACTGAATCACTGCTAGGTAACTGATCACTGCTAGAGCCATAAGATTCTATGAAATTCTGGCCAAAGTGTTTATCCTGGTTTTGTGCAATTTTGACCGGGCCTGACTACCTCTGGCTAGATTGTGGATGATGCCATTTCTTCAGGAGGGAGGGTCATTCCCTGCTTTTATTTATGTTCCATTTTATTTAGTATGCAAAGTGGGCATGATGCCACTCTGACTTTTAACCCTAATGGAGAGAGCACACAAGTTGACTGGGAACCTCTAGGGAAAATCAAGCTGTAATGACAATTTGAGTGTGAAATCTGGTCTCTGGAAGAAAGGTCACCACATCTGCATAGCCCCTGGAGTCAGGCTTAGAGCCCTGTCTGCCTTCAAATAAAGAAGCATTTTCCTGTGTCTTAAGGCTGCTTTAGTGTGAGGTACAAGGAGCACATGACAGAATCAAGGGAACTGAGTGATGTTTGTGCATGTTTGACTGCACTCTGCATCCTAAGAGAAGACTTTGGAAATACCCAATCAATACTACAAGCATGTCCTGGACAGCAGCAATGCTGTTTTCATTCTGTTACAATAATGAATTGAAGTCTCCCAACAGCAGCTATAATAAGCACTACTCAACCCTTGATATTCAATCACCTTTAACTGGTTATATCTATCTAAAATTCACTGTTAACTGTGGTTTTACAATACCCCACTGGCAACCTTTTACGGCTCTCCCTGCACAAAAATGCAAAAACATCAAAAATGCCTCTCAGTGCCATATACTCAGGGCTTCCCTATATTTGCTAAAATGTTTTCCATTTTTTATTTAAAGTCCAGGGGAAGGCATTCAGACATTGTGCACAAAACGAAGTGGTTTTGCCTTCAGTTTGAAATTATTTTTCCCATTACTGTTAGCCTAGAGTTCATATCTTCGTCGTTTCTGGTTGTGAAGTGATTCTGTGTTATTTAGATCCCCTAAAGCCAGCTAATCTTTTACAAATAAAAATGACAAGAACCCAATTGTTTTTCCATAAGACTCACTTGCATTTTGTTGTTGTTGTTGTTGTTGTTTTGTTTTGTTTTGTTTTTGTTTTTTTGGTATATAATTACTTCTTATTTATTTAAAGCTTTTTTTTTTTTTTTTTTGCTATAAAATGAGAAGCAGGAAAATAGCCAATGTGGCTTTTGCTTAGTAGAAGTGAGCAAGTGCTTCTACCTTATTAACACAGATGCGACAAGAAATTAAGGGCTTGTGAAAAATCCTGGTAAAACTCACATCCTGGAGAGAATTCAGGTTTAGAATGCACAGTATGAATATAAGTAACTGTATCTCGACATAGTTTACTCAAGTTTCATTTGGTTTTCAATTAAATTTTAAATTAAAAATTTAAATACAAATAATTTACTGTTTTAGGGTTAATTCAACATTTGTACAAAAATAACTAGTCAATTTGAACTATGTTACAAGGTCATTGTTAGATTTTAAGATTTAATTTTGGTCAGTTCAGACTGCTTCATGTAAATGTGATAAATTTGACCTAATATTTTGATCTAAATATTAGGGAAAAAATCACAATATTTAAGAAAGATAATAATGGAAGCCATTCTTGTGATGAAATTTACAAATTTCTTAAATCTTAATGTTAAAAATGCTAATATCAAAATAGTTTAATAATATAACAATGTAGTTTACATATATATGTATGTGTGTATAAATATATATATATTTATATGCTTACCAATATGTATATTAGATTTTGTGGATAAGATTTAAAATAATAGGTTTTACATGTCTTTAAGTCTTATATACAGAATAGGCAAACTTCTACTTTCCAAAAAATAAAAAGCTAAAAGATTTCATCAAAGCAAGGGTGGTAAAACTAAACTTAGCTTTTATAATAAAAATAGTGTCAAATTCAATTTCCCTCTCTACTACCAAGTAATTCTGAAATGTTTTGAAGTAGCACCAGCCTACAGAGTAATGCAATCTGCAAAATATCACCAATATTTTCAAACATGTGGTAATGATTTTCCTCACACTTAAAAGTGGCCCCAATTCTAACAATAAGCACAGTTGCTTTAGAAAAAATGCCCACTTTGACAGGTTTGCTGGCCATTTTTTTTATTACATTTAATGAAAGATCACTAACGTCTTCTAATACTTCAAAAGATCACCACGTTTTTGAGAGGAAAGGTGCAGTAATCACCATAAATCCTTATTGCCTAAGCAAACCATGCATACGCTAGACCAATACACTGATGAATTAGGTTACCTGTATTTAAGATTATAATTTCAACAATTACTAACTCAAAAATTGTGAAACTATATAATCTACTTTATAAAGCATATTATTAAAAAAATATCCTGTTCTCACCCTGTCTACAAGATGAAATACAGACTTTCACTTTACAAAAAATTGCTCCAAATTAAGAACCTGTACAGTACTGGTAACATGAATTATTCTCTTAAATTCTAGAGAAATCTAAATTCGATCTGAATTTGGAAGTGCAGTACAGTTGATATCAAAGTATTATAAAACAGACCAGTTTGCATGATGACGTTTGCAGTAGTGAAATAAGAGGAGTGGGGAGAAAAATAACTCAGGTCCGGTATCATGACCAAATTCTTTACTTTGTTTTCACAGAGATTTAAAATAATATGTATTTTATATAATTAATGACCGGAGCATAAAAAAAGTTGTGAAAAACCTTAATTTTGAAGTGACAAATATTTGTCTTTTTGATATACTTTCATCTGAGAGGTGAAATTAAATTTACTGAATCCAGCCACTATAGAAAAATGTTTCATAGCTAGAACACAGAAATGATTTAATAAGTTCTACGAAAAGTCAATTTGCATGAGATCAGCACCTAGCCTATAACGGGTGGTAATGGATTGTTGGCTTGATTTTATACCACTTGACATCAGATTACAATACACTGAATAAATGTTAACCTATAATCCCTTTAGTAAAAGCGAGCATTGTTTGTCTTTCCTTGTAGAGATCACATTGATTTTCTTTTATTGGATGCTCAACCACTGCACCTTAGATTGATTACTTTGAATTAAATGTGCAGAGAACATTTTTATTATTCTAAAACAGCAGTCTTAACGTGAGGGAGATGCACTTCGTCCTATCCCTTCCCTACTACAGAATGTATACTCAGCCATATCATTTAGATTTCTTTAGTTTTCCCATTTTGTTTCAGGGCTGCTGTGATGCTGACCCCTACTCTGCCCCTGTGACCCTTGACCCAGACACATCTGACCAGTCAAGGCTCTGGAGGTGGCAAATTAATAGAAGCCCTGCTTGTTAATTGCATAAAAGAAAAGCCAAAGAATTCATCACCTCAGTCATGGCCATTGCTTCCCTTTGACCTCCTTCTCCCACAAGGCTTTTGCTGGTGGTCACATCTGTGGTTTTCCTATAGCCTACATATTTGCCATATAATTATTCAGCATCAAACCTTATTAATCAAATCGATGCTGTGTTTTAAATGGAAATTGCAGGATTAATACAAGCATTCATTTCATCCTGAAAATCTTGATGGCTTTAGCACATGAAATCCAATTGGAATATAAAAGAAGGGATGTAGAGACCTGATTGAATTAGGGGAGGCATGGTGCACATTAAATTACATATGCCAGCAGGGTTCCATGCTTTTATAGTAAAATACTGCTTTGGAGTCCATACGTCATATACCTCTTGTGATTTTCTGTTATTCACTAGCACTCTGAAGATAAGCAAATACATAAAAGGTTTCTGTATTTTTAGAGATGATTTTCAAATATCCAATGTTTCCCATAGAAAACATAATTTTCTACATCTATATCATTGAGTGTGAGAGATTATCATAAGAAAATAGAGCTGAAACTACGTATATTGGTGTTAGACATCTCTTCATGTGATAGGGAAGGATAGGTAAATCTATAAAATCAACTCTTAATAAAACCATTTTTTTTTTACTCCAAATGTCTTTACATAGTAGGTGGTCAATAAAAATTTAATTAACTTTCAAAAAGTACTTTATACAGGGCCTGGTAACTACCCATGTTTATTTTACTGTATTTATTACAAAAACAGTATTGGAGATTGAGACTGGGAAACCAGAATCACAGCCACACTATTATTGACAAGGACCACAAAGATATTACAAAGCTCAATAGCTTATTCTTTGGGGTTAACCCTGACCTAGTGCAAGATTAGCACTAATACATCAATAACGTAAGGAAGTAGGCAAAGCATGTTCTTCAATGCTTCATTTTGAAAATTTTGGCAAATTCTAGAAATTCTCTTCTCCCACAGAGGTTTTCTTAGTTCAGTTTTATTTTTAATCTTTGTGACAATGAGAGAAGAAGTAAGTGACTTTGTATCAGAAGCCCAAGTATGGATGCGGATAAGCTATTAACTCATTTATACATGAACATTTGGAAAGAATTTAAATATAACAGAAATACTATTATCATAAAAAGGCAAAGAGTTGCAAAATAGTAAAACCGTTTTGGTTAAGCGGCCTTGGTAAGGGGAAATGGCATTGGCTCATCATTATACGTTAGGCAGTTATGGAAGACATTCCTTCCAAAATTTCCTAGTTCTATGTAATTTAGAGGTGAGGCCTTCCCCTTACTTCAAACAAGTTTAAACTCACTTTTGAGATTGGCTATAACTCCTGTTTATTTTTATTTTTTTAAACTAATGAAACAATGAGCTTTCCACAAAGGCCTCTGATAATCCATATGTACCATATGTCAAAGTAGAAAAAGTCACCCCCTCTAGACAAATACAGACTTCTGGATGTCCAGTTTGGTGAAATTTTGTCTTTGTCTAAAATACAGAAACATCGTGCTAGGGCACATGGAGTGGGAGCTAGGTTTCATGCCTTCTGACAGTTATTGTTAGATGTTCTTGTACAGTAAACAACCTGTTCTACTCTATGTGGCGGACCTACTTTCTATGAATATCCAAAGCAATATAGCAATCCTTGCTTGCTTTCCATCAGGTGCTAATAGGCCAGATTTAGTGTTTACTATTTCGTTTTGAAGAATAAATTTGAATACAAATAAAATTAAGGTAGAAACACAATAGGGAGAAAATCCGATGAAGGAGAATTTTTCTAGGGAGTACATTTAAATGTAATTATCTGCCTGATTCAACTTTGTTTCTCTTAGAGAATGGAAGTAAGTTTTCTGTACTTGATTTACTTGAGTAACTATACAAGAGGAATGCCTTTGAATGACCTCTGCTTGTGGCAGTCCCCTTTAATCTGCACTGTCATTTTAGAGTAATAAATCAAAGAATAAGGGTCTTTCCCCTTCCTTAAACACTTTTTAAAATTTTTGATGATGCTTTTCTCTATAAATTTCATCTTAACATAAGAAAAAAGTTCATCAGAAGATGTTTATGGCAGTGTATTTATGAAATTGCGTTTGACACTCGTGAAACCAAGCTGCTGTAGTATATTTTATGACACAAATGCTTTCATTTTAATTTGTCCCTTGTCAAATTAGATGATTTTACTTACCAAACTTTATATATACTTCATGATTCCTTGTAAAGACAATTAGTTGTAAGATAAGTCAGCTCAGCATCCAGACAGAAGGCATTAATAACAAGTTGATGGGTGCTATTAGTTAGAAATAAATAGTACCTCAGATCCTTCACTGTAATTACCATCATCCACTATTTATACATGACCTGGAGTTTGGCTCATCGTGGAATAGACTGAGAGTTTAGAATTTATCATCAGGCTTCCAAAGGAGCTTAAATTAAAATGAAAATCTTTAGGATGAATGGAACTTTTAATCCAGCACAGCCATATTGTGTGCTCTTGGCATAACTGTGTGTATCAATAAACACGGGCATTGTCCAAGTATGTGCAAATAGGTGTGTATACAAGCACGAGCTTCCCTGTTCCAGAGGAGTGGTTGTGGGTGAGGTAGATTGCCCAAGTAGTTCTGTCAGTTTTTCTCATTAAGTTTCAGAAAGCAAAATTCTTTAGTATCAACCCTTAAGTAAACGAAAGCAATAAATCAAATTGATGTTGCTCTTCATTAATAAAAGTGCAAACATCTTCCTTGTTTTACTAAGAAAGCATTATTTGCCCACGAATGAATAATGTTATTTTTGCTCATAGGGAAAAGGAAATCTGCTAAGTATATATTTGATGTGTGAGAAATGTTTTAAAGATAGGTCAATGCAGAAAACTGAAAATTGTACGCTCAGATGTCTAAGGTCACTTTTTTGAGGCCAATCATGTGAGTGACTCTCTCTGCACGCCAGGAGATCCAAGCATCGCCTGTCTGACTGAGGATGTGCACTCTGTTTTCTGAAGCAAGCTAATATTTGTGATGTCTGTTCCTAGGCTAACCATAATCATTTGGTGTATCTAAATGAGGAGTAGAAGAGATCAGGAAAAACCTGGTTCTCTTCCCTATAGCACATAGTTAGGGTCTGCAGAAAATTACTGACCGCCTCATTCTATCATGTATAGAGTGGAAGAAAGTGAACACTATTAAGTACTCAGTGAGAGAAAGAGAGAAGCCTTGTCATTTTTTTGGGGGGGGGAGACAGATATGCAGAAAGAAGGATAAGTTTTGGTGGCAATGAGTGTGCTGTCCTCCGTAAGAGTATTTTCCATACAGAACAGTGAAAGACACCATGAGACCACATAACAATATTTTGAACATTTCTTACAATTATACAGTAGTTTAAAAATTCATATTAATATTCTTTTAGGTTTGACAAGAAACCCATAAAGCTGAGGTATATGTCACAACAAATTGAACTATATTGCCCTTATTACATTGAGCTCACCTGTGATTAGCTTTATTCTTATAATTATTTGTACCATTTGAGTCACAGAGGAAGAAATCCTTCTTTACAACAGGGGCCAATCTTATTTGAAGCAAGAAGCGAATGTTGTTTAAACTCACTCATATTGTAAATCTATCTTGCTTAAGAAAAGGGAAATATCTTTTCATACTGTATCAAGTTATATAATTTCCACATAAGTATTTTTTTAAACTTGTGCATATTCGAGAAAATAACTTCTTAGCATTCATATAAAATAGATAATAAGTGTCTAGGGAGATAGTTTCAGGAATCTGTACTTAAATCTATACATAATATGTTTTTTCCCCCTGCAATTTCAGTGTAAAATCAAAAGATTAAATTATCCAAGTCATCAAATGATTGATTTTATTTGATGTTGTTCTAATCAGTTTCTTGTCCTGGAACTATGTAGCAATGATGTAATTTTGATCCACTTTGAATGCAGGTGAAAAACTGCCTTTTCTGTTAAAATCTGGACAAGTATGTGTATATTTTGACTGAACTATCTCCATACTATGAAAAGTGCTCTTTTGCAATAAGCAATGCACATTTTAATATGATGTCCTTCTCCATGACTAAAGAAAAGGCATCGCTTTTGGCCAGCTGCCTTATATAAAAGGGAATCCCTTTACCTTGTTAATGTATTGGCCTGATAATTAAGGAAATGGTTTACTTATTATTCTTATTTTATGTATATATATATATATGTGTGTGTGTGTGTGTGTATGTACTATAACACCATACCATTAAATGAATAATAAAGAATAATCCTTTCTTTCTTATATAGTTTAAAATGGTTTACTTATGCTTATTATATATGTTATATGATATATACATATTTGTACTATAACACAATACCATTAAATAAATAATAAAGAATAATCTTTTCTTTCTTAACAGTAGAGTACAATGATAATGAAAAACATGTTTTAAGAACAGTCACACAGATAACAAGCTATAAAACATAGAATAATTCAGTGAAATCATTCGGAAACAAAAAACTGATAAAAGCTAGACATTTTTCAAAGAATACATTTCTAGATGATGCTTTCTGCTTAACAAGAGCCTTTTAAAAGTGCAACTGATAGAGTTGCTCAACTGTACACATTGTTCAAGTCTCAATTAAGTGTGCCCTTTGAGTGTGCACTCAATTAAGTGTGCAAATGGGAACAATGTGAATCAGTGGACTTTTATGCTTTACTTTAAGAGTATTGAATGACCATAGGAATTGACGGGTACAGAGGACAAGGTCTTTATTTTAATGTGGGATTTTAAAATCAGGCCTGACAAATTTTAAGAAACAGAATTAGAGATAAATCCACCCATTCAATAACCTCTTTCTGAAGTATGCATTTAACGAAGAGCTAGGCATTCCTTAATGAAAGCCCATCACGGTAATAATGCACTCTGTGCTTTTACTGACCAAATCATGCCATAAACTAAAGATTCAGTGCAGGATGATATCCAACCTTGCACCAGCTCCTCAGATAGTCCAGGACATCTCAACAAACACTTGAAATGCTACCAAACCCAAGCCGCCACTTCACATGATTTATGATGTCATTAATGTCAAGCTATCAGTGGACAAGAGTAAAAGAGACAACAGCAAAGCTGACTAAAAACAAATAGTTTTGATTAAACTCAAGGACGTTCAGTACAGCTTTCAGCAAAAAGGCATTCATCATTTCCGAAGCTGACCTTGTGTGTGTGTGTGTTGTTTTTTTCCCTTCGTTTTTTAAAATCCTAAATGCAAACGTAATGCACATTGGTATTCCTGCAGACTCGGAACCCTATTTTAGCTGTGTCCAGTCTTTAAGGCAAAATGAATGAAGTAAAAGCCACAGCACCATTTTCGATGGGGCTGATGGAGTAGTTAATTGACCCTTTTCCTTAAACTCTCCCTTCCCTTCTCCTTTTATTTCCCAGAAGATTTCTGTCACTCACCTTCTAAATCATTTCCAAAGAGGAGGCTCCTCTCTCCTCTTCTGTTTTATATGCCATTTTTATATTCAAAAGAAAGAAAGGCTAAAAATTGGATCCAACATGAAAGACAAAAATGTATGTGAGGTAAATAAGAGAAGCAAATTATTTTCATATAAACATTTCTTACTTGGCTACAAACCTTGCTTTCTGGAATCACAGTCAGATTATTCCTCAGAGTATTAGTGTGCTTACGTCTCTTGTAATAAGCGGGCATAATGCTCCTTTATCTGACGTGGGCTCTATTTAGAAGATACCAATTCTCTTTTGAACAAGAATTAAAATATAAAAATGTAAAGGAGAAACAAATGATTTATCAAAGGCCGTGTTCTTCATCAACATCCAATTGGATTGTTACCTTAGGAAATCTTATTTCATGCCCTTGTAAAAGCTGCCATAACTCATTCAAACAACAGGAGGAAACTAATAGTTCAGGCTTTACAAATGTATTTTAAAAAGCTGTCGGTAGCCCTCTTTTTGTCTTTTCTTTAAGGTAATAAGGTTTTCTCCGCAAGCACAAATTTTAAACACTGATGTTGTCCCCATACATCTCTGATATCTTTTTGAGTATCTAGGCTTCGAATTATTTAATTCCAATAATTATTTTATTTTTGTTAACACTGTACACTTCAAAACCATGAAGTTTTATCAGCAGATATGGCTTTCAAAGACAATAATAGAAATTACATCTCAATATCAGAATAAAATTGTTTAATTATGAGATTTCAATTTTAGCTATACATAAACTTAATTAAATTTTTAAAAATCTGTATCTCATCAGACTTAAGAGAGAAGCTGTAACTTTTTTTTTTTTAATGATGGGAATCGTTTTTGAAATGTTGCCCTATTTTAGCTGGAATTATTTCCTCCTATACACTTAAGACACTCCTCTCCAAATTAGGTATATTTCCTCTGATTAACGAAAACTTTCTGGCAAGATTTTTTTTTATGAGAAATAAGACAGACTGTTTTATAAGTATTAACTGTGCATGGGAACATTTGTAATATCGCCCTTGGAGAATAATAAACAGATACTAGAGATTGAAATTCTGACATAGTTTACAGAACAATAATCCAAACATCTGTTATAATGACAAGGGATTCGAACAGAATAGAGAGTACATGGGAAAGCTATGCTACTTTTAGTACAGTTGTAACGTTAAATCAAAGCAGTGCAGCTCAAGGCTGCTTGCTGCTAATATAAACAATTTTCTACATATTCCTGGGCCACAAGCCAGATCTCCGGATTCAGTTACAAGCACAAGGTCAAGAGGGAATCAACAGTATAAAATTACTGCCTATGAATCAAAAGAATAAATGGATAATTAAATATGAAAACAAATTAGAAGGTATGCTCTCATTTAACTCATCTAATGAATATGTCGGGCGACTTTATGTATGGAATTTGTTGCAGGATCAGTAGATGCTTTAATGTATTTATTGATTAAACCTGAGTTATTAGCATTTCCCTGAGTCAGGCACACCATATCATTTATTCTTCTATGTATATATTGAGTTCCCTAAGAAAATCCAACATCTAGTCATAATCATGAGGATAAATATATAGTCATAATTTTGTTCATAGAAGAAATGATGCTGAAAAATTTTACACTAATGATATAAGTAAACTTCCTCAAACTTGAACTTCTAAGAGACACAATGTTGTGTGGAGAGACTTGTATCACTGGTGTTAAAGGATCCGAAATCTGGTTTCACTTTTGTTAATATCTAGATGATCTTGGCCACATTATGTAGCCATTCTAAAATGTAGTTTCTGTTGGGGCGCCTGGGTGGCGCAGTCGGTTAAGCGTCCGACTTCAGCCAGGTCACGATCTCGCGGTCCGTGAGTTCGAGCCCCGCGTCAGGCTCTGGGCTGATGGCTCAGAGCCTGGAGCCTGTTTCCGAGTCTGTGTCTCCCTCTCTCTCTGCCCCTCCCCTGTTCATGCTCTGTCTCTCTCTGTCCCAAAAATAAATAAACGTTGAAAAAAAAAAATTTAGAAGAAAAAAAAAATAAAAATAAAATGTAGTTTCTGTAAAATTCAGATTAGATTGGATAGACTAAGATACTTTCTGGAATCAAAAAAATACACACAAAAATAAAAATTGATATATGAACTTGAGATATATAAAAAAAAGAATGATGATGCATTAAATCCTTGGAATTAAAATTTCTAATGGATTTCTCAGTCTAACAATATGTTTATTTCCTGATATGAGTAAAAACAATATCATCAGGTGCTGACCATAATGACTTCTTTATTTTTGTTTAGTGCCCATCTGAATTCTTTTTTATCCAGAGAAACATCTCTAAAACTTCAAATTTAACACAAAAGAAAATAATTGAAAACGAATAATCGTAGAAGTTGAGAGGAAAAAGAAATTAAGTGGTTTGCTTGTTATTCTTTAAAAGTAAAAAAAAAAAAAAAGAGTAGAATTATTTTGGGATTAGAACCTGTGAAGTTTCCTCTTCCTAGCGTTCATTTTTGAAGGCTCCAACATGTACTTGGGAAATAAGCTTGTATGAAAGAAGGCAGTCTTGGGGGTTGAGGAACTGAGGAGACAATCTTTCATAGAAAGTATTCCACATTATTTAATCAGATTGGTGTGGGGTTTCAAGTATGTCATCAGGTTAAATTTTATCCTTCTAAATTGTTCCATTCCAAATGAAGTCAATCTAACTGCCCCCAATAAACTTCATAAAATGTAAAAAAAGAAATTACTGAAGTTTAATGATGACTTAACACTGTCCTGAAATGTATTAACTAAAGAAAAGATAGCTCCAGTTCAGTACAGATGGAGTAAACACGTGCAAAACTTTCCCTTTCACTGAATGCAGTTATCAAAACTCCACAAGCTGCATGAGTAGCATTTGAGAGTACTGAAAAATAAAATAGCAGCAGGCCTAAAAGGGAGGAACACCAGGATTATTTGAGGTACCACTAAACAGAACTTACCATGTTCTCCCTCTAGTATCTATTGGCCTGAGCACAATGCAAACCAAAGCCTGGAAGTGAGCATTATGGTTCAGATTATAGATGTCAAGGAGAAACCCTTTAGTTCTGGTTTGAGAAACAGAAAAGGTAGCCCCTAAAGCTCCAGAGAGAGTAAGGGAAATCTCTTGATTTTTTTCCCCTCTCCTCTTTCCCTCTTCTATTGAATTCCATATCCAGTTGATCTTGCAGCCAAAACTGAGGCAAGGGAAACTTCTTTTCCCTTTGGTGGAACTGTATCTCCAAGAGGGTGGTATCAAAGTGTTGATGTTTCCCCCTCTCCTTCCGTGCTTCTGCCACGTGGCCCTGGAGGCAGTGCAATCACAAAAGAAGGTAATTTCTTAGCAGAAGACCAAAATGCAAAACCCAGTACCACTGGAAAGTACCAGTGATATAGAGAGGAAATATCTAGGGAAATCAATAATTTTGTTTATTAATTCTTGGGAGAACCCCCTCACTAATGTAAACATGAATCTGATCATAATTAGCATAGCATAAACTTTGACAACGGTGTTAAGGAGAAGATTACTCATCAAGTCCCAGACTGACCACGCGGCCATGCAAAGGCAAGATTGAAAAGGCAGCACTGCAGATGCTTTGAAAATGGAACTAACCTTGGGAACACAGCCTACAGAAGGCTAAAAGAAAATGATAAACATTCTCATAGAATATGAACAAGACCCAAAGTTTCATAGTGTAATATTTAGAACAAGCACAATACAACAAAAATCACTTGGCGTATGAAGAACAGAAATCTCAGCTCACATGGGAAAATTAAATCAAGAAATACACATGAAAAGATGACTTAAGTGTTGGAATTACCTGGCAAGGGCTTTAAAGTCTCTGCTGTCATATACATTGCTGTCATGGTTTCCACTTATCCATAGCCTATGATTACCCAATGCATTGTTACTATAATTACCTTGAACAAGCAGGTGTTTTTTAAGAACGATTAAGAATAAGAAAAATAAGATTCCATTTTATTTTCACTTATTATTTCTCCAGTACTCTTCTTCTTTTTAAATGTAGATTCAAGTTTAAACCTACATAAATTTCCTTCAGCATGAAGAACTAACTTCTCATCTTTTTTATAAGGTTGGTCTTCTGGTGAGACAGTCTCTCAGTTTTGTTTGTCTGTGAAAGCCTTAATTTTTGTATTTTGAAGGATGGTTTTGCTGGATATAAAATGGTAGATTGGTTAGTTGGATTTTTTCCATTTTAAATATTTGACTCTCTTTTCTTGTTCTTTACATAGTTTGTGCTGAGAAGTCACTTAATTCTTACCCTTGTTCTTCTCCAGACAAGGAATTCTACCTGTAACTGAAGCTTCCTTCAAGGTTTTCTTTGTTTTGATTTTTCTGAAGAGTGGTTATAATATGCTGAGGTTTGCATTTGGGGGGCATAGAGTTTTTGTTCTGCTTGCTTCTCTGAGATTTCTGGATCTGTGGAGTTTGTATCTACATGAATTTTGAAAAGTTCTCAGCCATTATTACTTCAAATATTTCTTCTCTATTTTCTCTTTCTACTGCTTCTGGCATTCCAGCTATAATTTTGTTAAACTTATGATATTGTACCACAGTTATTGGATGTTCTTTTTATTACTATTATTCTTGTTTTTTCTCTTGCATTTCAGTTTGGGAAGTCTCTACTGACATACCTTCAAGTTCACTGATATTTTTTTTTTTCCTCAGCTGTCCTGTGCCTATTAAAAGCATTTCTCATTTTGGTTATTGGTTATTGGTTATTTTGGTTATTTTGGTTATTGGTTATTTTTTTTCCTAGCATTTCTTTTTGTTTCTTCCTTAGAGTATCCACCTCTCGTTATATTACCTTTCACTTCTTGCATGCTGTCTGCTTTTTTTCTGTTAGAGCCTTTAACATATTAAGCATAGGTATTTGAAATTCCTTGTCTGATAATTCCAATATCTATATCAGACTTGTTTGTGATGATTGCTTTCTCTGTTGAAACTGTGGGTTTTTTTTTTTTCCCTGCTTTTTAGCATGCCTTGTAATGTTTCTTGAGAGCTGGAATGTTGGGTTAGGTAGTAGCTACTGAGGTAAGTAAGCCTTTAGTGTGAGGATTTATGGTAATCTGTCTAGGAGTTCTGTTTAATGCATGCTGTAGTTATAAGTGTCAAAGACTTCAAATTCCTATAGTATCCTTGTATTTGTTTCTCCTCTTTGCTTTGGGGCTTTCCTTTGTTCTCTTCCTCAGGTATAGTCTGTATCTTGTGGATCTTTTAGCTGTAATCCATTATGATTTTACTAGAGCTGTGTTGGTGTGGTCCTAAAGTATGGGAGAGGGAATCATTTATTTTCTTCACATTAAATTACAGTCTTTTAATGGGTGTGTGTTTGGGGGATGCATCCTTCACAGATGTTTCTCCAGTGGCATAACTATCCCTCCCATGTCCTCTATTCTCTTCGCTCGCTGCAGTGCCCACCATCTATTTCCTTGAAGCCCTGACCCCTGTGACTAATTTTGTTTCCTTCCTGAGGTTAGACACAAAGGCTAGAGAAGGTGGGATGGGGATGAATTCCCTTCCTACTGCTGGAATAAGGCTTTGGAGTTGAGCTCTGGCAATGTCTTCTTTTCTGGATAGCAGTCCTTTGTTATGGAGAAGGTGCTAGATATATTTCACAATGGTTATTGTTCTTCCTCTGCCAGAGCCTCTAAGGAATCTTAGTTTAACACTCAGACTCTATCCATTTGTCAAAATTATTATTTAAGTGCTTTTACTAGCTTGAGACTTCATTGACTTCTGCTTTACATTAGTACCTCTCATCTGCTATATCTCTCTGGAAACATCTTTCAAAACAGATTTCAAGGTGACAATTTGCCTTATGATCTCAGGTCTCTGACAGGTCAAAAAAGTCATTAATATTCAGTTTGTCCAGCTTCTTCTTGTTCTGAAGATGGAATGACAACTTCTAATCTCTTTACCTCATTTCATTTAGAGATGGAACCAGATGTCCCTTCTCTGCTTTTTCTCCCTGATATATATCAGAATCTAACAAGATGTGTATTTTATTTGTTTATTGATTAATTAGTTAATGGTCTTTCTCTCCAAATTGTCATGTAAGCTGCATTCAGGCAGGATTCTTACCTTTCTGTCTCTATAACATTTCTGTTTACTGGCAACAATCCAAAGTGAATGCCCAAACATTAAAAGAAAAACAATTGGTTTTTAGGCAATTGTTTTTGGGATAATTGATTTCAGGGATGAGAAATAATTTTCATCTCATGCACCACCTTAATAGATGAGTAGTAAGTTGCTTAGAAAACATAAAATAGTAGGAAAAAGTTCCATGATCGATGAGATTTTTTTTTATACTAAATAGGAAGAACAATTGTATTACCCTTGTTCTTATATGCCATCTCTGGCTATTGGCACACAGACATCAAATAATTATTTTTAAATAGTGGACAATGTGATTTCCCTAAATTGCTCTTAGCTTTCTAATTTCACTTAGAATTTTCTGTTTATACTTTCTAATTACACTTTCTAATTTAGTCAAATTCTTAAAAATATGTGTGTGTAGGGGCTCTTGGGTGGCCCAGTCTGTTAAACGTCTGACTTTGGCTCAGGTCATGATTTCACGGGTTGTGAGCTTCAACCCTGCATCAGGCTCTGTGCTGACAGCTCAGAACCTGGAGTCTGCTTCAGATTCTGTGTCTCCCCTTCTCTCTGCGCCTCCCATGATCATGCTCTGTCTCTCTGTGTCTCTCAATTATAAATAAACATTAAAAAAATTTTTTAAATGTGTGTATAATTTATTTATTAACAATATATAATTATTTACACAAATAATTTCATCTTAATTTTAGTCCTTTCTAGAGAAAAAAAACTTTTTAAATTTCTAGTAACTAATGTTCTTTCTACTAATATGAGTAATCTTAGTTCAACCTACTTATATTTAACTTGTATTCTCTAGTAGCTTATATATGTCAGGTTTTCCATTTTAATTATATTTCCATTAGTCTTACAAAATCAGATTCACTGGGGTCAAATACAATAAATTTGAAAGTTATTTGGATAGATTTCCTTTCTGGGAATCCAGTTTCATATTAAGTGATTGGAATTTAACATCTTTATTTTAGATGGTAAGAGCTTTCAACAATTGGCACTCTAGAGTTATCAGGAACATTACCACTTAAATCCTTGAAAAGTCTATCAGATAGTGTATCAACTCAAAATAACAAGGTGGGTTTTTTTCTCCTGTATCAGGTGAATATTATATAGAAATATTTTAAACACCTTTTTTTTTCATGTTGGTACACTATCATTAAAATCATTTGGACAAAGAGCTTCTAAGTTTAATTTCCAGGTCTAGAAAATATTGAGGAAATTTCCTCCATTTTAACTGCAGAATGAAAAATGGAGTATTTTTTTCTCTGTGTGAAAACCTTGAAACAACAAAACATATCTTCTTGTCTATGAGACATTTCTTCTTATTATTTTTTGATGATTTTTTTTGAATGAAATGAAATTAATTCAAATTACTGGTAGCATTTCAAAAACTGAGAACCCTAAAATAACCTCTAGGAAACAAACATTTAATATTAGAATACAATGTAGGTTTGATTTGCTGAAAGAGATAAAACACAGTGAAGTACAACAGGATGTATAGACATTGATGTATTTGGATCAGATCCAGGTCTGCTCTGGAAACTCCATTATTTTTATCCCATAGAGTAGTTCTGTATAATTGTTTGATATACTGCCCTTACTGCCCTCCAAAACCATGCCCTTTTTGGTTCCTTGAGCTGGCATTTAAGGTTTGAGAGTAAAGCATGAAGTAAAATTAGATCTGGTTATCTGTTCTAAAATGCTTTAATGCAATTGCATACATTAAGGCTTAGATGAAGAAAGTTAGAAATTTTTTTCAATTTGAAAAGTCACTAGACTAGAGCTAATCTCTAGCTTGTCTAGGGACAACCAAGATGTTCCTTTTCCCCTCCCTTGATTTGCTTTGCCTTGGTGCCATCGAGGTGCTAATTTTATTCCATCCAGTTTTTAAATATTAATTGTACATGTCAAAACAAAAATTTCTTCCTGGAACAGGATGTCATATAAAAAATGTCATCTTGAAAGAAACTGAAGCATGAACTCTAAAAGCTTTAGCTAGCTAAATGAATATTGACTGGCTAATGCCACCTATAATGAAAAAAAGCTTTCATAAGATCTCAAGTAATAATATGAAGACTGCATCTCAGTTACCAATGTTTAATCACATCTTAAAAACATAAAGTTTAACTCCATTAAGAATGGTCAGGTTCATCTAAGAGTACCTCTGACCTCCTGTTTAGTTTACCAGATAGTCAGTGACTAGAGTGGAGTGAAATATGCAGTTCTTTTCATTGTGTGGAGCTTTCAGTGATGACTGAAGTGCTGAAGTTTAGCAATTCTCAGCTACTTCCTATGCTATATAATGAAGAGTCAAAGGAAACTGCATCATTAAATAAATCCAATAGTGATATCATTGGCAAGATCATTCATACAATATTGATTTAACAGTAGTTTGTGAGATATGGTGTATGTTAAGGGACAGCTCCAAGAAAGATGAAGCAACAATTACTGTATTTCAAGGATTTTACTGAGCTCTTTGCATGGACTATAGCGTATAATCTTCGAAAGAATCCCTTGAGACAAGCCTATGTTTATCATCCTCTTTCCAGGTGTAAACAGTGAGGCTCAGGGATTTAAGTGACTTGGCTCTTAGGGACACATTGATTAGTAAATTAATAGACAAGATTTAGTTCAATCCAGGCATGATTTACCCTCCTTTCTGCTCTCAACTACAATATAGTACATTGCTAGAAAAATGACCAGAGGCAGAGGTAGTTAAGGAAGTACAGTTCCTCTACCACAGGTATTTAAATCTCTTTGCCCTGATTTATTTCTTTTGTTGTTGCTGTGTAGATGTAGACTATGGTAGGAAGGATAATGGCTCCCCAAAGATGTCCTTATCCTGATTACCAGAACTTGTGAATATATTATCTTGTGGTAAAAAGGGACTTTGTAGATGTGATTAAGTTAAGGATCTTTGGCAGATTATCCTGGATTATCCTCATGAGGCCAATGTAACCATAAGGGTCCTTATAAGTAAAAAAGGGAGGCAGGAGACTAGAGTGATTGGATATGAAAACTCAACCAACCCTTGCTGGCTTTGAAGATGAAGGAAAAGAACTATGAGCCAAGGAATACAAACAGTCTCTAGAAACTAGAAAAGACAAGGAAACACAGTATCCCCTAGAGCCTCCATAAGGAACACAATCATGTCAACAGTTTGATTTTACTCCCATGAAAGCCATTTCAGACTTCCGACCTCCAGACCTGGAAGAAAATATTTTGCATTGTTTTAAGTCACAAAATTTTGTTAATTTGTTACAGCAACTGAAGGAAACTGACATAAAACCCCAAAGCATACTCTTTCCAAAAACTTCTTAATTCCTTTCTTCCTTCCTGCCTCCCTGTCCCTCTCCCCCAATAATCCATAAAAGATTTGGAATGTTTGAACAGCATGTATTCAGGTGAGCTTTATTTGTAACCAACCAACCTCTTTGAGAGATATTAAAACACAATGAATGCATACTCTGAATCCCCTCCACCTGTCTAATGTTTCCACTACTACTTGGTGTAGGGGAAAGGATGAATATAAATTTCATCTGTCAATGCTGATTCCTATTTAATAATGATGTCATATTGGAGTGCAAGTTTGAGAAAAATTCTTAAGCCATGTGGAGGCTCAGTAGGAAAAAGCATTGTGGTCAATTATCAATGTACATATTGGCCACAAGCCCAGGAGGAGGAAAGCAATGCCATGTCCAGAAGTGGGGGGGAGACCTGGAGAGGCTGTTAGAGTTATGAAGGAGAGTCAATTCATTGGGAACAGTCAGAGATCATAAAGAAACTTGAAAGTATTGGGTAAATGGTGGGAGAAGAGGTATCCCATGATAAAAGTCTTGTCTTATTTCAAATATTTTTTGTGGGCATCAACTTGCTCAACAATGGGCATGTCACAGTGAATTGGAGTAACAGTTTTACAGAGACTCCTGGTGTTTTAGCAGACCACAATCCATACATAGTAATACTTTTTTTTAAATTTTTTTTAATGTTTATTTTTGAGGAGAGAAAGAGACAGAGTGTGAATAGGGGAGGGGCAGAGAGACAGGGAGACACAGAATCTGAAGCAGGCTCCAGGCTCTGAGCTGTCAGTACAGAGCCTGACAAGGCTCTCGAACTCATGAGCCATGAGATCATGACCTGAGCTGAAGTTGAACATTTGAAGTTGGACACTTAACCAACTGAGCCACCCAGACGTCCTAGCAATACTTTTGTTTTTAATGTTATTTATTTTGAGAGAGAGATGGAGAGATGACATGGGGGGAGGGGCACAGAGGGAGAATCCCAAGTAGGCTCCATGCTGGTGACACGGGGCTTGAACTCATGAATCTTGAGATCATGACCTCAGCTGAAACTAAGAGTTGGATGATTAACCCACTCAGCCACCCAGGTGCCCCCATACACAGTAATACTTTCTTTGGCCTAGGGAGATTTATACACTAAGCAAAACCATGAATTATTTTGCTCGTCATTACAGTTGATAAACATATTGTCAGCAACTTTTAGTAGTTAGACCAGTATCCCAAACTTAAATGGCACATGGCCAAGGAAAAACCAAGCGTTAAGTTAAACTTTGTGTTGTGTTTGATGAGCCCTAATTAAATATCAGATTAGAGATCTTTCTCCTTTGCTTAAGAACAAATTACCTGAAAAAAATACTTGTTAGAATTGTCAGATATTCCATTTTATCATTACAGCAATGCTTCAAAATCAACTGAAGGGAAAGGTCAAAATACTGACCTTCCTATCTGTAATAACTGGAAAGTTCATGGCTTTAGAGAATATGCTGGTCTAGAATGCACGTTCAAGCAACAGATAATTTCCTTCAAATATTAAGCTTTTAAGTTTTCATTTTTATTTACATATAACCTACCTATTTCCTTGAATCATTTTCATTTATTGTTTTTATTAGCTGAGATGGGAAAAAACTCTTATCTAACCATAGGAAGAAAAACTCTTCTCAATTGATGTGTTCATCATTTTAATTGGGCATAGTATATAATTATATACACTTGACAAAGGACATGTTTACAATTAAGGCTTCTTTACATTAGTTGTGACATTAACTTACTATGGCCAGCTCAGCATTTAAATCATGTGCTAATTTAATACTAGGTATATGCTACAGTTGAAATACTCCTAGTATCAAAATGTTAGTAGGACTAAAATAATGTACCTTCTTTATGCAATTAAATCTACTAATTAGCAATCTATTCTTGTTGGCTTTACGGCACACAAACTTGTCACCAATCATATGAGCTGTTGTCAGATTAAAAGGAGGAAAAAACGACTGTTTTGTGCATGTTGAAAAAATACAGAGATTCGTGATATATAATAATCATTTAAGACAATCTACATGTCTGTGGTTAAGTATAAGTAGGACGTGACACGGAGGGAAGTAGAAAGAGAGCAATGTTTTAGGACTGATACACAGGGAATAGCTTTGCATGAAAAATTAAGATTCATCTGAACCTACCTTAAATAAAGCATCCGGTGCGTGATAGAGATGGATCACTTGCTCTCATAAATCTGGCATTTAAACTGAACTAGTTATGAATATTCGTGACAGAAAGATTTAGCTGTATGCCTCATACCCCCACCAGTGACTAAATAATTAGTCTTTCAGTTAATCTTCATTACCATTGTCATCTTCCACCTTGTCCTTTGAAAACAAGATTGAGATAGAAGGATATCTAGAAATTCATATTGAGAAATATGAGAGCTGTAAGCCATTCATATGACAAAGGTGCTTGAAGAGACAGCAAAAGTTATTTCATCTAATCTATAGATACACCAATGTTAAATTGATTAAAATTTCAAAGGAGATTTCAGTGCATGGTAATGCTGATGAATAGTCTATAGACAGCAAAGGGTAAGATGAAATGCAGGCTAGGAGGAAGCACTAAATTGTCTTTCACATTCCTTGTGCCTCTCTATTGTTCCTGCCCCCTGCCCTCAAACACATCTCGCTGCTACTTCAATCTTACAGTATAAAATTGTTTCTGGAAAAGAGTTTACGTGATAAGAACTAAGCTCTTGAATAGGCTTTTAGAATACCCTTATGAATTCTATGAGGAGAAGAGAGATGTACTGAAACTTAACCTTAGGAGTTAAGTTCTTTGTCACTGGGAGGGCAACTTCATTTAGGCACTGTTCGCTCATTAATCACCAGTAGGAAGTGCATTAATTGAAAAATAAAGTTGATTGTAATACTATTTATTTAGCACCTACTAGGCATTAGGCAGTTTGATCACGTTACCTGATTCTTCCCAAGATCCTGCCCTAAGATGTTAATCTCCTTTTTCAGACAAGGAAATTGGGGCCCAAGAGGTAAAGTAACTTGTTCAAAGTAATTGAAAGTTTGTGGTAGAACAGTGGCTTGAAACTGTATTTATGGGATTTCAAGAAAAAAACTGTCAGGTCATTTTATTTGTGGATGGCATATCTCAATCACTACTTTTACTTCCTAGGTGAACCAAGGAGAGAGAAAGGGTACTGAGCAAAATCAAGCTTGTGAAGGAAAGCAAAAGTAAAGGAAGCGAAGAAATAGGCTTAATGAGAGAGACGTAGTGTTTGCTCAAGGTTAGATTTTTTTTTAAGCTGAATTTATGCTGATAATAGCCATTTTATTCATTTATTTAAAAAAAATCTTTGGGTGCTCATTCGTCCAGTAACTCGTCTGAATAGGCAAGACGAGTTGGTTTTAGCATTTGTTTAACTGAAGTTATTGATAAAATAAGATAGTTTCATCCATTTTTTTTCCCTTTCATAGACAGATAGCTCTTTTTCACAGGTCTTCTGAGTCCTTTACCTGGCCTGGATGTAGAAAAGATCATGCTTCCTTTATTTGCTTGCAAGAGCACACAAACAGAAGCTTCATTGACATTCAACAAGAGGGAATCTTCCCAGTGAAATTTAGAGAAGTCACCTTCCTGTCAATAGCAGATTTAAGGAAGTTTTGTTTTCGATATTCATACATAACTTGAGCCACTTATTATTCGATACCTTCTTTCAAGACCTAGTATCTAAATCAAGCAAGAACATCTTGTATTGTCACCATGTGATGAATTTATTTGTGAAAGAGTTGCTCTTTTGTTTTTCATTTAGACATAAATAAATGCATTCTTCTTCCTAGACATGAATTAATTAGTGCTTTTCTGTCTCAGACATCTACAACATGAAAAGAATGTAAATCCAGAACTATCGATACAATTAACATTGGAAACACAAGAGTTGGGAAAGAGAAAGTCGTCCAAGAATAAATTTATAAATTTTAAGTCCATCATAAACTAATAAAATAAGTTGTGAATTAAAATGAAAAAAGAAAACTCACTGGACTCCAGATTAGGTACTTTGTAGTTATGTTGTGTGGTATTCCATGTTATCTTCCTGTAATGGTGAACTGTCACCCTGAAATAGTTAACTTCAACATATAAAAATTGTGATATTTTGGGCTCCCAATTTGGAAGAAACTTCTGCTTTTGCTTATAGATGCCTCTTCTTTGCATGGTAGTCAGATTTCTTCTAATCTAGTTAGAACATTAATTAAGATCATTATGACTCAACAGCAGAAAGTTTTGGTACCTGTTTTAAGATGTATATGCTTTGAAGCTAAACAGAAAAATTATGGCAGTCTGAGCTCTTTTCAAAAGTCAGGTTCAGGGAAGCATTGAATCATTCCTTAAAATACTTCATTTTTTTTAATGTGTATTTATTTTTGAGAGAGAAAGAGAGAGAGAGAGAGAGAGGAAAAAAAAAGCACAAGTGGGGGAGGGGCAGTGAGAAAGGCAGACACAGAATCTGAGGCAGGCTCCAGGCTCTGAGCTGTCATCACAGACCCCGATGTGGAGCTTGAACCCATGAACCATGAGATCATGACCTGAGCCAAAGTCAGAGGCTTTAGCAACTGAGCCACCCAGGTGCCCCTCATTCCTTAAAATACTTTTAACTCAAAATCTTGATTACTTTAGACTACCAGATGAGTACATAATTAGGAGAAATTACTTCAGATCAGGGAGATTAAATATGGGGTGCTCTGTCATTGTCTCACCTTGAGGAAGATCCTTCTATCTGCAGCCTCACTGATTCCAGCACTGGCTAGAAACTTATTTTGGAGAATGTTTGATATCTTCCCTGAAACTATATTAACAAATGTGTATTTTATTATAATGTCATCACATTTGTTAAAAGACATTTAAGAAAGTTCAAAATAAAATTTATGTTTATGTTTGCCATACATTTTTTTGAGGGAATAGTGTTCCACATAGAAGCCTCAAGAATGAATCTTGCTTCTACCTGAGAAGTTTAAAGTTTTTCCTCCTTTTTAATGAGGGCACATAACTATGTTTCCCATTTTGATTTCACTGCTGGAAACTTCAGATCCAAATTTTAAGCATGCATAATCTTGTTAGTCATGCTGACCCTTATCACCAACAAATCTTCATAATCTTTTCCTTGGTTCTGATGTTCCATTTCTCTTTTACTTTTCATTAAATGTCTTTTCTTAGAATCTGCTTCAAGCTCTCTGTGGGAAAAGGTAAGATTATAAAGAAATAAAAATTTAAAAATATATGTGGTGGGACTGAATATTGTTGGATAGAAAATTGCCTACTATTTTTTCAATGAAGATGTTCCCACAAAGAAAAGAAAGACTTTCTATACCAAGCAAACTTTCAGATATTTGAATGCTAAAATTCTAAAGCTCACATAGCCTTGTAAATATTAATGATGAGATAAGATAGGGGGTTTTGAGGTTCTTGACCTCAAGAGCTAAGTACATTTGTACACATGGATTTAGTCCTATTTAGCAGGGACTGCTCCAGATTTGCATACAGCTCGTTCTGCTTTTAGGTCCTGTGCTTTCATTCTTCAGTTCCTTCAAACTTACCTACAACTCTTGCTGTGAAAAATAAGCCAATTTTATGTCATTTCTGTTCAAAACCGTAAATGACTTGTACTTGATGGTTGAATCTAGGTGGTAGAGAGATGTAGTATACAAGCCAAATGAATAACTTGTCATTTTGGGGAAGGAGAAAGAAAAACCTTGAGAATGTTAATTTAATAAGTATGCAGGGATATAGCCTTAAGACCATTAAAAACTGTCATTTAAAGATTTATTTACTAACTTTAAGAAAGACATTTCATTCTTTGATTTCAGATACATGCTTATTAAAAGAGTAAACATTGCCTCACCCAATAGTTTCAAACTCTAGCCGTATAGGCTTACTAGAAATTTGTAATTGAAAAAAATAAAAGAGTTCACCTAAATCCAACAAGATTTCCATTTGTTTTTCAAAGTAGTTTCTTTTTCCCTATTCAAAAATGGAAAATAGTGCCTTTAGTTTTCTCTTCCCAACATCTAAGACAGTAACAGGTATGAGATGGTGGCCCATAAAAATGAACTTATACCCCTGAAAGCCAAATAATCAGTGACAATCCATATTTGGCTGCTTAATAAACCAAAGTTATATTCCTGTGAACTCTTGCCAGAACTTAAAATTTAATGTTATGAATTCTTGTTATCTATGTGACCCATTTCCAAAACACCCATCTATAATCCCTCTGCTTTGCATGCATTAAAAAAAAAAAAAACATAGATAAGAATTATTATTAAATCTTTGTGAGGCTGTGTCTTAAGTTGAAATTTTTTTTTCTTTAAAAAAAGAGTCAAAATCAAAGAAATGTAGAACAGAAACTTGGTTGCCAGGGGTTAGAGAAGGCAGGAAGTGTGGGATGATAAAAGGACAGCACGAGAAGTTTCTTCGTCATAATGAAACAATTGTAGGGGTGGCTTTAAGATCTCTCTCTCTCTCTCTCTCTAATCTGTCATCTATGTGTGGCAACTTGTCATAGAATTATTTATAAAGACATACAAAAGTGAGTGAATTTAAAAATTAGCAAAATCTGAGTAAGATCTACAAACCAGGTAACTGAATTGTGCCAGTCAGTTTTCGGTTTTGATAAGGCAACATAGTTATCTAAGATGTCGCCACTGAGGAAAGCTGGGTGATGGTTACCCAGGGCTTCTCTGTACCTTCAAATGGGTTTAAATTATTTTAAAAGAAAAAAAATTTAAATATTTTTTAATGTTTATTTATGTTTGAGAGAAAGAGAGCAAGTCGGGGAGATGCAGAGAGAGAGAGGGAGACACAGAGTCCGAAGCAGGCTCCAGGCTTTGAGCTGTCGGCACAGAGCCTGACATGGGGCCTGAACTCATGAACTGTGAGATCATGACCTGAGCTGAAGTCAGACACTTAACAGACTGAGCCACCCAGGTGCCCCCAAAGAAACACTTTTTAAAAAAAGTAATGCAATTAGCTGAAAGTAGAACAGGTCTTATTGATTTTGTTTTCAAGAAAGAGTCACCTAATACCTAGTAAAACGAAACTTCTGTATGAAGCAGAAATAAATACATAAAGAAGGAATTGTATTTAAGTATTTTTTTTGAAATTGATTTCCTACATCTTAATTTAAAAGGATATTACAATTACCTAAAAATTTATATTCATTATTTTCCTATTACGTTGTGACAGAAAATAGCATTTTTCATTCACTAATCTATTGATCTAGATGTGTGAGACCACGTCAGGTGTGACAGCACTGTTCCTAAAGAGAGTAAAAGAATACCTAGACCTCAGTCAATACTTTGTCCAAAGGCTGCCTGGCTAACTGCTTCCATACTACCTCGATGTAGAATGGTTTAATTTATGGAGAATAATTCCTGTCAGAGTAGAACAGTGCCTCTTCTATGTACTTTATGACCACAAATTGGTAACATTTATTGAGAACTTGTTATGTTAACAGGAACCATGCTAAAAGCTTTATAAATTATCTCATTTAATAGCCATCCCCACCCAATGAAGTGAGTTAGTGTCACTGCAGTTTTAGAAGACTGGCCTACGTATGCCACAGGTTTCCTTCCGAACCTGATCCTGCTGGTATTGGTTTGAAAACCACATGTTTAGCATAAACGTCTATCTACTGAAGGGTGGACTTTGATCCAGGTCCGCATTGCCTATTTTGAAACAGCCGCATCTTCTCAGGCTCGCAACAATACAGCCGTGGTTCACAGTTTTCCAGTTTCAGCATTGGATTCCCCCCGCCAAGATCTTCCTTGTCATCAGTGAACATGACCCATTAGCCCACGTTGCAGTTCACACTCCCAAAATGAAATGTCGCTGGCCCGTCAGCTGCCAGAGAAGGGGAATCCCCGTCTTCTACTTGGATTTGCTGCTTTTGCATTAAAAGCCTAGTGGGATTAGTGTAATTGCCCTCATTTATAAAGAGCAATTTATTAATCAAGACTTCAGGAGTTGAGTGATGTCCCAATTCAGTGTTGCATGATTAAGTCAGGTCTTAAAACACAAAACAAAAGAAAAAAAGTAAACCTAAACTTTGAATATACAGATTCGCAAAGTTTAAAAAGATATCGTGGTGGTGGTGGTGGTGGTGGTGGTGATGATACACAAAGGAACAATTTACTTTTGGTGGGGATTTATTGATTCACCTATAGATTCTGTATAAATTAGGTTTTTGTGGTGAATTTGAAAGCACAACATAAAACATGTGCCCCCTAATTAAACTATGCTATTCCTTATTTTGTTTAACCTTAATTCATGTTTTCAAAAGGTAGATTTTCATAAGTTTGGCTCTTTAAAGTTCCTTGAGAGCAAGAACTGTGTGATTTGTAATCACACGATAAGTTCCCAGCATAGGAGAGAGGCAGTAAGTACGTGACGGATTGATGTTTGGAGACAAGAAGTGTAACTGATCTAAAGCAAACAAGCACTGTAATACATCAAAACCATTCAAATAAAACTGAATCGCTGTTATCACTTCAAATTGCCACAGATGTTAAAAAAATTCTTTATTCACATTTCTATGGTTATGTATTTCTATATGGTATGTTGTGTTATGTGTGATGTAGTCTATAAATCATTATTAGTATATTTATGTATATGTGTGTATATGCATTCAACTTATTCTCCTAAAAATACAGTTCAATAACATAATTGTGATAAAAAATTAAAGCAATAGCCAGGTAGAAAATAAATGGGGTTTGGGTCAACCTTCTTCAAGAGACAAAATAGCTATTATATGTGCTTACTTTTAAGAGGAGTTTGGGAAATTTCCAAATTTTTGGTTCTTTAACCTTCTATATAAAATTAGCATAAAGGGGTAGGGAGGCAGAAAATAATTGCCATGCAAAATATATTCAACTGAAATATATTCAAAATATGTTAAACAAATCTGTTTAACACTGAGCCTCATTAAAAACAGTGCTTTTACCTTAATTAGCCCTACCCCAATTATTAAGAATGCATAAGCACATACACAAATGTATATGAAAGAAAGTGAAAACCACAGGTAATCCCAATACCCTGAGATAATTGCTATTAATGTGTTGGCAAAAACATTAATGGCCCCAAAGTAGAAATGACCTAAATGTCCATTAACTGGTAAATAGTTAGACAAAATATGGTATATCTACATACTGGAATACTATTAAGCAGTAAAAAAAAAATAGTGCCACATTTTTAAGTTGTGCATGAATCTCAAACACATTATGCTAAGTGAAGGAAGCCAGAATGAAAGGTCATATATTACATGATTTTATTTATATGAAATGTTCAAAAAAGGGAAATTTGTAATTTTTTTAATGTTTATTTATTTTTGAGAGAGAAAGAGAGAGAGAGAGAGAGACAGAACATGAGCAGGGGAGGAGAAAAGAGAGAGGGGACACAGAATCTAAAGCAGGCTCCAGGCTCTGAGCTGTCAGCACAAAGCCAGACGTGGAACTCGAACCCATGAACTGTGAGATCATGACCTGAGCTGAAGTCGGAGTCTTAACCAACTGAGCCACCCAGGTGCCCCAGAAAAGGGAAATTTGTAAAGACAGAAGGTAGACTAGTGGTCACCAGGAGCTGAGAATACAAAGCAGAATTAACCCTAAATAGGCATGAAGGATTTTATTGGATTTATGGTTATGGTTATACTACTTGGTAACGTTACTAAACCATTGAATTGTCTGCTTGAAATAAGTGAAGTTTATGATATGAAAAAAACCAAAACACTAAAGTTGTTAAAAAGACATGTGTTGGCATAAAACTTTCCCAACTTTTTCTAATACGTGTATTAAAAAGAGTTGTAATCAATATGCTGGGTTTATAATCTTTTTTTTTAATTGAGCACATATGATAGATATTTTTTATTTTAGTCTAGTACTACATTACCATTTTGGTAGACTGTGATATTTTATTATACCATAATTTATTATTTTTCTAATTTTTTTAACTTTAACATATGTATGTATATAAACCATTACACATTAGTTTGTTTTTTTTTTGTATCACCTAAAATCCTATAACTAGAAGTTTTTAAAGTATGATACTTTATACATTTTTATATATACTTTATATATTTTTTGTCTATAAATACTTATATATTTTTATATATTTTATCTCTATTTTTTATTAACAGATCATTCTCATAAGCATATTGCAATTTATATTTTCATCTCTAAATAATGTGATTACTCATCTGCCATCACCCTTAGCAACCATGGACTTAATCAACCTTATTAATACAAGCCAATGCTTAAAAAAATTATAATAGTGTTACTTTAATGTGCAGTACCTACATGTAGCGGTTAACATCCCTTTGTAAAATATATGTTCATTTTATTTTTTTTTTGAGAATTTCCTGCTTGTTTATATTGCTTATTTTTTTTCAATTGAGTTGTTTAGTTTTAATTTATCAGTTAAGATTTATTTACTTACATTATTGGTAATTTGCTTTTTATATATTTTGCAACATTTTTTCATAAATTTTTCTTAGATATAAAAATTGTTATGCTTGTCATATAAAAGCTCACCATTTTTGGGGCGCCTGGGTGGCGCAGCCGGTTAAGCGTCCGACTTCAGCCAGGTCACGATCTCGCGGTCTGTGAGTTGGAGCCCCGCGTCAGGCTCTGGGCTGATGGCTCAGAGCCTGGAGCCTGTTTCCGATTCTGTGTCTCCCTCTCTCTCTGCCCCTCCCCCGTTCCTGCTCTGTCTCTCTCTGTCCCAAAAAAAATAAATAAAACGTTGAAAAAAAAATTAAAAAAAAAATTAAAAAAAATAAATAAAAGCTCACCATTTTTATGTAGTCAAATCTACCAAATTCTCTTTGGTGTCTTTTTCTTTTTGATGCTAAGATTATGAAATTCTTTCCTTCTCAAGGGATTGTAAAAATATTCGCCTAAATTGTTTTTCAGTACCTCTTTGATTTTACTTTTAATCTTAAATATTTAAATCACTTGCATTTTAGTTTGGTATTAGTAATGAGGTAAATATGCAGCTTTACTTTTTATTCTTAGGAGTCCTTAGTTGTATCAGCAGTGGTGACTGAATAAGCTATTTCTTCCCTAAACTAGTTTGAAGTTGGCATATACCAATCAGGAGTAATAGAAATGCATTTCAGAAAATTTTAAAATATATATTTATTATAAATATTTTGCAGGTGTTCTCATTCCCGACAGACAGTTTTGCAGTCCTTAGTTATTTCATATCACCAAAATCAAGTAAAACTTAGGACAAGAACTGTTTCCTATTTGAGAGATGAAGTAGGAACATTGTCTCTTTGGGTGCTGATTGACACTTTACAGTAAGCCATCTGAGAGGAGAGATGTAATGGCCATTTTTTGTTTGGTACTTCCGAGAAAATTCTGTTTCGTCATTGACTTGGAGTGAATTCTCTCCATTTACTACTTCTTCCTGGATAGGGTGTTTTAAATTAAATGGAATCTTAGAAATCCCTATGAATTATGATAGATATAATAAAACCATAAATATAAAATAAAAGATTAGAATCACAGTCTTTAAATATAGAGTATGCACATGTTGCCATGATTTAAAATGGATCATAAAATATGTGAGTGGATTTGAAGGTAAATTTTAAAGATTTTTGAAGAAAGCACTTTCTAGCACAGGGTAGGAAGGACCCTCGGCTTGAAATAATAAATGCTGATAACTGTTGAATGTTTTCTATTTGTTAGGCACTGTTCTAAGCAATTTGCAAAGGTTGACTGCTTTGATTCCTGCACTGACTCTATGATGAGACCGCTGAAAGGCCAAGCACTCACCAAGCACTCTGGGTAACTCACTGAGGGGCTCACAGTGGTGAACAGCAGAGCCAAGATTCCCCCCTCAGGCAGTCAGCTGTGAAGCCCAACACTTAACCACGACACTGGCTCTCCCACAACTCTACTGAAAAATACTAGTTTTTATCATTATTACAAAAATGTTGCCTTTTCCTTTTTATGGCATTTCATAAAGAACAGAGTAATAACTCTGGGCTCTATGAGTTACATACATACATACATACATACATACATATGTATGAGTTACATACACTTCATGTATTCATTTACCCATCATTCATTCAAATAATAAATACGCAATGAGCAGTATTGTGAGCCTGTTTTTATAAGTGTTGGGAGTACGGTGGTGAACACTGAAGCATGGGCTCTATTCTCATGGAGCTTCCAAAGGGCTTGGGATAGAAGAGGAAGACTTTGCAGAAACTAAGCAACCCGTTAGGAGATGCAGAGTTCTGGGATGATGCTAATGAAATTAGTCCAAAGGAAGTATCATTTTCTATACTTAACACCATGAAAATCAATTCAGCTGAAGAAACCTTTCATGAAATCCTCTTCAAAATTAAAACCACATCTTGTTAGAAGGCAGAGTGATTCTTTAACATAAGAAATCAATTATTATTTTAATGCTGTTACATCACAAATCACTATTGATGGAAGTTACACCAATCTGGAAAAAGTGCTTCTTAAGAATAAAACTTAGACTGAGTACTGTATTTTATTTTAGGTCTGTTTTTTTTTTGAAAGTTAACACTTGAGAACTAAGATTTTGAACCTTAGAACAAACCTGGGATAGCAGTCGCTGAGTAGAAACTTTCAGTTTCCAGTTTGTGGAGGAAGCACACAATCGATATCAACAAATAAACAACTTAGCATTTTGTCCAGACTTGAGAACAAACTACTAGATTCAACATATTAAAATTATCCAGGAAAATCATCAGAACTTACATCAGATTAGATAAACCAGTAGGATTTGTAATGCCAATAGTTCCATTTTATCATGAGATCAATAAGCTGGATGTTAATTTAAGCCAAGTCTTTTTGGTTTTATTTTTGCCCTTGACTCCTGGGTTGGAATGTGCCCCAAAGCCAATGTGACCAGAAAAGGAAGGAGGCTGAAGTAGGGGTGAACTGCAAGATGTGAGCAATCTTTTAGGTAACTAATATATTATTAGGAAATATCCTGGGGCACCTGGGGGGCTCAGTCATTTAAACATTTGCCTTTAGCTCATGGTTCACCAGTTGGAGCCCCATGTCAGGCTCTGTGCTGACAGCTCAGAGCCTGGAGCCTGCTTTGTGGATTCTGTGTCTCCCTCTCTCTCTACCTCTCCCCCGCTCATATTCTGTCTCTCTCTCTCTCTCAAAAATAAACACAACATTTTAAAAAAATTAAAAAAAAAAGAAGTATCCTGTATGGTGATGAGTCTTTCCTCTTAGCTATTGATGGAATTCCTTTTCATAGTTTATTTATAATGTATTTATTTATGGGCTTATTTATTCATTTATTTGTTTTACAGATATGTAGCAGTAACATCTCATGAACAAAGTTAAGCTATGAATTTCTAAATTTTAATATGAAAAACATGCTACCGAAACACCTAAAACTACCCCCAGATTTCTCCATCAGCCATTATTTAAATTTTTTTTTCAACATTTATTTATTTTTGGGACAGAGAGAGACAGAGCATGAACGGGGGAGGGGCAGAGAGAGAGGGAGACACAGAATCGGAAACAGGCTCCAGGTTCTGAGCCATCAGCCCAGAGCCCGATGCGGGGCTCGAACTCACGGACCGCGAGATCGTGACCTGGCTGAAGTCGGACGCTTAACCGGCTGCGCCACCCAGGCGCCCCCCCCATCAGCCATTATTTAAATCAGATTAGCTGAGTCAACTGCTTGCAAAATACCAAATTCTCGTATCCATCCTTTTCATAGTCACTGACCCCCAAATCTGAGTAAGTTATTTCCTTAGTTTGATATCTTAGCATTTTGCACTCTCCCTGGTGCTGGGATTTGGCATTTTCTACTCAAACGTCAATGCCCTCAGAGTATGAATAGTGTCTTTTTATTTACCACTGTATCAACATCTTACAATAGGGCTGATAGCGAATGATTGTTCAGTATTTCGTGAAAAGACAACAAATACACATTTCAAACAGTCAGGTGAGTTATTTAGTCACCAAAGTTACTGAAAATTAAATTCAATCAGATGAGTAAAAGATTTCAGAATAGGAAGAATTAATTTGGAAATGTTAGAGTTTTGTCAAGTTTTGAGTTTTTATAAAGTTTTGAATTCATATGGTGTATGGAATGCTGTTTAATGAATTAAAGTGCTTTCACCTTTAAAGTTTCCCAAATCCAATAAATGTAATATTTGCTAGAAAACAGATTGTTGTTAACACTAATAATTACTCTACTACATATACCCACACACAGTGCCAACTTAGCATTCAGAATTTCTAATCGTTTCAGTGCTGCTGAAAGTTTTAAGAGGAAGCTTTTCAGAGACGGAGTTAAGTAGAAACTTTATTTCTTGTCTTTTAATCAAAGGAAGAATTCATTTCCAAAAGCTGTCCATCTGGTTCCTTTCATGAGCTCTAAATTTACATGATAAAAAGGCAGAAATATAATTAATATATTTTTTCAATAAGAGCCAGTTTTAGGCATGTCTTTAGCAATGAATTGTGAAAGCTTTGACACATCTAATTTTGAAATCTATGTCTCCACCCAGAGAGAGGATGAAGGAGAAGGCAGGGCCTGCAGCCTTTTACGTCTGAGATCTTTTTGGTGATCTATAGCTGTGAACCATGGGAGGATAGTTTCAATTTTGCTCTTGAAACATGTATCAAGCCCTATTGCCAACACATAGTCTTTCCTGTCACACATTTCACTGATTCTAAATCAGTGAAGTAGCTGTCTTCTGGCAGCATTGCTGCATTTGAATCTCTTCTCTTTCAAATCTAATCTGCAATTGCTAAACCTGGCAATCTGCATTACCCCCTCCAAAAAGAAAAAAAAAAAGGCAGTGACTGTAATAATGTTATGCCATTAATATTCCCAAGAAGTAGACTGACAGGAAATGGAACTTCTATAGTGTAGGGAAAAGAAGACCTGGGAGAATCCAATAGTATATTTTCAAAAGCAGAAAGTCTGGGAGGGGAACAAGATCCAACTGTCAGTATGTGAAGATCAGGTGCATTGACTTAATGCAGAAGTTCAGTTACAACACCGCCAGTGTGCAGCAGACTCATAGAAAAAGAGGAAGAAGTGTATGGTTGTTGGAAACTTAGGACCTCTGTCATAAATACTAGATTTACTAGAAACTGTTGCATGACAAATCACTTAATTTCAGGCAGCATCTTCTGTAAAATATTACACGTGGGTTGAATCTACCTAACGAAGTTCTTGTGATTAGCGCCTGAACTGGAACTTGGGAAGCTATTGCAGGAATGAGGCTTAGAGTTTGGGGGTTCACCTGGGCTCCTTTTTCAGAGATAATGGACGTCTATACATTGAACACTAATTATTCTTATTGTATGGCTCACCCAAGACTTGCCCAACGTGGGAGCCAGGGATGAAAGGAGTTTCAGAGGAATGTTTTAGAACCTGATTCTGTTGGAAGTTTCCACATATACATGTAAGGCACATAGTGAAACAGATTTTTGTTCACTTGGTAATATGGAGTGATTGGTAAAAAAGGCTTGAAGATAAACATCGTTGTTAGAATGTGTTTATGCAAGGAAGATGAATGTCATTTATGCCTACACATTCATGCCAGCTTTGTATTGAGTTAATCTGAATATATATGTGTGATCCCTGTTGAACACACTGAAAGGGGAAATGAACAGTGAGAGCAGAAAGGGGAGAGCAAGACAGGTATTGTTAACTTTTCTAATGATCTTCCATACATTTTTGGTAGTTTAAAAATGTTTGTGGAGAAACATTAATGGAGTTAGCAGTTTGTTTCCAAGAAATGGCAAATTACTTTCTCATTTGGCTTAGAAGGTATACTCCTAAGCATCCGAGGCCTCCATGCTCAGAGAAAATTAACAGTCTTGTATGGAAAGAGAATTTTCAATCTATGCCATATCCATCCAGGAAAGACACACATTCATAGAAATTTGAACCCAGTTAACCCTTAACCAAGGGTAGGGAAAACTAATATATAAATAAGACGTTGTTAAACACAAACGAATTTTACGTATTGGTACAGCCATCCTATCCAAGACCCAGAAAATTTCTTTCTAATTTTTCCCAATGGGTTCCAAAAAATATTTGAGAAACCAATTGCAGATTGAAGATCATAGGTACATCCCTATCAGTCCTTTTTCAGCATTTGTTTAGCTTTGCTGGTTTTGAAAATTCTAACTCTGTTTTTTCCCCAAATTGCCCAAACATAAACAGTACTTTAGTTTTTGAAAATATTTTCCATTCCATACATGTTGATTATTACATGTATTCCATACATGTTGATAAAACCTAGGCCCGTTTTGTAATACCTGTGAGCAGTCAGAATTCCACATATTGAATAAACCATATTTACTTTTCTGTATATTTCTGCTATCAAGGCAACCTAGAGGTCAAATTCTGTCTAGGTAAGTAAGTGACTCTGTGTTAATAATTTATGTCAGGACATAGTTTATGTCACAAATTCTGCATAATCTAAATTATTTGTGCAAATCATAAGAAGAATAATTTGGGCATTCTTTGAACTCACCATATAATTTTTAGCAGATGTTCTAAGTGACTTGCATTTCCCTGGTTAACCAAATTGTATGAAAAATGTTAAATTAGGTTAATGATCTGTCAATGTATTTTAATAGCTCTTAGTATACTTATGGAATATTTTTTATAATCTTGTGTTAATTACTAACTGCCCTATTCTTGGAAGAAAAGAACTAAGAATGAGAATAAGAAACTATCTAGGCATTTTGATATTTAGTCAGAATCAGTCTGGTATTTGATACTATTTGCCCTTGTGATACCAAATACATTTATCTATATTCACTTATAAACAGAAAAAAAAGTGGCAAGGTGGAATTTCCTCTTCTAAATAGTTATTTGCCAAACATAACTTCATAATATAAAATTTTCCAATATTGACTATTCCAAAAATTTCAACAGTGTCACTTACCACAAGATAGAATTATTTACTCCTTATGTCTCTGACTGATTAACTCAATATATGATTACAAATGTACTATGGGCTAAGAGTTGGGGCAAATAAGTCACAAGTGGTCTTTACCTGCCTAGAGTTCATAGCGATGATGAAGTCAAGGTAGAGGGTGGTTTATTCTAGACTTGCAAAGCCTAGAAGCAAGAAAGAAAATGGCTCCATTATGCAACTACTAGGGCCATGGATGGATACAGCTACAGTTTTTAGAAGAGAAGAAGCCTCACCTTGAAGCTCACCTATCTCCCTGTTGCCAGTGAGAAATACTTCTCCTTGGACTGTACCTTCCTGGTTATCACACATTCCTGTGAAAGTGTCAGTCTTCCAGGTCATCTACTGCCAGAACAAGCAGACCTATTATGTTGTGCTCATGCCCCATTCTAGTGCTCTAGTACTCGAAGGCTCCGATCTCATAGTGACCTTCAATCCACAGAACCCCCTCCCCTGGCCCCCCCGCTCGGCCTGGACTTTCAGGCGTGGCTTCATGGGTATACAACTGTAGAGTGGCACAGCGTCTCTGTTCAGACAGGCCTACCACTTAGTTTAATGCTCGACTGTCACCATCTGGAAATTTTTAATAATTTTTAAACAAGAGCCTTGCATTTTCATTTTGGTCTGGTTCTAATTCTGTAACCATCGCCCACTTCTGCCATTGCAGCCTTACATCTTTGAGATTTGCAGTTCCTTCTGCTTAAAATTATTAATTCAACTCTTCAAGCAACTGACCCATTTTCTTAAGATCTTGGCAAAACTTTCACTTTCTCATAGAGCCTTCTCTCTATCATCATTTTTAAAGAAGTCTTTGTCCAGTTTGCTCTATCCATGTCAGTGGATTATCACTAAAGCATTTATGGCAATATAGAACTATTTTATTTGTTTATTTACTTCCCTGCTAAAGGTATACTCCATGAAGGAAGGGGCCTTACTTAATCTCTTTCAGTACTTTAACTCCATGTCTTACAATGTTGAGTCGGTATTTACTGAATGAATGAATCAATCAATCAATGTGTGACACTCAATGAATCTGAAGCATAGGAAGCATGAGGGGGAGTGATAGGAGAATAAAGCTGTTGAGGTAAGAAGGGGCCATAAATTAGGGATATTTGTCTTTATCCTCTCAAAAGGGGAAAGATATGAATTGAGGTGTAGCTATCTTTTTTCAATATTAGAAAGTTTTAAATTGCATTTTTGTTTAAAATTGACTTGCCTGATAAACCATCTATTTCTCATTACAAATCATCATGTAAAAGTGATATTTTACTCAAAGGAAAAAATACACTCATTAAAAGTGTAACAGACACTGTATTATGAATATATAGATAAAATAGACTAATTATCCTCAGTTTGGTCCTACCTAGAAAAATATGGCTGTTATTTTGTTAATACTCCTACCTTTAAAAAAAAACATAAAAAGGGAGAAATAATATCTAAATTAAAATCTTAAGGGTCATTGTGTGTATTACAAATGTTCAGGCCATTTGGCATGTGAGAGCGATCTTTATCCAAAATTATACTATTTTCTGGTGAACATCATTTTTTCTCTGGGCATGTATTCTTTTCACAGAAAAAAAATTATATATTCAGTTAAAATGATCTTATAATCAAGTGAGTAGGTGTATAGAAATGTCAAATAGGAATGATAATATTTCCCACCTACCTGCCTTTACAGGATGCTTTGAGAATTGATATGAAAATGTCTTTGAAGTGTTTTGAACTCTTTAGAAGGAAGATATGATATAAATACAGGGCTATATTTTTGGAAGTATGATTGTAATGGCCTGTATGATAAAGCCTATGACTTTAGAATTAGAAGCAATATGGCTGCCTTCTTGTCCTAACTCTCACTAGAGGTTTGAAACCCAGAGAGGTGAACATTTTTGGTGCCACTAACTATATAGCAACTTTTATTTTTTCAAGCAAAAATGAACATTGACTCAGTGAACTTTCAGCAGTGACTTCATAGCTTTGGGCATTGAAGGATGTTGTACTGGTAACTCAGTGTATTCATTTGCTAGGGCAGTCATAACAATCCTGGGTGACTTAAACAACAGAAATCTATTTTTTCACAAATCTAGAGGCTAAGAGTCTAAGATCAAGGTGTCAGCAGGATCGATTTCTTCTGAGGCCTGTCTCCTTAGCTTGTAGATGGTTATCTTCTCTTCCTGTGTCTTCCATGGTGTTTCCTTTGTATCTGTTTGTATCCCAATTTCTTTTTTGTATGAAGACACAAGTTATATTGAAGGAGGGCCCACCCTAATGACCTCATTTTAATTTAATTACTTACTTAAAGGCCTTGTCCCCAAACACAGTAATATTCTGAAGTACTTGGACCTAGCATTTTAACATACAATTTTGGGTGGACACGATTCAGCCTCTACCTGGATGTGGGCCTGGAATAAAGTCAGTAATTAGTCACTTCATGCACCCACACTTACAGCCTATTACTATTTCCCATTGCTTTTAGGGTGACATGTAAACCCCTTACTATAATCTACATGACTCTGTATCTCATGCCCTTCTCCTTGCCCCTTACTCTTTTCCAGACACACTGTTCTTCTTCCTGGTTTTCCAACATGCCCTGCCCCTTCTCTCCTGGGTTTATGCCCTTGTTTTTGCCTGGTTAAGTTTCTTTTTAATCTCTTTATATCATTATACCTTGGGTCTTAGCTTAATGTCATCTTCACAAAGAGCTCTCTTTTGGGCACATTATGTATATTAGTGCTAGTGATGTTTATCATTTTATCCTGTTTATTTTCTGAGTAATCTGCGAGGAAAAAAATAAAAAAGAAGAAGAAGCAATCCC
The DNA here is from genome assembly GCF_007474595.2 of Lynx canadensis. NCBI lineage: Eukaryota > Metazoa > Chordata > Mammalia > Carnivora > Felidae > Lynx > Lynx canadensis. Next base: position 155,310,028 of record NC_044303.2, on the reverse strand, counting down.
TAATGTCTGGTCATGGATACATCACTCAAACCTAGGCCTGGATGTTGTTACAAACTGAACTCGTTGCTACAACTAAGCCACATTGTTCTCTTGCTGGACAATAATGACCCACACAGAACGTTCACGTCATCAAAATCACTAGGTAGCCCACAAAATACCCACAATCTCCTGTCACTAAATGAGTGACCACCACCTTTTAAAGCCAGTTACAGCTTTAACCTTGCCTTATCTGTCTTCTCTACAGATAAGATTTATTGAGGTATTCCATGTTAGAATTGCCCATTCTTTATGAGAACACCCAATCTACCCCTAAACGAGCCCCAGTATTACCCAGAGCTCAAATGTTATAAAAGACTTTTTCTAATGCCCTTGTTGACACCACAGGTACCAAGAATGTGTACCGACCCCCCAACACCCCAGCTGCCACCCCCAGGCCGCAACAAGTCATAGATACAACTTGTTCAACTGCAGGGGTTCCTGTTGATCTTCTTTCTTTGGCCAAATTAACTATTAACAGGATCATTGTTTATTCCTTGTCCTTTTCTGTCTGTCCCTTTCATGAGGGTGTAAACTACAGGAGGGAAAAAAAAAATCTAGGTTTTCCCTATCACTTGTTTATTGCTAGTAGCTCTCATAGCAGTTCCCACTGTGCCCAGCACATAATAGGCACTCAGTTCACACTGGATGAACAATGAATGGACACCAGAATCTTCATGACTCTATTTTATATACTTCCGAAGGCTTCCCTCTAGAACTTTGAGGGTCTTCCTAATAAAATTATGGCTATATGAAGGGGATATATTCCCTACATAGAGAACGATGTATTGCAAATGGTATGTGAGGAAGATAATCCCAGCTACTGAGAGCAAAACAGAGTCCAAGGGTGGGGGGGAATAATACATATCACCATGTTAGGTAATGAAAATTAAGTTTTGAGTGGACACCTGGTTAGAGTGAGCAAATGGCCTGTTTGAGAAATCTGCTATGTGGCAGTGTCCCTCGAGTATACATTGGTTAGAAGGAGCCAGGATAATAAGTTTGACAAAATAGCTTCAAGCTTGTGAGTCTCTAGAATTTTGATTAAATTTTATTTGTTGCTCTCATTAAGTATTCACTATTTGTACCTGCCACGGAAATCTATCAACAAAAGCCTCAACTGTTTTCTTCATTATAACCTTATCTTGTAAAAATGGTTTGTATGTATCCTCTTCAAATGAAGCCATTGTTATCTGGAATAGGTAGACAAATTGTTTTAGATATTTACACTTTAAGTTGTTACACAGAAACCTTCTCTAGTGGATGTGGCGTGTAGTTTTGTTGTCTTTAACATTGTTTTCTCTCAAAAAATTGAAGGATAGCCATGCTATTTGTGGAAAAGAAGCACCCCAATGAAAACACCTGAGCCCAATTTAAAAATCTTTTGGATATTGGATAAGAAACTATCAAGCATAAAATGTGATATTAATAGAGAACTATTTAATTTCACAGATATTTTGGAGAGTTAAGTTTTTGTACAACAATACACAATATGAGGACTACAAAGATAGAAGAAACAATTTCTGTTTTGTAGCTGAGTGATATGGATGATCCATGCAATAAGTTCCGATTCTAAATTTTAAGTCTTAAATCTACTGCTTCAGTGCTTTTAGGATAATCTTACAGAAAATAGATTCAGAAAATTTCTGAATCTCATAATTGGGTTTTGTTTTGCTGACAAAATTATAAATATTGGGTGCACTAATAATGAAAGATGTTGTGTATTATTTTGTTTATATTAGTATAAAATATTAATTTAACTTTCTATAAGTAATAATGATGTGTATCCAGATGTTTTCAATTCTACGTAATCCTATGTTTTGTGCTTAATGCGTAACAAAACAAAACAAAACCCTCTGATTACTGGATTTGGCAATGTATAATTCTATATGGAAATTACTGCTGAAGTAGTAAATAGTATTATATTCATGTTTTATAAAGATGAACGTAGGCTCGCTTATGAAGCATCTCCTTAGAATCTGTCCATTTTTTTTCTTTTAATTTGTAAGCTCAAATTCTTTTAAGTGGCCAACAATTAAAACTTGAAAGGAATGCTTTGTTAATTATAATTCTCCTAATACAGACGTCTAGATGTTTCCTTTCTAAAGGTTTAAATAGAAAGTTTCATGCTACTCTTCTACGGTATACATTTTTTGTGACTCTATCTTTCACTATGAGCTATTTCTGCTTTTGCATCTTTAAATCTTTTGAGTTCTGAGTTACACATCTAAACATCTGACAAACATAGGCTTAAAACGCATTTTCCTATCAGAAGGGAAACTATTTCATGGAATGTGAACAGCTGTGCTAAATATGGACTTAATGTTAGAATTACCATTGAGTGCAAAAGTGTGGAAATTCCTTTTGCTTTCTTTAAAAAAAAAAAAAAGTTTTTAAGTGCCACCCTCAAAGTGTGACAAGGCAACAAAAGTAAGAAAGAAAGAGAGTAGAGAACATAACTTCATGTTACTGGAAAACAAGTCACCATGAGGACCTGAAATACAGCAGTGTGGGTTGTCTCTTACTATAGTTTTGTTTATTTATATTTCTGTACACGGTATTATGTACTCAAGTGTTTACTTACTTTTTCAAGTCAGGTTTCTTCCTGGATCACATCATTTTTCAACTAGTTAGTTTAAATGAAGAAGTGGAAAAAGGATTCTGGTATGACTCACGTTTCAAGAGGCAAGCTTAAGGCGGCATCAAGGGCACACACTGGCAGGCACTGATCTTGCATGATGTTCATAGTCTCTGAGTCATTTTGCTTGGGGACTAGCACAAAGAAATCTTTAATCTGGGGGAGGACAAAGGGATGGTGGAGGGAGAGCTTTAGAGCTGTCTCTTCAGTGGGTCTCCAGAGGAAGAAGGCTATTTTTTTGCTTATTTTTATCAAAATATTAGGTGAGAATGGCTAGAGTGGACAAAGCTTGAGTTCTCTTGTTTGTTTGGGGGTTAAATGTGGACACTCAGGGCCTAAATATGGGCAGAAAGGATCAATTTTCCCCTTAGCCATGTTCTCCTTTCAGACCTCAAGTATTTAGGAAAAGAAAAACCAGTAGCCCTTATACCTATTACACAAAGTGATTATTAGAATTAAAGGCAAAAAAAATCTTTACTATGACCTATTTAATCCAATTTAGAAGTAGTTGGTGTAGAAATTTTGTGGAAACTTGATTTTTTTTTTTTTTTTTTTAGGATTGGATAGAATGAGATTATATTCTTGTTTTATGCTTATCTACTAGTTATTCTAATGGACCACTCCTTCATTATATATTTCCACCATTCTTGGACATCGATTTTCTAACAAAATAAAGAAAGCATTCCTGAAGCATAGCCTATTAACCACTGAGGATTTGTAGGACAGTCTTTTTTTTTCCCCTCAAAACTTTCCCCAAGTTAAATTTGTTTCCCTATAATGTAGGAAAGTAGGTAAATTGTTCTGAATTTTCTATCATTTTTGTAACTTTTTCAAAATTTTATTTAAATTCTAGCATACACTGGGGTGCCTGGGTTGCCCAGTCAGTTGAGCATCCGACTTGGGTTCAGGTCATGATCTCACAGTCTGTGGGTTCAAGCCCCACATTGGACTCTGTGCTGACAGCTCAGAGCCTGGAGCTGGCTTCAGACTGTGTGTCTCACTCTCTCTCTGACCCTCCCCATTCACACTCTGTCTCTCTCTCTTTCAAAAAAAAAATGAATAAATAAACATTAAAAAAATAAACTCTAGCATAGAGTACAATATTGGTTTCAGGAAGAGAATTCAGTGATTTATCACTTACATACAATACCCAGTGCTCATAGTAACCAGTGCCCTCCTTACTACCCATCACTCATCTACCCCATTCCCTGCCCACCTCCCTCCATCAACCCTCAGTGTATTCTCTATTTTTAAGAATCTCTCATCATTTGTTTCTCTTTCTCTCTCCCACCCCCTCATATGCTTATTTGTTTTGTTTCTTAAATTTATATATGAACGAAATCCTATGATATTTTTCTCTGACTTTATTTAACTTAGCATAATATACTCTAGCTCCATCCATGTCATTGCAAATGGCAAGATTTTATTCTTTTTGATGGCTGGGTAATATTCCATTATATATATGTTTGCACACACACACACACACACACACACACATAAGGGGTGCATGTACCCCTTTGAATCTGTAGTTTTGTATCCTTTGGGTAAATACCTAGTAGTGCAATTTCTGGACTGTAGGGTAGTTCTATTTTTAACGTTTTGAAGAACCCCTATTCTGTTCTCCAGAGTGACACACCAGTTTGCATTTCTACCAACAGTGCAAGAGGGTTCCCCTTTCTCCACATCCTTGCCAACACTTGTTGTTTCTTGTGTTGTTAATTTTAGCCATTCTGACAAGTGTGAGTTAGTATTTCATTGTGGTTCTGAGATTTGTGTCTCCCTGATGATGAGTGATGTTGAGCATCTTTTCATGTATCTGTTCAGATGTCTTCTTTGGCAAAGTGTATAAGACAAGATTTTTAAATGTTCATGCTTATGACTTAAAAAAGTGACTAGATTCTTACTAAATAACATTCCAGCTAAACATTTCAGGATTAATGGATGTTCATACCAATATTAATTACTCAGTCTATTTTACCAGTATTAGTTCTGAGAAATCTGTATACTTTCCCTTTGTTTCTTTAGTTCAACAGGATTTTACTTCATATTTCCTAATATGTTTGACACATAGGTCCCTTAGCCAAACTTGCTGAAATGAAAACAAAATCTCCTTTAGACATAGTTTGTCTTATTGCATGAACAACATTTGCATATATTTCCTGTATCAATAGGCTTTTGGGAGAGTTCTAAAAGCAAGAATATATAGAGAAGTTTGCCTTTTGTGTCTTTTGTTTCATCTAGTAATTTATAATGAATCTATTTCACAATCTCATAACAAGTCAAGTATTTTGTAAAGCTAGACTCATCTAAAATCTAGATTCAAACCATATATCTGGCAAAGGATTGATACCCAAAATATATAAAGAAGATATATACCTCAATAATAAAACAAAAACAAAAACAGCCCCATTTAAAAATGGGCAGGAGCACCTGGATGGCTCATTGGTTAAGCATCTGACTTTGGCTAGTTCATGATCTCACAGTTCATGAGTTCCAGCCCAATGTCAGGCTCTGGGCTAACAGCTTACAGCCTGGAACCTGCTTTCGATTCTGTGTCTCCCTCTCTCTCTGTTCCTCCCTTGCTCATGCTCTGTTTCTTTCTCTAAAAAATTAATAAATTTAATAAAGTTTTAAATGGGCAAAGGACCTGAATAGATATTTTTTCCAAGGAAGATATTATTTGCTAACAGGTACATGAAAAAGTGTTCAATGTCATTAATAATCAGGAAAATGCGAATCAAAAGCACAACAAGCTATTACCTTACACCTGTTAAAATGGCTGTTGTCAAGATGACAAGAGATAACATGTATTGCCAAGAATGTGGAGAAAAGACATACCTTGTATACCATTGGTGGAAATGTAAGTTGGTACAGCCACTATGAAGAACAGTATGGAACTTCCTCAAAAAATTAAAAATGGGGGGCGCCTGGGTGGCTCAGTCGGTTAAGCGTCCGACTTCAGCTCAGGTCACGATCTCGCGGTCCGCGAGTTCGAGCCCCACGTCGGGCTCTGGGCTGATGGCTCAGAGCCTGGAGCCTGCTTCCGATTCTGTGTCTCCCTCTCTCTCTGCCCCTCCCCCGTTCATGCTGTGTCTCTCTCTGTCTCAAAAATAAATAAACGTTAAAAATAAATTAAAAATGGAACTACTATATGATTCAGAAATCCCACTTCAGGGTGTATTTCCAAAGGACATTAAGTCACTCTCTCAAAGACATATCTGTATCTTCATATTCATTGCAGCATTATTTATATTAGCCAAGATAAGGAAACAACCTAAGTGCCCACTGAAAGATGAATGGAGATAGAAAATGTGGCATATATACACAATGGAATATTATTCAGCCATACAAAGGAGAAACTCCTGCCATTTGCAACAACATGGATGAAACTTGAGCGCATTATGCTAAGTGAAATAAGTCAGAGAGAGACAAATACCATACAATCTCATTTATATATGGAGTCTAAAATAAATAAACAAACAAAAAACAAAAACATACAGAAACAGAGAACAGATTGTTACATTCCAGATGTGGAGGTGGGGGAAATGGGTGAAGAGGGTCAAAAGGCACAAACTTCCAGTCATATTATAAATACGTCCTGGAGACATAATGTGCAGCAGAGTAACTATAATTAATAATACTCTGTCATATACTTGAAAGTTGCTAAGAGAATAGACTTTAAATTGTTCTCATCACAAGAAAAAATTTTAACTGTGAGGTGATGGATGTGCGAACAAAAGTTGTTGTGGTAATCATTTTGCAATACAAACTTAGATCATCATGCTGTACACCTTAAAGTTATACAGTGTTGTATGCAATTATATCCCAATAAAGCTGGAAACAAAATCAGGATGATAATAATAATACACAGGATGTTGGAGGATGAAACAAGACTTTAATTGAATTAGCATATTGTAAAGAAACGCAAAATGACATTATTTATTATTACTCCTGTTGTTATTATTACTCCGATATTTTTCATTACTCTGGAAGAACCTGATTTAAACAGTATAAATCATTCACATGAGGTCTCGTGATGCTTTATATAGGCTAGAAAGCACACCAGTAGAAAGTTGGAGAAAAGCTCTAAAAACAATTTACTTCACTTGTTACGACAATGGACCTGACTGATCCTATAAAACTTACAGCTCTTGACTTGCGTGAGGGGTAACTATAATCATTCCTACTGATTTTTGGAGAAAGAGTAACAAATGAGATCTGGTAGGTTTTACAGGAATGCATGCAAGACATTTTTAAACCTTAAAACTTTTCATTCAGAAAGGCAGGGCTACACAGTCAAAGCGAAGGCAGTACAAAAGGCAGCACTATCTCCCCTTTACAAAATACGTGCCTGGAGGAAAAACATACCCTTGAAATTTAAGAGTTGGTTGCATCTTAAGTAGCATTAGATTGTGTTAGTAGTCTAACAGGTAGTTTGCCCAAGGACATTTTGGCATTCCTTCCATGCTTTTCACAGGCTTCTAAGTACTTTTGAGAAATCAAAGTTATGTTCAGTATTTAATGTTTGTAGTTGACTCTGTGTAAAAGATAAAGGGAAGCCATTCGTCTGACTGCCCTTCCTTATAGTTTTACAACATTCACTTTTGAAGAGCGATAATGCTATGCACAGTATATTATTGCCTTAATTTCAAGAAGTGAATTTCCAGAAGGTTGAGACCTCTTTCATCTTCAGCCGTCCTCCCTTTCCAGCCCACTTTCACACGTTGCCTTTACTTCTGTGACAGGAACTGCCATGCTCCTTCCTGAAATTTTTATTATTTTATTTTTTGAAAACTTTATTTATGTAATTAAAGCAGGCTCAACACCCAATGTGGGGCTTGAACTCACGACCCTGAGAGCAAGAGTCCCATGCGCTAGTGACCAAGCCAGCCAGGTGTCCCTCCGTTCTGAAATTTTTAGAGGTAGAGATAATTAGGAGTAGTGTGGACCAGCTCTAGAAATGGCCTAGAGAAATGAAACATCATTCTCCAGCATTAGCTGGTTTCTGGCTGCACTGGCAATGTGCCAGAAATCAAAAGCAGGATTGGATCTTAGTGTCCAAACTGTCACTATAGAACTGTCACAATAGAATGCTCTTTTCCTTTTCTTTTTTTTTAATTAATTTATTTATTTCTGAGAGAGAGAGACAGAGAGACAGAGAGCGAGTGAGGTGGCGAGGGACAGTGAGAGGAAGAGACAGAATCCCAAGCAGGCTCTGAGTTGTCAGCCACAGAGTCAGATGCGGGGCTCGAATCCACAAACGGCGAGATCATGACCTGAACTGAGATCAAGAGTTGGACACTTAACTCACTGAGCCACCCAGGCACCACTAGAATGTTCTTTTTCATGCCGATGTTTTGAGTACCTACCTATCTGCCCATAGGTTTGGCCTTCTCTAATTGTTTCAATTTCAGTACAGAGAATAAAATCTTACTCCTACAAAGTTTTACTATATATTTTATTTGTCAAGGGGTGTGAGTAGGAGAGTAGAATGCAATGTCTGTATAGTAATACCTTTGTTAATAAATAGGACTCACTAATGATAAAATTTGTGGGGGGGGGGGGAGAAACGTAACAGAAATCAAAATGTGAGTGTGCCTGCCAAGATATCAGAGCTCCTGAAGAGGGGAGGAAGGATACTTTGCTGTCAGCTTCAGAGACAGCACAAGTGTCTCCATTTTGGGCAATTGGAGGTTAGCTGGCCCAGGGAGAGCGGGTGGGGTTGGGAGTGAATGGTGTATGTTGCTTGAGAAACAGTAGACTAAATGGGAGAAGTCCTTGAAAGATGAAAATCAGTTCTCCACTCCAGCTGGAGATGCTGAAAAGCTTCAGTTAGACTGGCCTTAGGCTGCCTTCCAAATCCTATGGAACCACTAGCAAGCAACGTAAGCAACCAAACACAAGCATTTCTGTCTCTCTGCTTGAGGGTACCCGGCCCATCAGTGTCGGTTAAGTCCTTGCTGTAATCATTCTGTGGCATTCGCAAGTCTGGTACCAAATAAGTCTCAGCTGAGTCACTCTAGAAGGAATGTTTTAAAGAGCTCAATCAACACACTCTTTGAAAAATAACCCAGTTTATCCTTGTTTAATTGGGAAACGGGATTAAAAATATAAGAAAATAGAAGTCTTCCCTAGGTGAGTAAAGACTTCAGGTAAAGAATACTGTGCCTTGAAGACAAATGGAGGCAAATTATGAGACCTCATGACCTCCTCAGGACCCACCTATTTATCTCAACCAATCTATGCTCAGACTTGTGTTTTGTCAAACAGCTAAAATTTCAAACAACACTTTACGTGACATGAGTTTTTGGCTTTTTTTTTTTAACACTGGATTTCTTATATATTTTCTCAGCTCATAGACAATTTTTTAAATATTTATTTATTGATATTGTGAGAGAGAGATAGAAAGCAAGTGGTGGGAGGGGCAGAGAAAGAGGGAGACACAGGATCCCAAGCAGGCCCAGCAACTGTCAGCACAGAGCCTGAGCCTGGGGCTTGATTCCACAATGAGGTCATGACCTGAGCCAAAACCAAAAGTCAGACACTTAGCTGACTGAGCCACCAAGGCACCCCTCTCACAGGTAAATTTTGAATTAAACTATCATTATATAGCAACACTCAAATCCTTATCAGAAATAATAGGCCATTGTAATAGAAATAAAATAGAGCAAAAGAGAGAGAGAGTAATACAATTCTATTCGTATTATTGAATGGTAATTGCTGCTCTTTACTTAAAAATATGTATCAAATTAGAAGTTGACTTTAATGATAAATGCTCCCTTGGATGACTCAGATGTTACTTATTTTAAAAGTTTCAAGGTTATCAGTGGAGAGGTCAGGTTGCTAAAAACACAGTTTAATGTATCCTTGTATAAGACTGAAAACTTGTCTGGTAAGTCTGATAAGGGACCCTTTGAACAAGATGAAGCTGTCTGGGAGGCTAGTATGTAAGTTTGTGTTTAAAAAGTGAATAAAATGTAAAAATAAAATCTAGTGATTTCAGGACTTAACTACATTCATAATTAATGTTCTTACTCTTTTTTTTAATTTTTTTTAACGTTTATTTATTTTTGAGACAGAGAGAGACAGAGCATGAACGGGGGAGGGGCAGAGAGAGAGGGAGACACAGAATCGGAAGCAGGCTCCAGGCTCTAAGCCATCAGCCCAGAGCCCGACTCGGGGCTCAAACTCACGGACCGCAAGATCGTGACCTGAGTCGAAGTCAGACGCTTAACCGACTGAGCCACCCAGGCGACCCTTAACGTTCTTACTCTTGCAATTAAGGTTTAAAATTTATTTAAAAATGCATGTGCGACCATAGTTTATACATATTTTAATGTTTCAAGAGCAATTTCTTTTAACATATGCTTGGTTTTTTAAACGTGAAGATAAATGTGATAGGGAGGAACTGGAAAGAGGAAGACAAATGTAAGTTTGTTTCAGAATATTTTATTTTCACCATGACTATGAAATATTCCAAAGGGAATTACGTCAGTATGCTCATTCTATTACTTAGGAACCACAATTAATTTCCCTAAAATGTAATTTTTCTTTGTAATACATTTTCCAGTACATTGCCTTTTAATCTCAAAAATACATTTTACATGTAAATCAAAATGGTGACACAGTTTGCTTTTCTTTTGCTGGGACGATTCAGAGACTGGAAATTACCTGATGATGGGTCTGGCAACAAAGAGACAAAGAGGTGAATAAGATCACAGTTTCGTTTTCTGAAGTTTGCTTTCCTGATGTGTACTCTGATGCTTGTAGTTGTTAAGTCCACTTTATGGCTCTAGAGGGGTGGCCATTTCCAGTGGGTGGCCATTGGTGAAAGTACACTGTTTTGTGACAGGACAGTATTTGCTAGAAAAGTCAGTAGGTGGAGAGACGGCTTCATGTATTGGTCTATTTATAGTTTTCAGTGGAAAAAACTTGTGGGCACCTGTTTAATAATCTGCATTAGGAAATGTAGAGTCATTGGAGGTTTAATAAAATTTTCATTGATGGTAATTGTGGGTATGAAAGAAGCCAGGGAAGCCTCCAGTTATATCTTTTTATATTTATTAGTATTATCATTTTACAGTTGTTGATATGTATCTTCAGGTCGCTGACAGGAGGAGGACCCTTACAAGGATGGGGAGATAGTATCCCACAGAGGGGAGTTTATTTTACACTCAGCAATAGCAATTCTATTTTAAGTTCTATGGAGAAAAATGTTCAGGTATTGATCCAACTGACCAGCTAGCTTGTATTTTTCAGAATAAAAAAAAAAAAATCAAACAATAACAAAGAACAAAAAAACCCTCCAAAACTAAATACAGAATTCAACTTTTGACTGCAGCGAGTAAAATGCTGCTACTTGGAACATGTTATTATTATTTTTTTAAACAGTGGATTCATTTAAGTAAAAAACATCCCTCACAGAATCTCTTTGTTCTACACGGAGAATTAGTCATTGTGTTTCGCCTTTTGATATACTGTGGCACCAAGGATCCTCACATAGATTCTATTCAGCTTTGCTAATGTTCTATCAACTCTGGGACCTACGGATGAAACCTATAGAGATAATGTGGCTCTCGCTGCCAAAATCAAGTTTTCCCTCAAAGCACACAGCATGTTCCCATCTTCCACTCTTGGGCATTTCCTTTTCACAACAGGTCCCCTAATGGATATTAGACCAAAATAATAATAGCATGGCAGTCAAAAATATATTGTCTCTTTTCAAATGTTGCCCTACAGAGACAAAGAGAGTGTGCTAATTTCCCTCCTTTTATTCTCACTCAAAAAAGTTAATAGTAGCTGAATCCCTGACAATCAGCACTCAATCAAATAAACAAATAAATCAACAACAAAATTATTTTTGAGATATATGTGATGTAATCTGTAACTGAGAAAGGCCAAAACAGCATTCATTTTATGCAGACCTCGAGCAACTCAATTTCTGAAGGATGATTTTAATGGTAGCCTTCACTAAAATGCATATTTTAACAAGGCATATTTACAGTACATAATAAATGTTTAAATTAGATTAATTAGTATGTATGGTTGAGGCCTTCCTAGTGTCTAGAATTATTTGCCTTGCTAAAGTAGTAAATCTAGATGAGCTGAGCACTCAAATGATTCCAATAACAACACTTGGCATTTGTGTAGTACATTATATTTTCTAAGTACTTTATAATTACAGTATTAATTAGTTAAGTGACACAGTGATCTTGTGAAGAGGTCTACACCATTATTCCCTTTCACAAATGAGGAAACTTTAAATGCAAAGGACACAGTAATTCACATAGCAAGTAAATAAGGTTAAAACTGAAAAACCTTCGGTGTGACTTGTCCGGGTCTGATTTTCCATTTTACTAAGAATAATTTGTTTTGATGTCATGTCCTCCTTGCTTAATCCCAAATACACATTTTATGAAAGCTAAAAGACTAAGAATAGAAAAGGTGGTCCTTAGTTTCAGCGCACTTTGTCTCCCAAAATAAACTTGCATTGGTCCTGGAGTCTGAGTTGTTTTCCACATTTCTTTTTTGGATAGTTTGTTGTTAGCTCATACAGATGCAACTGACTTTTTGTAAGTTGATTTTGAACCCTGCAAATGTACAATTTATTTATTAGTGCTAATAGCTTCTTTTTTTTCTTTGTGTGTGTGAAGTTTTAGGTTTTTGTCCTTTTTTTTAATATAAAAGATCATGTCGTCTACAAACAGAGAAAATTTTGCTTTTTCCTTTCCCATTTGGACGCCTTGTATCTCTTTTTGCCTAATTCTTGCCTCATACCATATAAAAGTAACTAAAAGTGAACCCTAGACTTAAATATAAGAGATAAGACTATAACATTTCCAGAAGAAAACATGCAATAAAATGGTTGCATCTTGAATTAGGCAAAGATCTTATATACAGGGCACAAAAGGCACAAGCCATAAAAGAAAAAAATGAAAAGTTGGCCTTTATCAAAATAAAATAAATTTTTCTTTTTGAAAGCCACTACTAAGAAAATATAAGGCAAGTCATTGACATGATGAATGTGTTTCCACAAAACATTTCTGAACAAGGATTAGCATGTTTAATACAGAAAAATTTTACAACTCAATATTTAGAAAGTAAAAGCTATATTTAAAAATGAGCAAAAACTTGAGCAGGTACTTTTATAACAAAAGATATGCCAATGGAAAATAATTATGGAAATGCAAATTAAAACCACAATAATTTAACACTCATGAGTGGCTCAAAAAAATTTTTTAAAGACATGCCTGAAACTGGTGAGCATGTAGAGGAACAGGGTATCTCACATGTTGCTAATGAGAATGCCAGTAGTTTGGAGAAAAATTAATTTCTAATATGGTTAAACATGCAGTTAACTATGATCCTGTAACCCAGTTCCAGAAAAAAATGAAAACTCTTGTCCACACAAGAAACTATATGTGAATTTTCATAAGACCTTTATTTATCATTGACCAAACCTGGAAACAAGCTGAATGCCTATCAGGATAAACAAACTGTGGCATATTCATGAAATGGAACGACTCATCAATGAAAAGGAGTGAAATGCATGAAACGTCATAACAGAATCTTGTAAAAACATTTTTTGCTAAATGTAAAGAAACAAACATAAAAGTCTGGGATCTATTTATGTGGCTCTATGGAAAAGGTAATACTATAGGAACAGAAAACATTATCGGTGGTTCCCTAGGGGAAGAAAACAACTAAAAAAAGGGCACAAGGGAACTTTTGGGGGCATTGAAAATGTTCTATATCTTGATTGTGGACATGATCACACAATTGTATATTATCTGTGAAAATTTATTAAACTTTATGCTTAAGAAGAATGAATTTTATTGCATGTAAATTATATCTCGATCAACCTTACTAAAAAAATGAATTTAGGGGCGCCTGGGTGGCGCAGTCGGTTAAGCGTCCGACTTCAGCCAGGTCACGATCTCGTGGTCCGTGAGTTCGAGCCCCGCGTCGGGCTCTGGGCTGATGGCTCAGAGCCTGGAGCCTGTTTCCGATTCTGTGTCTCCCTCTCTCTCTGCCCCTCCCCCGTTCATGCTCTGTCTCTCTCTGTCCCAAAAATAAATAAACGTTGGAAAAAAAAAATGAATTTAAAGGCCAATGAAAGAGGACTTAAGAAATTGGTTTAGAGTAGTAAATTATAGTTAAAAATGTGGCATTCTGTGTAGCTATCAAAAAGAACAAAGTGATTTGTCTATACATTTTTGATGAATTTACTTAAGCATATCATTAAGTTAATGAAAAAAAAGGCATACTAAGAGTGTATTATGAATAAATAGAAAATCTGAATGGACCTAAAAACCGATAAAAGACTAAATCAGGTATAGAAACCTAACAAAGAAAGCCCAAGACTAGATGGTTTCACTGATGGAGTCTATCAAATATTAATTAATTAATTTCTCTGTCAAACATTTGAAGAAGAGTTAACATCAATCCTCCTCAAACTGTTCCAAAAATTTGAAGAGAGGGAAACACAAACTTATTCAGTGAGGTCAGCATTACTCTGATTGATACTAAGCCAGACAAAGAAACTACTGGAAAACAAAACTGAAGACCAGTATTTTTGATTAATATGCAAAAATGTTCAACAAAATCTTATCAATCAATATTCAGCAGTATACTAAAAGTATTATACATACTTTTAGTACATACCAAGTGGAATGTATTCCTATAATGCAAAATGGTTTGACGTATAGAAATCAATGTAATACACTGTATTAACAGAATGAAGGCAAAAATGTAACGTGATCATCTCTATTGATGGAGAAAAAGCATTTGACAAAATACAATGCCCTTGTATGAAAAAACACCCAACAAACAAGACACAGAAGGAAACTACATCAGTTTAGTAAAAATCAATATCAAAATTCCACAACTAACATCATACTCAATGGTAAAAGACAAAACTTTCCCAAAGTCAGGAACAAGGCAAGGATGCTCACTTTCACCACTTCTTTTAACATAATAGTAGAAATATGGGCTAGAGAAATTAGGTAAGAAAAAAAAAAAAAAGCTATCCAAACTGGAAAGGAAGAAGTAAAATTGTCTTTGTTAGAGATCTAATATTTACAAAACACTAAAGATTCCACATATGAATACACAAAACTGTTAGAAATCAGAAAAAAATAATTTTAAGTTACTGGATACAAATCAACACATAAAAAGCAGTTGCACTTTTTAAATTTTTTTTACTAATCATTTATTTTTTAATTTACATCCAAGTTAGTTAGGTTCAACAATGATTTCAGGAGTAGATTCTTTAATACCCCTCACCCATTTAGCCCATCCCCCCTCCCACACCCCCTTCAGCAACCCTCTGTTGTTTTCTATATTTGAGGATCTCTTATGTTTTTCTCCCTCCCTGTTTTTATATTATTTTTGTTTCTCTTCCCTTGTGTTCATCTGTTCCGTGTCTTAAAGTCCTCATATGAGTGAAATCATATACTTGTCTTTCTCTAACTGACTAATTTCGCTTAGCCTAATACCCTCTAGTTCCATCCATGTAGTTGCAAATGGCAAGATTTCATTCTTTTTCATTGTGGAGTAATACTCCATTGTATATATATATATATATACCAAATCTTCTTTATCCATTCATCCATTGATGGACATTTGGGCTCTTTCCATACTTTGGCTGCTGTTGATAGTGCTGCTATAAACATTGGGGTGCATGTGCCCCTTCAAAACAGCACCCCTGTGTCCCTTGGGTAAATACCGAGTAGTGCAATTTCTGGGTTGTAGGGTATTTCTATTTTTAATGTTTTGAGGAACTTCCGTACTGTTTTCCAGAGTGGCTGCAGCAGTTGAAAAGCAGTTGCATTTCTATACGCTAACAATAAACAATTTGAAAAGAAAATAATTTTACCTTTAAGAGCATCAAAAAGAATCAAATACTTAGGAATAAACTTAGCCAGGACACCAATATTTGTTTATTGAATATTATAAAATATACTGCTGAAATAAATAAATGAGAAGACATTCCATATTCATGTTTCAGGAGATTTAATATTATTAAAATTTCAACATTATCCAAAATGATATACAGACTTCATGAAATCTCTATAAAAATCCCAAAGGCATTTTTTGCAGAAATAGAAAAATCCATTCTAATATGTATATGGAATCTCAAAGGGTCCTGAATAGCCAAAATAATCTTGAACAAATTTCAAAGTCTCAAACTTCCTGATTCCAAAACTTATTGCTAAGCTATGATAATAAAAAACAGTATGGTATGGCCATAAAGATAGACATACAGACCAATGGAATAAAATTTCAAGCCCAGAAATAAACCTTTGCATATATGGTCAAGTGACTTCTTAAAGAAGTGCCAAGGCATTCAAAGGAGAGAGGACCATCTTTTTAACAAATGATATTGGGAAAACTGGATATCCACATGCAAAAGAATGAAGCTGGATTTTTACCTTATACTACATGCAAGAATTAACTCAATGAATCAAAGACTTAAATGTAAGAACTAAAACGATAAAACTCAGAATAGAACATGGGGAAAAGCTCTATGATATTGGATTTCTTGGATGTTATACCAAAGCACAGTTACAAAAGTAAAAATAGATAAATTATCTATGAAAATTAAAAATGTTATACATCAAAAGACATAACCAACACAGCAAAAGGTAACCTATGGGATGGGAGAAAATATTTGCAACTCATATACTTGATAAGGAATTAATATTCAAAGTATATAGAGAACTAATAAGGCTCAACAATAGCAAAAACCAAAACAAACAAAAACCTCAATTAAAAATGGGCAAAAGGCTTGAGCAGATATTTCTCCAAAGAAGATATACAAATAGCTAAAAAGCATATGAAAATACAATCAATAGGGGCGCCTGGGTGGCGCGGTCGGTTAAGCGTCCGACTTCAGCCAGGTCACGATCTCGCGGTCGGTGAGTTCGAGCCCCGCGTCAGGCTCTGGGCTGATGGCTCGGAGCCTGGAGCCTGTTTCCGATTCTGTGTCTCCGTCTCTCTCTGCCCCTCCCCCGTTCATGCTCTGTCTCTCTCTGTCCCAAAAATAAAAAAAATAAAAAAAAAAACAATCAATAGTACTAATCATTACAGAAATGCAAACCAAAACCATAATGAGATACCATCTCATACCCGGTAGGATGATTATTATCAAAAACCAAACCAAAGCAAAACAAAACAAAACAGAAAGTACCAAGTTTTGGTGAGGTTGGTGGAGCATATGGAATGATTGTGCACTGTCGGTGTTAATGTTAAATGATGCAACCACTGTGGGAAACAATGTGGCTCTTCCTCCAAAAATTGAAAAATAGAATTTATCATATGATCCAGCAACTCCACTTTTAGGTATATGGCCAAAGAATTGAAAGCAGGTGTCAAAGAGATATTCGTACTGCTCATGGCAGCATCATTCAAAATAACCAAAAGGTGGAAGCAACCCAAGTGTTCATGGATGGATAACGGACCAACAAAATGTGATATATGCATGCAATAGAATATTACTCAACCATAAAAAGGAAGGAAATTCTGACATATGCTACACTATAGATGAACCCTGAGGATGTTATGCTAAGTGAAAAAAGACAACCACAAAGAGACAAATGCTCTGTGATTCCACATATATGAGGTACCTAGAATAGTCAAATTCATAGAGAGAGAAAGTAGAATGGTGGTTTCCAGAGACTGTAGGTAGGGAGGAATAGGAAATTGTTTAGTAAGTATAGAGTTTCAGTTTTTCAAGATGAAAAGAATTCTGGAGATTGCACAACAATGTGAATGTACTCAACATTATCACACTGTACACTTAAAAATGGTTAAGATGGCAATTTTATGTTATGTAACCACAACTTAAAAAGTATTTAAAAGGTGATAAATAAAAGCAAAGTGCAGAATAACAGCCATTTGTATGCACCATTTATACAAATAAATTATAATTAAAAAATTGAATTAGGGCAAAAGAACTAAGAGTAAGAGAAAAATGGAAAAAAAATAATCTTGCTTTAATTTTTAAGTTTATTTATTTTGAGAGAGAGGGAGCTTGAGCAGGGAGAGGGCAGAGAGAGAGGGAGAGAGGATCCCAAGCAGGCTCCACATTGTCAGCACGGAGCCCGATGCGGGGGTCAGTCCCACGAACCCTGATATCATGACCTGAGCTGAAATCAAGAGTCTGACACTTAACTGACCGAGCCACCGAGGCATCTCACAATTTTGTGTTTTATTTTCACTTTTGGTGTGTTTTGGAATTTTGTACCTGAGCATGTATTGTCTCTACTTCGATAAAAACACTTAGAAATATAGACTGATGTAGGTACGTAGATAGATGGACTGACAGGAGACAGAGAAATAGATGGGTAGATGGATATGTAATTGGGACGGACCATATGAAATTGCTATTTGATCAATTTTGACGCGCAAAAAAGGCACTCTCATACAATTCAATGAAATACAGGAATTAGCAGATGAAAACAAAAGTAGCTTAGTTAATATTTAAAATCCCTTCCAATTTTGATTTTATGAATCCAAAAAAGATAGCTTCAAAATATAAGTCTCAATTTAGTGTTAAAAAGTTAGAAGTCTATTCAGTTTTTGATGTTATATCCCAAATTGCTTCATTTGCAATTCTGGTTGCAAGTATTGGTTTTTGTGGAGCATTTTAGCTCATAGAATTTCTAAGATTAGAATTTAGGCTTTACTGCGTAGTTTATTTACAGCACATTTATTGAGACTTAAACAATACAGACATATGTAGCATCTTAAAGAATATTTCTAGACAAGTCAACTTTGTTGATTATCATAGAGTGTTTTCCATGTACTAAATATATCAAGGGAGATAATTTGAATGTTACAGAAGTCGACTTGCCCTTTTTGGATCCACATCAGTTTAAAAGATGCAGAGCAGAAAAACCATGATTGTAAAATGGGAAGAAGCTTAGAGTGTTTGGTTCAAAAATCTTTCTTTGCCTGTCACGGAGCTCATGTTCCTTAGGCAGATAATGTATAGTAATAGTTGAAGGCTATAATAAATATCCTTTCTTACTAATGTATTACATTTTATTAGCTAGATCAATATTGCTGTAATTTCCACCCATTAGCATCTCATTGCTGTAAAGTACATAAAAATATTTACATTAACACTGATCAAAATTGCAACGGCGTATATTAAAATATGAATGACATATAATCAGAATTTTCTGTTTCTACTGCCTCCAGTTATTTGTGACCCCAGATATGAAGTTCAAGTTTATACTTAATAGCACAATTATGTAAATCTGTAATTCTAACACTGAATTACAGCTGGTAATGATCAATAATTATATTTATGTATGATGGGAAGTTAATACTGCCACCATAGATTAATGTAAACAACAAAATTATTTCTGTAGTCGAGAGCTAACAAATCATCATAAACAAAGAGAACTGAAACAATCTCTTTAGAGCCTAATTTCTCCAGCAGAGTAAACAGATTTTTTATTCCCAGTGAATGTAAAGCCCCCAATGAAAGAGAACACAACTCTACCAAAATATCATGATGGTTGAATGTTTCACTACACTTATTGATTCTTATTTCAGTCTTCAGAAAAGGGACAGTATTCGGAAATATCTACAACCAGTGATTTATAAAAACCAATTTGGAAAACATACACATATTTCTGTACATTATAGAGTTCAGAGTCTTTCCAATAAAAACAAACGGTTTTGCAGATACATCAGAAAATTGTACATAGCTATTTTGTTGTCTGACCCTATCTTGAATTACAACCACAGTTGTAAGACACAGATGCTTGAAATACTCCAAATAAGAGAGATTTTAAGTGTCAATAATTATGAATTTCTGAATCAGGGGGAAGACCTAGGCATTATGCTACAAATCTTTGTGTTGCTTACTGCTGTGTAAATAGTGTGTACTTGATAAACACACATAGATACAGAAGAGTCCTACTGAAATACAATGAAAACTGAAGAACAGTGGCAAGACTAAAACTATTATACTCCTCGCTAAGACTAAATTCAATGCCTTATTTCCGATTTCACTAATAAGGTTAAAAGAGGTGGGATTGTCTGTAGGAGGGTTGGTATTTTACATCTGTTTTATTCATTCATCAATCACTTATTTTTAGCTAATGTTTATATAATGCTCCCTAAGGGCCAGGACCTGTTCTAGTTTGTACATAAGAACTTATTATTTCTCACAATCACTCTGTGAAATAGGTATTACCAATATCTCTGTTTTACAGATGAGAAACCTGAGGCACAGGGGCTTTCTAAGCTCATACAGTTAATAAGTGGAGGAGGTAGGATTTAAACCTGTTTTTCCTGAAATGAAAATCGTGTTCGTTGTTTCATACTATGGTTCAAACACCGAATTATTGGTGTTACGCAGTAGAACACTAGTAAAATACAATTTTAGCTTCTTAATTTAGGCCAAGCTAGATTATTACACATCACTGCACTCTGCTTAAGCGTGACTGATTTTCAGCCCTATTGACACTTGGGAGTCACACAGCAGTTTGTTTGGAAGGTTGTCCTATGTGTTATAGGATGCATGGCATGTCCCTGGTTTCTTCCCATTAGATGCTAGTAGCAGCTCCCCACTTAGTTGTGACAACAAAAATGTCCCCTGGGGGCTAAATCACCCCCAGTTGAGAACCATTAAGTCTTAGCCACATCCTAACAACTGCATATGGTAAAATGAATTTTTAATAAATGCTTTTCAATAACATAGAACACTTACTAAATAAAAGTCAGATATTATCTCTATCCTCAAGCTACCTAGGAAATGTCACATCTTGATACTATCAAGAATGAGTCTGGAAAATGAACATTGACAACAAGGATTAGTCATTTCCATGTAACAACTTCTCATGATGTTACCGGTGATGAGTGGTCTTCCTGTCTTCTATGGATTCTAATCTCTGACATAGCTTGTATTTCACTGTGACTGTATTGACTATACAAATAGACATTGGAAGGAGATCATTTCTATTCCTCCTAACTCATTGACACAAGTGTCTTATCGATCCAAAGACCAACTATTTCTGAATTAGTAGGTTAAAACGTTGTTTATGAATGTATTCCTGTCTTAATTTATTTTAATTTTAAAAAAACTTTTTAACGTTTATTTATTTTTGAGACAGAGAGAGACAGAGCATGAACAGGGGAGGGGCAGCGAGAGAGGGAGACACAGAATTGGAAGCAGGCTCCGGGCTCTGAGCCATCAGCCCAGAGCCCGACGAGGGGCTCGAGAACTCACGGACCGCGAGATCGTGACCTGAGCTGAAGTCGGACGCCCAACCAACTGAGCCACCCAGGCGCCCCGTATTCCTGTCTTAATTTAAATAAAGTTCTAGTTTCTTTTAATGGTCACCTTAACAAAATAATTCCATTCACTCTCATGCTATAGAAACTTTTCTTGGGTTGGCAGTAAGGAATTATTGGCTGATAGGCCAATTTTCTCTGAACAATCCTAGCCACTATTTTAGAAAGGGGGAAAAAAGCAGAATAATTCTACTCCTCTTGCAGAAGTTCCTTGTGACATGGTTTTTTCCTCACACCATAAATGTTCACCTAGTGATTTCAGATTATAGACTTACATTTCTTACCTGGTCCCTGTGGGACTTCTCAGGCAGCTTAACCGAGGTTAAACTGGTTTATTCTCCCTTTTCTGTACAAAAATGTTTCTGAGACGATACATTCATGTGACATTTATTTATTTGAAAAAAAAACATACATATAAAATTTGGTATTTGCCAGTCACTGGTCTAAGAGAGTCAAAAGAATTAGCTAATTTAACTCTCACAGTACTATGAAGTAGGCACTATTTCTAAAATGGTCTCAACTTCAAAAACAAAGAAACTGTGGGACAGAAGGCTTAAATAACTTGTCCAACATCCTTGGCTAGTAAGTAGCAGAACCAGGACTTAGACATAGGTGGTGTGGTTCCCTAACAGGCACACTTGGCTCTTGGCCACCCCCCAGAACGTTCTGAATCATTTTTTAAGGGAGTCCATTTCTTTTTTAACTTGAAAACACCTCTACATCTCTGCAAAGAAAGATTTGCTATTATTAATACTTTTATTAATATAAAGATTCCCATTTAGCAGATAGCTGAGGTTTTTGAGATGAAGCTCGAATCCTAAATTTGCAAATGGAGATGTGTGTGTGTGTGTGTGTGTGTGTGTGTGTGTGTGTGTGTGTTTTGGACCAAACAAAGTTGTTATAATTACATTATTTGCCAACATTTAAACCTTTGGGAAATTTCTCAGAAAAATATGGATATTGGGTTTTCCTTGAAATAATTAGAAGATAAGAAAATAACAGATTTAGTTTTCCTATATGGCAACAATCTGTCACAGCTAAGCAGCTGTCCTTTTTATATAGAACGTGTAAGCCCCAGCACTTGTATCTTGCTAGTCATGCTCATGATGTTTCTTGATGGTTTCTGTGGAACTTTAAGACCCCTGATCTAGTTGCTGGAAAAACCAAAAAGAAGCAAGACATCTTAGTTCTCAGAGGACATAGGACTCCTGGGAGGTATCATTTCTAGAACTTGAGAATAAGATGAGATATTAGGCTCAGAAAAATGTTCAGAGCTCAATGATTACATCTGGGTTACAAATTACAATATTGTGATTATTAAGAAAACCCTGAATTCAACTGAATAAAAAGTAAAAATCTTACTGGCTTTATTCAATAATTCCTGAATTGGGCAGCATCCAATCTAGCAGATCGAAAGGAGCTCCAAGGAGCTGTGCATAATGAGAGACTTCTACAGGCAGAAGGGAGCGAGAACAAGGAAGTTGTGCTAGTAAACTTGGTTGTGGCAAGGTCACCTTGCTTTAGGGTTCTACCAGGAAGATTACTTCACTAATGCTGATCAAGTAATTCCTGATTTGACTAGTTTAAGATTCCATTTCTGGGAGAGCTGAAAGTGCAATTAAGTCTCAGTTTGGTGATGTGGGGTTTAGCATTAATGACTCCATTTTGGGCCTATTGTCTTGCTTTTAACATGGTTTGTAAAAATATATATTTGGTCATTCACATGACCCAAATATACTTCTTATGTATTCAATCTTTGTCCACAGGTCCTGGCTCACAGCTCCCCAAACCCTTGGGATCTCCTGATTGATAAGGGCAACAGGGACATCTTATGTCATAGTATTTAGTTCCTGAAAATGCTTCAGAGCCAAAGGGTGAAATCGGTAGCTTGTTATGAGTAACAAGCCCCTTTCCACCACAACAGGCTTTATGTTAACGAAGTAACTTTTGGAAAGCACCTGGGCTGGTTGCCAGTGGGACTAACCACTAACAAAGGGGTGGGACTTTCCGTCCCAACCCCCTGATTTACAGGAAAGAAACAGGGCTAAATGCTGAATCATCACCAATGGTCAATGATTTAATCAATCGTGCTTGTGTAATGAAGTCTCCATAACAACCCACGAGGAGAGAGTTCTGAGTGCTTTCAAGTTGGTGGAGGTCCTGGAGAGGGCATGGAAGCTCCCTGTGCTTTCCTTATACTTCACAGCTCTTCTTCTCTTCCATCCGGTGGTTCCTGAGCTTTATCCTTTTATAACAAACCAGTGATCAAGTAAGTAATTGAGTTTCCTAAGTTCTGTGAACCTTTCTAGCAAATTAATCAACCCAAGGAAGAGGCTGTGGGAATCTGTGATTTATAGCCCTTTGGCTGGAAGTGCAGGTAACAACGTTGGTTTGAGACTGGCATCTGAAGTGGGTGGAGGTGGGGGAGAGTTGGGAGGGGTCTCGGAAGGTTGTAGCTTGGAGCAGTTTTGTGGGGCTAAGTCCTCACCCTGTGGAATAGGATGCTGTCGCTGGACAGATAGTGTCTGAATTGAGTCAAATTTTAAGACTCTAAGCTGGTGTTGAGAATTGTTTGTTGGTGCAGGAAATCCCTAGCCCTGCCTGTGGAAATTGGGTCCCAGAACCCTATCAAATAGGAAAACCGGTAAGTCTGACCATGTAAAATTTACCATGCCATTACCCTATGTAGGCACCATACCCTCCCCTTGATAAGAAATAGGAACTAAATTAGCAAGTGGGGCAGCAGTGATTGTTAAGTTGGACCAGATGTGCAAGGGAGATTTGCAGACGGCTTTAATTTTATCTTTCCACTATTGAACATGCAAAATGTCCACTATTTAGATGTAATTATCACTGTATTCCTTGCCTTTGTATATTACCTGGGCTTCATTTTTGTCAAAGAATTCTATAAGAATGTAAGTTCTATGTGATTCTCTGGAAACATATATTAGCGCTTATTCTCTGAATTCCATGAAAGGAGAACATATATAAGAATTTACTAAAGAGGAGAGGAGAAGGCTATTAAAAATGTCTTCGACTTCACTTAGCTAGACCCTGGAATTCCACAAAACTTAACAGTGGTTAATTGGTTTACTATTGAATGATGGACAGTTAAGGGAAGAAGCTGATAGCTGGGAGACCGTAAAGAGTCTGCAAGTGGGCATAAGTGTTTATGTGACAAAATCTTAGTAGAGCGGTCATTGGGACGCTTTAAACCTGAATCCAAGGGTACTTGATTATAGATAAAAAGTGAGACTTAAGAAAGAAAGGACTTGTGAGTGAAGGAAAGAATCTCTAATGCCACAATCAGCCTGTTAGCATTGTCTCCCTAGCAAACCAGAAACTGAAAGACCTTTAGTATCATAGTTGTGTCAGTCGCTTCATGGATCCCATTTTCAAGGAAACATTTTGCAGAAACTTTAATGCCTGACAGAAGAAGTTGTTGTAATTGCATGGGTGTACTCACAGGTACTCAGCTTTAGAAATAGTTTATACCAGGGGTGCCTGGGTGGCTCACTCGGTTGAGCATCAGATTTTGGCTCAGGTCATGATCTTGCGGTTCATGATTTCAAGCCCCACACCCAGCTCTGTGCTGACAGCTCAGGGCCTGGAGCCTGCTTCAGGTTCTGTGTCTCCCTCTCTGTCTGCCCCTCCTCCACTTGTGCTCTGTCTCTCTCTCCATCTCAAAATTAAATAAACATTAAAAAAGTAAAAAAAGAAATAGTTTATACCATAGTATTTTTATTGATGATATTTATGAAGCAAGACGAGGCATTGAGAAATTACAGGTAAGCCAGGCCTATTCTGCCAGAAGCAAATCAATTTGAGAACTAGAGATTAAAATATATTTAGAGATTAAAATCAATGTGTGCAATAAGGGAAGATGAGCCAAAGCAGAATGAATGAGGAGAAAGTATTTGCAGACTTCTGGTTAAAGACATCATCAATACTCAAATGAAGAAAGCTTGGTCATTAGCTTCCAATTTGCAGGACATTTATAATTAAATATTTTATACTTTGTGATAAGTCAGCAATTATATATTCTTAAATATATTCATTTAAGAATTCTGTTTCATAAATTCTCTATATCTTAATGTGTGAATTTTGTTCTTGTTTATTCATCTTCCTATGGCCATTTTAAAGTACAGAATTAAAAGGTTTTTTGTTTTTTTTGTTTTTTTTTGTTTTGTTTTGTTTTTTTTGGGAAGAATCAAAGAGAAACCGTACCGGGTTAATCTGCCTGGTATCTAGAGACTCTATTCTTGTGCAAAGACAGAGCAGACCAGGTCAGTGGCATCCCAGATAAGGAGGTTAGACCAAAAATAGGACTGACTAGGTAGAGTTCCACGGCCTGGGCAGGATGGAGAGAATAGTTGTTTGGAGACCTTATATCTTTGCCATGGCAACATGATGATGATGAAAAAAATATTCCTCAGGTTGTATTTTAATAGTCGATATTTGAAAAAAGTCAGACCTAAGTTAGATGGTTCAAACCCAGGTCATCAATCTAAGGCCTCCTGGGAGAGAGGAAGATTAGGCACTACATCAGTTATCTGTTGCTGCACAACAAGCCAACCCCAAATTCTGTGGCTTGAAACCATAACAATTTACTGTCTATCATGAGTTTGGGCAATCTTTGGACGATCTTGACTCTTGGTTTCTCATGTGATTACATTTTACTGGAGAATCTGCTGGGCTAGAATATCCAAGATGGCAGGTGTTGCACATTGTTGGCTGGTGAATCTCATTTCTCCACGGACTGCTACCCTTCAGGGGTCTAAATTGACTACTTACCTAGCAGTCTTAGGGCAACCTAGTCTTAGGGCAACCTAGCCAGAGGTTGAAGACTGAAGGGGCGAAGTGTCTTGAGTACCAGAGTCTGGTACTTGAATAACTTTACTTCAGTCATATTTATTTATTAAAACAAGTCCTAAGATTGGCTCAAATTCACTGGGTGGGGAAATAAATTCCATCTTCTTCTGGGAGGAGCTAAAAAGAATCTGGACATGGAATAGAGACCTTGAATCAATAGTAGGCTTAAAAACCCAGGGACCCAAGAAAATTTTTATAAGTTAGAAGATGAGAAGTCTAGAGCAATCTTAAAGGCAAAGTGTGAGTGCTCATAGCAAATATTGAAGTGTTATTCCTGTGCTTACTTACTAGTGTTTTGGGTATACTTGAAGATGTTTAGAGGGAATGAATACCTGCAGAATGTGGTCTAAGCAGGGATTTTTCTGGGGTAACATGGTAACTTAATTATATACTTAAATATTTGGTTGGGATATGTACCATCTTCATGAAGTAATGTCTTCATGTCTTTCACTATAACAGTATAACAAAGTTTCAAGTGTTTTGGCTACAAAATAACTTTTCATTCATACTAAAGCTATCTGAATGGGGTGTTTCCTACCACACAGTTATATACTTTTCATTGAAAAATGATACTGTAATAGCATTCTTTGGAGCAGATGGTAGCTACATTTGTGGTGAGCATAGCATCACATACAGAGAAGTTGAGTCACTATGCTGTATACCCTCAACTAATGTAACATTGTGTGTCGACTGCTAGAAAGAAAGGAAAGAAAGAAAGAAAGAAAGAAAGAAAGAAAGAAAGAAAGAAAGAAAGAAAGACATACTCGGAAGGATTGTTTTCTCAGGATCAGAAGACAATTATACATGGATCTCAGAACTCCAGGAATTTTTTTCTTATATCTTGGAGTTCTGTGATTATGTGATTTCTGTTTTCTAGTTGCTACTCAATGGTACTGAACTCAGAGGACCCAACATTACTCTGGTGGTGATTTCAATAAAATAATCTCAGCTCTAAGCCTTTCTTATTTTAAGTTAGTCTTAAGTACAGCTTTGTATAACCCCACGAATTGAGGAATGCCTGGTTTGGTATTTTGTGTCGTCTACAACTTACTAGGTTTATCCATACATTAATCATTATATTATGATATAATGATCAAACATCCCCAGCTACACAGAGCCCTGAATGTATTTAATGAATGACAGCGATAATCTAAGTTCACTCTTCAAATGTCTAGTGTATTCTTAGAGTGGTCTAGTTATTTATCCCAATGAGATATTAGCTTATTTTAGTTTTATTCTTCATTTGACTTCCTAATCATGGCAGATAATAGATCTAAATTACCTTCTTTAAATTAGATCAGAAAGATAGGATTAAATTGCACTTGTGCCCAAAGTATCATTTTTCACTTAAGAAACAGCATCAATGATGTCTATACTTCCACTCATGTTAAATTCTCAGTTTCCCACCATTGTGCAAAGGTGAGCTTTTTTTTTTTTTTTTTGCATTTCTTGGAAAAACAAGGACACACCACTTCCCATATTTAGCACGCACGTATGCACTTATATCAGGTTTAGATGTGACTGCATATTACATTTCCCCAATAATAGTAGGCTAAAATGTTAATTTTTCTCCAGTGTTTAAAGTTAGGTAGGCAGAACAGGGTGGTCTGGCAGTCCCAAACGCTACTTCAGGTTATAAGTTTCTTTTAGATCATCTTTCTATCATTCCTAGACTGAGCCCATGGAATCCATGTGGTTAGTGGAACTCCAATTGTCACATGCATGTTCTAGAAAGCAGGAGAAAGGGAAAAGCGATAAAAGATAACTCCCTCCTTAAGTATATGATACTTTATTTTAATCTTACTGACTCAATCTTAGTCATATATATACATCTGCCAAGAAAGCTGGGAAAGGCAGTCTTTTAGCTGGATGCATGACTTCTGTTAAGAAGAGGAGAATGGATATTGAGAAGCAACCATCAATTTTTTCCATGGTACTTAGTAAGAATTAATGGAATTAAATTGAATAGAAATCAGAGATTTCTGATATGTGCTTTAAGAATCACTACCTGATGAGGTGTTTGAAATCATTCTCATTATTTGGTGTTCATGTCGTTGAAAGTGTAACCTGAATTTAGATTACCAGAAGTTGCTGTAACCTCTTAAAGTATGAATCTGTTTATCTTCAATTTCTGTGCTGAAGGCAACAGCTGCATCTTACCAATGAACCCCCATCTGATAGAAACATGTGTCTGATTTCTATTTTAGTCTTGGCATAGTAACTGTGAAAGATTTTGGTTGGCACTTAGTTATATTGCTAATATGTCACTGACTATTATTGCTACGAAACCAGCTTTTCTGTCACATCTCTTATCATGTAGCATATCTATAATCCTTATAAATAAGCTAGAATTCTACCCTTTTATAAAAATATATATCTTAATTCTGTGTCTAAACATATACACTCCTTCTGACTTGTGCATTTCACATTGTCTATTTTCACTTAAATTCTAATACCATTATTTAAAAATTGTCAAACAGCCAAGAAAGACTGAAAAGAAGGAAATCAACTAGAAAATTACTGAGTTGGCAGCACTGTGTAAAAATGATCAAACTGTATATGTGTATTATTTTACACACAAGAGATGATTGTTTTGTTTCCTTTCTTTTGGTTTCTCACAACATTAAAGCTTAAAATTTGTATATACTCAAAATTTTGTTCTACACCCCCTGTAGTTAAAATATTGTCAATATCCTGACATCAGAATTACAAGATGTTTAAATTGTTTTTCTTTTCCTTAAACAAAATGCCCTTCACAGTCTTCTGTGGCTAATATGCTATTGACATCATTGAATATGTTCTTTATTTCAGGTATTTTATTTTTCATTTCTAAAATTTCCATTTCTTTCTCTTGAAAGGTTTAATTTAGTATTAAATGTTTTGTTCATTTCCTTCATTCTCATAAATATATTTATCACAATTATTTCATAACCTCTAATAATTTGGTGATTTGTGGAGCTATCTGTTTGTTTTTATACTTTTTGGTTTTTAGGCATGTGGTTTTGTCTTTGTTGTGCCAAGTGACTTTTGATGGAATGTCAGATATTATATATAAAAATCATGGGGGATGCAGATACTATCTTCAGAGAGAGTACACCTTTTATTTTTGATAGGTAGAAGGAATGAAAGCTAATCATCCAAATAAATGAAGGAGAAAGCTGCTTTGATGAGGTGTGGCAACCGTGATGTGGCTTGGCTGATCCTGGGTTCACCCTGGACTCCTAGAATCTCCAGTGGATGGGCTTCCCCTTTAGGGGCCCCATTCTCTTGACAGGTCTCATATTCTGATTTTTATTTTCTGAGGCAATATAGACCTCCAGCTACTTTTCAGGTATTTTATTTTTTAGCTTTTTTTAAAAAAATATTTATTTTTTATTGTTTTTATTTTACAGATAGAGAGCAAGTGACTGGGCAGGGAGGAGGAAGAGGGAGAGAGAGAATCTTAAGCAGGCTCCACACACAGCACAGAGCCTGACGTGTAGTCTGATGTAGGTCTCAGTCCCATGACCCCGGGATCATGACCTAAGCTGAAATCAAGAGTGCTCAGTCTACTGAGCCACTCAGGTGCCCCTATGCGTTAGCTTTTAACCTTCTACTCTGCATAGTCCCAGAATTTGGGTTAAACCCATTCATATTCTTGAACCTCCTTTCCAAATATTTGTCAAAAGCTCTGTTGGTTTTTCTTTTCCCAGGAGTAACACTCTATTAGTTTAAAATCCAATTCTCAGGCTCCTGCTTAAGCCCAGGATAGGCACAGGCCTCATGGTAAAAGCAGCTGCAAAGGTCAGCTTACTCACTCATGATTTTCCCCTCTCTAGAGTTTTAGACCTTCCAGTCCTCGGTGCCTCATCAGTTTTCCAGCATCTTCAAACAGATGATTTGCATGTTGTATCATTTTTTTCCTCCAATTGTTCTCCGAGAGAGCTTTGGTCTGCCCAAATCTACTCAATTCCATCTGGTATGATCTATGTTTTTGTACTGTTTGTTCATTTTGTTTTAAACGGTATACCATATGGACATCTTGGAAATATACCTACTTTTGTAGTGTATTATTGATACACAAAATATCAATCAATGGTCTGAATGTATACTTTTTTTAAGTTTATTTATTTATTTTGAGATTGGGGAGCAGAGAGAGAGGGAGAGAGAATCCCAAGCAGGCTTTGCACTGTCAGTGTGGAGTCTGACACAGGGCTCAAACCCATGAACCATGAGATCCTGAGCTGAAATCAAAAATGGGATGCTTAACTGACTGAGCCACCCAGGCACCCCTGAATGTACACTTACATATAGGGAGGTATATTACTTCATGAATGGAAGCATAAAAAAATATTGTCACAAAATATATAGTCTTAATAAAATTCTTTCAAAATTCTTAAGCTTTGTTAAATCTGTGCATGATATGAAGTCTTTAAAATGAGTACTTCAATCTCAAAAGCATATTCATGCATTCATCAAAATTTACTATTTGAAATGTTTTTCTGGCAGAATTGGGAGAGAGGAAGAAGGTACATTTGTGTGCTTTGCTCTCCCCTGAAATCTAATGTTACCCTATTTTTAAAAAGTTTATCTGGTTAACATACAACTTTTACACCTGTATAATAAAATAGGTTTTTGGAAATTGATAGATCTAAAATTTTGAATTCTATCTGTAGCTTTTTCTCTTTGAGAAATCTCCTCTATGCCTATTACTTGAAGCACCAGTTATACAGTAGTGATGATTCTCAACCCACGTAACTCTTTGGGGCTCCAAATTTGTACATAAAAAGTCACCAAGTTACTGTGACTTAAATGTCACCTGGGTATGTCAGACTCAAGTTGCTGAAACTTTATTTCTACCCTGACTCTCACGGTACCTAACGTGCGGTAAGTGCACATACTCTATGTTGACCGATTGAATGAATGAATGACACACCCATCCTTCTCCAATCTAGAATCCTCTTCTTTATTCCTTCTTTTGGCAAACACAGGAAAACCAATCACCCCTTGTAATTATCCCAGGTTCCACATATCACTTTCTGTTACTCATTTAAGATGAAAAATATCTCTCCTTTTTTCTGTTTCTTTGTTGTAATTTCTGTCTTCCATGAGAGGTGTTCTCAAATATCTGAAACCACTGGCCTTTCCATATGTATTAAGAATAAAGCAAAAAATCTGACTGGAAGCTCTGTATCTATTGTCAGGGATTAATGAGTGAGTGATTTCATACCAGGATTTGGGAGCAGAGACCTGTCATTTATATTGGAGAAACCCTCATATAGCAGCCTGTCTTTACTGGTCATTCAGTTTCATCAGAAATGAATCCTCAGGGCTCCTTTCTGTGAGCTATAGACCCATAGGCTTGATAGAATATATTCTGGGAGTGACTTTCTCTCTCTCTCTCTGTCTCTCTCTCTCTCCGTGTGTGTGTGTGTGTGTGTGTGTGTGTGTGTGTGTGTGATGGGGGTGAGCTCACCATTAAGTATATAAACTTTTATTTAACAGTATCATCAGTCAATCTCACCCTTGGCTGTTTCTAATGTCCCTAAATCTACAGGTTGTTTAAATTTCTCCAAAGAATAAATCTCTAGCCTCTGTCACATGGAGAGACAACTAAGTGGCCTTGCTAGTTGGTGAAGTCCTCAGCAGGTTTTTCATGTTCCCATAATACCCCATGTATAACTCTATTACAGCTGTCATAGTATATTATACTGTGCTAGACATTAGTTTCCCCTCTGTTTTCTGACTATGGATTTCTTAAAACTAGACTATTATCACATGGACAGTATTTAATAAATATTTGAAGAAATTAAATGATTACAGATATATTTATATTATATCATTTATTTATTACTACTTGATTATATTTATTTAATTCCTGATATATTTTTAAACGATACTCCTTCACCAAATGTTTATTAGTAAGTGTCACACATGGTTTTAAGGAGTGGTGATTGATCAGTCAACAAAACAGTGCCTTATGAAACTTAGAGTCTAGTGATAAGAGAAAAAAAAGAAAAGAAATATAATAAATATTTAAGTTATATGATTAATAGATAGAATTTGATAAGTGCTATGAAAAAGACCTACTAGAGCAAGTTGAGAAGGACTGAGAGTGTTGGAAGAGGAAGTACAGTTTGTGGTATTAAAGTTGTTCCTTAGGCCATGTTGATGAAATTAGAGCAAAGCTTGGAAGAAAAGTATTCGCTAAGAGAATATCTGTAGGAAGAATAGTCCAGATAAAGAAAATAAATAGAGCATTGGCCCCAAAGGAGAAAAGGTTAGTGTGGCTGGAGTGGAATGAGCAAGAAAGAGGGAGAGTGATGGAAAATGTGGTAACAGAGGAGCAGGACCAGTTCATGCTGGGATTTTTAGGCCATCACAAGGATTTTGGCTTTTATTCTAAGGGAAATGGTGAGTCATTGCTGAATTTTGACAGTGATGTTTCATGATCACAAGTACATTTTATAGGAAGAGTCTGTTTGCTATAGTAAGAGTGGACTGTAGCAGGGAAGGGTGGACACAGGGTGACCTGGTAGAAAGGTACTGCAATAAAAATGAGACAACATGGTCATTCTAACCAGGATGGTGATGTAGAAGTGAGAAATGGTTAGATCTTCAATATTTGAAGGTGGAGCTGATGAGGTTTGCAGATGGATTAAACATGGCTTTTGGCCCAAATAACTGAAAGATAAAACTGTCATCATCTGGGGCACAAAAAGGCTGTAAGTAAAACAGATATGGGGTGGGGAGAAGATCAGATTTGAACACATATTGGATTTGGCTCTTAGACATTTACATGGGTATGTCAGGTCATCAAGTCAGGTCAGATATTTAAATTGGAAACATATTGGAGAGTTTAAACACCCAGATGCTCTTCAAAGCCATTGGACTACGTGAGATCACCAAGGAATGGGACATAGTTGGAAAAGAGAAGATAGAGGAGTGCATTCTGGGGAACATTCAGATTAATAGGCCTGGGAGAAAAGGAAGAACCAGTAAAGGAAACAGAGGAAGAGGCATTCATCAGGTAGGAGGAAAACCAAGAGACTGTCACCCAGGAACCCGGTACAGACAGGAAGTGTCTCAAGGAAGAAGGACTAATCAACTCTGTCAATTGTTGGTAAGTCACATAGGGAAGGAACTTGGAATTGATCAATGGATTTACAATTAGGAATTGTGACTGAAAAGCAGAATTTGGTGGCAGCGGTCATGCTGTGGTGGTGATCTAGACTAGGGTGAGTTTAGTAGAAAATGGAAAGAGATAAATTGGACATAGAATAGAAAATCTAGGGCACTTGGGTGGCTCAGTGGGTTAAGAAACCCACTCTTGATTTCAGCTCAGGTCATGATCTCACAGTTCCTGGGATCGAGCCCCATGTCGGACTCTGCACTGACAGTGAGGAGCCTACTTGGGATTCTCTCTCCCTTTCTCTCTCCCCCTCTCCCACTCATGCTCTCTCTCTCTCCTTCTCAAAATAAATAAATAAACATTAAAAAAAGAAAAGTCTGTTGAGAAGTTTTGCTGAAAAGGGAAAAAAAACAAAAAAAAGAAGTTTGTCTAAAGATGTAAGTCATAGTGGTGTAATAATCAGAATATGATTTCCTGTGTGCTGATGGGGAAAGTCTAGCAAAGAGTGAACAATTGATATGACAGGAGAAAGCGAGGAGCACATTCCTGGGGCTCTGTCCATGAGGAGGGGGGATAGATGGGAACTGGTGTGAAAGTCAGACTTGAATTGAGAAAGGAGCCTGGGAGTGGCATGAGTCCCACCAGGCAGGAAGGCAGAGTATGTGAGCACATGTACTGGTAATGTGGGGAATAGACTCTTCGGAGGTTCTTTTCTGATTGCTTCAGTTTTTTTTCAGTAAAGGAAAACAAAAATGTCATCAGCTGAGAGTACGGACAAGAAAGGGGGTGTTGAGGTTTGAAGAGTGAGAAGCCATGAAATACATGTGTAGGAGAATAGAAGTATAAACATACTGGAGACATATTTACTGACTACATGATATTATTAAGGGCCCACTGTAGGCAGTAAACAGGAATATGAGACCAGTTAGCATGATGGAATGTTACTCTCTAGACAGACAGATTCAGCTGTATAGTTGTGGGATTTAACCAAAATCAAGAGAGGGGCAAAATAATTAAGGGTATATCTAAGGAAATGCTTTTAATGCTTGACCATGGAGGTTTTTTATGTTTGTTTTGTTTGGATTCCAAGTTAAATTTAGAGAAATCATACAAAATTCTTCTTTTTGTAAACCAAGACAATATTCCCTGGAAATGGAATGATAATAATAATGGATCCAAACAAAAACCCAATTTTAATATTTAAAGTTTAAATACATCCTTGAAGTTTCTTCATCTCTTTTTAGATCTTCAATGAGATATCAGTATTGATATTTCAACAATTGATTATTTTGTGTCTATTCTCTAAGTGGAAGCATTATTAACTACCATGGCTAGTAAAGTAATGATGTTTAAAAACAAGGACTGTGACTGTCCAGTCATTTGAAGCATATCTTCTGGAGCAGATAATTAAGGAAATGTTGGAATAGGAGAGAATAATGGGTACCACACTGAAGAGCATTGGATTTACTTTCAAATCTCATTTTCAGAATTGTTATTAGGACTATATATCTGTACAGTTGACCCTCAGACAACATGACTTTGAACTGCATGAGCCCACTTATGTGGATTTTTTTTTCAATAAATACAGCACAGTACTGTAAACGTATTTTCACTTCCTTATGATTTTCTTAATATCAGCACCCCTAGCCCCTGCATTGCTCAAGGGTCAACTGTGTATCCATTATTTAGTTGACCATTGAAATTATGCTGAAAATCTAGAAAAAAATGAAAACCGCATATTTATTGAAGTGAGACATCGTCTGTCTTTCAATGATCCTGGTTCTATAAGAGGCAATGCAAATGAATGGGTATATTCTTTATGCCAATGAATGTTTTTTTTGTTGTTGTTGTCTACGCAGTATGGTCCAGTTTTTGACAGGAAACATGTAACTGATCTTTATAGCCTGGTACTTAATTGCTTCTTTCCTATAAGATTAAGTAGAAACCTTTTAATCTGTAAAACAGCATTCTCCTTGGCACTAAAGGAAGTCTATTTCAAAACAATTCTATTGAAAGGGCTCTTAATGCATAGGAATTATTGTTTACATGACATATTGTTGGCAAAATGTGTGTGTGTACACTTAAACATACACTTGTGGGTAGAGATTGCTACCTTTCATAAACCTTTCAAAGGGATCTTTGACCTCCCCCCCCCAAAAAAATAAGTGATATAACTGACAATTCCATGATAAAGGGCTTTTTCCCTATGTTCTAAAGATGAGTAATTCTGTCGCATCCTTACGTCCATTACACAGAGTAAAAATGTGTATGTAGTAGTTTTAATTTGCATGTAATGAAGCTGGATTACTAAAGGGACAAATGTATGTACCCAAATCACCCAAAAGGCAACAGTGTCCAACACAAAAGCCACATTAAAAAATTCCCTCTCCAATGGACTAACCAGGAGCATGCAGTTTTTCAGCTGTGAGCAATTGGCTACTGATAACCTTGTTCATTAACAAATCAAGCAGCTGTTCAGATCTGCAGAAAAGCCCCCATGTTGTCCCTAAATACTCCAGTACAAAATCAGTGTAAACCAATTAAGTTACACAATGGGAAAAGCATCAGATGTGTAACCGATGCTTCACTTAGCCTCAGCCTACTCTTCTTTTAGATTTCAATAATCCTCAACCTCCAGAAAATGATAAATTTCTACATCAATCTTGAGTAAATATTCCAGAGTCAATTCTACTGTGTACAGAGAAACATATTTTAGAAATCTTCTAAATATTTGGTGGCTACCTGGACTGGAATTATTTTTGTCCACGGAAGAAAATAATTTAAATCAGTGACTAGAAGTAATCTGTGGTCCAAAAGATTTTTATTATTTATGTTAAGAAATACTGTTTGTACTTACAAAGTTGTCAATTATCTGTGGAAGAAATGGTGGAGGTATTTATTATTCTGAAATTCTATTGTTGTAATTGAATCAAACTGTCAATATGTACTCAGCACACTTAAGATACGTCAAAAAGAAATCTTAAGTAGGATTTTGGGGGTGTGGAAAATTTAGCACACAAAATTATACATATTATATTTTTCACACCAATGGAATCAATAAAACATATGGCCTAGCTTCGTCTTTGTGGCTAGCAGTATTTTGAAGTAATTCATCTCAAATCTCATTGTGCAAGAGCTGAAATAATTTTACCTATCGCTTTTTAGTTCATCTTTATAATCTGTTATTTATTCTCTTTTGTTTGGGTAGTATCAAAATTGTGGTAAATATTAATCTTAAAAATCACAGCATTTTTAGAACTTCAAAGGATTCTCAAGGTTCTTAGGTCCAACTCCTTTATTACACTTCCTCAATAAAAAACTCATTAGGAAAATAATCCTATTTTTCACAATCATTTCTAAAAGGAACACAGATTTCTATGCTCTGTCACCCAGCCCAGCTCTTTCAGTGAAAGGAATGACCTTGAATTGAACTGTAGAAAGTACATGGAAGAAAAGTTTACTGAAGAAGTTTAGTAAGGATACAGGAGATTAATGCATATATTTGTGTTGGACACCCTTGCCTGTGCTGCATATTCAAAGTGATGGGATCATGTTATTTATTATATTTTTCAGATCATTTGCAATGTTAATTTACATGAGTTTGATATCGCTTTTGTCTTTTAGTTATGTGTTATTCTGAGAAATCCCTGGGGAAGCAGAGGATTTATATGCTATGTGTACATGTTCCGCAGACTAAGCGCTCTGGCATAATTATTTTTGGCACTCGCTAACTGATTAAAACATCCAATTTAACTCATGATCAGTAAGATTAAACCTTTTTAATATACCTCAAAAGTAAATTATCATTTACTACTCAAACATCCCTTTCTGCACATGTCCTCAATAAAGCTTTTCTTTTTTCGTTAATGTACCTTTTAACGAGGATTCCCTTTTATTTCTTCCTTTGGGCAAAACTGCCTTACCCTTCATAGAGAGGTAGGAACAAAGATGAGATGGAGGCTGACTAGATAAATACATGGATTTTTAATGTTACACCAATTACAAGCCCTCGTTCTTGTTGTATTTTGTAAAGAATTTGCTATTCAAGAAGACATGCCCCTGCTTTGGGTTTATTTGATGTACAGACAAATGAGAACAGTTAGAAAGAAATAATATTTGAAAAAAAATCATTTATACGACTTGGCGAAAAAACTGCCTTTTGTTTAATTTTAAATCAGTTGCTTTTCAAACTTGAGGTTACATTTCAGTTTTGCAGTGAAACCCATTTAATGGAATATCCAAAGCACATAGCAATATTACAACAATTTGAAGGGAAGAAAAGGTTCCCAAGGATGACTAAGTATGATCTAATCTTAAATTAGAATATTGGCAGTTTGCTGGTCCTCTCCTGGCCGAGGACTCTTGCACTGGATTGTCACTGTAAGGAGAGATGAGGAAAGTAAAATGCCCTAGATAACGTGTGCTGGTTAAGTCAGGAGCTCATGGAGCTTTAAAGCAATCACAGGTGTAAGCCCCTCACACACACACCTCACACGCTGAGGGAGGTAGGGGGCAGTCAGATTAGGAGAATCCTCCTGTGTGGATGTTAGAGTGTTATTGTGTACAAATGTTGTGGTTACTGCCTTTTATGCATAGGATTAACATCAAATGAAACAAGAATTATGGAGTAGGGCTTTAGATAGAAAATAGGTCAAGTCAATGCAATAAATATCCTGTCAGAATTTTGATCCAGATTTACAAATACTTCACCAGATTGCTAATAAGCCTGTAGCCCAGCATGTAAATATTTGAAGAGTATGAAAAATGCATCTGAGTTAAACAACACGGCTATGCCCCAAATAGGTTGAACTACTGTAATGTTGCAAACCAGGCAGAAGGGAGACTTTTCTGGAATATGTGGTAGATAGACCAAAAACATTGCCAAAGTGGTTTCCTAAATTGTCAGGAAATCAAAATCTCAAAATAAGTAAATCTAGTAGTTGGTTACACAAATTCTAAGAGCTAGAAGAAACAAGCTTACAAACTTTGTGTAGATTTCCCATTCTTGGATCTAGAAGTGTTGGAGTCTTCTGAAAAAAATTGGCCACGCATAAAACTATCTTTGAAATTGCCATATCCATGGAGTGGTCTCCCCTCCAAGACAGATTCTGGATGTGAGAATAATTTGAAGACCCACTAACAAATGTGATTTTTTTATTAGGTGTGTTTGTGCCAGCCCTTTGGACGTTAGGGGTTGCACGTAGGCAAACATTTTGGTGGGCATTTTCTCCCTCTCTCCATTTCACATAAAATTAAAGAGTAATTTAGTGTTGAAGTCCAACATATGAATCCCTAGGTTAGCATATTAGTTTCAACAGTTATTAAAGCTTGCATAAGACCAATCACATTTCCATTGTACCATTGTAACTAATTTATGGTCTTGATTTCCCGCCCCTCCCCCAACTTTCTGACCAAGCATGACATTAAAGGCTCCAAGGAAAACATTTGTTTAAAAGGTGAAAACAATAGTAGTAAATGTTCTGCTTTTTCTCCTCTGGTTCCAGCAGCAATCATACCAAATTTCTAGTATATTTACTTGTTGCTAATTGATGAAATAATGGCATTCTTTTCTATTAAGCAAGTTCAATTATTGATCCCATCATCTGTAAAAAGGCAATATGCTATCAGTTTCCAAGTGTGTGATTTGTTTTTAACTAAGAAAGAAAAAACTTTGAACATGGGAGAGGGTAAGCTTGTTGTGCTTAAATTTTCATAAATTGGCAACTTTTGGCACAGATGCCAAAGAGAGAACAAGAATAAATGTCTCAAGCCTTGGTTGTTAGGGTCTGATCACAAGCGTTGTGGTGTAGAATTCATGGATTATTCATGTGTAATTACAGATAGCTATTGTGCTCCTTTAAATCATCCCTATGGCCCATTATGGCCCATAACAACTGAAATAGCAATTGTCATAGTAAGGTTTGGGCTCTGTCACAGAGTGTGGACTCTAATCAATAATGATGAATGGTAAAATTTTACATCAAGCGGTCCAAAGTCTGGTTGGCCTCCTCCATAAATCTGTACAAACACTAAGCAGAGCAGCTGCAGGGTCTGGAAATTTAAAAGCCAACACTCGCCTTACCCCCTACATGCATTTACCTCTGTAAAAGTAAAAAAAAAAAAAAAAAAGGGAGGAGGGGGGGAGAAAAGGAAATGCTCAATATATCAATTCTAATAATTCACATGCTGTTAGAAGCATTCCCCCCCTATTTAAATGGGAGTGAACCCTAGGTTGTTTTCAAGGTCAATTTCAGGTGAAAGGGGGGTCATCTAAAGGTCACTTGAGCTCCCATGCAGGTCAATAACACCTCTTCACTTCCACAGCAGACAAGCGCTCACACCCAATCAATCCACCAGCGCTGCGGCTGCACCCAGTGTAATGAACAGTGAATAAATGTAGCCTATCATCACAAAACATGCTTTTTAAGTACCTTTCCTTTTCATGTAAAACCTCTCGCTGTCAAATTCTACATTCACTCATCCAGCAGTGAGTAGCAAAAGTGAGAAATCAGACTCTCATTGGGGTTGGTAAAAGGTCACAGCTGACAGACACGGAGGTTAAACTGCCGAGTTAAAATACTGTTCATTACCCACTGCAGCTTTTTGCTAACTACACTTCTTTGTGTTATAGTCAAGCAGTACATCAATATGCCCCTCCTCTTAATTTATTAGCAATTGTTGAATTGTGTGGGGTAGGGGCTAAAGGAGAAATTAATGTCTTATATGTGGCATATCTTTATATACGCATATATATTTTGCTTTTGAATATTCTAATTCCCTGTTTTAATACTCAATACCCTGTACAGCATGGTGTCTACTTGAGATGTGCCCTAATTATTAGGGAAACATAATTCCTAAGATCATAAGAGACTGGGTAATCTGAATTCCAAAGGCCCAGGGTTGGTTGTTTGGAGACCGTTTTTATTCAGATATTTTTTCTTAAACGAATTGTATATGAGACCTTTTGATGTTTTTCAGTTAAAAAAAAAAACCTGGTTAAATATATGGGAACTTGTAATTTCCACCAAAACATGTAAAAAATACGTGTTAAATGTACACAGTGTTTCAAAATAATTCATTTCATCAAAAAGTGTGATGGTCTTATGTTGACAAGGGTAGCACCTATCAAACACATTGTCAACCCAGAATATAATCTATTATTTTTCCAGAGAAGTGCCTCATACCTGCATTCCCCCCTCCCCCAATTCTGATGGAGTCCAAGGAGCCTTTAATAGTGGTGAGTAATCACTGGAGTTTAAGAGGAAACAGTACTTTTTCTGAATTCAGTTGACTAAATGAAACGGTTTGGTGTGAAATCTGAATGGATTAGTACAATTTTCCAAAAATGAAAATTTCATTCTTTGATTAATTAACACGTAGGTGGAAGTCCCTTTATTGAAACACAGAGGCTTTGTATTTAAAGATACCAATATGAAAACAAGTTGTAGAGTGTTCCAGCACAAAATCACAAATCATGAATAAAATAAAGGTTTATTTACATGCTCTCTCCAACAATAATTTGACTCAACAAAATTACCATTATCTATTTACATCTTTAAAAAATGCATTCTGAGATTTATTCTAGAAAAATATATCTTTTTCCCCCTCCTGTATGCCTTCTCTCTCAGTGGGACTGAAAATAAAATGTTATGACTTAAATCACAAGAGGCTAACATCATTTTTAGCAACAAGGGCTGCATAATTTCAAGACTATGAGTGAGTGGCTGACTTTAACTAAAATGTTTCAGTTCTCTGCGTATATAGGTACATAAATAATTCAGAATTAATCCCTGCAGAGGGGACAATGGGAATCGTAAATTATCCATGTGCCGTCCTCAACATTAGAGGCAATGAACCTATAGTAACAAACTATGAGTGTTACTCATTACATACATTTCACAGACACCTTAACCTTTTGAATATTAATTTCCCTCTGCAGCTTGTAGCTAGGCAGTATCATTTTTTTAATTTTCCTTCCCACTCCTCTTGCCTTCATTTCGTTCTCTCACGAAATCTCCCAAACCGTAGTTAAGCCACAGCTACTGAGTGGATGTATTGGAATACATTGATTTGTTATAGAAAGGATTTTTTTTAAGCTGAATATTTTTTGTTTTGTAAAAACCCCTCAATATCAGAGGTAGCCTTTCTGTAGAATGCAAGGTGAGGTGTATCAGTCAGGCTGTTTTTAAAAAAATAAATGGGCTTGCAAATCTGGACAAATCTGACTCCACTGTGGTTGATAGTGTCCTTCAAATTTCACAAATATATATCATACTTTTATTTTTAACTAAAAATATATTGAAGAGTTGTCATAATTTTCATCTAAAGATGAAAATAAAGTAAAAAAAAAGAGGTATGATAGTTCCTAATTATAAAATCAATTAAATTACAAAATTTAACTGTTAAATTAGGGAGTTTAATTTTTTTAAGACTTAATGAGATATAATAGTGGGTATTCTTATTTTTGTCTCTAGATTACCCTCCCAGGTAAAAATATCCTGATTAGCTTTAGAACTCTTATTTTGAATGACAGAGTAAAGAAAAGATTCTTTCTAGTCTAATTCATTATGCCCATTCCTGTCTATTAGATAAGATAAATCAAAATGTTTATCATAAAAAATTATGAGAAGTAACATTTATAAAATAAATATAAATATTTGTAAGGATATATATAAATATAGACAAACATGCATGTATTAGACATGTATGTAGATGAACTGATATGAACACTATTATAAATCTCTACATTTAACTGAACTATACATCATATGAAGGTTGTTGACAGACACAGCTGGAGTGAAATTCAACAAAATTGTTTGTGCATCAGGCTTTTCAGAGATTTCAACATGCCCTTCACCAGCATAGTTGCATGACTTACTCCTCCATCTTGTTAAGATCTTTAATTACCTCTCTGTACCTTTTGTCAGTACCTAGTTTAAAATTACAAATCTACCAGGGGTCCCTGGGTGGCTCAGTCAGTTAAGTGCCTGACTCCTGATTTTGGCTCAGGTCATGATCTCAGGGTTCTTGGGATGGAGCCCTGGGTTGGGCTCTGTGCTGAGAGCTTGGGATTCTCCCTCTCCCTCTCTCTCTGGCCCTCCCCACTGTCCCTCTCTCTCAAAATAAATAAATT
The DNA here is from genome assembly GCF_007474595.2 of Lynx canadensis. Classification (NCBI taxonomy): domain Eukaryota; kingdom Metazoa; phylum Chordata; class Mammalia; order Carnivora; family Felidae; genus Lynx; species Lynx canadensis. The sequence goes on along the minus strand of NC_044303.2, from coordinate 155,267,926 downwards.
TAAAAAATGAAACAAAATAAAACCCACTAATATCCAAGATGTCTCTTAGTTTCCTTTCCTTGCTTTATCTCTGCAACTCCTGTAACTCTGACATAATGCTGGAAAATTTTTGAGGACAGGAAGTTTTGTTGGTTTTGTTCTTTGCTGTATCCTGAATGCCTAAGAGATAGTAGGAGCTCATTAAATACACTAAAGAAATGAAACATGGTAATAAATTTGAGGTGTCAAGAACTATTTGAAAATCACTCTAGTCCCAGCATGGCTGACTAATGGGGCAAATCATGATATGAATTTAAGGCAACACTGCCTTATTTCTTGGGCATCTCCCACAACTTGCACAAAACCTTCCCTTTGGGCAGCCATTGCCCTTGGACTCTCCCTGCAACTGCTTTTATTGAAATTAAAACTTGCTCTCACTAAAAGTCCGTTATCATTCATTGACAAATTGCACTGTACATGTTAATTTTGTTCCATAGAATGCATTTGCACTTTAGGCCTTATCTCATACAGTCAAAGGATTTGTTTTCTATGAAAGAAATTTCCAATAGAGACAATTAAGTTAGGCAAAATACTTTGGTTTTCCTTTTGGTTTGTTGCAAACTTGATTTTAGGTCTTCAATTCATGTTATGTAAATTTCCATCTTTTTCACCACAATTCTGCATATGGTTCATTTAAATTAACTGGAAATAGCCTTAGTACTAGTGCCTGAGGTGTGGCCAACAGGTGGCTCATTCATGCCTGCGCGCGCGCGCGCACACACACACACACACACACACACACACACACTTTTTCATGGGAGGCAAGTAACTAATTCTTTGTATTTTAAATTCTTTGTAACAAATTGTATTTTCTTTTTAAAAAGTAGACACTTTTTCCCTAAAGGTCAAAGAGTTCTTTGAAATTACATTATACCTGGATTTAGATTTTATTTTGGAAATGGTATTTGTAGATGTGAAGAAAATCAAAGAAAGAGCTTTACCTCAAACACTCAGGCCATCCGCCCCCAATTTTACCCCAGGAGAGTGTTGGCTGTTTTTTTAGGACTGAGTTATAAATTTTATCCTATCATTTTGGCATCAATGATATTGGTGTAAAATAATGATTAGGAAATAACAATTCATAAAAAACAAAATATGAATTCTTTTAAAATTCAATTTTTATGAACTAACCACTGGTGAAGCTATAGTGTCTAATTAAACTGTTATTTCAATATGAATGTGGGATTATGAAAGCAAGGACCCAATACGTAAGTAAATCGCAGCTTTTTTATAGCAGGTGGTGACTATGTCCTTTGAATATGTGTTTTGAGACACACCCTCTTTTGTAACCCGGTCTTTCATGTGTTGAGCAGGAGTGCTCATCATTTAGTCTGCTCTAAAGACTATATTGTGGCAGGAATGAATCTCAGTACTTGATTACAGCTTCGTGAGGAGTATAACATTTTAATTTTCTATAGGTTCTACTTCAGGTCTAAACTTGGAAGATAATATTAGCCATTCAGGGTGTCTTCTATCCATTCCTATGGGTGGAAATCTATGCCTCTGGGGTTGTGCAGTGGTTGACCCCCCCATTGGGGTCACAATGGTTATCTTGCTCCCTGCCTTTGCCATTACCTAAACTGGCATTTGCAGGGGGGATCTATTTACCTAAAGAATTAGGCTTTGGGACCAAGCACATCCCTCCTGTATTCTTCTGGACCTACAGGGCCTCTCCTTCTCTTCCAGCTCTTTGAATGGCCTCATTAATGCACAAGACACTGCAATTGTTTTGCCTCTCTCTTGGGTCACAGGAAACTTGAAGCTTTCCCCCTGACTTACTGGATCATGTTTTGTGTCAGAACTATATGGCTAGACATCTCACTGAGCCATCCTTCCGCTCCATCTCCTGGACCATCCATGCTGGTTGACAGGGTAGCACTAGGGTGATAGAGCTTTTCTGACCACTGTGTTAAATGGTGAGGGTTAAGCACCAGTCCTCTTTGTCCTTTGGTTTTCCCAAACCCGTTTTTACAAAAAGAATTATGTTCTCCTCTTCTCTTATTAATCCTTTAAGGAGCAGGACAATGGATCCTAAGTGTAAAACAGATATTTAGGGTGGAATTACTTTGAGTACTTGTAATTATACTTCATGATGCCATCCAAATTTTTAGAAAAGACTATTACAGAATAGGCATGTTTACATATCTAATCAGCTATCAAGTTAAGGGTCATTACTACTGAAACTGTGTTACCCTGCAATGAGATAGGTGGTATTGGGGCAGTTACTTCTGTTTGGAGCAGAGGAGAACAGAGCACATTCTCGTTCTGTAGGAAGTCTTGAGAGCATGGGAAAAAGCAGACTTCTCTGTGACTTATCCCAGAGTAATCTTGAAGAGTACCGAGTAGTGGCAGTTGATTTCAAAGTGAGAAAACCAACTCAGTAAGGTTCTGTGTTGTAACTGATGAGTCAGGTATCCCTTAGTCTAGAGGAAAGTAGTTTCCTTAATTCCCTGTTTTCTTCAGGGCACCATTTCTAATAGTAGCCAGACTAAGATTTAGCAGGCAGATATCTTCTTTTGAAACATGAATGTTTACATTCTCATAATTTTATCCTCTTCAGGGAAGGAACAGGATTAGTGAACGCATGTCCTAGTTATTCACGTTCATCATTTTTATTCCCTAGATCCAAAATATATGAATATAGTGCTGAGGGGCTAGCAGTTTCCTTTCCTTTAAAATTTAAGAGCAAAACAGAGAAAACAAAGAGTTATAGGCAAACCTGCAATTTAGTGACATTCCATAAGCAAAAGATTCAATAATACTGTTGAAATAACTTCATAGTGAATTCAAACTGAATAATCCTGGGTGGCTCATCCAGTTAAGCATCTGACTCTTGAGTTTGGCTCAGGTCACGATCTTACAGTTCGAGGACTGAGCCCCACATTGAGCTCTGTGCTGACAGCATGAAGCCTGCTTCGGATTTCTCTCTCTCCATCTCTCTGCCCCTATCTTGCTTAGACATGTGCTATGTCTCTTTCTCTCTCTCCTTCTCTCTCTCTCCAAATAAATAAACATTAAAAACAAAAACAAACAACAAAAATCTGAATGATCCTATTCAATCAGGTAAGTGTTGTAAATGGACTCAAAGGGGTGACAAATTGCAATGTCTTTGTCAAAATTAAAGTTGGCTAAGATACAAAATAGATGAACACAGGGCAAGGGAAAATAAAAAGAGAGGGAAGCAAGAGACTCAACTATAGAGAACATACTGAGGCTTGGTGGAGGGAGGTGGGTGGAGGATGGACTAAATGGGTGATGGGTATTAAGAAGGACGCTTGTTGGGATGAGCGCTGGATGTTATATGTAAATCATGAATCACTAAATTCTACACCCAAAACCAATTTTACTATATTTGTTAACTAACTAGAATATAAATAAAAACTTGAAAAGAAGTTGAGATGTATAGTATTATCACACTATTAAAATTTATGTTCACATTTAAATCAATTCCGTTTCTATGAAAGGAGAATCAGGATAATTTAGAATATAAAATTAAGTCACATTGCCAAAGAACTCTTCCTGTATGGTTTGGAATGAATACACCAAACACCTAGCCTTTTTTAAGAAAATTATTTTGCATACAGTAAATGCTAAATAAATGCTTGAATCACTTTAGAAAACCATCTCTCCTCATATCCATAAGTGCCCACAAATTATTTCTTCCTGAAGGATTTGAGATGAGTCTGTGAGGACATACTATTCTTAACAATAGAATTTATTGGTTTAAAACATGTCAATGTAGTAATATGATAAATAAAATTATGTAATCTGCAAATATCTGGCAGAGAGCTACCTAAATAGTTAAACATTAGTTTGTCTGAAAGTTACGTGAATAGAAAGTGTGTAATGAGATCAGGAAGCTTCTAAGCATCTGAAAATAAAGGTGCTGCCACAGAGATGAAAAAAATTTTTGAAAATGCAGTCTGATGACATCAAAGGAGGTATTTACTTATTTCTTCATTTTTGGGTTCCCAGTTTTTACTGTTCCCATTTAGAGGCTACACAGTAGCTCCTATCATCTACTTAAAACCTAAATGTTCATCCTGTGAAAATAAATATCTGAATTATGCTATTGTAGGGAAATTTTGTATATAAATCAACATAATACTGACTTCAATAGCAAAAGAATAGTTACTGAATCATTAATTGTAGCCATGAAAAATCTAGGCATTGATAATAGTACCCTTTTCTTTACTCATATAATTGTTAAAATAAGCTCTACTCAGAAATGCAAATTATTTTGCAATGCAAATACAAAGCAAAAGTAGATGTTTTTCCAATGTATCAATGCTTTTTTAATATAACAGAAATAAAGATGTTATGTATAATATTATAATGATATATTTTGGGACAATGTTACATGAACACTTCTTAGTGAAATTGATGAAAACATGCATGCTATTAAAAATCAACTTAAAAAAACAAACTAAACTTAAAAAAAAGTTATAGTTGTGACATATAACCACTAGGATATTTCTAGAAGTGGTATCATACTTAACACCCAACTTTGCCTTTTTCCACTTTCACACTTATAATCTTGTGTTCTGCCATGATCAAACAGTGTGCCCAAGGCTACTGCTTCTCTGAGATGGTATTTCTGGAAATGACCTTATAATACTATCAGAAATACTGCTGCCAACTTTGATAATAGTGGGCATAGAAAGGTCTAGGACTTTATTGTAGAGACAAGGCAAAACTACCAGAAAATGTTAAAATTTAGAGTCTCTGAAGTTTTGCCCCCCAAAAAAACGTACACACAGTCACATACATGACTTCAAAACAACTAACTTCCAGAGGTCAAATTTATATTATATATATGACAGTACAATTTGTTGAATGATGTAAAAAGTTCTCTATGCCTTGTATGTGCCTCAGGTACTCAGAACCCAGAAGTTTCTCTGGAAACTTAAGACCAATAATCCGCCAATATTGATATTTTGGGATATCTGCATTATAATTTTTTTTTCAGTGCCTGATTTCTGAAGGGCACCATAAATGCTTCTGAATTCTTTCTTAAAGTTTATGGATAAACTGAATGGTTGAAAATATCTTAAAAGTTGGTGAGTCAACTAGAGAGAACCTGGTGAAGAATGTTCATCTACTCAACATTTTCCATAACCAGCCTTAAGTCAAAAAATTGAAAAAGCAAAAACAATAGCTATTTGAGTCATTCTTCAGGGTGTCAGTCAGTGATAGAAGAAACCAATGCCAATAAAGGACCCAAGATTAGTTGAGATTTCACTAAAAAATTTGGATTATAACAAATCCTTCAGGCTTAAATTAGGTAACAGGAACTGTCCCTTTCCATCATGGATTTAGACTACACGTTCCTTTATAGCAGGCATTTTATTTTCTTAATGATTACATCCCTGGCATCTAAGACACAGACATTCGATTCATATCAATTGAATTGATGAATGAGTGAATGAGTGAATGATTGAAGAAAGCAATTGAAATACTTTTTCAGTACGTCATCAAATTATAAGTACTTTACAGTTCTGCCTAGCAAAGCACGTTCTACTATAGAACATAATGTGAGAGTAGAATGGGTAAAGATATAATAAATGTGATATTTGTTAAGAGATGCTCATTCAAAACAAATCTTTGCCTCAGAGGCAAATATGAGTCAAATTAGTTTTATCTTTTAACAGTGTTATAATTCAGATGTTGACTCTCAAGTGTTTCATTCTATTAAGGGAGCCCTCTTTATTTTTCTTAATCTTGCTGTAAATTTATATTGAAATTAAATAGTATACTTTTATCGAAAAAAACTCTTGAGTAGAAAGCTATTGTGTGGATACTTTAGTAAAAGAGTGAAGAAATCTATGCTTGATTATTTATTTGTAGCTCTGTTAAATTATGTTAAAATAAATCAAGTAAGCCCACATAACTAGGCCTTAAAGATTACATGATTTTTATTTTTAGAGGAAAAACCCCTCATAAACCACAGTCCAATTATTCAATTTTGCTTACTAATTATGGAAACTTCTCATTTCTTGGCCTCAAGCAGTAGATGATACATCTCTGAAGGGTGACACAAAATCTGTCACCATCTATGGCTCATTTTATTCAATGTAAATATTTTTGGAAAACAAAATAAATAGTTTAGAAATTCCTACATTCAGTGTGGTTGATATATGCATCATTTCTGATATGTGAGCCTTCGTTCATACTGTCCTTTAGATAAGGTTGTGGGCTATGCTTTTTCTCCCCTAGGACAGTGAAAAACACAGAAAGGCATCAGTTGGAACATAATTATAAACATGTTTTCTCATAATAAAAGCTGGTGTTTAAGCTATCAATAAAATTAGAATTAAATTGGGCCAATAGCTCATATTTTTAGAACCATCATGTGAGAAATTGTATCTCTTTCTTTCCTACATGGCACAAAAGGAATATTGCAGCATAACAAGTTGATATAAAGCTCCTTCCATGCTTTCTCAAGTGTCCTCTGAAGCAGCTCAAAATTCAGAGCCAAATTAGAATCTTCAAAAAATGTTTTAAATGTTTAAGATTATAGAGAGGATTGATGAGACCGTGTGTATGGAATTTTCTCCATGCATTCATAGAATCCTGTACTAACTAGAAGTGTTAAAACTTCAAACAAGTTTCATAGCAAACATCACTTATAGGATGTGGAGCTCACACAGTTATTAGATTGGAGATAAAGACTTGAGGAAGTGTTTTCACTTTAACTTAAATACTAACCTAGGAAGACTGGCCCTATATTTATGGAGTAGTTATTCTTGCCATTTTGAGTTTTTTCAGTAGTCCTCACTGCATTGTTTTAAGAGCTTTATGAGAAGTTAGGAGCTTGCTAACTTAGGTCTTGAGAACATATTCGTGTACTCTAAACACACTTTTCATGAAATCATACTTTTTATTTAACTATGTAGTTATTTAACAAGTATGAATTTAAAAGAAACTGATGACAGTGATTCCTTGTTTATTGTTATTGGTGGATAATATTGAAAACAATTTAAAATAAGTAAATTACTAGAATTTTTATCACCCTTCATGTCATGTATTACTTAACAAAATGAAACAAAACATTATTTTTAACTTTTTGAGGAACCTCCATAATGTGTTCCAGAGTGGCTGCACCAGTTTGCATTTCCACCAACAGTGCAAGAGGGTTCCTCTTTCTCCACATCCTCGCCAATGCCTGCTGTTTCTTGTGTTGTTGATTTTAGCCATTATGACAGGTGTGAGGTGATATCTGATTGTAGTTTTGATTTGTATTCCCTGGTGATGAGTGATGTTGAGTGTCTTTTCCTGTGTCTGTTGATGATATGGATGTCTTCTTTGGAAAAATGTTTATTCATGTCTTCTACCCATTTTTTAACTGGATTATTTGGTTATTATGGGTGGTGAGCTTGCTAAATTCTTTATAGATTTTGGATACTAACCCTTTATCAGCTATCTCATTTGCAAATAACTTCTCTCATTCCGTAGGTTGTCTTTTAGTTTCATTAATTGTTTCCTTCACTGTGCAGAAGCTTTTTTATTTTGATGTAGTATCAGTAGTTTGTTTTTGCTTTTGTTTCCTGTGCCTCAGGAGATGTATGTATCTAGTAAGAAATTATTATGGTCATTGTCAAAGAGGTTCCTGCCTGTGTTCTCTTCCAGGATTTTTATGATTTCATGTCTCACATTTAGGTGTTTAATCCATCTTCAATATTATATGTATGTTAACTAGCTGGAATTTAAATGAAAAATTTAAAAACCATTTAATTATTTTGTGAAATCAAGGTGGGGAATATTTTGAGAATCGTGTTTAACTTGAAACAATAAATAATTTAAAAGATATAAATGTGAGACAAAATTAATAATATTTAATTAAAAGTCAGAAACAACTTCCTGACTGGGCATTTTTAAAAGAAGAATCATATATAAATATTTACAAGTTTAGATATTACTAAAGAGAGGACCTGGATAAATACCAGTCTAATAATGTGTTGCCTTATAGTGATGTATTCTACAATACAGCAATAGAAGAGATTCAAGGGCTAGAATATTAACTTGTCAGATCCCATGTTTTGTAGAGTATAAACTACAATGCTTATGTAAGTAAGTATATTAAGCATCAAAATGACTAGACAAATCTTAAATAAAGGGTTATATATATGTGAATGAAGTCAATATAATTCTGCCTACTGCATGTTAGTTGAATTGGATGTTGAATGTTTTAACTTTAGGGAATATTTTAGACCATTTCAAGTCTTATAAAACTGATAGAACATCAGCTAGATTTCCTAGATATAATTTCCCTTGTTAAATATAAACATAAACATAAACATAAATATAAATATTTTTTTCAGGATAAACAAAAGTTATTGAGCTGGGGGTGTCATGATAGGAGAAAGATCATACTATTAATATCAGCTGGATTATAAAATACATGGGTACACATGGGTACATCTCAGTGTCTTGTTATTTTTGTGCCCTGACTTCGTTTTATCTGTAGCATCTGTTACTACATAACATATTCTCTTTCCTCTCACTAGACCGTGTACTTTGTGAAAATAAGAACCCCATCTTCTTTGTTCATTTCTGGATCCTCAGAACCTGGTATGTAGTAGGATTTGAAAAATATTTGTGGAATGAAATAATTGACATTAAAATTTATATAGATGCATTTATCAAAACATCTATGGTCTTACATAAATAGAAAAGATAGTGACACATGTTACTTCCAATGTTTGCCATAGTATTTCTCCCTTATGGTTCCTCTTGTTAGTTTATATTTATTGGTGTATGTGGATGACTTCATAGATCTTTTCATTTTTTGTTGTTGTTGTTTTCTTTTTTTTTGCATTTATAAAATACTTTAATCTTTTTTTTAATATGAAATTTATTGTCAAATTGGTTTCCATACAACACCCAGTGCCCATCCCAAAAGGTGCCCTCCTCAATACCCATCACCCACCCACCCCTCCCTCCCACCCCCCATCAACCCTCAGTTTGTTCTCAGTTTTTAAGAGTCTCTTATGCTTTGGCTCTCTCCCTCTCTAACCATTTTTTTTTCTTCTTCCCCTCCCCCATGGACTTCTGTTAAGTTTCTCAGGATCCACATAAGAGTGAAAACATATGGTATCTGTCTTAGATCTTTTCAAAGAAAACATAGATATTAGGAAACTCACAGAACATTAAATTTATAACTAGCTATTTAAAGACTAGAGTAGGGAACAAGAAAAGATACCCCAAGCTAAAAGAAATGTGTTTTATTTTCCACTGAATTTTAGTTAGCTAATAATAATTTATGAACAAAATTATAGACTCATCTCTAGGGTATGCGGTTCCTGGGTGTGGTGGTTCTATAAAGAGCAGCAGAATGACTTTCTTTTCAATATGCAGTCAAGGATTACCTTTAGTCTAGGTATTTCAATGAAGAATAAAATAATTCTTTAGTTTTGAAGAGGAAAGAGAAATGGTTAAAGAGACAGGCAGGTTTGGGACACTAGGTGATAAAATTTACTTTGATTTAAAAACTTACACAAAAAACATTTTCATGATTTTAGCTCACTAACTGCATCATTGATATTTAACACTTATTTATAAACAACCAAAGACTACCTACTAATAAATATATTTCCGATAGATAAATTTCTTTTACCTTTTGGTATAATCGTGTATTATTTGCGAGTATTTCAGATGCTATACGATAATTTTTTTAAACCTTGTAAATTCGTTTTATGGATGAGACTAAAATCACATATTCTAATCTCACTTCATTTAATAATTAAAAGCAAACTTCTGCTCCTCAGAACATATGGGTTCCTTAAGAATTCCTCAAGAATTGGTTTCACAAAATAGACAACTTAGCTAACAAATAGTGTGTCGTATTGATTTTATTGTATGAGAGTTTTCAGTTGCTTAGAATTATGCTCCAGTTAAAGAACTTTGAAAGTACCCACAAAATGAAACAACACAGTTTTATAAAACATAAAGTTTTAATTAATGTTCTATGGAAAAGACATTAGGCTATTTTTTTCCACTAAATTTACCTAATTCTTTACATTGAATTAATCAGGATTAATCAATTATTTTTGTGTCATGAAATATTTCCAGAATTATCCACTGGAGGTAATGATAATCCTGGAGGTAGACATGGAATTCTGTGTTTTATAATGATATTTAGCATTAAAAATTGAAGTGGTAATTATTAGCTCTTTCCTTCAATTGCCTGAGCATCTAGACTAAAATTGACATTTTTACCATAGTTATTTTGACAAATAACTCAATTCTTTTATTCATTTTGAACATAATTTTTACATAAGCAAATTTCTAAAACTTTCGGAGCCATAATTCAATTGTAATTTACTGGAGAGAGATGTCATTTTAGAATAGACATTCTCATGTTGCATCCATTTATTCATAACTTTTCAATCCCCCACATGGCTAATATCCTTGTTCTAGATTATTTTTCTTCTTGTCCTTTATATGTGAACTGGACATCTATGGAACTCAAGCTTACACCCCTTTTGTCAACACACACGTTCTAGCTTAAAATATCTGTATGAGATCTTTAATTCCCTGATCATTATTATTTGTTTAGAGACGGTTTTTATCGCATTTAGACTTAATATTCCATACATAGCTACTTGGGCATCAATTTCAACCTTTAGAACTGTTAGCAGAAATACATAGGTCTTTGAAAACATGGGAAGCATTAAAGTGATGGGGACATTCTGGGCTGATATTTTAGTATTTGCCACAAATTTAGCTGGCAGTTACTTTAATTAAAAAAAAAAAAAAAAGCTAGAGTAGAAAGTTATTCACCGGGAGGTAAGTGAAGACCACCAGGAATCGGCTAATAACTTATTCTTACATTAGACTGAACCTAGGTCAAAAAGGTAAGCATCTAGCTATTACACAGCCAACTTTATATCATTCAAGTCAAGCTTGAAAAAGCAGGTTTCAGATGTTGACTTTTGCTTTCCCCTGATATATGTGATCTTTGGAGGAGAAAAGGACAGCTTTAGGCTCTTGGTGCTGGCATTTTCATGTCTTTCTCAATACCGCAACCATGCTGTGTCCTTTGGAGATGTTCTTTTACTGGACTGCTCCCCAATGAAACTGGGTCTTGAAGTGTCAATGGTATCAAGAGAGATCATAGGATACCCCTCTAAATCTGCCTCTGGTTGATGTCAGTCCTGCTAGCCCTGTGGATTCTGGTCATAGCTGCCAACTTTCTCTTTGAAACTTCTTCCTTTTCATTATGTTTAGGTGCCTCTCAAGTCACCGAGCTTTGGTCCAGACTCAAAATCAAATTTCTTTTTTCTCGTCTCTCCCTGACTGATCTCAGAGATATTACAAAGCACATTAAATCTCCAAAGAGAGACAGCACTTAAAAGTGCTATTTCACTTTTGTGTTAACTCACAAAAGTCAGTATCTCTGACTGATCACCTATGAAAGAACCCTTAAAAAGAACAGTATCACATTAAAAATTTTTTAAAGCATTTTAAACTGCTCTTTGGGGTCTATCTTCTTTTAGACACTTCCACCTGATATAATGGTGGGGGTCGGTGGGTGGAAACTTGGTCTAAAAAATAATGATTAGCAAATTTAGGAAATTCTTTAAGTTTGGCTGGATACTTTTTGCTTTGTCAGAACTGTCAGTGCGTGCATTTCACCCTTCATTTGACCAGGTCCAATTACTTTATAAGAGTTTCTGTTTTTGAAAAACTGATTTCTTTTGTTGTTTTTTTGTCTCCAACAAAAGAAGTCATGGTAATACTAAAGGTAGACACAGAATTCTTTTTTCGTAAATGTAAAATTAAGAGTATTAATTTATAACAGTTATACCATCTTGAAAAATGTTAGGAAAACTAAAAATTACATGATGGTGAGATTTTGTCGAAGAGTGGGAGTCAGGTTAATCAGCTTGGCCAGAACACGGAAATGATCTAATAGTTGTTATAACTTACTTTGCTCTCAAAGAAGAAGATATTAACTTGAACATATTACCAAGAGGACTGAACATCTTGCCAAGTAGATAGAGCAAAGCTCAGAAAAATTAAGCTGGTCCAACCTTTCCAAAATCGTTTTTTTTTTTTTTCAAATACTTATATGTAAGAGTGGAATCTATAAGGCTTTAACTAGATCTTATGGCACAGCGTGAAATACCAAGGAAAGGTATGAGATTAACAATCGTTTTTATTATGTCAAGGGAAAACAATAATTCTCAGTCTCACATACCAGTAAGAATTGTCCATTTATATGTGGAATCTAAAATAAACAAAACAAACCAACAAAGGGACACCTTATAGAAAAAGAGATCACACCTGTGGCCACCAGAAGCAGGGAGTGGAGGAAGGAGGAAGGGAAGGAAGGTCATGAAAGGCACAAACTTCCACTAATAAGATAAATTAGTACCAAGGATGGAATGAGCAACATGATGATTCTGGTTACCACTGCTCTTTGATATACATGAAAGTTGGTAAGAGAGTAAATCCTAGGAGTTTTCATTCCAAGGAGAAAATCCTGCCCCCCCCCCCAATTTCTTGTATCTATATAAGATGATGGATGTTAACTTCCTGTGCTAATCGGTTTATAATATATATAAGGGAAATGTGTATGCTATATACTTGAAACTTATTCAGTAATGTATGTCAGTTGTAGCTCAATAAAACTGGGAAAAATTTTTGCTGAACTAAATTGGATAGAGTGCACCTGACATTACTTTTCTCTGCAATTTGATTGCTGTAGTCTGAGGTTGCTACACTAGACCCTGGGACTGACTCTCCAAATCAAGTGTTAGATGAATTCTTGATAGGCCCAGTGAGTAATATTAGGAGCTTTTTGAAGAGTGCAACTGTCTTATACTTTTTGGGCTTATATTTTATATCAGAAATCCATCAGATATTACATCTACAAAAACTCAGTTGATAGCTTCTATAAAGGAATTTCACGTAGAAATGCATGGAATGTGAGAAAATGTTTGTTTTTGTAAATAAATGATAGGAAATCAGATGTTTGATCTGTGTTATCATGTGGGATCCATGAGCATATATATGAAACCATATGTTTGGTGTCTAGAATTAGGACTATGATTATAGGTGCTCAATAAATATTTGCTGAATGCTTGAATAAGAAAAAAAATCATAAAGGGCTGGGAAGTCACATATAGGTTTGATTTCCATAGAGTGTTTCTTATGACTTAAATTTCCCAAACTAGGCATGAGAATTTTAGGAACATTTATTTGATTTTAATTTTTGCAAACGGTGTGTATGTATGTGTGTGTATGTGAGATCTTCATTTTCTTATCTTTGTAAAGTGAACCTACTAAGAGGAGGAGGTCTAGAAACCAAATTTTGAAGTACCTGGTACATTTAATGTGAAAAATCGCTACAAAGTATGATTTCCCCTCAACTAAGATTTTACGTATTGTCCTCCACATGGGAAAAGCAAACTATTAACTACAAAATATTCTTTCTTCGGTAGTTTTTATTACTGGCATCAAATTGGTATTTCTTTTTCTTCCCCCTTGGGTTTTAAGCAACTGCTAGAACCCTTTATATCTTAAACTTTGAGGCAAATTGCATATAAGTATTTATATCCTGAAGAATAACTTTCAAACTTTTTATACTTTTGGATGGAAGAGATACTACATGTGAATCTAAGAACACTCTTGGAACTTACTAAGTTCTCATACATTGATATAGTACGAGGGTTTAGTTTATGATTCGATTTGCTCCAAGTCAGAGCATTTGACATTTTGATTTCAGATTTTACATATTGAAGTGTTGTTACAAATTCTACTTTCTAGCTTGTTCATTTGCACTGACTTTTTTTAGGTGAACAGGAGTGCACATCATTGACAGATTTTCCACATTTTGAGATAAGGTAAATTCAAAATCAAACTTAAATCTATGTTCTTAATTTTTTAAAATCTATCAGGAGAGAGCACAATGGAGCACAAGCATTAGTATATCATATTGTAGACCAATTATAAATCGGTGCCCACTAAATAAATAGTTAACATCATTGGACAAATAATTTACAAGGCTTATAAATGCAAAAGGAATGCTTATCTAGTATGCTATTTAAAACTTACAGAGTGACTTGTATGATGACCATAATGTCAGAGGAAGATAGAAATAGCTGTCACATAAACTTCTATAATTCCTAACTGGCAGACTGTTTGCTAAGTCCTCAATTTGAAAGAGTCATAAAATTAGATATATTCTTATAATGTTGTCCTCTTGGTTTTTCTAAAAGGGAATATACCGACATACTATCTAATAGTCTTCTTAAATATTTTACATTGTATGTGTATTTTAAGTTTTGAAAAAGTAATAGTTACTTTTTTCAGATATATTGAGTGAACTAATGCGAGCTTATGTTTCTAGCAAAAGAGCTGTCTTCACTAAAATTAGCGTGGTAATAGCCAACATTTTTTGAGCAACTGTTACGTGTTAGATACTGCTTTATGCATCCACAGGTATAAACTTATTTAATACTTACAACAGTTCTGTGTGGTAAATACCATCATAAGATCATTTTGAACCTAAGGAAGTTGAGGTATAAAGTTGTAGAGAAAATTCCCACGGTTACACAGCTCCTGTAGGTTGGATTCAAAACCAATGCCCTTAATCAATGATTTATATTACCTATAAAATATTTGCAGGACTTCTCATCTCTGTCCTGATCTGTATGGCTTTAGTTGGTGTTGCTTTTCCGGAGGACAAACATTAAGATGAAACTGAAAATTTAGTTTATCATTTGGGATTTCTATTATTTTCTTATTACAAGATACAGGAAAATGTAAAGTCATTTCATAATTTTCTTGTTTTTTGTGGTTTATTTAATTGCATCGAGATTTTTGGTCCTACACTGACCTAACTTACCAACTTAAATGGAGACAAGCATACCCGAGAGAGGAAAGAAAGATTGATTGTACACACCTCATGACTACATGTATCTGTTCCCTAAAAAGTTGGTTTAAAGAAACGAAAATCCCAAACCTTAAGATATCTCTTAAAAACATTATAAGACATTTCAGTTGAAAAGCTATGTTAAAACGTGAAAATTTGGGGTTAGCAAATTATTACTTAGATTCTTAATAGTCACCGTCACAGACGCATAGTGTGACACACACTATAAGATCAAAAGGAAAAAAAAAAGCATTGTTTCATTATTTCCGTTTCGAAATCTACAAAGGAAGAAGTTGGGCTTGATGGGAGCTGAAGATGAACATCAGCTGTAGAGGGGAAAAGTGCTGAAATAAACAGAAGTTTTTTATCAGGTAGTGCATTAAGTTTCATGCAATAAACTAATTAACTAAAAAAAAAAAAAAAAGGCAATTTACACAGATGCCCCGTCAAACACTACAGGGGAAGCACAGATGGGGCACTATCAAGTAGCATAATGCTCCAGTACTCATTTATAAAATCTGCATAATTCTTCCAAACATCTGAAGCCCTGTAAAGAAACACATGCTAAATTTAAAAAAAAAATATATATTGCTCTAAATTCAAACACTCTTTTACATACTGCAATATATTTGAGTGGGTGAAGTTCTATTTGTGGGTAGTATTTGCCTCACATGCAGTAAAGTTTGGAGATGGAAACAAATGTACAGATACAGGGAATTCCCTGGAATAAGCAATATATCTGCCCGGTACCACAACACACACTGTGTTTTCAGCAATCGTGCTCTACCTGGTTGAATCATTATAGGATATCTTGAGGAGTTGAACCATTCACTTGTTCGAAGACAGGTGTAAAATTCAGGAAATTTTATCTATGCTGTAGGAGAGATTTATTTTCTCCTTTTAAATGATTTTGTTTTTCAGGCTTCCAAAGCCCATTTTATTTAATTCATATGGATGTTCCTTGTGTTATAATGCCTTTTGGACTGATGTTCAAAGCGAAAGCACCTAAATTTAATAATCACTGCTAAGTGCACCCGTGCATTTTCCTCTAATGATATTAGTGAGCAAATTTATATTGTTTTGCTTTATGCTTATCTTTTAAGGGTGTATTTTTGAAAATGACTCTAGTGCCCTGAGCGGTGTGTGGAACAAACATTAACTAAGTGCCTGACTCTTGTTTCTCTGACTTATGCCTTATCTTTTCTATGAAGATTCTTGATAGTCCTTTATGATTTTCTTGTTTTGCTTTTTTATTTTCACAATGGTGTAAGCCAACACATAAAATGCGAGAAGTGAAGTTTTGGGTTAAGGTTGAGGGCAGGGCACGAAAGCCTCTGTAAGCATTGTTTTCTTTTCCCCCCAATCTCTCTGCTACCTCTATTATAAAACATACAATATGCAATCTCATTGCCTTTGACCTTATTGGTTTCTCTTTCGCATGGGCACTAATAATTAATACAGAGCCACTGAGTGATACGAATATATTCTCTGTTGCATTGTCGAACATGCTAAATAATTTAAAACGCACAGAAGACTCTCTAATGCTTGGTGGGGGAGGTAAAACCATACCCATTTGGAAGGGGCAGGGGGTTGGGGGGTCTTTGCTTTTTTGTTTCTATTGAATGCTTTTCGGCTGTACAGCTGGAAAGGGCATTCCTATAGGACTTTAAAGGCAAAGTAGAAAAATGACATAAAAGCCTTGCTTGGATTTGATTGATGCACTCTCATATTTGAAGTTCACTCAGAGCTTTGTGCTAGAAGGCCTGGGTCACTCTATCCAGCACTCTAATGAGACTGTGTGTGAACACTTCCAGCTTTGTGGGCCTTGCTTTAATCAGAGATTGGAAAACACTCCTGACTGATAGGCTCCAGAATCAGATCTAAACAGAAAATAACATGCTCGATTTGGCCTCTGAAGGTGGGTTGAGCAAATCTTTGTGATGTATTGGAGCATTTGCTGAGTGCAAGTGCACGTGGGGTGGTTCCTATTTCTGTCGGCAAATACAAATTTTTCACTCAGCAGGCGTAATCAGAGCTAACTCGAGAGGAGAAATAACAAAAACTCAACAGCCCTTAGCAACTCAGCATGGCATAGAGGGATTTAAGACTTTAGCATTTTATCTCCATCAGTATGAAAATGTATGAGGAAATCTGAACTTTGAAAGTACAAATAAACACATTTAACACATTGCAAGCCACTGAAACCACTGGCTCTAGCTGGGCACTTTTAATTCTCCTTCTTTTGTTTAATCAATTGTTTATCAATTTCACTTAGGATTTTCAACTTTCATAAAACTTCTTTCCTAATTTGCACCGCGATCGTTTGGATGAGCAAGGAATAATGCAAGTAGTACCTCCTAATGAGTTACTGCTGCTTAGTGATAATCTGACGTTTAAAATGTTGTGCTAGATGCCAAAAGAGAGTGTCATTCACTGAGGGGCAGAAATTATCCTCATGTGTCATGAGAGATACTAGAAATCCCTGACAGTCACCATTCAAAGTCACCAGGGTCAGAGGTGCTTTTGGAACTCAGTTATAGAACTTATAATTGTTTAAAAATAATGCAATCATGAAAATAATCACAAAGGGTGCATACTCGATGCCTTGTTTACACAATTTTGATATAAATTCTCATTATTTTGTGATTTTTCTTATCTTTGTTAATGTCATTTCTTGGAAGCAGTGATAGAACTTATGATATCAAGGTTTAATATTGAACCTTATGTGCCTTTGTCATCATGTCTGATATATGAGATCTTTCTTAGATAATGTTGATCTCAATCAACATTCTAATTACCAATGTTGCCCAAGCATTGATGGTGCTAAAGTTCTACCAGAAAAGTAGTCATGTGTTTTATTATCCAAAGTTAGACACTTCTAAAATGAAAGAGCTCTATTATTAATGAGGCCAAGGGAACAAGTATACAACAGACCATACTGGGAAAACCAGGATGTATGGCACCTTACCTCCAGGAAACTTCTTACCTACAGGCCAATTCCTACAGGAAACTTTGTTTGAATAATGTTAAGCTCTTCTTGGTAAATCTTAGGAGGATAATTTTTACATAATGAAAATTTTACTTTTCATTTTTTTTGTGTGTGTACCTAGTCTTGAGTCAATTTGGTTTCCAACAGCACTCTAAAGATACTTGGTTCCACATTTTATAGATTCCTTAGCAATTAAGATTTTAGATACAGTCTTGTTTGAAAATTCTAAGGAAATGTTAGCAAGTGGCAAATACATGCTACATTACTTTTAATTACTATTCAGTCTAACTCCTGGAAGGACCAGAGTGATATGAGTGGTTAAAGGGATATTTTTTCTCTGACTTCTGGGCAATGAAAACATCATCTTCATCATAGAAGTGGGCATTAGACATCCAAATGAAGAGTGGGAAATTAACCTAATTCCATAGAACACAACCTGACTTGTTTTTTTTTTTCAAGTTTATTTATTTATTTTGAGAGACAGAGAGCACAAGTGGGAGAAGGGCAGAGAGAGAGGGGGAGAGAGAATCTCAAGAAGGCTCCAAACCATCAGTACAGAGCCCAATGTGAGGCTTGAACACACTAACAGCAAGATCACAACCTGAGCTGAAATCAAGAGTTGGATGCTTAATTGACTGAGCTCCTGAGGAGCCCCACACATCCTGACTTATGTTCTAACCTCAATCTACCTTTTTCCTTAACCACTGAGGTGTCTATTATGAACCCAAAGAAATTGCCAGATCAAAGAATTCTACCCCCATAAAGGAGCCAAGGATGTACTGATGTCACAATTGTAAATTCTGGCATCAAATATTCTAGGCAAATCTTTACTTTCACTACTGCCTAGATACTCTCACCTACTCCCTGGGTCTGTTTTTCAGAATGCAAATGAATTCCTTGGCTTAGACTAAACTGTCCTCTCTCTCTCTTTCTCTCTCTTTCTCTCTCTCTTCTCTCTCTCTGCAACGGTGTTTAAAAATAATAAACCTGAAACAAGAGAATCTTGTAAATCATCTAATCCCTTTGGCTTTCTTATTGTACAATTTGCGTAAATATTTGCATGCGTATGATAAAATAGTTTGTTGAATGAGTAAATAAATAGAACTAAATTAAAAGGTTAATGCAAACATTTCTATATATACCTAAATGAATAATTATACAAACACGTTTGTAAATATTTTACTATTTCTTCCTAAAGAACGTTTAAAACTTTTTTATTTATTTTTGAGAGAGAGAGACAGAGAGAGAGAGAGAGAGAGAGAGAGAGAGAGAGAATCTAAAGCAGGCTCCAGGCTCTGAGCCATCAACACAGAGTCCAATGTGGGGCTCAAACCCACAAACCAAGGGATCATGAGCCGAAGTCGGATGCTTAACTTACTGAAGCACCCAGGCACCCCATAAAGAACTTTTTAAATTCAAATTGTCATTTATTCTAAAGTTGGAAGAAAGATTATAAGTTATTAAGTACATTCGCTGCAGTTCACTAGTTGGCAAGTATCTATGATTCTACATATGCCACAGTTGTTCTTATTTTTGGACTTCTTTGTTTTAAATAATTTTATGTAAAGTGTATGTAATTTCCTTGTAACTTGGAAAGAGTTAGTAAAATGAAAATGGTTACCAAAGAATCATGCTCTCAGTAAAATGAGGAAAAATTGATTATGTGTTGAGATATCATGGTGTTTAAGATTATAGAAGGTATATAGATGGGTAGACTTGTTTCTGTCATGTGCTTTTTTATGGTATAATTTCAGTATATTTGGGGTTGTTGTCACGTGACATAAATGCTTTAAAAGTAGCAGGCAATAATCTGGTACGATTATTATTTGGTATAATATTATAATATTGTTTATATCCTTAACTACTCCTTTTTTCTTTTCTCTACCACTAATCTAAGACTAATTTCTGTCCACTCTGCCTTCTAAATAGCTGTCAGATAGACCTGCTTCTCTGAATGCCTGTCACTGATTTCATAGTCTCCTACATGAACCGCTTGCCTCCAGCTTCGTCACTTTTCAATCCATTCTCCACATTGCGAGGATAAGCTTTCTAAAATTCAAATTTTTGACCATTCCCTGCTTACAGCTCTTTGAAAGCTCTCCATTACTCGGAGATAAAGCTAAACTCTTAAAGTTACTGACAACTTCCTCTCCACCATGGTCCTTGCTGACCTATCACTCACACCATTCTGTCGTTCCTCCAGTGTGCACCCCTGCTCATTTTCCCCCAATACTCTTTCTTTTTAATGCCTTCCCTTTTCCTTCTACATTAATTTAATTATTTCCATCTTTGAGGCTTGTTTTGCCACTCCTCCTGAAAACTTTCCATGATTTTTGAAGTCTGGGTAAGGTGTTCCTCTTTTCTGTGCCGGTAGTAACCTACCCTTGCTTTATGATACGCATCCATTTATTTATTTGAACTCCTGCTGCATTGTAAGTTTCATAATGTTATTCACCTTTCTTTTCTTGTTCACAATAATAAACCAGGTTTAAGCGTAGTATCTGGTACATAGTAGGTGTTCAGCATTTGTTTGTTTATTTAATATGTGAAGCATCAGCCTCTATGAGAACAAATTGATATTAAAGACATATACATTTCCATCTTGTTAACCACACTTCCTTACACACTTCTAGGTAGAGATCTGGCTTCAAATACATGAAGTGATTTATAAACAAATTCATTATTTGATTTCGAATGTTGAGC
Organism: Lynx canadensis; assembly: GCF_007474595.2. Lineage (NCBI taxonomy): Eukaryota > Metazoa > Chordata > Mammalia > Carnivora > Felidae > Lynx > Lynx canadensis. Next base: position 155,247,314 of record NC_044303.2, on the reverse strand, counting down.
CAACCATTCTTGTTATTTGTCTCCTTTATAAATATATTCTTACCTCTTTCTCACTTTCTCTCTCTGTCTCTTTCTCTCTTTGTCTCTGTCTCTCTGGTCCTGGCTGTGTTTCACAGTAAAACGAGTTACCAGTGAGTCACAGAACAAACAGTAGGCTTTTTCCATGAAATGTTGATAATAAATTCCAAAATCTTTGAAAGAAGAATGTTGAAATGGATTCTCACCCTATATTGGTAGTCATTAACAGGTACATTTTCATTAATGCAGACTTCTCTGTAAAGAAAAAAAACATACTTCATGTAAGTTTATTGCTACTTCACTGTGAAGTGAATGTATACTCACCTAGCTATTAATTTTCTTTTACACCATTTTTAAGACCAGACAGCATTCTTTTTCTTCTCCCTCTCACACTTCTGGGTCTGAATCTTATGTGTCTGAACAATGGTTAGACATTTAACGTTATTAACATTTAACGTTAATGATTTGATTGTAATATTTTCCTCTCTGCAACTGTGACGTGATAAAGTTTATAATAGGAAAATATTTAATATATAATAAATAAATTTCTTCCTTTTTATTCGAATTATTTTCAAATTCCTAAAATAAAGTGGAAATGGAAGAAATGAAACAGGAATAAATCTACTTATCTTAAAAAGGACGAAGTTAGAAGTAAAGAAAATCTCTAAATTCAGGTCAGTTTAAGAATTAAGAGAAAAAATCCTAAGGATTAAATAAGTTAATTGAAATATACATGAATAAATTGGCTAATATATTTAATCAGAAAGATCAAGTACCAAACATGTCAAGAGCCTTGAGACTAGTCTGGTTCATGTTGGACATACAGTTGACGCTGAACAAACACAGGAGGTGCGGCAACACCGCCCCCAACCCCCACAAGATAGTCAGAAGTTATGTATACCTTTTGACTCCCTAAAACTTAAATATCAGTAGCTTACTGTTGACTGGAAGCCTTACGATAACATAAGCAGTTGATTAACACATATTTAGTATGTTATATGTGGTCTATACTCTATTATTGCAATAAAGTAAGCTAGAGAAAAGACAGTGTAACTGAGAAAATCATAAAGAAGAGAAAATACATTTGCAGTACTCTGTGTATACTTATTGAAAAAAAATCCACATGTAGGTGCATCTGCGCAATTCACATCTGTGTTGTTCAAGGGTGGACTGTAATTTCCGAGTGTTTTATGTTCACTCACAGACCCAGTTCCCTTTCTCTTATTTTTTTATGGATTTGATGAATGGGAATGTTTCAGTAAAGTTTAATTAATATTCACATATGACTTGTCATTTTCTAACACATGACATCCTTTTTTCTGTGATGGGCACAGATGATAAGCGAAACATGTATCTTGAGTGAACAAAATGGTGCTGGTTCCGACAGTACAAGGGGGAAGCTACATTTACTCGACCAGCTCATATTCCCCTCAAAATTGCATAACTGCACGACTGTGCCCTCTGAGTTCCAGGTAAATGTGTCTACTGCATTGGCACTTACACAGTTTGCACTATTACCTGCAGGTAGAATCTCAAGGATACATTAGAGGGCCAGACTAATAACTTTAAGATAGATTTTACTGAGTAGCCCAACAGTTGGTTTCTATCACAGGAAACAAAGAAACAGAGTTAATATACTCAACTCAAGCTCCCTCCACTCTATTATTTAACTATATAAATACAAATTATATAAAATTATATAAATACAAATTATATAAATACAAATGTTTCACTACTGCTTCTGTTTGTATGAATGAAATCATACAAACTTGGGAAAAGTCAGGTGTTGATTCCTTACTACAACATCTACACGGAGTTTACTTACTGAGAACAAGTGCATCTTTCCACTTCACTTTAACTTGTGGAAATCTGACAAAATGAAACTCATTTTAACTAATGTTTTTAAAAGCATTTTATGTTTCTTTGCACTTTTTATAAAGAAATATCAGCTTTCTTTTTTTATTTACATTTTTTAATGTTTATTTATTTTTGAGAGAGAGATAGAAACAGAGCACCAGTTGAGAAGGAGCAGAAAGAGAGGGAGACACAGAATCCAAAGCAGGCTCCAGGCTTTGAGCTGTCAGCACGGTGACTATGAGGCTTGAACCCACCAGCTGCAAGATCATGACCTGAGTGGAAGTCAAGCTTAACCGACTGAGCCACCTAGGGCCCCCAAAATATCAGCTTTCTAGTAGCACTAATAGACATGTAATTTAAAAATGTCCCAAACTGGTTTAGTTTTCAACTAAAAGTTCAAGATGTTTCCAGAGGTCAGATTAATTGTGATTGAATCATCTCCCTCCCTCCCCTAGACCCTCCCTTTTAAAAAAGTGGCACTCTTCAGTAAATAATATCATCATGATAGAAGTTGCTCATGTGGGTTGAGAATAGTTTATTACAAAGAGAACTTGATATTTGGTTGGTAAAGGAGTAGAGATTGGAATCAGTGGAAATCAATTTCAGTTTTCAGTACTTTGGTTCATGTCTTCTTAATGTTTTCTTTTTGTAAAATACAATTTGTTCTTAAAAATCAGTATGCCTTATCTACCGTGTTGTACGTAAGGTGATACAGAAAAAAAACAAGCTAATAACAAATGAAAGAGCTGCTTATGTTTTTTTCCTTCTAAAATTCTAAATATTCCTACTTAAATATTATGCTGGCTTTTAAGGTACATTTTAAGTTCTCTCAATTTCAGGCAAATTGTGGAACGGATTTAGATTATGGTTACAAGGTATAAAAATATAGAAGAGGTAAAATAGAACTTATAATCGTTAAACTACCAAGAAGTCAAACTGAAAAAAGCCATTTCCTTTCCAAAGAAAAGAATCTCAATGTTTTTAAATCAAGGAGGAAAAAAAAAAGCAAAGGTCTAACTGCCATGTAAACTCATTTTAAATGTCATGTCTTATTAGAACCTAATGATCAGAATGCCTATTTCCCCCTTTTGCTTGAGCTATCAAATTTGTCAAAATTTTATGATAATTCATCCCATCATTCCTTAGACATTTAAATGACAGACAGTCATGGTAAAGGGGGAAAAAGCCTCTGTAATCCTACTCCTCATGTTAAAACTGCCTCCAGAGAGGTTTTAAAAATATTCCATATTATAGCATGTGGAGCTGCTCAACTTCTCAGTTCCACTTATGATTCCCTGCCTTTTTGGAAAATGACAATAAATTGGCTATCTACTATTCTTGACCTTGTGACTTCTGAACCATGGCTGGCCAAATCTTTGCTGACTTGTTTAAGTCAGTAGCTCTAGTATCTCTTAGATCCTTTCCCAAAGGGTCCGAAGCTTTCTCTCTCCTGAACGGGTAAGCTCCCCCTCTAGTGTTCAGTGCTCATCAGATTATTCCTCCAACAAATAAGGGAACTGCCCGGTTTGGGGCTCCCTCTAGACAGACATAGCTTGGAGTGACATTTATAAGTGTTTAATAGCACAAAGAGGAAAAGGTATGCGTGAATTCTACATTTTGAAATATGTTCTTTCCTTTTTAAAGCGTCCCAACTGTTTGGTTCTGGAACTCTAGGAAGTGCTGTTTTGTGCGCCTTGCAGGCAGAATGTAGGCTGAAGAGATAGGATGATTTTGGAAACTATAAGATGACCTAGTAAAAGTGATCCTTTCTGTTGAGAAATTTGAAGCCTTGTTACAAATAAGGGACTTCTTACTGAAAGCTGACAACCCAGGAGCTCTTTATTTGCAGACCAACTACCAATAGAGGAGCAGGATTGGGGAGTATGGAGGGTTGGAGCCTCCAGCATGTTTTTTTTTTTTTTTTTTTCCTTTTATATAAGAATTTTGAGAAGGGCCAGTTAAAGAATTAAAACCCCTCGATTTGCTGTGAAAAAGAGCTTGGGTAAACAAGCTCCTGTACTCTACACAGCTTATTCTTCCTCTATCTGGAACAGAACCACTGGGCGGCAGGGCGGGGGGGTGGGGAGTACAATGGATATTGGTGATAGTTTTAAAGTATGTTGGTCTCAGAGGTTAAAAGTTCAGCCACTTCATTAAATCTAGTGTTGAAACTTCAGTGAGACATAATCCAGAATTTATCATGAAGTTGAAAGTAAGAGAAAGAGAAAACAAAGAAGGAAAGATCAAACAAAAGAAGGGAAAAAGTAAAACAAAAATCTGAAATAGTCCCATGAGGTTAAAATTCCGCAGTTGGTTACCAAACTAAAACTTAGTAGGTTTATTTGTTTTTAATCATGGTACATAATTTTCAATTAAACAGAACAAAATTAGTCAGCAAATATACACCAACGTTTTTAAAGAAGGCCTAAAGAATTCTACTATTTAAGTAATTGCTTCGAAGTATGTTTCAGAGGATAGGATATAAATTGGAATAGATCATAGAATTCATTTAAAACTCAGGTTGGAAATAACATGAAGACGTCAAATTAGCTTTGGCACTAATTGTCTGAATTTTGGGGAATAATGTAAGTCCTCAAGCAGTATTTTTCTTAATATAAGTGATTTCAAAAACATGCGTGGTTAATTTTATTCTTGTGTTATAAGTTAACATACATTTTTTAATGAAAGTACTAAGACCTTAAAAAGTGGTGATAAATAAAGATGACCTCCCAAACTCGAGAGAGGAACTTCCTTTTAAAGTGTTCCATTTTAATATTCATGATCAAATGATCACTATTATCCTCATTATCACTAAGCATGTATCAAGTACCTACAAATCATATAAAACATATATCCTGTGAGACCCCAACTTACATTTTGTTTTGGTGTTGAATTATTATATTTTGGTGTAAGAAGTACATTAAGATATTTTCTAAAATAAAATAAAGTATTCCTTAATAGTATTCCTTACTTTGTTGTTGTTTTCCTCTTTACTGGATCATTTTAAGTAGATTATTTAATGTAGCAGAAGAATAATGTCTGCAGGGCCTGAAATGTTAGACCATCCTAAATTTTGGCTATTTTCATTTTTTTTGCTTCTGTGTTTTACTAAATTTCATTTTAGTGCTCTCTTTTAAAGTTGACTAAAGGGTCTTCTTAAAAAATCACCCTTCTTTCATAAACTGATAGGATCAGGTGACTAGGGCCTATCTTTGGTCCAAGGAGTCCCTTTGAAGGTTTAAAGTCCTAATATGTTCCATAGTCCATTTAGTTTTGAACTTCTTAGATCAGACTGACAACTCATAGGATGACCATTTCCACCAGGTTTTCCAGGTGGACAGTCTGCTCTGAACTGGACTGAGATCACACACATTTGTCTCTGAATAGTTGTTTGACAGGAATATCCATCTATCACATGTCTCATACTAGATTGCATTATAAGACACACAGGATTAACTGGAAGCCACCACAAATATATTACCACCTTTATTTTTGCTCTCGTTGTTGTTGTTGTTTAGTTGCTGCTCCAAGTCACTGGTTTAGGTAAAGTTCAAACCATCAGTAAAATTCTAAAGTAAGTAGAATTACAAAGTAAATATAATACTATATTAACAGAGAAGCTGACTTAATTTTTTTTTTAAGTGTTGATTTATTTTTGAGAGAGAGAGAGAGAGAGAGCCCCAAGGGTGGGGGCAGAGAGAGAGGAAGACACAGAATCCAAAGCAGGCTCCAGGCTCCAAGCTGTCAGCACAGAGCCTGACTCGGGCCCCAAACTCACGAACCAAGGGATCATGGCCTGGGCTGAAGTTGGATGCTTAACTGACTGAGCCACCCAGGTGCCCAGGAAAGCTGACTTTTATGCAATTTTTATACTTCAAATTTAGTTGTACAAAAGTCACATCAAAATTTCTAGCATGGTGGAGGTCATGAGTTGGCTTGAGTAACTTTTAATTGCTAAGATTGTATAGCATCGTGAAGAACAGATGAAGGGGCCCCTATGTATCAAAGTGGTTATAGAAAAACAAATACACACAGAAAAACTCTGGAAAATCACAAAAATAAAAGCATGAAATAAAGTTAACTACACAGAACCCTGAGGGTCCTGGTAATTTGGAGTGACTTATAATAAGATAATACAATATACAAACTATAAGGGACCTTATAGATGATCACATCTACTTTTCTCATTTGCCAAATCTCAGACCCAGGAAATGTTGAAAAATAAGTTGCTTACTTAATATCATGTGGCTACAAAATGGAGGAAAAAGCATTGGATCTCGGTCGTTGGGAGTCTCAGTGGCACTGCACCTTTTACCAAGTAAGCTTCGGTCATGCCCTGAAGGCAGGCAGGGGTGGTTTCATAGAAATAGAAAGAAAGTCATATTTTTGGAAACTTTAGAATAGATGTGATTTAGTCAAGGAGTTAGTAAATATTTAGAGACGGGTTAAGTTAAATGTTTGTTGGGAGTAAAAAGGTACTTGTTAAGCTCTTGAAACTCTTGATCTTGGAATTTACCCTCATTAACGTAACAACAAGTAAGATACAATTTGTTATTGAGATTAGGTATTAAAGAATAAATGATGGTTGATTGAAGCGCATTCTTTTTAACAAATACATTAGAAAAGTTTATCAACTTAAGTACTTACTAGTTAGGTCTCTGTAATGAATCCACAGTCCTGGGCCCTGGCAGAGGCATAAAAATGGTTCTTATGAGTTATGGTGAAAACTTTGATCAATTGTGCTCATTTATTTTCAGAAGAAATTGTGTATTCTTTGATTAACCAGCAGCCATCCGAGGGTGATGAGAGAAAACTGTCACAGGTCTCTTTAACAAAAGAAAGAAAAAAAAGGTGGTGGTTTTGAAAGTAGTTTAAGTAGGAAAAAGTCTAGATACAGTTAAAAGAAAATGGTCACAAGGGAGTATAGATGGCACCTTTCGGAGTTTGACTTCAGTAAGGAAATAAAAAGGGACGTTTATTTGCAGGGGCCAGTGACTTCAAAATGTGCTTCACTGTTCTTATTGGGCTACTGAACTGAATAAGAAACAAGAGTATTGTTGGCATTTACATTTAAGACAAAACTCACGAATTGCAGATTGTTCTTTAGTGTAAGAGCAAAGAACACATCCATTAAATGTGAATCAGATTGCTTAGAATCAATTTTAATTAGTGGACATTGCTAGTCCACACAGTAAACAAGTTATTGTGGACATGTTGGAATGTGATTATTTTGATCATCCTATGTAACTTGTCTTCATTTACAAGAACTCACATCATTAATTGTCTCCATTTGGAGGCCTGCTTTGATACCCTTGTCCTCCCTTGCTCCTTTCCTCCTCTCTCTGTTAGGAGCCTAATTCTTTGCTTTATTTAGATACTAGCCCTTCCTACACTGACTCTACTGTAGATTTCCTCATCCTGGGTAGCCAGAAAGTGTTCAAGCGTAGTGGTTATATCTTGCTTTTCTGCATCTACAGTGCCCCCTTCTCACTGTCTGGCAAATAGTAGGCACTCATAGAAAATTGTTTCATGAATGATATCTTTGCTGTAAGATTAGAATGAAAGAAAACTTTGATTTCCCAGAGTTCATTCTACAGTTGACTCCTTATTTTGTAGAAACAGCAAGAAAGTTTCCATGATACTCAACAGTTCTTTCTGCAAGGTAAAATGATGTATTCAAAATCGGAGCCATACTTGGAAATCATGACTTTAACTCTAAAAAATTGTACAATAATTGTAAAACTGCTTTGCTGTAAAAATATCAAAATTATGTCACTTTTAACAGGTATCTCTTTATATATTATATAATACCTATGCAAGCATTTTAATCTCCTTATATCTTCAGTGACATATTAACCATTTCATGGCATTCATTCAGTGAGTGTTTAAGGAATGTGCTGGAAGCACAGTAGTAATTAATTTTTTTTTCTTCATGAATTTACATACCAGGGCAAGAGGCAGATGATAAATAAATGTGACAACATACAATGGATGGAAAGAATAGCAGAATATTGGAGTTATGGGAAGCTAAAAAAAGGTCCATACTTGAAGTTGCTGTATGTCATATGTATGCTGTATTGTGGTGGCAGGTCCCCAAGAGTCTGCCTTTGTTCATATAAATATTATTCTATACAGACAACAGTGTGTCAGGTTGTTCTTCCTTAGCTTTTTCTAGAGATTCTATCCAAGAATATCGTGGCTGAGGCTCCAGTGTGGTTTCAAGTGTATATTGAATGCTCCTCACATTGCAACAGCTTGAACATTCGGCTCTTGGTTATTCTCCAGACATATTCAGGCCAATGTAATTTGTGGCAGAAATTATTACTTTAATAATATTTGAGAGATACGGGGGAAATGCCCAGAAAAAAAAAACAATCGAAATAATAAAGAGAGAAGAAAAGGGGCAATAGTAGGTCCCCAGAAATCATTAAGAAAAACAGAGCCGACGATCTCTTACAAAACTTAAACTTGCAGGTAAATTGGACAGGATTTAAAACAGATACTATGTACACATTTGTACAAATTGGACCTAATAGAAGGAGCAAAAAGTGATACAGATTACAAATTAGTCATTCTACCTTCAGTAAATTCCATGAACCTTAGACTGGAAATATAGTTGATGGAATTTAAGTAGGAATTAAAAGAGAGAAGACCCACATGACATGATTTTAGAAGCCTAACATTTCAGAGATAAAAGAGATCTTAGAGGGATGTTTAGATAAAATTTTTAACTTCATAGATGAAACTAAATTGAAGAGCACTGTTGAGTACAGACCACCTTGCAAAAGAGAAGATGTGGCTATTGATGTCATAATAAAAATGTTATAACATAAGCTTAATTCCTTTGCTTCCTTCTCTCGTACCTTTTATCATATCAATAATATGAATGTAAATTTCTAGAGTGTAGGAACTTTCTCTCACATACCACTGAAATCCTGCTAGTTAGCACAGAGCGTGGTATGATAGTTCTAGAAATCTTTATAAATAGTTGTTATAAATGCTCAATTACTGCATTGCTTGCTGAATAAATGAGTGAATGAAGGATGAATAAATATATGGCCAACTGTGCAGACTGTGATAAGTCAGAAAGTCAGCACCATACCATCTGACACAACTTGGCTTAACTTTTGGAAAATTTTCTCTCAAACTTTTCAGAAATACTGAAAAGAATTGCCTCTTCAATCTTCATCCTAATAAAAATAAAATCAAAATTAGGGAGTGTGAAGTGTGTGCCAAAACCACTTTGCTTGTTTTGATTCACACCACAACCCCCTAAGACATATACTCTCGTCAATGAGAAGGCAAAGAAACTGAAGTCTAGGAGAAATTAAGCAAATCACCCCAAAAAACATCTATCTTTGCGAATAGCAAAGATAGATTTGAATCCAGTTGGCTGGCTGTACAGCCAATGCCCGATGCCCTTCTGTGCTTCCATGCTCCCTTCTATTGAAACGGGTTTTGGAAAAGTGGTGTTTAAAAACCTGTGAGGGTGTGATATTATTAACTTAGAATTTATGAAAACATGGAAAGGAACATTGAATATAATGTAACCTAGCCCCTAGACTTTAGAGAAATAGATTTAAAAAATGTTGAGAGAGGGGCGCCTGGGTGGCTCAGCGGGTTAAACATCTGGCTTTGGCTCAGGTCATGATTTCAGGTCATAATTTCACGGTTTGGGAGTTTGAGCCCCATGTTGGGCTCTGTGCTGTCACTTTGGGGCCTGGAGCCTGCTTCACATTCTGTGTCTCCCTTTCTCTCTGTCCCTACCCCTCTCATGCTCTCTCTCTTTCTCTCTCAAAAATAAAAAACATTAAAAACATTTTTAAAATGTTGAAAGAAAAGAGACTTGATTCCAAGACCATCCATTTTATTTATTTATTTGTTTGTTTGTTTATTTTTATTTACTTTTTAATTTTTTTATGTTTATTTTTGAAGGAGAGAGAGAGAAAATGTGAGGGGGGAGGGGCCGAGAGAGAGGGAGACACAGAATCCGAAGCAGGCTCCAGGCTCTGAGCTGTCAGCACAGAGCCCGACGCGGGGCTCGAATCTGTAAACCAGGAGATCATGAGCTGAGCCAAAGTCGGAGGCTTAACTGACTGAGCCACCCAGGTGCCCCCCAAGACCATCCATTTTAAAATGGAAGATGGCTCCAATGTTATAGAAGACTCTGAAACATGAAATTACCAGTAAAATCATTGACCTCCATTCTTCTAAATCCTGGCTTTGTCACTTACTAGTGTATTATTCTGGGGACATGGCTTGTCTGCACCTCATTTTCCTAATTTATAAAATGGTGGTAACAGTAATACTTTTCCTTACAAAGAAATTGGAGAGTTCCATGAGATGTAATTGTAAAGAAAATTCAGAATAAATGATTGGCACATAGTAGACACTTAATGGATGTTAGCTATTATACTGAAGATGGAGACGCCCAAGTATCAAATTGGTTCTATGATAAAAGATACAGGATCAAACAAGGGGCAACAGAGAGAAGGGAGTAAGTAAAGACAGTATGGAACAAAGGTCAGTGGAACCACTGGGACTGAAAAGTCAAGTCTCTTTAGGGAGAGGGTTGCAATAGCAGTCTGCATTTCTGAAGAATAAAGTGAATCTGGCAAAATCGAAAACGATTTGCCATGGCTCTGGGCACCAGGAGTGGTGCGGTCTGCGTGGCCATCAGCTTTGCAGAGAATAAAAATACCAGGAATCAAAAAGAAGTTAAAACCTGGGGAAAAGGGACTAAAATTTACACGATTAAAACAATGAGAAATAAATATAAAGATCTGCATTTAGGTCAAAAGTTCAAAAATTATGTAGAAAAATCAGCATTACCTTGGAGACAAATTTGTTTTTTGATTATTGAATCACATCTTTATTTATAATACTTCTCACGAACATTGCGTATTTTTTTTTTACACACCCAGCTACATGTGTACTTACTAGAACATATGTTTCTAGATAGCAGGGAGCTCATGCATCTTGTCCACAGAAACCTATGATGCGTTTAGTACAGTGACGGGCACAGAGCACGCACTCCAGAAATACTTTTCAACAAAGGCACTACTTTCACCTTATCTTGGGGGGGGGGGGTGTTACTTAACCTAAGTTCCCGAATCTTTATCTCCAAAATTGTTGTAATAAATGAGATAATATACGTAAAGCACTTGGCCTGATGTCTGGCCCACGGCAGCTTCTCATAAATGCTAATTTGATTCTTCCTGCATAGGGCTGCTGTGTAGTAGATAAATTCTGTGCTTTGTAGAGGTGTTCTTTAAATGCCATGCCTCACAAAGTACATAATGTTTTAGGTATTTTATCTTTTCTAGAAACTCCTAAATTATTTTACAATGAAAGTTGCTATTTACACTATATCTTTAGTACAACGTTGGTCAAAATATCAAAGAAATTCATGTACATTAAGTTCAGTAAACATTTATTGATTTTTATTACACTACATAGAGATAATACCACCTCTGTTTTCAAAGACTGCATACGGCCCAGGTGGGTGGACTTAGATTAAATAGCTATATTTCAAAAATTATATTTTTAGGAGCACCTGGGTGGTTCAGTCGGTTAAGCATCTGATTTTAGCTCAGGTCATGATCTCATGGTTCATGGGTTTGAGTCCTGCATCAAGCTCTGTGCTGACAGCTCAGAGCCTGCAGCCTGCTTCGGATTCTGTGTCTCCCTCTGTCTCTACCCTTCTCTCACTGGTGCTCTGTCTCTCTCTCTCTCTCTCTCAAAAATAAATGAACATTAAAATTAAAAAAAAGAAATATATTTTTAAAATTGTAAAGAGGAACCAAGCCACCATTATCTTCAGTATATGATTTTTTTTTTTTTGGTTTTATAAAGTTGGTATTGAACTCTTGGAGATATCAACTTTAATACTAATAATTGTATACTTAGAGTTTCCTCTGGTTAGACAAAAGCACTGCGAAGCAGTAAAACAAATTACAAAGGATTATTTAGCTATTTTTTTTTAACTTCAACTCCAAATGAAAACAATTATATTGGAGACATGCATTTAAGAAATGGGTGTATCATAAGGTCAAATTATCTTTAAAACAGAATCAAATGACCATTGAAATCTCTTACAAAAGACATTTGGCTTAGGAAAATTATTTTCTTTTACTTGAGACTCAGCATTTATAGATTTGCTGTTTTAAAATTACTTCTTAAGATTATCTTTGTATTATAATGGAATTGTTGTGCAAATATGGCTTAATACATAAAATGAGAGCTATTATGGTCTCCCTTATGGTTCCATCACAATCCATAAAGCGTCCTCCCAGGTCTCTGTAGAGTCTGCCCTCTGGTGCCCTAGGTCTGTGCTGCCACAGTCACATTCTCCAGCTTATCAGCTCTGAAATAAAAAGCAAATTCTGACCTCAAAAAGAGACTGGACAGATGTAGCCTGAATGCAATTTAAGAAAATCAAATACTATCAAAGGCTGATTTTGAAAGAAGGCTTTCCACCATTAAAAAACAAAACAAAACAAAAAATAATAGATCTTAAAATGCCAGCTGAGTGTAGTTTCTAATCAAGAAAAAAGGCATGATACAGCAGAAACTTTCAATATGCTACATTTGACTTTCTTCAAGGATTATAAATTAATTTTAGAATTTCTAGAAGAGCATTTCTATTAGAAAAATCATCCATACAGTAATATGCCTAGCTATGAATTCAGCCTTCATTATTTCATAGATTCCTTCTTGAGAAAAAAAAATTATAGCCAGAAAAAGTTAACAATTTATCTTCTTAGAGATATTTTGAAAAATTAAGCAGAGATTCAAATAAATGTACTTACTAATCATATGCTCCTTGTAAGATTTCTTCTTTTAAGCTTGGTGCCAAAACTCTTATCCTTTAAATAAACATAGGAAATAAATTCTAGGAGAGGAAAAGCATGTTCTGAAACTCTAAAATATGGTTTAGAGTTCATAAATCACATGATGAAAATTTATTTCATTAATTTAAACAAGCTGCCAGACTTTATGAAAGACATCTTCATATTCCAAATTGGTAGTTAAAATGTGATAGGTCTAGAGTCTTGTTTTAACCTGAAATGATCAAAATCAGGCTACTTAATACTTCGTTAATTATAATCCATTAAAGAAGATGACTAAATTCAGAATCCACCAGTTGAATATGTGATAATAGCTGACATTTTGTGGTATTAACAGTTTATAATAATTGTCTTTTCACATATGGAATATTATTGATATGATTAGCACTGTACAAAATGAATAGCAAAGGGAAGTTATGTGTCTTCTGGAGGAATAGCTGACATTCTTTTTTTAAAAAAATGTATATATAGCATTGGAAAACCCACAAATCGGAGAACTGTGCATTAATTGAAGTATTATGAATTAATTTGTTAGGGGTGGAAAGCAGACTTATGGGTGATTTTAATGATGAGTTACATTGAATTTCTTGCACAATAGTATGCATGTCTTTGATGATATCAACCTCAGAAATAGATCATTTTAAACAGCAAAGGCAGCAATTATAGAAGGTTGTCAGATTACAAAAATTCAGCGATTAGACATGAATTTTATCAGGGCATGATGCACTGTAGATATGTTTTTTTTCATATTGATTTCTGTTATATCTCTTTAATAATAAAATATTTTAATCTCTCTCAAGATCTCTCTGTTTAACAAAATCCTCCCACCAGATATGCAAACTAGAGCCAGGCTAGTCATTTTGGAATTGTGAAAAAAAAAAAAAAGGGTAATAATGTGTTGTGTTAAACTCTACTGTTCCAATTCATTTCAATGAGAATCAGTCAATAAAAAGTCTCTGTTTCAGCAAAGGCGGGAGGAGAAACAAAAGGACTTAATGAAATGATCTGTTTACAAAATGCTAAGTGAGGGTTCTATGAGAAAACAGCATTAAATCCAATTTTCCTCTCCTAATGCAATTTAGGAAATCTCATATTCTCCCAGTTTTTGCTTGTCATTTTTTTTTTTTTTTTTGTAAATGGACTGAGGCATGTGGCCTTTTTTCTTAATGTTAATTTTTTTTAAAGCTATTTAACTTTCTTTCTCTTCAACTTTGCTACAGTATTTCTAAATAGCCCAGAAGAGATAAATCAACGCCTGAACTGTAACCTTACACTTATATACTTGTTAAATGACTTTTTTACAGTCTGTTATTGCTAGAAATTGGATTGCTTTTAAACTAATGCTGTCTGGCGGGCAAAAGTGAGTGAAACCGCAAAGCCTGGAGGAACACTAATTACTTGTTTTAATTAGCAGCAACTTTCACTAGAGTATAATCTCCCTACAGGCCACTTTTCGGTAGGTGTGGAAAAAAAAATCATGTACGAACAAACTGATAATCTCTGACTTGCGCCTAAATGAGAGCAGAACTCTGCGTCTAGTGTAGACATATTCTGTACAAGCCTCTAAACCCGCCGGGAACAGGGCCTACCAGGCTCGGCTACCCAATTCAAAGATCTTTAGCAATCAGTTACACAATAGAGCCCCCTATTTTATGCTGCTACATCATAAAAGTGGTCCTTTTGTTACATTTCCATCCTGAAAAGGGTCTTAATCCCTTTCTTTTCAGGCCAGTCTATGGCAAATTCCACTGGGACATCCCATTCGCCACAAGGACTGAAATGACCCACTCCGAAAGCAGCATGTGAAGCTTTGAGCCTTTTTTTTCCCCCTGCCACTCTCCAGAGAACATTAAATCGTACTTTTCATTCCCCTCACCATAGGGGGAACCCCCTTAATGATGACAGAGAAAGAAAAATTCCATCACACTGTCCTATGATACCATTCTGTTGTCAAGCAGGCGTTTCCCTGGTCAGAGAATCAAACATGGCTTCCAGCAGGTGGATGGTGCTGAAGGTCACAGGCAGCCAAATGCAGAGGTTACACACGGAGGAAGCGCAGGTTCCCACAGCAAATTAAGTCATCTGTGAAGCCTTCTCATTTCCCAGCGACTAAATTTATGACTGCTCTAAAGGGTCATCATCGCTTGCATGCACATGTGCTTTAATGAAAGTATTTGAGTTTAGAAGAGTGGGATAGTCCCAATTAAAAACACATACATGAGCTACATGTTTAAAGGGATGAGTGAAATATTCAAATCTGCATATATAACTCTTTTATTCCTAAGGAGGTAAACACTTCATAACTTTTAATAATTTAAAAATAAAGTTGTAAATACTAGATTGAACATGGGAGTATTTCCAAGGTAAGGTGGAAATTAAATGTTAAATGTGAAAGTGGAAGTAAAATGTTACTATTGGTAAATAGTAACATTTTTTTCTTTGTTAAAAAAACTGTTTTAACTTTTACATTAAAGATACTGAATAAAACCCCCCAATATTATAGTTGTGTAATGCTATTATAAATCTTGATTATTATGCTATTATTTCATATAGAACATGAAATATGCATTTCATTTTTTAAAACTCAAAGCTGACTTAAAGTGTTTTTTTATAAAATAAAAATATGGAGTAGTAAATTAGTAGTTTTCATTTGATTTAATAACCTGAACTTGATTGATTTTATTCAAATTAAAAGTAAAGTTTTCTCATAGATTTTACCATATTTAAATTTTTATTTAAAATACCTTTTAAATTATACTGTAATTCCTGCTCAAAAGATGAGATTGAATAAGACTTTTATTCTATTTTACACAAATGATTTAGAGATTTGGCTAATAAACTTTCACAGTTGTTAACATGTCCAACTGTAAATGGCAATACCATTGTAAATATTCCCTTGACCAGATTATGATATTTTTTTAATGTAGATATTTTTTGAAAAATTGTGTTCATTCTCTTAATAACTTAGAAGGGGCCTTATCCCTCCTCTCTACAGGTATAATTTCTTGCAAAGTTTATTTATATATAATCACATATCATAGGGAGCTATTCTATATATATATATATGTGTGTGTGTGTGTGTATATATATATATATATATATATATATATATATATATATAACTTCATATGGTCATATCATATACATACTTATTTAGCTCATACTCCAGGATTTAAAATTTTCTGAATTACAAAAATAACCTAAAAAATCAAAGCAAACTCAAAACTAAGCATATTAATTCAGAATACAACAGATATTTTATTCTGCCATTTTTATATTACTCAGGTGATAATGTTTTCCCATGCTTTGTTGTTTGAAATATCAAGGAAACCAACCCTCCAAAATGCTTGTACTGTAACTTCCCTGTGTTGCTGCGCAATGTTTCTTCCCAGAAATCTATTTTAGCTTGCATTAAGGTACCTATAGTTACTGTTTTGTAAATACTGAAAACTCACCATGCATTTCTACAAATTATCAAATCTTGGGCCTGAGATTCGTTTTCTTCAATGGCAAGCTTGTGCTTTGGTTGTGTGCAGCTTGCTGGAGGGTGGGGTATGCTGTGCATGAGATAGCAAAAAGAGATCTGAATGAGTAAAAGTAAACATCCAGAATAAAGGAGCAGTTGAAAGGAGCTTTGTGAACAAGGGGTGTTGCAGCAGAGGAGAATGGGTGAGGGGGGGCTGCCCCAAACCCTTTGTTTCCCTTCACAGTGGTGCCTCTGAGGGACCTGCATTGTGCCATGAATGAACGGACCATCTCTCAAACAGGCTAATAGTCACCCCTTGCAAGCGCATTTAAATCATGTAGCCTAAATATTTAGAGTTATTTGGGGCTCTTTTTTTCATTAATTAGTGGCTACCTACCTACCACTCCTCAATTTTCTGTACGCTCTTTCCCTGATACTTTCCACAAGGCACATGCTGAAATCCCTGGATAAAAGTTATGCCTAGGACTGGTGTTGTTTCATTGAGCCTGAAGAAAAATCATTTATTTTGTAAGATTTCTGTGCTTTAGAGAGAACCTGTGCATCACATGAGATGCAAACTAAAACATAATTTATTCCTATTTTCCAGTTTTAATTTCTGTGCACAAAGGCTTTTTGAGCACAATTTTAGTTTCTTTGCTTGTAAGTGGGAAAATAAAACCCATGTCTGAAGAATTATCTTTCAGAATCTATACACCACAGAGGGAAGTTGACCAAGTACAGGTTGCAAAAAGAAAAAGCAAAAAAAGAAACAAAGGTGTTTTTTTTTTTTTATCCTTTTGCTAAATATCAAGGTATTTGTGTTTTATATTTCTGAAGATTCTCCAGGTAGGTGTCTTGATGGGAAATAGAACTTTAATGTCCATGAAGGACTCAACCACAGTTTCCAAGTGCCATCTAAATTCCATTATTAACTTTTTCAGTATTTTGACTAGTGATTAGCCTCCTAGGGATATCCCACCAGTAAAATCACTTAGTTTAATTACTGAAAGTCCAAGTATAGAAGCTATGAGCATATATACATACATGTATTCTATAGCTGATAGCTTATTTGATAGGGCTTTATGAAAAAGGTAAATTTTTCTTCTGGAATAACCAGTCATAATACTATAAAAGATTTTAATTATTGACCTTTGAAGCAAATATTCCTGACTTAAAATACCTTCCCCAATTATGTATGATGCAAAATTTGAAGGTGTAGGCATAATTACCGTTTTGGTAATATAATTCTTTGTATCTTTGGAGAACATATGTCTTTGATTTTAACATATAAATGCCGAAACAAAGATAATGTTATATTTGAGAAGATGTGATAATACAAACAAATATTTTAATTATAAAAAATTATAACTTTATCAGTACTTATGTATGGGTTCTGGTTACATGGCTGTGTTCAAATTGTGAAAATTAATTAGGCTGCTGTTTATTATCCTTATAGTATGTGTATTTTAGTTCAATAAATATCCTATTTAAAATTCTAAATGATTTCCAGAATCATAGAACTTCAGGAGTTACCTTACAAATTGTCTAATATAGATTCCCCAACAGGTCTTTCTTTTTTGATGGATAGTTTTATACCCAGACTGTCTTGACAGAGCAGAAGTCCCTGACCACATATTTATGGCATGTTTAAAAAGGGTATAAATGGGGCGCCTGGGTGGCGCAGTCGGTTAAGCGTCCGACTTCAGCCAGGTCACGATCTCGCGGTCCGGGAGTTCGAGCCCCGCGTCAGGCTCTGGGCTGATGGCTCAGAGCCTGGAGACTGTTTCCGATTCTGTGTCTCCCTCTCTCTCTGCCCCTCCCCCGTTCATGCTCTGTCTCTCTCTGTCCCAAAAATAAATAAAAACGTTGATAAAAAGGGTATAAATAATAAACATGACAGAATTATGCAAACCAAAATACAAATTCTTAATTACAAAGTATTGTTAAAGTTTCTAAGGGATAGCAAGTTGCATGAGACAAGTTTGCTTACCTCCAAGAATTCAAAATATAGAAAGGAGGAAGTTAGACATATTCATAAGTGTGACAGTTCTTTATTTTTTTTTTAAATTTTTAATATTTATTTTTGAGACAGAGAGAGACACAGTGTGAGCAGGGGAGGGGCAGAGAGAGAGGGAGACAGGATCCAAAGCAGGCCCCAGGCTCCGAGCTGTCAGCACAGAGCCCTATGCGGGGCTCAAACTCACAAACTGTGAGCTCATGACCTGAGCTGAAGTCGGACGCTTAACTGACTGAGCCACCCAGGCGCCCCAAGTGTGACAGTTCTTCTGATTGAAATACAAAGAGTTATGGAGTATTTTTTTTAACCTTTATTTATTTTTGAGAGACAGAGAGAGACAGAGAACGAGCAGGGGAGGAACAGAGAGAGAGGGAGACACAGAATCCGAAGCAGGCTCCAGGCTCTGAGCTGTCAGCACAGAGCCAGACACAGGGCTCGAACCCATGAACCGCGAGATCATGACCTGAGCTGAAATCAGTTACTTCACTGACTGAGCCATCCAGATGCCCCTTGAGTATCTTTGATAAATGCTGACAATGTGCCAGTTATGGCTCTAAGGGTTTTACCTGAATACTATTTATTTTTCACAAGAGCCCTGTGAAATGGTTACTAGTATTTCCCCTCTACAGATGGAGAAGCTACAGCTTTAAAAACATCAAAAACATAGTGTTAGTAAGTGTTGAAGAATGAATTTCAGTGAAGGAAGTCTGACTCTGCAATCTATGTTCTTCTCTTCTACTATTTGAGACTAATATACTTCTTAGGTCTCCTCAAAGTCCCAAGAGGGAGGAAGTAAATGTCAATTTCCTGACTTCTTCAGATGAAATGCATATTCAGTATGAATTAGACAGTGACAGAATTCGAAATATTTGTTTTCCAACTTATTAATTTCGATGCTAAAATGGATTTACACACAGAAATGCTATTATAAATATATTCCCCAGTTTACGAATATCTGGTTAATTCCTTCCTGGTTAGGATTTTTTGTGCTAATCTTATGGATGAAATTGCTGCATTTTAAGTTTTATGAAGTATTCATTGCTTAATAGATATTCATTATGGACTCTGTACCACATCAAAACATTGAGCTATGATTATTAGGCCCACATATTCTAACAGAAGAAACATGGAATTATTGAATGCATTGTGATAAATCCTATAGTAAATATACTTTCATAGTATTCTAGGAATACAACAGAAGGTAGATTTGTTCGGGCTAACGGATTTGGGGAAGACTTTTTTTTAGGTTTATTTATTTATTATTTAAGAGAGAGAGAGAAAGAGAGAGTGAGAGCGCCTGAGTGGGGCAGGGGCAGAGAGAGAGGGAGGGTTAGAATCCCAAGCAGGCTCCATGGTGACAGCACAGAGCCTGTGCCTTCCCCACTCGTGTGCACACTTGTGCATTCTCTCAAGATAAATAACATTTCAAAAAAAAAAAAAAACAATAGGGGCTTTAACACTAAATAAACAAACACATAAATACATTATGATAAATTGGGATCAATGGTATAAAGAAAATTAAGACAGTGTTGTGAAGGGCAGCTATGAGGAGAATCTACTTCACATTAGGTGCTCAGGAAAATTACTCTGGAGAAGTGAGATGAAGAATGGGAAGGAGTAGGTGGGAGAAAATGAAAATAGTGAATGCTCTAGGAAGAAAGAGCAGCTATGTGGCCAGTCCACAAAATAGGAAAGAGCTTGGAATATTCTGGAAACTGAAGGGAAAAAGAAATAAGCACTGTAACTGAACCATAAAAAGCAAAGAGGAGAACAGTTCAAAATGATTTGGGGGATGTGGCTCAAGAGCCGGATTTTAGAGGCAAACTCCTTTAAAAACATGTTTATTGATTTTGAGAGAGAAAGAGACAGAGCCAGCAGGGGAAGGGCAGAGAGAGAGGGAGAGAGAATTTCAGGAAGGCTCTGGGCTTCAGGACAGATCCCGATGTGTGGCTCAGTGTCACAAACCACCACATCATGAACTGAGCTGAAGTCAAGAGTCCAATGCTCCACTGACTGAGCGACCCAAGTGCCCTGAGGAAAACTTTTAAAGAGCCTGGATTTAATCCCAGATTCAAGGGAAGCCATGTAAATTCTTTATAAGTGTTAGCTACTATTATTTCTACTTATGTTGTAAAGTATTTGCCAGCTCTCTTTCTAATAAAACATTATATTCATAATACTAACATAGCATTGAACTTTTAATATGTTTCTTTGTAGAAATTTGAAGTCTTCTCAAGCCAAAAGCATGCTCTCTGCAGAAAAAAATAATGCCATTTCTTCCTATAATTTGTCCCCACATGGTAAGTGCTAGGCAGCTTCTTAAAGCCACCTACGGTAGCACAGGAATTAACAAACAAAGAAAAAGGGCCCAGGGGGACTAGAGAATTGAAGTTCCATCTGATGTCAACATTGAAAAAAAACAAAAAACAAAAAAACTTTCCCAATGGCCATAGTGAGGGCCAAAATAGGACTTAGGGTACTTGTGAGGCTTAAATAAAATAATATATATATTTCACTCAGGATATGATGTGCCACATATTGGTGTTTCAGTAAGCATTCATTATTATTGTTATATTCAATGTATAATAAGCATTCACAAACTCAATATTTCTTTTCAGTAGTTCTCGTTTATAGAGGCTAGCTTTTCTGCCATAAGTTACATGCAACCTACCAACCTATCACTGAATAGAATCATTACTTTAAGGACAAGTGAATTAATTAATATTATACATAAGTCCAGACAGAAGTTCAGTTGCTTCAAAGGGAAGTTCTCACTCCTTTCTTGCGTATCTCACAATACCCTGAGGTCATTTAGGATCATGTCACCCAAATTTGGATAGTTGATGTGACCTAATAAGACCAAGGAGGTTTAGACACTACTTCCTTTTTCTTTGTCACTTGAACATGCCACAGGGGTAAAAATGTGGTCATTACCCCACCCCCCCGAACCAGTTTTCTTTCTCTGTGTCTCCCCATCTGCATCTAGATGCAGATGCTCCTGCAGAGGACTCCCAGGGGAAAGGTACATCCATGAGATGGAGGGAGCTTGAGTCCCTAAGTCACCACGTGAGTGTTCTCCAGCCAAACCCTGGGCTTGAACTGCTGTGTGAGCGAGAAACAGGCATTTTTCCCAGTAAGCCATTTGTTGAGATCTTTGGATTTGCTGTTTTAGCTATTGGGGTAACTTGATTAAATACTGAGATACTCCAGGAAATGCTATTCTCTTAAGATATAAACATGTTTTTTAAAAATCACTTAAAATTCCCAACTTTTTCTCTGCTTTAGTTGTCTGTTTCTCCTAATGGTACCATCATGTTTCCAGGCTCTCCATTTCAAAATCTTGGTGTTATCATTGGCTCTGTTTTATTCCTCATACATTATTGGTTGCCATCTTTGGTAAAGTTTGAATCCTCAGTGATTCTTACATCTAGTCTTCCTTTAGCTAAAATAGCAGTTTATATCTTTGGCTTCTTTCCTTGATTATTATTTTTGTAATTCAACCACAATATATTTGCTTGTCAATATGTGCCGAGCATTGTGCTAGGGAGTTATCATCAGAGTCCAGCCAGGAGACAGAAACCATACAGTAATTTGAATCAGTAAAATTCAGTATAAAGAATTAACTAGTATAAAGGGTAAAAAAAGGACTGTAAGGCTAAAGAAGTAGCAAATGCAAAAAGCAGCTACTCGTATCTAAGGCCAAGGGAGAGTGAACAAGAAGGAACTAAGAATTTAGAAAAGGAATTCTTCCCTACCCCTAAAATGCAGAGATTCTTATGGGAGAAATTAGCACTCCCAAAGAAACAATGTTTTGACACATAAGAAATTTGCAGAAGTAAAAAGGGCGCCAACTGGCCCCTAAGAATTACCTGCGGAGGAGCTGAGAAATCCGTTCAAGGATGGTGTAGTTGTACTTCACTCTTAGGAATGTCCCACTGAATGTCTGAGAA
Organism: Lynx canadensis; assembly: GCF_007474595.2. Classification (NCBI taxonomy): domain Eukaryota; kingdom Metazoa; phylum Chordata; class Mammalia; order Carnivora; family Felidae; genus Lynx; species Lynx canadensis. Next base: position 155,225,156 of record NC_044303.2, on the reverse strand, counting down.
ACTTGTTGGAGGGTGCAGTCAGGCCAGAGCTGGTCCCTAGAAAACCTACAAAAGGTTTGTCAAGTGGCCAGGTAAACTGCTATAGAGTCTGGGTGGACTGGTCCCTAAAAATGGACTTGTTTTTACTTTTATTTGTGTTCCTCCAGTTCCCTCTCTTAACAAAGCCTCACATCAAGTCAACTGGTGAAGGAGAAATGTTTGCTGGGTCCAATTATAGTATTAAGATTAGAGCATAGAAAATGGATTTTGAGCTGAGAAATATTAATGTAATAATTAGCACAGGGAATCAGAGAATAACAACAAAGTCCCCACATTCTATTAGCTCAGAAACTACTTGGACCATGATTCAGAAGTATTTACGATAGATTTGAATAAGTGTTATGGTAGGGGTATATAAAATGTTGATAGGAATATAGAGAAGCTGACTTAATCCATACTGGGAAATGGGAGATGATCATGGAAGAGCTGACGTCTTGGGTGAGTTTCAAAAAGTCAACGGGCACTAGCTGGATGGGGCATGGGTGAAGAGGAGGAAATTTTCCAGATAGAGGAAAGAGCAAGAACAAAGGCTACAGGTGAGCTGGAGCATTGTTTATATGATGAATCATAAATTATGTAAATTATAAACTATGGGAAAAAAAGTGACCCTAATCTGTCAGCATGGGCTAGATCATAAATTTTTTTTTTTTTTATTTTTAAATGTTTTACATCAGAGACTAACCTAAGGATTAGAAATAGTTGGTTAAGGGCAGGGGGAGGTTCAGAATCACAACACTGAATATCTGTTGCCAGAGTGAACTTGATAAAAGTTCTGCAAGGGTTGATGTCTGTATTTGCTGGTGAAGTTCACATGCCTCTGTACCTGGTACATAGCATAGGCTCAAACACTATTTGCTGAATAGATGAATGAATGAGTGAATTATAGTTCATTGTCGAGATGGTATCTAATTTGACCTGAGTTAGAAGTAATTGATTATTCAGTTGTAGAAGCCGAGGAGCCAGGTGGATATAAATCACCAGTTCAAGGCAGAATTCTACAAAGAAATTTAGTTTGGGAGTTGCCAAGATATGGGCAGGATTTCAGCTCTTGAGTCTAAGTAAAATCATTTAAAGAGAATGTAATGGAATGATATGAAATGAGGGATATAACAGAATTTGGAGGCATCAGTAGTTACTATAGAATTAGAGAAAAAAGAATCAGAAATGAGATAGAGAAATACCCAAAGATTTTGGACAAGATCTTGAGAGAGGTAATTTGAATACAAAGGAGGAGAGGGATCAAGAAAGAAGCAGCAGTCAACGGATTCAGCATAAGAATCAAGTTAAGATTAAAAAAAAAAAAGTAATGTTAATATCTTTTAATCAGCTTTTTCTCCCTAACCTAATACTACAACCTAGGTACTGTTCTCTGTGGAGCCTTGCTAAAGTCTAGTTCTCATCATTTAACTTCCCCTTTAAAAACTTTCGATGATTCCTCATGGCTCTCGAAATCATGATTAAGAACCAATCAAGGGGCGCCTGGGTGGCTCAGTCGGTTAAGCGTCCGACTTCAGCCAGGTCACGATCTCGCGGTCCGTGAGTTCGAGCCCCGCGTCAGGCTCTGGGCTGATGGCTCGGAGCCTGGAGCCTGTTTCCGATTCTATGTCTCCCTCTCTCTCTGCCCCTCCCCCGTTCATGCTCTGTGTCTCTCTGTCCCAAAAAAAAATAAATAAACGTTGAAAAAAAAAAAAAAAAAAGAACCAATCAACCAGACCTCAGGACCGGTGTGACCTCTGCTTTGAATCCCATTGTGTTTCTCTGGGACTTGGCCACACTCAGCCTTTTGATTAGTATTTGTGTACTGTCTTATCACATCTGCAATGCCTCTCGACTGGACTGTAAGTTTTCTGAGAGCAGGAACTGAGTCTTACTCTTTGTATCTCTACAGATTTAGCATGATGCTTATTTTTTTTCTTTTCATGCATTAAACACCATATTATGAAAATTGAACTACATTGCATTTCCTGATAATGCTTTTAATTAACATTGAAACTCATAAATTGGGTATTATAGTCCCATTTTCCCTGTTCAGTGGAACAAAAGTTCCTTTCTACATTACTGTTCTGTGGAAAATTGGAGCTTCAGACTAGGACTGCGTGCCTAACAAGACTGAAATGCTTTACCACATTGTACCACACTGCCAATGGAAGGACACCAATAAATATTCATTTAATAAAATTGGTTTGAATTGATATGGGCCTTAGAAATGGCTTTCAGTTGTGTTGGTAGAGCTCCTTGCCTGGTCTTTTTTGCGTGTTATTTTAATTGTACAGCATGGGTGATGATATAGAAAGTGAGGGTGGGGGATAGAAGGATAATAAGTTGTAGAGGACAGAATTTGGATTTTGAATGATACTGACAGGGTTGAAATGATGTGTTAAAGCGAATGAGTTGAAATTCAACCAGGAAGGATTCTGGAGGACGCATTAGCCGCGGGGAGGCACAAAAGGTGAAAGAGAAGTTAGGAGGGTTTTAAACAGTCCAGGAGAGAAGAAATGAGGACCTGAACTCTGTTAACGGGAATGGATGTGAGTGACACGGAGCATTTCAAGTCCATATACCTTGACAAGTGAATGGATGCAGGCGTGAGGGAGAAAGATTCAAATGGGACTTTAAATAGTTGACCGTGAATAACCCAGAAAAGGTGAAGACATTGGCAGAGACAGTGAGGTCAGAAGAGGGACCCAGATGGGGAGCAGAATGAGAAGATCAGTGATTTCAGCTTTGGGCATGCAAGTTATTCAAGTGGACGTAAAGTCATTCTTTTTTTAATTGGGACACTGTTGATTCATCTCATTTATTTTAGGCAAGGTATTCAACCTATTCATAAGTTTTAAAGCTGTATAGTATTGAGCATACATACGTTGTGCCAGCAACAAAGCAGAGTGCTTTATATGCATCTTCTTACTTAGTTGCCATAACTTGCCTTGGAAATCCATTTACAGCTGAGGAAGTTGAACCTGGCAACTAGAAAAGACAACTTAAGATACCCAGAGACATTTTTTAAGACATCCAAAGACATCTGTGGAAATCACGAAAGCTCATATTAAATTCATTATTAAAGCTCATATTAAGTGAAATTGCTTTCTTTTGGTAATATTTCTGCCTAATATAAACTATTATTTAAACCATGTTCATCTCAGTGATTTTGATATGTACCTCTGTTTCCCATTTTGTCACCATTTTGGCACTTACTCATAGGCTGAATCTATCTGATCCTGACCTTGCTTAGGAGGCGCTCTAACACCCCAAACTACGATTGTGAGTCTCATCCATCTGGCTACCCTTAGCTGGCCATATCCCCCACCTCTGAGGAAAGGAACTTCGATATCCTCTGCCAGATATGTCTTGAAACTGTCCTACTCTCTCTGGGCTTTCTACAATTATAGTTTGAACTAGCTTTGAAGTTTGAGGGAGAGTTTCATGAGTGAATAGGAGAAGAAAGAAATTCCAGATGGTGGAAACAGTATGTGCAAAGCACAATGCAAGAAAGGCACAGCAGACTGAGGTGATTGTGTTAATGATTTGTTACATGCTTCTCAGTATAAAGAGTCTTTACCCTGAAGGCTGAAGATGAAGACCAAGAGATGGGTAGTTTTGTGTTTCACTTTCATCTTCTAAGAACAAGTGATGTTCCCTTTTTGTTCATTTTTGTATACCAAGCATAGCTAAAGTGGACTTTCCTGTTCCAGTCTTATCCCTAAAACTTTATCTCATCTTTGACTTTCTCTTCTTGGTGATGGTCACAAAGGTCCATGACATTTTTTTACTTCTAAATCTTAGGTCATCAAAACTCTGTGGTTTCTTAGGATAGTCCTTCTTTATTTCTTCATGGGTTTTGCTTTCATTTTTGTTTCGCTTAACTGTTCTGTCCTTAAGAATCTTCTTTGGGGAGCTGAGAGAGAGTTCTAGAAACCAGATGCCTACACTTTTGCTTTATTTTATATATGGCTTTCTTAAAAACCTAAGGCATATGTTTAGGAATCTCCAATAGACAATTTTTACATTTTTATGAACTCATAGTTGACATATGGCAATTAACTATTAGTTGTTCCTCCCGATATTTAGTTTTTCTTTATTTTCTGAGTGAATTCCACAAGCTTTACTGGGATACAGAATAAAGACCACTCATCTCATGTTCATGGGCCTAAATTATGGCCAATTGGATGGAAGTAGAGATTATGTGTACACAGGAAGTGTCCTTAAAGGAAGGTGACATAACTTTCTTTTGGTAAGGATGAAATTATTGGAATTCTAGCCGCCATCTTGGACTGATTAAGAGGGCCACATCAGAAAAGCAGTAGCAATGATAGTGGCTGGCAGTATATGTAGCATTTGCCATCTCCCAGGAATTATTCTTTGCAATTTGCATATGTTAACTCATATGCAACTCATATGCACATAATAGTCATATGAGATGGAGATCTCAGTTTCTTCATAGAGCTTAAGCACAGGGTTCTACAATGCCTGGGTAATGTTTGATATGGCCTTTTATCATCTGCATCTTACTTAGCAAGTAAAGAGTTAAAAACAGTACCTGGACGTGAGAAACACTCATTAAATGTTAGCTACTGTTATGTTTGAGTACTTATTACAAATTATTACCCACAGTTTCAATTAGAAATTTCCATTAAAGTAATTTATAGTTAGTAATTATAAATCTATTTACAGATGTAGATACGGAGGCACAGAGAGATGAATTGACTTGCCAAAGATTGAACAACTAGGAAGTGGTGAAGTTGGATTCTGTGTCAATGTTCTTAACCTATTCCATTTTGAATGAAAGGCTGAGAGGGAACTGGAGTCTGCACTAATTTGTTATGTTGCTACCCTAACCCTAGAGAGCTGACCTCGGGACTTTTTCAACAGAGAATGAAATCTTATGCACTAGGCCAGTTAATTTGGATTTTCTGTTGCATGCAGCTAAACTGAATTCTAACTGTATAGTGTCTTAATTCCTCCCAAGGTCATTGCCACTTTCAGATCATTACACAATTCTTTCTTTTTGATCAAAGTGAAGTTCAGAATAACAGTTCTTGTTCCCTTTGTATTGTCTGTGAGATAAAATTATCAGCAACATTAGTGAAGCATTTTAAATAGGAAATTCAAGTTAATGGAGTTGATGTTCCCATAGATATGTGGATAGATGTAGGCCCCAGAGCTCTGTCAGCATCTTCCGCCTGGCCTGTATCATTTATTTCATGTATTAGGAGATCATCATTCATATCCCCTGTATGTTTGGGCATCCAATAATACACTTCCACCAGCAAAACACTAGAATCTCTTTTTAAATTTTCATCCAGTATCAAGCATGCTTTTATCTTCATGGCCATGGATTTTAATAGAAATACATATCTGATGAATTTATCTCCAAGACTTATTATAGCTAAATTCATGATTTTAAGAACAAGAAGGCATTGAGAAATGGTGGACCTCTTTGTTTAACACAAACACTTATTTTGTTGTTTCTGCTGGGCATGTCGAATGGAAATACGGAAATATAGTGTTTAATGGAAATATGGTGTCTAAAAAAAGTCTTTCTGTCTAATTTTGGCTCTTAGGAATTATTAAAATTGTTTAGTATACAATGGCAGAAGTTAAAAAGCAAGACAATATGGTGAGCAAATTATTAACATTTAAGCTAACAAATTTAGAAGCATAGTTGAATCTAATATTTTCTATTTGTTTTATTTGATGCTGCTATTAGGTAATAGCTGTAGTATAGAAATTCATCTATAGATCTTATTTTCTACAATTTCAGTGATCTGGCTAGATGTAGAAATTCACATTAGCACATTTTAATAATTTGCTTTTTCACCTTATTTTGTTTTTACTAATTCTCAGAAGTGAGAACTGGGAAATCCATGTGTTTGAACACGAGGAGAAAAAAAATAATGTGTAAATTTTACCAGAATATCCAAATGGAATATCTTTTGAAAACTGATCCATCTTTTGTTACTGCCGCCTAAGTAGTCAACCACAGGATGTTTTGATTTAACCTCAAATCTTCTCAGATACACTCAGAGGTGTAACACTAACACACTAAAGTAAATACCACAAAACATCCTTTGCCTTTGAAACATAACTGCTGTCATAATGACCATCTGCTGGCTGTAGGTTTCGAACATTCAGTGACCTCTGACATTTATGACAAATTATGTACCAAAGTGCTAGTGACGCCTTGTTAAAATGAAGCCAGAGGCCCTCAAGTTCCCAACCCCTCTTGTCTTTAAAAGCATGGGTTAAACGGCAGCAAGAGGCAGCCTGGACAGAAAACAGACATGGCGACAGCTAAAAGGAAATGAAATCCTAATCCTCTACCCTTTGACTTTTGTAGCTAGCTTCACTGCAATGTGCTTTCAACCATTAAACAACCTTAACCTTCGGAAGAGCCAAACCAGTTAAAATTGACTGAAAATTTGCACATCACCACCCAGGACTTGATTGATTCTTATTTGAAAATTGCGGGGAGGACAGTCGCTTACTGCAATATTTTTAACCAACAAAATGTTTCTCAGTCACCTCTGCTGCACAGTGAAATTGATGTCATATAAAAAGCAATGTGAAGAGCACTTTTCAAAGTCACAAAGTTAGTCTAGCTGCAAAATACAGTTGTGTCAGTTGGATTTAGACAGAGTAGACTATATTGTGTAAATGGTTTTTAAAAATACATAAAAAACAACTTTACTTTTTGATTCCATGTCCGAAGATACATACTCATTTTACATATATGGGATAAACAAGGTTAGATAGTTTTTATTATAAAAATCTAGTGATATATTTTTGTAAGCAATAGTTATGTTATTACTATTATCATGAAAAATGGTGAAAATAATATACACAAAATAAATTTATACAATGCAACTTCTTCACACAAAAAACAATGTGAGGTATTTTTAATTTATGATTTCGTGACACAAGGTAATGGTCTGAAGACCAGAATCTTCAAATAAGTTAACATTGTAATTGATAAGCTTATGAGGCAAGCCATATAAAAGAAATGCATATAACTCCACATGATGGGATGACACAAAAATTTTGACATACTGTGAAATAGTAAGACATTTCTTAAGCAAAACCTTTAGGAAAATTAGAGCTCCCAAGTGTCCAATTTCTCACCTATGTTTTCTTGACTGATCAATGTAAAATAGATTATGCGGTCTTTGGCATGACAAAAAAAAAGAAAAAAAAAAAAAAAAAAAAAAAAAAAAACCGAGCCAGGGGACCATAGAGCACTAAGGCATGTACTGAAACAATGCAAAAACTTACATTGTATCTCCATGCTTACCTAAAAAGGAGTTTACCTATACATTTTCAAAGAAATTACAAAGTTTTCATAACTTTGTTGGAACTATTATGTACGGTTTCTTTTTTCTTTTTTCTTTTTTTTTTTAATGTTTTATTTATTTTTGAGACAGGAAAAGAGACAGAGCATGAGCAGGGGAGAGGCAGAGAGAGAGGGAGACACAGAACCGGAAGCAGGCTCCAGGCTCTGAGCTGTCAGCACAGAGCCCGATGCGGGGCTTGAACTCACGGACTGTGAGATCACGACCTGAGCCGAAGTCAGATGCTCAACCGACTGAGCCACCCAGGCGCCCCTTATCTGCAGTTTCAAGAATTACTTTAGATAGACAAGATTCTAACTTGTCCAAAGGAGAATTTATGACCCCTGCAAAACCAGCTTCAAATGAAGCTAAATTCTTTGTGTGAGGGGATGTGAGGTGTTCATTGAACAGGTTTGAATTTCAAAATTGGATTAAATAATAGACAAAAAGAATTCTAGAAATACCCCATCATCATGTTTCTTCTTTGTGTGTTTTATAAACTCTATCAGGCAATTATTTTCTTATCTTTTTTCTGGACTGCTTTTGTTTTATTTAATTTTTTTAATGTTTATTTGAGAAAGAGAGAAAGAAAGAGAGTGTGTACACATGGGCAGGAGAGGGGCAGAGAGGGGAGGAGAGAGAATCTCAAGCAGGCTCTGCATTGAAAGCACAGAGTTCAACTGGGGGTTCTATGTCACAAATCATGAGATCATGACCTGAGCTGAAATCAAGAATCTGACACTTAACTGACCTAGCCATTCAGGCACGTCTGGACTACTTTTATTTAATTAAAAAAAAAAACTTTGTTCATTTTTGAAAGACAGAGAGAGACAGAGCACAAACAGGAGTGGGGCCGGGGGTGGGGCACAGAATCCGAAGCAGGCTCCAGGCTCCAAGCTGTCAGCACAGAGCCCGACGTGGGGCTCGAACTCACCAACCGTGAGATCATGACCTGAGCCGAAGTCGGATGCTCAACCAACTCAACCACCCAGGCGCCCCACCTCTGGACTACTTTTAGAGGGCATGGGTCACAGATTTAGATATTACACTTTCTCTCCTATTAGAATTTTATAAATTGTCGGGGCCTGTATAAAATACGCCCACAAATGTATGAATATGTTTGCATATATGTATATACATTTTATAATTATAATTTTATCATTTTTATTTTAATATTTCAATTGACACTTCAGAAGTAAAATCTAGTCTTAAGCAAAGTTTGTAATATATTTCCAGTTCCTTTGTGCCTTTGCATTTCAGCAGATTCTTTCTCCTTCATCCAGTGCCTTTCTTTGTCCTTTTTGCCCCTATGTAGACAAACACTTCCTTTTCCCCCTCAAAATTAGCAGCTATGTTGCAGTCCCCAGGGCATGTTTTCTTTTCTAGAAAGTAACAAAATAGTAACAATGAACACAGAAGCACTCACCAAATTTTTCCATGGAACGTTAACACTAAAACCTTATAAATCGTAAGACCCAGAGGTTTTTCATAAATATATTTTTTTCATTAATGGGATTCCTTTTACTTTTTCTGAAGATATCTGTATTTGACGTGGAACTTAGAAGCCAAGGGCCCTCATTGCTAATCTTGACTTCTGCCTCTTCGAGCTTCTCTCCAGTTGCTATGGCGTATGACAGACTCCATGAATAGAGTTTAAAAGCTTTATGTAGCTCAACTCTACAGAGAGGTAACTAAGTCCAGAAGAAGTGAAGTGACTTTGGCCCTGTGTCAGAAATGTTCTTCCTTACTCTGTCTTCATTTCTAAAACCCCTTTTCATAGGACTCCTATTCCGTCATAACCTGACTTCTCCTAGAAAAGTCATTTTATACGATTTTGTGGTTACATGCTTTTTCTCGCAATTTTTGGATAATACTCTGCTGCAATTGTTTGTATACTTTATGGGGACAGAGACTGTTTGACTCATTTTCATCCATGGCTTCCACCAGGGTCTGACCATAGCAGGTACTCATTAAATGTTAATATACATCAGTACTGTCTTTAGAGTTGACAACAGTTATGTACAGCTTGACGCTGGCAGGAAAAACCAAACTAAACTTAAACTAGCCAGGTTTCCAATCTTTATTACAATGCTTTATCTACTGTGTGACTTTAGTAAGACCTTTATCCAGGCACTCAACTCAAAACAATTAAGTATGAGAATTTCAGATATAAAACAAAATACTACTGATATACTTATGCTAAAGAAGTTACATTATATATTTTTTGGTAGCTAAATTTTCTGTTAACACTTGTGGCTCCCAAAACTTTTTTTTTTTTTTTTTTTTTCACTGCATGAATACTTCTGGCTGCTTCTCATTTTGCAGCAGGTGTGTTTCTCCTACCCATACCCAGGACTTTACAGTTTCACTACATACTCATTGGCTCAGTCTCATGGGAAGAAATTTTGCTACTTTAGGACTGTCTGAAATGGAATGGGTTATAATAAAATATAAATATTCAATGTTGTTGCTGGGTTCAAGTAGAAGACGGACTCTCGGTTTTCTAGATGTTCGGGAGTGAATTTATTTGTCAAGTCATGGACTAAACATGTGTCCACACTATTAAATGCACTAGTAAACTCATATCTATGTCCAAAAGCTCTGCCTTCCCCTATTAAAACAGATAAAAGTCTGTGCTTCTAAGGTAAAATCCTGTACTTGTCCCTAATCAAATCCCTCCTCATCTACTCAAAAACATCACCCCAGCAATTCTACCTCTGTCTTCTGCGTCTTCATTGTTTCCACTAGACAAACACAATGTAATACTCTCCATCTTTAAAACAAATTCCTCCCTTGAGGAAGAATAAACTCTCTGACTGCTTATCTCTGTCTACTTACCACCACACTTCTCTACTCTGCCTTGCAGCAAAACTCTTGGAAATAGATCTTATATACATCTCAATTTCCTCCCTTTTCTTTGCTTTGATTTTCTGTTGATTCAACACTAGTCAGCTTTTTTGTTATTCTGAAACTCAGAATTACTTCGCCGAAGGATAGAAGATGGGGGCATTTATAACCCTGAGTCCCATCTTCTCATTAGTGCGAATTGCCTGTGGGGTCCTTAATTCCATACATGACCACAGGGACTGAGTGACTGGTTTTCACTTTGGAAAAAACCTTGAGAAGTTAAGCAGAAAATCTTGGGGGTTCTTAGCATGAACTGAAACTGTCTACCACAGTTTCAGCTGAGCTTGGAGACTGACCAAAGGGATGTGATGCACAGGACACAAACAAATGTCTGCTTTGAACTTTTCCATGTTTGGTTCATCTTATTCTCTTTTTACAAAACCTCCTCACGTTTGTAACCTTTAAACTGGCATGCCCCAGGAGTTATTCTTTGGCCTTTTTCTTTTCTAACTACGTTGACTACTTACCTGACCTTATGCGATCCAATCACGTTGAAATAATGTTGATAATGTTAACTTCCAATTTTGTACCTACCTCTTTCCTAAATTCTAGACCAAGACATCAGGTACCTACACAACGTCTCTCCTTGGATACTAACTCAAAACCAAACTCTTCACATAATTTTACCATCCAAACCAGCAATTTTCCTCCACATACTCTACCCATGAGAAATAAAAACATGACTTGGATGTGAATAGTCAATGCTACATTATTTATAATAGCCCCAAGCTGGGGAAAAACAAAAACAAAAACAAAAACAAAGTAACTGATAACATATCCATTCAGTGAAATATTATTCAGCAATAAAAAGGAAAGAAGTACTGACTCTTGCTATAATATAAATGAATCTGAAAACATAGCATTAAGAGAAAGAAGACAGATACCAAAACCAACACATGTATCATTCTGTTTCTATGAAATGTCAGAATAGGGAAATCTGCCAATACGGAAAATAGGCTAGTGATTGCCAGGGGCTTGAGATGTATATGAGGAGTTACTACAAATGGGTACCAAGCATCTTTTTGAAGTTGATAAAAATATTCTGAAATGAGGTCAGATTGATGGCTGCATAACTCTAAATTCACCAAAACTTACTAAATTCTATACCCTCAATGGGTGAAATTTATGGAATGACATGTATACTTCAAAAATGTTAAAAATAACCCAAATTTTGATCTTCTGCCTTGAACTTTCTTCTTTCTTTCCCATTTGGGGACACATCAGCTCTGTTTTACCAGCTCCTTAAGCGAGAAACCTTGGAATCATTTTTGACTCCTTTCTTTTCCATCACAAACCTAATCTGTCACCTCCACCACTGCTGATCTCCCTCCCCATTATTGCACTAGCAAGACCTCATCCTCTCTGGCCTTGACTACAATGCCCCAGCCAGTCTCCATGTATTTATCCTTACCATTTTATGATTTCTTTTCCATACAACAAGTATTCCACTTCCACTCATTTGTTCAAAATGCTTCAGCACCTTTCCTTCTCGCTCAGAGTAAAATCCAAAGATGTCATCACTGTAGGGTTTCCAGAGAAAATACAGGACACCCAGTTCAACATGAATTAGAAATGAACAGCAAATATATATATATATTACATATGTCCTATACAATATTTAGGACATACATATATTCGAACCATTTGTTGTTTACCTAAAACTCAAACTTAGCATTCTGTATCTTTATTTGCTAAATCTAGCAACGCCACATCAAAAAGTGCCCGATGACCTGGGCTCTCACTCTCTCTCTCTCATGTCACCTTCTTCCTCATCCTTTTTGCTCAAATTACTGAGGCCTTTTCGCCACTTTCAAGCAAGTTAAGAATATTCTAACCACAGTGCCTTTGAGTTTGTTCTTCCCTGTATCTAGAAACATTTTTCTCCCAATATCTGCCTGCTTTGTTTTCCCGTTTTACTTACCTTTCCGGCTAAATGACAGATCTACCTAGAGGCCTTCCTGATCAACCAGTCAATAACAGCTCTTGCCATGCACTTTCTCATTTCTTTCATGTGGCTTTCCTTATTTTCTTAGCACTTGTCACAAATGGGCATATAATACATTTGTTTTGTCAATCTCTAATGTGAAGTAGAGGCAGAAAACTTGCCTCTGGACACTTCCGTATATAAAAGGACTAGAATAATATTTGGCAGATAATAAGTGATCAGTAAATTCAGTCACACACTCATCCACCCACCCATTGATAGATCTATTCATCCATTCAACATTTTTTTCCTTTTCTACGTTCTAGGTGTCAAATCACATGTAGTGCTACTGTCAATGTCTCAAGTAGTGTATTTTTAGAAAGCAAGTGGAAAAAGAGAAGCAAGGGTGTGGTGTAGCTAACAGGGACAAATTGACAGGCAGAAATAGATATGTGTCTGTAGGCTAATGATAGCACGATAAGTTGGATGGTAGCATGGTCACTGCACTTGTATTCCTGAGTGACAAGCCCACCCACCCAACTGGAGTTCAGGGGAAAGGTTAAATCGAGAGACAGTATTTGGGACTCATCTGCCTGGGGTGATAGTTAAAACTGACGTATCCTGAGTTCCTGTCAGCAGCTGTTCCTATGCACTTGAGAACTCTCCATTAACATTTAAACTGACTGTCAAGTCCATGATTTTGTCCTCTCTCTTCCATCAATTACTTTCTTCCTTTTAAAACGTTGAAGTCTTCCCTGTCCATTGGCACATTCACCATTGCCTCCCCAGTTCTCTAGGATTTTCTGTTCTCAGGATGATTTTGCTTTACTGTCGAACCTTGCTCCATCTTATTTCTCCTTTCCTTCATTTCTCTACTTCCTCATTATCTCACTTCAATCATTGAATTGAAATTGAATCCTTCAAAGTCACCAATCCCTAATCCATTTTTATTTTTCCAATCTTCATTCTCCTGGACTTGTCAGGGGAATCTGAGACTATTGGCCATAAACACACACACACATACACACACATTAATTCATATATATATTACATAATATATGTATATATATATAAAATACATGAATATATATATATATATATATATATATATATATATATATACATAATATATATTATGTATATGCTTGCTTTGGTTTTTCCACTATTACTCAACAAAGTCTTTTTTCTTTATGTTTTTGCCCTCAGGAGTAAATAATCCTCAACATTCTGTTATCAACTCTCTGTTGTTCCTTCTATAGTCTCTTGACTGTGGAAGCTATGTGTAGCCTTATGACTTTGAATTTCAACACTAGATATGTGTCTCCAAAACTGCCTGGTTTCTTATTGCTCCATCTCTGGTAATGTATCACTATTTGTTTTGTGTATTCATTTTAACATACTAAAGATATATACATTGCAACATGTTGCAATATAACTTAATAATTGATATGTCCTATTGTCCCAAATAGATTTTGATATTATTTAGCAGTATAAGCCCTGACATGTACTTCTTTCCAAAAATTGTTTTTATATATATGATAACTGAAGAAATATTGTTTTAGATGAAAAGGAAAATGAAAAGTTGTATTTATTTATACAGATTAAGGACCATACATAACTGTGTACCAAGTGTTTTCTGTTTTCTATTATCTTACTCTTAACCAGTTCGGGTCTTAAAGTATCAGTGGTACTTAGGAGAGCAGGATGGGAAAAATTGTAGATGCATGCACGTTTATGTTCCTACTCACATCTTTCTGTTGCCTTTAATCATGTTAAACTTCATATCATCTTCATTTATACCAACTATAGCCAATAAGTCCTGCTCTAGACCTGTGTTCAGTGCTTTCTTCTGATTCCATTCAACTCCAAAGTCAGTGATTAAGCAGTCAGCTCTGTTGGGAGAACTCTGATCATGATCTCTGGTTGAAACCAACCTCCCTCATTTCTAGTGAACCCCCTTTGTGTCTCAGTGTCTAATAAGCTGCTCAGTGGGTAGTGGGATTGCCATGCAAGAGGATTTTGCTAGAATTGACATTCTATCTCTTTAAAGATGTTTAGAGTTTGTACTTAAAATTTTTTGAATTAGAAAAAAAAATTTTGAACTTGAGAGAATTTAATTGTACTGAAAAACTTTTATTTACAGAACTTAGTAAAGAATCAACAAAGATAAAGTAAGCCTGGATATGGACATAATTAATCTTTTAACCATTACATATGTTTTGGTTCTTAACCATTTAAAGAAAACAAGGTTAGATGTGAATATATACCTGTTGACTTTACAGTCTGATCAGAACAAGAGAAAAATTGGAAATTGGAAGAGGGATGATGAAAAGGTGAGAAGGAGCTTCTAATTTAATAAAAAAAAAAAAAGATAAAGACAAGCTAGGGAGAATAAAGAAGGAAAGGAAAATAGCAATTTAGAAAAGGCAAGAAAAATCAGAGAAATGTATAAATCAGCAGACACAAAAGGTCTGTTGGTCTCTTTGTAGGAGTGTACTATTACCAAAGCAACACAGATTTTAACTTATTAAAAAAGCACCATGACCAAATCTTTAAAAATATATCGATGGTTACAATATTAATTTCAGTCATGCGAGAAAAAAATAAAAGAATTTCAAATAATTGGCATTAAGTGAAACAGCAGTTACATAACTGCCTGGACCTTTAGGTAAGTAATTTTGTTATGTACATAAGAATATCTAAACAATACATACAAAGTTAGGAAGCAAATTGTCAAGAATAACACCTAGAAATTTATGGTAGAGTTAGTAGAGCTTGAACGTTTAATGCTACTTAGGCCCAATTTGATAATTAAAAAACAAACAAGCAAATTTTTTTTAATGTTTATTTATTTTAGAGAGAGAGGGCAACACAGAATCTGGAGCAGGCTCCAGGCTCTGAGCTGTCAGCACAGAGCCTGACGCGTGACACGAATTCACAAACCTAGAGATCATGATCTGAGCCAAAGTCGGATGCTTAACCAACTGAGCCCCCCAGGTGCCTCCCAATTTGATAATTTGATTAAGGTGTCAGCAGTATACTATTATATGTAGTCTGTTTCTATCAAATAATATATAACTATATGACTACATATTATATCATATTGCTAGAAATTTTCTTGCACAATTTATATTTATCTTATTAATTTTAATAAAATTTATGAAATGTATTTATCATTATTTTTAATTCATTGATGAGAAAATGAGAGTAAGAAATATTAAGCAACTTCTGGATTACATAGGAGCTATTAAAACAGTGTCGTAGTAAACCCCAGACTTAGTGCTTTTTTCTACCACAGTATATTGCCTCCCTCCACATGTGAATCAAAATGTGGCTATAATTTACATGAATTAACTGTCTTTATATCTCAAAATATAACCTGAAATTATGCTTCAAAATCTACTGTAGGTGATTGAGTTATTTGGGCTAAAATTTGTGAGTCAAGGAGTTCACCATTAAAATGCAAATATTATTAAAATGGTATCATGTAGTTATCTTTGATTATCAAATTCCCTAGCTCAAAGTTATCTGTAAGACCAATTTCTGACAGTGACAAGAAGAGAGGGAATTGGAAGAAAGAATGTGGAGTATTGGCTCTCTCTGGAAAGCAAAACTCAGGGAAAAGACTCACTGCTGGCAGGGACATTTATGTGGGTGGGGAAGGGTTTAGAAGGGGACAAAATGAGCACCGAGCTCCTTAGCTAAGGGAACAGGCACCAAATGGGAAAGGAAGTGTGAGAAACAAATTTCTTACTATGCCTTGGATTCAGTGCTGAATAGTAGGACATCATGCCAAAATTCAAGTTGGTATAACTAGCATGCTTCATTGATTTGAACTTGGGTAGCTTTTCATATTTTAAACTCCGAAAATCAAGACAGTATTAGATCATTGTTAAGTTGGCAGCATTTTTATTTCTTAGTAATGGTGTATCTTACAATTGATGATGACACCTTAGATTTGATGAAGGACAGTGAGTGAGGTTCATCTGAAATTTAAAAGCGAATGTATATGAGTCTATTCTGAGGTCCTCTAGTGATGCTCAACATCACTTCTGATGCTAATTCTCTTCTTGTGTTAATTCTCTTAATCTGTAATGATAAGACTAATGTCTCATAAGTGTGCCATTCATGTTCCCTGTCTGATGGATTCCTCTATGAAGATGGAGTGATGTCAATTGAGAAAAGGAGTTAAAACTCCATTTATATAAGCAGTATTATAGAAAAGCTATGAAGTCTTCATGGCATTTAAAATAGAATTTTAAAAATCTCTTAGGATTCAAGATATTTTTACTTTTTAAGGAATTTTCAAATTTTCCAAGCTGTGTGATTTTTGTAATCTTCTGTAGTCAAAAAAAATATTTTAAGTTAAAATTTTAAGCTACTCTGTGTTGTTAAGATTGAGTTCAGTGTAAAAGTCTTCAGTCTAATAAACTGAGTAGTGGTTAAGCTCAGAAAGCAAGAGCTCTGAGCTGTATGTTTCTAGCTGGATTCTCAGTTTTTGTTTTGTTTTTTAATAAGGCATAGTTTCCCATGCAGTAACATATGGTTTCAATATTTGAGCATTCTCAGCCATTTCCCCCATATGTTTGTTGTAATCAACTAACCACACATGGCCAAATTCTGCCCTTAGATGAGTGTGGAGAATGTTCACTGGGGTCGAGGAAAGCAAGCACACTTCTTGCAGCAACCTATGGCAGATAAACCAGATTTCCATCACTATTTGCACAACAATGAATAGCAAATGAATGATTATTAATACATTTTAGAAGTGACTTTGATAGCAGAAGCTCTTTTGTTCTGAGAATGTCTGAGATTAGCTGTTTCATGGAGTTATTGAAAGACTCAGGGAAAGTTAAGTGTGAAGGTATGTATGCATTGGGTAGGGGAATGGGGAGCATTAAAAATCACTTGGGGTGTGGCATGCAGAGATATCCAAGGCAGTATTCACTTATTTCATTCACTCCACAAGTCAGCATGCATCTAAGTGCGGAGTATACATTATCTGCTCTCATAGAGCTCCCATTCTAGATGCCATACGGACAATAAACAGATAAACTAGTAAATAAACCAGGAAATGTATATAAGTGTAATGAAGGTGATAAAACAGGATGATATTATTTAGAGAGATATGAATTTTTTTGTTAGGGTAGTTAGAGAAAGTCCTCTCTGTCTAGAAGTGATATTTGACATGAGGCCACAATGGTGAGAAGGAGCCAGCCATGTGAAATCGCAAGTGGAAGTAAGACTTTACTACACAAGAGGAAGCCCCTAAGGCTTGAACAATCTATCTGATGGTTCTGGAGAGAGGTGGGGTTGCATATGCAGACCAGATCATGCAGGTTCGGATAGACCATAGTAAGTTTTGTGGATATTAGTCTAACCACAATGCAGTGTTTCAAGCAAGAGAGGGAAGCAAGCTCATTTATTTATACATTTATATTGAAATATGCCATTACAACTGCTTTGCCCCATGAATGACCACAATGATAATCATTAGGATAGTAATGGAAGGTATAGAAAATACCACTATTTGATGGGAATGAAAATTGTGACCCTGGCAAGCGCATATCAAGACATCTTGAACATAATTTTGATTTTCTGGGATATAGTGTCTTTAGGCATAGAGTCCTTGTCTACCTACATACAATCTGAGAAGACATCTTCCTGTGAGTTTTAGGGGAGAAATTTAAGACATGGAATGGTCAACATGTGAACCTCATATAATTAACATAAACACACTTACATCTATGATAATTTTAGGAAAATTGGAAGGAAAAGTATTGTAAAGATAGACTTCCTTTTGACTGATAAAGATTTTTGAAAATAGGAAACAATGGATATATTTAGAAATCATAAAGTGATTTCCAAAATTGAAGTTTGGCAGATGCACATACAGTAACTCTTCATCACCCCTGTGCAATTTCAATTTGGACCAATTTTTATTCACTTTAAATGTGATAAAGTGACATTTATACATCAATATTAAGGATATTAGAATTCTTTAAAAGAAGTTTCATTTTCAAAATAGCAAAAGGAATTTTTTTGACATATGAGAACATAATTACCCAACGTGTAATCTTTCCTCTTTTCCTTTCTAAGATAATGCTAAAAGTAAATTCAAAGAAAAAAAACCCTAAATGTTTGAAAATGTTTAACAAATATTTGCAGATAGATTTATTTTCCAGATATTTGCTATGTATTTTCATGTTTTAAGGTCATCACTAGTTTTCATGGCACTTTCAAATAGCTATATATGTTCAGTGACATACAGAAATTTATATCAAACCAAGATTGTCTTGCTACAGAAATATGTAATCCAATAAATTTGGGATGATTGAACTTTGTCTTGAGATTCTGAGAGGGTATGGATTTTCTAACTTAATTGGTAGTTAAACACAGGAATTCTTTATTGGCTGTATCATTAAGACAGGCTAGTGTATGCTGTGGTAACAATCACAAATTTCAGTGGATCAGAACAACAAAATTCATTTCTCCCTTATGCTCCGTGTGGTTTACAGGAAAGTTTTGATTTTCATGGTCACTTGGCAATCCAGGTTGAAGGAGGTGTCATGATTCTTTTTTTAATATTTTTTTTCTTTTTCAATCTTTTTTTTTAATGTTTATTTATTTTTGAGACAGAGAGAGACAGAGCATGAACAGGGGAGGGTCAGAGAGAGAGGGAGACACAGAATCCGAAACAGGCTCCAGGCTCTGAGCTGGGTCAGCACAGAGCCCAACGCCGGGCTCGAACTCACAGACCGCAAGATCGTGACCTGAGCCGAAGTCGGCCGCCCAACCGACTGAGCCACCCAGGCGCCCCTTTTTTTCAATCTTTTTGAGAAAAAAAAATCACATAATGTGGAATTCACTGTGTAAAGTATACACTTGAGTGGTTTTTAGTATATATGTAGTGACGTCGAACCATCACCACTGTCTCATTCCAGAACATTGCCACTACCCTTAAAAGATATACTGTATCTGTTAACAGTGACCCCTGACTCATATTTCCTTTTCACCCCTGGGCAAACATTAATCTACTTTCTATCTTTATGGATTTGCCCATTCTGGAAATTTCGTATAAGAAGAATCATTACAGTAGTCAATCTTTTGAGTCTGGCTTCTTTCATTAGCATAATATTTTTAAGGTTCATCCATTTTGTAGCATCTTTCTACTGCCAAATAATATTCCACTGTAAGGATATAACACGTTTGTTTATCCATTCATTAGTTGATGTACATGGGAATTGTTTCCAGTTTGGGGATATTATGAATAATCCTGCTATGAAAATTTGTGTACAAGTTCTTGTGTAAATGTTTCCAATTGTCTTAGTTGTAGAACTAAAGGTGGAATAGCTGTGGCTTGCCGTAACCCTATATTTAGCTTTTCGAGGAATTGCCAAACTGTTTCCACAGCTGCACCATTTTATATTTCTACCAGCATTATATGTGGTTCCAATTTCTCCACATCCTCACCAAGTCTTGTTATTTTACCTTCTATCTCTGTGTGTGTATATATATATATATATATATATATATATATATATATATATTAAATGGACATCCTTCTGGGTATGAAGTGGCATTTCACTGTGGTTTTGATCTGCATTTGCCTAATGATGAATAATTTTGGGAATCTTCTTACCTGTTTTTTGGCCATTTGTATACCTTCAATGGGGTAATGGTCTATTCAAGTCTTTTGCCAGTTTTGTATTTCTCTTTATAATTCTTTAATTATATTATATTAATTATTTAATGATATTATATCTATAATATTCTTTATAATATAAAGAATTATCTTTATATTCTAGGTAACTAGATCCTTATCAGATACATGATTTGCAAGTATTTTTATCAATTATGTAGCTGTCTTTCTATTTTATTGATAGTGTCCTCTGAAGCACAACATTTTTATATTAGATAAAGTTCATATGATCTATTTTTTGTTTTTTGCTTTTGGTGTCATATTTAAGAAACACTTGATAAATCCAACTTCATGCAGATTTATACCTATGAATCCTTCTAAGACTTTTATAGCATTAGCTCTTACGTTTATGTTTATGATTCTTTCTGAGTTAATTTGTGTACCTTGTGTGAGCAGTCCAAATTCATTCTTTTGCAAAATATAGTATTTTCAACAAATAGTAATGTGAATATCCATTACTATTTGTTGAAAATACTATATTTTTCCATTGAATACTCTTGGTATATCTGTAAAAAAAAATTGACTGTAAAACAATGGATTGACCGTAGATGAATGGGTTTATTTCTCAGCTCTCAATTTTATCCCCTTGATCTATATATTTAGCTTTTGCCAGTACTACATTGTATTAATCACTGTAGTTTTGTAGTAACTTTTAAAATGGAAGAATGTAAGTCCTCCAACCTTATACTTATTATTCAAGATGGTTGTTGCTCTCTGAAGTCCCTTTCATTTCATTATAAATTTTAGGGTCAGCATATCCTTTTCTTAAAAAAAAAAAAAATCAACCTGGAATTCTGATAGGGATAACACTGAAGCTGTACATCAATTTGAGGAGTATTGCCATCTTATTGATATTAAGTCTTCTAACCCATTAACCAAGGACATATTTCCATTCTTTTAAATCCTCTGATTCATTTCATCCTTTGTTTCATAGTTTTTAGCATACAAAGCTTACAGTTCATTGGTTAATTTTTTTTACTAAGTATATTATTTTTTGATATTATTAAGATTAGAATTGTTTTTAATTTCATTTGCAAATTGTTTACGACTAATATATAGAAATATAGTTGAAATTTTGTATGTTAATTTGATAACTTGTAACTTTGCTGAACTCATTTGCCAGCTCTGATTTTGTGTGTGTGTGTGTGTGTGTGTGTGTGTGTATTATTTAGTGTTTTTTAAAGTTTTTAAAATTTTTTTTAAATTCCAGTATAACTAACATACAGAGTTATATAGTTATATAGTTTCAGGTGTACAATATGGTGATTCAACAATTCTATCCATTACTCATTGCTCATCACCGTACCTGTACTCTTAATCCCCTTCACCTATTTTACCCATCCCCCACTCACTTCCCCTCTGATAATCATCAGTTCTATATATTTAACAATCCTGTTTTTTTTGGCTTGACTCTTTTTTCCTTTGACAGTTCATTTGTTTCTTAGATTCCACATGTGAGTGACATCATGTAGTATTTGTCTTTCTCTGACTAACTTATTTCTCTTAGCATTATACTCTCTATATCCATCCATGTTGTTGTAAATGGCAAGACTTCATTCTTTTTTATGGCTGAGTAATAATCTATTGTGCACATAGCCACATTTTCCTATCCATTTATCTATAGATGGACCCTTGGGTTGTTTCCATATTTTGGCTATTGTAAATAATGCTGTGATAAACATAGTAGTGCACCTATCTTTTTTGAATTAGCGTTTTAATATTCTTTGGGTAAACACCCAGTAGTGGAATTACTGGATCATATGATAATTCTAGTTATTTTGTTTTTTAGAAAACTCCATACTGTTTCCTATAGTGACTACAGCATTTGGCATTACCACCAACAGTGCACTAGGGTTCCTTTTTCTTTACATTCTTGTCAAAATTTATTTCTTATGTTTTTGATTTTAGCCATTGTGACAAATGAAATGCCATGTCATTATGGTTCTGATTTTCATTTCTCTGATGATGAGTGATGTGGAGCATCGTTTCATGTGTCTGTTGGTCATTTCCTTGGAGAAATGTTTGTTCATGTCTTCTGCCCATGCTTTAATTGGATTATTTGCTTTTTGGGTGTTGAGGTGTATAAGTTCTTCATATATTTTGGATAATAACCCCTTTTAGTGTCTTTTATATATGAGATTATTCCATGTGCAAATAAATGGTTTTACTTCTTTCTTTCCAACCTGGACGATTTCATTTTTTTCCCTTACCTAAATGCCAGAAATTCTGTACAGTATTGAAAAAAGTGATGAAAATATATATCCTTGTCTGTGTCCTTACCTTAGAGGGAAAGTTTACAGACCTTTATCATTAAGTATGATGTTAGCTGTGGTTTTTTCATAGATATGTTTTATCAGGTTAAGGATATATCTTTGTATTCCTAATTTGTTGAGTATTTTATTCTGAATTTGTGTTGGGTTTTGTCAAATGGTTTTTCTTTCTGTGTCTATTGAGATGATTGTGTGTGTGTGTGTGAGTGTGTGTGTGTGTGTGTGTGTGTTTATTCTTTTAGTATGGTATATGATATTGCTTAATTTTAATATGTTCAAAAAATCTTGCATTCCTGGGATATATCCCACTTAGTAATGTTATATCATCCTTTTTATATACTGCTGAATTCTACTTGTTAGTATTTTACCTATATTCATAAAACTATTGGTTGGTAGTTTTCTTGTGATACCTTTGTCTGACTTTAGAATTAGTGTAACACTGCCCTCACAGAATCAGTTCAGTAACATTTTTTTCTTTGATTTTTTGGAGGAGTTTGAAAAGAATTGATGTCAATTATTTTTAAAATCTTTGGTATAATACACCAGTGAAATTATTTGGCTCTGGGTTTTTGTGGTTGTTGTTGTTAGTAAATTTTTGATTACTAAATCTTTTTGTTTGTAATAGTTCTACCCAGGTTCTCTATTTCTTCTTGAATCAGTTTTGGTAGGTTCTGGGTTTCTAAGAATTTGTGCATTTCATCCAAGTTACCTAATTGGTTGAAATACATTCATTCATAGTAGTTTCTTGCAACCATTTCTATTTCTGTGAAGTAAGAAGTAATGTTACCACTGTCATTTCTGATATTAGAAATCTTCTCTATTCTTCATCAGTAAGCATCTTCATAGGTTTGTCCATTTGTTTTCATTGATTTCTCAATTTTAAATTTCTTATTTCAGTTATTTCCACTCTAGTCTTTATTATTTCCTTCCTGCTTGTTTTGAGTTTAGTTTGTCTCCTTTTTTTCCCAATTTCCTAAGATGGAAGATTGATTTGAAATATTTCTTTTTTATTAATGTAGGCATGTAAAGTTACTTATTTTTCTTGAAGGACTGTTCTGCATCCCATAAGTTTTGGTATTTTGTATTTTTATTCTCATTAATCTCAAGTATTTTCTGATTTCTCTTGTGATTTCTTCTTGGACTCATTTGTTATTTGAGAACATGTTGTTTAATTTCCACATAATTGTGAATTTTTCGTTTTCCATTTTGTTACTGATTTTTAGTTTAATTTCATTTTGATTGTAGAACATACTTCTACAATTTCAATCGTATTACATTTATTGAATCTTGTTTTGTGCCCTACCTTATCATCATTCCTGGAAAATGCTCCATGTGCTCTTGAGGAGAATGTGAATTCTGCCTTTGTTGGGTAGAATGTTCTATAGATGTCTACTTGTCTATTAGGTTGGATCTGTTTGGTTTTCACCAATAGGTCTATTAAGCTTACACTATTGTTAAAGTCCTTTATTTACTTATTGATCATATGTCTAGTTCTAGCTTTCTTTGAAAGTTAAATGTTAACATCTCAAACTATTACTATTATTATTTTTTTTAACATTTATTCATTTTTGCAAGTAGAGGTGGGTCAGAGACAGAGGGAGACACAGAAGCTGAAGCAGGTTCCAGGCTCTGAGCTCTCCACACAGAGCCCGCCGTGGAGCTCAAACCGTGATCTCACAAACTGTGAGATCATGATCTGAGATGAAGTCAGAAGCTTAACTGATTGAGTCATCTAGGTGCTCCTCCAAGTCATTTTTTTGTTTTGTATATTTTGGGGTTTGGTTGTTAGGTGCATATATATTTATTATTGTTATATCTTCTCAATGGATTGACGTTTATATCATTATATGATAGCCTTCTTTGTTTCTATTGACAATTTTTTTTAAAATTTTTTAATGTTTATTTATTTTTGAGACAGAGAGAGAGACAGAACACGAGCAGGGGAGGAGCAGAGAGAGAGGGAGACACAGAATCTGAAACAGGCTTCAGGCTCTGACCTGTCAGCACAGAGCCTGACGTGGGGCTCAAAATCACAAACCGTGAGATCATGACCTGAGCTGAAGCTGGATGCTCAACTGACTGAGCCACCCAGGCACTCCTCTACTGACAAATTTTATCTTACAGTCCGTTTTTTCTTTTATTTGTTTAGCCACTCCAGCTTTTTTATTTTATTTAATTAATTAATTAATTAATCAATTAATTAATTTATTTATTTATTTTTTGGTTACTGTATGAGTGGAATATCTTTTTCATCTTTTACTTTTCAATTTATTTTATTGTACCATTTTAATTTCTTTGCAATATCTTTAATATGTATTTTAGTTATTTTCTTTTTGTTGCCCTAGTGATTACAATAAACATTTTAATTTGTAATAATCAGTTCATATTAATACTACATTAATTTCAATAGTATACAATTTGCTCCTATATGACTCTGTTCTCCTGTCCCCTTTAAGTTGTTATTGTTACAAATTATCCCTTTATATATTTTTGTGCCAAAGAAGACAGATGTAAAATTATGATCTATGCAGTTCTGTTTTAAGTCACATAGGTAAAATAAAGATTTACAAACAAAAAATATCGTTATGTCTTTTATATTTACCTGAGTTATTTCCTTTATCAGTTTATAAAATTTCTTTTCTTTTTTTTAATTTATCTCTGGATTCAAGTTACTGTCTATTGTCCTTTCATTTCAGCCTAAAGAATTCCTTGTAGCATAGATATGTTAGCAATGAACTCAATTTTAGTTTATCTGAGAGTGTCTAAATTCCTATCTCATTTTTGAAAAAGAGTTTTGCTGGGTATAGAATTATTTATCATCAGGATGTTTGAATTTATGTTTCTTTTAGCACTTTGCTATGTCATTCCATTTTTTTCTAGACTCTATAGTCTAAGGTGAGAAATCAGCTTTTAATCTTACTGAGGATCCTTCTATGTGATATCACTTTTATCTTACTATCAAGATATCAAGATTCTCTTTTTGTTTTTGTCTTTTATCAGTTTGCTTGTGCTGTATATAGATTTGGCTTTCTTTGAATTTATCCTACTTGCAGTTTGTTGAAACTTTTGGATGTGTAGATTAATGTTTTCATCAGATTTGAGTTTTCAGGCATTATTTTTTCAAATACTCTGTGTATTCCCTTTTCTCTCCCTCCGTTTTTGAGATTTGAATTATGTGTTTATTGTTATGCTTGATGGTGTCCCACAGACATCTTAGACTCAATTCATTTTTAATGTTTATTTATTCTTGAGAGAGAGAGAGAGGGAGAGAGAGAGAGAGAGAGAGAGAAAGAGAGAGAAAGTGCAAGCCAGGGAGGGGCAGAGAGAAGGAGACACAGAATCTGAAGCAGGCTCCAGGCTCTGAGCTGTCAGCCCAGAGCCTGGCACAGGGCTTAAACACACAAACCACGAGATCATGACCTGAGCCTACGTCAGATGCTTAACCAACTGAGCCACCCAGGTGCTCTGACTCAATTCTTTTTAAAAATTCTTTCCTCAGTTCCTGAAATGGCGTAATTTCAACTGGCATAATTTCAACTGACCTGTCTTCAATTTCACTGATTAATTTTTCATCAGGCTTCAGTCTGTATTCAGATACTCTCGTGAATTTTTCATTTCACTTGTACTTTTTAACTCTATAAAGAAAATTCTCTCTCTCTTTCTCCCTCTCTGTGTGTGTGTGTATTCATTTTTAATATCTCTAATTGCTGAGATGGCATCTCATACTTTAATTGTTTTTTTTTTATTTTTTAGTGTTTTATTTTATTTTTGAAAGAGAGACAGAGACAGAACACAAGCGGTGGAGGGGCAGAGGGGCAGAGATAATCAATCCAAAGCAGGCTCCAGGCTCTGAGCTGTCAGCACAGAGCCTGACATAGGGCTCAAACCCACAAACTGTAAGATCATGCCCTGAGCCGAAGTTGGACACTTAACTAATTGAGCCACCCAGGTGCCACTAATTCTTTAGACATGATTTCCTTTAGGTTTTGAACATATTTAAAATAACCTATGTAAAATCTTTTTGTCTAGGAAATCTAATGTTTCAGCTTCTTTAGGACAATTTCCATTGATTGTCTTTTCCTCTTATGAACCACACTTTCCTGTTTTCTTTGCATGTCTCTTAATTTTATTGTTGTTGTTGTTGAAAACTGGACATTTTCAATATTATTTGGCAATTCTAGGAATGAGAGAGCCCCATTGTTTTTGTTTTTATTTTGTTTTGTTTTGTTTTGTTTTGTTCCTGAATTACTTATGGTACACTTACTATACATATAGAGTACCTTCGAAGTAAAAAATTAAATTTTTTCCAAATTCAAAACTCTTTCTAATTAGAAATACCCTATATAACAAAGTAAATTATTTCTGGTTTCTGTTTTGCTTTCAAAAGTCACTTGGTAACGTTTAGGGGATTTAAGACTCTAAGTAACTAATTTCTGAAAGCATTAAACTTTAGAAAAATAACTCATTAACAGGTTCAAAAAAATGAAAAGTATGTATTAACATGGAATGCATTATTATTGATATTTTATTTAATATCTAACATGGTTAAATTTTCATTCCAAAACAAAGGTCATTATTTTGACCCAATCCAGGCAATACAGAGTAAAGTATACAAATAGATACTATGATGTGGTGGACTAAGCTTTAGGGTAGGTAGTGCAGTTTGTTGGGGCGGCTCAGTCTGTTAAGTGACCCACTTTGGCTCAGGTCATGATCTCGCAGTTGGTGATTTTGAGCCCCACGCTGGGCTCTGTGCTGACAGCTCAGAGCCTGGAGACTGCTTCAGATTCTGTGTCCGCCCCCTCTTTCTGCCCTCCCCTGCTCACACGCTGTGTGTGTCTTTCTGTACCAAAAGTAAATAAACATTAAAAAATTAAAAATAGGATAGGTGGTGCAGTAAGTATTTTCAACTCTGGTACTGCCTCATTACAGGATTGTGTTTCCTTGGGCTCAATTTCTTTGTTTGAGTAATGGACCCAGTTGGATCATTTGTAACATTCTATAATTTAAATCCACAAATCCCTAAATTTTCCAGAGTGCTGTCTATTTGTCACATTATGCTTCACAATCTGTTTCTGTTAGGTTTTTCTGTTTACAATAGAACTTGCTAAATAGCTAACCACATCTCCAATTTGTAGTTATTAAAATAAAGTCCTCATATTCCTGGTATTTTTTTTCTTTCCTGTCTTTATTTCTAACTCTGATGATCAATTAAAACTGCCTATTCTATATGAGTTTCCCTCTAAACATATTTACTATGTCTCCCTATGTACAGTAAAACCTTGGACTGTGAGTAACTTGTTCTTTGAGTGTTCCACAGGAGAAGCAAACATTTATAATTAATTTTAACTTGATAAATGAGCAATGTCTTGCAATATGGGTAGTACATGATGCCGAATGTCATATGATCATGACAGAGCCAATGGTTCCTGAAATTCACTTTGTTATATATACAAGTGCTTTGGATTGCAAGCATATTTCCAGAGAAAATTATGCGCACAGTCCAAGGTTTTACTGTATATAGCACGCTTTGTTTTTGTTCACGGTGGTGATTCAGCAGTGAAGGAAGATATCTCTTAAATGGTAAGGTTTAAATGACTAACCTAGTTGTTATCAGGGATACTGACTAGTCTTGAACAATAGAGATCTTAAAAGGGGGCAAAGGAGCAAGCTCTTTGAAGCTGATATCTTGACCCCCAACAAAATCTTGTCCAACCTCCATTACTACCATACTGCATTCTCTTTAATTCGTCCCTCTGCCCTGTGAAGATAGATTGACAAAAGTTATTTGAGGGACAGATAAAAATGAAGGTGGTGCCTGCTCTATTTTCTCTGCCAGTGTCATTACAGGCAAGAAAATACATCCTCTACTGTCTGTACCTCCATTCAAGCATCTTTACTTATCTGTTTTTCCCCACTTCCCCATCTGCATCTTCTGCTATCAGGCCCTGGTAGATGAAGAGAATACAACATAGGTACTGGCTGTAAAAAGGTAGAGTGATTGAAGAGAAGGATTCTGATTGAGTCTTCCTTTCTCTTCTTCATCACTGCATGTGATTGTAAAACCCTCCATCA
Source organism: Lynx canadensis (assembly GCF_007474595.2). NCBI lineage: Eukaryota > Metazoa > Chordata > Mammalia > Carnivora > Felidae > Lynx > Lynx canadensis. The sequence continues at coordinate 155,196,914 of NC_044303.2, read as the reverse complement.
TTAAGAAATGATGTCCATAAAAAGAAATTATGTCCCATTTCTAAAGGTTTTCAAAAGATAAAATTCCAAATTTATTTTTAAATTATCTTTTATTGTTTCATCCTTTAATATGGAAATGGAAAGTTAGCTCCTCCCTTATTTTTCCTGGGAAAAACAATTCAAAGAACATCAGTTCTACAAAGGAACCATCAATTCTATGGTCTCTTCAACGTATGTTCTTTCCACTAATACTGATGGTTCAATATTTTTCTGTCACAAAGCAGCATAAATAACCCTGATGATGAGTCTTTTGAAAAGTTCCAGGGATGCCTGGGTGGCTCAGTCGGTTAAGCTCAGTTCATGATCTCTCAGTCCGTGAGTTCGAGCTCCGCGTCAGGCTCTGTGCTGACAGCTCAGAGCCTGGAGCCTGCTTCAGATTCTGTGTCTCCCTCTCTTTCTGCCCCTCCTCTGTTCATGCTCTGTTTCTCTCTGTCTCAAAAATAAATAAAAATATTTAAAAAACTAAAAAAAAATTCCAGAGTGCAAGAGTAAAACCTAACTAATTCAGCAAACCAGTGTGGATGCCACACATGCCCTGAGCATATAGTTAGCAAATTATTCAGAATTTGTACTTTCCTGTCCTAAAATTTGAGTATAGGTGAGATGTGTCTGTGTGTGTGTATATGTGTGTATTTTAAAGAAATTCCTGTCTCCATGAGTGAAGTAAAAAACCAACAGCAACCTAGGACACCTCACAATCCATGATGCTAATATTTTTATTAAAACTTTTATTATAGTTTCTTTGCTATAAGATTCCAAGCTCAGGTCCAACCGACCCTGCAGTATGCCTCTAGCATGAAACACTGAAATGACATCTTCAATATCCACCCTAAGGAAAGGGGTCAGGCATGTGAAAAGTGCCATTCTTAACATATACTTAGTATATTTTTTAGGCTAAGTTACTTTACAGATGAAATTAACTGATTAAATGGAGTTAAGTTGTATTTCAGTTTTTATAGGAAACCTTGGGGGTCAATAGTTTCCAGAGTTCACACAAATTCTTGAAGTAGGAACCTTGGTACTCATGGGTGTGGATATACTCACGTCATAAGACTTGGGAGGGGTTATTAAAAAGTTCACAGAGAGCACAAATTCTGCCCCATTAATTGTACTAAATCAAAAGTCGATGGGCTGCACAACACGTAGGGACTCCCACATGCTAGTAATGATTGCAAAGGCTTAGTGTGAGCCTGACATAATGAACATAAGAGAGCCAATTCTGTAGACATGGCAGAAAGCCTACATAACTTTCTTAAGTACGTAGTATGATGCTTTGTACACAATGAACATTAACTGAATAGTTTGTTTGACTACAAAAGAAATTGAAGTATAATGAAGAATAACATGAGACAAAATAATGAGATTTCCTTTTTTATCTCTTTAGCCACTAACGAACAAAAATCTTCATCGGTCTTGTTATACTAGACTTTGTAATAATGCTTTCATATTTTTTAAAGATGGAACCACATTAAACATCTGTACTTAAGAGACAGACAAGGGAAAATAACCAGGCAAAGTTCCGAGAGAAGGAATGACCAAAGTTTTAGAAAACGGTAGTGTTGAAACAAGCCAAGGGGTGGGGTAAGGAGAAGGCAGTAGTGAGAAGTACTTTCTAAGAAGGATGAAGTTCTTTCTAGTGTCAACTTACACTGAGGTTAAGTAAGAGAATGACTGAAGCCTACCCACGTGCAGCACTTTCGGCAACAATTTTGGTAGAATGATACAAACACGAGGAGAGAGGGGAAAAAGAACTCAGGATAGGTGTCTGTTGGATGTCAGCAAGTTGGGTTGACTCTTAAAGATTTCTATGTTCCTTGCTGAATGGGAGGTAAGGTGATTTTCTAGGAGTGATAGATTGGGGTTATGGTACATGTTTTGGAAAGATGGGACTGAGTTGAAATAGTTTCTGTGAAAAATAGGTGAGGGAGCTGACCAGGCAGCCCTATGGACCTTGCTGGGGCTGCAGACCATGACTGTAGAGGGTCACAGATGTTTTAGTGAGGATCCAGGAATTGCCATGAATTGTCCTCTTAAACTCTGGGTTTCTCTTGAAGATGAGGACTATATCGTAGCTCTCTAACCTCAGCAGATAACATAATGCCTGAACTCTGCATGCAGGCGTACCTCAGAAATATTGTGGATTCAGTTCTGGGCCACCACAATAAAGTGAATATTATAGTAAGGTAAGCAAAATGCGCTAACATTATGTTCCAAAACACAATGTACATACCTTAATTAAAAGTACTTAATTGCTGGGCACCTGGGTGGCTCAGTCGACTGAGCGTCCGACTTCGGCTCAGGTCATGATCTCACAGTTCCGCGTTCGAGCCCCACATGGGGCTCTGTGCTGACAGCTCAGAGCCTGGAGCCTGGTTCGATTTTGTGTCTCCCTCTTTCTCTGCCACTTCCCTGCTCACACTCTGTCTCTCTCTCTCTCTCTCTCTCTCTCTCTCTCTCAAAAATAAATAAACGTTAAATTTTTTTAAAGTACTTCAATGCTAAAAAAATGCTCTCCATCATCTGAGATTTCAGTGGGATGTAATTACTGACCACAGATCACCATGACAATTGTAGCAATAGTGAAAAGATTGGAAATATTGCAAGAATTAACAAAATGTGACACAGAGACAAGAACTGAAGAACTGTTGTTGGAAAAATGATGCCAACAGGCTTTTTCTATGCAGAGTTGCTATGACTTTATATAAAACAACAACAACAACAACAAACACACAGTATCTGTGAAGTGCAATAAAGGAAAATGCAATAAACAAGGTATGTCTGTAATTATCTACAATTATTTACTGTATAACAAAATGCTGACCTATGTCATAAGATGACAACAGCAATTATTGACTCTTATTCATGAGCATGATCAGATACAGAAACTTCCTTGTTATCTGACTATGCCAACCATGTCCTCACACTCCAACAATAGTTCTCCCTTCTAATTCTTTCTTTCTCTGTGGCCCATTTTCGCCCCCCAGTCAACTGACAATAATTACAGACTCTTAATCATCTTTCGAATTTAGCAATGGCAGAATCTTTTCAGTGCAGATTCTTGATATTATAGCTATATTAGGGAAATACCCCAAAAAAGACCACAGTCCATTTGTATAATAGACCCTTTTCTTGATCCTCGGTTATCAACTCTACTTTCCATCACAGCAATATACTATTTGTTATTGGGAAGCAATTAGATTCAGTTTCAATTCATAAAATCAATCTTTAGTGCTAGATAAATAGTCTTAAAACTCTATATCTCATGCTAAACAAATAGAAAAGCATCCTGTTTGTTTTGATCCATGAAACGCTTGACAGAGTTAATTCACCACTGAAACTTGAGTTAAAACTCTAAATTGGTGGGGTGTCTGGGTGGCTCAGTCACTTGAGTGTCCAACTCTTGATTTCAGTTCAGGTTATGATCCCAGGGTCTGGGATTAAGCCCTGCATCAGGCTCTGTGCTGAGCATGGAGCTTGCTTAAGATTCTCTCTCTCTACCTCTTGCCACACCCCCGCTTTAATATGAAAAGAGGAAAACAAAAACAAAAACAAAAAACTCTAAGCTGGTTTAGTGATCAAGAATATTGTCTCTCATTTTCTGTTTCCTTAGTGCCTTGTGATGACTTTTTTTCCCTCCGTGTGTGGGTAGAAGTAAGCAATGAAGAGTATAAAACAGAAAAAGGGAAGAGCCTGGGCTTGTATTCTGTATAGACTAATACGAAGGAATCAACTTGAACGCATGATGGCCAATGTCAGGCATGTTATAGGATAGCGGGGACAGGGCATATTTCACATCAATTCAAAATAATCTCTGTGCTTTCCAACTCATTTTAGCTATATCAAAGAAGGGGACAGACTGGGACTCAAGAAGATCATATAGCTAGTAGCTTTCAAATTCAGACTGTATGGAATGTATAAGAATATCTGTCCATCACTCTAAATTGTGCAGACGCTACTCTTCATTTAAAAAGTGTACCAAAAAAATTGCCTGATCATAGCCATGTTTTAAGATCTTTAACGCTTGTCTACGATTAGGGGCAAAATGGCTTTAAATTTTTTTTTTTTATAGAAATTCTGGCTTTTCTGTGAAGATCAGCCTCTTCCTAAGCTGCATCAACTTCAAATATTCTGCTGGCAGTGTCCGCACAAGAGGCTGCTAGGCTTCAGTCTGCCACAGGCCCTGGGATTCTACAGGGTCTAGAATCCTATGGTGTATGTCTATTCATTTCAAATAGTTTTCAAAAATAGAAAAATGTGAGAGGATGAATGCTTAATATTAAATGAAAGGGATCTTGGGCTACAAAGCACACATTCTGCCTCTGTTGTACAGAATCATAATTTGAGGTTGAAATTTATATTCTTAATGTAATTTCAGAGTGGAACATAGCTTTTAAAACAGTAAAACAATAAAGGTGGCCATGCATGGCTTACAGATATCGCTGTGCTGATAATGCCTGCACCGAAAGTGTCAGAGTTCTCCACGCACACGTTACTTTTAAAACCAGTCAAGATACGAAGAGAAGTATTAAAACACTTGAACCATCCTCTGAGAACATAGGGAGTGGGCGAGAGATACCTGTGAGTTTTGCATCAACACTTCCAATATTGAGACGCAAATTCTCATTTGGTTTCTGCCTGGATTGTCCAGGCACACTATAATGTTAATTACATCTTACAACTCCAGGATATCATTAACAATATGTAAAATCCTCATTTATATTGTTTTCAATTTGCATTTATTCTTATATATCTTTAGGGCTTAAATAATTATGGGATGTAAAAACTCAAAACGTTGGAAATCTCCTTGTGAACCACAGTGATGAACACGAATATGGCCTTGGTAGTACTTGGTACCCATTTAGTAGAATCTGGTGCTTACTGTGGTCACCAAGTGTTGTACTTTCCAACCACAAGAGAGAAGGCCATTAATGGATTCCTGGTCTCTAAAGAGGCATCTTAGAAAATGCAAATGTAAATTGCGGTAAACAGTTCTCCAGCGCAATGCTTACCTTACAAGCAAAAGGTGATTTTTTGGAAATCAATTATATCAACTTTCGCATCCTTACCTTGGCAATATTTTCAACTGCATTAATTTCTAATTTAGGTTATTAAGTATATGACAAATTTGAATATCCATTGTACACTCTACCTCATATTTTAACATTATCCAATTACCCAAAGAGACAGACGTAGAATACTTTTATTTTAGGATCAATTATGCCATATTGCTAAATGAAAATGACATCGTCCCTTAGCATTATCATTAATAAACCATTCATTGGGAAACTTGTATCATTTCTCTCAAAGTCTCAAGATTTTTCTTACCAAGATATACCATCTGTCTTTCCGGAAACAACAAATACATTTAAAAAGCGAAACAGTTGACACTTCAACTTTTACCATTTCCTCCCTCCTCTCTTCCCTGCCCCCCCCCCCGCCCCCCAGCAAAAACAACAGAAAATTATTTGAACTTGCTGGAAAGAGTTGGCTGTGATTAATTGCCTTTCTTAGTGTGTGTGTGTGTGTGTGTGTGTGTGTGTGTGTGTGTGTGCGCGCGCGCGCCACAGTTCATTTTATGATGAAGATTTCTGACTCGAGCAAAAGACGATATATCAAAGTTTAAATATCAGTAATAAAACAGTACAGGAGATATTCTGTGACTACTTAGATCTGAAAGCATTTTATTGAAAAAGGTTTGTTTTCTTTGGCAGCCTTCCATGACCTCCTACTGTTGACCAAACTAGCAGCCTGTGTCCTGTTTGAAGAGCTACTGCGGCAGAAGCCGCTGCCTCCAAGCGCTTACGGGATTTATCTCTAAATTAATATTTTCATCGAACACGCTCACGATACACCTTACATAATCTTTAAATTATAGGGAAACGCTAGAAGGGTGTTCTGCAAGTCACTGGCTGGAGTCCTGCGAGAGATTTATGGCTCTCTCAAGTCGACATTTGTGACTGACCTACAGCACACCAGGGCTGCTATTTCCCTTTCCTGATTCATGATAAGTGCAGCTGCCTCCAAATAAGCCTCCCGAGCCCATTAATGCTCAGTCCATTCCCTTCTGGTAAATACGCACATCCCCAGCCTCACTTTTGAATGTTCAGCGGCGACAAAGTTGAATAGAAAATCAGGTTGCCTTTTCCTGTTCGAAACCCTTTGCCAAGTGCCTTGTCACCCGAACGTGGGCGCCCCAGAGTCCAACTTAACCTCTGGCTCTAATTAAGGAGATACTTTCCAATATAGTTTACTCTCGCAAAAATAGCAAGATTGTTTTCCCCTGGCAACACGGGTTTTAAGGTCCTACACTGGGACGCCTTCCGTGTTTTGCTGCCAGCACCATAGCTAATTAACAAAATTGCATAAAGATTGATATGAAGGTAAATATTAAAGGCACAAAAGGGAAGGGAAGGCAAATTATTTAAAATGTCAGAAAAGCCAAGACATTCATCTTCCCTGCCGCAATTTGTTTTTCATTAATAAAATATACATTGTTTTCCGCTCGGAAAAGTTATTAGTGGCAACACGGTCTGCACGAAGCTTTGTCTCTTCTGAAATGAAGTCTTTGTTTAGACATCGGTGATGAGGGTTTTGTGCCATTGTCTAATCTGTCAGATTAGATGAGCAAGTGTATTTAGGGGTGCAAAGATGTGCAGCCACACCTGCTGTGCAAAGCTGTGAATTCACAACTCTTCTGACTATTAAAATGTGTTATCCTGGGAGCTCTTTTGTTGTAATGGAACTGTTGGTGGTTGTGTGTTTGAAGTCGCGCAAGTGTCAGGCCTTATTACAATCATAATAATCACTCCAAAAATAACCTCATATTTCGACCATTTCATGTTAATGCGCAAAAAATTAAAGGCTAAGCACCTAATAGATTTGAAGATGTGAAAGTGATTTTGCACTCAAATCTTTCTAAGCAAAAACGAAAGTCCATTAATGCAATAATATTCACAACCCAGAAAAACTATAGCCATTTGAGAGAGAGTTTTGAAATAATACAGGACGCGAACAAAGGACACGCAACCAAATGTGAAGCCAATATCGTGAGGATAAAATTATTCTCTGAGCGATATTAACTGTGATCCTTAAAAAACGCTAATTATCATTTCTTTATCTGTTGATGTTTGTCCTTTTCATGGGAACCTATCATGATATTTTATTCCCTCAACTAAATATTGGATTAAGCCTAAACAGAGCTAATATTTTCTACTTGTCCCTGATTATATTGGCCACTTTTTTGTGTGTGCAATTTCTTTTATTTTACTTTGTTGAAATGTAACTGTCCTTAATAATCTTGAAACAAAACAAGGAAATAGAGCTGCTTCATTTATTAACTCACCATGCAGTTCCTAAAACCTACTTTTCTACCTAATTTATATTTTTTATATTGGAGGTTTTTGTTGAGCATTAGTGTTCTTTAAATAATCGTTGAGTGTCTCATAAATCTATAGGACTTTCTTCATTATAAGTTAGAGCATTTGCTAAGGAATGAGAGAATTTTTCTTTTCAGTATTTTAAAAAGCAAGGGAAAAGAGAAAAGAACAAAATGTTAAGCCTCTGTTGTTACTTTTATAACACTAAGCAGCTTGTGGCAGGTTTAATAGACCCTAATCTAGAGAGGCCTTTTTAGGGACCTTAGACCTGTATGGCCTCATTAATTCACATGGTGCGTGACAGTTCAGAGGTGTCCTAAACCAGCCATTACCTGCATAAACAGGCTCTGATGCCAGCGTGGCACGTTCACTGTCCTCAGATCAGAATTCCTCATCCTTGATAGCTGTGATTAGACAAAACCTCCATAATGTAAGAATATTTTCTTTTTTTTCCTCTGTAAATACCAGTGAAATCTGATCACGAACTATGGTGCAGTACCTTGCAAAACAGATTTTTAAATATTTTTAGCACTATCCCACAAGAAGATAATGCACACTTAACCGAGAAAAGATACTGGCTTAAAATAATGGAAAGATATTGGCCTTCTCCAACTCTCCAGAAATTGTCATTTTACTGAGACTCGGGCATACAATTAGGTGGCCCTCATTTGACAATCATTACGATGCTGAGACCCGGATTTCATATTGTGTAACATCTGGATGGTCCTGCACATGTAGCAGGGTGACAGCTTCACACATTCCTTGAAAAGAGGCGTCCACACACTGACAGTTACTCATCATTCAGAACCAGAAAAAAAAAAATGAAACGAAAGAAAGATTTTCCTCCTGACTCTTAATTTAGGCTAATCTATGTAAAATACATTATCTAATAGCAACCAGCACAGGAACAGTTTTCTGGCACATTTGCAAATTGCAGCTGGTCTGAATTATAGCAAGAAATATTTTACCTTGTGATAGAAAAGGGAAAAAAGTTTTTACCAAAGGCCAAACTGTGTAATAAAGGAAATTAAGAGTAATTGAAGATTTGATTTAATTTAATTAACTTTGTAATAATCTTAAATTACTTCTCTTTTTTATCCTTATATAAATGCCCAGTGAAGACATTGAATATGAAAATGCTAAAATAATATGTAAACCTGGTATTTTAATTAAATCAGTGCCAAGCTAATTTCTAGCTATTACTTGTTGAGAGAAGTCTTCGTGATAACAGGATTGTTCATCTCAAGGCTGTATAAAGTGATGAAAAACATATAAATATGTGAAAATTAATATCTGCATATGTGTTTTTTCTTTTCAAGTACGCTGAAATCTTCACAAACCTTTAATATTTCTCATTGCGCTCGGTTCCCCCAACAGCATTGGTGTTTCAGTCTCTTACATTTTCCTCAGAACCCTGTGTCCTTGTTTCCCTGACTAGTTTTGATCTGGATAGGTAAAATACTGATGCTGCTTAAAACTTTCCTGCACAGAAGACATTTAAAGCAAGGCAGATACAAAGATTGGTTTTCCTTTCCTGAAATTAATGAAAGCCACTGTATGCAATGGATATTTAGTAGAGAAAATGCATTATTTTATGGAAGATATTTTTTTAAATGTTATGCGGACTTCTCTTGCTTTGCAGTGTATCCACACCAGCTAAAAAGATTCAATAGTCTGACTACACTTTTACGTGCTGGATTAGTCTTTATATTTGTTTTGATAGAAAAGCAGGCAACAGCCTATTTCATGGACAATAAATTCAAGATAGTAATGATGAGATAGTATTGCCTCAGCTAAGTGCACCCAGATTGGAGGGTCACATATTTGACCTCGATCTAGTATGGTCCTTAATGAATCTATATACTTGATTAGAGTTACTGTCTTTTTATGGCTCCAAATAGCTTTGCATGGAAAACTAGCTCATTTTAAGTAGAGTTGAGAGAATTATTTTGCTTCCAACGAATCTCTGAAACTTTTCCAAAGACTTTTGAGTGCTTGCTTTAAAATTTTTGCTTCCCAGAAAGCTACCCTTCTCCTTGCCAATTTTGGTTTTGTTTACAACCTTCATTGCATAGAAAAGATGTGCTCTTCTGCCACATTTTAAAGGTATGAAACATTTGGGTTTTTCAAACAATCAGCAGAATTACTGAAATATTGTATGAAAGCCCTGGTCTTGCAGTTATTTAGGAATTTTGCAGATCTTCCTTGCCTAGCCCATTTCTTAGGACAGAGTAGAAGAATTGATGCTGGTGTGTCATATTGAGAGACCAGTGTAAAAGTAGCAGTAAGACAAAACAAAACAAAACAAAACAAAACAAAACAAAACAAAACAAAACAGAGCCAGGAAGGATTAGAACTCAGAGCCATTGGAGGTCTTCTGTCCTATTTTGCGTGTGCTTTGTTTCTTTTATTCATTTACTTTTATTTGCATTCTGTCAGCTTCTAATAATAAGTGGAATTTTTATAGCGTCTGGTTGCAGATATCACCTCTAATGTTCCAGTGTGTGTGCAATGCACCTGCTTTATTATGCAATGGTCTTTTACAGTCTCCCTGCTTCTGTGATGTAGCTCTCTTCTCATCTCTGCTTCCAACTCCATCTCTCTTTCTCTCTGCTTCTCCGGCTACATCACTCACTCTTAATTCAAGAAAGTGATTTCTTACTTCTTGTCATTCTCTTTCTTTCTACCACTCACTCTCAATCTATCAGAACTCATTTCCTGATTCAGACTACTCTGGGCTCATGTATCTCCCTCACTCCGTTCCTCTTCCAGAAATATGATCAAAATTCTTTCTTTCTTTACCTTTTTTTTAAATGCAGCTTTCAGAAACTTTTATTTTCCTTCTTTGTCTTTACTACCATTTAGGATTTGGAGGGTAGACAAATTTAGACAGTAAAATCTCAAGTTCACATCACTCTGGGCACTTCTGAAGGAATAAATATTTTCTGAAAGTATCCACAAATATGAAATGGTAGACTCCTGCAGTATTACTCATTAATAAATATAGTGAAGGTTTTCAATCAAGGACTTTTGGAGATGAAAGAATTAGCTCTCAGGTGTGGGGTATTGTCTCTAATAACAACAAAGAATTAGGATACAAATAGATGACGTGTGCATATTTCCAGTTGTGTCTCTTAATGTTGGACTAGGGTCTGAATCTGCAAAGACCAAAAACAGTCGGATTTTACATTTTTTAGTGTATCACTTCACTCAGATTGCTTTGCTGTTGTTACTTCTTCATGTTCTAAAATGGGTTGGTCATGCATTCTTCTTAACATATGATCTTAAGTGGATATGTTGATGTCACAATAACAGTGCCAGAATAATTAAGTCATTCTAACAATATCAGGAATTTCATATGTAATTCAATAGTTACACGAGTTTTAAATAGCATTAATACATCCCTAAGCCCACGACAATGAATATAGTATATAATCGATCAGTTTTGCCTAAGTTTAAAGACAAAACAAAAATGCAACTAAAAAGAGATTACTGAATCTATTCTAGAACTTCTTTTTTACTGGGGTTACAAACGAGGTAATTTTCAATCACATGCCACCAAAAGTAAGCACCTCACAAATAACCATTTTAATAATTTAATTCCATTTAATTCCAATTTTGAACAGAAATTCTCTAGTAACTCTGTCAGATGAAGTCTGTCCTAAAAACAAACCAAAACCCTCTGTTGGCATAGAGATCTCCAAATAGTAACGAAAGTGAAGAAAATTAGAAACAAAACAAACAAACACACATTAGGGGAAAAATAAACCTCACAGTTAAACCTAAATTGAGGACACTGAAGCCATCTCTACCATCTCTGTATAATTTGTAAATTATATGTTTTTTTCCTTGGTAAGTTAATGACACATGCATCCTTCCAATCATTACTAGGGTGAAAAAAACCCTGAATGATATAAGTGTAATTCAAAAGAAAATAAATTGATTTGCCTTTGCTCCATGTAACTGTCACTTAAGTAGGCCATAAGCTATGATGTAGGCAACACCCACGGCTTATTGTAAGAGAGCTCACATTCCCATAGTCCAGCTTCACATACCCTAATAAACAGAATAAAATATTTAACGTGATGGTAAAGCTCAGTTTTCTTTCACTTCTCCTTGACGATAATTCCATAGCTCGGTATCCTGTACATTTGTGCCTGAAGAGGATGAAGTATTTTTCTTTTTGGATGATATTAATCTATTTTGCTGTCTTAGCAGGGATACATTAACCAGGCCGAACTCTGAACACGTTTTTATTTCTTACCATAGAAAAGACAGCCAGATAGCTCATTAAAATATATCAATGAATAATACCTTCTTCCTTTAAATTAACTAATATCTAAGTTTAATGAAGCTCAGTTTATAGTAATTTTCTGGCTGAAGTGCTCTTCTTTCTGCCTAATTATGTGCACCGTTTTCAGACAACAAGGAGTGTCTTTAACATTAGATAAGAACCTGGGCTTTTATCTCAATCAATAGTCTTTAGCCTTTGAACTCGTGTCAGTGGAAGACCAGTCCGTCACATTCAGTTCTACCTGATCTCTTTTTCTTCTTGATGCATGCTGCCATTTACAAAAGAAACACACACACACACACACACACACGCACGCACGCACTCACGCGCGCGCGCATGCACGCACTCACACATGCTCATACACACCCAGGCACACACCTAAGATACAAGCAGGCAAAGTGTTTAGATTATTTGTGTGTCTGTGTGTATGTGCATGCTCACAAGCATGTGTGGACAGGATCCTTTATAGCTGTAAAGATGTGTGACTGTAATGATGATGTTAAAATTTTCTTGTTTCCTTTCACTGGGCTTTGTGTATCTCAAAGGAGCCCCATATGGTGCTCTTTGTCCGTGTCATTACCTCGTTACAGCCACTGTCTGCCAGCCAAAGGTAGACCGAGCGCTGCAGCTGTAGACAGCGATACAACTGGAATTGTCTAAGGTCAACAGTGCCGTAATTACTTTAAAATGTCAGCGTACAATAAAATACAACAGTTCATCTGGCAGAAAGCAAATTAGCTTTGACCATAGCGTAATTACCCTTTTCTCAGCACCATTAGAAGAGATCAAATCTCCACATTCAGTGTTTGAGGAAAGGCCATCAGAGTACACTCTACCTGACAAGGATGCACATTTGCCATTTTCAGATGTAATTAATTGTCCCTATAATAGAAATTTTTATATTTGACTCTGGAATTGAAATGTGTAATAACCTGGCTTCTTCATTTTAACCATTTTGATGCTGGAAGGAAAGGTATGTTTTGCCTAGTACAAATAAGTAATAGCAGTATCATGCAGAACATATTTTTCATTTTGGTAACAATTCTCCTGCAGGAGTGATTTTTCTGAAGTGACTTCCACGTATATTAAGAATGGTACTAATGTCTGTCTATATCCTACATCAGAGGAACCTAATTAAGAAATTAGCATCATTAAAGGCTTCCTTTCATAGCTTCTCTCTCTTTTTTTGCCTGTGTACTTCCTATTTGGCTGGGATGATGTGAAGGGGAGTAGCTTTTAGACGGACTTATTAGAGCTTGATTGCTGCCAATGATCTTCATCTACCCCTCTACCTCACATGCAAGGGCAATCTAGGTAAGCGAGTCCCCCTCCCCCATCTCCCACAGGATTAATGAGCCATTATGCCAAGACATCCTCTTTTTTTCAAAGACACTCACCATTAATGGTGGAAGGTACAAATGCACCAATGATATAGTAATTTGATTAACTCAGAAACAAACAGCAAGGAGCTGACCAGTGACAGTCCCTGTAGGGCAAAGACTTCACTGCTTGTTGACTTTCATTAATATTTAAGGGTGCCAAGGATGCTTTAAGCTGATTTGAAACGACTTAAGGTGTCTAAGCAGCATTTCTCCGTGTGCCTGGTTGTAGATACACATGAAAAACATCTGTTTTGTATCAGAAGAGCCTTGCACTGTATTTGGGGAATTCTACCACCATAAAGATGTTTACGTTTTCTTGATGTTTCATTCACTGTGTTGTGGGCTTCTTCATATTTTTTCAAATGAAAGCATGTTCTCTTGAGTTCAAAATTCTCCCTTTTGAGCACAGATTTCCTGGGGGGAAAACTATCTATGAAACCAACAAGGAACTTTATAGTTGGCAAGAAAATTCTTAACACAACCCCTTCTTATTGAACCATTGCTAGTTTTAATGTGCTAAAGCCAAAACAATAAACAGGCTTTCTGGTAAAATCACTGTAGCGTATCACTGATCAGTTTATCTCTTCAGAGCAGAAAATTATGGCACATACTGAGCTTTCTCCCCAACTGCTGAGTTGCTTTGTTCCTCTTCAATGTCATTTATAACTCAGATCATTTCACAACATAAAAAAAATAAATAAATAAGGCCAGAGGAATGTTTACAAAATAAGCAAAATGGTCAGAAAAAGCTTTTAAATAGATGTGAACATTTGGGAAGAAAGAGAAAAAAAATTGCTTTTTGAGTTCATCTTGTTCCAGATTAAATCAAGATGCCTGCTAATATATTTAATGGATAATTTGTAGAATTCAGGGAAGTAAATCTCACAGGGTGAACTTGGTAGGACTTACTTAGGCTAACACTTTTAAATTGGCACGACTGACCAAAATGGAACTTTCAGCTGCTCGTGAGTGGCATAAATTAATGACTTGCTATCACTTTGAGAGAGTGTGATTTTTTTTTTTCCCCACCTAATAATATTTGGAAGAGCCCTTGGCAGGCTAACAAGGCCTCTGAAATAGTCAAAACTTGGAGTTGCCCAGAATATAAGGCCTTTGACGGTTTACCCAAACCCACCCTTATTCTCACCTTTTCCTAATGCCAACTCACCCTCCAACAACCCCACCCATGTAACCACAGGTCTCTCCACCTTGGTGCCTCTCCACCTCTGTGTCACCTTCCCTGCTGTCTATTACTGCCCTAAATAAGATGGATATTACGCTGTCTATCTCAGTAGTATGTCCATAATGTTTCGCCCCTTGTCCATTTCACAATTGTATCTTGCTCTTCTATCTAAAAATTTTATCATCTGATGAAATAATCCACCAATTAGATGGTTTTTAGAGGTTTTTTTAGTATCCCTCCTCTTATTTGCATTAATCTTGTTTTAATATTAAAAATAAGTTCTTATGAATGGCAGAGATCACATACTACTTGTCATTTTTTTTTACCACTGGTGTGCTATAATATGCACATAAGTAATTTTTTAAATTATTGAATAAATTAATTAATTTGCTAAAAAAATTAGGGAAATGTGGGAAAGATATGAAGGTATCAGTATCTATATAAAATTAGTAACTGTGACTTACATATGGTGAAAATGATTAAGAAAAAGTCAAATGCTAGATTCCTAAATCCAAACAGTTCTTCAAATTTTTGTATTAAATCCATCCATGATTCAAAAGCATCACCTTATTCTCATTTGATCCAGTGGCGTAACATGAATAACTCACAGTGAAAACATAGTCTACGAATACAAAAAATGACATCAAGTCAGGAAGATGTAAATCAAAGCTACCAGGGGGCGCCTGGGTGGCTCAGTCGGTTAAGCATATGACTGGCTCAGGTCATGATCTCACGGTCAGCCTGTGAGTTCGAGCCCCTCGTCCGGCTCTGTGCTGACAGCTTGGAGCCTGGAGCCTGCTTTGGATTCTGTCTCTCTCTCTCTCTCTCTCTGACCGTCCCCCATTCATGCTCTGTCTCTCTCTGCCTCAAAATTTAAATAAACATTAAAAAAGAAAGCTACCACTGGTCACTGTGCTACATACTCAGTATCTGGAAAAATAGAAAAAAAAAATAAAAGTAAGCATTCTTGAGGAAATCACAAAATAAATTTATCAAAAGATATAAAAAATGTAAAAGATAAATCTTAGGGGAAAAAGATTAAAATTAACATTATGTACAACATTTAGAGCCAATATGTTCCTTTTGGGATTCAGCCAATATTACAGAAAAGGCAAATAATCTGTATAGAAAACAATGTATCAGTTTTCCTCAATCAACTGAGCAAGCAGTCATTTAAGGGTACCCAAATATACATTTGACATTTTCTTTACTAAGCCCAGATTGCTAAGATTATGTCTTTATAATTAAATATTTGTTAAAACTATCAGCCCACTCCACTTTTTTTTTTTAAACTTGACGTCAGAAAGCATTTCCTTTTCAATTAACTGAAATCATTAAACTACAAGTAGAATTGGACATCCAAGACCTAGTAACTGGGTTTCACGTTAAAAATAAAGACAGGTTTAACATGAGCAATTAATGATATTTTAATTTATGCACATTTACGTTTCAACCGTTTTCATATAACTCCTTAGTTTAGAACTATCTCATTTTACATATAATGCCTAATCACTTTAACACACTTTCAAGAGGAGATTTGCATTACTATTCTTTAAGAGAACTATTTCATGACTTTACTTCTCTCAGAACTCAAATCCCTACACTCATTCTCATTCTCAGTTCATGATTTGCTTTTATTCCACTGACAAAAACAAAACAAAAGAAAAACAAACAAATAAATGACTTCTACCTCTGGCCAAGATGGGAAAATAGGGATCAGGTTTACCCTCTAGACCCAAGGCATCAAACAGCAGACAAAATATAAAAAATAAATTTTTCAGGACAATGAAAATCAAGCAACTAAGTACAATGACCCCTGAGAGATGGGAAATCAATCAGGTAAGCTCTATTACTGCCACAGTTTACTGCCTTAAGAGAGATTCCAGGTTGTGGGATAGGGAGAGAAAACACGAGGGGACCCAGCACACTTCCTGCACGGAGGAGACAAGAGCTGAGCCAGATGAAGAATAATTTAGTAGAGTTAAAGGGAACAGCGCTATGGCTCGCACAGGATCCAGAATAATGCTTATTCTCACCAACTAGATAGGAAAATTTCATAATTTATGGTATGGTAGGTAGCATATTCAAAGCAGGTTGTGCCTCAGCAGTGGGAAATAATTAGCTCTAGGCTAAGCACTATTCCATATTTGACTTTGAAAAATCATAATCAAATATCTAAAAGGATCAAAATGTTTTTAAGTAATTTAATTACATTTCAAAGCAAAACTCAAGAATATTTATAGGAATACAAAATACCCAGTTTTCAACAAGGTAAAATCAACAATGTGTGGCATCCAATCAAAGAGTACCAGACATACAAAGAAGCAGGAAGAAAAGATACATAATTAATAAGCGATCAAACAGATATTAGAATGAGCAGACAGAATTAAAAGTTATTATAATTTTATTCTATGTGTAAAAAAAAGTTAAAAAGAGACATGAAAGATATGGAATAACAAGTGACAAAACAAACCCCTTTATCATACTTCTAGACAGAAAAGCAATATCTGAGATGAAAAATACACTTGAGGGTGCCTGGGTGGCTTAGTCCGATAAGGGTCCAACTCTTGATTTTAGCTCAGGTCATGATTTCACAGTTCATGAGTTCAAGCCCTCAAGTTCAAGCTTGGGATCCTCTCTCTCCCTCTCTCTTTTCCCCACTTCCACTCTCTCTCTCTCTCAAAAATTAATAAATAAACTTAAAAAAAAGAAAAATACACTGGATGAGATTAGTGGCAAATCAGATTTCTTATAAGCATAGATGTAAAGTTCTAAACATAATTTTAACATATGTCCAACAGTACATAGAAAAATAATACATGATGATCAAATAGGTTTTATCCTAGTAATATGGGATTAATTTTAATTAACAATATTAAATTTGCACACTACTGTATTAACAAAAAAGAAAAAAAAACATCTCAATAAGTGAAGACAAGTACTTGGCAAAATATGATATCCATTTATGATAAAAACTCAGCAAACTAGGTTTCAAAGGGAACTTCATCAACCTTATATAGGTCATCTACAAAACACCTACAGAAAATAACACATTTAATGGTGAACATTTAATGTTTTCCCCCTAAGAACAACAAGACACGGATCTCACATGCTCATTTCTACTCAGTATTGTTCTATGGTTCTAGACAGTAAAAGCCGGCAAATACAAAAAGCATCCAGATAGGAAAAGAAGAAATATAACTATCTTTATTTTTAAGTGACATGAACACCTAAGTAGAAAATTCAGTGAAAACTGAAAAAAAGCTGTAAGGACTAATGAGAAAGTTTGGCAGGATTGCAGGATATGGAAATAAATATACAAAATTAATTACATTTATATATCCTAGCAATGAATAATCAAAAATTTAAATTAAGAAAATACGTTTTAAATAGTTCTCATCCTTCATGCTAAATCTCGTTCAATGTGCTCTAGCCACACTGAGTTATTCCCTATTTCTCAAAATACGAAGTTTATGATGGCTTTAGAAATTGTATGCTTTCTTTGTTCTGTCAGAAGCACTTCTTTGTTCCCTATGCTCATGGATAACTCATTGAAGAATCAAGATCTCTGAAGATATATCACTTCCCCTGACAAATCATCTCTGACCATCCTATCTGAATAGCCACCACCTTGGAACCTTCAAGCACTGTTGATGGGAATATAGACTGGTACAGCCACTGTGGAAAACAGTATGGAGTTCCTCAAAAAATTAAAAATAGAAATACCATATGATCCAGTAATTCTACTACTTGTATTTACACAAAGGAAATGAAAAAAAAAACTAATTTAAAAAGATATATGCACCCCCCAAAAAGATATGTTTATCAAACCCTTATTTAAAATAGCTAAGATATGGAAGCAAACCAAGTGTCCATTGGTAGATGAATGGGTAAAGAAGATACAGCACATCCCCCCCCCAGACACACACACCCCACACAATGGAATATTACTCAGTTATAAAAAAATAAGATCTTGACATTTGAAACAATATGATGAAACTAGAGGGGATTATGCCAAGTGAAATAAGTCACACAGAGAAAGACAAATGCCATAAGGTTTTACTCATATGTAGAACCTAAAAAACAAAACAAACAAAAAGCAGAAACAGACCCATAAACACAGAGAACAGACTGATGGTTGCCAGAGGGAAGGAGGGTGGGAAGATGAGCAAAATGGTGAAGAGGAGTGGGAAATACAGGCCTTCAGTTGTGGGATGGATAAGTCACGAGAGTAGAGACTGTACAAGAGTAGGGACTATAGTTAATGGTATTGTAATAGCTTTGTATGGTGACATATGGTAGCTACACTGTGAGCTTAACGAAATGAATAAACTTGTTGAATCACTATGCTGTTCACCTGAAACTAATGTAATATTATGTGCGAACCACTCTCCAATTAATAAAAAAATGAAAAACTCCACTACAACCACCCCAATCACTTCATATCCTCTCACTATAATTATTTTCTTCAGAGCTCTGTCACTGTCTACTCATTTGTTTATTTTTGTCTCTCCTATTAGATGGCGAGTTTCATGAGAAGAGAGACGTCACTATCTTGTTGTTTGTATTTATCATCTAATATTTATTTTATTTGTTTATTTTTTTAACGTTTATTTATTTTTGAGACACAGAGAGACAGAGCATGAACGGGGGAGGGTCAGAGAGAGAGGGAGACACAGAATCTGAAACAGGCTCCAGGCTCTGAGCAGTCAGCACAGAGCCCGACGCGGGGCTTGAACTCATGGACCACGAGATCATGACCTGAGCCGAAGTCGGCCGCTTAACCGACTGAGCCACCCAGGCGCCCCTGTATTTATCATCTAGAACAGTGTTTTAGAGATAGTAAACACTTAACATATAACAGACATGTATTGATTACTATTAAATGAATCCACAAGTGGATTAGTGGGTAGCATACTTAAATGTGAGCTGTTTTAAAGTATTAGTTTGTTTTTAAAGAGCTTTTGCCTCCTGTCTTGAAACTTTTCTAAAAATGATTAATTTTCCGGAATACAGGGAAACAGTTCTTACTTGCCTCTGTGGTATCAGATAATGTGATGGCATTGTAATTCTCCCTGATTGTTTGACAGCAATGGTGGGATAGGAATAGTGGGCTCCAGATGTACTTTCAGTCAGAATAACTCTATCCTGGGTGTAGACTACATACATGCTAGTTGCCTTACATACGCTATTCCATTTACTCAAAAAGACAACTATGAGCATTTCCATTTGTATTGTGCATATGAAGAAATTGAGTCTTGGTTAGGAAAGTTAACTTACCAATTAAAACAGAGAAGCATACCTAGATCAGTTTGGGGTTGGTCAGACCTGGGTTTTCCCTGGGAAATTTCTATTAATCCACATAGGTTTTTGAGAGACAAATGTTAGATGGATATTGCTGTACATGCTTAGACATAGGTTGTCTTTACTCAGTCTTCTCTTCTTATGACATTTTTATTGTTTTGTTTTGTTTTGTTGGTTGGTTTCTCTCCCCTTTTTTCACTCATTCACCAAGAAATAAAGAGGTACCCTCTAAAGGCCAATACAAATTTTTATTAAATCATTTGATGAGATTTCTCACTGGTTCGCATTTTTAAAAAGTAGAACCAATAAGGGACCACAAAGACCAGGATGACTGTGTTGATTGGAGACTCCAGTGCTAAGAAAAGCAAAATTTCTCATTTATTATTACTTTACACAGCACATTTCCTCAGTTTCACTTAGGGCCTTCTTTATTTATATAACCATGTCACCAATACAGGAAATGCTCAAAAAAATATACATTGGGTAAGAAATGGTGGATGTCCCAGAGATACTTATTTTTAAGAGAGGTCATTACCTTCATTTATTGCAAAATGCTTTTAAAGTCTATGTGCTGAGTACCACTTTGGAAGGTAGGTACTTTTTTGTTTATGTTGTTTTCAAAATTAGCACACACTAAAAAAATGGAATAATCTTCCGATCCTTCCATCCCCACAAATGTGGAATTGCCATCTTCTTCTAATATGGAAACTTAATTGCTTTTTTTCCCCCTGAATGACATTACCCTCTTTTTACAAATGGCAATCATTGTACATATCCCTAAATGGAGGCATGTGTTAGCATAGGACCAATGGAAAGGATCAGGTGCATATGCTTAAGTAAAAAACTTTGTCAGAATGAATTTCATATTGATAGAGGGTAATAGAGACAGGCAAGAGAAAGCCAAACACCACATGGAAGCCATTTGTTCCTTCAAAGCATGATGCTGATTCAAACCTTCAGATAAAAATGTACAAGCTGCCGGCTTCAAAGGAGAAGCATTAAAAACTAAAAAAAAATAAATAAATAAAAAAAAATTGAGAATTGTACCTTGCATACATAAACACTTAGTGTGCACATGTGTGCTGGTACCTCACATTCATAGAGCATATCTGATGTCAAACCATATTATCTTAATAGCTGAATTAGAAGATAACAGTTAAAACCTCTGAATTCATAATGCTTTGTGTACATAAAAAAATTCATAAGATTCTGTGGAAATCCTGGCATATACAACATTTAACATTATTTACATTTAAGTAGGTAAAATCAAATCTCACAAAGTTGGTTCATTAGATTTCTCCAAGGCCAGTTGTTTATGTAAGCAATGAATCATTAATATGCAGTTTCTCCCGTAATTATAAGGCTATCAGATAAGAAAGCTGCTGCCTAGAACAGATAAAGAAACTTGGAGATAGTCACAGATATAAACCCCAATTCACACTGCTAGAGCATTTAGAAAGATCTTGCATGAAAATGTGAGTCACTTTACAGAGGCAAACAATAGAAACCCAAATGGAGCAGTAAAAGCCAGGTTAATTTTTTTTTTCTTTCCTGTTTAAATGGAAAATCAAGTAGGTAAATAAAATAGTGAAGATATTTATTTGAGTTTGCTTTTTTTTTTCATTTAAAAATGGATTGCAAAAGTAGAAAACATCTTTTTCTTAACATAGATATGTAGAAGAAGATGGACCCAAGTTATGTTATATCTCCATCCATGATAATTGTTGCAGCCCTGTTTTCTGACTACTATTCCAAACAGTGAGTTTTGGGTGATTAGAAATAGACGTATCTGCCAGTTTGTTGAATTCTTACAGGAGAAGTTAACTCTACTGACTCAATTTCCTATAGTGTCTCATATATGTCTAACCAAATAGTCATACTCTCAGTGATATCGTTTTCAGTCCTATTGATTTTCATATAGCATCTTCTCATCCCTCTGTTTCACTATTGATGGACTGAACCTAATGTCCATGTCTGTTGCCTGCTCCTTTACAAACCCACCTCCACCTCTGTAACCCTCAGTGCCTCCTACAGGCAGGACTTCCATTACCTCTTTCTAATCTGCCTAGTGACAAAAAAAATCATGATTCCAGTGCAAAATCTCCACCGTTCCTTCACCCTTTTCTATGTATCTCCCTTTGGTTGAGTGTTGAGCTCCTGGTGGCCCAAGGCACTAAGTCCTTAAATCTCTTCCCTCTAACAGAGGGTGGAGTCCACCTCTCCAAGGCAACAAAAGGAACAATTTACCAGTTTCTTGAGAGGTCCTGAGAGGGGAGAAAAGAGATTACTTTTGTAAAACATGATATACCTTTCCTCTTAGAGTTTCCCAATGTTAATTGATTAAAAATGCCAAAAACAGACTAGAAAAGAAACTTGGGTTTCTTTTTTTAAATTTATTTCTTTTTTTTAATTTATTTATTATGAATATAATTTACTGTTCAAATTGGCTTACATACAACACCCAGTGCTCATCCCAACAAGTGCCCTCCTCAATGCCCATCACCCATTTTGGGTTTCTTTTTTAACCTAGTATTTTTCAATCCATTTGAACACAACCACCTTTACTTTCATATAATATTTCAGAAAATTTTGGGAAATAGATTTTAAAATTATTGATATTACCGTCTTGGATACTCAATGTTTTGTTTAAGAAATAACTTTAGGAAATACATCATGCTTTTATCTTTACCCTGTGTTATCGCATCATCCTCAGTGATTTCCAAATATATTCAAATTGCCCATCTAAAACCAAGCCTCATAGTTCACCATTTTCCTTTATTCAACTTTTTTGTATTCTACCTCAACCTTCTCAACATGACCATACCCTTTATTTCTTTACCTCAAAACAGGACTTTAAATTCTAAATCTTTCTATCCACAACTGCAACTTCTTTGTCTGACACCCCTTCTCAGTTTTAGCTACTTTAAACACTCTGGTCATGTTACCCCTTTCATTTAGCCCAATCCTTCAGTGTTTCTGCCCTGTGCTGCCCACCTTGAGGTTCATGACTAGTTATTTCAGGGCTGCCCAAGTTCTCTCAGGGATGCCATTGTTTCCTTAATCTTTCCTGGCTAATCATCAACCCAACTCTTCTTTTATCTGTCATTTATTTCTTTGCTTCTGTCCCAAATTTGTTCTAGAAAAACTGAAAGAGTCTTCCAGATAGTGGTCAACTTTAACATGACTGAACTAAGTATTACTAGATAGTAACTCCACAGCAGTGAGTGCACCATTAGGCACTTAAATATTCTAGGGTTGGCCATAGTTTGCTTGAATAAGTAAAGGTTTTGGAGAAGAAACATACAACTCAAAGATAGATCCATCAGAGTTCATGGATAGAGACCCATCTACCTAAGTAAAAGTACCCCCTTACCTTCTTGAAATTATTTACATTACCATTTCTCTCACTTTTTGGTGATTTAATTTGAAAATCAGATTATTTTCTTCCTCAATTCTTGGACTAGAATGAGGAAAGAGAAAAAAAAAAAAAGAGAGGTAACATTTTAAAGTCTGAAGGATAGAAGCAACTCAAGAATTTTTGAAGTTCTATAGAAGTGATTTGGGTAGTCAGCAGTATCTACAAAATTAGCCTCCTGGAGAGTAAAAGAAATCTGTCTCAGAAATGAAAGCAATCAAAGGGAACTTCAGCTAACCTATAATTCTGATAGAATTATTTTTGCTAGTGACTCCACCCACATGCTATAGAAAAAATCATCTCCTGGATGTTTTGGGGCTACCTGACAGAAATTGCCAATGTTTGCATCTTCTATGGTCCCATTTGTACCTCACTCCTCCCCATTTACTACCAGGGTGTTTTTCCCAGTTCTGGGTCCAATCTTACAACTCTTCTCCCTCTTTGTCTTGATGAGTTTGTTTAGTATCATGTCTCAGAAAGTACTTTTATGATGACGGTTAATAGTGAATTGGCCTAATCCCTAATTTGTTTGTCCCATGTTTTCAAATGTACCCTTCATTGTTCCTTAACCCATAAGCTTCCTTTCAGCTAATTCCATTTATTTACTGTCCTTCAAGTCTGCCTTGCTCATTTTTATCTTACTATGCCTTTCCTCCTCACTACCCTCACTCAATAGCCTAATCCTCTCCTTTCTTAAATGTGCAGCCCAAGATTCAAACTTTTCATGAACCTTCTATGACCTCTCTGGGCCACAGTAGACTCTAGTTCCTCTGAATTCTAAAATACTCATGGCTTGTACCACTGGTGTGACCCTAAATACATATGACTTTGTATGGTTATTTCATTTTACTTTAGGTATATAAGACCTTTTTTATTATTTTGTATTCACCAAATCTTCTAGCACATTAGGCATAAAATAAAGGCCACTTAAATGAATAAATGATGTTTAACATCCAAGACCCTTAAACCAAATCACAAAGGACTTCTGAAACTTCAAATACAAAAGTCATTCAGGACTATTTAGTATGAGTGATATTTTAATTAATTTTAATTGTATGAAGCATGATAATCCATGTATAACATAGTAATTCAGTTTATTAGGGTACTCATTCGAGAACAAACTCCGGGTTGATGTGGGGTTCATATTTCCTCATCTCCTCTATAGTTACCATCTAACAAATTTCTATACTAACAAAATGAATTTCAGTTTCATGAAGAAAAATGCCCCAGTCTTATGAACAGAAAAAAAAAAAAAACAACCCAGAACTTTAGCAAAGATGCAAGACAAAAATATACATTTTTATTTATTTTTTAAAATGTGTATTTATTTTTGAGGGAGAGAGAGAGCACATGGAGGGGAGAGGCAGAGAGAGAGAAGGAGACGCAGAATCCGCAGCAGGCCCCAGGCTCTGAGTTGTCAGCACAGAGCCCCACGTGGGGCTCAAACTCATGAACTGTGAGATCATGACCTTAACTGAAGTTGGACATTTAACCAACTGAGCCACCCAGGCATCCCCAAAATATACGTTGTTAAGGAATACATTAGTCTCAGTTAAAACATTGCCCAGGAAGATGAAAATCAATAAAAAACTTTTAAATTATCAATCAAAAGCTTTTTTTTTTATTATCAATCAAAAGCTTTTAAAATACAGGTATATTTTAATGCAGTGATTATCTTACTGTAAAATAAAGAAATAATGAGGTAATTTTTGCATGAGTGTATGTATAAGGATGTTCACTACAAACCTATTTATAATGACTCAAAACAAGAAATGCCATAACGTGATGATAGAAAATGGATTAAATAAATTAAGGTACATGTAGATATTAGATGTAATGGAATGTGGTCACAGAACATATTAAATTTCTAAGATATTCTATTGTGATCATGTATTACTTGTACAATTTAAAAAATCAACTCCATGTACTATTGAGATAAGGAAAATGATTTATGTCATGTCATACTTTGGAGGTTGCAGGTGTAAGTGAAGAAAAGAAGTAACAATTTTTTATCATTTTTATTTTAATATTGACCCACATATCAGGATTAATTTTATTTATTATGTATATAAATTATTAAATAAATTTGTGAACTTATACTTTGCTGAATATCCATGAAGTTCTAAAAATAAGGTTAATGTATAAAAGACAATATAAATGTTTTCAATTAGAATTCTATTTCTCCTTAGAGAACATAATACAGGTGTACCACATTGACTTCTATATTAAATCTCATTTAGGGATCATGGGATTAGGGTTTAAATAATTTTATTGTGTATAACCCAGATCAATTCATTATAACAAGACAGACTCTACCAAAAAGGTGATTTAAATAAACTACTTTTGAATAGGAATCATCCATTGATAAAACAAATAAAAAGTATTATTTCATAATAATTAATTTTATAAGTTATATACACAAATATAATTGTTACTTCTTATCATGGTTATGATAATAGTAGCATCCGTATCTTGAACTTACTACAGTGGAACTATTATCTTTCAAATTTTTAGACCAAATAGAAATATCTCATTTTAAAAATTAATGTAATTTATAATGAACTCAGCTGAAGGTAACATAGATAAGTAGTGCATTTATATAGTTATCTGCAATACAATCATTTTATAATTTTTTATACACAATCTTAAAAATTAAATTAAAAACCAAAGCACAATCTTCAAATTGTTTCCGTCCAGGTTTGTGATTGTCGTCAAATAAAAATATTTATAAGGCTTGAAATGTTTTTTTGTAACCAAACAATTTTATTCTTTTTACTACTGAAAATTTTAGATATAGTCAACTGTAATTTGGGCAAGTTAATGTTAAAAATGTTTTCAAGCATTTGCCACATTATGTTAGGTTCTCTACATTTAAAAATCTGGTAATAAAAAGCAAAAAAAAATAGAATTTTTGTGCAAAGATTTGTTCATGAATCAACTGCATCACAATCACCTAGGTATTTGTTAAAGATTTGTAGATTCTTTGGTGACATTCTAAGTTTTGGAAGATAATCTATGTTGTAAAGCCCAGGTGCTACATTTTATCAAAGGTTTTTTTTTTTTTTAATGTTTATTTATTTTTGAGAGAAAGACACACAGAGCACGAACAGGGGTGGGGCAGAAAGAGAGGGAGACACAGAATCTGAAGCAGGCTCCAGGCTCTGAACTGTCAGCACAGAGCCCAACGTGGGACTTGAACCCACGAACCGTGAGATCATGACCTGAGCCAAAGTTGGACGCTTAAGCGACTGAGCCACCCAGGTGCCCCTGAAGTTTTTATTTAACTTCCAGTTAATTAAGATGCAGTGTAATATTATTTTCGGGTGTACAACATAGTGATTCAACATTTCCATACAACAGTCTGTGCTCATCACAAATGTACTCCTTAATTCCCATCATCTATATCACCCATCCCCCCCCCCACCTCCCTCCTGGTAATCATCAGTTTGTTTTCCATAGTTAAGAGACTGTTTCTTTCTCTCTCTCTCTCTCTCTCTCTCTCTCTTTCCCTAGGCTCATTTGTTTTGTTTCTTAAATTCCACATATGATTGAAATCATATGGTATTTGTCTTTCTGTGACTGGCTTATTTCGCTTAGCATATACTTTCTAGCTACATCCACATGATTACAAATGGCAAGATTTCAATTTTTTATGTCTGAGTAATATTCCATTAAATATATATCTCACTTTTTCTTTGTCCATTCATCAGTTGATGGACACTTGAGTTGTTTCCATAATTTGGCTATTGTATATAATGCTGCTATAAACATGGAGGTGCATGTATCCCTTTGAATTAGTGTTTTTGTAGTCATTGAAGAAATACCTAGTAAGGTGATTGCTGGATTGTAGGGTAGTTCTATTTGTAACCTTTGAAAAACCTCCATAGTCTTTTCTATAGTGGTTGCATCAATTTACATTTCCTCCAACCGTGCAAGAGGGTTCCGCTTTCTCCACATCCATGCCAACACCTCTTGTTTCTTGTGTTGATTTTAGCCATTCTGACAGGTTTGAGGTTATATCTCATTGTGGTTTTGATTTGTATTTCTCTGATGGTCAATGATGCTGAGCCTTTTTTTCATGTATTTCTTGGCCATGTGGATGTCTTCTTTGGGAAAATATCTATTCATGTTTTCTGCCAGTTTTTAATTGGACTGTTCTTATTGTGGGTGTTGAGTTTCATAAGTTCTTTATATATTTTGAATACTAACCCTTTATCAGATAGGTCATTTACAAATACCATCTCCCATTCCAAGATTGCTTTGGCTACTCAGGGTCTGTTGTGGTTCCATACATATTTTAGGATTGTTTGTTCTAGCTCTGTGAAAAATGCTGTTGGTATTTTGATAGGGATTGAACTGAAGGTGTAAATTGCTTTGGGTAGTTTAGACATTTTGATAATAATTGTTCTTCCAACCTATGAGAATGGAATGTCTTTCTATTTCTTTGTGTCCTCTTTAATTTCTTTCATCAGTAGCTTATAATTTACAGAATACATGTCTTTCACCTCTTTGGTTAGGTTTATTCCTAGGTATCTTAATGTTTTTGGTACAGTTGTAAATGGGATTGATTCCTTAATTTCTCTCTCTGCTGCATAAGCTTCCCAAATAACCTTTGATCTACAATTAAATCTGAGAGTCGGTACTCTAAGAAAATGTTCTAACAGGACATCTAATCAGAAACTCAGAGGCTAGTTGTAAAATCTGGAATAGATAATTATGAGTTAAAAAAAAAGGAGAGTTTAGAGGAAAATTTCTGTTCCTGAATAAAATAACTTACAAGACATAGGCTTCCAACAGGTAGTCCCCTCATCACTTCTTGCCTTCATTTTGTTCCAGGGCATAGCGGAAGCAGAACAGTTTGTGGACTCCCACATCAATGCATTTATAAAGTTATTCAAGTACAATTTTTAATTAAGAAGGTTTGTTGCTTAATACAGTAAACTTTGCTACTAGTTACCTCTGCCCTAAAGATTTACCAGATTATTAGCAGCCTAAATCTAAAGGGCCTGCTGGGATCCCTGAGTTTTCAAATCTTAAGTGATGGGCAAGAGCGAGTGATAACTTCAGATTCCTTTCAAAGGCAATTGGTTTATTGCGTTAGCCCAAGAATTCTAATTCAATATGTTCTCGTCTGCAAATTAGAAAACAAACGACTGTACGTAAAAGCAGTACAGATAATGTCTACAAGTAAGAAGTTATTTTTAGATTAATTTTATCTTATACAATTATTGCATCCATACTAATGCTATCGTTTAGTATAGTACTATATAAGCAGAAATTCTTTTGTTTGCAAGAACCAAATAGAAGCAAAAAAAAAAAAGTGGGTCAGGGTGGCAGGTGCTTGGAGCTTGCAGTAAGGGGACACATGCAAGAACATAGTTGAACAGGAAGAC
This sequence comes from Lynx canadensis, assembly GCF_007474595.2. Classification (NCBI taxonomy): domain Eukaryota; kingdom Metazoa; phylum Chordata; class Mammalia; order Carnivora; family Felidae; genus Lynx; species Lynx canadensis. The sequence goes on along the minus strand of NC_044303.2, from coordinate 155,168,528 downwards.
TTAAGAGAACCTAAGCCAGCACTCTGTTATTTTTGCTCCTCTATGGACATCTACTTCTCTTTTGCACACTGGCTTCTTTTACTCATCCCAATTTATGTCATAGAGAATTTAGTTACTAACAGCTTCTGAGAGAAATTGATCACTTTTTTTTCTCTCTGAGTCCTATCATCTTTGTAAGTGACAGCTCTGCCCCTGGGCTAGTTAACTTTGTCCAGCTATTAGGGTTTGGGAAAGGGACTCTGATTTGTCACTCTTGGACCTAGTATCCACTTCTATATCTGTGGTTGGGGGTATAGGCAGGACACTGAAAGAGGATGGAAAAGGGGAATGGGGAACACATTTTATGAATATGATTACAGGATCTCATGCAGATTGCAAGGAGGGCAATGACCAAAAAGATGGAATTATGGGAAGCTTCCTATCACAGACTTGATTTTTTATAGAAAATCCTAGTGACTTGAAAGTAGCTATTGTGTCTAAATGACCGAAACTGATCCTTAAAGGGGTAACAAAGCATTACAGTATTAAGAGGAATCTTTTGTTCAAACTGCTATAAGCCAGGGGCTTTATGTACATTATTTCTTTTTTTCCCCTGCAACTCAATCATTACTTCCATTTTACAGATTAAAAAACCTGTTGCCCACTAACAAGTAGTAAAATATTAATCCAGATATCTAAACCAGGTCTGTCAAAACTAAAAAGCCATGCTGATTTCACTACATAATTCATATTTTCTGGAGGCAAGGACATATTCTGAATAATTATAACATTATTTTAATAATGAACATTATTGGCCACTATACCTAAAAGAAGAATGATCAGAGAATAGGGTGAACCAGGATGGCATCATCATTGTCATCATCCAGAAATCCTCTCAATGTTTCAGAGGAAAACTTAAACTAAGGCCCATACCACAATCTGCACATGTACTCCTTTAGCTAGTTCCCTGAGTGTAAGGGAAGATAGTTTATTTTGTGGAAGAGGATACGAGAGTAAGTAATCAGAGACTTCTTTCAGGGATAAATCTGGTATTTTGCGAAGATTTGTATGTCAAGGCTGCTTTGCAATGTTCAGTGGCCTAAAAGAATGCAGTGTCCTGAAGTACTTTGTCTTCTTGAGTTACTTGGGTACTAACAAAATTTGTCTTCATTTGTATCCTTACTCTGAGAGCGGGATGTGTGGGTACAAACTTTCCAGGCTGCTATTTTCGGAACATATGGGCAAAGCTGAAATATATGAACATATGTATGTATGTTTGTGTACGTATATGAGCATGTATATTTGTATAAGCAACCACGTTTTTATTCTCCCCCTCATTCTCCCACCCTCTTCTACATTTGGAAGATATTTGAAATATGGAACATGTGCTTGGTGAGCAGGCAGTATTATTTTATAATGATCAAACTCTCGTGTGTGTGTGTGTGTGTGTGTGTGTGTGTGTGTGTTGTTTGTGTACGTGTATCTTCCTTAACAAACCTACAAGCAATTAATCTATTCTGTCGCTAAAAATTATCCTATAGGAGCTATTCCCATTTTTTGCGTGCATACACTGTATGCTCTTCATGAAGACACAGAAAATTTGTTCTAATCTTGTGAGAGAAAATTTTATCCTGAATTATTGTATACACACCAGTCAAATAGGAATTTGCTAAAATTTTAAAACACACAAATCTTAAACCGATAATAGCTTGTGGCATTATTTTAGGGCATTCGGTATAAAAGCACAGCCTATAGAAATGGGGCTTTGTGCATGCTTGAATAAATGTGTGTCCATGAGATAAATGGGTCTGTGAGCATACGCATGGGGAGCATCTGTGATCTGGGTCCTTACTCATGCTTTTTGGTGGAACACTGATTTTTTAAAAATCTTGTAAAAAAAAAATTTAAAAAAAAAAAAAAAAGGGGGCGCCTGGGTGGCGCAGTCGGTTAAGCGTCCGACTTCAGCCAGGTCACGATCTCGCGGTCCGTGAGTTCGAGCCCCGCGTCGGGCTCTGGGCTGATGGCTCAGAGCCTGGAGCCTGTTTCCGATTCTGTGTCTCCCTCTCTCTCTGCCCCTCCCCCATTCATGCTCTGTCTCTCTCTGTCCCAAAAATAAAAAAAAAAAAAAAAAAAATTAAAAAAAAAAAATCTTGTAAGTGCTCAATTATATTAATAATATGTTATATTTGACAGTGTGCCAAATACCAAAGGTATAAAATTGTACAGTCTTCCCTAGTAATGTATTCTTTCTTATAATGATCCATGATTCACCATGCCTTCCTTTTTCTATTTAGTTTCTCTATCCTTTCCATCTAAAACAACTAAAGAAAAATGACTAAAAATATGGTTGATTTATGCTAACTTTAGGCTCGGACAGTCCATTAAAATCTGCATATCCCAAACAGGATAGTTGGTCAAATATTACCATCATCAATTTCAGAAAACGGAAAGTAAAACCAAGATTACAAATAAAAAAGAAAATTGTACCAAATAATTACTGATTAGAAGCTCTTGATGCTGTTTGTGCATTTAAACATAATATGGTATTCTAGTTATTTCATCTGATGTAATAATCTTACTTCTGGTCAGTTGAAAGTTCCAAGGAATTATTTTTTTTCAAAGTTTATTTATTTACTTTCAGAGACAGAGAGAGAGAGTGTGCACGCGCTTGCGGTGGAGGGGCAGAGAGAGAGGGAGATAGAGAATCGTAAGCAGGTTCCACACTGTCCCTGCAGAGCCCAGTGTTGAGCCTGATCTGGTAAACTGGGAGATTATGATGTGAACGGAAATCAAGAGTCTGATGCTGGGGCGCCTGGGTGGCTCAGTAGGTTGAGTGTCCGACTTCAGCTCAGGTCATGATCTCGCGGTCTGTGAGAGTTGAGCCCCGCGCCAGGCTCTATGCTGACCGCTCAGAGCCTGGAGCCTGTTTCAGATTCTGTGTCTCCCTCTCTCTCTGTCCCTCTCCTGCTTGTATTCTGTCTGTCTGTCTCTCTCTCTCTCTCTCTCTCAACAATAAACATTAAAAGGGGTGCCTTGATGGCTCAGTTGGTTAAGCGTCCAACTTCGACTCAGGTCATTATCTCACAGTTCATGGGTTCGACCCCGGCGTTAGGTTCTGTGCTGACAGCTCAGAGCCTGGAGCCTGTTTCAGATTCTGTGTCTCCCTCTCTCTCTGCCCCTCCCCCGTTCATGCTCTGTCTCTCTCTCTGTGTCAAAAATAAATAAACATTAAAAAAGAAAAAAAAACTAGTCCGATGCTTAACCGACTGAGCCACCCCGGTGCCCCAACTGAGGAATATTTGTTAAGGATAATTCTGACCAAATGGACACAGTATCTCATTTTTCATTCAGAATGCAGCCATTCTGTAAATGGGAACTGTGTCTACACACATTGTGGTAGGTATAATGTATATGAATGCTTCAAAGAATAATACCTATTTGTTTGTCATGAGTCTTGGAAAAGCGAGGTGAAGAAGAGAGGATAGGAAACACACAGAGCAAGCAACCTTTCACTCAGTACTACTCCCTGCAAGCTGAAGGTGTTTGGGTACAGCTTTTTTACTCAAAGCTCCGTTCCTCTTTCAGTAAGTCAACATATTCTCGATAAGGATTTACCCAACCTCAATTACTATTCCTTTACTTTGAAAACATTAACCTGCATCTCTTAAAAACAGCAATCAGAACAAGATTAGTATGTTTTTAACACAGTAATGGCATACGTGTCAGCCTGTTACCCAATTTCTATGCTTCCTATTACAGATCTCTTATTACACACTCACAAGCACTGTTTTCCTAAAAGCACCTTTCAAGTACCCTGCCTTTCACTGAAATGTGGCTGCTACTGTGTACTTATTTTAAAAATGGCTTGACAGAATTGCTAATGTTCTCATTCCTTCAGGATATTTCCTAATACTTGTAGCCTTTTCATGTTTCTAATTAGGCCAGTAATGGTCCCTGAAGTTAAACCAATTAAAATTATTTACTGTGACACACAGTGTGGAGATAATTATCTGATATCTGAATCCAACTTCTGCTTACTTCGCAACATTACTTAATAGAAAACAGAGAAACTGATGCCCGGGCTTTCATTTTACTTGTCTACCAAATGTGTTTGCCCTATAGCAAACTGTTTAAATAAAGCATTAAAATCTTTGTGGTGCTAATCAAAATGTTTAAAATCCACTCACACTCCCTTTATAGTTCTGAAAAGCATATAAAACTCTTACACATTACCTTTTACATTATAGTTGCTGACCAATGTAGTATTATAGCCACATTATATACAGATAATGCAGCTTCTGCAGTTTCTAGTAACTTTACTTTTCTCCCTTCCTCTACTCGTTTTCTCCAATTATTCTTGTTTCTTTTTAACATTTCTCTTTTCTTCTCATTTTTTTTTTTCTTTTCTCTTTGTCTTGTGCTTTGTTTCAGTATCGTGTGGTTCACCATAAGGGGCACAAATCCAGTGGATTTGAAATATAAGCTTCCTACAACAGAAGGTAATTCTGTATAGTCTAAACAATTATTATAGCATGGAAACACCACATGTTAGGTTTATTACCATTTTATCTTTGCATAGGGTTGGGTGTTTGGAAGATGGGAGATTTAAAAAGAGGTTTTACTCAAAGGCAGAAGTCTTAGTAATAAGTTCAGTTTATATTTAATGTAAAGCCAAAATCCCTCTAGAAAAAAAAAATGCACAGAGCAAGTAAATCATGTCACGAAGCAATGCTTTTCATTAAAAGTTGGCTGGCATTGTGTGGAGAATTTGGACAAATGTAAAGACTAAGTCTGCAAGTTAGGCTTGCATATGCTCTAGTTAAATGCCAAAGTGCAGTCTCATAAAGAATTATAGCTTAGACACTTTTAGAACATTTAGCCCATAATCCCAATGCAAATTATTCTAAGAGAAAATTGAGTTTCATGCCAAAATGCCACCTTGAGACTGGCAATGTAAAGTTGGACATTAAGCCTGATCTTAGGATGGATTCCTTTACTGTTTCCTGCTTTCTGTTCAAATATTCATGAAAACCAGCACAGATACAGTACAGACACAGATACATTTTCCAAGTCACCATGTGCTTAACTAGAGCCCCTTGGCTATTTGTAATAACTTTACTTTGGAAAAACAGATTGCAACAGGAAGTTAGGCATGGCTTTTAATTCAGAACCATAGCCCAAGAGTGTGGTGTTTGGGAACTTCCGGTTCAGGCCCTAGCTTTGGAATGCTAATGGATCAAATTTGAGAATCCCTGTTTCAAGTGGGATGATCTGAGATACCCAGTTATTTTTCCCAGTAGGTGGAAGGGAATGCGGTCTATATAACACCTATGCTTACAAAGGCATCAGGTCAGCAAGGTGCCAGGAAGGGCAGTGAGGACTTCTCAGAGAGCCTTGATCATTCAAGTATGGGGTGGAATCCTTTGCACAAGATGTCTTTCCGGTAGCACTGCATTCAATCTTAGCAGAACTAACATTTGTTTATGGTGGTTTATAATTGAAGAAATCTGTGCTCCTTTTCTGTATCATCATGTACTTTGCACATACCTTCATCAACACAACACACATTCGCATTCCGATTATTTGTCTTTGTTGGTAAATAAATGTTGCTAAATAACTGTAGCCAACAGCATTTCTTCAAGGTTGGTGATTAGAAATCTTTTTGGAGTAAGTGGAGAGTTGGTTATGAAAATTTTAAAACCTTAAAATATTAGAAAAGATGACTTTTCCAACTATTTCTACTTAAGTCTGCTGTCTCTTATTTTATTTCTTTTGAATTTATTTATGTACAGTATTCTACATTAATATATATGATATCTTAAGTATTTTATCAATACTAGCTTTGTCTTCACAACTAGGTTAGGACTTTGGCCCAAGCACTTGTGACTTGTAAAGTATTTAACACAGAGAACATTGCAGAATAAGTATACTATTATTAAATTTGAATACAATTTCAGAACTATGGATTCTGTGCTATGAATACAGCAAGAGCTCAATAAATGATCTTGTACACTGTGGTCCAGAAATTTGTACCACACCGTTTTAATAATTTGCAAGTGAATTTATCTGGGTTCCATGAGAACATGAGAGTGAAAGGAGGAAATAAATTTACTTTTTTCAAGCTTTAAATATTAATGTGACTCTTCGTCTAAATTTTTGAAGTTTGATATACCATTATAATGGCACCACTCATTTTCTTCTTTTGCCCTATTTATAAGCATGAAGGATACTGTTAGTAATAAAATTATTTCCCACACTCTTGGCCCTTTACTTTTATGTCTTCACATAATATTCATGCGCCTAAACATATGTTGAAATAACATACAATAATAACATAGGCTATAGCTTTGTGTTCACCATAGAGGCTGAAAGCAGGATGGATTCGGGGAAAAATACTTGCAATAGTGAAAATTAAACTAACTTAAGGAGGAAAGACAAACATGAAGAGAGGGTGGTTCTGAACATGTGAATATAAGAAAGAAAGCATTACTAAGACACTAGTACCCACAGTAATAAAAAAAAAAAAAAACTTTGGAGGCAATAGTAATGCTACTGTGAGCAAATCTTAAACAATATCCAAGGTTAAAAAATATGTGAACTAATCAAACATTTCTAGACTTTCTGGGGAATGATGCAAGAAAATCATGAAAGATTCAGAATTCAATTTTTCTAAATTCTATAATTTTAATCTCAGAAGAGACTGCATGCTAGAAATTGCCTGGATAATACATGTTATGATGACTTCATTGTTGTAGACTCTCATCTAGCCCAGCCTGGCCTATTAGTCAGTGTAGTGGAGGGTGGGGGGAGGGAGGAAAAGGAATGATAATGTTGCTTTGAAGGAAGGTCTAGCCACTATACTTACATTAATAGGCAAAACATGAACATTATAGATAATTAGTCCTATAAGTAGGGAGAAATTAGGCCATCCTGCTCATTTTAGAGTCAATCAGTCAAAAAATATTGATTGAGCACTTTTTCTGTCTCTCACCACTGGCATGCAGGGATAAACAATAATGACAGTCTCTCTCCTCAAGGAGATTAAATTCTAGGGGAGAGAGAAGAGACAATAAACACATCAATAAGTAAGATTATATCAGGAATAAATAAATGTGAAATAAAAAAAGATGAAACAAGGTAATGAGGGAGAACCACCAAAGGTAGAAATTGGAATTTCATGAACTACAGTGGTTGCAACCAAAAGATGGAAGAAAGTTATGTGCCAAGGTCCTGTGAACAGAATAAATTTGGATTATTTGGGCAGTGTGGCTAAATGGGGTAAAGAAAGGAACAAAAGGGAGGATTTGAGTTATTAGAGACATAAGCAATCTCTAGATCTTATGGGACATGGGGACCACGGTAAGGAGCTTGAACTTTTAATGTTGTTGTTGCAAAAGCAAGCTACTATAGGATTTGAAACATGGGAGTCAAACAATGTGAATTTAATTTAGATGAAAACCTGAAGCTCATAATGGTTAAGTAATACATACGCCTTTTAATGTTGAGCAAAATGATGAAAATTACAGATGGAAAGCTTCCAATCCTTAAATCAAAAATGACCAAAACCACCGAAGTAATAATTAAAACTCAAGGAACCACCTGTAGTAATGAACAGCTGTGTTAGTTTACCAGGGCCCCCATAGCAAAGTACTACAAACTGGATGGGGTCACAACAGAAATTTATTATCTCACAGTTCAGGGGGTAGATGTCTGAAAGTGAGGTGGGGGCAGGGGTGGTTCCTTGTGAGGGCTGCGAGGGAACATCTGGCTCAGGTCTTTGTCCTTGGTTTGTAGATGACATGTTTGTTTTCATGCAGTGTTCACCTTGAATGTGTGCCTGTGTCCCAAACCCCCATTTTTATAAGAGCACCAGTCATACTGGTTTAGGGACTCAACCTGCTCCAGAATGTCCTCATTTTTAACTCATTACATCTGCAGCAACTCTGTTTCCAGATAAAATACTGAGACACTGAGGATTAGGACTTCCATACATGAGTTTGAGGGACACACAATTCAGTTCATAACAATATGTTGTTAACAAGTTGGAACCGTTAAGATACAAAAAGAAAAAAAAATTTCCTGTCTTAACCATCCTTTAAATCCACTGTGTAAAAATTTCTTCCTTACCTTTCAGATGAAATTTTCACCTATATTTTCTTTCCTTTTTTTTTTTTTTTTTTTTTTAATTTTAGTGTCAAGAATAGCATTATTTCAAAAAGTAAAATGTCCAGTCTGGTAGCACAGTTATATATATAACTCTTTAATATATGCAGTGTAAAGATTCTTCCTTCTTATTATGTCTTTAAGTGAGGACACCTATAGGGAGAAGGTATGGGCAGAGTACTCTTTCTCCCCTAGCTGCATTTCCTATGTGCCCCATTCGAGGGGCTGCTTTGGGATTTCTTGAGTGTTTTACCCAGGTAAGAAGAGTGATTTAGGGCAAAGGGACTTACAAGAAGACACAACTATGTAACAGGCTAGGGAAATATTTAAAGCTGGCATTTGATCTCCTGGGCTACTTTTGTATATTTAATACATGTATATATTTAATATATAATATATACATATATATTTATTATTATAAATACATAAATAATCCCTTTTGAAAAATTCTAACTACAGGTTTCAAAATGGAGGGAAATTGGATGTCTTCTTCTTTTAGGACATCACTACTCAGTTCTTGCATGGTCTCTACACGGTCTTGTTTTGTTTGAGGCCATTGGCCCTCCATGGTTCATGGCTGTCTTGAGTTGAGTTTCATTTCAGATAGCTTTAGGCTTTTTTCTTTGGTTCACATTTACGTTTCCGGAACCACCTAGATTTTCTGTGCAAGCAGTGCTGGGACAGTTTGCTTCCAGTCCCTTTCTCTGCTCTTGTGACTCAGAGCCACACTGCACCCCACATTTAGATTTCTGAAATACGATTCAGATACTAGTCCACCATGGCCCCTGTTCTAGTGATCACGTTATCGGCACTCTGAGTAATCCCCTGAAAGCCTTCTCTGTGGTGCTGAATTGTGGAGGATGTAGCCTCTACCCATTTCCCCAGGGGAGGGCTTGGCTAACAATTTCAAAGAGGGGGTCGGAAAACTACAACTTTGTCATTTTATTCTGCAAAAAAAAACCCAAAAAACAACTATTTCTCTTACTGTGGTTCTTTGATACCAATTTTTCATTATTTGCCTGTGAATGTTAGATGAAGGGTTCACCCCACCGCTGGCAAATGTCTTTAGAATATAGGGGAAATAGCACTGTTTGTTTGTTTGTTTTTTCCCTTCACTGTTGTTCTTGATTTTCATTGTCTCAACTGAAAATGAGGTAAAGTAGTCCCATTTGCCATTTGGCTACATACCTAACAGTAAAATTCAGGTTATAAGAAGATGAAATCTGCTAGGTGACACTTCAAAGCCCTATCAATTCATTTTGGCCCTTCTGCCTGCATGTGAAGAAGTCCTCAGGAAGATTCCGTGTCCCTCCGTAATTGATAGAAACATCAGAATTGGATTTGTTTTGATGCCTTCTAGAGATACATTTACTTCAAACATCCTGATAGTACTCAAAATCAGAGATCTTTTCTAGGACACAGGTAATATATTGCTCCGGATCTTTATCTGGGTGCTTTGGAAAGACTTCAAGTAGGGAAAAACTTCTCTTAACATGGATTTTACTGTTTTGTTCACATCCCTTTATCAGCTGGTTCACCACTTTGTGCTCAAATGCTGGGCCCAATGGTTTACACCTGTGGCCTTTGAAGAATTACTCTTGGCTGACCCTAGCCAGGTCCTCTCACCTGGAAATGGCTAGAAAATTATGCCCTCCATGCAGGTGTAGACAGTAAATCCTAATGGACAAAAACCGGGCTTTCTTGCTTTGAGACGCTGTTGGGCAACTGTAACTCCAAGTTTTGAGTCTGAATGAAGGTAAGCTTAGACTTTTCCTGAGATCATAGTCCCAGTTTATTCTCCTTTTCGTTTCCATGTTTTCTTCTTTCTCCTGCCAAAAGCTTTTTCTTGAGAGCATTTCTCTCTTGAGATGGGAAGTTGTTTGTTTGTTTTTAAACAATTTATTCCATTGTCATGGCAGTCAAATTTTATATTTCTCCTAAAAGTCAGATTTAGTAATTTCTAATTTTCTGAGAAAGTGTCCATTTCCCTACACTTTCAGATTTACTGATCTGAATGTTTTCATGATACTCTTCTTTTTAACACCTATGACAGCTGCAATTAGGTTTCCTTTTTCACTCTAAATTTTGTAGGTCTTTTTCCCCTTGATTCTTGAAGGTTTTGCATTTTATTATGCTTTTTTAAGAAAGGGTTTTGGCTTTACTGATTTTATTTATTTAATAGTGGATTTCTATTTCAGTAATACTTTTTTACTTTCTTTGCACTTACTTTTCTAATTTCTTACCTATTTTCTCATTTGTCTAATATAATTACATAAGTAATTTTTTTTCTGTACTGTTTTTGCTGCTTCCAACAGGTGTAATGTACTATTTTTCCATGAGTACTTTTTCTTAACATTTAAGTTTTCTCATGTTCAATGATTCTTAATCTAATTTGGAGTGGCTTGAGAATGTAATCTGTATGATCTCAATTCTTTTAAAGTTCTCTGTAATTGCTATTCTCCTAGCATATTATCAACTTATGTAAATCTTCCTTGTATCTTCGTGGTGGGGGCTCAGGGGTTCTCTCTGATAAGGAGAGAAAGTGTTTTATCTATCTGTTGTTTTTATAAGAAGTATTATATTCAGGTTTATTAATATGCATGGTGGTTCTCTTAACTTTTGGATTTGTTTGATCTATAGATCAGTGAGAGAAGTGTGTTAATATCTTCCTCTATCATGTTGGTTTTAACAATGTTTGCCTATTAGGTTTGTTTGTTTATATATTTATTTTTCCTTAGTGTATTTTGAATACCCATTTTAAGTTCTTATAGCTCTTGTTTAGTATTTGCTTGCTATGCTGTTTTTTTTTTTTTTCCATTTATCTTCTGGTTTTGTTTTTGTTTGTTTTTTTGTTTTTGTCATTACGTTCTAGATTTGGTTTTTTTGTGTCAGCATATGAAGGGTGGGGATGTTGTTGGATCCATCCTGGGAAGCTTTATTTTTTTTTTCAGTGTAGTGTTTGATGTATTCTAATTGCTGATAATACATAATTGCTATATGATTTTTATTCTATCACTGTTTTTTTTCCTCGCATTTCTCTAAATATTAAGGATTTTTTGGGTTTTGCCATCTTGGGATTGGTTACATGTGTGAAATTTATTCATTTTGGGTTTTGTTTTTTGTCTTTAATTGACAATAGAGTAGTTATGTGTCTTTTTATACTGTTGTATTGCTACCTCTAAAAAATTTTAACATGCGTATTTAAAGCAAAAAGTGTAAAATAACAAGCATCCTTCATCAATGCAATACGAGAATGTTAGAATGTTTTAATGCTTATAAATCCCCAGCCAATTTACATAATGCTGCCCAATGTTTTAGTCTTACATTTTTTGACTAGGAATCTCATTCCTTTTTGCTTCTGGTGTGAGTCTCCTTGTTGCACAAATAGAATAATGTGATTTATAATAAATACATACTTGGTTTTTGTCCCCATTTCTGGCACAGAGCTCTTAAAACTCTTGGAATGTGACAAGAGCAGTAAAGGTGTTTTAATATTCATAACAAACCCTTTTCAACCACAAGTGAGTTTATGTTAATGAGTGACTTGTCAAAAGCTTCTAAGATGGGGGCTGGTTGTCACGGAAACCAACCAGGAGCTTGGAGAGTGGAAACTTCTGTTCCCATTCCCCCACACCCATGCCCCACTGGAAGGGTAGAGGGACTAAAGGCTGAATTGATTGCTAATGACCAGTTATTAATCAATCATGCTTAAATAATGAAGGATCCATTTAAAAACCCAAAGTACTGGGTTTGAAGAACTTGGGGATTGGTGAACACGTGGAGATTGTTGGGGAGAAGTGTGCATCTGGAAAGGGCAGGGAAGCTTTGTGTCCTTTTCTTATCCTTTGCCATGCATCTCTTCCATCTGGGTTTTTCTGAGTTCTAGCCTTTTATAATAAACTGGTTATGTAGTTAGTGAAATCTAGATCTAGGAGTTGATTTAGCAAATTAATTCAACCCAAGAAGGGGGTGGTTGGAAACTCCAATCTATTGCCAGTAGCTCTGAAGTCCATGTAACTTGGTTTTGAAAAGGAGCAGAGACAGAAGGGGAGTCTTCTTGTAGGACTGTGTTCTTAACCTGTGTGATCTGTTACTATCACAATGGTGTCAGAATTGAGTTGAATTGTAGGACACCCAGTTGGTGTCAAAATTGTTTGGTGGCGTGGAAAAACCTACACACATTGTAATTTGGAGTCAGCATATTACTGAATACATCTTTAGACATTATGCTAGGGAGGGTCAGTTGTAATTGATTTAGATTTTTATTTCCAGCACTTAAATTATTCATGAATCCCTGGAAAAATTCTTAACTATACTTTTTCTACGAATTCTGGCAGTCTCATTTGGTATATGGGAGATCATCTCACTGTTTTCTGGGTTTTTTTTTCGGTATTTTCGTCTCTTTTTCACATTTTCTATCTTCTGTCTCTCTGCATGTTATATTCTAAATTATTAGTTCAGGTGTTCAGGTGAACTTGGGTAAGAGCCTGTCTAATCCTTTACAAGAACTAGGAAACACAGGTCACAAGAATGGCATTTCTTCAATCAATGTGCAGATGGACCTTACAGGGATGGTTGAAGTAACAGTCCATTACAAAGGCAACAACTTTTATAGAACAAATACAAAGGAAAGAGCCCTGGGAGCATAAACGCTGATGGGGGTACTTGCCTCCTGCCCAGAGATGGGTGAGACAGGCTGTTGGGCTCAGGGCCAGTGGGGACAAAGTCCAGGAGGCCCCTTGGGGCTCCAGGACTGCATCCACTTCTTGCACTTAGAGGCAGTACCTCAGGGATCAATGGACGGATTTCCAGTCTCAATGCTGGAGGACCCCTGTAATAAAGTTGAAAGATCAGTATAATAAAATCAAACACAAAAGTGCTTTGTACCTAAATTTAATAATTAATGTTATCACAGCACACTTAATTTGCTCACTCTCTAAATACACACATGCACATGTATACTCATGATACCTCTCAGTAATTTTGTATATATGTCCCAGGAAATTTGAGAAGTTAACATTAATTTTGGGTACTTGAAATTTTAATCTACAACAGTGTTTTTCACTGGGGCAATTTTGTCCTCTGAGATATGTGCCATTATTCAGACATGTTTGTTTAAAATGTGTGGGGGTGTGTGGACAGAGCTATTGGCATCTAGTGGGTAGAGACTGGAGACTGTGCTAAATACCCTACAGTGTACAGGACCATCACGTAAAACAAAGAATTTTGCCGTCCAGAATGTCATTAGTGCCGAGGTTGAAAAACCCAATCTAGAACTTGACTTTTTTTTTTTTTTTTTTTGCATTTCATGGCATTGTTATTTTTGAAGCAGCAAGGACAGTTGGCATGTAAAATGTTGTAGAATGTTGAACAGTCTGGCTTTGTCTGTTTCTTCATGACTAAATTAAACATTTTGGCAAGAATATCATTTAGTGATATATGCCTGGTCATTTTTATAGTCTCTTGTTCTTCATTATTCTTTTAATACTATGTTTAATTTCTTTAATTATATTAAATACCTATTTATTCCATCTCTTTAGGTCTTAAGTCTTCTGTGGAGTTTCTTGGTTTTGTTTACTTGTTTCAACTGATTGTCAATTGAAATAGGATATTACTTGTTTTGAGTTTTTGGGGGATAACACTTGATTATAAATGTATCCTTTGCTTTATCTGTAGGAACTCTCTGACACACAAAATTAAAGAGACCTTTTTCACCTTTAATTCTCAAAAAAATATTTAAATTTTCCACTTTTTTTTTTCTTGTCAAATGGTTAATTGGAATTAATGAATCCAAACAAAAGTGATTATTGACAGTTTCTCTACGAAGATAGGCAAGTATTTCTACCATTTTCTTCTCTTCAGCAGGTTTTGGCTACATTGTTGACTGAGTGTGTTCTCCTTCTGGAGTATAGCACTATGCTGTACTTGGCTCATTTGTCTCTTCCTCTGGTCCCAAATCTGTTCTCTGTCCTTAGGTGGACACAGGTGCTAGGTTGATGGAGATGGGCATATCCCCCAGGGCAAATACCATTAGTTCTTACCTCCTTGGTTTTGGACTTGCTTGTTGCCTTGAGCCCCCAAATACTTGTTTACTTTTCTGACAGCCCATTTCTGCATCTAGAAATATCTTTTCTCTTTTATCCAGCATTTTAAGAGTTTACTGCTCTCCCTCCTTTCAAATTACTTGAATACACTTAAATTTTGTCAGAAACAATGTCCTTTTATTTAAAATGTACTTCAAATAGTCCCTCCAAAACCTCTACTTTGGATGTTCATGCAAATGAATGGTATCCTAAGCAGTATTCAGGTATAGATAGCTATTATAAAACTGCTAGAGAAATTTCCAAAATGGAAACTGACATCATGATTTTTAATTTTACCCATTGGCTGTTATTTTCCCACCAAATCAAGATCAAAATTTACCTCTGTATCCACGTGACTAAATCCCACCTATGGGGCTGATTGCCCTCATTTCTGCTTCCTAATTAATGGTTTGTATACGTCATCTCATCGCTTTTTTTCCGTTAGTGTGTCGTTTTCAGCTGGAGGCCTGACTGTGTTCTTTGGCTGTCAACAACTTAATTTGAAAAGAGGCAAATTTAATTTCCTTTTGTGAGTCAGGAGGGGAGTGGGGTTCCATAAAATACAGTAGATGTCCAGTAGATATTTTTAAGGAGTCCTTAAATGGTAATAATTTTTTTTGTAGTTTCAGTTTCACTAATATGTATTAAGCTCCTTTCTTGTGACAATCAGAAAGTTGAGAGTACAGCAGTGAATAAAACAAATACTGCCTGATTTTATGTGACTTTGTGAACAATTTGAGGATGCAGATAATAATGCATTACGAGTAGTGCATAATTTAGAACAATGATAGATGTCTGTAGAGAAATAACAGGGTTTTATTAGAATAAAAGAGTAATAAATACCTTTGGCGGGGCGTGGCGGGGTATGGGGAGAAGCTGAAACCTAAGTGAGGGATATGCTCTTTGAGTAATGGGCGGGGGAAAAGATTTAAAAGAAGGCAAGGCAAGGGAATTGGACTTGACTCCTGAGAGAAGATAATGTTTTGAGGGAAGTTAGAAGGCAAAGTGTGTAGGTCTTTGTAAACCACTTGAAGATGTTCTACCTTATTCATAAAAGGGAGTTGCAAAAAAGAATACTAGAAACAAGACAGCTCACACTTTCACAGTCAGGAAGCTATTGCAATAAACTAAAGGACATCACATAGCACTTAGATCATGCTAAGATCCTGAGTGAAGGGAAGCAAGAAGGGGCAAAATATATTTTAAACACTGATTTAGTAATACTTTGGATAGATTAGATTGGGAGATTGAAAGCCCCTAATATTCAAGGTTTATAGGTATAAAGGTGTAACATACTCATAATTAGAATACAAATATGCGAGATATTAATGCAACTATATTGATTGTCACCTTAAATCAAAAAGTTTAAATGAACTAAGTAAAAGGCAGGTGTTGTCAGAGTTGATTAAAAAAAAAAAAAAAACAAAAAACCTCAACTATATTTTTGTCTACCAGAAACCCACTTTAAGTGATCAAAGAATAGTTAAAAGCAAACAAACCCACTTAGAAAAGCCCAAATGAAGTAAGGAATAGGGACAAAAATATGAGCACTAGAGGAATTTGAAGCCCCTGTCAGTAATAGGTAGCCTAAATCCTTGTATTAAAGGTGTATTGGGGCACCCGGGTGGCTCAGTCAGTTGAGCATCTGACTTCAGCTCAGGTCATGATCTCAAAGTTTGTGAGTTAAAGCCCTACAGCAGGCTCTGTGTTGATAGCTCAGCATCACTCCTATCACTCAGCATAAGTCCATCTTCCAACCAAAAAATTAGGCATTCTAAAGGCAAAACAGACCGTATGAAGAACCAAAGCAGTCAACAGAATCAGTTCAGATATGACCTAGGTCTTGAAAATATCAGACAAGGATTTTAAAGGAATTATGATGAATATGCTGAGGGTTCTACTGGAAAGAGTGAACTACATGCCAGAACAAATTGGTAGTGTTCTGCTTGATAATGAGAACTGAAAAATGAAAATTAAATACTTGACCGAAAAAAACACACTGAAACAAATGGAGAATGCCTCTGATGGGCTTGCCAATAGAGTAGACATAGCTGAAAAAAGAATCTGTGAGCTTTTAAGTACGTCAATAGAAACTTCTCAAGCTGAAATTCAAAGAGCAAACAATGAGAAGAAAAGGTTTGGAGAAAGATATACTATGCTAACACTAACTAAAAGAAGGCTGGAAAGCTGTATTAATTCCAAAGGAAGTAGCCTTCACAACAAAGAAAATTATCAGGGATAGAGGTATTACATAATGATAAAGGGGTTAATTGTTCAAGGAGACACAATAATCTTAAACAGTATTAACTAAAAAACAGTGTCTATGAACCTAACAGAGCAGTAAAATATATGGAAGAAAAACTGATAACGCTGAAAATAGAATAGATGAATCCCCTAATACCACTGGTGACTTCCTTATCCGTGTTATTAATAGATCCACCAGGCATAAAATCAGTAGATATATAAATGACACAACAGCCATATCCATTGAGTTAATCTAATTTATAGACCTCCTTATCACACAAGAGTTGAAGTCCTATAATACCCTTGAATAGAACTTTCATCAAGGTAGCCCACATTCTTTCTGAATCATAGAAGGCACCTTCACTTAGACCATGATGTAATTAAACTAAAAATAACTGAAAGCTAACTGGGAAGTCACAAATGTTTGGGAAGTAAACACATATTCCTAAATGATGGATAGATCAAAGAAGATGTCTCAAACTGGAAAATACTTTGAACCAAATAAAAAGAAAAATAGAATTTACTAAATTTACAGGATATAGTGAAAGTTGTTCTTAAAGGGAAACTGATAGCACTACGTGTATAACAGAAGAGAAGATCTAAAATGCATAACTTAGTTCTCACCTTAAAAAATGAGAAAAAGAAGAGCAATTTACATCTAAACCAAGAAGAAGGAAAGAAATGATTAGGGGCGCCTGGGTGGCTCAGTCAGTTGAGCATTTGACTTTGGCTCAGGTCATGATCTCATGGCTTGTGGGTTCAAGCCCCTCATTGGTTCTTTGAAAAGAATGCCTGAAGTTTCTAGCATTGGAAGCTGATTGAAATGAAGATGATACTGGCTGATGGGGGAAAAATGAAGAATGAAGGAGAAACAAATTTTGTAAAATAAGTCAAAGATTTAGCACTGGACATAATTATATTTAAGAACAGGTTTAGTTATGAAAGAGACAAATTCTTGAATTTGAGGCTCAGGAGAAACTTTTGGCTGCAGCAGTATCTTTCTTGAGTGGCGTGGAAATGAAGGAGTTACCTAATGAGTGACCAAAGGGAATAGACCATGCCTTGCAACGTCATATACTCCTAAAATGCCCTGGCAGCATCAAATGAAGAATGGGTATCTTGTCGAGCAACATGGAGCCATTTGGTGGCCTTAACAGTAACCAAATTAGTGGGGTGATAAATGTGGCAAATAAAATCTGATACCAAGGAAGCAGGGAGGGACAGCAGTGTGAGTAAATGAAATCATGAAAATGTCACTTCAAGTGTAGCAAAGAGGTAAGTTGTAGCTAGAGGTGAATGTAAGGTCTAGGAGGTTTCTGTGTTTCTTTAGGATTGAAGTACTCATTTTCCTGAAGGTGTGCAGAAATGACACCTTATGAAAGGGAAGTTTGAAGGTACAGGAGTAAGTCTCTGAGGAAGAGCGTTAGCTAGTTACATAGTATATGTAGACGAATTAACTACCCAATATTGTGCATGGACTGTGTGATTGATGTTGAGACCCAGAGCTTTATACAATAATCCTCTGAGGTTGATATTTTCTCCATTTCGTAGTGAGCAAAGCCAAGGTTAGAGAAATTAATAATTAGCCCAAACTTAGCTAGTAAGAGGTTGACCCAGAATTCTAACTGGATATGATGCCAAAACCTGCATTTTTTTAAGCTACTATCCTGCTTTGCTGCCACTGCTGTTTCCCTTACCTCCCATCCCATACCTGCAACCAAATGAAATAAGTATGATTTCCCTGTGAGAGCAAAATACTGAAATCCTAATGGAGCTATGCCATGGATAGAGTGGTTCCCAGTTTGGCAACATTTGCCTGGGAGTCAAATAGATGACTAGACCTAGACAGCATTCTGTTTGCTTTCATCTTTTCTTTTGTACCCAACACTGCACACACTATTCTTTGTTACCTGAGGTACTACTTCTTGGTTGTAGGATTATTGATTTTCTTTAACTGTGACTTAAATGTCCCTTCGTCAGAGAACCCAAAGGAGTCCATGTCAGGGGTAATGCTGAAAATGAGAAACAAAGGCGGAGGTTGACAGTGTCCACAGCACAAAAACTGTCCAGAGGAGAAACTGAGTCTAACCCACAGATACTGAGCTTTTAGGCCCCATTGACAAGCTCATTCTCTGTCTGCCATTTTCTTGCTTTGTGATCTTAACCAAATTAATTAACTACTCTGTGCCAGTTTCTTCACTATAAAATGGAGATGATAATGATAGAACTTCTTATAAGAGCTTTTATAAATATTAAATGAGCTAATTAATATAAAGTGCTTAGAACAGTGCATGGCACATAAGTGTTCCACAGGGTTAGCTACTAGTATTATTAAAGTCCTCTCTATTGTGAGATGGGTTGCATCATTAGGCTTTTAGCATGATGATGTTAAAACATTTGATCAATATAATTCCCCTTTGCTTTGGTTCCATATTTACAAAGAAATTTCCCATTGGTTGATTGGCTTCACTTGTTATCTACGGACAAGAAGGGAATAGCCTGGCCCCCTCTGCTTGGTATCTATGACAGTTTCATTATAAATGAATAAATGAACATTTGTCCATAAGGGGAAATTGGGTGTACTATCCAAACATAGAATATTCTGTTCCCTCTGTCAGTTATTTCTCCATTAATGAAGCTTTATTTAAAGCTTCTTGAGCTTGGGAAATGTAAGTATATCCTGATATTAATCTGCTTTGGAGGTGTTGAGAAAAGCAGGTTGGACAGCAGATTAGTGACTTTCTGGATGATGAGTCACTGTCTTGGGAGAGAGTGGGCCGCCTTATCCGAGGCAGACAGCATACAATCTCCTTATATTTCCTTATGCAGAGTTTGCTTATTTGCATTTTTAGAATCCATGCTATTATCTTCATGTTACAGATGGTGATCAGAGAAGCAAAGTAACTGGCTCAAGGTCGCATAAGTGGTGGAGCCTGTACTCAGACTCTGCTTTGACTGACAGCAAAGGCTTCCCACAATATATACACTTGGTTCCAATAGTAGTAAATACAAGAATGATCAGAAAATTATCCCTTTGAGGGTAAAAAAAAAAAAAAAAAAACATTTGAAATATTTGTTTAATGATGAGAGCTCTGTAAAAAGATCTTAGCAAAATCAAAGGAATACTTAAATATGCATTTATGCATATAACTACTGTCTAACACACACACACGCATGCACATTTATGCCCTTAAACAGATTTGCTAGTATATTGTTGGTAGTCCTTGATGTTACTATTTTAAACTCAACAAACTGTGGGCTAATAGATTTAATTGATGTGTAAGAAGAACATGCTTGGGGTAAATTAAAAAGACATTTCAGAAAATTGCTATTTATTTAATATGGTGTATGGGTTACAGCTTATTTAGGTAACTGAGTAACTTGGTCATTCTAATGTTTTTTTCCATTCCAACCCTCCACTGAAAAGTTTGGACATCAATAGCTGACTTGGTCAAAGTACTAACTTAACACAGACCTGAGTAATGTGGTTTATAAACTAAGTGATAAGATGGTAGAAGCTGAAGCAACCTAATCATGTTTCTGTATGGAGTGTTGTTTGGCTCCTTTTTTTTTTTCTCCAAACATCTCCCCTTGAAGTGACTCCTAAAGAAGATTTTAACCACATTCCACCCATTCCCTGGATCTCTGGCTGCCATCTGCACTGCTGAGCTCCGTGGACCTGTTCCGTGCTTGGCTCCGTTTCTGTAGAATTGTTATTAATGCTACAAAAATGTTAACAGATCCATCCACATGTCCTAGAAGGCTGAGAAAAATGCAAGTAGGTCAAAATGGAAGTTTACGCCATCCTCTGGTAAAGGACAATATATATAGTACCTACAAAAGAAAATGACCACAATTAGATTCAAGGGACTGGGAAGGAAGTGAGGAAAAATGCAATAATGTCTTCTCCCCCCGCTCCTCCCCCCCCAACAAATGAGGTTAAGAACAGTAATCTGAAAAACTAATTACATGTGATTTGGTAAGGAGAAATCCAACGTTATTAAGAATGCTTATATAAGGACGCCTGGGTGGCTCAGTCGGTTAAGTGTCCAACTCTTGGTTTCAGGTCAGGTCATGATTTCAGGGCTTCTGAGTTTGAGCCCTACATCAGGCTCTGTGCTGACAGAGCAGAGCCTGCTTCGGATTCTCTCTCTGCCCCTCCCCTGCGCGCACCTGCTCGCTTGCTCTCTCAAAATAAATACATAAACTTTGAAAATTAAAAAAAAGAAAACTGATATAAAAAGGCTACCATTAAATATAAATTTGAGAATATTTTTCTGTAGCATCTCTAAGATTCATTCTTTTTATTCTTCCTCTGTTCTTCAGTTTCTGATTTTTGGTTTCTCTTTCTGCTCCAGGCATAGCTTTTTCAGCAAATTCTAGACGGATGGCATAGTCTTGTACAAACTCTACTCTCATGAGCTAATCGTCTATTCTGGTCATTCCTTTATTTTCTACTACTTGTGTCTTTAGGTTCTGCACTATGCACCTTGCCAGTATTAGGATATTTCTCAAACTTTTCCACTTGGGTTTATTTGTATTCTAGTTCTATGCTATAATCTCATGAATGTAGCTTATATTTGTAGTATTTCATCACCTTTTCATAGTTGAGTGTGCTTAAATAGATATTTACATAGAATCTTGTACAACAGACTATTCTCCCCATGTAGTATTTTCAGTTTGTGTAAGAATAGATTCTTGTCTCAAATACTGTTAAAGAAAATGAGTTACATCCAAATATGAAAATCAAGAAAGTGGTAATGTGTGCTTAAGCAATAATAGAGGAAGACATAATGAAGACTATATTAGTAGAAAGAATATTTTCAAATATAAGCCTTGTTGCTTAGTTCTAAGACTGTGCAAATGTCTTAATCTCTATTCCTGTGTAGTAAAATGGAGAAAATGCTGAATTTATACATTTCATCATCTAGATATTTTGGCATTTTTGCTTTATGAACAATCATTTATAAGTCAAGCAAATGTTTCTTAATACCTACTACTGTTCTGATTTCCATTGTCTTAGTCAGCTTGTAACCATTTTCTATCAAGTCATATTTCCCGTAAGAATTCTTTTACGGAGTTTGTAGTGAATATTCTTTTAACAGTGTTTTACTCTACTGAGAAGGAATAGGAAAATGTGAAATTTAGATGGCACAGATTTACAAAGGGTAATAAATATGGTCTCTAAGATACAGCCTAAGAAAAAAAAAACCCTCCATTTTCTACCATTATGCCAATTAAATGAGAAAGACAATCACTGAAATATAGTAATTTCAGGATCTCAGTTCAAAAATTGTATAAATTGTATTAAAACTATTCATAGTCCATGAGGTTTAAAAATAGGCCTTCCATAATACTACTAAATGAAATGCATTGCCCTGATAAATGTTAGACATTTCTTTAGGTATTCTGCCAATGTAAGCAAAGACAAGTGATTCTAGTCCTAATGTCAGTCTGCTAATCACCATAGCTAATCAGTCCTGGCATTCTCATGGTTCAGTGGCCAGCAATGGAGTAAATGGCCAGTCTTTGGCATTAAGGAGTTAAATAGTCCTTAGTCCAAACTTTGAAAAAGTTTTGCTCCATGCCCTTTTAGACAATGACTAGCTGTTAAGCTCAAAACTAATTAACATTTCAAAAACTAGTGTTAATCAGTATTAGGAAGACTCTAGGGAAACACTTCCCTGCAGAGACCCCTTTCTTCCTTTGCTTTAAAGCAATAACTTCTAAATTATTACTTTAATTTTAAGTTGTGTTTGGCACATAGTAAACAAACCTAAAAATCACTAAGCTAAAAGAAATGGAATCGCAGATTTCCTTATTTCTTACTCTTTGTAAGAAAGGCAATCAAGTCTGTTGACTTGATTTTACTTGTTTATGGAAACCATCTCTAATATGTGCAGTAATCTTGCTCTTTAATATAGGTCCATAAACTCATAATCATAGACTGTATGAGTGGGTGCACCTTAATCCTCTATAGCATTATTGTATTACTCCTGCTTTCTGAAGATTTAGAAATAGGGCTGAATTATTGTCCATTTGTTTGAGATTAAAGTAATTGGATTTAAAATTTCATATTTGACATTAGAATGTGTCTTTGTGACCAAAGTTCCTATCAACCAATTCATTTTTCACTTGGAGACCCTGAAGTCCAAGCTCAGAGAAGTAGCTACTGGTGGACATGTATTGAGAATACAGCTGTTTCCAGGTATATTCTCTGCTCTTCTCACTGATGAGCATCTGATCAAGTGATAGTAATCGTGTGTTTAAAATTCCAGTTGTGTTTAATTGGGATACGTAAGTAGCAGTAAACCTTTACTTTCTTAAGAGCTTCTACATGTAAGATCTTTTAAGAGATTTTTTTTTTTTCTACAGGCAATACATTTTCTTTTTCAGTAACAGATCTGTGTAAGTCTTCTAGGTTCTTGGTAGCACATTGGTTGACATATGGACTCAGGATTTTCTGGGCTCAAATGCTGCTGCTCCATTTGATAATTATATATACTTGTAGCTAAGGTCCTCTTGCTAAGATTTTGTTTTCTCACCTATGAAAAGAAGACATGCTTGCTCTGAGGCTGAAAGGAGACAATATATGTAGTCTTGCCTGGTAAGGGTTTAACAAAGCAGTAAAAGAGTTACACAAATATTGAGTTGGTAAGGTCAGGACCAATTGGAAAAACGAGCTCCTATCCTGAGACACTGAAGTACTATAAGATGCCTCTGAAACCATTGTTACATTTGTGCAGGTACTTACTTGATTTGTGGTGGCTTTGTCGAGGATGCTGCATGTGACAACATAGATAGGAAGTGATGGGTTCCTTGCTATGTTGGCTTTAAAAAAATGAAATAAGTGGTTCTAGAAAGTTCATGAGGAAAAAATAACCTGAGAAGAGACCTCAGACCTGTAGCAATTTCAAATAGTCACAGTAAGAGTGAAGAAAGTGATGACTGACAAAAGATTTTTTTTTCTATCTTAAAGGCTGCATCTTACAACCTAAGTAATAAATAAAATCTTGAAGCCTATAATAATTTGAGATTGTGAGAAAAGCAATATTGAAGAATTCAGCTGTGGTCGGCACAATATGCTCATCTCAAAGCCCTCTGTGAATTGTCCCTCTTCCTGGCAGTCCAAGGCTCTGCCTTGACTTAATTGTAACCTTGAGAGTTTTGCAATAGACTTTTGCACTTAATGACATCCAGTCCAGCAAGCTTCCAAGAACATTTGTTTTGGACACCCAAGCCAAAACACTGTTTCTCCCAAATCAAACTCCTTACTAACTCAGGAAAGAATCATTAGATTTAAGTGTAGCTAAGGAAAACTGATTTTCCTCATTCATTGTTTAAACATATTTGCCAGTAGCTTTGGACCCATTCATGAAAAGATAAGCAACACTCTTCTTCACTTCCTTTTCCAGTGATTCTGATAATTAGAACAGGAAAAACAACACACACTGTGAGAAAATGATGTTGTTTTCTGTCTTCATGTTTAGTTTTCTGAGGCCTGAAACCCCACTGACATTATTCACCATTGAGTTTCCAGGGCCCCATATGTGTGGGTGGCAAGCAGCAATAATTCTGTAAATAGTTATGGTTTCTGTTTACTTTCTTTTAATTCATGAAACCTAAGAGCTTGCAAGGGGTAGATGTACTTTTCATCCATGTGACAATTGAGAAACCAGGAAGACTGGGAATAAAGGGAGGGGATAGTGTTTCTAGTTGAAAAGGTTCACTTAAATTCCAAAACGTTGTTGCTTTTAGATAAACTTGCTACTTCATTGGCATCAGGAGGTGAAAGTTGGCTGGGAAGGGATTATTTAGGAGGCAGTTGGGTTGTAGAGAAATTCTAAGACTATAAGAATTAATGTGCATAAGACTTTATTAGAAAGAAAGAATTGTCAGACTGTATACAATTCTGTACAAGTTGAAGGGAGAAGCATTCAAGTGGGATAACACTTATTTTTAAAACATAGTAATTATATATCTCAAATACTACCTTTGAGAGAAAGTAAATTACAAGCACGTGTATGAATATATGATATGTGTAGGGTCATAGACCATTAGAGAGCATGATTTCGCATGTACGGGGCAATAATCCATTTACCAGAAGCTTAAAAATACTTACCTCAATGGGAAAAAAAAAATGATACTAAGAGAGAAGGGATTTTTTCTCTTTCTACATAATATGTACCTATCATACTTGAAATTTAGCAGCAAGTATGGTTTACTCTTGATACTGGGGAAGAACCCACACTCTGGGATCAGACTCTGTTCTGATTACAAATATTCAACATCTGTGTGCTTCTTTCCTCATCTTATAAAACTGTGGTAATGATGAGTTTAACTTGATAGAATGGTGAAGATTACAGAGGATAAAAGGAGATTCACCCAGTGATGACCAGCACAAAGTAGCAGCCATTGTTATTATTGGTGGGATCATTGTTACAAATCAGAAAAATAACTTTAAAAGACTAAAACTGCACTTGACAAAGATCTGAATGAAAACTGTATTTTTCAAGGTACTTCGTGTAACATGTTAGATCTGACACCTTCGTGAGAAGTTCCCTGACCATTTTTTTCTATCTCAGGACCACATTAATTTTTTTCGTAACATGTCCTACCTAATCGTTTTGTTTGTTTTATTGTTTTTTTTAATTATTTTTTTAACGTTTATTTATTTTTGAGACAGAGACAGAGCAGGGGAGGGGCAGAGAGACAGGGAGACACAGAATCTGAAACAGGCTCCAGGCTGTGAGCTGTCCGCACAGAGCCCGTCGCGGGGCCTGAACTCACAGACCGTGAGATCATGACTTGAGCTGAAGTCGGCCGCTTGACTGAGCCACCCAGGCGCCCCTGTTTTATTTATTTGTTGATCTTCTACCTCCCTTGTGAGTGTGTTAACCTAAGTTAGGGTAGGGATGATACCTGTTTTGCACAGCACAGCCGCACAGCTCCAGATCCCCAATTCTAGCACGGTGTCCATCCCTAGTAAACAGAAAACTAATATGTGGGTCTGTATTCTTTTTTTTTTTTTTACATTTATTTATTTTTGAGAAGCAGAGTGAGACAAAGCATGAGTGGGGGAGGGGCAGAGAGAGAGAGAGACACAGAATCGGAAGCAGGTCCCAGGCTCCCAGCAAGTGTTCAGCACAGAGCCTGATGCGGGGCTCGAACCCACGAACTGTTAGATCGTGACCTGAGCCGAAGCCGGACGCTCAACCGACTGAGCCACCCAGGCGCCCCTGTGGGGCTGTATTCTTCGCTTTACGTAATAGAACAGTTCAAATGACCATCAAGAAGTATCTACTGGCTTGAGCAAACAGAGGCCGATTCTGTGATTTTCCAGTCTTCTAGTTTCTCATCTAAAGAAACAGCTGCCCTGGAGAAAGATGATCAGTCAAGCCTGTGTCACATGGTAAATCCTTGATGGGAGTACAGCATACAGACTGTAACCTCCTGAGCCCAGGCTGTTACTAGACCAGGAAAGGAATATTGGGAGGAAGCGGAAAAAATACCTTTTTAGTAGTCATTTGGAATGCCTGGGTGGCTCAATCCGTTTTGCTCAGGTCACAATCTCATGGTTCTTGAGCTTGAGTCCCACATCGGGCTCTGTGCCATTAGCATGGAGACTGCTTGGGATTCATATTCTCTTTGTCTCTCTGTCTCTCTGTCTCAAAAACAAACTTAAAAACTAGTATTTATATAGCGGTTTGGGTTTTTGAAAGCTACAGTGCTTTCAAACATCGTGGCCACTTGTACATGACATAAATGAAAGCTCTAGTGGCTGTGGTGTGGGTACTTTTAATGTCAAATATTTAAGTTCATGGAGATGAATGTCAACCGTTGATATCACCAGCCCATTCCTTCACCATGGTAGGAGAGCATTGCTGAATAAAGAAATATAGAGTTAATTGGTGGGGATAAAGCTGATAGAGAAGTGGGTAATTGGAAATAAAGAATATAATCGTATCCTTGAGATCCTGGTCATGGAAACATGCAAGAAACAATCAAATGAAAACTAGTTTTTTCACAGCAATTCCTAGAAGAAAAGTGGAATAAAACCTATGTTTAAAAATCCAAAAATACAGAATGGTATGTACAGACAAGATATCAATATATACTTGTAATTTGGAAAAGGGAACTTGGGGAACTCTCTAAAATCAGATAATATTTTCACTGAGTTAGGTTTACAAGAATTGGTGCAACAAGAGGCTTATCTTTCTTTAAATTTTTTTTTATTTATTTTTTATCAATTGCTACTCCACCTTCTGTGTGCGTGAAATTAATGGGTCTGGATAACTAGATTGAGGAACTAGTGATACTTAGTCCTGACATTTCTGGAATGTCAGAAATTCTTATTTTGAGTTATTTTTTTTTTTTTATTTTCAGAGTTTAAGATGGTTGTCTTTGAACACGCTATGTTTACATTGAAATTATTTTGGCCATTGACTTTAGAGTATCTATAAAAATTTGTGAGGTTTTTTTTTTTTTTTTTTTTTTTTTTTTTTGTACCTGATAACACGTAGCAAAAAAGAGGTATGAAAAGGGAAGTAAACCTGATGTTGTTCGATGAGTCATGAATGGACATGCACAGGGTCGTTAACTGATGGAGAAGTTTCACCGAGGAAAATCTTTGACAGCTTTGATAAATGCCGATGATGATTAAGTATGTGACATTGTTCCCATTTATTCAGTGCTGAATCAATCAGTGCCCCAAGTCAGCCTGCTGCAATGGGCTACTCTAGATGTGGTCCTCTGAATAAGACAGAGTGTTAAAATGAGGTCATGACCACTTTTCATGGTACTTTTTTTTGCTTGGCTACATTCCAGCTTCGCTAATTAAAGTCTGTATTTCTAAGACCCCTTTACAGTTTTAATTGGGTATGTTATTTCTTGTGAATTGTATGGAATTGTTATTCACTGTCATAAGCAGTGGCTGTATTTCACCATAGAAGTGGTTGCATTTCATCATAGGGATCAAAGGAAGGGAAACATGAATATAACTTTTTTAAGAGCACTTTGCAATGCTTTGAGCTCTATGGAAGAAAGCATTAAAAAGGAAAATAATGGTGTTCTTAAAATGTAAAGTATTGTCATTATCATTTTTTAAAGAAAACCCGGAGATTGAGAATGTGTTTTCTGGCAAGGTTCAAGAAAAATTACTTTATAGTTTCAGAAAACGAGCGTAAATAGGATTATTAATTGCAAATTTAATGAAAAACTTTATTCTCTCTGAAAAGTCTATTACCTATGTCTAGGGAAAATAGTTGGAACTTCTAAGCCTTTCTGACAAGAGATTTTGTGGAATACACTAGTTTCTTAGTGCTGACAATAACTACACCTGCCTCTCAGTTTATATTAGCTAAAGTTTTATTTACAGTTAATTTTCTCTACTTTCTATACAGATTGACAGTCTGTATTGAACAAATATACTCCTAGACAAATGATAAATTTTCACATCACACTGAGCCTTTGTTGAGCCTATTTTTAGTTCCCTTAATTGATTGGTTGAGTCACACCTCTTGGAGGGGCGCCCCCACACACATACATACACATGAACACCTAGGAAATAAGAGTCTCTTGAGCACCATAGTCAGATGGGGGAAGGGGGAAAGGAGCTTTATACTACACAGGTGAAGCCAATAAAATTACTAGAAATTTTCCAAGTACTTCTATTTTTAGGATCAAGAAATTAGGTTGATTTAACAGGGTGTAGTAAAATAGAATGCCACAGAAGTAGAATTAAAGAGAGAGAAATGCAAATAGATAGGATGGAAAAATGGTTGTGATGTAAAAAAACGAAAAACCAAAAAACCAAAACAATGATAGTTGATATATTTGCTACAAGTATCACCCAAAGTTGGGTCTGTGCGTTTTAACAATTAAGATAAGAAAATATTAAAAAAAAATACACTTTAGCTGCACAGTTCACCGATTTTTGCAAAGATAAATGAGAAATTGTGTGGCAATGTAAAACAATTTCTTAAAATCATTTGAAATTTTCTCCCTGCATAGAGAAATACTCTGAGATTTAACAACAGCCTCAAAAACACCCTTAGAAGAGGCATGGTTTTTCAGAATTGTTAACTATAAAGATTGTAAGAGGATATGTTTGCACAAAAACATAATCCAGTAAACTTCTGTTCATGGCTATCCAATCTAACATGTAATAGAACTCACCTTAGCTCCACACTTGTCTGACTGCTAAGTTCATAATTTTCACTTCATCATACTGTGCCGGTAGATACGGCAGCATTAGCTCAGCATAATGGTGTTTATTCAGTAACATGAGAAGAGTGATCCATGACAGAGTTGTCTCTGTGTAAATTTCATGTATGTTTAGATATACAGATATTCACATGTATGTATATAATAAAAAAGAATACCTTCACTCTCAGGAGCACAGAACTGGATTAACCCCAATCCTCATTTTTTAACACACTACCATCCATCTTTGATCTCTGTATGGTCCTATTCAGTTAGCCATTGACTCAGGATCTAAATCCAGAACCCCTGAACACCAGATATAAAACATTACAAACAAGTTTCAATAATGTGTTCTTTTTCTATCCATCCCTCACCTTCTTCAGAGGCAGCTAGCCATTATCCTGAATTCTGCATTTATCATTTTGTTGCCTAAAAACACACATACACACACCTTACATGCCTGAACAATGGCTTTAATAAAACTTTTGAATTTCATAAAAAGTTTTTAGACTGAATGTAATCCTCTGTGGCCCATTTCTTCACTCAACTTCACTCAAGTATAGTCTAACCATATTGCAGGTATCGGTTGTTCACTACACTGTAATATTTTAGAGTACGAATACACCATTATTTTTCCTCTTTTCCTGTCTAAAGTAGTGTCTAATCCTCTGCTATTAACAATATTATTGCACACATTTCTGTGTATATCTCCTGAGCAAACATATTAGAGTTTCTCTTCAGTAAGTATTTAGGAATAGAATAACTGAGTCCTAGGTTATGTTCAACTTAACAAGGCAAAAAGTCCTTCAATTTGCATTCCTATCAGGCATATTTAAAATATTCTCTCAACCCACATCATCTCTAATAGTATCATAAAACTTCTTAATATTTGCCAAACAAATGAGTGTAAAATGGTATTTAACTTTGGTGACATTTTATTATTTATTATTTAATAATTTTTAATCTGTTTTTGTCTGCTAGAATGTAATATTCATAAAGCCTGGTACTTTGTCTCCCTTATTTTATTCCAGATCCTGTGATAGTGTCTGGCACACAGACACATAATGGATTATAAAATTGGTCTTGGGTACCATATTTATATATGAGAAAATACACATATAATTAGGGCCTATAGAAAAAATTTAAAAGTAAGTATTTATGCTGAAAGCAATCACAGACTACTTAGTTTTCTGAACAGAAAAAAAGATGCCATCACTTAAATGCAAAATCTTGACATGGCTAAGATTTAAAAAGGAATTTTCCCACGAATAATCTGAAAGATAGCTACAAAACAAAAACAAACCCATTAAATCACTAAAGAAGGTAAAGTTCATGGTTGGATCTCCAAAGACCTACAGTAGCTGCCTCTTAACACAAACTATTTTTATATCTATTTCCATAAAGCTCCAAAGGCATCTCAGAGTGTTATAGTACTCATTTATCATTACAGACATAAGATTATGTTAGTTTATCTGAACTTGTATTTTTTTTTTTTAACTTTCTGATTTAGGAGTTTTAATTTCATTAATACAGAGTGCAATATTGGTCAACAAGTTTTGGTAAGACTCGAGTGTAAATTGTCCAGGGCAGTGATTGTCCAAGTGTGGCTTAAGAAACCGTGAAGATCTGTCAGACTATTTCAGGGGGCTAACAAAGTCCTTTGTTTCCCAACTGTGTATCTTTGTGGGGCCGGATTTTTTCCCCATATCCTATATTTAAAGTAACCAAGGCAACAGATAGAATGCTAAAGCAGATACAAGAGTCTGTGTTTTATAAGCCTGATTTTTTTAAAAAAAGGTGAAAATGTAAAGGGATGTCACTTTGCTTGCTATTTGTTTTGAAAAATAGCATTTCTGTAAAAAAAAAAAATTCTTAAATTTGGATTTTATTTAAAAATAATCAAAATCTCTCAGGGTACCTGGGTGGCTTATTTGGTTTAGTGTCTGACTGTTGATTTTGGCTCAGGTCATGATCTCTCAGTCGTGAGATCGAACCCTACATCAGGATCCATGCTGGGCATGCAGCCTGCTTAAGATTCTCTCTCTTCCCTGATCCCTCTGTCCCTCTCCCCCATTCATGCGTGCTCTCTCTCTAAAATAAAAATAAAAGTAATAATAAGTATATTATTTTAATTTCTAATACAATTACCATCAATAGATGAATACTACCTTAACAGAAACTCTTTGCCAATCTCCATATTTAAGAATATTAATGAGTCTGAGTAGCAAAACATTTGAGAACTGTTGCTCTTGGGGAACACATAATCATTCATCAGACATTTAAGTTTTACTATATGTGAGATACAGTACGGGGCTGTTGGGATACAATAATGAAAAGACTAAATACAAAATCCCTTCCCTTGTAGGGTACAATTGGCCTAAGCTGGCAATTACCAAGTACTTGAAGAGCTGTGGCTTCACATAAGAGCGGTTTGGTCAATATTGTTATTTAAGTTAGAATACTGGTATTATGGAAAAATAACTACCGAAAACAGGCATCCCTCAGAGACGTTGTTCGAAACCACTGCAATAAAATGAATCAAATGAATTCTTTGATTTTTCTAGTGCGTATGAAAGTTATGTTATGCTATAGTGAGGTCTATATATATATACATATATATATATATACACCTTAATTAAGAAATATTTTATTGCTAAAAAAAAAAATCTGAGCTTTATGGAAGTGGTCATCACAGACCACAGATCACCATAACAAGTACATGAATAATGAAAAAGCTTGAAATCAAGAATTACCAAAATGTGACACAGAGTGTCACATGAAGTGAACAAATGCTGTTGGGAAAATGATGGTAATAGAATTGCTTGGGGCAAGGTGGCCCCAGTATCTGTGAAGCCCAGTAAAGTGTGATAAGATGAGATAAACCTATAAAGTAGGCTAGATTAGCATTTGTTCCTTAAAACATATGCTTAGGCTTCACTCCTGCTTACATATACACATAAAAATTATTGAAAAATTTTCAATTGGAGACAATGTGTTTAAAAGCCATCACTTAAAATGTAATGGATGAAAATAAATAGAAGTGATTTGGAGAGCCACATAATTTAGAAACATTGTCAAAAGATCACATGTGAACCATATGCAAAAATTCCCGTTTTGTTTAGGTTATCATTTCTCATGTATTAGTATTTTTAAATGGTAGCTTAGTTTGTTAGAAAAAGGATATTGAAAAACATACATTAAAACCATATAATGACATTATGCCCTATTTCATTCACTAACCTGTTAATGTGTCAGGATATGCTTTTTGGACAAAACTTTTCTGAAAATAAAGGTGTATAAAATATTCCTGAGATATTCCTGATGCTATAAAATCATTAAATCTGATAAAGAAAACAAACAACATATAATGAAAACTACACTGGCTAGAAAAATACTCACTTAATTGTTTTCTTTGACTATTAATTAAAATCAACATGCCAAGCTTCATAAGCCTGGGCCCAATCTACTCCTCATACACTCGGATATCTCTATAATGCTACAGGCCCCTAAGGACCTGAAGTACAGTGAGGTGCATGTTTACTATAAATTGATAGGGTTTTAGAATCCTGAGGCGAAACCAGAGGA
This sequence comes from Lynx canadensis, assembly GCF_007474595.2. Lineage (NCBI taxonomy): Eukaryota > Metazoa > Chordata > Mammalia > Carnivora > Felidae > Lynx > Lynx canadensis. The sequence goes on along the minus strand of NC_044303.2, from coordinate 155,136,270 downwards.
AGCTGTAATGCTCACTTCATTACCCTGTTGCCATCTTGGATTTTACATGCTGCTTTATATATTGATTTGGTGCATTTTTACCTCATTGATATAGGCTCTTAAACCAAATGCCTCTCCTCATTCTGCTTAGCTATCCTCCTAGGTATTTTTAACTAGAGGTAAAGGTAGTTGCAATACATTGTCTAATTGTGATTATAATTTCTTTTATGACTGACATCCTTCACTCGGCAAGGGAGTATAACCACAGGCCCACCATTCATGCTTCTTAAATCATCTCTATACCAAAGAGGAAAAACATGCCCTCAGCATTATGTTTGGAACACTAAAGTATGGCTTTATGCATTTGAAACTATATTGGCAGGTTCATGCTATTTTATTATACACTTGGCTTTCTAGCTTCTTCTTGTTCACTGCAGTGATTGGCTTGTTCCATGGTGCCCACCCCCTTTCTGTCTGGCCTGGTGTCTGAGCCAAGCACCGTGGGCACCCATGGGGTGAACTTGGCAACTGTGAGACCCAGATGCTGAGCTCTAGCATGTAATTTTCCAGCAACAGCATCTGGGTGTTTGGTTGGCCTTTTATGTGGCTTATGTTGTCTGTCATGGTAGCTGTAGAAAGTCTGTGAACCTGGCACAAGATGTGTCTCCTCGTCTGTGGGCCTGTCTTGTCTGCACAAAATGTCATTTCCTATTGATGCTTATTTGGTGTTGTACGGTTAACCTTGGCAATACATCTGGATAAGGAGTCGGAATAAATTCCCTGGCAGTCACCTACACATTTAACATTTTTACATCTTTGCCTTCTAACTTGCCTGGCCAGTCTCAGGCTATGTATTTTCTACTTAGATTCTGTGGTTGTGTGTTCATTCTTTGTCCCCATTTCTGTTGTGAATCAGAAAGTGTAATAAAATGATTCAGTGGCTGGCACATATGTGCAGGAGCCGTTTCTCTGTGATTGGGCCCCTAGGGCTCTGGGCTTCTTTCAGTTTCAAGTTCTAATTTTAGACCTGGACGATGAAAATACAATTCATATCTCCTATGCCATATTCATTGCTTGAATAAAAGAACAACATTATTAATGTTTAAACAGGGTAGGTCTTTTAACCAGGGCTTTAACGCAACATAGATATCTGTCTTTAACACAGTTCTTTGGCAAATATCAAATAATTTTCGGTTTTATGTCTCCACAACATAAGATCCTATCATTTGAAAAGATGGTGTGTTTTCCTTTTGGTTTCCTGGTTTGCTCTCAAAGAATTTTTGTTTTTTTAACTTACCCTTCTACTAAGGATTTGTAAGATTATAGTTCATTGGGCTATACAGTTTCTTACTATATTCAAACTTAAGTTTCTATTAAACTAGTAAAATGAATGAAACTCAAATATTAATAGCCATAAGAATTTTTTATATTTAAGTTTGATATTAGAAAAAAAACATTATTATGACAACTGGATTTATTTTCTCTATGATCTAACTTAATAGAGAGCCAAGATAATGTAGGTGCACAGTTGTCCTTGATGTGAAAACATAACTCCCTATATGGTAAGATATGTGACATCTTTCCTCCTGACAAGTGCTTACAGTCCTGTTCATTAATTTTATCACTAACATAAACTTTTAATATGCATATGATCAGAATATAGGACTTCCAGGGCAGCTTAAAGTGACTGTAACCTGTAATTACTGTTCCTGTACTTGATTATAATAATCTGATTGCAATTATTCAGTGATTTTAATACAAGCCTCAAGCTACATAACAATAATTCAAGTTCAGTGATTGGGAACATGTTTCTGTTTGGCTGTGAAATGATGTTTTAATCCGTAGTGATTCAAAGATCTGAACTATACTTCCGTTCAGGTAATTAAAGAACATTTCTATTGTCAGGTAGAATAACCTTATTTTGAAGTGGATTAATTAATGCAAAAATTTTATATAAGTCAAAATAGGTCATTACCATGTATTTAAGAAAATGTAATAAAGATTCGTATGGATGGGTAACTTGACCTCTGTGACTATGTATCTAAAACTGGCAAATGGAGATGGAGGGAGGAGACCAGGTAGAAAGAATAGCACATTAATGCTACTCTAAATAGAAATAATGAATTAGGGCACTTGAAAGGCTTAAAAGTGAATGAACAGGCATTTATTCTATAAAAAAGTTTTTAGAAATACCAAAAATGAAGAAAACGAATTGATACAGGAATTATTTCATAATAGGGGAGGCAAGAATAAATGGCAAGGAAGGACAGAAACACCTCTTTATCAGATACATTAAAGGAAACTTCTTTAGAAAACAATGAATCTTTGGAGAGAAAAAAGGTATGGCATACTAGATCTATGACAGTATGCTGACTTCTTACTCTGCTATGCATTTGCTTTGCTTTTTTAAATTAAAATTAACAAGCAGTAAATCTTGACTCTAAAACGAGAAATGGGGAACATCAAATAATGCTCCCAGACACTTCAACTTCATCTAATGGTAAAGCTCAAAATGAGAGATACACAGTGCTAGAAGAGAGGGATAATAGTTTGAAGATACTACGTGGAACTAGAATGTCAAAATTACTGGACTGCCTAAAGGGGTAGATGAGGAAGACCCAATAGACTTCCTCGAAAAATGGATCCCTAAGGCTCTTCAACTAAATCTAACGAGCGACCCAGTTTCCTTCTAGAGGTGCTTAAGAATGTCAGGAAACAAAAAGAAGCAAGGAGAGGAAGCATAATCCTGATTTTTAAAGTCCCCAATTGGAGAAATAAACAATGAGTTATCAGTATGTATACCAAATGAGATGCCATTAAAACAACAACAACAACAACAACAACACTGTTTTTTCCCTTTCTGACATTACAACTACATTCAGGTGAAGAAACTTGAAAATAATTTTCATGCTGGTTGCTTTCAAAAACTGGGGAAATTAGGGTAAAATGTGTATCTTTAGATTATTTATAGCATGCAAACAGTAGGATGAAGTCGATAGAAGTGATTGGTTTAAGAGTAAATTCCCAAGGACAACATGTAAAAAGGAAGGTATCACTTCTAAACAACTGACCATGATCTCCTTGAAGTGAGTTTTCACAGTACAAGAGGGATTTGGCATATGATCACCAGATGCAGTTGGCAGTGTTTTTGAACCACATTCCCGAATGAATTTACTTCCTTTTGCTTCCCAGCATAGCTCTGAAGAATGTGACTTACCAGACTTTGTATCTTAGTCTAATGTCAAACCATTTCTTGATTGGTGGGCGGATGGGAGTAGAGATTCACAGCATGGTATTTTACCAGTGAATTCTTGTTAGAGTTATATACCTTGCCTGGTTTTGAAGGGTTGGAAGTGGTGAGAGAAAAACAGTTTTTAATTCTTAAGCTATTTTCTTTTGCTACAGCTGGGCACGGGAGGAGTCTCATAGAAATGAAAAATACTCCTAAGTTTGGGAAATGTAAAAAGCTTTACAGAATTATTCCATAGGCATGGTATTGAATATAAATCTCTTGAACCATGTGGGTATGAATGTTTGTTTTCTTCTCCCATACATGATACAGAGTTTCTATATCTATTTATTAAAAGATTCTACAGAGCTGGATAGAATATGTCAGTCAATGCAAGCAACCTATCTTTGAGTTCCACTTGAAACCTTATAAACAAAAAACAAAAACATGCTTTCAAACCAGTTTTTGAGAATATGTGAATAAGTTACAAATAATAAAAATATGAAAGGATTTTTATGCTTTATGACCTGCTACTTTTAATATCCTGATTTGTCATTATTTTTAAAGCCGACTCAAAATAATTTTTCTAGTTCTTAGAGAAAATAATGTTTTACTTCATTCAGAGGTATATGTAGTTGTAGTTTAAGCTTCCAAAATGATGGCACCTCAGACTAAGGCCATCCCTTAGTTACCGAAGGAAACTAAGGAAGGATTTAAATGCTTCATGATAAATTTTAACATGATGTAAACAACCAGCAAATGCTAGGGTGCCTGGGTGGTTCAGTCAGTTAAGCATCCAACTCTCAATTTCAGGTCAGGTCAAGATTTCATAGTTCGGGAGATCTAGTCCCACATCTTGTTCTGCACTGATGGTGTAGAACCTACTCTCCCTCTTCCTCTCTCTCTGTGTCTCCCCTACTAATGCTTTCTATTTCTCTCTCTCCATCTCTCTCTCTCAAAAAAAAAAAAAAACACTTTAAATTAAAAAAAAAAAAGTGAATACTGATATTCTCCATCATCCTAGATGCCTTCTGTATCTCTGGGATGGACCTTTTGATGTTTATATATAATCTTTTCGGACTAGCAGTTCCACAGTTCTAATTCTGTGTCAGTTTTGCCCTTGGTGATTTAAGATCAATTTCAATGAGTTGGTGGTAGAAATATGACTGTATTCTATGGAAAGCAAACTTTTACCTCAAGATATTTCAATATACCGTAGACAACTATTGAGAAAATTGTCACAAAAATAATCTCAGCACATAAAGATTTAACTGGCTTCTAGAAGCATATCACATAATCAAAGGATTTTATTTTGGAAGGAAACTAAGTATTGAATAATAAAACATAGGCGCTTAAAGTAGAAGTAATTTAGTCCACAAAAATGAAGCAAGTTTCTAAGATGATGGATTTGGTCAGTGGCAAAACCAAGGCAACCCATGTTTCCTGACTTCTTAGATATTTTCCAATACCTTACTTACATTTTAACACTAAGTGAATTGTTCTAAAAATGTATATTTTGTATTGTACTCAAAACATTATAAAAATAATAGGAATGAATCAATGTAACCAATTCCCTTAATTTGTGTTTCCCTGAAACTAATACATATAGGAAACAATAATTTTATACACACACACATCTATATATACATATATACATATATGTATATATAGATGTGTATATATATATATGTAAATATAGATGTGTGTGTGTGTGTGTATATATATATATATATATATATAATTCATTCCTCTGAGTTGTTTATTGTAATTCTCCAGTTAGTTACAAAGTAAGGCTCAGAAAAATGATATAGTCTTTCCTTATCTTAACATATGCTTCTTTGCTAAATAACACAAGGCAGAAAGTCTCCACATTATAATAATCTCTAAACAAACCTGTGACCATCAAATGATATTAGTGGAACAATCTATCCAGTAATTGATCTGGGGCTGTTTCTTTAAGATATTCTCATGAAAGCCAATATTTGTAACTAAAAAATAAAGGTGCTGAGACCAGTCTACTACACTTGTTTTAATCTATTTACCATCTGTGAGTACTCTGAATACTAATCTTACCAAAGCCATTTTTTCCTCATCCCACTTTAATAGACTGGTTTTTTATTCATCTGAAGTGGTTTCAATTTCCAATAGTGCATCAAAGTCAATAAAAGAAACGGATATACTGCGCCTACTTTTAAATCTCCGGAGATTTTTTTTTCCTTCCAAATCATTAACCAAGGTGAGCATCTCACCACTACTTCCACAATTGCTTTTGCCTAATGACACTTGGTTAATATCTAGCAGAAGAATGCTTCTATCATCATCATCAACTATTGGTCCCAACTGTATATCATGTAGGAAACCACACTTTCATTGACCACAGCCACCACAAATTCACATTGTGACTTCCTTTTTCTGTGTAAGCAGTAGTTGATTATAGACTCATCCATTAGTATCTGTAGCATCTAAAAGTTCAAATAGCCAAGTCTATTCTAACCTATACATGGTAATTTTAACAATGGTGGTGCAACTAAGTCTGGTTTAAGAAATTAGGGTAATCTGTTTTTTAAATTTTAACATCTATTTATTATTGAGAGAGACAGAGCAGGAGCATGGGAAGGGCAGAGAGAGGGGGAGACACAGAATCTGAAGCACGCTTCAGGCTCTGAGCCGTCAGCACAGGACCTGATGTGGGGTTCGAACTCAAAAATGGGAAGATCATGACCTGAGCTGAAATCGGGTGCTTAACTGACTGAGCCCCCACCAGGCGCCCCATGGGTAATTTGTTTTGATAACCAGACAGATCTGCAGTGCTGCATAAAAGTTAAAAGATCTAAATTACAGCCTCTGTTGAGATTCTAGAGGAGATACTTACATTCAGTATGGCACATTGTATTTTTTTTTCATCCATATAATGGATACAAATGTACCTTAAAGAGTTGGGTGGTGAGTTATGTTTAATCATGTTATAAATGTTCAAACTGTGTATGAAGTTAGATATTGGATGTATTGTGGATTGCGTATGAGTTTAAAAATGCTAAAGAGATAATAAATGGAGGATATGTTAATTCTTAAAGCTAGCAGTTCACATTTCAAAGTAAAACAAATTACTTTGAGTTTTTTCTGAGTTGTAGTATTTTTCCAGGCTTGAATGTAAGCTGGATGCTTTTTGAAGAACACCAACATCTCTCTACTCTTTAAAAAGGACTCTTCCATTGACTTGAAAATACTATAGCACATCCAAACGGCTTATTAAGAAAAAGGAGAGCAACTTCACGGTTTAGAATACTGATTTTCAAAGGGTGTTTGCTTACCCAACATCACAAGTGTCATCTGGGAGCATGTTAGAACTTCTTGAATCTAGCCTCAAACATAACATACTTAATCAAAAACGATGTGGGTGGAGCCGATCAATTATTTTTACTAGCTCTCCATTCTGACAACTTAGAAGAGCATTGGTTTAAACAAAGGTTGGCAAACATTTTCTGTTAAAAGGCAGAGAAGTAGGTCTGTGGGCTTTGTGAGTCATAAGGTTTCTAAAGCAATCATAACAATGTGTAAATGACTGGACATGGCTATATTACAGTAAAACTTTCTTTTCTTTTCTTTTGTTTATTTATTTGTTTTGACAGAGAGGGAGCAAGAGAAGGGCAGAGAGAGGAGGAGACAGAATCCTAAGCAGGCTCTGGGCTGTTAGCCAAGAGCCCAACACAGGGCTGGAACTCACAAACCATGAAATCATGACCTGAGATGAAATCAAGAGCCAGAGGCTTATCTGACTGAGCCACCCAGATGCCCCACAATAAAACTTTATTTAAAAAAAAAAAAAAGCAGTAGGTTGAATTTGGCCCGTAGGCCATAGTTTGTCAACTCCTAGTTAAGAGTAACATTTTTTAATTTAAAAAAATTTTTAATGTTCATTCTTGATAGAGAAAGAAAGACAGACTGCGAGCACAGAAGGGGTAGAGAGAGACAGACAGACAGAGAGAATCCCAAGCAGGCTCCAGGCTCTGAGCTGTCAGCACAGAACCTGATGTGGGGCTCAAACTGTCAAACCGTGAGATCATAATCTGGGTTGCTAACTCAGTCATGGAACCAACTGAGCCATCCAGGTGCCCCAAGAGAAACTTAAAAAAAAAAAAAAAAAAAGTCTCTCCCATTTGCTAGGTAACTGCTATTAGAATCTAAAAGTCCTAGTGCTTACTTATAAACAGTTAACTACATATTAAGAACTGTAAATATATTATAAAAGACTTTATCAATAAAGTTAAATGACTGGTTATTCTGTTGCCTTGTTTGATTGGAATATACTTATAGAGAACTTTAAAACTCATGATAGCATATCGCTTTTTTTTTTTCCCATGGGATATGCAGTTTTGCAGTCAGTTCCTTCAAACAGTGAAGATGGAAACCCTTAGGACTTTTAAACTCCTACAGTTATTTTCTATGTAGTAGAATTCAAACCTATATGAGTATATGGGCTCAGCGTACATCTGCAGAAATGTAACCCAATTTTGAATTATAGTATTAGATTATCTGTAGCTGAAATATAATATCATGGATGGAGATACTAACTTTTATCATTAGGTTAAAATATTTTATCAAGTCCCATTCAACAGTAGAGTGATAAATGCAGAACTGAAATAAAGTGAGGCATCTTTGCAAAGATAACTGATGGAAAGAATCCTTTTTTTTTTAAGCTGATGTATTTATTTTGAGAGAGCACAAGCAGGGGATGGACAGAGAGAGAGAGAGAGAGAGAGAGAGAGAGAGAGAGAATCCCAAGCAGTCTCTGTGCTTCCAAGGCAGAGCCTGACACAAGGCTTGAACTCAAAAACCATGAAGTCATGATCTGAGCTGAAATCCAGAGTCAGACACTTAACCCACTGAGCCACACAGGCGCCCTGATGGAAAGAGTTTTAAAATTGATTTAAACTCTAAATTTAATCTTGTTCAGACAGACCATTACAACCAGGAAGAAGAATGAATCACCCATGGTCATTTTGCACAGCCTCTGGCCTTGTTTGATTAGCAACATTTTTGAGTCATGTTTTACCTTAAAGAACATGACAAGGTCACCAATGAAATTCAGAAACTCATCCAGATTTAGTGTTTCTAATATCCAACAGATATTAGTCCTTAGAATTTGGGAAGAAAATAAGGGAACACCTTATTTATGCAGTTTAAGTGTTATGACTAAACACAATAACAAGCAGCTAACATTTTGATATAGTAAGGTTATAATAAAAATTTGAGAACTATTTTATGAAATAAATAATGAAAAATAAATGCATATATTATTACACACCAAAACACTACGACAAGATGGGATATTTCAATGAATTAAAAAATTACATTTGTTAGAAATATTTGATAATAGCAGTAAATGAGGAAAAATAATATAAAATAAATATATAATATAAAATTATGCCAAATAAAACTTTGAAAATAATAAGTACTTAATTCTTCTAAGTTACCTTTCTTAATTTTAAAAAACACAAATCACTAAATTCCCCCATTTAAAAATAGTGGTATTTGTTTCATGATAAATATTCCATATGTAGAGAAATTTATTTCCTATTGACAAGGGTTGAGTAGTTACAAGTGCTTACAAAGGCATTATCAGCTTGGGCATTCAAGTATACGTTGCTTCATGTTAAGTTCAGTGATAATTTTTTTTTTTCTGCTTTACCTAACCTTGACTTTGCTTTTGAAATTAATTTTGTTTTTGTTGACTTTTTTAGAGAAAATGTGCTTGTTTTCTCTATTTCCTTCTAGAATGTTTCAAAGAACCATAGCCTATAGGCAACACTGAAACACTGGAAAACAGCAGAAAGCATTATTAAATAGAACATATGACTATTTCATTTTTTTAAGTGCTGTCAGGTTGAACAGAAGTACATGCATCAATTGCCAATTTAATAATTTACTTGCTAATTTGTTTCTTGGACCACTCCTAGTATTTGTATAAAGTATACAATATGTATAAATTTAATATTTTAAACAACAACTCATTGTAAGCAGTTCACAGAGCCAAGAACAAACACTTAAAACATGGCCATAAGCACAATCATAATTGACTGATTAGATCATGACTGCCTCTGGCTTATGTGATCTTGCCTGTTTCCAGGAAATGTCCACCTTGACATTGGACCCCGAGTGTCCACGTATTTGATTTTAACTTGATGTCACTGGATTCTTTCAAATCAGTAATGTCTCTGTATTGATTTTAAGGTTTAATCCTCACAGAAGGCTTCTGATACATTTTTCATTTTTTTTCCACCAATTCCTCAACTGATAATTCTTAAATCTTCAAAATTTAGAAAAACGTAAATTTCCCAAAAGACACTGGAAAGAAATTCTCATGTGAGGACAGTGTCCAGTAATAATATTATAGTCCTATTCATCATACTACTTAGTTTGTGTGATGAGTGCTCATGCCACTAGGTTGTCAAACTTGTGTCCCACAGAGCAAGGAAAATGGCATTGATAGGATCCCGGTTTTTACTAATGCAAAATAAAGCACCAGTCACCATCAGAAAATTACCCCCAGATATTAGGCTCAAAAGTAACAGCTGTCCAATAACCTACTGGCATATTATTTGGGAATAAGAGTAAATGGTTCGTGAAAAAGTACACAGCAGTCTTTGAGATGAGGAGATAAATGGGTCAACAGTGACAGACTCTGCAAACAAAAGTTACATCCAATAAGTAAGGAAGTGATTCGATCAGTTTACAATAGAAAACATGTGATTCCTTTTATTTTGAACCGAACTCAGTTAACCAGCATGTCAAGTAATGATTTATGTGTGTGAAAGGCAAAATACAGTGTGAATGATAAAACTGATGCCAAGAAGCATAATTTAAGAGGAATGCAAATTCCTTTCATTTATACAACCATCTCCTGCAGGGTGTGTGTGTGGCTAAAGTTGGTAAATTGGCAAATGCCTTCCTGACCTAATTTTATTAAAACAATAAAGTTTTATTAAACGATTATGTACTTTGCTTGGCTTTGAATTTATTTAGAAAACACAGGGTGTTACTTTTTATATTTGTGGCTACAATTTGGCATAAAGTTAAATGATACTTAATATTGTTACTAGAGTACAGGAACTCCAAGAAAACAGGCAAATAAACCTTTAACGGAGACTGTCAAAATGAGAAAGACAAATGTAAACAAGGGACCTAGAAAATGATCTAAGCTTTGTTTATTTTTTTGTGTTTATATGTGGCAGTGAAAATACTCTTCTTGAATGTTTGCTTGCTTTTTCTGGCTTTAGATTCCACAACATTGATAACACACATATTGGTGCTTAGAAAATAAATAGCTGAGTTTTAATAAATACCCGCACACTCAACCCTTTGATCTATATGGCTGAAGATTCCAGAGGTGATTCAAAGATTAATACTGGCATTTGGCATATTTTTCTCTAAGAATTCCTCAAGTTTTTGGTGAGGGCTGAATTTAGTTACCATGTCCTTAGCATATGTTCTTTTGAAGAGCAGCTGTTCTACAGCTTTGTGAAGCAAAAAGCATTAAGACTAATATGGGATCTAAAGCAAGCACAGGGGTGGTCAAATGGTCGGTTATATGTCAATTACAGCAGGTTGGGCAATCTTCCAGTCCATCAGCTCTACAGGGCCCATTAAAGCAAGCACCAATAAGAAACATGCCTCGCTTGACAGCTATAGGCTTAGCTTAAGTTGTGTAAATACTGAGGAAGATCCATGGAGTCAAATTTTGATTTAAAAAAATTGCGTTTGAGAAAACGAGACCTTTTTTTTTTTCTTTTTATATGTCATGATCTACATTAAGTGAGTCAATGATCGGGCTCACCAGTCACAGGCATTTCAAAATTACTAATTTTATAAAACATTTAGGTAGTTTATTTGGCTTAAAATAGGGACTTTGATGTCCTCTTTCTCTGAATTCTATACTCTTAGCTAGTTAGGTAATATAACATTTATATCTAATATATAATAAAACATACATCTTAAAGTTAACAGAAAGTTTTATTTCATTTTTTGAATTTAAAGAACTGACAAATGGCAACTTTTGTATTATATAATTAAAGTTCTTTCTTTACTCCCAAATTGAATGTAAAGCGGTTTACCAACTTTGCAGGCATGTACTCTACTGAGATAGCTAATGAGTTGCCACATGGTGGCAACCCATTAGAACATTCTCAATTGTAGGGATAAGGGATTTGCAGATGAGACAGTTTCACAACATTTTTGATCTAATCGAAAATTGACTCCAATTAATATTTCCTCTAAGGCAAGAGAGAGATTCCACTGAGACATGTACCTTCTTTCACTCAAAGGTAATTATCAAGCTCCAGGAATGATTGGTTTAATAAAATTTCTAGTGATGATATACAATGTATAACATAAATCAGAAGACTAAGTTTTCCTATAAATACTACCAATACTGAATGAAAGATAGTTATACTGATTCAAGATTTATATGCGCTGCATGTATCAGGTAAGCATGCTACAAATATAGCCAGCTGTAGGTGTTTTTTTTTTTTCTTTTAAAAATACTTTTTGGAAAATGTACATAAGCATAAATGTAGACTCATAAATGATAAGGTACAAACTATTAAGTAAAACTAAAGATTTTACTATAAATTTTTATATGCAAATACAGCATACAGTTCTGTAAATTTCTGTGTTGAGTTTTTCATTAAAGTAATTTGATTTCTGGAATTCTTTTCTACTTACAGTCACTAGAAAGAGCACTTGACCTACTGGGAGAGATATTAAAATAGATTCCTATCTGGAGAGAAAATAGAAGGGAATACTTTCTATTCATACTAATCCTGAAAATGTTCCAGGTCACTGACCCACACTGATAGGGTGTACATTAAACTCCACCTATCGTTTCATGATACATTTAATTTCTGGATACTAAATCTTAAAATGTTCCTGTTATAACCTAATACATTGTTTTTTCGTCTTTCAAGGGGAAAGAAGATACCATGCAATTCAAGCTCTGTGCACACAAAAATAGAAATACTGGACAATGTATATTGCTTAATACACCAAATTGTGAATGCCTATGTGGAATTAAATATAATGTTATATCTCTGCTGCTTAGCTTGCCTTACAAGCAGCAGAAAATAAATGCACTTTACTTTTCTGAGCTTGGTAAATATCCAGAAAAAAGTTGAGGTTAGAGACCACACAAAGATTTAAAAGTAAGTTTTAATTTTTTCCCTCAATCACTTTTTGCCATGAATCACTGTACACATGTACTCTCAAGGTACTGTGTAGAAGCATTTCAGTCAAAGATCTGTAATGAAGACTTAATTGAAAATAATTGTGTATTTTCATTTATTAACTTAGGTATTGTAATATGGGGAAATGAGTATTTCAAATCTTTTTAGGACTTTAATGAGCACATTTTAAAAGATTAGTAACGCCTCTTCAACTCACCCAACTTCTCAACCCTGCTCTAAGGGAATCACATGAGCACTTGACCTCCGTAAGATTTTAAGAAGAAAAACAAACTTCATAAAATTTAATCACATTAGTTGAAAGCTGGAAGGATGTTTTAATGCTTCTCCTAAGCCACCAAGTTCCATTACCTGAATCCTATCAACATAATCCTTTCTGAGGAAGAAAAGAATGAATCAAATGGAAGAGATTTGTAATTGAATTATCTTCAGTCTTAGGGCCAATTAGAAACATTTTTTATCAGCACACCTAGATATAACCTTGACTGTTTCTAATTAGTCCATCAACTCAGATAATAAGAAATGCAAGAACATTTTTACAGGGCTGTAAATTGGGAAGAGTTCATATTGTTGATAGCATTTGTATTCTCCATGTATGAATAGATGGGGGGAGAAGAAGGAAAGAAGTGCATTTATAATAGGGTGAAGTGTTAGGACAGAAAGTATTTCCATTAGTGAGTAAAGAAGGTCATTCCTTTACACAGAAAGAATTATAATTGCTGTCTGTGCCATATTCTTTTTAAGATATTACCAGGTTTTAGCCAATTGTTCTGTTTGACGAAAAATGAATGTGGTGTCTAATAGGTATTAAAGTGGAACTGTCAGCACAATACAGAGTTTTGGCATGATTTTCCATAGGAAAGACGAGAGTAAAAACTGGGTAGAGAGTGATGGAATATGTGCATTTCTAACTGAGTTCTGATTAGTTAAAACATTTTTAAATGTCAAAGTCCATTTCAGAAGTGGAATTGAATACAAAAGGAAGCATGCTCAAATCTCTATTCTGATCTTTGGTGTTAAAGAATACAACATCCTTATTATTTCTTGGAAAAACTGATAAATGAACACCTTGAGACCTCCTGAAAAGTGGTATTATGGAATTAAATGGAAAATGATCACTGCTGCATGGATTATGGCTTGAGCGTGGTGTGGCTTATTTTTATTTCATAATTTCCCCAAATAATATGTATTTCATCGCTCTGGTTTTAAGAAGGAATGAGTTATTTAGAGAGGAAACCTCTCTGGATGGAAATTTTCCTTCTTGCAAATAGGAATTCTGTGTGATGGTTTGGTAATAATAGATTCAACCTATTTTTATAATTAGTGAAAGGTGTTCTTTTCTTTAAATTTCACCGAAAGTTACTTTAAAAACTTACTATAATCCAATTATTTGAGACCTTTTTTTTTTCATTCACAGGTTGCCTTTCAAGTATTTTTTGTGCTGTTTTTTTCTAACAGATGAATAATTATGAACAGCTTTAAAGCAAACTTTACGTACCCAGTGAGTGAAGTTTTAGTTTCTCCAATGAATACGTGTTTACTGAATACTTACTAGAGACAGGCCACTTGATGGAGATGAAGTGTAGGTTAAAGAATAAATAGAACACGGTCACTGCAGTCAGGCAGCTTTGGGTTAGATATATTTAGCTATATGCCTTAATAGGAGAAACTATGGGGAAGGGTCAGTAACTTGATCATAATGGCTATTTAGCAATTATTTGTGAGATGAAAGACTAAAGTTTACAAAATAACTTTTTCCAATCTCTATAAATTTTAATTTTTAAATATCTACAAATTTACTTTCTTATTTTTTATTAAACACATTTTGGCAATTTGGAGATACAATAAAGGAACTTAAGGTGGAAAAGGAATTTTATATCTACCAAATAAAAAATATGCTGCATTTCTAATTTAATGATGAAAATCAAGGTTGCCTTAAGTGATTTGGAAAGACCCTTAACTTTCCAAGTTAGTTATAAAGCTGGAAAGAAAGTAGTCTCAGTGTAAACATACTGCCTGCAATTTGCAGTTGTAATTTAGAAAGGTTATTCTGAGCATAGGAATTTCACCATTTATCACTTTTGCCTTTATGTAAATTAAATGAATTAAATTATCATGGCTAGAATAAAGAATCATTAACCCTACAGCTCAGTACTGATTTTTATTAACCTATCTTTTGATATTGCTAGTAACTACATTAAGAATGGGGGGTATAATTTTTACTAGTTATCTGTATAGAGTAGAGTAGACTGTCTTGAGCTTTCTCCTCTTATGTTTGCATATGCAAACTGATTAAGGGTGGGAAGAGTAGCAGGCAATTCCCAGTGGCTCCTGTGAATTTGCAGTTGAGAGATTGTAATATCAGGTCCTGGCTCTTTTGCTACTAGTGACTCAGAATCATTTAAGAAAAAATGTACCCTTACTGGTCCTTGTTCTTTTTAGAAAGATGTAGGTCACATACAATCTCCTGATGTCATTCCCGTGTGCACAATGCCATATATGTCAATTATAAAATATGACTTCATACTTTGTCCCTAGGGAGAAAGAAAAATTAGGCAGACATATAAAACTGCAATAGTCCTTTCCAATCTAGAGTCAAGAGAATAATTCTTAGGGGCTAGAAAAAGACTGTGAGGAGTTAAATTTGGGTTGAATATTGAACTAAACTTATTATTAAAGGAAGTCAAGTTCTCAATTAGTTGCTTGACTGAAAGGGCACCAATCGTAAATTCTATATATAACTTCCTAATAGTTTACTGTGACACTATGTATTTTTTCTCACATAGTGATAATTATCTTTAAAAACATAAGGAAATGAAAGGGAAAATAGACTTGATACAGTTAATAAAAAGTTTTGCTTGGATGCTAAGAGTTAAACAGGCGTCCTTTTGGCATACACTGGTCAGTGAGAAAGGAATGACTAAAATAATAATGATAAATTCTATCCCAAACCCAATATTTTCTGCCTTTTACTCTGATCTTCTCATTCACACATCTCTCTCTTACTAATAGTCTTAGTGAACAGTTTAAAATCTCATCTTTGAATGCCTGAACATTAACAGAAGATGGTCTTTCCAGATAACCAAAAGGACAGGTATTTTAAAACTTTAATCATACATTTACATTTGTTACTGATGTCTTAATGTTCCAAAGTTGGTATAAGTATTTAAAAGAAAGCACAAGAAAAAAACATGAGCTTGGAGAAATGTATTTTTTAACCAGTGGAACATTAATATGCCACTTTTATTTTCTCTACTGACACACTGTAGTTAAATAAAAATGTCTTTGCTGTGGTCACATCTTACCTTGATGACATCTATAGCCAAGGTATTCAAAAACAATATAATGTGTAGCAATAGAAAAAGTAAAACCCAGATTCCTTTAAGGATTGTCTCATTCTTCATAATAATTTTATGCTTAATCATAATCTTAAAATTTATAATCCTTCCCATTTTACTGCTTTTTCCAATAAAATTGAGTTTTGACATTGTTGGTGTTCAAAAAAAGCCAAAGCTAGAGCGTAATATACTGAAGGAGATAACAACTATAGCAATGACTTCATATTTATATAATTCTGTACAAAAGATAATATGCTATGAAACTCTGGAAAAATGAAAGTCCAGATGAAAATGCTAAATAAGTTTCTTATTTTAATTAATAACTGTTTGACAATTATTTTATGGACTGAAGGTATGCAGTAGAGAGATCTGGTATTTATTTTGAGGGGTGCATTGTAACGATTAAACAGTATAAACCATATATTTCACATCTCATGGCAAAGCTAGCTTAGGTTAATAAATCCTTTCCATTCAGAAACAACTGTTGCAAATACGTAAATTTTAGATAATAAAACCAAGGCCTTGATACCTGTAGTCTGTTATGAGCCCCCAAATCCTATTGGGGATACTTAATTTCATCTCATTGTACACGATCTCTTGCACATAGTTTTATTTTGTTAAGGCGGCAAATTGAATGCCTGTTTTGGAGGCCATTAAGATCCTTTTTCTCTTAACTTTCAGATGTCAGAGAATAGTGCTTGGATTTTACATAGATCTATTTTATTTCTTCAGAATGCAAGCTCTGATTTCAGATTTAGTCAGAAGAGAGATACACATAAATCTATATGACCAGAAGAGATAAGTAGATCATAAAAAGTCCACACACATCATAACCCTGAACATCTAACACGAAGATAAGGACAGTTACAGATTATTATGGCATGGATAGCTTGATAATCTATGGTGAATCTATGATAAATTTCAAACTATAACAAATACAATGACTCATTTTTTTTTAAAGAAACAAACCACAGAGGCATAAATTTACCCTGAGATTTGTGTCACTAAGAAACTGAATAGTTCAAAGTCAAACATTATGTGACATGCTTTAGATTGCTCTTATGAAAGGCACTATAGAAATGTCACCCTATTATAACCTACTGTATTTAAGAATTAACTGCAACCGAACAGCCAGGGGAGATGAATATATACTGATGTGATCGTCCCCATCTCTTACTCACCAGCAGTTAATACAAAGCACACTTTAGAAAAGAGTCTCTAAGACAAAGAAATAAACACATTGTTAAAAGGGGTGCATTTAATATCAGGATTTCTTTTTATTAATTCTAACAGACCCTTATACTATAGTATTTTCTCTTTAATAATAGGAGTCTTTCATGTAAATGATGCAATCAGTATGCCACAAGCGAGTTCTTTCTTTAGTGGGAGGAGTTAGCAGCTCCAACATTCAATTGACCTGTTTCCAAATAATCTACAGGAAAAAAATGAAGATTAAGTCCTCTAACAAGAGCAGTTTTCACAGCCTTGCGTACAAAGAGAAGGATTCGGTAAAAAGATGAGAGGGCAAGCCGCATTGTGCTGGCCCACTTAAATCTTATTTCCAATTCACTAAATGTGTTATTTGACTTGGCAAGTGAGCTAGTATGTGTATTAGATCAGCAGGGAGCCTAATCAAGGAGATGCCAAGTTTACTGCAGCCCCTCTGAGCTGCATTAGCCTCAACTACTGACCTTAAGCAAAGTGGGTGGTTGAACCCAAAAGAGAATAGCATTAACTTTTGCTTGAAGTTCAGCCTGATTTGAAGTCTCCTTTTGTGCCTTATCCTCACCCCCCCCCCAAAAAAAAAAGAAAGAAAGAAAGAACGAAAGAAAAAGCAAAAAGCATTTAACGGAATTGAATCTAGTCTGCTCAGCACCATCTTCACACGCAAGGCTTCATAGAAGCTTGCCTCCATTAATGCTGACACATGCAAAAGAAATGAAAAGCATTAACTCAGCTGAGGCACTTGATTTTGCAGCTGCAGAACAATTCACTTTGTAACTCAGATGGGGCTTTTCCACCCAGATAAACTGCTAATTTGCTAATTGATACAAAAAGTATTTTCAAATATTAAATAAACTGCAAATAAAGCAAAAAGAGAACATGAATTACAAGGATGCATGAAAGATACATAGTTTAGTTTGAACATTTCTAAGAAGTGAAGTATCCAGAGACCTATCTCCAAAGATAGCTTTTACCATGTACTGGGCATTCCTTGGATGCATTCTCTGTTTCATGTAATAGATGGCATGCGTGAGTAAACTCTTCAATTAGATTTTGTACCAAGTAAATCACAAACCTTTATAGTTCAGAAAGTTGTTATATAATTAATGCAAACAATAGATTTAGCTGTAAACATGGATTTGTTTTCAATTTGTTTGCCCTATTGTAAAAGTGGCTATCTTGTTTACATACTCAAAGATTTCTGATGCCAGTTTTGATACTCTGGGCTGGAAAACACCTAGGATTCAGTTTTCCGTTCCAGGATGATGGACTCACAAATACACAGGACAAATTGGCTGGATATGTAGACTGTAAAGTTACCAAAGCTCAAAGCTATGAATATTTTTTAGGATGTTCTGTGCAGCAATTGGCATAAAACTTTTTTTCCTACACAAAATGGAAGATGGGGTTCTTTTTCTTGCGTCCTTCATTTTCCACTGTTTGTCTGACTTCCCTCTTCAAGTCTGTCTGTTACATGAAACTGAGTGAAGCATCATCACCTTCTGGTAACTGTAGAAATTACAATGAAAATCAACAAGCAAAGCAGTCTTCCCGTGGATTTGTCTTCTTCGTGTTTTAGTGATGAGATGACGCCACAAAAGTCAGATTCAACGTTTAGCTAGATGCTCCAGGTCACAGAGAGATTCTACTGAGGCAATTTGAAAAAAGACCATAAAGCTACCCTGTCAATTTATACTTCGAGGTAGCCTTATGGCCTCCATATCATATGTATTTAGACAAAGTGGCTTAAAACAATCTGACTAGTGTTTGGAAATGGGATGCTTCAATAACTGGCATCTCCTTTTTAAAATCTGGGATTTCAAAACATTTTCCAAACATTAATTGCAATGGGACCCCTGTGAGGCTGATAGTATCATACCTATTTTCCAAGACAATAAGCAGGGAGAACGGGGCCCATTTCCTGTCTTGCCCCATGCCCTTCAGGGCTTGGCCAAGCTCAGAGCTCCCCTAAAAACCATTGGATCGGCTCCATGGGAGCACAGAGGAAAATGAGAAATGGGCTCTTGGAGATTTAAGCGATTTTGTAAGGTCATGTGTGCAAGTGAGCTGTAGCTGAAAGTCAAAACCGAAAATGTAATACTCCTTATTCAGTGGTTATATACATTTGCCCATCAGAAAAATCCACGTGGAATGTCAGATGTACAGGAATACGCTGGTGAGAAATGTAACAGGTTGCGTGTGTTTTAGTAACATTTAATAACAAATGTCTCCCTTTGATTTGAATACAAATGACAAAGTTTTCACAGGCAGCATGTATAGGAGACAAGCAAGGACCAACAGTGAATTTCAACATCGACTTTAGAAATTCTAAAAGAGATGCCAACAGCTTAATTTGAAGTAGAGACTTGATTTTGCCCCTACAGCAGGTTGTGGTATAAAGAAGAGGCATATTCAGAAGGTGGAATGAGGGGTTAAAAGTCACACCAAACATGCGGCATAGGCCTGTGGGCATCTCAACCTTTTTCTCTTTAATTGGGAGAAGAAGAGCTTTTGACTAAAGACTAAGTTCTACAATGTAGGCCGGTAGCCCAACTGGGAAATACTCTTGATTTGAACAGTGTGCGGCAGTTCTATTCTGAACTCTTTATATAGATCCTCTTTCAATACTGGGACACCTATTTTAAGGCAAAAAGGGTATTTTACTAATTTCTTTAATGAAGCTTTGACTGCAAGCAATACTTGGAGTTGGTAATCATCCGCTGGTTCCTTTCCCCTTCTGCACTGCAGGAATGAGGGCAGTTTCACAGCTGGTCGTCAGCACAGGTCTTCTTACTAACACCAATTATTGATTTTTAAAAGGCCTACGCTATTAGTACCCTGCTACATGCCTTCACACACGATATGTGTTTTAAAAATTCCTTTTTAAAAAATATAAAATCCAAGCCTCACCTTCCTATCATCAGTGTGCTTGCTCTTTACATTTCATCTTAAATCTTCACAGGAAAGCAAACCAGGAATCTCTCTCCTCCCCACCCCCCACACACACCTTTTTCTTTTTCTCCTGGTCTAATTTAGAAGCAGAGATGCTCGCCCATATGATCTGTCTGGCAGGTATCACGTTAGGAAAAAGCAAATGGTGGGCAGTGAAGAGAGAACAAAAGGACACAATTAGAAACTTTAGGATCTTCTGTCCCCTTTTCCTTGCCTTTATTTCATGTTACTCCAATCTGGCTGAACCTCTCATAAAAACCCACCTGGCCTCATTCTCAGGAGGACGGTTGCTTTTGCATAGGGTCTTGATCCAAAATTGTACTTTTCTCTTCCCTTTGCAGGTTTCCATTGGTTTATTCTAGGAATCCTTTCAAAATAAACTGTATGCGTTTTAGCCACTCTAATGATCCATCTTGTCTCTAAATAATTAGTTCTGAGAATATTCTTCAGCAACAGAATATAGATGTCTCACTCTGCTAGGGTTGCCATAACAAAGTACCACAAACTGAATGCTGACACAACAGAAATGTCCTGTCTTCCCGTTCTGGGGGTCGGAGGTCTGAGATCAAAGGGTCAGCAAACTTGGTTCCTTCCGAGGTCTCCCAGGGAGAATCTGTGCCGTGCCTGTCTCCGGCTTCTGGTAGTTTTCTGGCAATTTTTGGCATTCCTTAGCTTATAGATGAGTCTCTCGGATAGAAATTCATACATACATAGTTTCTCCGTGTGTGTATGTGTATTCAACTTCCCCCTTTTAATTTTTTTTTTTTTCAACGTTTATTTATTTTTGGGACAGAGAGAGACAGAGCATGAACGGGGGAGGGGCAGAGAGAGAGGGAGACACAGAATCGGAAACAGGCTCCAGGCTCTGAGCCATCAGCCCAGAGCCCGACGCGGGGCTCGAACTCACGGACCGCGAGATCGTGACCTGGCTGAAGTCGGACGCTTAACCGACTGCGCCACCCAGGCGCCCCCCAACTTCCCCCTTTTAAAAGGACATAGTCAGATGCACCTGGGTGGCTCAGTCGGTTGAGCGTCTGACTACGGCTTAGGTCATGATCTCAGTCTGTGGGTTTGAGCCCCACTTTGGGCTCTGTGCTGACAGCTCCAAGCCTGGAGCCTGTTTCAGATTCTGTGTCTCCCTCTCTGTCTGCCCTTCCCCAGCGCTCTCTCTCTCTCTCTCTCAAAATAAACAAACATTAAAAGAAATTTTAAAAGGACATAGTCATTGGATTAGGGCCGTCTCCAATGATGTCATCTTAACTTGATCATCTGCCACAGCTTGATTTTCAAATAAGGGCACATTCACAGGTACTAGAGATTAGGACTTAAACATTTTTCAAGAAACATATCTTAAACCAAAATGGGTTTTGTTAAATGTCTTTACGTGTATCACTACTAAATAATGCCAATGCCTCAGCAAAGAAAAAAAAATGAATACATTAATTATTCTGTATGTGGGTAGTTTGCGGGAATTGATAAATATAAAAAATCAAATCTCATGAGTTTTCCAGAAATTTGGATGCTAGAGAATCAACTCAATACGTTTAATACATACTAAATGAATACCTGAAGCATGACTCACATTCTGATAGACATTTTTCAGCAGCAAATTCAATATGAAAAACTGAACATACATTTTCTTGACCAACTAATATGTGCCCTACTGCTACTGGGCATTAGAATTCTAAAGGTAAATGAGAATGTTAACCTGGATAATTTAGACAGGAGGTGTGAGGTATAAACAGATCATTGAAATTTCTAAGGCATCATAAAAGAAAGGGATAGAAACAGGGGGAAGAAAAGGCAGGAGTAACTCAGCCTGCGTAACTGCCTCACAGCTGTGAGGAAATTTCTTGAAGGAAGTGAGCATATGTCTTTAGAAAAGAATAGATCTGGACAGCCTCACCTAACAGGAGGGTTGCCTGGAGCAGCAGTAACAGTAGGGGCCCATACTTCATATATCTAATGTATATTTTTTAATATAATTTATTGTCAAGTTGGATAACATACGTGTATACAGTGCACTCTTGGTTTTGGGGGTAGATTCTCGTGACCCAGCGTGTACATATAACACCCAGTGCTCATCCCAACAGGTGCCCTCCTCAATGCCCATCACCCATTGCCTGCGCCCACCATCAACCCTCGGTTTGTTCTCTGTATTTAAGAGCCTCTGAGGGCTTGCCTCCTTCTCTGTTTGAAACTATTTTTCCCTCTCCTCTTCCCCCATGATCTGTTAAGTTTCTCAAGTTCCACATCTGAGTGAAAACATATGATATCTGTCCTTCTCTGACTGACTTATTTCTCTTAGCATAATACTCTCCAGTTCTATCCATGTTGTTGCAAATGGCAGGATTTCATTCTTTCTCATTGTCAAGCAGTATTCCATTGTATCTATAAACCACATTGTCTTTTTTCATGCATCAGTTGATGGACATTTGGGCTTGTTCCATAATTTGGCTATTGTTGAAAGTGCTGCTATAAACTTCAGGGTACACGTGCCCCTATGAATCAGCAGTCCAGTATCCTTTGGATAAATTCCTAGTAGTGCTATTGCTGGGTCATAGGGTAGTTCTATTGTTAATTTTTTGAGGAACCTCCACACTCTTTTGCAGAGCACCTGCACCAGTTTGCATTGCATTCCCACCAACAGGGTAAGAGAGTTCCCATTTCTCCTCATCCTCACCAGCATCTGTTGTTTCCTGAGTTGCTAATTTTAGGCATTCTGACTGGTGTGTGGTGGTATCTCAGTGTGGTTTTGATTTCTATTTCCCTGATGATGAGCGACGTTGAGCATCTTTTCATGTGTCTGTTGGCCATCTGGATGTGTTCTTTGGAAAAATGCCTATTCATGTCTTTTGCCCATTTCTTCACTGGATTATTTGTGTTTTGGGTGTTGAGTTTGGTAAGTTCTTTATAAATTTTGGATACTAACCCTTTATCTGCTATGTCATTTGCAAATCTCTTCTCCCATTCTGTTGGTTGCCTCTTAGTTTTGTTGATTGTTTCCTTTGCAGTGCAGAAGCTTTTTATATCTAAATTTTTTAAATGATCAATTACCAAAATACTGACTAAAATATATTTTAATTTCCTACCTTGCTAAGTATAACTTTTGAGCAATAAAATATAAAATAATTGTATGATTGTGAGGTTTTTATATGACTGGAATAAGAATAATAGGAAACATGATAGAGTTTCATTATTGCCAGTGTTTAGGTCTGTTGTTGAACTGGTGATAGTTTAACAAATATTAAGAGACTTACATAATTCAGAAATATACATGTACGTATTTTGTACAATTTTTTCCACCTTCATTTCCGTAAAATGCATTTTTGTTTCCATTGAGATTCTCAGATATTGTGAAAAAATTTACCCTTAAGAATTTAAGTTTTTCAGGGCACCTGAGTGGCTCAGTTGATTAGGCATCAGTCTCTTGAGTTTGGCTCAGGTCATGATCTCACAGTTTGTGAGTTTGAACCCTGCATAGAGCTCTGCGCTGGCACTGTGGAGTCTGCTTGGGGTTCTCAATCTCTCTCTCAAAAAATAAAGTAAAAAAAATGAATAAAAGAAAAAGGAATTTTAACTATTGTAGTGCATCTCAGACCTTGTTAAAATTAAATCTAGTTACTTAATAGCATTTACTCTATATTATCATCATCCATGCCAGAATATATATCATCATCCATCAGCCATGCTATATTTATTTTCTTTTAAAGTCTACATAAGTAATGATCTAGGTATGTGATCTGTAAGATGCTAAATAGTTACTTAAAATGAGAAATATTAGTCTTTTATTTTTCTCTTCAAAATAGTGATTTTAGTAGCAGTTTTTTGGAAATTCTAAAAGGCAATAGAAACAAATCAAAATTAAATAAACAACATGCACATTTTATAAGACTTTTGGAAACATTGGCAATCTCAGTAGCAGCAAACTACAATATCAAAACTCCAACACATCTGGATATTGGGTTTTGAGTAGCAGTTGGATATTTGAATTTTTTTTTTCACATTTTCTCCTTTACTTTTGGCTTAGTGCAGACACAAAATACAAAGAATTAATAAAATTTCCTTGATCTGCAATTTTTTTCCTCAGGAATTTTCCAGGAAAATGTACCCAGGCTTGGTGGGTCTGATCCTTTGAAATCTCTCAAGAAGCTTAGATAGAAGTAAACAACAATGTGAAATCATAAAAACAAAACTGATTGTTATTTCCAACTGGAGAGACTCAATGTTAATGTCCACCCACAAAGGCAATTCCTTGGTTCATTTCTCTGACACTATACTAAAATATCAACCTATGTAGATTTACTATAGATACAACCATTATTTTAGTATTAAAAGGTAATTAGTCTTAACGTAGGAGGAGTTTATCATATCATCATTTTGCCGATAATCTAGTGATGAAACACAGAACACGTGGAAATAATATGGCTTCTGAATCTTCTCTTTAGATATATAGCTTACATGAGCATATTAGATGAATTAATGTTACTCGTAATTGTATCAGTCAAAATAGATTGTGTGATTCTGACATTTCTGGAGTGGGTTTGCTGTGTAACATAATGCAGCTGGAACTTCAGTGATATCGCCCTGTTCACTCCAGAAACTAGCCGTGAAACATACGCTATGCTCTGGGGACCTGAGTGGAGCTTATTAGACTATAACTTCCACAAAAGGCGTTCTATCTTAAACACATCCAAGATTATTACTGCAAAAGTGTTATTGTTTAAATAACGAGTGTGTTGACCATGTAAGGTGACAGTCTTTGACATAATTTATTAAAGACAAATTAGCAGTGTTAAGGTTGCCAAAAGGAAACTATTAAAACATGAATGTTTTCATTTCTTCTGATCTTGTGCTTTTCTCACAGCACTATGTATGACTTTAGTACTTCTTAATTAAGAGTGATGCCTTCCTCCAACTCTAGATCTAGAGTGCAAGCATTTCCATGTCCCTTATTTCTTTTGATTTACAAACTAGGATATAGACCTGGAATGCATTATCTTAAAATCAGCACCAATATGTAACTTTCAGTGGTTTATAACAATGATTTCACTACACGCAGTAAAAATGTATCTAGGAAATTTTCTTTTTTCAAAACTCTCTCTCCCCCTTTCCTTCTAAATTAAGATTATATTTTATTATTTTAGAAAGTTTCATAATCTAAGTACACCTAACATATTAAATTAAGGTATATGTTTTATATTTTATCTATTAAAATGTCTATAGCATTTTTTGGAAAAAAAAAACAACCTACGATGTCTATCTCTTACGTAAAATTAGAAGCTGTAGGTAGATAAAATAATAATGATGTAACATTTCATTTTTTAGTGAAATTTTTGAGACAATTATAGATGCACAGGGGATTTTCCCAAATTAATCCTCACTTTTTCCCAAATTAAAATAAATAGTTGAGATCCTGTATACTCTTTACCTACTTCCTGCCAATGATAAACTATAACATACCAAATCAGGATAATAATGTTGCTATAACTTATCCAGTAGTCTTATCCAGCTTTCCCAATTTCACTTGTATCCATTTGTGTGCAGTGTATTTAGTTGTATATGCTTTTAGTATAGTAACTTTTAATTTGAACATGTCAGTATTTTCAGTTTTAAACACCTATGCCTAACAGGTGTTTATGGGTTAGATTACATATACTTAATCTGAAAATATATAAAACACTAAAAAAACAGATTTTCTTCTAGAATTGAAACCAATGTGCATTTCACATTTTTAGACCTGGTTCAATATTATTGTCAAGTAGTTTGGAAAAATAACTATTGTTGGCCAAAATGAAGAAGATCGTTAAAAATGAGTGTAGGGAACCTTTTTTTTTTTTCTTTTTTTCTTCTGAAAGCACATCATGGCTTTAAACTGAGATTCAAAAGAGGTTAAGAAATATGAATCCATTTTCAGTGTTTGGGGCATCAGCTCATTAAGAGTAATAGAGCAGGCTTCCAGTTTGAAAAAGGCACTGATTCAAATGTGTAATGATTTCACTTTCAAATTTCTTTTATCTCAGCTGCTTCTATTTCAACAAATACAAGTGCTTCAGATATAATAAGACTAATGAGCATTGCAGATGATTACAAAAATATAATACTTCCTAAGGCATAATGATATCTTTTTACCCAAATTAAAAAAAAAAAAAAAAAAGGAAGTTTCCCTTGTTAGTCTTCATTGCCTGCATACGACCTCAGTTAAAACTAAAACCTCAATTTTTGAACACATCTAGAAGAAAGTGTTTTGTGAGCAGAACTCTTGAGCTTATAAGATAAGTTTTATTAACTTTAGCCAAGACTATGTAGGTGCTACAGGATTAAATCCTTAAAATAAAATGTGCCAAAATGGGTCATTTGAAATCACTGCCTCATTGCAGCTTGGAGTTGGCATTTTGCTGATCAGCTCACCGTGTACTCTTGGGTACTTTCTCTATAAAGTAGTTACAAGTCCAGCCTTTCGATGTTATAGTTGGATGCACCATATAAAAGGGCCATTTTCTAATAAGTACCTTACTTGTTTCAGAGCCAGAGTGCAGAAGCTCTTTTCATCAGTCACAGTTTTGAAACAGCAAGGGGGGCAATGTATCAGTTTTTTTGAAATAGACATTGTGCTTTTTAGGTAGACATGGTGACAGAAATCAGGAAAGAATTTACAACCAGAGTGATGCCATATAATTTAAGAAACAAAAATTGTGCCTAATCTGACCCACAAAATGAGACATCTGCAAACCGCTATAGCAAATTGTGTCATGAACAGCATCTCCAGGGTCTTGTCATGTAACTCAGCTGTTTTTGGCTCTCTTTCATTTTGGTTTGAAGACAGATTGTTTTACAAGGTACATCAGCCTTCAGGGAACAGCAATTTCCTACTCCCACCCCCACCCACGTTCCCTCACCCCCGCCAATAACACAAATGTAACTTTTTAAACTGTTTATCTTTGATCAAAAATACATTACTTAGCGCACTAAGTAAACTGCCTAACAATTTGTCATAGAAATTACTGCTTCCTGTGACTATTTTTAGTGTTTTTAAAAAACATTCACTTGGCAGTTGGTAATGAGAGCTGATAACCCTGCCATTTGTTTTTTATTTTTGTAATGATCTCAGAAAAACGTTTTGAAATATGAACTGCTCTTTAATGTAATGGATAAACTACTATGCTGCCAGGAATTATACCCAACTTCCTGCCCCAATCGTCATGGGAACTGAAGCAGCAACCACAACCCACACACATAATGCAGGAAACAATATGGAACACATACATTACATTGCTGTGGTGATATGTTTACCAAGAAGGGCCACTTCAGCATTAATGAAGTTCCAGAAATATTAAATCAGGAAGATTCAGTCTATGGAAATACTGGTAGAAGAATATGCTCAATTGTAAAGTATTTTGCTTTTTGAAATAGTCTGATAGCCACCTATTAAATAATGAATTTTATTTAAAATAATACTCGTAAATGTGAAAGGGAAAACAGCTTAAGGATAAAACTATTCCATTTGGTTCTTTCCTGGCATGCAAAAACATTTTAAGCCCTATATACATTTTGAATACTTTTGTTAACCTTAAATACAGCTTTAGTTTTTGGTACAGTTATTATAATGTATATAGTAAAACAGTCCATGGAATTCTATTATTGTTAGTTGCTGTTTTTGAATATCAACATTAGAGAAGTTATATCTTTGTACATATTACCTGTCTGTTCCTCAGTCACTATGGAGAATATATTTTCATTCTTGTGTGTGTGTGTGTGTGTGTGTGTGTGTGTGTGTGTGTTTACTATTATTTTGGAACTACATTTCCTTTCATGTTTAGAATAGTCTTAAAAAGTTGAGGTAATCAATTTCATTTTCTAATATATTAGATATGCATCTAGAACATACAGAACAAGTTTTTACTTCTTCAATAATACTTACGGACTGCACGATGGATAATTTTAATTTACTGACAAAGACGCTCTTGATCCTTAACAGTGACTATATGTATTATCATTCTTACCCTATGTTTAATAATCTTACTTGATTTCTTAATACAGGAAAAAGAATAATTCTATTGTTGGTGGAAGAAATAAGTTTTACTTCTTCTGTTATCAGTCTTACCACAAGTCTGATTGTTTTTAAAAAGACAACATCCTTAGGGCATTTCATGCATCATGCTGTGCTTCCCAAATTCTATGCTCCATTAAGTAAAAAAAAAAAAAAAAAAAAAAAAAAAAGGAGTTTAAGGAAGAAAGAAATTGAAACTAAACAATATTTCAGAAATACATAGATTCAAGACTTTGTCAAATCCCTTCTGATGGGGGGGGGGGGTGCCTTTTGAAGGTTTAAAATGAGAATGTTGGAACATGTCTCCACCTTCTGTTTGCTCTCTCCCATGTCTGCTTAAGTTGAGAGTCAGATGTCCTCTGCTACTAACATTATGAACCAAACTAAGAATCCCCCAGAGTGTTTTTGAACTGTTAACTATTAAGATTTTTTATAGCTGTGACCAGACCTCTTTTTTTACACTTAATTATATTATTAAATGCAAAACTGGATATATGCTCACACTGAATTTATATATATACTGCATATGTATGTATGCTAAGCAGTTATATATTCCTGATTGTCTCACTTCATAAACAATTATGAAACTACCTCCAACAAATCTCAAGTTGTGTTTCTTGATGGAGACAGGATGCAAGTGTAAAATCTTACTTGTTTTCACTCCAAAAACTGTCACAGAAGTTAAGTCCCGTCCTTTATGGTTCCTCCTTGAACCCAGAACTTGTGGATAGTTAATGGAACAAAATAAAAAAATCAGTTGCTGTGTGTTATAAAGATGTGAAACATGGCTTTTAAACCACCACCCAGAAACATAAATTTGAAACAATTTTAAAGCTAGTAATTATCTTTTTAAAAGTAGTACTATTATTTGATTTGAGTATATATTTTGAGAAGCAAAAGATGAATTACAGAATTTTAATAATGTAAAAACTAGATAAATCATAACCTATGACAAAAGAAAATAAAAATATTTCCGTGTGGCCTCTATTAATTCCAATTGATACAAGAAAAAAGTGTACACCCAGAAGTGCAATTTTTCCATAGTTTATAAATGTCAAAGTTAAAAAAAAATTAAATGAATGTATCTGTAGAAGCAAAATAGCACAATGCTTTGCCAGTTTTCCTAATGCTTAGGAAGTAGACAGAACATATGGATTACAATTACCTCTTAAAATTCTAATATAAGCTTTAAGGAGATTATTCTGTATAATAAAAGTGGAATTGTGTTCTTAACTCAATGTTCTTAGTCTCTCACATTCTCCATAATTTCACAAAGTAATGCTTAAAAAAGAAAACCAAATTTAAAATATTATATATCATAAACACATGGTAGCTGTCAGATAATTTCAAAAGCAAAGGCTTGTATTAATATAAACAATATTTGATGAGCAGTGCTCTGACAGAAGATGTTTCCTACAGATCCATTAAAATTGGATTTTTCAAGGATTATATTGATTTTATATTATTTTTTATGCATAAGCCTTGTTATGAAGAAAAAATATGTAAAAGTGGGCTGCAAGGAAATTACAATCTGCATACACTCTCCCCTTACATTAAAAACGAGGGCCATTCAAGATACTTGTGTATTAGACCAGCCTTCATCCTATTAGAAACATAAAACTGAGGGGCGCCTGGGTGGCTCAGTCGGTTAAGCATTCAGCCTAGGTCATGATCTCATGGTTCGTGAGTTCAAGCCCCGCATCAGGTTCTGTGCTGACAGTGCAGAGCCTGCTTGGGATTCTCTCTTTCCCTCTGTCTCTGCCCATCCACCATAAACTTAAAAAAACAGAAACATAAAGTTGAAAATAAACATTTTTTGTCTTAATCAGATAAAACTGTACTCTAGTAACTGCTTTTCTCCAAAATTAATTTTTTTTGCACCCCATTGACTATTCTATAATGCATTTCCTATTATTCTCTGTTAACAGCTCCACACCAAGGTACAAGAGAAGGCACATGGTCTTTTCACCTGATCACTAGTTATGTGACTCAATTTTATTTTGAGGAATACCCACAAGAACCTATGTAAAATAATGCTACATGGTACTTGACCCAAAGTTGGGTATTACAAGACTACTATTATGATTCCCTTCTTGGCATATATTCAGAAATCGTGCCATAGTTTGAATCTGCTTGTTATCTCCATTTGTTCCTCTGGGTCAGATTGCTTAACTACATAAAATGCAAGTTCTTGGATGAGCATTTCTGTGTATTTATAGAGTTTTATCTTTCTTAAATCCAGCATTCTTAGGATTAATAATTATAGTATCTACTGTAAATACTCGTATGTGCCCAGTACTATATTCCCTTGGATATCGTTATCCCTCTTCTCTTTAATGAAACTAAGCCTCAGAAGCCAGACCTCCTAGTTGGAGTGTTGCAGACGTAAAATTCAAAGTCTGTTGGATTTCAAAGCCAGTACTTTTCTTCATGTGACATACTGACTCCTTTGGCATATTGGCCCCTGTACCTCACAGTGTAAGTCTACAAAAAGTTTAAATATTCTAAATTAGACTTAGACTATCTTGACTTCTGTTTCTTTTCTGGTGTAGAATGGTTTAAAGTTTTTCTTTAAATTCAAATTTGTGAGCTTTTTGGGATTGCTAATCTTTTTATTTCATATGAACTATTAGGGATTATATGAGTTACTCTAAAAGAATACATTTTCTGTATCTTGAAACACTCCTTTAAATGTTAACTTTGTTCTATTATTTATGAATATTTTTTAGCTCAAGGAATCTTTAAAGGTATCAAAATGTGAGTAAAGGTAAAGTGTTCTTTTCACACTGTAGTCCACTTTGAAAGTGATGAAATAAAATAATTATAGGAGTGAAACGAATATTAACTTTAGGACTTCCAAGAAGGGCAAGCAATGGAAATAATTATTTTCCATCTACTTTCCCAGGGATAGGTCTTACTTCTTTCAGCGAAAGCTAAGTCAAATGATCATGGTAAGAAGACTGTCTGGGGTTGAACAGGCAGTTGCCTAAGGCCCCTTAGTTGGTGACAAAGTGTAATGGTTAGCAGCTGTTACTTTAAAAAAAAAAAAAAAGAGGTAGGAAAGCATCACTGGAAGATACCATGATAGAAATTAAAACAGAGGCTCATTTGTTTCAAAATTTGGATGTCAAAACATTTTAGTTAAATGACTCTGCTTGTATATTTGTTATGTTTACTGTAAATTCTTAAAAAAGTTGTCAAACCTCAGGCAGATAATTTAAAGAAAACTTTACCCATTAGACTGTAAGCTCCTTGGTAACAGGGATCCTGGTCTATTTTGTTCATTAATGTGTCTAAAGTGTCTGGACCAACCCTGTATTATAAGAAGTATTTGAGAAATAGTTTATGTCTGAATTATTTCATAATATCCTAATACTGTATTCTGTGCTCAGTTAAGAAATTCAGAAGAAAACTAAGTTTTTGGTTTTGTTTTTAATATGTAGGTGTTTGATGTGAAATTTTAATTTTAATTTGTATAAGTTTTCATATTACGTAAATTAAAGCAATCCTATCATAGGGGACTTGTGCTGGTTTTGTACATTGACCCTGGAATCAGATTGCCTATGTTACTATCTTGGCATCACCACTTACTAACTTTGTGATCTTGGGAAAATTCATAGATCTGTGACTTGGTTTCCTTTCTGTATGAAATAGGCATTATGAACGACATCATAAAGTCATTGTGAGAACTGTGTATTCAAGAGGATATTAGGTTTTAAAGTGTTGCAATCATTATATAAAATGGATATTTATTCAATGATGTATAAACGCAGTGCCTGCATATAGATAGGCCATAGGTAAGTTACTGAATTACAGTTTTAAAAAGCTTAATCATCTTAAAAACGTTTCCAATATCTTTGTTGTTGGAATTGAAATGCACATATCGGTCCCTCTTTTGTACTATATATCTTACAAAAGTATGCATTAAGCCAATATTGGCTTAAATGACTTATTTACATGTACTTAACAGAATGGCTAGACAGATAAGCAGAATTTTAAGATAATAATTATAGAGCCCTTCCTGTATCCCAGGTAGTACACTCAGTGCTCACATGACAAAGTTTTGATGAAGACACAAAGGAGCCACAAGAATGACATTTCTGGGGAAGAGGGAAATCCCCAGAGAAGTAAGGTCCAAGTACAAAATCGCAGATGGTTATTACAGCGATCATTACTATGTGAGGTGTTGGGCTGGTTTAAAGTCAATCTGAAATTATAGTTTGCTGACTTAAGAACAATCCTTGGGAATGTATATATGCCAGAACTGAGAAGAAGGGACACTGAGAGGGAATATATGATTATCTAAGCCTTGAAATGTAGTGGCACGCCTTGCTTTTAGTTTGCAAGCAAAGTTAAAAACATTAAAAAATAAATAAATAAATGAAAAGGTCTGATGACTGCAGATTATTCGATCTCTCTCCCTCTCTCTCTATTTTGCTCTCTCTCTCTCAATGAGGGTATAGCTGGAAATGGTGCAATTACTAGAAACACTTAGAGCAAGAATACAGTTCCTGACAACTTACATTTGATTTATTCAACAAACATCATATACACAGAAGCAGCTTCCTGGCTTCATTGTCTTAACACCATCTCCTCCCTTTGTTTCCAGCAAGAGCTGTAATTTCTATATTTTAATAGGGTATCAGGAAGCAGAGCTAAGATAGAAAGAACAATATAAAATGTAAATGTAGAATAACAATCTTTGATGGAAAAGATAGTGCAGAAGGCTTAGTGGAAAATCTCAACCAGTGAGACCATTGGCCACATAATCAAACATTCACCCTTGTAAAATTCTACTACTCATTGGTGGCTGAGGGAACAGGTTTCTTCTAATTCAAGGCAATGTTAGTAAATATTCATTTCACCCTAACATAAAGGACACGAGCAGTATTTTATGCTATGTCAAATATATAAACACAGCAGTGGCAACCATTTAAAATAATGGGTTGTGGAGCATCTGGGTGGCTCAGTCTATTGAGCATCAGCTCTTGATTTTGGCCCTGGTCCCAATCACCGGGTTGTGGGATCGAGCCCTGAATGGGGCTAGGCACTGAGTGTGGAATCTGCTTAAGTTTCTGTCTCTCCCTCTCCCTCTTTCACACACATTCTCTCTCTTTATCAAATAAAAAAAATTAAAAATTAAAAAAAAATGGATTAGCCTAGTAGTTAGAACTTGAGTTTTTCAGGTGAATTTCATATCTTTACATTGCAGCTCAGTACTGTTTGCATAAATTGAGATTCTCATGCACTGTGGTTTAAACTAGGATTATGACACATGTTAAGAGTTAATTAGCAAAACAAATCCAAATGGAACTAAATACCTAATAAAAAATAGAAGCTTGTGTTAAGAAATATTTTTCTTACTTTTCGTCTCTGTATACTTTTGTGTTCTACTCACGGATGGGCCACATCCAGCCTGCCACCTGTTTTTGTACAGCCCACGAGCTAAGAATCATTTTTATCTTTTTAAGTGGCTAAAGAAAAACAGGAATATTTTGTGAAATGTAAAAATTATATACAATTCAAATTTCAGTGTCTATAGTTACGGTTTTATTGGAACATAGACGCTCTCATTTGTTTATGTATCGTCTAGGGCTGCTTTCACACCACAATGGGAGAGTTGAGTAGCTGTGATGGAGACCGTATGGCCCACGAAGCCTAAAATATTTACTCTCTTGTCCGTTACAGAAATAGTTTGCTGACCCCTGTTGAAGCTCATGCACTGACCCTCCTGGGAAGCAAAAGTACTCGAGAAAATGAATGTGTGCATAGTAGTTTGAGTCCGGGAGACTTCAGCAAAATAATTGTGTTGGCATTCTATTTAGTACTCTAATCTTAATTAACAGGTAATAAACGTTCCTAAAACGGTTACAGGACCAGTAGAAAAGGCGCACCCCAAGTGCGAAAGATTTTTGCAGCTTAAAGGAACAGTATAGCCACTTTTTCCCCAAAGGACTTTGTTTCCCCCATATCCCGGGGGTCCTTGAGTCAGCAGATGGCTGATGAAAACACAGACTAGCTAGGTAGATCCTTAGCAAAGATCTGGTCTCCATTCTCCACCTGGGTTGACTTCACATAATTTGGCAGCTCATTTTTTTCCCCCATTTCTCTCGGAGCCTGTGCTACCATCCATTGTCAAGTATGTAGCAAGTCGCCGCAGGAATGTAAAATATTTATTTTCATGCAAATGTGGGCATATATCTGGAAACCTCTGGTCTCAACCTAATGGGCCAGGCTTTGGAAATAACTTTCTCAACGTGATGAAGTATGTTTTCTTCATTTCTGTGGCATGGCCTTACTTACTGTTACAGTGATGGTTGTGCACCATTACACCTTAAATATATATTTATAACTGTACACCCTTTGCTCATCATATGTACTTTTAAAAGATGACTCTAAATAGAATAAAGAGACACTTATTTTCACTTATGACGATTCTACTCTGTGAGGGAAAAATGACAATTTGAATCCTCGTATTAAAAATCTTAAGCCTCATAACTTGCCCTCAATATACTTATTTCTCCTTAAAATTATTACTCTTGATGCAGCGATGGATACTCTATACTTAGAATTTAGGAAATGAAGACTTTAGCTAGCACTGTAAAATTATTGCACTGCTTTTTAATTGTAGTTTATAGAGTCACTAGACTGTTAGTGCAAATGCCCATGTAAATTAAAGTTCCATTTAAAAAATCACTGTGTTTGAAAAATAATATAGACCTTTAAAATCCTGGTTAGATTACCACTTTTGAAAAAAAAAAAGGAGGTAAAAACGGAAGCCTAAAAAGGATGTTAGCTACCAAACTTCTTCAGCGTTTAAACTTCAGCCAAGTACTTAAATCATAGAAAAATGGTTCCCAGGTCAACTGATCTCAAGCTGTTCAAACACCTACCAGGATAATAATTTTTCCCACCAGTCTGCAAACAGGAAGTTAATAAAAAAATAAGGAAGTTTAAGCAACAAGTTTATATTGTACATAACAAACCTCATATGTATAACATACACAGAAGTGTGAAGGCTGCCAAATTCCAATCTCACATATACGTTTAGATTGGATCTAATTTACAAACATAAAACAAGTTTAGCATGCAGACCAGCAAATTAAAATGAGAAAAAAATAGCTTCTTCCTTGTTCACAATGACACACAAAACATGAGTGTCTTTCTTGCTGTTATCATTAGAAATACTGAGTTTTTATCTTTAAATGTTGAAGTGTGGTCAAACTTAGGTTATTTTTAATGTTATGTACTTTTTTTTTCATAAAATTGATTTGATAAGTAGTTCTTTTTTTCCACAGATGAGTTTTTGTTATAAAACACAAAACAGTCACTTTTTAATCTTTGCATTGGAAATACCTATAACTTAGTATGTATTCATGGTATCTTTGCTCCCTTGGCTCTCTCACCCTAAAATGAGAAACTTGCAGCCACCTGGTAAATCTGTTTAATGAGTATGTTAGCTTTGCACTCGGGCCCAGTTTTTCTAAATATACTGAGTGTTTTCCACTCTCCCCATACTGTGTCATCTGTCAGAGTCTCGGACTTTGTAGGGAGATCCTGCTCTCCCTTCCACATCAAAGCCATTTTCTTCATATAAAAGGAAAAACACATACTACTTATAATAACTTAGCATTTTTTCCAAGTTATGAAAGCTATGATCTGCACCAGAGTGTGGATAACATGATTCCTCTACCTTTGGCTCTTTTTGGAGGCCTGCTGCCCCCCCAGTGCCCAGTCCCCAAGTGGCCCTAGTCAGGTGGTCAAGTATCAGTCCTGCAGCTCTTGGGGAACTAAAAACCAGCACTTAAAGCTGAATGATGGAAAAATAGACCTACCTTATGACCCAGCAGTAGCACTGCTAGGAATTTACCCAAGGGATACAGGAGTACTGATGCATAGGGGCACCTGTACCCCAATGGTTATAGCAGCACTCTCAACAATAGCCAGACTGTGGAAAGAGCCTAAATGTCCATCAACTGACGAATGGATAAAGAAATTGTGGTTTATATACACAATGGAGTGCTACGTGGCAATGAGAAAGAATGAAATATGGCCCTTTGTAGCAATGTGGATGGAACTGGAGAGTGTGATGCTAAGTGAAATAAGCCATACAGAGAAAGACAGATACCATATGTTTTCACTCTTATGTGGATCCTGAGAAACTTAACAGAAACCCATGGGGAAGGGAAGGAAAAAAAAAAAAAAGAGGTTAGAGTGGGAGAGAGCCAAAGCATAAGAGACTCTTAAAAACTGAGAACAAACTGAGGGTTGCTGGGGGGGTGGGAGGGAGAGGAGGGTGGGTGATGGGTGTTGAGGGGGGCATCTTTTGGGATGAGCACTGGGTGTTGTATGGAAACCAATTTGACAGTAAATTTCATATATTAAAAAAAAAAGCTGAATGATGGAGGAAAAAAAAAGGTGGTATAGTGGTGAGCATAGCTGCCTTCCAACTCAGCCACATTAGTCACCTGTCACTATGTTATCTTGACATGTGCTTAGTGTCTGGAAGACCCCCTTAGGAAAATAGTTCCTCCCACGTTGAAAGAACATTTAGCCCTTTTCCTCTTCCGTTTCTACATCCCTGTCTTCAATGTAGGAAATAAGAGAAATTGATCTATGGTCCTCTATTACAGCATTATTTTATTTATTTATTTATTTAGTTAGTTAGTTAGTTAGTTAGTTAGTTGGTTTTTTTGAGTAAGGTATTGGAGGGGCACCTGGATGCCTCGTTGGTTAAGCATCTGACTCTTGATTTGGGCTCAGGTCATGATCTCATGGGTTCATAAGATTGAACCCTGCATCCAGCTCTGTGCTGACAGCCCAGGACCTGCTTGGAATTCTCTCTCTCACCCTCTATCTCTGTCTCTCCTCCACTTGTGCTCTTTCTCTCTCTCTCTCTCTCTCTCTCTCTCTCTCTCTCTCTCTCTCTCTCAAAAATAAACATTTAATAAAATAAAAGGTATTGGAAACTTTCATTACTATAGGTTTATTGATTACGTTTTATTTTTCGTTTAGCTATTTATTTATATGAGATACACAAAGCCAGATGAAGATAATTAGGGAAAAAATAATGCAATGTCCTTGTGCAAGTATAGCTTAAAATAAAATTAAATGTACCAAATTTGTAATTTGTAACAGAATATTGAATAGCTTTCAAAATCAGGAACAATTCAAGTAGTAGCATCCTACACAGGATTTGAACTAATAATCTAGATATAAAGATTGTGTGAGCCATTAATTGCAGCCCTTAGGCACAAGTCCACTAAGCATATAGTTTCAATTTGTGTGACCATTAGAATAACAAATATGTAGATAATAAATTTGCCAGTTTAAATTGATTCAATCAATTCATTACATTGGTTTCCCAATATAACACACATATATTGAGCCTCCTTATGTATATACACACCTTTATCCACATGCATATATAGTATAATACATAACTTGATGCATTTTTAAAAATTAAAAAATTGAAAACTGTTAGGAAATAATATAAACTATTTTTTTCATCATTATATCTTCTATGTCAAGAGATTTATTAGGTTGGTATGGCCCGAAGCATAAGGTAATATCTGTAAAGGGCTGGTTTTCTATAAATACTGGGTTTTTAGACTGAATGTTAATAGTTTTTGTTGATGTTCAAAGATTATGATTAGTAGGCATTGTTGTAGCAATGTAGTATGAGAGGTTAGAAAGCTTAGTTTCTTAATAATTGCTAACTAGTCACAGTGAATCGATTCCCTTGATTGAAATTACTATTATGACACCAGTTCAAAGACTGAGGATTAGACAAAAGGATTTTGGAAAGAATATTTTATTTCTAAGATCCAAAAGCATATGGTTTCAACTGATAAATTAAACATACCAAAATACAAATGTATCGATCAAGAATTTGACAAAACTAGCCCCAAATAAAATAAGGTTAGAATTTTTACCATTTTTCCCCCCTGGGATTTAGATAATATGTTTGTGAAAATACATTTTGACCCATAATTATTTAATTTTTAACTATTTTTGTTAAAAAACTTATTGCCAATAAATAGTTTACAAGAGCATATGGAAACAGTTTTGAGAGCTAAGCAAAATTGATATTATTAAGAAATATTTGGCTGTATCTGATAATGAAAGCAATGTCAAGAAGTGAAGATTCCTCAGCATAGAAATGTCCTAATATGAAACTTATTAAAAATTGGGTTTAAGGGTGCCTGGGTGGCTCAGTTGGTTAAGCAGCCGACTTCGGCTCAGGTCACGATTTCGCGGTCCGTGAGTTCGAGCCCCGCGTCGGGCTCTGTGCTGACAGCTCAGAGCCTGGAGCCTGTTTCAGATTCTGTGTCTCCCTCTCTCTGACCCTCACCCGTTCATGCTCTGTCTCTCTCTGTCTCAAAAATAAATAAACGTTAAAAATTTTTTTTAAAAAAACTGGGTTTAAAAAGTTTTAAATGATGCAAGTAAAATTCATTTACTGATGAGATGTTAGGCTGAGAATATATTTTAGTTTACACAATTATTTGTGAATAGAATTCTAGCTAATGTGGAGAAGTGTTCAGTAAGGGAAAAGTAATACAGGAATTAAAATTTAAAAAGAGAAATCGAGGTTATTCTAAAACAGAGGAGGGTTCAGTTCTTTTCAATGAATGTTGCTTCTTTCCAGAGGATAACAAGGAGAAGAAGATAGCAAAGAAAAATCAACTTTTTAATTTACTCAGCTCTGAATTTCATTTCATTTGTTAAGAGGAATCTGTATTTTTTTTCATAATTAATAAAAGGTACATGCTATAATGCAAATGAGTCCAAATTTATAATTTTATGTAGGAGGAGAGAAAAATACAAGTAAAGGCGGTGTTTGCTACACACTTAGCCAGATTGGAATATTCAAGGATGCTTAGTTTGTTCCAACAAGAACATTCATGGGTATTGTCTTCATAATTACACTAGGCATCCAGGGGTTCTCTTCAGCTTTGTCTTTGTCCTGCAGGATGCTACACACAGGCATCCGTGCTCCTGGGGCTGCTAAATGTTGTCAAGGGACGATTCGCGGCGAGAGAGTTAATTGCTTCTGCATCTTGACGCTAAGGTTACTGGGGATAAATGGATGAGTGTACCTGGTGCAACTGGTGTGAAGATGTAGTCAAGTAAGAACTAGTGGCGTACATGTTTAATGTGCCTGCCCTAGTGAAGTGGTTGGCCGGTAGACGCCTGATGTTAAGGTTTCTCTCTCCTACCTTCTTGCCAATGAGCAGAAGCGAACAGCACAGATTGCTAACGCCGTGATCTATAAATCGATGATCTATAGCGTTCACACATAGATACTGAACGATTTTAACAACTGTATTATTAGTCCGTTTCAAAACTGACGTGTTCCCAACGATGGGGTGAAGCAAGAATGGGAATATTTTCTTGTTTTAAAATTCTAAGAAAGAGGGGCGCCTGGGTGGCTCAGTCGGTTAAGCGGCCGACTTCGGCTCAGGACATGATCTCGCGGTCCATGAGTTCCAGCCCCGCGTCGGGCTCTGGGCTGACAGCTCAGAGCCTGGAGCCTGTTTCAGATTCTGTGTCTCCCTCTCTCTCTGACCCTCCCCCGTTCATGCTCTGTCTCTCCCTGTCTCAAAAATAAATAAACATTAAAAAAATTAAAAAAAAAAATTCTAAGAAAGAAGATCGGCTCTTTTTTAAATGCCATGCAGCTAAAGCACATGTCATGTTAGAATCAAACTCTCTCATCTCTAGCCAAAATTATTTTTATGTAAAGTAGTAAATGTCTACGAGTTTTAATTTTTAGGTCACAAATTTTGGGGGGGCAGGGAATCTGTAGGATCTCTTTGAGTTTGTTCTACTTGGAGTTTATTGGAATTCTTTGACATATAAACTAATATTTTTCATAAAATTTGGGGAGGTTTTGACCAAATATCCTTTCTTTTTCTTTCTCCTGAAGCTTCCATTCTGTGATTGTTGGTATGCTACATATAGTCCCACGGATCTCTGAGCTAAGCTCCCTTTTGCATTCTTTTTGCTTTTTCCTGTTCCTTCAGACTGGATAACCCCAATTTTCTTTTTTTTTTCTTTTTTTTTTTTTTAATTTTTTTTTTTCAACGTTTATTTATTTTTGGGACAGAGAGAGACAGAGCATGAACGGGGGAGGGGCAGAGAGAGAGGGAGACACAGAATAGGAAACAGGCTCCAGGCTCTGAGCCATCAGCCCAGAGCCCGACGCGGGGCTCGAACTCCCGGACCGCGAGATCGTGACCTGGCTGAAGTCAGACGCCCAACCGACTGCGCCACCCAGGCGCCCCAACCCCAATTTTCAATTACCTTTTTTCATGTTTCTGGATTCTGGATTCTTCCCGCTCAGATATATTATTAAGTCCTTCTAGTGAATTTTTAATTTTAATTCGTTTCATCTCTAAGATTTTAGGTTTATTTTTAATAATTTCTGCCTTCTTAATGATATACACTATTTGATGAGACACTGTTTTATAGTTTTCTTTCTATTCTATAGACATTGTCTTCTTTAGTTTTGGAACTATTTATAAGAACTGATTTAAAGTCTGTCTAGTAAGTCCAACACCTGGAATGAGTTAAGAAATCAGCTTTAGGATACTTGCCATTGACTGTTTTAGTTCTTTCCATGTGGGCCGTACTTTCCTGTTCATTTGCATATGTAATTAATTTACATTTAAAACTAAATGTTTTATAATGTGCCAATTCTGAAAACTACATTTCTACCTTGCCAGTCCATTTTATTCTAAGTTAGCTTAATGGTCATCCAATGATTGTTGACACATTCCTTGTAATAGCTTGAACCAGTGAATCTTCCACCTTTTATGAGGGATCTGTGTTTTTGTTTGGGCATGCTTTCCTGCTCACTTAGCTTAGAAGTCTGTCTAGCTTTCACTTTCTGCTCATGTAGGGACTTAAGGTCAGTCATGTGAGGGATTGGGGTCCTCTTTCTTGTGTATGCCCACAGAACTACACATAAATGCAACTTTCTAGATCCTGAAGAGTATTTCAGAGATTTACAAAAACCCTATGGATATATTCTCCAGATTTTTCTTTTGAATTTTAGTTACGACCCTTTTTGCACCAACTAGTATCACAGAAATAAGTAGCTTTTATAATCAAAGAAAACTTACAAGTAATTAAAGATATGACTTTACATTCTCAACCAGCCCGCATAGTATTGAGAAAAGTGACACATGCTTATCAAGTGTGTCCACTATGGGATATGTACTATAAATCTAAAGATAAAAGAGAAAGTCCTTGGGCTCTTCAGACAAAGCAAAACATTCATAAGGACCATTGAATTAAAGTAGCATCATTCTACAACTACAAAAAGTGATATACAATTCAGGTCAAAGATAAGAAGTATTGAGGAAGGGGGAGAAAGAGGAGAGCGGGATGGAAAGAGATGTTAAGAAAAAAGTATAAACTAAGGATTTCATATCCATTCAAGCTGTCCTTTAATTGTCAAGGCCATAGGAAAACATTTTCAAGAATCCAAGATCTCATGAGATGCTGTTCCAAAGAGCCATCTTAGAAAATCTATTATATGCATATACTATTAACTACATCTATAGTTTTTTCTCCATTATTAAGATATAATTGACATATAACATTGTGTTACTTTTAGGTATACAAATAATACTAATCTAATCTTATTATAAATATCAACTTTTTTGGGAGCTAATCAATATGACATTAAAGTTCACATGAAAAAAAATCCTGCAAGAATGTTAGAAAAATACTAAAAATAAGTTAGGAAAGGGAACCAGTCTTACTGTAAATAAAATATCTTTTAAAAGCCTCTTTAGGGGCGCCTGGGTGGCTCAGTCGTTAAGCGTCCGACTTCAGCCAGGTCACGATCTCGCGGTCTGTGAGTTCGAGCCCCGCGTCAGGCTCTGGGCTGATGGCTCAGAGCCCGGAGCATGTTTCCAATTCTGTGTCTCCCTCTCTTTCTGCCCCTCCCCCGGTCATGCTCTGTCTCTCTCTGTCCCAAAAATAAATAAAAAACGTTGAAAAAAAAAGCCTCTTTAATTAAAATTGCATAATTATATGGATCTGCTTTGAACTGACTGACTCCCTCCCCACCAAGGGTTTTTGTTTTGTTTTGTTTTGTTTTGTTGCCTTTTTGAATCTGCTGTCAGGAAAATTGGGCACTTTTTTTTCACTTTAGTTATATTTTTTTAAGTATTTATTTTGAGAGGGAGAGAGTGAGTGCATGTGAGTGAGGAACGGGCAGAGAGTGAGTATCCAAAGCAGGGCTCTGACTCAGGAACCATAAAATCATGATCTGAGCCAAAATCAAGAATGGGGCTCTTGAATGACTGAGCCACCCGGGCTCCTCTCAGTTATGCTTTTTAATTCTAGAATTTCCCATCCCATTTCACCATTTTTATATAGGTTCCATTTTTCACCTGAGATTTTCTGTCCACTCATTAATACCATATTTTTCTTTAAGTCTCTCAATCCCTGTCTCCCCCCCCTCTGCCTTTCCTGCTCCTTCTCCTCCCTCTCCTCCCCCTCTTTCTCTCTAATATCTAATATATATATATATATATATATATATAATCAGTCAATTGATAAATTATATATTTTATTGATCTATACATCTATCTATGAAATCCATTATCTGAAATATCTTGGGATTAATTTCTTTTTAAAACTGCAGGTTAAATTCTCCTGTTGTCTAACAAATTTTGATTGTGTGCTAAGCTTTTTGGATTATATATTGGGTAATTCCCCTGAAGAGTGTTGTGCTAGTGTTGTTTGTTTCTCACTGACATCTTGAACAGAGGTCCAAGTTGGAGTGCATCCTTAGAAAACCCAAATTTTTCCAAGCTCCTCTTTTTTGGTGGAATTCTACTTCCAAATTATGTTTCACTTAATGATTTTGTTGAGACGTGGGTTTTGGCTTTGTTAGGACCAGTCTAGTGTAACTATTACCATAGGTGTGAACTTTATTCCTAAAAAAGGACCTTTCTTGAGACTGAGATGCTTTCTTCCTTCTGACTCAGGCTGGAACTCCACTGTTTCTCAGTACTGCCTGACAGTAATTATCTGTGGTTGCCCCATAGCAGCTGTTCCACTAAAACCTTAGGTAAGCAGCCAGTAACACTGATCTCTGCTTCATCTCCAGCTTCCTGTAGAGATCCAGAATAATCACGGGACTTGTTTCCCGACTGTCTGTTTTCTCAGGAATGGCAGTATGCACTGCCTGTTGCCCAGTCCGAAAACCGTGGCCTCATGCATTTTGTGGTTGTTTACCATACCAGGGTGAATTTAGTTCCAGTTATTTACACATTGCCAGAAGAAGTAGAAGTTCATTGCATGGTTCCTAATTGTTTTATTTACTGTGATTTCATAGGTTGTAATTCCATAAATGCAGTAAGTTACAGCAATGTGTTTTTTATTTTATTTTAATTCTCTTACAGTTACACTCAGTGTTATGTTAGTTTCAGATGTACATTATAGTGATTCAACAATTCCATACAACATTCCAAGCTCATAACACAAGTTCACTCCTTAATCCCCATCACCTATTTCACCCATCTCCCCACACCCCTGCCCTCAGTAACCAACTGTTCATTCTTTGTAGTTTGGAGTCTGTTTCTAGGTTTGTCTCTGTCTCTCTCTGTCTCTGTCTCTGTCTCTCTCTCCCCCCCTCCCTCCCTCTCTCTCACTCTCTCCCTGTCTCTTTCTTTCTCTCTTATTTTTACCTTTGCTCATTTGTTTTCTTAAATTCCACATATGAGTGAAATCGCATGGTGTTT
This sequence comes from Lynx canadensis, assembly GCF_007474595.2. Taxonomy (NCBI): domain Eukaryota; kingdom Metazoa; phylum Chordata; class Mammalia; order Carnivora; family Felidae; genus Lynx; species Lynx canadensis. The sequence goes on along the minus strand of NC_044303.2, from coordinate 155,092,495 downwards.
GTCTTTCTCTGACTTATTTTGCATAGCATTATACTGTATCTCGATCCATTTTGTTGCAAATGGAATGATTTTATTATTTTTATGACTGGATAATATTCCATTGTGTGTGGGTGTATGTGTCTGTGTGTATACACACACACCTTTATATACCACATCTTCTTTCTCCATTCATCTATACAATGGACACTTGGGCTGCTTCCATAATTTACTATTATAATTAAAGCTTCAGTAAACATACGGGTGCATGTATCCCTTTGAATTAGTGCTTTTGTATTTTGGGGATAAATGCCCACTAGTGTGATTGCTGGATCCTAGGATTGTTCTATTTTTGACTTTTTGATGAATCTCCATACTGTTTTCCACAGTAGCTGCACAAGTTTACATTCCCACCAACCATGTGAGAGGGTTCCTTTTTCTCCACATGCTCATCAAAATCTGTTGTTTCTTGTGTTTTTTATTTTAGCCATTCTGACAGGTGTGACATTCCTGTGATATTCCTGTGACATTCCTGTGATATTTTGTTATAGTTTTGACTTGCATTTCCCTGATGATGCCCAAAAGATTGAGCATCTTTCCATCTGTCAGCCATTTGGATGTCTTCTTTGCAAGAAATGTCTGTTCATGTCTTCTACCCATTTTTAAATTGGATTATTTGTTTTTTGGGTATTGAATTACATAAGTTCTTTATATAATTTGGATACTAACCATTTATCAGATATGTCATTTGCAAATATCTTCTCCCATTTTGTAGATTGCTTTTAGTTTTCTCGATCATTTCCTTTGCAGTGCAGAAGAATTTTATATGTAGTACCAATAATTTGTTTTTGCCTTTATGTCCCTTGCCTCAGGAAACCTATTTAGTAAAATGTTTTTATGGCTGATGTCACAGACATTACTACCTGTGCTCTCCTCTAGAATTTTTATGGATTCAGGTCTTACACTTAGATATTAAATCCATTCTGAGTGCCTTTTTCCTATCGGATATTCTTTCCAGCTTTGATGGAGATTAATTGATCATGTAATTGTGGGTTTCTTTCTCGACTTTCTATACTGTTCCATTGATGTATGTGTCTAGTTTTGTGTCAGTACCATACTAATTTGATTACTACAGTTTTGTAATGTAACTGGAAGTCCAGAATTGTGATAACTCCAGCTTTACTTTTCTTTGCTTTTGGCTACTTGGGGTCTTTTGTGGTTCCATACAAATTTTAGGATTTTGTTGTTCTCTCTCTGTGAAAAATGCTGGTGGTATTTTCATAGAGATTGCATTAAATGTTACATTGCTTTGGGTAGTATAGACATTTTAACCATATTTGTATCTAATCCAGGAGCATGGAATGTCTTTCCGTTTTTTTGTGTGTCACGTTCATTTTCTTTCATTGGTGTTTTGTAGTTTTCAGAATATACCATCTTTTACCTCTTTGGTTAGGTTTATTCCTACATATCTTATGGTTTGGGAGCAATTGTAAATGGGATCAATTCCTTGATGTTTCTTTCTGCTACTTCATTATTAGTGTATAGAAATGCAACAGATTTCTCTACATTTATTCTGTATCCTGAAACTTTACTGAATTTGTGTATCAGTTGTAGCAATTTTTGGTGGAGTATTCCAGGTTTTCAATATAAAGTATCATGTCACCTGCAAATAGTGAAAGTTTGACTTCTTCCTTGACAATTTGGATGCTTTGATTTGTGTTGTCTGGTTGCTGTGGCTAGGACTTCCAGTACTGTGTTCAGTAATAGTGGAGAGAGTGGAAATCCCTGTCTCGTTCCTGAGTATAGAGGAAAAGTTCTGTTTCTCTCCACTGAGGATGATATTAGCTTTGGGTTTTTGTATATGATCTTTATCATGTTGAGGTATGTTCCCTTTAATCCTACTTCATTGATGGTTTTTATCATGAATGGATGCTATACTTCATCAAATGCTTTTTCTGCTTATATTGAGAGGATCAAATGGTTATTATCCTTTATTTTATTAATGTGATGTATTGCACTGTTTAGTTCATGAATATTAAACCATGCTTGTATCTGGGGAATAAATCCCATTTGATCATGGTGAATGTTTTTTTTAATACATTGTTGGATTTGGTTCACTATTATTTTGATGAGGATTTTTTACATCAATGTTCATCACAGATATGGGCCTGTAATTTGCTGTTTGTTGATGTCGTTATTTGGTTTTGGTATGAGGGTGATACTGGCCTCATAGAATGAATTTGGAAGTTTTCTTTTCTCTTACACTTTTTGGAATAGTTTGAGAAGAATACGTACCAACTCTTCTTTAAATATCTAGTAGAATTCACCCATGAAGTCGTCTGATTTTGGACTTTGGTTTGTTGGGGTAACAACAAAATCCAGTAAGTCCAGTCAGTACCTTTATGATTATGATTTTAAATTCTCTGTCAGACAGGTTACTTAATTCTATTTGACTTAGATCTCTTGCTATGATTATGTCCTTTATTTTCATTTGGGACATATTCCTCTGTCTCCTCATTTTGTCTACCTCTCTGTATCTGTAAGAAAATCAGCTATGTCTTCTGCTCTTACAAATAGTGGCTTTACGAAGAGGTACGATAGTGCCCTGCAATGCAGTGTCCATTGTTCATCAGAACCTGGCACTTCATGGGAGTCTCCTATGTGTGTTCCTTGCATCCCGCTATTGTTTCTTGGTCAATTTCCCTTTTAGTCCAGAGGTCTGCACCCACTTCCTGCCTGTTGTAAAATGTGATTGATCTTCATGGTGTTAGTGAGACCCAGACAGGATGGCAGGAGGTGGGGCAGTAATGTTAGCAAAATTTGCACTAGCAACTAGTCCTAGGCCAGATCTGAATTCCCTGAAATTTGGTGGCAGCCAGGGGTGAAGTATACAGGGTTGGTTGGGGTACACCAACCAACAAAATTTGCAACCAAAAAAATTTGCATTAACAAAATTTGCATTAACAAAATTTGCACTCAGACCAGGACAGAGGACAGTGGGGCTTGGAATAGGCAAATCCCCAGGAGAACTGATGGGCAGGCTACACCACTAGCAGGTTAGGTAGCAAGAGTCTTTGCAGAGTAGCTTCCTTCAGATGTCTCTGTGTTTATGCTGGGGTGCAGGAGGGGGGATGGCACCTGCTATCTCCTTCATATCTGGAGAAGTCCCCCAACATCTCTGAAATCCATTTAAACAGATTTCCCTCCATGGGATACCTGGGTGGCTCTGTCTGGTTAAGTGACAGACTCTTGATTTTGGTTCAGGTCAAGATCTCACTATTCCTGAGATCAAGCCCAGCCTATGGCTCCGTGCTGACAGCCCAGAACCTGCTTAGATTTCTCTCTCCCTCTCTGTCTCTGCCCCTCCCCTACTCACATGTGCACTCTTTCTCTTTCTCTCTCAAAATAAAAATAAGAATAAAAAACCTTTAAACAGATTTTCCTTCCATTTGCCCCAGGTGTTGTTGTCAACTGTTGTTTCCATGTTGCCTCTCCACAGGCTACTGTCTCTCTAAGAGCAGGGACCCAGGTATCACTTGCCCTCCCTGCTGGCCCAGTGCTGAATCAACTGGCTTTTCTAGCTCCAGGTTCCCAGTGCCACTGGTTATACAAGCTCAGGGAATTCAGCACCACTGGTTTTCAAGGCCAGACTTAATGAGGCTTTGTTTTCCTCCTGTGTGCTCCTTGGCGCTTTCCCCCTCCATGCCTGCAGTTCCCTCTTCGTGTGGGCAGCTCCTCACCACTTTGTATGCCCTTCCTAACCTCTACAGTGTGGCTTCTCTGGTTAGTTGTAGAGTTTGTTCTGCCAGTCTTAGGATTACTCTACAGTTTATTTACTTGGATGTGAATGATAACTAATTGTAAATTTGGGATGGGGTAAGCTAAGGGTTCTGCTCTCTGACATCTGTTTGTATCTGCAATACATGTTTTTAATGCAATAAGATCCTTGCTTTCTTGGAATTAAATAAAGATTAGTGAAGTTTCATCCCTCTCTTTATATATTATTTCAAAGTGGTTTTTTTTTTTTTTTGTATTTTACCTGGTATTTTACGTTATATTCACAAGTGAAACTAATGTAAAGATTAATTTTTAGTGATAACTTTTGTTTAGTGGAAGACAAATGCTAACTTCAGGAACAAACTGGACAGCTTTTTATATATTTCTATATGTTGAGACCATTTAGATAGGGAAGTTATTATCTCTTATTTAAATATTTGATAGATTTTTGCATGCTATTTTAGACCTACTACCTTCTTTCATGGGTATATGTTTGCAATTCTCTATTATAAATACTACTGTAATAATAATTTTGTGTTTTCTTATATAATCACTTACATCCCACTCAAACTTGTTATAAAAGGTCTTTTAATTTGATAAATTTGATGGGTGGGAAGTATTTCATTTTGCTTTGAATTCTCATTTTAAATATGAGCTAAATTCAGGTTGTTCTTATGTTTTAATTTTCCATTTTTTATTCCAAACTTTATGCATTTTCCTAGTTGGTATTTGGAATATCTGTTACCAAGTCATAGGAGTTTTATTAAAATCTAGGTGCCAGGCCACTGTCAAAATTTTCTTTACATTGCAAATATCTTTTACAAGTTTGTAGCTAGTTTTTAACTCATTGTCTCCTTTAATTGAAATGTTTTCATCTCAATATAGTCTTTTTAAAATATTTATCAGTTTACCATTTTTCTGTCTTTTCTAAGGAAACCTTTCTTACTCAAATGCCACATAGATATTTATTCCCCTTTTGTAGAAATCTTAGCTTTCTTTTTAGTTGTAATAGTTTTCTCTTTCCATTCTTGAATTTTCCAGATAAATCACCATTTGAAATGTTCATATCTTTTCTCCTTTGTCGAGTTATATTGGCTACTTGCTCCAAAAAAATTAAAAATGAGAGTGGAGGCAAATACTATTGTTATATTCATGTTTTTAATTTTAGTAGGAATACTCCTGATGTTTTTTTCATTGAGGGTGAGGTTGGCATTTGGGATGATGGTCTATAAGGAAAATATTTGTCTATTTTTACTTTTAAAATTTTGAAGTCATACCAAATGTATTTTACATATATGAATTCAGTCATATCCATAACACATAACTAGATTTTGAACACTTACTCTCAAATTTGTTCTAATTCCTGTTCTCTCTCTCTCTCTCAAAATAAATAAAGTTTTAAAAGACAGATAATGAACAAGTAATAAAAATATAAATAAGGCGGGGTTAGATAGCAATTACTGTTAGGTAGAAAAATAAACAGAATAAGGGGCTCTAGAAAGACAGTAAATGCCCCTTTAAAAAGAGTGGTTTAGAGGTGCCTTGGTGGCTCACTTAGTTAAGTGTCAGACTTCCCTCAGGTCATGATCTCACGGTTCATGGGTTCAAGCCCCACATCAGACTCTGTGCTCCAGCTCGGAACCTGGAGCCTGCTTCAGATTCTGTCTCCCTCTCTCTCTGGCCCTCTCCTGCTCAAGCTATGTCTCTGTCTCTCTCTCTCTCTCTCAAAAACAAATAAACATTACAAAATTAAAAATTAAAAAGAGTAGTCAATTATGGTCTCTTGTAGAGGGGACATATTATCACACCAGAATGGTCTGGAGTGGGGTAAACCTTCCAAACGTATGGGGAAGAAGGTTATATTCTGAGCAAAGGTAAGAATGAGTGCTTTATGTGCTAATATAATTAACTATTTTAACACATTTCTTAATACTGATTTACTTTTGAATTTCTGGATTAAGCTCCACATAATCACAGTGTATACATTTTTTTTTTTTCCTGGAAACTGTCTTTGATTACTCTTTTCTGGTGCCATTGCTTTGGTGCAGATATTCTTCATCTGGACTATTTAGTTCGTTTTTATCTAGACCCTTCTAGACTGTTTTAATTGCCTCCCGTTAGACCTCTTGTTTTCTATTCTTTTCTATCTCTAATCAAGTTAGGACTGTCCTTCTAAAATGCAAACTTTTTGTGCGTTCTTACTTAAACAGCTTTCTACAATTCTCCTTTGCCTCCAGAATAAAACTCCAGTGCACCAATCAAGGCATTTGCAACATCACCCCTTGTAACACTGTATTCCAGCCACTCTACATTTACATTTCTGTAAATGGAACATGCGTTATGATCCATAGGTAATGTGCTAATTCTTGTAAGAAAATAATTAATGACAGATGGAAATTTCCTTCCCCAAAATGGCAATATAGAGACACAGTTAATATAATAATAATTTGTATATAATAAGTTCAATATATATGTAAAATTATTCCCTATGCAATTCAGTGATTTCTGTATTATCAAAAGAAAAAAAAACAGATTATGCTCAAATTTGTCTTAGTGTTGTATGAATTTTATTTTTAAAATTTTATTTTTTATTAAAGTATTATTGACACAAAATATCCTATTAGTTTCAGATGTACATCACAGTGATTCACTATTTTATACATTATGAAATGATCCCCATGATGTTTTATTACCATTTATTATCATGCATATTTGATGTATAACATCATATAAATTTAAAGTGTACAGTGTATTAGTTTCATACATTTATATATTATGATATGACTATATCAACAATCATATTTATCACATACAATTATACTATAATTTTATTATCTGTTTTCATTATATTGAGCATTAGAGCTCTGCTGGCTTATTTACTCACTACAGGTTTGTACCCTTAAACACCATACCTTTTAAAAGACTAATACTGAGGTAGAGGCACCTGAGTGCCTCAGACAGTTAAGCAACCGACTTTGGCTCAGGTCATGATCTCACAGTTTGTGAGTTCAATCCCTGTAATGGGCTCTATGCTAAGAGCTCAGAGCCTAGAAGCCTGCTTTGGATTCTGTGTCTCCATCTTTCTCTGCCCCTCCCCGCTACACACTATCTTTCCCTTTCTCTCTCTCTCCAAAATAAATATTTAATTTTTTAAAAAAAATATTGAGGTGTAATTGACACACAGTGTTACATTAGTTACAAGTGTACAACATAGTGATTCAATGATTCTATACGTTATGCTATGCCTACCACAAGTGTATGTACCATCTTATACAAATGCTATTACAATACTGTTGAGTATATTCCCTATGCTGTGCTCTTAATTCCCCTGACTTACTCATTCCATAACTACAAGCTTGTAGCTCCCATTCCCCTTGACCCATTTTGCCCTTCTCCCCACTCCTTCCCTTCTGTCAACTGTCTCTCTGTATTTATGCCTCTGTGTCTAATTTTTATTTATTTTCTTTGTAAATTCATTATTTTTTAAATTCCACATATAACTGAAATAATACGATATTTGCCCTTCTCTGACTTATTTCATTTAGCATAATAACCTCTAGGTCCATCCATGTTGTCACAATGGCAAGATCTCATTCTTTTTATGGCCGAGTAATATTCCCTTGTATATATAACCAATCTTTTTTATCCATTTATCTATCAGTGGAAACTTAGTTTGCTTCCATATTTTGGCTGTTGTAAATAACGCTGCAATACACAAAGGTGTGCATAGTCCTTTTTAATTTGTGTTTTCATTTTCTTTAGGCCAATACCCAGCAGTAGAATTAGTGGATCTTATTATAATTCTATTATTAATTTTTTGAGGAAATTTCATACTGTTTTCCACAGTGCCTTCACCAATTTACATTCTCACTAATGGTGCACATGGGTTCCTTTTTCTTTATATCCTTGCCAAGAGTTGTTATTTTCCTTTAGATTCTAGCTATTCTGACAAGTATAAAGTGATACCTCACTGTGGTTTTGATTCACATTTCCCTGATGATAAGTGATATTAAACATCTCAAGTGTCTCTTGGCCACCTGTTTGCTTCTTGGGAAACTTTCTATTCAGGTCATCTTACCATTTTTAACCATATTTTTTTGTTGTTGGCATTGAGCTGTATAAGTTCTTTTTGTGTTTCAGGTATTAACTCCTTATTAAATATATCATTTGAGAATATCTTCTCTCATTCAGTAGGTTCCCTTTTTACTTTGTTGATGGTTTCTTTTGCTGTGCATATGCTTTTTAGTTTGATATAAACACCATCACTCTTATCCCTAACCTCCATACCCTGATAACCACCATTTTATGGTTTTATACAAGTTTAACTTGTTTTAGATTCCACATATAAGCAATATCGTAAACTTTTCTTTCTCTGACTTTTCAGCATAATGTGTTCACGGCCCATCCATGCTGTCACAAATGGGAGGATATCTTTCTTTCTCAAGGGTGAATAATATTCCATTATATGTGTGTACCATATTTTTAAATCCACTCATTAATTGATGGACATTTGGGACATTTCCATATCTCAGCTTTTGTGAATAATGCTGTGATAAACATGGGAGTGCATATACCTCATCAAAATCCTGTCTTCATTCCTTTTGGGTATGTACCCAGAAGTAGAATTGCTGGATTATATGGTGGGTCAACTTTTAATTTTTTGAGGTACCTCCATATTGTTTTCCATAATTGTTGGACCAATTTACATTCTAACCAGTGATATATAAGGGTCTTCTTTTCATCACAGCCTCACCAGTACTACTCTTCTTGTCTTCTTGTAATGATTCTAACTGAAAGGACATGGTAACTCATTGTGGTTTTGACTTGTGTTTCCTTGACAATTAGTGATGTTAAACTTATTTTTATGTGTCAACCATTTTGATGTCCTCTTTGGAGAAATGGCTATTTAGTTATTCCCATTTCTTAATCAGATTATTTTTGTTGTTATAGAGTTGACTGAATTCTTTATATATTCTGGATATTAATACCTTATGGTTTGCAAAATTTTTCTCCCACTCTATTGGGTTGTCTTTTCACTTCCTTTAATGGTTCATTTTGAGTTTGATAAAGTTTTACTTGATTTTTTTTTCTTTTGTTGTTGTTGCTTTAGGCATTATGTCCAAAAACGTACTGATAGGACTAATATCAATGAGCTTCTTCCCTACACTTTGTTCTAGTGGTTTTATGGTGTCAGATCTTAAGTTTAGTTCTTTGATTTTTTTTCTGTAAACTTTTTTGAGTAGTATGAGATAGGAATCCATTTTCATTGCTCTGCATGTGTTTTCCCAATTGTCCCAGACCACCCTTTCCTCATCAGGTATTCTTGGATCCCTTGCTGAATATTAGTTGACCATATATTCCAGGGTTTAATTCTGGGTTCTCTCTCCTGTTCTGTTGGCCCCTGCATCTGTTTTTGTGTCAGTACAATACAATTGTATTACCATGGCTTTGTAGTATAGTTTCATATACAGAAGCATGATACTTCCAGCCTTTCCTTTTTCTCTCAGAACTGCTTTTGTTATTCCAGGTATTTTGTGGTTCCACACAAATTTTAGCAATGTTCCTTTATTTATGTAAAGAATGTCTTTGGTATCTTTATGTGGATTATATTGAATCTTTAGAGGGCTTTGGGTGGATTTTAATTTTTTTCAATGTGGTTAAATCATCTTCGTAGGCTTGTTAACTCTGAGTTAAAAAAAAAAAATCCCTTAACCAAAAAGTTAATTTATTCCTAAGGCAAGTGGAAATTTAATTACATACTGTTAAAAATGTTTTTTAATTTAAATAAGGTACATGTATAAGCCCTTTAAAATACGTGAGATACTATTTTTTTCTTAAATTATGGGCACACCTATATTTCGTATAGTTGGATTATTATTGTCATTATTTTCAGATAAAAAATTAGTAACAACTCTGTATTTGTTGCATACAAGTAAGTCCATCATCTTAAAGGACACCACTGCGAAATTAGAACACTGAAGAATAAACAAGCAAAAATTATTAACAGTTCCCAATTAATCACTGGCTTACCTGTGGTGGGAGGTACCTATAATTTTTCCATGTTTTAAATTCAGCTAACCCGATATTTTATATACAGTATATGGAACAATTCCATATATAGAATATACATATACACTATATGTATACTGTATATAGAATATAAAATAATTCCATAATTAGACTTTCTTTCCAAGCATTCTATCTAGAGTCATAGGAGTACTTGGATTGTCCATTTGTATGTTTTTGTGTATGTATTAATATTTTTTAACCCAGAATCTCAAAGGAATAGGCTGTTCTAAAGTATTAGAAAGAATCTTAAAGGAATAGGCTGTTCTAAAGTATTAGAAAGTATTTCAAAGATTTGAAAGCATTGAACTCCTTTTTTTTTTTTTTTTTTTTTTTTTTTTTTTTTTTTTTTTTTTTTGCCTTATCTCACCAGCCTCAGAATTCCAGCCTTGGGGGGGGGGGGGGGGGCTGGCTATAATGGTATGTTGAAGGTGCATTCATGAAGAGTGGCCTCTTGAAAATATATTATATTACTTAAACAAACCTTCCAGTCCATGAAAGTAGTCTTGTTTTTGGAGATGCTAATTTCTGTCTTCATTTTGCTTGATTCTACTTTGACAGCGATGTCTACCTTGAAACATTGGCTTTAGCCAAGGGTTTTATCACTTGGGCCACTGATTTGGGCCTTGATCCTTCGCCTAGATTGGTTAGTTCTGATTTAAGTTGTCTAATTCCTCATCATTGTTGTGATTTCAGTGACATCACTGGACTACTTACATGTTTCAATATTATTTAATTTTTCTGATTTTTTCCTTACTCTAGCTTTGCTGCTATACCTTGTGATGTGGCTCCTATAGCTTACTCTTATAGATAGTATATTTTATTTATAGCCTTAAAATTTTTTCATACTTAATCTTCTTAGAATTTTGATACTAATTTATGCACTTAAATTCCATTTCATTCATTAAACTTTTATTATATAGTAAGTACTAGACCAAATGTTAAGAATATAAATATGAATAAATCCCACTGCCTTTCTTTCCAGAATTGAATTTGTATTAACAGAAAAGAAATTCATACACCTAGATAATCACAATGCAATGTACTATTGGTAAGTGTGATTATATAATTATGAAATGAGTATCCTGGGAGTACATTGGAGAGAGTTTATATATATCACCTTATCTGGTTGGTGGAAAAGGAGAAAAGTAGTCCACAGAGAGTTGGTTCTTGAAAGATGACTAAGACGGTATATAGGATTAGAAGTTCCGAACACCTCTTCAGTGAGAAATTTTATCCTTTGTCTCTGAGATATTGATTGCCCATAATTGTCTAACAGACATAAGTTTTGCTATTTGATAGCAAATATCAGCATTGCAGTCTTACACATTGTTTTTTCCATTGGTTGTAAATTCTAAATCTTTACTTCATATTAATCTACCTGCTAGCATCATACAAATCCTAGTTTGGCTACTAACTAGTTCTGTGAACCTGTATGAAATTAACCTCTGTAGGTTTTATTCTCTTCAGTACAAATCAAGTTGTGAACTCCACTATTGCCCAACTCACTTTCTCCACTGACCTAATGAAGAAAAAAATCAAAGATACAGTCATTGAAAATAAATTTATTCATATGTAAAAGTTATTCATTGATTGTTATAATTTGTAGATAAATTTTATTTAACATTGTCAAAAGTTCCTAAGTCAATAAACAGACAGGTCATGCTATATTTCCCATTTCCTTGGATAGCTTTCAACAGGATGAAATGGTGAAAATCTCCCAGTTTTAGAAATAAACCTATGTTCCTGAAGAAAAAAATCACATTTAGTTTACTATATTATTGTGCTTAAATTATAGTGGAATAAAAATTTGAGTAACTTTAAACAAATTTGATATTATTAAGATCGTATTAATTTGTTGCCAAGGAATATATGACACTTTGCTTATATTGCAATTTAAAGAAGACCGATTGTTAATCATTTGTTTTAAAGATACTCATATGAGAAAAAAATGAGACATAGATAATATCTCAAGTATATTTCGCTCTGAAAGTTTTAAATTTGTGCTGCTATTAAGTTTGTGAGATATTCCACAATAAAAATCAACGATGAAATGATCTGATTTGAAAGTATCATGAAACTCAAAGGCAAATCCGTATTTAGAAAATTCTAGTGATGTTTTGAAAACAACTGAGATGACTCATGTAATGAATGATAGTGCGGCTTCCTTGGAATTCTCAGTATTTGAACATTTTCTCACCTAACACCCACTCCATCTTTCTGCTCTTCTGCATTTTTGTGTTCAAAGAATGGATAGGAACTAAGGCATTTTTGGACCCTACCCTTTAACTTTCATATTCCCATACTTCTTCAGTTCTCACTAACACTAACTATCACTATGGTTTTAAATTTATAGTTATGAAAAAGCCTTGTTTAGATAGTGAGGTCAATATAGATGGAAGCAGGGAACCTGAAGATAAATTCACATTCTGGTTTCACATAATCTTAGAGGTAAATCATTTAATTTCACTGGGACTCAATTCCTTTATCATTTTACAGTTTCATATCTAAGACTCTTGGTAATCTCAGTTAATTTGTTTATTTAACAAATATGTGTTAAGTGCTTCCTAAGTGCCAGGTACTGTACAGGGCACTTACACAAACACAACCTGCAAATAGCCGAGACCACTTTTGAAGCTGAATGATCCAACCATATTTAACTTTGTTCTCTTATTCCATTGCAAGAGGGAGGATGAAAAGAGCAAGATAATCTTATAAGCCAGGTCAGGAGGACAGGATTATTGCTTCTCTCTGTATGTACAAAATAGGACAATGACTTATATGTGACTTTATTAATTTACATGAAATATTGTTACCTGAATCAAAACAGAGAATTCTGAAATAACATAATCAATAATTAAAATTACCTTTTGTTCTGCTTTAATTGAAAAGCAGTTTTCTGGTGTTTTTTTTTTTTCTCCTTAGAGTTTCTGAAATGTATTAATCCATTTTTTTAAATGTTTTGATTTCAGAATAACCCATTTGCTAGACACTTTTCCAATAATTTTTAAATTCATGTTTATTTTTAAAGAAATGCAATCCATGTGTTTCTGATTCATTTCACTTTATCTATCCAAATGTTGTTTTCTGTGAGTGTACTAATGGAGAAAGACTTTCTTTTATTGGGTGTTTGAAATACTTTAAAGAAACAACAATTTGCCAAAAAGTAAAGTAACTTCTGAAAGTTTGATGTTCTTGGTATCTATGAAATACATTTCAGTAAATTTACTCAAGCACTTAATTTAAGAATCCTCATAAAAATAAAAACAAATTTAACTAAATCAAGATCTTACATTCCTTTCCAAACTGAATGAACCTAGTGTCCATTTATTCATAATCTGATTTAACATTTTTTTTTTCAGATTCCTATCCGTGTTTCAGACAGTAAAAAAAATTCTAATGTATTACTGTAGAGACTCAGATTGAGAATAGCTGAGTGGCTGAGTATGAGTAGGAGGAAAATATTATTATTTCCACATGCCAGTGAATATTATGCAATTAACATAAAAATAACAAGAAGGAAGCAATCTTCCTTTTCAAAGAAGTGTTGTGAACTTTCTCATACTTCTCTGATTTATCTACTGAATACAAACAGCTTTAGACTTTTCCTTGTTTTCTTCCCTAAAGGAAACTTTCCTCCAGGTACATGCATGTTCAAACTATAACAAAAATACCAACAAAGACAACAAAATTCCTTCACTGTTCCTTCACTAGACACAGGCTAACATGTTGTAAGAACTCAGAGAAACAAACCATGTACAAACCCAAGCTCTACCACTTATAAACTGCTTGACCTAAGAGAACTTTTTTGACTTCCCAAGACAGTACCATTTATTTTGTAAAAAGAGATGATGATATCTGAGTTGAAAAGTTGAGAAAACTATCTAAAACATTTTATTCCTCCCTTCCTTTCTAAAATGTATCATATTTAGTTCTAGGTGTTGATGGGCTACCAGATATTAGCTGAATCCTTTAAACCATGTGACTATAGTGAATTCAATGTAATAATATTTTTTAAAGGAAAGACTGAAACTTCTATCAGTTTGTGTACTATTTTCCACAGACAGATCCTTAAACACATTATTTTCAACATTTTTCAAGTTTTTCAGTGCAACTCAGAATTCCTAAAGTTAAAAGATTGCTACTTGGGAGGGAGTATTTTCTTCGATGGATTGAATTTTAAATAAATTCTTGAGTTGGTGTTATTCTTCTTTCAGACCCTCCAATTTTGATCAAAATTAATTTATCTCTTATTTGAAGATCTGAAATAGCAGCTGACAATTTGGACTTTTGACAAAACTAAAAAATAAAGCAATTTTATGATTCCCGATGGGGGGAAATACTCCTTCAGGGAATATCTGGGTAATTAAAGATCAGAAAGAATAACAAAAAGGTGATAAAGAAAATGTGCCAGCTATCTTTTTTTTTGAGGAAGATTCTTGGAAGATTCTTGAATTCTTGTCAAAAAATCTTGTACTTCTATCTCATTGGCCAGAATGTAATCACGTGACCACACTAAGATCTTGTGAGCATTTAGAAATGTGACCTGAGTATCCATGCACCCAGCTTCTTATTTATTAAACATGGAAGGAATTCAGAACAGTTATTGGAAACGTTGTGTCTTCCTGCCATATGAACCAAGTCTGTTCCTTTAAAAATTCTCTAAGATATTTCCTGCTCAGTAAGTATAAAGCAATGCAGTACAAGTACCTTCTTGTCTAAAGGATTTAACCCTTCACTATGTGTGGAATCTCTGTTAAAATAAATGGAGAATATACATATTTACTAAAGATACAAATGGGTAAAAATAAATCCCTTTTCTTACTGTTTGTAAATATTATTATTACTCTTTTATAAAAGAACAAATTCTTCCTTAAAATTGCTATAATCTCTCTTTGGCCTACTTAGTCCTAGTCCACCTAAATATTTCTTTCTGTATTTCTGTCTTACCTTTATTTTTCATGTACTTATTTTCTGCTCCCATATTCTAACTTAAAAATATTTATAAAAAATTTCTTTATCTTCAAATAGAATAACAATGGAAAATGTATTCACTTTCTGAATATATATATGTAAATATATATGTACATATATATGTGTGTGTGTATACACACACACACACATACATACACACATATATATACACACGTGCATATGCACGTGTGTATATATGTGTGTGTATGTATATATGTATACATATGTAAGTATATATGTATTTGAGAATTTACATTATAAAATCAATATAGTATCTAGTAAAAAAAAATAGCTCGATTTATTGGCTAAGGAGAATAGAGAAGTAAACAACCTAATGCATATTCACGTTTTGGAGAGTTGACACTTACATACACAAAAAATAATGAGTAATGTAAGATATTAAATATTTCCATGCTAAATTTTGGGATAAAGATTAAGTATAAGAGACAAATATTCTTGAGTAAGAAAATTGAAAATGAATATGGAAAGTCTTCTAAAAGTAGGGTTTATAGTGTTCTTTGAAGGAGGGGTAAGTATTCTAAGAGGAAAGAGTACCTCATTGCCAGAGATAATAATTACTGGAACAATAAAAGAGGTGGGAGGGAGCAAGGCAAGCACCAGGTTATTGAAGGTTCTGATGATACCAAAGAAGTTTGAGAGTAAAAATAATTTTACTTGAGTGTGAATACAAAGCCTTCAAAGATGTGAAGAGTTTATCATTCCTTCCGAGTTAAATTAAAATCAATTCTTAAATGACTTGTAAATTTTAGAATGGTGTTTGATAGGTAGGAAAGTTGTGAAGATAGTGGGAGTTTCCCTATACTTAAAATTAGTAATGTTTTATCATAATCATGGTACATTCGTCACAATTATGGAACCAATATTGACACATTGTTAACTAAAGCCTATATTCAGATTTCCTTAGTTTTTACCAAAACTCCTTTGTGTCAGGATCTTTTCCAAGATAACCATATTCTACTTAGTTATCATGTCTTTTAAGGCCCTGAGTTGAGATAGTCGTTTTTACTTTTGTTGATTTTGGCACTTTTGAGGAACACCAGTGGGTATTTTGCAGAATGTCGTTCAATTGGGATTTTTTTAGATTTTTTTTATCATGATTAGACTTGAGTTATAATTTTGGGAGACAAATCACAGAAGTGAAGTGCCATTCTCATTACATCACGTCATATCAAAGGTACAATCCATCCATCAACATGATTTATCACCATTGATTTTAACCTTCATCACCTACTTGACTGAGGTAAGCTTTGTTAGGTTTATGAGGTAAAGTTTCCCTGCTGTAAAATAACTCTTTATCCCACTTTCCATGCCCTACTCTTGGAAAGTAAGTCACTGTCTACAGCCCACCTGAATTATAGGGAGTTATGCTCCACTTCCTTGACAGCAAAGTATATAAATTATGTGGAATTCTGCAGAGATTTTTTTCTCCTCCATTTATTAAGTTATTATATTATGATAGATAATTATTTTAGTCCTTGCGTTATAATCTAAAAATAAAGCAAGGAAATGTGAGTATGTGAGCCTGCTTATATGCGTCTTTTAATATTTTTGTATCATTTATCTGTGTATACATCAAGTAAAATCAGCATTATGATGAGTCCATCCTGATATAAACAAGTAATACATACAACTTTAATGCATTACCACATGGATTCTAGCCTCCTCTTGTTGCTTATCTGTAACCTCCCACTCCAACACTAAGAAACCTGGCTCCTACCATCTGGGATCCAGTTATTGTTTAATTCCAGTATCCAAGTCTTACGGCATTAGAATTGTAACTCCTACTCCCATGGGAAACAACCAACTAGAGTACAGTGCTTAAGTTCATTTATTTTTGCCTTTAGTCTTACAGTCTTTCCTCTTTTCCAATGTGACTTTGGTTAACATCTTTCCCCCCTTCACCTTCAGTGAAGTTTTTTCATAAAATTATAATATAGTTAGATTCTTTAATCACAGTCTACATTTTATCGTGAAATCCTCCAATCTCCTAAATATTACTTTTTAAATTTGTATACATTAAGGGTAATTTTTGTGCGGTAAAATCTTACAGGTTTTATCAAATGACTAGTGTCATATAACTACCTTTATAGTGCCCTATTTATTATTTTCACCACTGTAACAAAAAATTAAAAAAAGGAAAATCTGTACTTTGCCTATTTAACCCTCTCTTCTTCCCAAGGCTCAGTCCACCATTGGGTAAAATCAATTCTTAAAGGTAATTTTTATAAAACTATATTAGAAAAAGTAAATAGTTATGATGCTGGAATACTTTATTAATTTTTACCTATTGCTATAAATTATAATAGAAAAATTATTTCACCATTCTTAGAGTTGAATCATTTTATAGTGTATTTCAGTGTAATAGTTCCTCTATATCAGATTTCCCCAATCATTTAAATCTCTAAGTATTACTTAGTGTAATACATATCATTTAACATCATTATGGACTGTTGGCTTTTGCGTGGAACAACTAAATACAACAGTACAATATTCATCATACGTGGAAATTTTTATCCAGTCATCCAAAACTGGAAACCACAGTTTGTCAGATGAAGTTCATTTAGGGGTTTAGTCAATACTAGCAAATATTGCAATAATTTCATGGAATATTTTCACGAGGATTTCAGATTTTCTTTTTTCCCTCTCATTTTTCAATAGTTGAAATTTCATTCATTTTGGAAATCACAATGTTATCAATAAGACAGGATATATACATATGTGTATATATATATATATATATACACGTGTGTATGTATATGTTTATGTATACATATGTATATATATATATATACATATATATATACATATATATGTATATATATATATATATATATCTCCTACCACCACACATTTCTCTCACATTATTCAAATAAGATTGTAAAGATTGAAGAGCCTGGACATGTGGTTTTACAGCAAAAGCCATATAGCTTTTTTCAGTGGAAAGAATTTAAAGAACACTGTAGGATTTTGACTGTAACAAGAAAGTGATAGATTTTGCCACTAAGTCTCATACTGCAGCTTGGCTTAAGTGTACCAATACTGTCTTTGCATTGTTTTATGTCATCCATAATGATGCTTAAGGGCTCAACAAAACTCTTTCTAAAAGACCATTCTAAAATGAAAATTCATTTTGATTTCACATGTTCATATGTGTTCCTCTAAACACACATACACACACACACATAAATAGATCAGCACCTTCAGAGATGTTTACAAATATCTTAACCAAATTTGGCATCAAGTTAAGCTGTTTGGCCCAGTATATTTTTTTTTTTGTCGTACTTTATTTTTTTTTATTTTTATTTTTTTATATATGAAATTTATTGACAAATTGGTTTCCATACCACACCCAGTGCTCATCCCAAAAGGTGCCCTCCTCAATACCCATCACCCACCCTCCCCTCCCTCCCACCCCCCATCAACCCTCAGTTTGTTCTCAGTTTTTAACAGTCTCTTATGCTTTGGCTCTCTCCCACTCTAACCTCTTTTTTTTTTTTTCCTTCCCCTCCCCCATGGGTTCCTGTTAAGTTTCTCAGGATCCACATAAGAGTGAAACCATATGGTATCTGTCTTTCTCTGTATGGCTTATTTCACTTAGCATCACACTCTCCAGTTCCACCCACGTTGCTACAAAAGGCCATATTTCATTTTTTCTCATTGCCACATAGTATTCCATTGTGTATATAAACCACAATTTCTTTATCCATTCATCAGTTGATGGACATTTAGGCTCTTTCCATAATTTGGCTATTGTTGAGAGTGCTGCTATGAACATTGGGGTACAAGTGCCCCTATGCATCAGTACTCCTGTATCCCTTGGATAAATTCCTAGCAGTGCTATTGCTGGGTCATAGGGTAGGTCTATTTTTAATTTTCTGAGGAACCTCCACACTGCTTTCCAGAGCGGCTGCACCAATTTGCATTCCCACCAACAGTGCAAGAGGGTTCCCGTTTCTCCACATCCTCTCCAGCATCTAGAGTCTCCTGATTTGTTCATTTTGGCCACTCTGACTGGCGTGAGGTGATACCTGAGTGTGGTTTTGATTTGTATTTCCCTGATAAGGAGCGACGCTGAACATCTTTTCATGTGCCTGTTGGCCATCTGGATGTCTTCTTTAGAGAAGTGTCTATTCATGTTTTCTGCCCATTTCTTCACTGGGTTATTTGTTTTTCGGGTGTGGAGTTTGGTGAGCTCTTTATAGATTTTAGATACTAGCCCTTTGTCCGATATGTCATTTGCAAATATCTTTTCCCATTCCGTTGGTTGCCTTTTCGTTTTGTTGGTTGTTTCCTTTGCTGTGCAGAAGCTTTTTATCTTCATAAGGTCCCAGTAATTCACTTTTGCTTTTAATTCCCTTGCCTTTGGGGATGTGTCGAGTAAGAGATTGCTACGGCTGAGGTCAGAGAGGTCTTTTCCTGCTTTCTCCTCTAAGGTTCTGATGGTTTCCTGTCTCACATTTAGGTCCTTTATCCATTTTGAGTTTATTTTTGTAAATGGTGTGAGAAAGTGGTCTAGTTTCAACCTTCTGCATGTTGCTGTCCAGTTCTCCCAGCACCATTTGTTAAAGAGGCTGTCTTTTTTCCATTGGATGTTCTTTCCTGCTTTGTCAAAGATGAGTTGGCCATACGTTTGTGGGTCTAGTTCTGGGCTTTCTATTCTATTCCATTGGTCTGTGTGTCTGTTTTTGTGCCAATACCATGCTGTCTTGATGATGACAGCTTTGTAGTAGAGGCTAAAGTCTGGGATTGTGATGCCTCCTGCTTTGGTCTTCTTCAAAATTCCTTTGGCTATTCGGGGCCTTTTGTGGTTCCATATGAATTTTAGGATTGCTTGTTCTAGTTTTGAGAAGAATGCTGGTGCAATTTTGATTGGGATTGCATTGAATGTGTAGATAGCTTTGGGTAGTATTGACATTTTGACAATATTTATTTTTCCAATCCATGAGCAGGGAATGTCTTTCCATTTCTTTAAATCTTCTTCAATTACCTTCATAAGCTTTCTATAGTTTTCAGCATACAGATCCTTTACATCTTTGGTTAGATTTATTCCTAGGTATTTTATGCTTCTTGGTGCAATTGTGAATGGGATCATTTTCTTTATTTGTCTTTCTGTTGCTTCATTGTTAGTGTATAAGAATGCAACTGATTTCTGTACATTGATTTTGTATCCTGCAACTTTGCTGAATTCATGTATCAGTTCTAGCAGACTTTTGGTGGAGTCTTTCGGGTTTTCCATGTATAATATCATGTCATCTGCAAAAAGCGAAAGCTTGACTTCATCTTTGCCAATTTTGATGCCTTTGATTTCCTTTTGTTGTCTGATTGCTGATGCTAGAACTTCCAGCACTATGTTAAACAACAGCAGTGAGAGTGGGCATCCCTGTCGTGTTCCTGATCTCAGGGAAAAAGCTATCAGTTTTTCCCCGTTGAGGATGATGTTAGCTGTGGGCTTTTCATAAATGGCTTTTATGATCTTTAAGTATGTTCCTTCTATCCCGACTTTCTCAAGGGTTTTTATTAAGAAAGGGTGCTGGATTTTGTCAAAGGCCTTTTCTGCATCGATTGACAGGATCATATGGTTCTTCTCTTTTTTTTTGTTAATGTGATGGATCACGTTGATTGATTTGCGAATGTTGAACCAGCCCTGCATCCCAGGAATGAATCCCACTTGATCATGGTGAATAATTCTTTTTATATGCTGTTGAATTCGATTTGCTAGTATCTTATTGAGAATTTTTGCATCCATATTCATCAGGGATATTGGCCTGTAGTTCTCTTTTTTGACTGGGTCTCTGTCTGGTTTAGGAATCAAAGTAATACTGGCTTCATAGAATGAGTCTGGAAGTTTTCCTTCCCTTTCTATTTCTTGGAATAGCTTGAGAAGGATAGGTATTATCTCTGCTTTAAACGTCTGGTAGAACTCCCCTGGGAAGCCATCTGGTCCTGGACTCTTATTTGTTGGGAGATTTTTGATAACCGATTCAATTTCTTCGCTGGTTATGGGTCTGTTCAAGCTTTCTATTTCCTCCTGATTGAGTTTTGGAAAAGTGTGGGTGTTCAGGAATTTGTCCATTTCTTCCAGGTTGTCCAATTTGTTGGCATATAATTTTTCATAGTATTCCCTGATAATTGTTTGTATCTCTGAGGGATTGGTTGTAATCATTCCATTTTCATTCATGATTTTATCTATTTGGGTCATCTCCCTTTTCTTTTTGAGAAGCCTGGCTAGAGGTTTGTCAATTTTGTTTATTTTTTCAAAAAACCAACTCTTGGTTTCGTTGATCTGCTCTACAGTTTTTTTAGATTCTATATTGTTTACTTCTGCTCTGATCTTTATTATTTCTCTTCTTCTGCTGGGTTTAGGCTGCCTTTGCTGTTCTGCTTCTATTTCCTTTAGGTGTGCTGTTAGATTTTGTATTTGGGATTTTTCTTGTTTCTTGAGATAGGCCTGGATTGCAATGTATTTTCCTCTCAGGACTGCCTTCGCTGCGTCCCAAAGCGTTTGGATTGTTGTATTTTCATTTTCGTTTGTTTCCATATATTTTTTGATTTCTTCTCTAATTGCCTGGTTGGCCCACTCATTCGTTAGTAGGGTGTTCTTTAACCTCCATGCTTTTGGAGGTTTTCCAGACTTTTTCTTGTGGTTGATTTCAAGCTTCATAGCATTGTGGTCTGAAAGTATGCATGGTATAATTTCAATTCTTGTAAACTTATGAAGGGCTGTTTTGTGACCCAGTATATGATCTATCTTGGAGAATGTTCCATGTGCACTCGAGAAGAAAGTATATTCTGTTGCTTTGGGATGAAGAGTTCTAAATAGATCTGTCAAGTCCATCTGATCCAATGTCTCATTCAGGACCCTTGTTTCTTTATTGACCGTGTGTCTAGATGATCTATCCATTTCTGTAAGTGGGGTATTAAAGTCCCCAGCAATTACCACATTCTTATCAATAAGGTTGCTTCTGTTTATGAGTAATTGTTTTATATATTTGGGGGCTCTGGTATTCAGTGCATAGACATTTATAATTGTTAGCTCTTCCTGATGGATAGACCCTGTAACTATTATATAATGTCCTTCTTCATCTCTTGTTACAGCCTTTAATTTAGAGTCTAGTTTGTCTGATATAAGTATGGCTACTCCAGCTTTCTTTTGGCTTCCAGTAGCATGATAAATAGTTCTCCATCCCCTCACTCTGAATCTAAAGGTGTCTTCATGTCTAAAATGAGTCTCTTGTAGACAGCAAATAGATGGGTCTTGTTTTGTTATCCATTCTGATACCCTATGTCTTTTGGTTGGCACATTTAATCCATTTACATTCAGTGTTATTATAGAAAGATACGGGTTTAGAGTCATTGTGATGTCTGTATGTTTTATGCTTGTAGTGATGTCTCTGGTACTTTGTCTCACAGGGTCCCCCTTAGGATCTCTTGTAGGGCTGGTTTAGTGGTGACAAATTCCTTCAGTTTTTGTTTGTTTGGGAAGACCTTTATCTCTCCTTCTATTCTAAATGGCAGACTTGCTGGATAAAGGATTCTCGGCTGCATATTTTTGCTGTCTAGCACCCTGAAAATCTCGTGCCAATTCTTTCTGGCCTGCCAAGTTTCAAAAGAGAGATCAGTCACGAGTCTTATAGGTCTCCCTTTATATGTGAGGGCACGTTTACCCCTTGCTGCTTTCAGAATTTTCTCTTTATCCTTGTATTTTGCCAGTTTCACTATGATATGTCGTGCAGAAGATCGATTCAAGTTACGTCTGAAGGGAGTTCTCTGTGCCTCTTGGATTTCAGTGCCTTTTTCTTTCCCCAGTTCAGGGAAGTTCTCAGCTATGATTTCTTCAAGTACCCCTTCAGCACCTTTCCCTCTCTCTTCCTCCTCTGGGATACCAATTATGCGTATATTATTTCTTTTTAGTGTATCACTTAGTTCTCTAATTTTCCCCTCATACTCCTGGATTTTTTTATCTCTCTTTTTCTCAGCTTCCTCTTTTTCCATAACTTTATCTTCTAGTTCACCTATTCTCTCCTCTGCCTCTTCCATCCGAGCTGTGGTGGTTTCCATTTTGTTTTGCATTTCCTTTAAAGCGTTTTTCAGCTCCTCGTGACTGTTCCTTAGTCCCTTGATCTCTGTAGCAAGAGATTCTCTGCTGTCCTGTATAAGCCCAGCGATTTCAAGCCCAGCGATTAATTTTATGACTATTATTCTAAATTCACTTTCTGTTATATTATTTAAATCCTTTTTGATCAGCTCATTAGCTGTTGTTATTTCCTGGAGATTCTTCTGAGGGGAATTCTTCCGCTTGGTCATTTTGGATAGTCCCTGGTGTGGTGAGGACCTGCAAGGCACTTCCCCTGTGCTGTGGTGTATAACTGGAGTTGGTGGGCGGGGCCGCAGTCAGTCCTGATGTCTGCCCCAGCCCACCGCTGGTGGCCCCGTATATTTTATAGGTCACTGATGCTTTGCTATGCTCTTATGCTGTGTCCTAAATTTTTCAGTAGAAGGAAATGGCTCAGGAAGAAAACAAACCAAACCAGGGCCTTAAATGGTATGTAGAAATGTGACAAAGATTTTCTCTTTCTAAAATAGAGTTGGATTAAGGAGTGGAGGGCTATCAGGTGCATCACGTTTGAGTAAGAGAGTAGCAAGTGAATGGGGCATATTTCATCTTGAAAATCCTGCATTTTCCATCCAGGTAAGAACTTCTCTGTAATCATAGCACAGCGGTAGGTGTGGCAGAGCACACAGGGCTGCATACACTGCACCAGAGACCAAAGTGTCATTACCTGAAGGATTGTTTGCTGTTGGAGAACAAACAGGCATGCAAACTAGGAAGCTGTTCTGACCTTCTACTCTTTGGTCCCCAGGGAGGCCTTTTATTTAAAAAAATAAGGAAACCATTGGTTTTTTATATCAGACAGATACATATCACAACTAGTAGTAAATTGCCCATGATTCCCTGTATTATGTTCCCCAGGGAGTCCTCTGTGAGGGGAAACCAATGATTTCAACTTTTCAGGTATGAAGTTGTCCTTAAATTATCTCCTTTATGGTCTTAGTCCATACTGTGTCAATAACAGGAAAACAAAAAGGGAACATAGTTCAAGCATATTAAAAAAAAAAGAATATTTGCTGAAAAGACAAAAAATCGAATGTGTCTGACTACTTTAATATACAACTCAACATTATTTTTCTCCATAAATATAGGAATGTTTTATGTCCCAACGAATACACACATTTGTAATAAGACAGGATTAGCTCCCTATTGGATTCCTACTCGTAATCATCATCTCTAAGTGTAATAGAGAGTTGGAATGTTAAAAATATCCACACATTTCCTTTTCTCATGCAATTATCCTAGTTCTCATCCCCTTTTGTGGTATCTTAGAATAGATTTTGTTCTGAGTAACTCTTTAAAAATGCAGTAATATTTAAGAATTCAATGGGGATAAAAGAAAAAAATGAAAATCCAAATGCACTGATATCTTTATTTACTACCTCATTTTTGGAAAAAAAATGATTTGGGGTGCCAGTCTCATATGTAAGGAACGTAGAGTTTGGTTACTACAAGAGTTCAGAAAAATGCATAGTAAAGTGAATGTATGTAGCACTAATACTTCTCTGAACTCATATAATTTAGCACCTCTGAAACAAGGCCCTTATCTTACCCATTTCCATGTACTTTTAGGATCTTTATTTTTTACTGAATAGCTTACATTTTCAAATGCTTTCCTTTTTACTCATATGCTCCTGTGGCCTACTAACAACCATAACACCTAGAGGATACCTGTATTAAAGATGTATTTGTACAAGTCCTACAGTTAGCTCAGACGGATTTGTTTCAGGAAT
Source organism: Lynx canadensis (assembly GCF_007474595.2). NCBI lineage: Eukaryota > Metazoa > Chordata > Mammalia > Carnivora > Felidae > Lynx > Lynx canadensis. Next base: position 155,067,838 of record NC_044303.2, on the reverse strand, counting down.
CGGGGGCATGACCCAATCATGGTGGCCCAGGTGATGTGGCATTCCCATTGGGCTGATGTGGCTCTAGTAGAATTGTGAATGTAGTCAGCCCAATGAGGAGCACATGGGTGGGAGTTTTATTTAAAGGAAATCAGGCTGCAGAAATCAAAAGATGGGGAAATCGATGATTGACAAAGTCCTCTACAAGTTGTGATATTTAAAAAAAAAATAATGTTTATTTATTTTTGAGAGAGAGAGACAAAGCACAAGTGGGGAAGTGGCAGAGAGAGAGGGAGACACAGAATCCGAAGCAGGCTCCAGGCTCCGAGCTGTCAGCACAGAGCCCAACGCTGGGCTTGAACTCACAAACTGTGAGATCATGACCTGAGCTGAAGTAGGATGCTGAACCGACTGAGCCACCCAGGCCCCCCCCCAGGCTGTGATATTTTGTGAAATGGAAAATATTGGGATTTGAGTATGTATGAATTCAACTGTGCTTATTTAAAAACTCTATCATTTACTGATCGTTCTATTATGAAAACGAGAGGAAGAATGTTATAAGGAAAAAAGTGTCCTTGAGCTTGAAAGTGGAAGAACTCATCGTTAATTGCAGTTTTACCGCTGAGTTAGACCAGACACTTTGAGCAGGCAAAACAAAAGGTTTTTTAGATCATTTCTAGGTCTCTTCCACCTCTTTGACTCCATAATCCATGAATACTGTCAGTGACCTAAAACGGTGTATGTCTGAAGGAGTTGAAACCAGATGGGTGGCCTCATGTGATCGGAACAGTTGAGGATGAAAGACTTATTGTATTTGGGAGAAATCCAAAGTTTATGCATTATCCCAAGTTTGTATCTTTATTCATATTTTCCTGATAGTTTGTTGTAATTACTCAATAATTTTAAAAACCACCCAAGATAGGCATTATGAGATTGTATTTTCATTCTAGCCTGCCTCGTTGTTGCATGCCTAAAGAAAAATAAATAAAAACCCTGAAAAGCAGCCAACTCAAATATTGCACACCTGGCTCCCATTTGTTATAAGATTATCACTGAAAACAAAGATTCTTGACTTTTACAACCCTCAATCCTGTGGCCTCCTCAGCAGTACTCCCAGTCTAACCTGGTGGAAACTGAACAAAAGAAAGCTCTCAAAAAGACCCATGCTATGATCTCCATATTAACGTCTCCCTCTCCTGGCCCCTGAACTCAATGACAACATTTAAAACAAAGGCATAAAAAGGGAATTATGACAGCAAGAAACATGTTGGGCTTCTTCCATCCTCCCACCCATGTGTAACGATAAATCTAAAATACGACAAAAACATTTTCCTTTGGCAGGAGGGTTTTGCTTTTCTTTTGGAGATACCAAGGCCCCGTAAAAGAAAAACATTTCTCTCTTCAGTTCTTTCCGTTTTAAAAATGTTTAAGTTTTTTAAATATGCAATTGGATTAGAAATCACCAAGAACAACACAATAGAACAGACTGCCAGAAGGGCCGCCTGCTGCCTAGGTGTGTCTACATTTAACCATTCCATTTTGCTCCAGCTCTAAATTGTAATTTCTAATTACAATAGGCTTGCCAGGTTCACTGGGTCTGCGAAGAAAGTAAATACAGACAACAGATTCTAAATACAGAATTCTATTTAAAAAGACCTCCAGATCATTCAGACCAGCCCTCTGGCTGTAACTGCTCAAGTATCCCAGAGATTGAGCAGTTGGCCTTTTTTTGTGTGTGTGTGTGAAGGTCTAGATGCATATATTTGAATAATAACCTCATCGCATTTAAAAGCATCCACATATCTGAAAGTCTTTACTAAAAGGAAATTCTGTGTTACACTTCATCTATAGCTATTAGGTCTTTTTGAAGCCCATTAAAAAATCAATCTCATTATATATGGAGAACTGCAATATTCTATCCTTCTATATTACATGAATGGCGCAAATATATTAGGTATTGTCTAATTTAAAATAACACCACCCTGCACTTGGGCAAACCTTGATAATCTGTCCGATGTGCCCAGCCCTGACAGAGGATAATACTCTCTTTTTCTTCTGTTTTCCCTAAGAGATTCTAAATACACTATACCTGAACTCCCGTATCTTAATATAACCAAGAATTGTTGTTAACTATTGTGAGTAGTTTGATCATGACACAGGAGAGTTGTGTGAATAGTGGGTCTAGGGATTACAAGTGATTGATTAGGGAAAGACAGTGGGGAAAAGGGGGATAATTCCAGCACAGTGCTTTGGGAGAACTGGAGAAATGGAAGATAAGTAGATGTAGAAGTGTCTGTTATAGGACTTAGCTGTGGAGGAAATGCTGGAGTTTAGTTGAATTGATATGGTGCATGGTGATTATTAGAGGACTTAATTTTGCATGGACAACAGAGTAAGGGATGGGCTTTTCAGGAAATGAAGGTGATAGGTAAAGCTTCATGTAGGAGCACTGGCAGGAGATGACAGGTTCAATTAAAGTCAAAATGAAAGGTGAGGATCTCCTGGTAGTGACAAAAACTTCAATAACAAATCCTGGACAGAGGAGGTGTGGGAGTACAATATTTCCTATGGATTATATCCTCTCTCTAACTTCTTGCCAAGCCACCTACCTAGGTTGATAGTTATAGTTTCTTTTCTTTCTGCAACAGTAATGAACTGAATTACTTTGCAAACATTCAAGAAAACTGCCCTGAACTTAGGGATGGAAACTCTTGGGTAGTTATCAGTTGTGAAATCCAAAGTGAAGAGTAGTTCCAAGAACAGCTCCATCTGCAAAAGTTCTTCGTCTATGTTGTGGCTTTAAATTGATGGTTTTTGAAAGTATGAAAACCAAATATGGCCATTCTTCTTGAAGAAAGTGAATCTACAACTTAACTAAAACTTCTATGACCAGTGTTGCCAAAAATGAAATGAAAGAGGTGTTCTCTTTTCCTACTCGTGGTGGAAAATACATAGGTGATACCCTGTCAATCTGCACACAGTTTCAAAAATACTGATACTATTAATTCCTAGGAAGTTGTCCTAAAAATTCCACTTAAGATAAATTCTAAATGTGAATATTTATTACATTATACTTTACAGTAGTATCAAATTAGGAACAGTTCAAATAACCAACAATAAGGAATTAGATAGTAAAACTTTTTTATTCATGTTAAAGAATATTATCCAGTCAGTTAAAAAATCAGCCTATTGAAGAATAGTGACAAAAAAGAACATCGCTCATGTTAGTGAAAAGCAGCATATTGAAATGCGTATGATTTATGTCTTGATCTTGCAAAAACAAATTTTAAAAGATGGGAAAAGCACAAATAAATTTATTTATTTAGTCATTGATTTTGTCAACATGGTTACTGAGCACCCAGCTGAGTATACACATTCCTATCTTACAGAGTTTATATTTTGTGGATAGGAGACAGATAATAGAGTAGGTAGGTATGTAGGTAGGTAGATAGATAGGGATGTATATTTAGTTATATTAAATGTGTGTGTGTGTGTGAGTGTGTGTGTGTGTGTGGGGGGGGGGGGTCACTTAACACAATTTCACTGAGTTTCCTGAATGGATAAAGTCAGGAACATTATAAAAGTGTCTACCTGATAGTAAGGTCAAAAGAACTTAATAAATACCTAAAAAGTGCCTAATACAATAAGTGAGAAATAAATGTTACAGTTAGTTTTTATTGTTATTCCCTCTTCTACACATACAGGTAAACTTTATGAATGGGATCCTCCAGGCTTTGACTCTAATAATGCAAATTTGACAAATCTTATTCCCTGAATACAGCTTTCAAGCTTACTGTTTTGTTAAAGTTCTAAACTAATAAGCCTTCTTCTGACTTAGGATTATATGCTTCACGAGGCACCTGAGTGGCTCAGTCAGTAGAGTGTCTTACTCTTGACTTGGGCTCAGGTCATTATCTCATGGTTCATGAGTTTGAGCCCCACCTTGAGGTCTGTGCTGACAGCACAGATCCTGCTTGGGATTCTCTTTCTCTTTCTATCTCTCTCTCACCTGCTGGCTCTCTCTCTCTCTCTCTCTCTCTCTCTCTCTCTCTCTCTCAAAGAAAAATAAATTTAAAACAGAGGATTATAGGCTTCATGAATGAGTCAGAGAATGAGAAACTCCTATAAAATTATTTAAAAGGTGAATTGAAATAGATGAGCTTAATATTTGACAACTATGGTGCTTGGTATATACTTTTAGAGTGGATTAATGGATTAGTGGTAGGTGAGAAAATGGGAAGAAAGAATAAAAGTTTTTCAAAAGTTTGGCTATAAAGGAGTAAGACAGGGAATGCAGGAAAGGTAACAGACTCTAGAATTTTTGTTTCATTGTGTAATTTCTTGTCGGTTGATGACTTTTTAAAGATGGAATACTGGGGTAAACCTTTGCCAAATAGGACCACCAACAATGTTTCCCCTTTTCTTATGATCCCACCTCTCATGCCATCCATGAAGATGGAAGATGCATAATCTAGTTCCTTTCACCTTGAATCTGAGCTGGACTTGTGACTTGGATTGATCATCAGAGTGTGATGGAAGTGACATTTTCAAATCTCTAATATCAGTCTTGAGAGACCTGTAGCTTCCACATTTACCCTCCTGAGATTAAGCATCTATATACAGAAGCTTAGGCATGTACATGGAGAGAGAGATTTGATCGGCCTCCAGATAATGGAGGCACCACATGTTAGTATAGCCATCTTGGCTTTTTTCTTTTTTTTAAACCTGTTGACCTATCACCTGAAGGCAGTGCCATAAATGACCCTGACTTATACCACATGGAGCAGAGACTAGCTGTCTATGTTGTTTCCTGGCCAAATTTTGAAATTGAGAGCAATTAAATGGTTGTTTTGTTTGTTTGGGGTTTTGTTTTGTTTTGTTTTTGTGTTTGTTTGGTTTTTTTTTTTTTTTAACCAAAGTCTTTTGGGATCTAATCCACTGACCATACAATTCATCCATTTAAGTATACAACTCAGTGTTTTTTTAGTATACTGAGATCAGTTGAGCCATCATCACAATTTTGGAACGTTTTAATCACCCCCAAAATAAAACCTCATGTCCTTTAGCTATCAGTCCCTGTAGTTCATTCCCCTATAACCCAGAATACACACAAGTGGCTTTACCAGGGACCTGAGTTCTGGGTAAAACCCTGGAGGAGGGAAAGGAGTCTAAGGACCAAAGTCAGTACCTTGGGATTGTGGTGTAATGCCCCCCAAGATGTGTCTTGTTCCTGAGCTGGGAGATTTCTTTTGTTCATTAACTTCCATAGTCAAAAATGAAGAGGGGATAGCTCTGCAATGCCCCAGTGACATGAAGACCCCAGGGCACTTGTCCATGCAGGCAGGACTGGCCTTCAACAGCAATCCCAATTTTCTCTCTTCACCTCAGAATGACCACTGTCATTTTTGGAATAGAAAGGAAGAGTTTTCTTGTTTGTTTGTTTATTTGTGTTTTTTTTAAAGGCCCTAAGCAAACTCTGATCTCTCTTGTGTCTGTATAGATTTTCCAATTCCAGAGATTCATATGCATGAGATCATATAATACATGAACATGCATGTCTGGCAACTTTTATTTAGCATAATGCTTTCAAGATCCATACAATCTGTAACATGTGTCATTACTTCATTCCTGTTAGTAGCTGAATAATATTCCATTGTACGTATATACCACTTTCCTTATCCATTACTCTGTTGGTGGATATTTAGGTTGTTTCACTGATTACTTGCACTTTTTAGCTATAATGAATAATGCTGCTACAAGCATTCATATAAAATATTTTTGTCTAGATATACATTTTTATTTTCGTTGTATATATATATATATATACATAGTAGAGGATCATAACTCTTTGTTTAATCATTAGGGGAGCTGCCAAACTGTTTTCTGAAGCAGCTGTACTATACCATTTTTCCACTAGCAGGCTCTGAAAGTTAAATTTTCTCTACATTGTCACTAATACTTCTCACTATTTGTCTTTTTTTTTATCATTATAGCCATGCTGGTAGGAATAATGTTGTCTCTTGTGATTTTGATTTGTATTTTACTGACAGTTAATGATGTCTAGCATCTTTCATGTACTTATTAGGCACTTGACTATTTTCTTCGGAAAAATGACTATTCAGATCCTTTACCAATTTTTAATGGGGTTATTTTTTTATATTGAATTGTAAGGATTCTTCATATATTCTAGATACCAGTCCTTCATCAGATATATAATTAGCAAATATTTTCTCTCTTTCCATCGATTGTCTTTTTTACTTTTTTATTTGAAGCGCAAAAATTTTTATTTGAAAAAGTCCAATTTATCTATTTTTTTTTCTTTTGTTGCTCATGATTTTGGTGTAATATTTAAGAATCCTTTGCAAAATCCCAGGTCATGAAGATTTACCCTTTTGTTTTCTTTTAAGAGTCTTAGAGTATTGGCTCTTACATTTCATTATTTGATGCATTTTGAGTTAATTTTTGTATATGGTTTACGAAATGGATCTGACTTCATTCTTTTTCTGCTATTCACTTGTTGCAGGAACATTAGGTGAACACATTTTTCTTTTCCCACCACTGGTTGTGGCACACTTGTCAAAAATCAATTGACCATAGATGCATGAATTTATTTCTGTGCTCTCAATTTTATTCCATTTTTCTATATGTCTATCTCTGTCCCAGTACCACAGTCAGTCTGTCTGTCTTTCTTTTCTTTTCTTTTTTCTTTTCTTTTCTTTTCTTTTCTTTTTTTTTAAGTTTATTTACTTGGAGGTGGTGGTGCAGAGAGAAAGTGAGAGAGAGAAAATCCCAAGCAGGCTCTGTGCTGTCAGTGCAGAGCATGATGGGGGGCTCCATCTCATGAACCATGAGCTCATGATCTGAACCAAAATCAAGAGTAAGGTACTTAACCAACTGAGACACCCAGGTACCCCCTAGTACCCAAGTCTTCATTGCCACTGCTTTGTAGAAAGTTTTGAAAGCAGAACGTCAAGGTCCTCCTACTTTCTTCTTTTTCATAATTGTTTGGCTCTTCCGGGTCCTTGGAATTTCAAATGGGTGTTACAATTAATTTGTCAGTTTCTACAAAGAAGTCATTGGAGCTTCTGATATGGATTGCATAGCATATGTAGATAGTTTACTGAGTATTTGCACTTTAATGTTAACTCTTTTGACTCAAACAGGATATTTTATAAAATGCACTTAGATTTTTAAAAATCTTGTATAACAACATTTTATTATTTTGACAGTATGAGTTTTGGCTCCTTTTATTAAATTTATCCTTAAGTATTTTATTATTTTTGGTGTTGTGAATAGAATTATTTTCTTAATTTCCTTTTTAGATTAATCATCATACATGTATAAAAATACAACCCCTCAAAGACAGTAATATACATTTAGCATGGAGAAGTTACAACATTAGAGGAATAACTTGGTGATAAATACAGCAGGAGAAGTGAGATTATGGTGTGTTTAGGCTTGGAGATCCAGACCAGAATTGAAAGATTGTGTTACAATATATGATAAATAATAATTCCTTTTTTTTTTCTTGGAAGATAATGTGGCAAAGGCTTTAAACAATAGATATTTTCCATTCTTTTTTATTCTTTTGAAGTAGATCCACTGAGAAGGAGAGTAGACAAGGTGTCTAAGGTGTTTCCTCTGACAAAGGAAACAATGTTAAAGGGTCTGTAAAATTCGGTGACTGAATTAATGGTAGTAGCAGCATCAGTATTCCCACTTAGTGTATGTTCTTCCAGGCAGAGGTATGGGAAGTAATTTGGGTTATTTCTGGATTGGAATTTCTCTAAGAAGGTATGATGTAAACATATGAGAAAGAGAACTTAAGATATTAATTTAAAATGTGATGTAAATTATTTTATACTTTTAAAATAAAAATGGGGATTTATGAAGAGGAACAAAGTTGAAGAGTCATTGCCCTTGAGGTTCCAATGAGGTCAAAAGAACAACTAATAGGGAAGAATAGGTGATCTGAAATAAGACGAGGTTGTTGGAAACTAATTCATTTGATTTAATGACAAAACCAGGGTTTGATCACAAGATTTTGTACATGAGAGAGTGACAATGATGTCAACGGTAAGGAAAAAGTCAAAGAAATGAAAAATTTTTGTTTTAATTGTGTTGTTCACATTGAAAGCTTTTAGGATGATAACTGAAGTTAGGATGACAGAGAAGAAAACAGTGAGCTATGTTATATGTTAGGTGATGAAGAAAAGGACCAAAATGTGAGCAGATGGCAACAATAAGGGATAGTTTAAATTTCTAGTGGCATGAGCAGAAAAATAATTGTTTTAAGTCTATTCATTGTGACAGAATTGGTATATTGGTTTAGATTTTTTAGGCATGAAAATTATGTAGTTCTATATTTTTAGTATAGAGAACTTCCTATCACCAAATGAAAACAGCATATATAGTATGATTTAATTTTTATAAAATTATGAATCAAATCAGAACAACATAGACCTACAAGGTTACTAGTGATAATTTCTGCAGAGACCCAGCTGATATTTTCTTTTATTTTAATATATTGTTTAAAAATAAACATTATTTTGAAGTTCAGGAAAGATAAAATAAAATCCATTTGTTATTTTGAAATATGAAAAAGAGTTTCAGGAAGCTTATATGCCACAATCTCAAAATTCAAATGCATGAGCTTTGCTCTTGGGAGAATGTTAACATGTAAATGTAGAAATATATTACTTCCTTTATTTTTCAGTTAAAAACATACTTTTCAAATTATAGATATATGATGGTAAATCTCTGGGGGGGAAATGGTAAAAATAAGTTGAATGAAGTGATCAAATTATTTTGTGTCTGTCAGTGAGTATGGTAGAAACAATAACCTGGAAAAAATGTACTTATATTCCAGACTAAGGTAAAGGAAACTTAGCCACTCAGGAAAGAAATTGGACAGAAAAGGAGATTACAAATTTCAACAATACTGAAAACTAAGAATGGTAGTTACAAATACATGAGTTTCCAAAAAGAAGAAAAAAATTGAATGGCAGGGTGGGGGGTGGGGAGCCAGGAGAGAATAATATAGTCAAGAAAGCAGAAATTAGATTTTCTTATACATTCTTGTGTTCTTATACGTCTCCCTGGGTGAGTGCTTGAAGTAGGAAGCACTAATTATAAGATGTCAAAGTTCAACTGTTTTCATCTGAATTTTCTTTTAGACATAGAGACAATATATGTCAGCCATCTCTAGATTCCAGAGTGTGATGGGGCAGTGATAACTCAGGCCATTAAGATGGTTAGAAGTCTACAACTTCCCTGAGTCTTTTATTTTCCTCTGGAACTCGAGCAAGTTACCTGTCTTCAGATGAAGACAATTCATAAAAGAGGCTGATAGAGAAAGCTGTGAGGTGGTTACAGTTCCAGAGTATAGGGAAATGAGTCCTTCATTCCTGAAGAAGGATTATTTATTTATTTATTTATTTATTTATTTATTTATTTATTTATTATTTATTTACATCCAAGTTAGTCAGCATATAGTGCAATAATGATTTCAGGAGTAGATTCCAGTGATTGATCCCCCATGTATAACACCCAGTGTTCATTCCAACAAGTATCTTCCTTAATGCCCCTTGCCCATTTAGCCCATCGCCCCACTCACAACCCCTCCAGCACCCTTCAGTTTGTTCTCTGTATTTAAGAGTCTGTTAGGTTTTGTCCCCCTCCTTGTTTTTATATTATTTTTCTTCCCTTCCTTTTGGTTCATCTGTTTTCTATCTTAAATTCCTTACATGAGTGAAGTGATATGATGTTTGTATTTCTCTAATTTCGCTTAGCACAATACCTCTAGTTCCATCCATGTAGTTGTAAATGGCAAGATTTCCTTCTTTTTGATTGCGGGGTAATACTCCATTGTATATACATATCACTTCTTCTTTATCCATTCATCCGTCGATGGACATTTGAGCTCTTTCCATACTTTGGCTCTTGTGGATAGTGCTGCTATCAACATTGGGATGCATGTGCCCCTTGGAAACAGCACACCTGTATCCCTTGGATAAATACCTAGTAGTGCAATTGCTGGGTCGTAGGGTAGTCTTATTTTTAACTTGTTGAGGAACCTCCATACTGTTTTCCAGAGTGCTGCACCAGTTTGGATTCCCACCAGCAGTGCAAAAAGAGATCCTCTTTCTCCGCATCCTCGCCAATATCTGTTGTTGCCAGAGTTGTTAATTTTAGCCATTCTGACTGGTGTGAGGTGGTATCTCATTGTGGTTTAAATTTGTATTTCCCTGATGATGAGTGATGTTCAGCATCTTTTCATGTGTCTGTTAGCCATCTGGATGTCTTCTTTGGAGAAATGTCTATTCATGTCTTTTCCCCATTTCTTCACTGGATTATTTGTGGGTTTTTGGGTGTTGAGTTTGAAAAGTTCTTTATAGATTCTGGATATTAACCTGTTGTCTGATATGTCATTGGCAAATATCTTCTCCCATTCCGTAGGTTGCCTTTTAGTTTTGCTGATAGTTTCCTTCGCTATGCAGAAGCTTTTTATTTTGATGAGGTCCCAATAGTTCATTTTTGCATTTGTTTCCTTTGTATTTGGAGACATATTAAGAAGTTGCTGCGATCAAGGTCAAAGAGGTTTTTACCTTTCTCCTCGAGGATTTTGATGGCTTCCTGTATTAGGTTTAGGTCTTTCATCCATTTTGAGTTCATTTTTGTGTATGGTGTAAGAAAGTGGCCCAGGTTCATTTTTCAGCATGTCACTGTACATGTACATGTACATTGTCCCAGCACCGTTTGCTGAAGAGACTGTCTATATTCCACTGGATATTGTTTCCTGCTTTGTCAAAGATTAGTTGGCCATCCATTTGTGGGTCCATTTCTGGGTTCTCTATTCTGTTCCATTAATCTAAGTGTCTGTTTTTGTGCCAGTACCATACTGTCTTGGTGATTACAGCTTTGTGTAATACATCTTGAAATCCAGGATTGTAATGCCTCCATCTTTGGTTTTATTTTTCAGTATTGATTTGGCTATTTCGGGTCTTTTCTGGTTCCATACAAATTTTAGGATTGTTTGTTCTAGCTCTGTGAAGAATGCTGGTGTTATTTTGATAGGGATTGCATTGAATGGATAGATTGCTTTGGGTACTATTGACATTTCAACAATATTTGTTCTTCCTGTCCAGGAGCATGGAATCTTTTTCCATTTTATTTTGTGTGTGTGTGTCTTCTTCCATTTCTTTCATAAGCTTTCTGTAGTTTTCAGTGTATAGATTTTTCATCTCTTTGGTTAGATTTACTCCTAGGTATTTTAATGGTTTTTGTGCAATTATAAATAGGATCAATTCCTTAATTTTCCTTCTGTTGCTTCATTATTGGTGTCTAGGAATGCAACCAATTTCTGTGCATTGATTTTATATCTTGCCACTTTGCTAAATTCACGGATCAGTTCTAGGAGTTTTTTGGCGGAACCTTTTGTGTTTTCCATATAGAGTATCATGTCATCTGTGAAGAGTGCAAGTTTGACTTCCTCTTTGCCGATTTGGATGCCATCTATTCCCTTGCGTTGTCTGATAGCTGAGGCTAGGACTTCCAATACTGTGTTGAATAACAGTGGCTAGAGTGGACATCCTGCCTTGTTCCTGACCTTAGGGGGAAATCTCACTTTTTCCCCATTGAGGATGATATTAGTGGTGAGTCATTCATATGTGGCTTTTATGATCTTAAGGTAAGATCCTTATATCCCTACTTTCTTGAGGGTTTTGATCAAGAAAGCATGCTACATTTTGTCAAATGCTTTCCCTGCATCTATCAGGAGGATCATGTAATTCTTCTCCTTTCTTTTATTGATGTATCACATTGATTGTTTTGCAGATATTGAACCAGCCCTGCATTCAAGGTATAAATCCCACTTTGTCGTGGTGAATAATTCTTTTAATTTATTGTTGGATCTGGTTGGCTAGCATCTTGTGGATTTTTGGATCCATTTTCAGGAGGGAAGTTGATCTGTATTTCTGCTTTTTAGTAAGGTCTTTGTCTGCTTTTGGAATCAAAGTAATGCTGGCTTCATAGAAGGACTTTGGAAGTTTTCCTTCCATTTCTATTTTTTGAAAGAGCTTCAAAAGAATAGGAGTTAACTCTTCTTTAAATGTTTGGTAGAATTCCCCTGGAAAGCGAACTGGTCCTGGACTCCTGTTTTTGGGAGATTTTTTATTACTAACTTGATTTCTTTCCTGGTTATGGGTCTGTTCAAATTTTCTATTTCTTCTTGTTTCAGTTTTGGTAGTTTATGTTTCTAGGAATTTGTCCATTTCTTGCAGATTGACTAATTTATTGGTTATAATTGCTCATAATATTCTTTTATTATTGTTTTTATTTCTGCTGCATTGGTTGTGTCCTGTCTTCTTTCATTCTTGATTTTACTTATTTGGGTCCTTTCCTTTTTGTTTTTGATCAAACTGGCTAGGGGTTTATCAATTTTTTTAACTCTTTCAAAGAACCAGCTCCTGGTTTCATTAATCTGTTCTACTGTTTTTTGTTTGTTTGTTTTTTGGTTTTGATAGCATTGATTTCTGCTCTAATTCTTATTATTTCCTGTCTTCTGCTGGTCTTGGTTTTATTTGCTGTTCTTTTTCCAGCTCATTAAGGTGTAAGTTTAGGTTGTGTATCTGAGACATTTCTTCCTTCTTTAGAAAGGCCTGGATTGCTGTATACTTCTCTCTTATGAGCGCCTTTGCTGCGTCCCAGAGGTTTTGGGCTGTGGTATTATCATTTTCATTGGCTTCCATGTAGTTTTTAATTTCTTCTTTAACTTCTTGGTTAAGCCATTCATTCTATAATAGGATGTTCTTTAGTCTCCAGGTACTTGTTATCTTTCCAAATTTTTTCTTGTGGTTGATTTCGAGTTTCATAGCATTGTGGTCTGAAAGTATGCACAGTATGAACTTGATCTTTTTGTACATAAGGGCTGATTTGTGCCCTATTATGTGATCTCTTCTGGAGAATGTCCCATGTGCACTCAAGAAAAATGTGTATTCTGCTGCTTTAGATGAAATGTTGTGAATATATCTGTTAAGTCCATTCTTTGCAGTGTGTTATTCAAAGCCTTTGTTTCCTTGTTGATTTTCTGTTTAGGTGATCTGTCCATAGCTGTAAGTGGGGTGTTGAAGTTCCCTACTATTACGATATTATTATCAATCAGTTTCTGTATGTTTGTCATTAATTGATTTCTGTATTTTGGTCTTCCACATTTGGAGCATAAATGTTTACAATTGTTAGATCTTCTTGGTGGATAGACCTCTTAATCCTGATATAATGTCCTTCTTCATCTCTTGTTACAGTCTTTATTTTAAAACTTAGATTGTCTGATATAAGTGTGACTACTCCGGCTTTCTTTTGGCGACCATTAGCATAATAGATGGTTCTCCATCCCCTTACTTTCAATCTGAAGGTGTCTTTAGGTCTAAAAAGGGTCTCTTGTAAGCAGCATATAGATAGATCTTGTTTTCTTATCCATTCTGTTAACCTATGTCTTTTGAGTGAAGTGTTTTATCCATTGATGTTTAGAGTGAGTACTGAAAGTTATTAATTTGTTGCCATTATGTTGACTGCAGAGTTAAAGTTTCTGTTCGCATTCTCTGGTCCTTTGTAGTCTTTGTTGCTTTTGGTCTTTTTTTTTTTTTTTTTTTTTTTTCCATCTTTTATCCCCTCAGAGAGCCCCTGCTAAAATTTCTCTCAGGGCTGGTTTAGTGGTCACAAACTGCTTTAGTTTTTGTTTGTCTGGGAAACCTTTTATCTCTCCTTCTGTTTTGAATGACAGTCTTGCTGGATAGTCTTGGCTGCATATTTTTCCGATTCAGCACATTGAGCATCCTGCCACTCCATTCTGGCCTGCCAAGTTTCTGTGGATAGATCTGCTGCAAACCTGATCTGTCTTCCCTTATAGGTTAAGGACTTTTTTTTTCCCTTGCTGCTTTCATAATTCTTTTCTTGCCTGAGTATTTTGTGAATTTGACTATGATATGCCTTGATGATTGTTGTTTTTTGTTGAATCTAATGGGAGTTCTCTGTGCTTCCTGGATATTGATGTCTCTGTCTTTCCCCAGGTTAGGAAAGACTTCCACTATGATTTGCTCACATTAACCTTCTACCCCTTTTTTCTCTCTTTTCATCTTCTGGGACCCGTATGATTCAGATGTTAACTCCTTTTTAATGAGTCACTGAGTTCTCTAATTCTTACATCATTCTCTTTTGCCTTAGTTTCCCTCTTTTTTTTTCTGCTTCATTATTCTCCATAAGTTTGCCCTTTATATCACTGATTTGCTGTTATGCTTCATCCGTCCTTGCTGCCGTGGCATTCATTAGAGATTGCATTTCAGTTATAGCATTTTTAATTTTATCCCAACTAGATTTTATTTCTTTCATATCCACAGAAAGGAATTCTATGCTTTTTTCAACGCCAGTTAAGTAGTCTTATTATCACAATTCTCAATTCTGGTTCAGACATCTTGCCTTGTATCTATGTTGATACATATACAGTCCCTGGCTGTCATTTCTTCCTTTTCTTTTTTTGGGGGTGTATTCCTTCTTTTCAACATTTTGAAGGAAGAAAAATAATTAATAAAATAAAATAAAATAAAATAAAATAAAAATTAAAAAATTAAAAACAACATAAAAAATTCAAATAAAGGATGCTAGGTTCCCGGTGTGTTTGGTCTGGTTGTTGAAAGAAGCTTGATAGAATAGAGAAAAGGGGGGAAGAAAAAACAAAAAGAAAAAAAAAAGGAAAACATTTGAAAACTTAAAAAAATGAATACAATAAAATACAATAAAATGAAATGATCAAAGTAAAGTAGAATTTAAAAAATTTACAAGAAAGTAAAAATATGGTAGAAAAAAATTAAGTCTTTTTTTTTTATAAAAAGAAAATAAAAATATTTTTTTCTCTTCCTGTATTCAAGAATAAGAAAAAAAGAAAAAGAAAAGAATAGATGGACGAGCAAACAGAATGAAATATGATTGGAATTACATACGGTTTCCCCTAGAAGTCAAACTATGAAGCACTTTATAGTCCACAAACTAATCAGGCAAAGAGACTTGCAGTGTTGCTTTAGAGCAGTTAGCCCAGTTGGGGGGTGTGGGGGAGGCTTAGTATAACAACTCCATTCTCCACTAGATGGAGCTGGGATGGATAGTTGTGGCGTGAGTGTAGGTTGTATGCGCATGTGCGGGAGGGGTAAAAAATGGTGTCACCCAGCTACCCAGTCTCTAGTATCAGAACTCTGTGCTCTCTGGGACCAGAAAGCAAGCACCCCTCCTTTACCTCTGGCTTCTGTCCACTCCCCGCTTCTACCCTGTCCCTGACCAAGCTATCAGTCTGCCAGGTGGCACCTCCCTCCCAAGTTTTATCTTAGATGGGGCTGTGTTTCCAAACCCCTCATTTCTGAGGGCCCTACAGCTTTGACCCACTCAGACCCCCTGGGAGAGGGTCTTGCCAACCAATGTCTGGTGCTGGCCTTCCCCCAAGAACATTCATAAGATCGTGCTGATGCAGATGCCCAGAGACTGCAGCCGGGTGCCAGTCTGTCCCAGAAAAAGTTCACATGATCATTTAGCAGCAGCGTTTCATGGATTGTGGTAAATCAAAACACACATCTGGCACCAGCCTTCATCCTAAAAATCCTTGTACTTCCACCAGCAAATGTGGCTGTTTTCTGGGGTCCACTGGGACCTTTGTGGTAGAGGCGCACAGCCTCTACCAAATGTCCTCCCAGCAGGGCCATGTGGCCTGAGGACCTCACGGACATTCCGCTCTGCTCCTGGGGATTCCCCCTTCCCACCAGAGCTCTCCAGGTATTGAGCTATGGAGTTTCAGCCTCTGTGCTCCCCTGTTTATAGAGTCTTAATGGAATTTAAACCCTGGCCTTTCTCCTTTCTCTCTTTTTTGTTCAGTCCTTGCAGCTGTTTCCACTCTGTCTCTTTCTCTCCAGCTGCTTTCATGGTGGGGAGAGGGGAGGAGGAGTGATTTCCTGTACTCATCCTCTCTCCACAAGAAAAATCAGCTCCCTACTCTCCACAGCTTCTTTCTCCCCCGGTTCTCCTCTCTGTGACCTGCTGAGTTCTGTGGTTCTAGATGTGCAGGTTGCTGTCTTAATCCTCAAATAAGTTTTCTAGGTATTCACGATGGTTTTGTGTTGATCTAGCTGCATTTCAAGGATAAGAGAGGCAAAACAACCAAACAACAACAATAACAAAAACTTCCATGCTGCCCCACCATCTTGGCCCCTCCCTTCCTGAAAAAGGATCTTAATGAACATTCACTAGGTATTTAGTCTTCCAAATTGAGGATATAACATGGGTAAGAAGGGGACTATTAGAAGGAGATTATTTAGAAAGCTGTGGGTATTTTTATTTCTATCTATTTCTCCCCTTACTCCTCACTATACACATGTTCATTTTCCTACCTCCTTCCTACAGGGTAATTTTTTACTTTACTTTTTTACTTTACTTTTTTACTTTACTTTTACTTTACTTTACTTTACTTTTACTTTAAATGTAGGAAAGGGGGCTTTAATTGGTACCCTTACAGAACTTGATGTTTATGTCCTGGAGTTTACAGAATGCATTAGACGAGTTCTAATTCATAATGGTGAGCTGCTGTCTGTGAAGCAAAAATCACTCGATGACTTGAGATTAGCAATGGCAACACATTCAGTTTCTACTGTGATCAACTAGACAACACCAAAGGTCTCCCCTTATTATGCCATGGATCCGCTTTTTAGTATAGTGACTCTACTTGCCTTGTCTTTGGTGACTAAATACTGTCCTTCATACCTGCCATGTAATCATCTTCATTGTATTTGGGGAGGTCAGTTTGATGATAGCAATTCCTACAGTAAGTCCAGGTCTATAGTGTGTAGCCAGTACTGAGCTCTTCAAGATGCCCTTGCTCCCCCTGCAGTGCTTTTCTCATCATCTTGGTGTAAAGAGTGTCTCCCGGGCCCTCTGGGTGGACATGGTGTGCTGTGTCATGGTGATTGGTGACAAGGTAGGTGTTCCTAATGTAGCATTTCCAGTATCCCTATATGTTCTCTTATATTGTACCGAAGGTGTCCTGGTATTTCAAGTTCATTTGGTATGGGCCATATCTGGTTCTGGTTCTAGGTTTTGGTCAATAAACCAAACTTCTCTAGTCATGGCCAACTACTAAGACAATACATTCAATACAAATCTTTATAAGATTCTTCATCCAAGGAGAGAATCACTTCAGTCAGGAGAGGAAAGGTTTCTTCTACCGACAAATGAAGCTCAGCAGAATTTAGGCGTTTGATGTCTCCAGTTACACTGAAGTAAGCATAGGTGTGCCAATTCCGTTTTCAGGGTTTAATTTCTTCTCAATAACTGCTCTAACTTTGATATTACACAACCCAAACTTTTTAATTTAATTTTCCTTGTAATACAACCATCTTCAGAAATAGACTTTTGGTTAGTGTTATAGAAGTTTTGGCCCTGTCACTACAGAGGAGATGTTTCTTTGGGGCAGCCATGGAAGCATTTGGTCCTTTATCCAGATCTTAGGCTGGTAATTTCTAGCCCTGCATGAACCTTTCTTTTCCTAGATTCTTAATGCACTTTGAAGAAAGCACTCATCTTAATAAAGCATGTTCCTTATTTTCACTATAATCTTCTATATCATTAACAACTTAGTTTCACCATGCTTTGTCTTCTGTACATCCTTTACTACAGATGTTTACAGGTAATAATTAAATATCTGATTTACCTGTGCTTTCCTTGGACTATGTGTATTCCCTTCACCAAAAAAAATAGAAACATCGATGTCTTTAGTCTTATTAGGTATGAGGCCCATTCCAGATATCTTAGAGTCAATTCTGAAAACTTATTCCTAAGGTTCTGTTCCTCTGGAATATTACTGTCCAATAGAAATATAAAGGGAACCACAAATGCAAGCTACTTCTGCACTGTTAAAATATTTACTAGGTACGTTAAAAATATTTTTTAAAATTAATTTTATTTTTAAATCAAAATATCTAAATGTTATCATTTCAACATGTAGTCAAGGTAAGAATTATTACTAAAATATTTTTATAATTTTTTTCTTACTACCTTTGAAATCTTGTGTGTATTTTATAGATAGAGAACGTCTCAATTCCAACTAATTACGTTTCAGGTTGCTCAACAGCCACATGTGGCTGGTCGCTACTCTTCAGGACTCTTCTTTATTAAAGAAGCCGACCAACATAAGTGATACAGAGTAAGGGATTTTATATAAGGACTAGAAATTACTCAATTATGGAAATGGGAAGAGGCCTCCTTGCAACGCTCTTTCTTTGCATATGATATTGAGAGCGAAGCTGTTTGCAAATGGCCATGAGGTATCAGTCAGACCAGCCGCAGAAAGGACAGCTGGGTATATACAATACCCAGGATAAGGACTCACTAGGATGAACTGGCACCAACATCATTCTTTTGTTGTCTCCAATTACTGCAGGGGAAGTATGGAAGAGCAGCTGCTGCCCTTTACCATAGACCTGTACCCTCAGCAGTCCTGGGAAAGTAAGAAGCAGGAAGGCTCCCAGGTCATCAAAGTGAGACTTCAGATAGGTGAGTAAGGGAGTGACCTGCTTCAAGGCATGGTATTCTACACTAATCTTCTTTGCCTAAAAAGATGTGGCTGCTGCTTCACCTCACCCTTCCAAATTCAGGCAAATTTCTTTTGTAGCTGGTACGAATCTAGAGCCATACGGTACAGGGAGCTTTAAATGCCATTTCCAGCCCAACTAAGGTGACGCAGTAAGAAGCCATGACAATGATGTTACATTCAAAAGGGTAAAAAGATGAGCAAATTGAGAAACAAAACTTACATGAAATATCATGGGAAAAATGAATATCCATAATTAGTAAAGGACTCTCACCAGTCACTTAGAAAACAGTAGTAACCACCAATGAGTAAATTGAACATTGAACATTCTCAAAAGGTGAAAATAAGCTATAAAGGGTGGCAAAAGTACAGCCTCATTTCTCATAAAAAATAATGTAAATAAAAATATATAACTGGCAATTTGGTATTTTTTATAGTTAGAGTTCTGAGAACATGCTATCATACATTGCTGGGTAGCATAAAAATCAGTGTCAAACCGATGAAGTGTAATTTTGTAAAATGTCTCAGAGCCTTAAAATGTTTTCACTCTTGAGGTGCCTGGGTGGCTCAGTCAGTTGAGTGTTGGACTCGAGCTTAGCTCAGGTCTTGATTTCAGGGTACTGAGTTCAAGCCCTACATTGGGCTCCACCCTGGGGTAGAGACTACTTAAAAATAAAAGTTTCTACTCTTTACTGTAGCGATTCCACTCATTTTGTATTCATATTTTGAAATTGGGTTCAGTTTTATAAATATCCAAAATAAGAAAATAACAATCATATAAAATACTCTTAGAAAGTATAAACACGATGAAAGCCAGATTCGTTACTGTGTATAAAGTGACAGTATGATCCCAATGATTAAAATCCACATTATAATGAAATATTTCCCCAATTAGAAAAAAAAAAATTAAAGGAAGTATTTTAAGATGTTAACAGATATTGTATATTATTTTTAATTGTTATATTTTCCTCTCTCTTTTTTTTTTTTTACCATTTTTGCAATTTGGTGTTCACTAAATTCTAAAAACTAATCAATATCATTAAAGTGTTTAATTTAATGGCACTGTTTTTTGCAACTGTTTGGTATACATCATATATTACACATTTTTTAAATAATGGATCATAGTTAATGATTTAGTGGGTACTATAAATAAGTTTTCTTAAAATCTTTTGGCCAATTTAAGCTTCTCCCAGCATTTATGGGCATTCTCTACATTCTTGCTATTGTCATTTTAGCCTGTTAGTCATTTTTATGGGTATGTAGTGATAGGTCACAGGTGTTAATTTGCACCTCTTTGAGAAGTAATTTTTATATGCATCTTGGCAACTTGCATGTCCTCTTTTGTGAAGTGTTTTTGTTTACCTTTATGGTTATTTGTCTTTTCTTATTGGAGGTGTTCTTTACTCCTGGGATGCTAGTCCTACCTCATGCTTATGTATTGCAAACAAGTTTCTCCACTCTATTCCTTACACTTGCATTTTCTATTTTTTTTTAATGGCAATGAGATTTTAATTTTAATGCAGTTCAACTTACTAAGCTTTTCCTTTAGGGTTAGTGCTTTTCACTGTTAGTGTCCTATATAAGAAAAACCTTCGCATACTCCAAGGTCATGAAGATGTTTTTGTATGTTATCTCCCAAAAATTTTATGGTTTGTCCTTTCACATTTAAGTCTATGATCCATCTCACTTGATTTTTTATGTATCATGTGGGGTAGAATTTAATTTTTATGTTTTTTTTCCTAAATGGAAATCTTGATTAAGCCTCATTTATCTTGCAGACTGTTTCATGGCAATAGTAATTTGGCTTTAACTTAGATTACTGTATATGTGTGGATCTAAATCTAGATACTTTGTTCTATTTCACTTCTGTCTTCTCCTGTTGTACATATATATCACTTTGTTTTGAATACTATAGCCTTATAATTGGGTTTACATCTAGTAGTATACATCTTTCAACCAAGCTCAATTCTTTTTTTTCATATATAATTGACATATAACATATCAGTTTTAAGTGTATAATGTAGCAATATGATACATGTATCAAATGATCAACATAATAAGTCAAAATAATACCATTACCATACAGTTGCAACTTTTTCTTGTGATGAGAACTTTTATGGTGTAGTCTTAGCAACTTTCAAATATATAATACATTATTATTAGTTATAGTTACCAGGCTGTATGTTATATTTATTTTATGACCTGCAGTTTATATCTGTGGAACAGCTTCACCTATTTTGTTCATCGTCCACCCCCACCACCTGCCCCTGACTACCACTCAACTGTTCTCTATATCTATGAGTTGCTGTGTTGTGGTGTTGTGATTATTCTTAGGTTCCACATATAAGTGAAATGGTACAGTTTTGTTTTCCTCTATATGACTTATTTCACTTAGCATAGTGCCCTCCTCAGTGTCTACCCATGATGTCAAAAATGGCACAATCACATTGATTTTTTGTGGCTGAATAATATTCCTGTGTGAGTGTGTGTGTGTGTGTGTGTGTGTGTGTGTGTCTGTGTGTGTGTATGTGCTACTTTTTTTTGTATCCATTCATCTATCAATGGACACTTAGGCTGTTTTCATGTCTTGGCTAATATAAGGAATGCTGCAATGAGCATAGGGGTACATATATCTTTTTGACTTAGTGTTTTTGTTTCCTTTGGTTAAATACCCAAAAGTGAAACTGCTGGATTATACAGTAGTTCTATTTCTAATTTTTTTGAAGAATCTCTGTGCTGTTTTCCACAATGTCTGTACCACTTTCCGACCAACAGTACAAGGGTTTCCTTTTCTCCACAACCTCTCAATACTTGTTTCTTCTTGTCTTTTTTATAATATCCATTCTAACAGGTGTGAGATCATATTTCATAGTAGAATTGATAGCATTTTACTGATGATTAGGGAGTACATTTTCATGGGTCTATTGGCCATCTTTATACCTTCTTTGAAAAAATATGTATTCAGACCATCTGCTCATCTTTTAATCAGATTGTTTTTGCTATTGAGTTGTAGGAATTCTTCATATATTTTGGGTATTAACCTCTGATTGCATACAGAATTTGCAAGTATTTTTCCCATTGGGTCAGTTTTCTTTTCATTTCCTTGATGGTTTCCTTTGCTGTGCAGAAGCTTTTTAGTTTGAGATAGCCCCAATTTTTAATTTTTGCTCTTACTACTTTTGCTTTTGGTGTCAAATAAAAAAGAAATCACCACCAAGACCAATATCAAGGAGTTTACCACCTGTTTCCTTTTAGGAGTTGTATGACTTCAGGTCTTATGTTCAAGTCTTTTTTTTTTTTCAACGTTTATTTATTTTTGGGGGGACAGAGAGAGACAGAGCATGAACGGGGGAGGGGCAGAGAGAGAGGGAGACACAGAATCAGAAACAGGCTCCAGGCTCTGAGCCATCAGCCCAGAGCCCGACGCGGGGCTCTAACTCACGGACCGCGAGATCCTGACCTGGCTGAAGTCGGACGCTTAACCGACTGTGCCACCCAGGCGCCCCTTATGTTCAAGTCTTTAATCCACTTTTAGTTTATTTTTGTGTATGATGTAAAGTAACAACCATTTCTGACATTTAACGGTTCAATCCATTAACTTCATATTAACTTTTCATGGAAATTAGAATATTTGTTCATTTTTTTTCCTTTATTGATTGCTGATTCCTTTTTTACATGTGAAACTCCTGCATAGAGATCCCTGACTTCACAGAATATGATAAGAAGTATATGTCATTTAACTTTTAGTGAGAAACTGAGAGAGAAAGGAACAATTATTTTCAGTTTATAAGTATGTAGTATAAAGACTTGTAAAATCTGAAGTAAATTGCTAATAAGAGTGAGTATATAAACAAATTGGGTGATTTTAAGTAATACAGAAAGCACACAAATATGCAGTTATGAATATAGAAGAACATTGTATTTTGACCTTCTACATCAATCTGCTCACACTCTTGCCTCTATAGTTTATCAAACATGCTATTTTACCATAGTCCAAATGTAGGGTTTATCTCACAAGATAATCCTGTTATAACAATCTAGTTATTGAATGTCTTCAACAAAAAAACAGTTTTGTTAATAGCTTTTTGTGTCACTTTAAATCCATCTAATATCTGGAACTCCATTACATATATTTTACAAAAATCTCTCCTTCCTCAAACTGATGGTGATTATTTTGCCTAGAACTCATAGTGTTTCACATAAAACAAAACAAACAAACAAAAAACCGAAACAAAAACTTACTCAGCTGGTAAAGTTTGTCTATTCTTTTATTTTTTTTTCTTAAAAACAGCAAAAAAAAAAAATAAAACAAGGATTTGAATGACCAAGGTTTTATTTATTCTAGTAGCCAATGTCTTTCTCACTTAGAAGCACATAAAGACCATTTTATAACATTTCTTGAGCAATATTATCCTTTATATCAGACTTGATATGAAAAGATAGAGGTTTTCAAAGCATTTTCTATATATAAATTTAAATGTTGCTTACTGTCATCCCTCCAGGGTGTTTCCCACCTGAAATAAAAAGGTACATTCTAAGCTTTTTCATAGAAAGAAAAGACCTATGTTTAGTATCAAAGAAGAACTTAAAATTTGATCTTTCAGATAATCTGAAAGACAAACTACAGTTCCACAAGGAATACTTCCCAGAAAGGTTTACTTACTGTCAGGATAAATGGCCTATTTGAAGGAAAGGGTAATAGCAGGTGTTGAGAGTAGAAACTGTGAGCTTGATTCTGTGTCAGGGATTAAAGGAGGGTCTGCAGTTAGTATACAACAGAGACAATTAGTTCAAGTTCACATAGAGAGTGAGAAAGAGAGACACTGAAGAAAACACTCTTAATAAGTAGAGTTTCAAGAAAGTACTGTGCATGTCACTACCAATACACAATGCTGAGTCTTTTTTAGAGTAAGAGCTCATGTTGCTGACATTTCCCAATGCTTCCTACTTTGTGTTCCTGAAGCACTTTGAATATGTGTGTGTTGGCCCATTTATCTTAGGGCTTTGTTTAGGGTTAGACATGAAAGCTGATAATTTTGGTGAAACTACCTTGTTTGTCTCTATATCCTGAGCATCAGCCATGCATTATATTAGTCTAATTCTTAATATTTTTTTTTGTTTAAAGTTGTTTTTCTTTATTTTAAATAATATTTGACTTGAACGTCTGAAATTTTTCCCTATTCTCCTTGAATAGGTTAGAGATATATGGTTGGAGGCATACTGGAAAAGAAAAAGATAGGATGTTAATTAAGGCTATGCATCTGACTTTTGTCTACCTGAGTAATGGATACTTGATGAGGATGGGAGCTGAAGTGTGGAGGCAAAGGGAAAGGATTTGGAGGCTTATTAGAGAGGAGATAAAGCAGATGATAGGACAGAAGAATTTGGGGGAGAAGAGGAAATTTTAAGGGAAATTTAATTAAGTTTCTGTGATGTGATGTATAGTGTAAACTGTCTTGTCTGTTGCCCTAAGGAATCTTCAGTAAAATATCTAATTTTTATTGATATATTTCAAAACTGGAATTAACTTTAGGAGCTGAATCCAAATACCAAGTCTTGTGTAAAAACAGGTGTTGGCTTAAGAACAGAAGTAATCCATAGGAAAACTGTTAGGTCAAGTTTATAAAGAAAAAGTAAAGTAGCTCTTTGGTAAGAATGACCATTAAAAAATATACAATTATGGAAACCATTACTAAGGTTTTAATAGTAGTTAACATCTATTTAGCACCTACTATTTATTAGGCATATGCTAGTATTTTCTATGCATTATTTTATCCTTGCAGTAGGCCATTGAGGTATTTTGGTATAGTAATGCCTGCCAATAAAACGTAACATTCTCTTTTGTAGTCCCTTCTAGTACTGGCTCTAGCTTTGGCAGTGCAACTTACTTGAACAGTGTGACATTAGTATAGGGGTTGGAGATGGAGACTTGAAAAGTGCTTGGACTTTGGAGCTTGCCCTCTTGGACTCCTGCTATTATTCACAAAGTGAAGAAGCCTGGTCCAATCGTCTTAAAGATGAAAGACCCTCAAGGAGAGTAAAGCCCAGCCAGCCTAGCTGAGGCCAGCCCCCGTCCAACTCACCATCTGAAAGAAGTGTCATGAGTAAGCACAGGCAATACCACTGGGATTTAATCTAGGAACTGTGAAAAACAGTAACCTCCTTTTGTTTCAAGACCCTAAGTTTTGAGGAAATGGGTGGGCCCCTTCAGAAACCTAAATCATGTAACATTTGCTTTAGAACGGGGTAGAGTAATGGCTGGGAAGGAAAAAGGACATTGTTATTGGGGGTTGAGAATGCAGTGGGGAAACCACTATTGGAAGATGGAAAGATTGATGGCTCATGTTTGTAGTAAAACAATTGGCAAGATTATCAACTGCTTTTAAGTATAAGATAGCTCTTTGGAGAAGCAGATTTCCAGGTACCATGTTAAAAATGCCAGTTGACCTTCACAGCTGCATAGTAATAACTGATACAACCCTAGAGGTAAATACCATTTTTGTCACCAATTTACAGATTAAGAAATTAGTCCTAAAGAGGCATTCTTGCTTAAGGTCACTGCGCCGCAATTTGTTATAGGGCAGATTTGGCTATATAGGTTTACTGGTATTCATCATAGAGTCTATCCATGTGAAGACTTTTTACGTTATTATGAAATAGTTATATATGGTTAAAATATTATGTGAATCCTAAACCATAAAGATAGTATGCTAGCAAATTTTCTACATAATAGAAGTACAAAAAGTTCAATATTTCCCATATATTATATTATATGTGATATCCATAATGATGTACATTACTTTGCCTAGTTCTTACAACATGTATTTTTTTTTAATGTTTATTTATTTTTGAGACAGAGGCAGACAAAGTGTGAGTAGGGGAAAGGCAGAGAGAGAGGGAGACACAGAATCTGAAACAGGCTCCAGGCTCTGAGCTGTCAGCACAGAGCCCGATGCAGGGCTCGAACCCACAAACCGTGAGATCATGATCTGAGCCGAAGTCGGCCGCTTAACCGACAGAGCCACCCAGGCGCCCCTTACAACATGTATTTTTGAAAAAACTATTCCTGATACAAATCAACAAAATTTACTCTTCAATTGAGTCAACTGTTCTTAAATTTTCTCTGGTCTTTTATTCAACTAACATGGACATTGCTCAGGCCCTGTAGGTCAACTTTAGTCTGAGATATAGCAATAGCTACTTAAAAGTCTTCCTCTGCTCATGTCTTCTCCTGAAGGTTCATTATCTTTGTTGAATGCCTTTAGATGAACACCTAAAAAATACCATTTTTAAGTCACTTTTATAGTGAGATATTTTCAATAGTTTCTCTCTGGCCAAATTTATTCTAAAACTATCTCTCTCCTTACCTGTCCTTCCTTTTCTTTTACTCTCTTTTAAGTTAGGTCTGTTTGTTTGCCCAGCTGGTCTAATCAAAGTTCTTTGGACACCTCTATCATCTCCATATGGATGTATATCAGGTTCTCTCACCTGGAATGCTCTTCTATATCCTTTATTAAGTCTTACCAGCCATTATTATCTGCTAGCATTCATAGGAATATTGGAGATAACAATTTGGATTTTTTTTTTTTAGAATGCCACCTACATCCTACTGGTTGTGTCTTCCTGGGCCACTGTTTTGAGATTATTGCTATTGTCATTTCATGATGATGCACCTTCCCATGATACTCTACAACTTGCTCAAAGCCCAAGAGAAGAAAAAAATCATTATCTTCAGTGTTCAGTCTGTAGACAAACATGCTATAGTATTAATTCTGAAACCATTGAGATAAAAAAAAATATAGTAAGCTTGTGTGATTAAAAGGTTTGCTTCATATCTATTCTGATTTTACTGCAACAGCTCCAAAAGTACACAGCTAGATGCACATCATAGTTTTCATCTTCCAACAGTTGGATGTTTAAAGCTATGTAATCCAAACGTCCCAGACTTGTTTTTTAGTTAGGCATCGATGAAATACAGTGAAACATTATTTAAGGAATTAAATACATTGAGTGAGTATGGTTGGTTTAATGGTGAGGTAGAATTGTTAACACAACTGAAATGAGTCGTAGGTGAATCTAACTCTGTGTTGTTATAAATAAAAATAACTCTACCAGAAAAAAAAATGTTTGTTCAAGATTAAATAGGGTAAATATTCATAAAATATTTTTATGTTAAAAATAATTATTAAAACTTTGAAAACAACAGATCTGTAATGATACCTTGTTTTTTACACTCAAAATATTAACTAAAAGTTAAGTTCAAATTTTAAAGTCTAGAAACTACATCTTCCAGTTAATCTGATTGTTTGAGAGGATATCATTTTGAAGAATAAAATCATTTTTTACATACAAGACAATTTTGATAATGGATTTCTATTGTAATTGTTCATTTACTTTATATCAAAGCAGTGGTAATGAGAAAAGTCTAGTGGTAATGATAGTAATGAATTTGCCCGCTTAATTACTGTCACAGGTATAAAATGAATTAGAATTAGAAAATACATTCTTTACTATTTTTTAATGTCATTGTTAAAGACAAGAAGGCGAGGAAGGAGGGAGGGCAATGACATAATGGCCAGAAGCTCATAGGGGCAAAGACAGTTCTTTTAAAATATGTCGTCACCAAATAATTGCCTCTTTTATGAACCGAATGTCTGTATCCCTCCCTCCAATTCTTATGTTGAAGCCCTAACTCCAGTATAGTAGTATTTTGGGATGGGGCCTTTGTGGTAAATGAGTATAGTTGAGGTCATGAGAGTGAGGTCCTCATAGTGGGATTAGTGCTCTTAGAAGAAAAGACCAGAAATGAGACAAATCTTTCTCAGCTGTGTGAGGTTACAGTGAGAATTTGGTCATCTTCAACCCAGGAACAGGGCTCTCACCAGAAACCGAATCAGCAAGCAGCTTAATCTTGGGCTTCCCACCTCTACAAGTGGAGTTTTATTATAGCAGCCCAAGCTACATAATTTATATCATAATGATCATACTTTAAAAATGGAAATAAACCATTGGTCATCTTCTTTAGTCAAGCAATGGGACATCCTGAAATAGCACTTAAATGCTGATAGGTAATAAACAGCTGACAGGTTTATTTAAAAAAAAATCATTCCATGGAAAGGCAAGGAGTCTGCATCTTACTTTCACATTCTCGGCCCTAGCATAACATTTCTCAAAAATATTTGGGGAATGAATTAATAAATGAATGAATGTTATTTCTGATGGTGCATATAATAACCAGCCCAAGTAAAAATGACTGCCTATTGCCTGTGAAATAATTAGCAGAATTCAATAATTTTTTATGTTGGAAAATAATGACTGATATTTTTTTTTTTTGCTTCATTACTTAACAATTTAGGAGGCTACAAGTTGACTTAAATATACACAGATGAGTGTGTATGTGTGTATGGCTAAATGTCAGTGGATTAGTAGAGAACTCTTTGTTACTCAGACCAAAGTCCACTTTGCCTTTTTTCTTACTTGTATCTCCCTCTGCAAAGAACTTTTAGAGAGAATAGGGGATATGCCTGATAATTACTTAATAAGTAGTTGCAAGCGCTGACTGAAGATAGGGACACTTTTTAAATGTTAAACTTTGTGAACTATTAATATAGACACAGAAAAGTTCACACATAATAATTGTACATCTTGATGAGTTTTAACCCAACAAACAAACCCAACATGTAACCAGCACCCATCTGAAGAAACAGTATATTATCAGAATTCCTGAGATTGCCTCATGCCCAGCCCATGTCCCTGTGGTCACTTCTAGTTCATTAGTTATGACTAGGTTTGAACTTGGAGTGAATCGTTGAATGTATGCCCCGTTTCTTTGGCTCATAATTGTTTGTGAGCTTCGGCTATGTGTTATGCATAGCTGTATTTTCTTGACTTTCATTGCTACATACTATTGCATTGGACTAAAAAAAAACCTATATCTATCTGTATCTATATCTATATCTATATCTATATCTATATCTATATCTATCATCTATCTATATATAGAGAGAGAGATGGCACAATTTATCCATTCTATATCCATTGTGTATATGTATTTTGCATACATATTTTATGGGCATTGTTTGGTTTTGATGATTGATTGCTCATGTTCTTTTACGTTTCTTTTGGATAAGGTATACCTGTATATCTTTGGGAGAGAAGTTGTTGGTTCATAAAGCATATGTATAATCACCTTTAGTAAGATTAATCAAATGTTCCCAAAGTGATTGGCTACCAGCAAAACAGGAAGGTTTGGATAAAAGCAGAAGTTGGGCATTTTACGTAAACTCTAATTTCAATCTTTATATCTTCCCAACCACAATCCTGTTCTTCGCTCTCAGTCCTAAGTTGGAAAAGTGCAAATGGGTAGATGTGCATCAAGGGTGGATACTTTACACTTGATTAAATTCCGAAAACTGTTTCATAGAAATATATTTCTATTTATATATCAAGTTCTATTTGTATACTTTATATTTCCAAATTATTCTACTGTTTACTAATTTTAATGATTTGATTAAAACAGATCTAATGAATTATTCACGACAGTAACAAAATGGTTATCTCAATTCTATTTGTTTCTTTTCTATGAAATACCACATATACACCTTTATCTGGAGCCTGAGCACTCATCAAGTAAATAAGAGTCATTTTTAGTGTTCTGCTGAAAACCTCCATAGGAGGAAAAAAAATACATATTCATAAACAAACAAAATTAGAAGTCAGTGTTCTGAAAAAGGAGTGCTTGAAAAACACCATGATTTTAAGCTTTACAGAACATATCATTGTACTCAGTGTAGGAGGTGAAGACAAGAGGCAATTTATTCTGCAGCTGGTTTCGAAATAAACACAGCAAAGAAAGATAAGGAGTGAAAAAGGGATAAATCCGCCGGTAGCAAACTTGATGGACAGACAGGCTGCCATTAACAATGCTGTTGCCTTTGTAAGTACAGAGTGATGTGGAGATACCCTGGCATTTATACTGTAGACATGGTCCTTGAAGATTTTACACCTCCAATTCCTTAGAATTATCAGCTATCTCCAGCCTGTCAGTCATCCGAGCAATCTTAGATTTTTAGCTTGCAGGCCAGGCAGATTATTGACAAAGCAATCCAGGGTGATATAACACACCCTGACAAACACCAGTGAGGGGATTGTGTTTACCACTTTCACTGCACCAATTCGGCTAAATTAATTCTTAACACTGAAAGTAAACTTTCTCTTGATAACCATTCACTCCCTACCGGTGTTGTTTTGCTACACAGCACTAGCTCCAGTGGAAGTGTAATAGTGCCTTGATGCAAGTAATTTAATCTGGTGAGAACTAATAGAAGCAAAGAAGGTATCTGTCTCCACAGCGAGAGAGAGGCTAATGAGGGCATCTGTAAATAACAAACTCTGTGTTAGAATTCAGTTAAGGATTTGACTTAAGTATACAAAAGTAGGAGAATTCTAAATTAGGTCTGCCACTATGTCCTTAACTCACCCCTTCATCTGTAGAAATAGAGCACACTCTACTCTTCGATTATATCTCAAGTCTAAAAAGCAAAGATAACAAAAGAATAACTATGGAACAAAGACAAAGAAATAAAGATTTAACAAAATTGATCCCAAGCAGGGTTTTTTTTTTTTTTTTTTAATTGTATTTTTACCCAAAGGTGGTTTGAGTGTTTGGATCATAAACTCTTAAAGCAGGAGAAAGGAGAGTTTGGAGGAAACACAAAATAAGTGTCGAAGGCAAGACATTGGCACACCCTTAATTTTAGCCATTGTTTCGGGCACCGCTAGCATTCAGAGCTAATTTTTTGAACCATACTGATTTTCAAAAGTATGTTACACATTAAAGCATTTACGGAACTTAAGTGCCATGTGTAATTGCTGTGTTGCAATCATTTCTCTGGCCTCATACCTTGAATTTTTAAAGCTAATTCAATAGCATTAGACTAAAACTCACATGTTTTTCATGGAGAATTTTAATGCTGTCATAATTATATGAAAATATTATGCCTTTCAAAAGCTTTTGAAATATCTTAGGATGTGTATTTATTTACAGAATTGTCTAAATTTGATGAACTTAACATGAATGTTGGCTTTCTTCTAAACTAGAAGTTGAGTATAACTTCTAAAATGGAGAATTTTTATAAAATACATGAATATATTTGCTTAAATATATTCATATGTTATACACAATTCCCAACACAATGCATAATTAAGTTTTACAGTCAGCTAAAAACTCAAAATAGTTAAAAATATGAAAGTCAGAGAAATCAAGTGATTTAGTAAAATTTCATCAGCTTAGATCCGTCTCATCCTCTTTGCATTTTTTGCAACATGAAGGAATTTTGGCTGGTGTATTTATTTTAGAATCTGGTTCCTGTCTTTCCTTTCAAATCCAACCTGGACCGATGCCCCATACATTGAATAATTGCCAACACCCTGAACTTGCTGCTCTGTCGTGTAAATGCCAAGTTCATTGCCACCCCAAGGCATTTATTTCTGCTGCTGCCATCCCCCAATTTTTGTACAGTTAGGCTCTTCACAGGAGGAGCTGGAATGCCACCTTCTCCAAGCTGCCCTTACTAAAACCCTAATGAATACACCATTTTTCAATTATCTTCCCTCCCCTTACCCTTCTTGATTTCCTTTGTGGCGTATATTACTACTCACATGCACACCATTTATTTATCAGTTTGCTTGCTTATTACTTATTTCCTCCACGAGAACATAAGGTCTGTGATGACTCGATCTTTGTCTTTTCGCTAGAGTAAGTATATCTACCGCTGAGTGGGTGTCAGCAGAACTCTTTGGAAAGAATGAGGGACCGATTCTGGTAATTTGAGTGGGATTACATACGGGTTAAATGGTGAAAATATTAGGATTACATATTTAACACAATTTACTAGATTGACTAGTAGAGAGCAAGGGAGAGAAAAGTAAAAATTATTATGTATTTTCTATCTTATTTAGGTAAAATAATATGTACTACTTGTCTAGCAAAATATGCTAAACTCACCTTTGGACATATACTGAAGCACCAAAGAGACATCCATATAATGATAACCTTATACAGAAAGGGATTATAACAGTGGTTCTCACAGCAGGGTGATTTTGACCCCCGGAGGATATTTGGCAATATCTGGGGGCAATTTTTTGGTTTACAACCAACGTTGATACTGGCTTCTTGTAGGTAAAGGCTAAAGATCCTGCTAACCGTGCTGCAATGTACAGGACAGCTGTAATGTACAGGACAGCTGTACATTAATAAATGTCTAGTTTTAAACGTCACTAGTGGTGATACTGAGAAACTGAGTTAGCAATGCACACGGATGTGAGATGGCTATATGGAGATGGTTGATGAAGTGAGGGTAGATAAACTGTCCAAAAGAATGACTGCAGAAAGATTATAGGACTAATTTACATTCATCTACAACTTACTGTCAGGCATCATTCTACTCATTTTATATATATTAACTTATTTAATCCGTAAGGCAACCATATGAAAAAGAACCTATTCACCATGATTTTACAGATAAACACATTAAAGCACATAAAGTGAAGTAAACTGCTTAAAATAATAAAGCTCAAAAATGATAAAGATTCAAAACCAAGCAATTGAATTTTACAGGTCAAAATATTTTTTTTCAAAATTTATAGTAAAAGTGGGGGGGGAAGCAAATATAAAATAACTGGGTAGAAGCTCATAAAGAAATTTGAAATTGAAGAAATCCACAACTATTCCAAAAAGTAGCTATCCCATGGTGTCAGATGCTGAACTAAGCAAAGAGAATGTGATTGGAACTGGCACATAGTGGTTGGTGACCTTCTGGAGAACAATTTCACTCAAGGGCAGGTAGTGATACGCACACAAAACTGATGGGATGCCTGGATAGTTCAGAAGGAAAAGTATTGTTCAGTACTTTGAGAGAGTATCAGGATTGAGAGAAAGATGTTAGACACTAAGGGATTTCAGTCTTGGGAAGCAGAAAATAAGATTGATTATTAAATGATTTGGAATAAAATTTGGCTTTTGAGGGTACAGAAAGATTGCAATAACCCCATGGAGAATGTACTAAGAGTCAACATGAAGTACACTTTTAAATGAGAGGCAAATGTCCACATGAAATACAAAAGCGTGAGTTTGTAAAAATCCCAAATACCTGCTTTGTTTCCTTTTTCCATGAAGATGTAATTGATAGTGCTTACTTCCTGAGACTGGGCTTAGAATGTGATATGATAAAATGTATTTGGCATGAGAAAATGGG
Source organism: Lynx canadensis (assembly GCF_007474595.2). Classification (NCBI taxonomy): domain Eukaryota; kingdom Metazoa; phylum Chordata; class Mammalia; order Carnivora; family Felidae; genus Lynx; species Lynx canadensis. The sequence goes on along the minus strand of NC_044303.2, from coordinate 155,034,985 downwards.
GTCCAATTTCATGTTGAAATGACTGGTTCTACAATGAGATGGATGAGAAGATGGTTTAGGGAAGTTGGCTGGATAGGTCAAGGGTCTGGGAGTTGTTATGAAAAATAAGAATGAGATTAGGGGTACTGAGCCATCAGGGATGGATAGGACTATAGCTCAGAAAACTCAATTTTCATAATTTATCTAACCAAAAAGCAGCTAACTATGAATGATTGGTGTATGTTAGTCGAAATCACAAAACCCACTAAAAATAATAGCAGACTTTCCTCTGTGAAATTTGTGGTAAGAAAATAGTTTAAAATTTTGATCTGGATCCTTCCCACTTAGGTGTTATTCTCTGACGAGCAGAGTTCTCATCACCTGGGAGGTATATTACTTGTTAGAAATGCAGATCTCTGGCCCCATGCCAGATCTACTGAATCAGAATCTGCTTTTAATAAGATGCCCTGTGATTCATATACATGTTAGAGTTAAATCGGCAGTTACCGGGATCACTGATTCTCCTACTGATTTTCTTCTGTTACGTTCTAAACCATGGATCCCTCTCATGAAATAAAATATTATGTGACTCCATGTTAGTATAGTTGAGTTGGAAATGGGGCCGTGGCTAATGCCATCCCCTCTAACTGAAATGCACTACCCTCAGAAATGTCTGGTGTTTTGCAGAAAATAATTTGCAAACCCCTGACTGATGATGTTTTAAGATCTTTTATAATGTATTCACATGAATGTTATGTATTCACTCTAGTTGCTGTGTGACACTGACCTGGCTACATGGAATGCTGAGTTTCCCTCATTCTTAACCATTAGATAGTTAATAATTGATTGGCCATTGATGAAACCACAGTTCCCCTTGTCTAATATAATAGAGCAGTTTTTTAGACTTTAAAGTTATAGGTAAGGGTGCCTGGGGTGGCTCAGTTGGTTGAGCGTCTGACTCTTGACTTCCCCTCAGGTCATGATCCCTGGGTGGTGGGATTGAGCCCTGCATAGGGCTCTGCGCTGATCATGGATCCTGCTCGGCTTCTCTTTCTCTCTCCCTTTGTGCCTCTCCCCCACCTTAAATAGAAACAAAATAAGATAAAGTTATATGTAAAGTGTTTTATTTTTTAACTGTTCTCTAGACTTCATTCACAATTAACAGTCTTTCTGAATGTTCTCTTTCTGTTCTAGATCCAATCCACAGAACCACATTGCAGTTAATTATGATTCCCTAGTCTCCTCTGGACTAAGAAATCATGTCAGGCTTTTCTTGTTTGTCATGACCTTGACAGTCTTCAGGAATACTGACTGGCTGGGTATCCTTCAGAACTGTCACCCAATCTAGGTTTATCCAGTGTTTTTCTCAGAATAGTCTGGGGTTATAAATTTTTGGAAAGAATACTCAAAGGGTACAGATCCCTTCTTACCACGTGTCAGAGAGAAAAAACATCCATGGGACATCACTGACAACGTTAGCTTTCTTTGCTTGGCTAAGATCATGTTTTTCAGGTTTCTCCACTGCAAAGTTACTATTTTTTTTTCTTGTTATTTGGAAATCAGTCACTGTGTCTCAAGGGTGGGGGATGTTAAACAGCATTTTTAGAAGGTGGACTATTGCATATATAAATTTTAATTTAGTTTCTCACAACTGTTCCACACTAGGTAGAAACTTCAGTATTTGATGGGTGACCTCTTGAATGGAGGAAACTTAAATTAATCTCTGCATTCCCAGCATTGGGCAAATACCTGGAATGCAATGTGCATTTCATAAATGTCCATTTGTTAATAATGTCCAATATTTCTTTTCATAAAAAGTGAATGTGTCACAGATCACATGGCCTTTATTCACAAAAGATTAATTGTCCTCAGTAAATTTAATTTTCATTGTGTGTTAGAAATTTTTATACTCTATATTGAACATATTGACCAAATGATTTCATTATGTACTCAAAACTTATCCAAATTAACCTATGTATTAGGTTGTAGAGTTTGGTATTTGTTGTTTTAAGACACATACAGTATAGGAACTTTGATGTGACATGAGTTGCTATAGCAACTAAAAATTAAAACTATGTTGAATTATTACGTATAAATAAATATAGATTGATACTAATTTCACCAAATAGTGCAACTCACTATATGGACTTTATATCTGAATCTGTTATCTATAACCAGATGAATGTATGTAATGATTTCTTTTCAATAGTTTGATGCCAGTGATTTATTTTTAGGTAATAATGATAATTAACTTATGGAATGACTCAGAGGGTATGGAAGCATATTTTAATAGTGGTAGATTTGGAGTTGTAGAATTTTTCCTACATTGATTATATTTTGAAAAACAAAATCATAATGTATATATATATATATATATATATGTAAATATATATATATATATACAGCAATAATATAAACAATGACATGCTGCTTTATCCATTAGTATGAAAAATGCAAATACATACACACATATATACAAATAAGCCTTTGCACAAATAATACTGAACAAACAAGACAGCATTCTTTACTACATAGCACCATATAGGAAATCTCTTTGTATTGCAAGGTTAATCTAGGGGAAAGTTTTCTATTATTACTGATCTCTGAATAATTTTCTAGTATGATCAGCAACAGTGAAAAATGTATAAATCCCTTTAAAGCAATATGTTCTTGAATCGATTACCAAGCTCACAGAAAAAGCAAACTGGCTGTACTGTAACAATGATAATTTGTATGTTTAATTATTTATAAGGATACAACGGCCGAGTTTCTAAAAATCTTTCCATAAAAAATTCTCAATATAAATCCCTGTGATCTACAGTAATGCTACTTTATCTTCACTTCCAGCCGTGCAGCATAAACCCTTTCATTAGTACATGCCTTCACTTAAGGGGATTGCTTTAACAAAGGGATCGAGCACATTATTATGACTTTTAGAGTTAAGAGATGACTGTGGCAAAACAATAAATACCCCATCTTAATAAGATACGTCAGTTACGGTAGTACTGAGCTATTTTATATTTGGTTGCCACACAACACATTTCAGTTGCGGCAGAAACCCAGGGATGCACTCCAGAGAAACACATAATGAGGTCAGATGGAAAATCTTGTCTTGTTTCAGATATGAATTCAATCCATCCTTTCTTTCATGTGAGACAATATTCGCAGAAGAAACTGCTGCTGACATGTTTTAACTTCACTGACACTGAAAATCTTCTCTCCTCAGTTGGCGCTTTTAGCCTCCACCTTGAAAAAAAAAATCTATGCAAAATAATATTATTTGAGATGGCCACACATTTTTTAAAAATCTGACTATGTCTGTTTATTCACCTCTTGCTATAGTCACCATGCAATTGTGCCAGCTAATTTTTGCCTTAAGAAATATGAATAATGAAAATCAGTGCTCATTGAGGCCGTTTTTTTTTTTTTGTTTTGTTTTGTTTTTTTTTCTCCTCACTGTCTTCGAAGCCTAGAATCTTGTGAATTGGGCAGGAGAAGCAGAAGATAAAATAGCGGGGAAGGGGATAAAGAAAAAAAAATAATGGTTTTATATTTTCAAAACCACAGCCCTGGCATTTAGCTGTCAGAAGGAGATTCTTCACTTTAAAACCATCCCCCAGATCCACACTGTGTGATTGTGTGAAGTCAGAACAATGTGTCAAGACCTAGTTCCCCATCTTTCATGTAACTATTAGAATAACACTAAAGAAATAACTTAGCATTATTTGACTTAAAATTACAACAAAAGCTTACTTAGTATTTTCACCCTGCACACTCAACTTAATATTGTGCCAATGATAAGGAAAACCAGAGAAACCTAAATCCAGGAATTTGAGTTGCCCTTAAGAAAACCAAGGAGACACCTGATGCATCCGTAGTCTTTGTTAGAAATAACAAAGCATGATATAAAAAATGTTCTAAATGGTTAAAAATATTAATGTTTCTTTGAATGTACCTCCTGTGGCTCAGAGAAGACTTTACATGAGGCTGTGGTCCTATAAAAAATGATCATAGATATCTTATGGTACTCCTACCCCATTTAACTTTGCTGTGTCTTTCTTTCTTTCGTTCACAGGGATGTAATACAAATAATTGAAGGGTGGGGGCTCCTGGGTGGCTCAGTCAGTTGAGCATCAACTTCAGCTCTGGTCATGATCTCACGGTTTGTGAGTTCGGGCCTACATTGGGTCTATGCTGACAGCTCAGAGCCTGGAGCCTACTTCGGATTCTGTGTCTCCCTCTATCTCTACCCTTTCCCCACTCGCTCTCTGTCTCTCTCTTCCTCTCAAGAATAAAGAAAACTAATAAAAAAATAATAATTGAAGAGTGGTAAATCAGACATGTTTCCTACATTCAGCCTTAGAATCCTCATTCTGCCCTCAGGAGGCAGCTGCTCTAATCTGACCCTGCCCTTTTAGAATCTGTGCTTCCTCATCCGTTAAACAGAAGGAGGAATTATGTTTTCTGAAGTTCTTTCCAGGGGTGCCTGGGTAGCTCAGCCACTTGAGCGTCCATCTTTGGCTAAGCCCATGATATCACAGTTCATGAGTTCAAGCCCTGCCTCGGGCTTTCTGCTCTCAACACAGAGCCCGCTTTGGATCCTGTGTAACCCCCCATCTCTGCTCTTACACCTACCTACCTCTCTCTCCCTCTCTCTCCCTCTGAAAAATAAACAGTAAAAAAAAAAATTAAAAAGAAAATAAAGTTCTTTCTAGAATTAAACTTCTTATTTTTGAATGAGTTCTGACTCAGTGATACATCTTATTATGTGAGTAGAAAACTAAACTAGAAATCATTTGTCTGGACTCTGTTCTCTATGTGTAAGTATTGATGGTGACTAACTTAATCTCTGTATCTTTTGAGAACACACAAAACCTATTTCTATGGGGACATTTAAAGTGCCTTAAATTCCACAGAGAACATTGCAAATAATACAAATCTGTATGAGATATTTGAATTCTTCTTGTCATTCTGAACAAAATTTTGAAAATGTCAGATTTATCTGAAACTCATCTTGAATATTTTTGCCCAGATGACTTAGTCCTCATACACGAATCTATATGGCAGCTTTTGAACCTGTCTACCTTCATGAAACCCAGAGAGAAAATAAAAATATAGCCAAAATTGGTGTTTTGCTATTTTGTAAGAAATCAAGTTTTAAATATATATCTCACACTGTCTTCTTCTTCTTTTTTAAAGTTTTTATTTATTTATTTATTTATTTATTTATTTATTTATTTATTTTGAGAGAGACACAGTGTGAGTGGGGGAGGGGCAGAGAGAGAGAGAGGAGAGAGAGAATCCCAAACAGGCTCCATGCTGCCAGCACGGAGCCCAATGCTGGGCTCGAAACCAAAAAGCTGTGAGAACATGACCTGAGCCGAACAGAGTCATACACTTAACCGACTGAGCCACCCAGGTGCCTTTATTTAAAAAGGAAAATATAACAAAGAAAGTTTATTTGTTTTGGGAGAGAGAGAGAACGAACCAGCAGGGGAGGGGAAGAGACAGAATCCCAAGTAGGCTCTGCACTGTCACTCCAGAGCCCCATATGGAACTGGAACTCATGAACTGGGAGATCATGAGATGAGCCAAAACCAAGAGTTGGTGGCTCAACCACCAGAGCCACCAAGCGCCCCCTCTCAGTTTTGTCTTAATGAGGTATAAGATATGAAAATTGCCATCACATGATTTGCCATTCAGTACATGCTCAGTAAACATTGAATAAGTGAAAGTAATAAAGACCGTATGTTAATAAATATACAAGTATAACAAAAGCAGATATGAAATGGTATCTCATTGTGGTTTTGATTCGTATTTCCCTAATGACTAATGATGTCAAGCATCTTTTCGTGTGATAATTGGCCACTTGTATATATATATTTTTGAAGAAATATCTGTGAAAGTCTTTTGCTCATTTTTAATTGAGGTATTTTCTTTTTGTTACTGAGTTGTAGGAAGTTTTAAAATATATTTTGGGCACTAATCCTTATTAGATATCTAACTTTTGATAATTTTATCCCATTCTGTAGGTTGCTTTTTCATTTGCTTCATAATGTTTTTTGATGAACAGTGTTTAATTATGGTGGAGTCCAGTTTTTCTATTTCTTGTTTGTTGCTCATGCTTTTGGTGTCATATCTAACAATCAGTTGCCAAATCAAAGGACATGAAGATTTGCTCATAAGACTTTTTCTAAGAGTTTTATAGTTTTAGACCTTATGTTAGGCCATTTGTCGATATTGAGTTAATTTTTGCATATGCGATTAAGTAGGAGTCCAACTTTTTTTTTTTTTTTGACGTATTAAAATCCAGCTCTCCAGCTGTTGGAACACCATTTGCTAAAGGTGCTGTTCTTTACTTTTTGAATGGACTTGGTATCTTTGCCAAAATCAACTGGCCATAGATACATTGGTTTATTTAATGAACTCCAACTCCTCTTCTGCTGGTCTATATATCTCTCCTTATGACAGTTCCACAATGTTTTGATTGCTGTAGCTTTGTAGTAAGTTTTGAAATTAAAAAGAATGAGTCCTCTAACTTTGTTCTTCTTTTTCAAGAATGTTTTGACTATTCAGGGTACTTTGAAACTGCACATGATTTTGAGGGTCAGATTTTCTATTTCTGCAAAAAGGACTATTGGAATTTTTATGAGTTGTGTTGAATGTGTAGATTACATTGAGTTGTATCAACATCTTAACATTATTATCCAGGATTTCTGAATATGTGATGTTTTTCCATTTACTTGGGCTTCTTTATTTTTTTTTCCACTAATACTTTGTAGGTTTCAGTATCAAGAATTTCACCTTCTTGGTAAAATTAATTCTTAGGTATTTATTCTTTTGTATGCTATTTAAGTAAGATTGATTTTTAATTTTTCTTCTGGACTGTTAATTGTTAGTGATTGCAACCAAGTTTTGTGTGTCAATCTTATAATTTGTAACTTTGATAAATTCACTTATTAATTTTAGTAGCTTCTTATGGATTCTTTGTTTTGTTTTTTCTTTTATGTAGGATCTTTTCATCTGTGAATAGAGATAGATTTACTTTTTTCTTTGCAATTTGGATACCTTTTGTTTCCTTTTCTTGACTAACAGTTCTAGCTATAACTCCCAGGAATATATGTAATAGGAGTGGTGAAAACAGGTGTCCTGTCTTGTTCCTGATCCTCTTAGAAAGATTTCAGTTTTTCACCACTGAGTGTATTGTTACATGTGGGTTTTTCATAAATGGGTTTATCATATGAAGAAAATTCCCTCCAATTCCTAGTCTCTTCTTCCTTTAGTCATGAAAGGGTTTTGGATTTTGTCACATGCCTTTTCTGCATCCTTTGTTATAATCATAATTTTTCCCTCATTCTATAAAAGTAGTGTATTGATTGATTTTCTTATGTTGAACTACCTTTTCATTCCTTGGATAATTTCATTCAGTCATGATGTGTGACTCCTTTTATATGCTTTTGGAATTGGTTTGTTTTGTGGAGAAGTTTTACATTTATATTCATAAAGGTTATTGTTCCGTGAATTTATTTTTGTGTGATATTTTTATCTGGCTCTGGTTTCAAGGAAATGTGGGCCTCATAGATTAAATTAGGAAGTGTTCTCTCTTCTATTGTTGGAAGAACGTGAGAAGGATTGGTATCAATTCTTCCTTAAATGTTTGATAGAATGCACCACTGAAGTCATCTGATCCCGGACTTTTTTTCATGGGAGGTTTTTGCATACTGATATAATCTCTTGTTACAGGTCTGTTTAGATGTTCTATTTTTTCTTGAATCACTTTAGGTAGCTTGTGTGTTTCTGGAATTGGTTTGTTTCGTCTTGATTACCTAATTTGTTGGCATATAATTATTCATAATAGTCTCTAACCTTTTTTGTTTTTGTAAAGTTGATAATAATGTCCTTACTTTCATTTCTGACTTTAGTTATGTTCATCTTCTCTCTTTTTTTTTCTTGTCAGTCTAGATAAATTTTGTGTTTTTTTAAATCTTTTCAAAGGAACATCATTTGGTTTTATTGAATTTGTTTCCTATTGTTTTTCTATTCCCTAATTCATTTGTCTTTAGTCTTTATTATTTTCTTCTTTCTGCTAGGTTTGGGTTTGGTTTTCTAAAACCTCAATATTTATGTTATTGTTAATGTTAGGTTATTGACTTGAGCTCTTTTTTCTTTTCTTTCTTTATTTTTAATTAATTTATTTAAATTCAAGTTAGTTAACATACAGTGTGGTATTGGTTTCAGGAGTAGAATTTAGTGATTCATCACTTACTTGCAACACCCAGTGATCATCCCAACATGTGTCATCCCTAAAGCCCATCACCCATTTAGCCCATCTCCTGTCTAGCAACTTCCCATCTATCCACTTCCTGTCTAATAACCCTGTTTGTTCTCTGTATTTAAGAGTCTATTATGGTTTGCCTCCTTTCTTTTTTCTTTTTTTCTTTTAGAATGTGGATGTTGACAACCATATATTTCCCTAAGTGATACTTTGCTGGATTTTCTAAGTTTTGATACATTGTATTGTTATTTTCATTAGTCTTAAAGTATGTTATGATTTATCTTATGGTTTCTTCTTTGATCCATTTGTTCTTAAGGAGGGTGTCGTTTAGTTTCTGTATGTTTGTTGACTTTCCAGTTTTCCTTCTGTTATCATTTGTAGCTCATTCCATTGTGGTGAAAGAAAATATTTCATATGAGTTTAATCTTTTTAATGATTTTATTTTTAAGTAATCTCTATACCCAACATGGGACCTGAACTTAAAATTCTGAGATCAAAAGTCACAAACTCTACTGGCTGAGCCAGCCAGGTGCCCTGAGTTTAATCTTTTTAAATTTAACATTTGTTTTGTTGTCTAACATGTTCATTCCTAAGGAGTGCTCCATGTGTACTCTATAATGATGTTATTCCACTCTTAGTGATTGTGGTGTTATTGTGTGTGTGTGTGTGTGTGTGTGTGTGTGTATATCTGCTAAGTCTAGTTGTCTTATAATGTTGTTCATGTCCTATGTTTCCATATTAAGGTGTTACCTAGGTGTTCTATCCTTTATTAAGGTGATGTATTGAAATCTCCAACCATTAGTGTAGAACTATTTATTTCTCTCTTCAGTTCAGTCAGTATTTACTGCATGTATTGGGGGCTCTGTTATTTCTAAATTGGATTTTTAAAAATCCATTCTGCCAACTAGTGCTTTTTGATTTCAAAGTTTAATACATTCATATTTAATGTAATTACTGATAAGGAAGGACATTCCATTGAAATTTTGTTATTTTTTCCCATAATATCCTGTACCTGTGTTGTTTCTCATTTCCTCCATTACTGCTTTACTTTGTGTTTAGTTGATTTGTCTTGTGAACACACACTGGAATTATTGAAGAACAGGCTTAGGTAATAAGGAAATCAAATCTAAAAGGAAAGAGTGAGCTGAGAGAAATAGTTATAGGAGGAAAATGCTAAGCCTATGGAAAAAAATAAACAGTAACTCTATTATAATCAGAATGACAATAATAAATAATATGGAGGATATTTTAAAGGATAATAGAACTTAAAACACTATAAAATAACAACCTGAATAATAGGTTTAAGTTGATTAGTGCAAAAATATTTTATTTTGATTGTTTCAGATTAAGATAAAGATACAAGATTAATTTGACTTAAAAATAATTAATATGAAAAAAATAGAACATATAAATTCTGTCTAGTAGAAGGGAAGAAAGGCAATTAAATTAAAAACTTAATAAAACCAGCTGAAGTCAGGAAAGAATCACAAAAATACAAAAACAAATAAGAAAATAAGTTGGTATATGAAGATCAAATATGCTTGAAAAATAAATATGTAAGAAGATAAACAAATAAAAAATTACAATTGTATATGTCAATTATACCTCAATAAAGCTAAATTAGTTTTAAAAAAAGTATACCTAATGTTACCTAGATCATGGTTTATTAACTTTCGCAGCAAAACCAACAACAAAGAAACAAAAAACACCTTCAAAACAAATACATGTATGTATGTATGTATGTATAGATATATATAATTTAAATTATATGGCTAATATTTTTTTTATTAAAAATAAGTATTTAGGGGCACTGGGTCGTTCAGTTGGTTGACCATCCAGCTCCTGTTTTCAGCTCAGGTCATGATCTCACAGTTGGTGAGATTGACACCCAAGTACAGCTCTGTGTTGACAGTGCACAGCCTGCTTAGAATTCACTCTCTCCTTCATTCTCTGCCCCTCCCCTGCTCCTTCTCTGTCTCTCTCCCTCTCAAAATAAATAAACGTTAAAAAGACATTTTTATAATTAACATAGATTAAATATTTCAGTTAAAAACAAATTGTCAGGTGAAGTAGAAAATAGAACCATATATTCATTTACCATCACTGCTACAATAACCACAAGTTAAGTGCCTTAAAACAATACAGTTCTGTTCTATTAACAGTTCTATTAGTCATAAGTCCAACACGAGTCTTACTAGGCTAAAATCAAGGTATCTGAAGTCTATGGTAATTGTTTTCTATAGACTCTAGGAGATTTTACTGCCTTTTGTAACTTTAGAGTCTTCCTATATTTCTTGGTTCATGACCCCTCTCGCCATTTTCAAAATCACTGATGGTTAAGTCCTTTTCATGTTGCAACTCTGACCTTTTTTTCATGGATGTATCTCTCTCTGGTCATAGCCAAAAATGTTTGCCTTCTTCTAAGAAAAATGCTTGATTAAATTGGGCCACTTAAGTAATCCATAGTAATCGCCTCATTGAGGTCTATAACCTCAATCACATATTAAGTTTTTTTTTGCCATACAAGGTAACATTCACAGACTATTGAGATTAGGATGTAGATATATTTGGGGCCATCATTCTTCCCACAAAAGCCTTGTACTACTTATGGGAGTGTAACTAAAATATCATGACAGAATATTTGAAAGCAAGGGGATAAAAAAGATACATTGGCCTGGCGTGCCTGGGAGGCTTAGTTGAACATTGGACTCTCAATTTTGGCTCTGGTCATCATCCCAGGGCCATGGAATCAAGCCCTCAGTTGCGCTCCATGCTTAGCATGGAGCCTGCTTGGAATTATCTCTGTCTCTCCTTCTGCCCCTCTTCCTCAATAGCACTTATCTCTTTCACTCTAAAATAAAAAAAATAAATAATAAGTTTTTAAAGATATATTTGCCCAATACTGACCAAAATAATAATGGTGTCACTGTAATATTATTACCTAAAATATACTTTAATCTGGGGATCCTAAGTGGCTCAGTCACTTGAGTGTCTGACTCTTGATTTCAGCTCAGGTCATAATCTCATGGTCCATGAGATAGAGACCACATCAGGCTCTGTGCTGACTACCTGGAGCCTGCTTGAGATTCTCTTTCTCCTTCTCTGCCCCTCCTCTGCTTGCACTCTTTCTCTCCCTCAAAATAAACATTTTAATATATGTTAATATATATAATTTATATACACACACACTTTAATCTTAGAGCATTATTAAGGAAAATAATATTATCTCTATTTCACTGAGGATATAGTTTAAGTCAGTTTCATCTGCTCACCTGCTCCATCAAGATTTTTCTGCATGAAGATAAAATTTCAAATCCAAGTCACGAGTGCCCATTTTTCATGCCCTATGCTTTTAGTTATTACATTTCTGATCAACTTAAAGCTTTATAAAGATAGGCTTGACCTACAAATTCAGCCTTTTACATAAGTTTTTTGAGATTGCATTGTTCCCCATATATTCTGATTATCATTTACACTATAAAGCCAAGGTCTCCAAGTATAGGGACTATAGACAGTACTTACACCAAGTGGGATCAGAGCTATCTCTGATGGTACTGTGACACAAACTGAAAAATAAGGTATTTGCTTCAAAAATTCATTTTAATTTAGTGAAGTCATCTCATGAATACTAGTTAATTTTTCTGGATGTGTATTTTCAATATGCTTTCAAGCATATTCATAATGTATATCAAATCAGCATAATCAGTATTAAAGATATAAAAAGGGGAGATTAATATTGAAACACATGGATGATATATCACCTATTATGGGAATATATGTGGTACTTATAATGGTTAAGATCACGACCTTTGTAGTCAGACAACTGTTTTGTTTTGCTTCTTTAATCTTTATTTATTTATTTTGAGAGAGAGCATGAGCAGGGGAGGGGCAGAGAGAAGGGGAGAGAGAGAGCCCCAAGCAGGCTCCACACTCTCAGCACAGAGCCTTACACAGGGTTCAATCTCATGAACCGTGAAATCATGACCTGAGCTGAAATCAAGAGTCAGACCCTTAACCGACTGAGCCACCCAGGTGCCCCCAGATAACTGCTTTTTAATCATGACTCCTCCCCTCATTGAATTGTGACCTTGTGTAAGTTACCTAACCTCTCCATCCCTCAGTTACCACATCTATAAAGTGGACTTAGTTGTCATAACAACCCAGTGAGACAGATCTTATTTGTCTCACTGGGTTGTTATGACAGTTATGTAAATCAATGTTTCAGTACTTTCATCAAAGTGGCAAATAACAACAGCCTTTTCTTGAGTATGGTATCTTCTACTGCCTGACTCTGTGCTGATTTAAGAAAGTAATATATTAAATATTTATATATAAAATTTGTCTTCAAAATGACAGAAATACCTTACAAAGATTAGAAATACTTGATTGCTACACTGTGTGGCACTGGATACAATAGAATCCAGAAATTAAGAAATTAGTTTAGGTTTTATAATTTTATAAGGAGAACAATTTATAATATGAGATCAGGACATTGCAAAAAGGAGAATAGGTCACTATTACAAATTTATGACACATTCCTCTGCTCTTTTACTGTTTCTTAGGTGCTATAACTGTATCTATAAAAGGTAGAGAAAAGATGATCCTAGCAGACCTACAATCTATTAAATAAGCCACTTAGGCTTAATGTAATAGCTGAGGTACTTTTTGGTCTAAGCAGCAATTCTCGTTCTTAACTACAAGGAGAAAATTGAACCTGTAACATTTAGTCTATACTTGTAGAACAAGTACCTGGTATTCAAAAACTTGGTGAGTCATGACAGAAGACACAAGATTGTTAAAGCTGAAGAAGGATAACATAGTGGCCAGTAGATGTCTTCTAGAACACACCAAAGAACTATTTGAAATAATGTGATGGCAACATTGAGTGCTTAGAAATAATTGTCCAGATAGAAATCATTGGTATGCAGCAACCCTATCAAAGCAATATGAACAGCTATAGCATCAAATAAGCAGTTAGTAGCCACAAGAAATCCTAGTGATCCTTCAAATCAAATGACCATTCCCCTAGAATTTAATTCACTTATTAACATTATGTATTGTTATAGATAAGTACAAATTTTCTAGAATTTCTCATTGATTAATATTGCTATTACCTAACTCTGTAATTAGTGTATGTGTGTGTGTGTGTGTGTGTGTATATATATATATATATATATATATATATATATATATATATATGGAAAAGTAACCAAGCAATGTTTTTCAATGGTGTCCCATGCTTTACTTGGAAAAGTAGCCATCTGGGGTTCTGTATAATAGTGTTACCTAGAGGGACAGAATGATCCTAGCAGTAATTTCTAGGGAGTATGGAAAAGTAAACAAGCATTGCTTTTCAATGGTGTCCCATGCTTTACTTGGAGATACACACACACACACACACACACACACACACACACACACACTAATACTATACTAATATATACATGCCTAATACAGTATGAGGTTTTGGGTTAGGGGAGTCATAGAAAGCATCTAAGAGAAGTTAACATCTAAACAACTTGAAGATTGGGGAACAAGGGAATGGAAGAGGTTATCATGGTTACAATAAATGCAGATAAAGAACACATTTCTGGGGCACCTAGGTGGCTCAGTTGCTTAAGCATCTGACTCCTGATTTCTGCTCAGGTCATGATCTCATGGTTTGGTTCATGAGTTGGAGCCCCATAAC